>NC_138555.1:43347392-44647392 GCF_964273705.1 Natrix helvetica
GGTGGAGTCGACCCCTCTGGATCTCTGTTGTGTTCCTTCTTGGAAGAAGGACCTTCTAAGTCTCTCACTGAAATGCCGATATTTAAACCTGTCGAACAACGTATTACCAGATCCACGACTAGACAAATGTTAGAATCTCACAAGCGCGTCGACCCTCAAACACAATGTGCTAAGAAAGAAGCTAAGAAGCAAACCGGAGCCATGGGAGGAGCAGGGCCGAAGATTGGTCTTGTGGAGAGAGATCTTCAGCAAATGCTTTCAGCGCTCCAGACCAGATCTAAAGATGCTTAAGCTATTATCTTGGAACATGAATGGAATGAACTCCCCACAAAAAAGGAAAAAAATATTTTATTATTTGAAGCAATTTAATAATGATGTTGTTTGCCTTCAAGAGACTCATATTAGGCTGCAAGACCAGAAGTACTTAGTGAATTCAAAACTGGGAACATTTTATGCTGCCTCTGATTTGGTAAAGAAAAATGGTGTGGCGATATATATAAATAAAAGATTTTCAACTAAAGTTATAGAGACAGATGACGCTGGTAGATATATAGCAATTCAATTTGATACAGACTTCGGTTCCATTTTGGTGCTAGGAATATATGCTCCTAACCAATGCCAAGAAAGTTTTTATAAGATGCTCCATTTAAAAATTTTAGACTGGAACTTTAAGAGTATTCTAATAATGGGAGATTGGAATGGAGTGATTTCTCCAAAGATAGTACAAAGACGAAATTCACTACCAAATTACCAAAGGCTTTTTTTGATATACAAGACGATTTGAAATTAAAAGATGTCTGGAGGACGCAACATCTAAATGAGATGGATTTTTCTTTCTATTCAGATAGACATAAATCCTTTTCAAGGATTGATTTCTTTTTGTTAACACCGGATCTACTTCCTAAAGCCAAGAAATCCAAGATTTTCGCCAGGTCACTTAGCGATCATAGTCCGGTGTGGTTACAAATTGAATTAGGGATGAGGCCAAGAAGGTCTTGGAGAGTAAATGAAAATTTATTTAGATATGAAAAAAATGTTGATGAACTTAAAAAACACATGAAGGAATTTTTCAGTTTTAATATGAATTAGGGCACTCCCATTGAAATAGTTTGGGATGCAAGTAAAGCTTATATGCGTGGGGTCCTGATACATATGAACTTTAAACACAAACAAATTAGACAGAAAAGGAGAATGGAATTGGAAGATGAAATAAAACGCAAAGAACAGCTGCTTATAATAAACCCGAATGACCAGGCGCTCCAGATGGTGCTAAAGCTGTTGAAAGATCAATTTCAGATGCTTATAGCAGAACAAACAGCAACCAATTTGCAATTTGCTAAACATAACACCTTTGCCAACGCTAATAAACCTGGTAGATGGTTAGCATATACTTTGAGAAGGAATATGAATGACAGAATTATTGATAAAATTGAGTTTCGAGGGAAGATGGTATATCAACAAGAGTTGATTAAAAAATCATTTGTGGACTATTATACTAAGCTATATGTACAGGATAATATACAGAACAAGTTAATAGATGATTTTCTGGAAGGAAAAAGGGTTGCAAAAATTTCTGTGCTTCAAAAGGCAAATTTGGAACGTCTTATAACCGCTGATGAGATCACTTTAGTTATAAATCAACTTAAATTAGCTAAGGCTCCAGGGACTGATGGTTTGACTGCAATGTATTATAAAACTTTACAACTGGAAATGATTGAATATCTTACACAACTATTTTGTAATATACAACAAGGAGGTAAAATACCTCCCTCATGGAAAGCGGCTTTTATCTCATTGATACCTAAAGATAAAGAGGGCCCTAAGAAACCAGAGGATTACAGGCCGATATCTCTTCTGAACACAGATTATAAAATATTTGCTAAAGTATTAGCCAACAGATTGATGCCGGTTATTCAAGAGATTATTCATCATGATCAAGCAGGATTTATTGAAGGCAGACATATGAAGGAGAATGTAAGGCAACTCATAGATTTAATTGACTATCTTGATAAGAATAAGCAGATCTCTGCAGTGCTGGTTTTCTTGGATGCAGAGAAGGCCTTCGATTGAGTGAATTGGAACTTTCTAACCAAGACTTTGGAAAAGATGGATATGGGACCACGATTGCGGTTTCTAAAGTTAAATATTTAGGAATACAAATTTCAGAATCAAACACAAAACTTTTCTCAAATAACTATGAAGTGTTGTGGCAAAAGATACAGAAAGATCTTGAAGCGTGGAAAAAGTTACAATTGTCTTTGCTTGGAAGGATCTCAGCAATTAAAATGAACATTCTACCTAGATTTATCTTTCTATTCCAGATGATTCCGGTGCTCAAGTCAGATAAAACCTTGTTAAATTGGCAAACAACATTAAATAAATTTGTTTGGAAGGAGAAAAAACCGAGAGTAAAGATGAAGATTATGCAAGATACACGTGAAAGAGGCGGCCTCAGACTCCCAAACCTTCGATTGTATTATGAAGCTGCGGTATTAACGCATGTAGCAGATTGGTTCGGGAAAACAAAAATGGAATTGCTCAATATAGAAGGCCATGATCTTGTTCTGGGATGGCATGCATATCTTTTTTATGAAGACAGGGTGGATAAAGTGTTCAACAACCATGTTCTCCGTAGTGCCCTGATGAGAATATGGAAGAAGCACCGGCCCAATTGGGATTATAAAATACCGCTTTGGTTGGATCTTGCAGACACCATGGGGATTATGAATATTAAGTCACTCGGGGGTTGTTTATATAAAGATGTGCTTATTGCTGATGGGGGCGAATGGAAGTTAAAAACTTTGGAACAGCTGTTGGAAGAAGGAATTACTTTAAATTGGTTACATTACATACAGCTTCAGAAGAGATGGGAAGAAGATCGCAGGGTCGGCTTTATGGATAAAGAAGTGGAACTGATTAAGCAGATAAAAGAGACTGGTTCAAAACAAGTTAAAAGAATATATAATGTACTGTTAGAAAGAGACTCAGAAAGTGAATTGGTTAAGGATTGTATGATTAAATGGGCTCAGAATTTTGGTGAAGTGGTTATGTTGGAAACGTGGGAAAAAATATGGGTTCAGAATGTTAAATTTACACAGTCACAGAATTTAAGGGAGAATTTTTATAAAATGTTTTACAGATGGTATTTAGATCCTAAAAAATTATCATGCATGTACCCAAATGTTCAACCAAAATGTTGGAGATGCGGGTGTCTAGATGCTACCTTTTTTCATGTATGGTGGACTTGTAACAAGGTTAAAGCTTTTTGGATAAAAATATGGTGGGTTATGCAGAATGTATTTAAGAAAAGAATACAATTCACTCCACAAATGTTTTTATTGGGTATAGTTAAGGATTTTAACAAAGGGGAAACAAAATTGGCCTTGTATATGGTTACAGCAGCTAGGTTGTTGATTGCGCAACATTGGAAAAAAGATTTTTTGCCGACAATTGATCAATGGATTCAGAAGGTGGCGGGGTTCGCTGAAATGGCAAAAATTTCAGCTTTCTTAAAAGCTCAGAAACAGGAGGATTACACACAGGAATGGGCAAAATGGATTGATTATATACAGAATAAATACCAGACTAGGAGTTATTATCTAGCCTTTAGGTAAGAATGTTTAGACCGATAGATGATCAGAGTAAATAGTATATGGGATGTTTGGAATTGTTAGAGTGGTATACAGTGGAAGTCAGGGGGGTGGGTTTGTGTGGGAGGTGGGGGAGGGTTAGGGTGGAGGGTGGGGCAATATATATGTATGAATAAATTAGAAGATGGGACTAATGAAACATTGTTAGGCTAGGAGAAATTTATATTAAGAGTTATAGATGTTAAATTAGCTTAGAAAATGATCAATGTGTTATTATTAATTTAAGAGTAATTTATATAGTTTTTGTTGGGAGGAGAGGGGTTATGAGTAATCTATTTTAAGATGGGGGGAGGGGAGGGGGTAAAGTGTTTGGTATAATATTTGAATGTGATTTTTTGCGGGGGGGTTGTGGGGGTATAGCATTTGTATGAGATTTATATTGTGTGGAGGGGGGGTGAAAAGGGGGAAAATTTGTTTGTACAAAACTCTTTTAATTAAAAAAAAAAAAGAACATCTGAGTGAATCCAGGAATACGGAAGAGGTACAGGCGCTGGAACTCGGTGCCTGTACACAGGCTTTTACTTTTAAAAACATCTGAGTGAATCCAGGAAGAGGGAAGAGGCACAGAGGCTGGAAGTGTGTGTGTGTGAACAGGCTGTGAGTTTTAAAAACCTCTGAGTGAATCCAGGAAGAGGGAAGAGACAGAGGGTCTGGAAGTATGTGCCTCTACACAGGCTGTGAGTTTTAAAACATCTGAGTGAATCCAGATAAAGGGAAGAGGCAGAGGGGCTGGAAGTGTGTTTGTGTGCACAGGCTGTGAGTTTTTAAAACATCTGAGTGAATCCAGGAAGAGGGAAGAGGTACAGGGTCTCGAAGTGTGTGCCTGTGCTCAGGTTGTGAGTTTTAAAAACCTCCGAGTGAATCCAGGAAGAGGTAAGAGGCACAGGGGCACAGGGGCTGGAAGTGTGTCCCTGTGCACAGGCTGTGAGTTTTAAAAACCTCTGAGTGAATCCAGGAAGAGGTAAGAGGCACAGGGGCACAGGGGCTGGAAGTGTGTCCCTGTGCACAGGCTGTGAGTTTTAAAAACCTCTGAGTGAATCCAGGAAGAGGGAAGAGGCAGAGGGTCTAGAAGTATGTGCCTCTACACAGGCTGTGAGTTTTAAAACATCTGAGTGAATCCAGGAAGAGGGAAGAGGTACAGGGGCTGGAACTGTGTGCCTCTACACAGGATTGAGTTTTAAAAACCTCTGAGTGCATCCAGGTAGAGGGAAGAGACAGAGGGTCTGGAAGTATGTGCCTCTACACAGGCTGTGAGTTTTAAAACATCTGAGTGAATCCAGGAAGAGGGAAGAGGCAGAGGGTCTGGAAGTGTGTCCGTGTGCACAGGCTGTGAGTTTTTAAAACCTCTGAGTGAATCCAGGAAGAGGGAAGAGGCAGAGGGTTGTAAGTTTGTCCCTTTGCAGAGGCTTTGAGTTTTAAAAACCTCTGACTGAATCCAGGAAGAGGGAAGAGGCAGAGGGTCTGGAAGTGCGTGCCTGTGCACAGGTTGTGAGTTTTAAAAACCTCTGAGTGAATCCAGGAAGAGGGAAGAGGCAGAGGGTCTGGAAGTGTGTGCCTCTACACAGGCTGTGAGTTTTAAAACATCTGAGTGAATCCAGGTAGAGGGAAGAGGCAGAGGGGCAGGAAGTGTGTTTGTGTGCACAGGCTGTGAGTTTTAAAAACATCTGAGTGAATCCAGGAACAGGGAAGCGGTACAAGGGCTGGAAGTGTGTCCCTGTGCAAATGGTGTGAGTTTTTAAAATATCTGACTGAATCCAGGAAGAGGGAATAGGTACAGGGGCTGGAACTGTGTGCCTCTGCACAGGCTTTGAGTTTTAAAAACGTCTGAGTGAATCTAGGAAGAGGGAAGAGGCAGAGGGGCTGGAAGTGTGTGTGTGTGTGCACAGGATTTGAGGTTTAAAAACCTCTGAGTGAATCCAGGAAGAGGGAAGAGGTACAGGGGCTGGAACTGTGTGCCTCTGCACAGGCTTTGAGTTTTAAAAACGTCTGAGTGAATCCAGGAAGAGGGAAGAGGCACAGGGGCACAGGGGCTGGAAGTGTGTCCCTGTGCACAGGCTGTGAGTTTTAAAAACCTCTGAGTGAATCCAGGAAGAGGTAAGAGGCACAGGGGCACAGGGGCTGGAAGTGTGTCCCTGTGCACAGGCTGTGAGTTTTAAAAACCTCTGAGTGAATCCAGGAAGAGGGAAGAGGCAGAGGGTCTAGAAGTATGTGCCTCTACACAGGCTGTGAGTTTTAAAACATCTGAGTGAATCCAGGTAGAGGTAAGAGGCAGAGGGACTGGAAGTGTGTGTGTGTGTGCACAGGCTTTGAGGTTTAAAAACCTCTGAGTGAATCCAGGAAGAGGGAAGAGGCAGAGGGTTCTAAGTGTGTCCCTGTGCAGAGGGTTTGAGTTTTAAAAACCTCTGAGTGAATCCAGGAAGAGGGAAGAGGCAGAGGGTCTGGAAGTGCGTGCCTGTGCACAGGTTGTGAGTTTTAAAAACCTCTTAGTGAATCCAGGAAGAGGGAAGAGGCAGAGGGTTGTAAGTGTGTCCCTGTGCAGACGCTTTGAGTTTTAAAAACCTCTGAGTGAATCCAGGAAGAGGGAAGAGGCAGAGGGTCTGGAAGTGCGTGCCTGTGCACAGGTTGTGAGTTTTAAAAACCTCTGAGTGAATCCAGGAAGAGGGAAGAGGCAGAGGGTCTGGAAGTGTGTGCCTCTACACAGGCTGTGAGTTTTAAAACATCTGAGTGAATCCAGGTAGAGGGAAGCGGTACAGGGGCTGGAAGTGTGTCCCTGTGCAAATGGTGTGAGTTTTTAAAATATCTGAGTGAATCCAGGAAGAGGGAAAAGGTACAGGGGCTGGAACTGTGTGCCTCTACACAGGATTGAGTTTTAAAAACCTCTGAGTGCATCCAGGTAGAGGGAAGAGACAGAGGGTCTGGAAGTATGTGCCTCTACACAGGCTGTGAGTTTTAAAACATCTGAGTGAATCCAGGAAGAGGGAAGAGGCAGAGGGTCTGGAAGTGTGTCCGTGTGCACAGGCTGTGAGTTTTTAAAACCTCTGAGTGAATCCAGGAAGAGGGAAGAGGCAGAGGGTTGTAAGTTTGTCCCTTTGCAGAGGCTTTGAGTTTTAAAAACCTCTGACTGAATCCAGGAAGAGGGAAGAGGCAGAGGGTCTGGAAGTGTGTGCCTGTGCACAGGTTGTGAGTTTTAAAAACCTCTGAGTGAATCCAGGAAGAGGGAAGAGGCAGAGGGTCTGGAAGTGTGTGCCTCTACACAGGCTGTGAGTTTTAAAACATCTGAGTGAATCCAGGTAGAGGGAAGAGGCAGAGGGGCAGGAAGTGTGTTTGTGTGCACAGGCTGTGAGTTTTAAAAACATCTGAGTGAATCCAGGAACAGGGAAGCGGTACAAGGGCTGGAAGTGTGTCCCTGTGCAAATGGTGTGAGTTTTTAAAATATCTGACTGAATCCAGGAAGAGGGAATAGGTACAGGGGCTGGAACTGTGTGCCTCTGCACAGGCTTTGAGTTTTAAAAACGTCTGAGTGAATCTAGGAAGAGGGAAGAGGCAGAGGGGCTGGAAGTGTGTGTGTGTGTGCACAGGATTTGAGGTTTAAAAACCTCTGAGTGAATCCAGGAAGAGGGAAGAGGTACAGGGGCTGGAACTGTGTGCCTCTGCACAGGCTTTGAGTTTTAAAAACGTCTGAGTGAATCCAGGAAGAGGGAAGAGGCAGAGGGGCTGGAAGTGTGTGTGTGTGTGCACAGGATTTGAGTTTTAAAAACCTCTGAGTGAATCCAGGAAGAGGGAAGAGGCAGAGGGTTGTAAGTGTGTCCCTGTGCAGAGGGTTTCTAGTTTTAAAAACCTCTGAGTGAATCCAGGAAGAGGGAAGAGGCAGAGGGTCTGGAAGTGCGTGCCTGTGCACAGGTTGTGAGTTTTAAAAACCTCTGAGTGAATCCAGGAAGAGGGAAGAGGCAGAGGGTCAAGAAGTGTGTGCCTGTGCACAGGTTGTGAGTTTTAACAACCTCTGAGTGAATCCAGGAAGAGGGAAGAGGCAGAGGGTCTGGAAGTGTGTGCGTGTGCACAGGTTGTGAGTTTTAAAAACCTCTGAGTGAATCCAGGAAGAGGGAAGAGGCAGAGGGTCAGGAAGTGTGTGCCTGTGCACAGGTTGTGAGTTTTTAAAACCTCTGAGTGAATCCAGGAAGAGGGTAGAGACAGAGGGTCTGGAAGTACGTGCCTCTACACAGGCTGTGAGTTTTAAAACATCTGAGTGAATCCAGGTAGAGGGAAGAGGCAGAGGGGCTGGAAGTGTGTGTGTGTGCACAGGCTGTGAGTATTAAAAACATCTGAGTGAATCCAGGAACAGGGAAGCGGTACAGGGGCTGGAAGTGTCTCCCTTTGCAAAGATTGTGAGTTTTAAGAACATCTGAGTGAATCCAGGAATAGGGAAGAGGTACAGGCGCTGGAACTCTGTGCCTGTACACAGGCTTTTAGTTTTAAAAACGTCTGAGTGAATCCAGGAAGAGGGAAGAGGCACAGAGGCTGGAAGTGTGTTCCTGTGCACAGGTGTGAGTTTTAAAAACATCTGAGTGAATCCAGGTAGAGGTAAGAGGCAGAGGGGCTGGAAGTGTGTGCCTCTACATAGGCTGTGAGTTTTAAAAACCTCTGAGTGAATCCAGGAAGAGGGAAGAGACAGAGGGTCTAGAAGTATGTGCCTCTACACAGGCTGTGAGTTTTAAAACATCTGAGTGAATCCAGGTAGAGGTAAGAGGCAGAGGGGCTGGAAGTGTTTGTGTGTGTGCACAGGCTTTGAGGTTTAAAAACCTCTGAGTGAATCCAGGAAGAGGAAAGAGGCAGAGGGTCTGGAAGTGTGTGGCTGTGCACAGGTTGTGAGTTTTAAAAACCTCTTAGTGAATCCAGGAAGAGGGAAGAGGCAGAGGGTTGTAAGTGTGTCCCTGTGCAGACACTTTGAGTTTTAAAAACCTCTGAGTGAATCCAGGAAGAGGGAAGAGACAGAGGGTCTGGAAGTATGTGCCTCTACACAGGCTGTGAGTTTTAAAACATCTGAGTGAATCCAGGTAAAGGGAAGAGGCAGAGGGGCTGGAAGTGTGTTTGTGTGCACAGGCTGAGAGTTTTTAAAACCTCTGAGTGAATCCAGGAAGAGGGAAGAGGCAGAGGGTTGTAAGTGTGTCCCTTGGCAGAGGCTTTGAGTTTTAAAAACCTCTGACTGAATCCAGGAAGAGGGTAGAGACAGAGGGTTGTAAGTGTGTCCCTGTGCAGAGAGTTTTGAGTTTTAAAAACCTCTGAGTGAATCCAGGAAGAGGGAAGAGGCAGAGGGTCTGGAAGTGCGTGCCTGTGCACAGGTTGTGAGTTTTAAAAACCTCTGAGTGAATCCAGGAAGAGGTAAGAGGCACAGGGGCACAGGGGCTGGAAGTGTGTCCCTGTGCACAGGCTGTGAGTTTTAAAAATCTCTGAGTGAATCCAGGAAGAGGGAAGAGGTACAGGGGCTGGAACTGTGTGCCTCTACACAGGCTTTGAGTTTTAAAAACCTCTGAGTGAATCCAGGAAGAGGGAAGAGGCAGAGGGGCTGGAAGTGTGTGCCTCTACATAGGCTGTGAGTTTTAAAAACCTCTGAGTGAATCCAGGAAGAGGGAAGAGACAGAGGGTCTAGAAGTATGTGCCTCTACACAGGCTGTGAGTTTTAAAACATCTGAGTGAATCCAGGTAGAGGTAAGAGGCAGAGGGGCTGGAAGTGTGTGTGTGTGTGCACAGGCTTTGAGGTTTAAAAACCTCTGAGTGAATCCAGGAAGAGGAAAGAGGCAGAGGGTCTGGAAGTGTGTGGCTGTGCACAGGTTGTGAGTTTTAAAAACCTCTTAGTGAATCCAGGAAGAGGGAAGAGGCAGAGGGTTGTAAGTGTGTCCCTGTGCAGACACTTTGAGTTTTAAAAACCTCTGAGTGAATCCAGGAAGAGGGAAGAGACAGAGGGTCTGGAAGTATGTGCCTCTACACAGGCTGTGAGTTTTAAAACATCTGAGTGAATCCAGGTAAAGGGAAGAGGCAGAGGGGCTGGAAGTGTGTTTGTGTGCACAGGCTGAGAGTTTTTAAAACCTCTGAGTGAATCCAGGAAGAGGGAAGAGGCAGAGGGTTGTAAGTGTGTCCCTTGGCAGAGGCTTTGAGTTTTAAAAACCTCTGACTGAATCCAGGAAGAGGGTAGAGACAGAGGGTTGTAAGTGTGTCCCTGTGCAGAGGGTTTTGAGTTTTAAAAACCTCTGAGTGAATCCAGGAAGAGGGAAGAGGCAGAGGGTCTGGAAGTGCGTGCCTGTGCACAGGTTGTGAGTTTTAAAAACCTCTGAGTGAATCCAGGAAGAGGTAAGAGGCACAGGGGCACAGGGGCTGGAAGTGTGTCCCTGTGCACAGGCTGTGAGTTTTAAAAATCTCTGAGTGAATCCAGGAAGAGGGAAGAGGTACAGGGGCTGGAACTGTGTGCCTCTACACAGGCTTTGAGTTTTAAAAACCTCTGAGTGAATCCAGGAAGAGGGAAGAGGCAGAGGGGCTGGAAGTGTGTGCCTCTACATAGGCTGTGAGTTTTAAAAACCTCTGAGTGAATCCAGGAAGAGGGAAGAGACAGAGGGTCTAGAAGTATGTGCCTCTACACAGGCTGTGAGTTTTAAAACATCTGAGTGAATCCAGGTAGAGGTAAGAGGCAGAGGGGCTGGAAGTTTGTGTGTGTGTGCACAGGCTTTAAGGTTTAAAAACCTCTGAGTGAATCCAGGAAGAGGAAAGAGGCAGAGGGTCTGGAAGTGTGTGGCTGTGCACAGGTTGTGAGTTTTAAAAACCTCTTAGTGAATCCAGGAAGAGGGAAGAGGCAGAGGGTTGTAAGTGTGTCCCTGTGCAAACACTTTGAGTTTTAAAAACCTCTGAGTGAATCCAGGAAGAGGGAAGAGACAGAGGGTCTGGAAGTATGTGCCTCTACACAGGCTGTGAGTTTTAAAACATCTGAGTGAATCCAGGTAAAGGGAAGAGGCAGAGGGGCTGGAAGTGTGTTTGTGTGCACAGGCTGAGAGTTTTTAAAACCTCTGAGTGAATCCAGGAAGAGGGAAGAGGCAGAGGGTTGTAAGTGTGTCCCTTGGCAGAGGCTTTGAGTTTTAAAAACCTCTGACTGAATCCAGGAAGAGGGTAGAGACAGAGGGTTGTAAGTGTGTCCCTGTGCAGAGGGTTTTGAGTTTTAAAAACCTCTGAGTGAATCCAGGAAGAGGGAAGAGGCAGAGGGTCTGGAAGTGCGTGCCTGTGCACAGGTTGTGAGTTTTAAAAACCTCTGAGTGAATCCAGGAAGAGGTAAGAGGCACAGGGGCACAGGGGCTGGAAGTGTGTCCCTGTGCACAGGCTGTGAGTTTTAAAAATCTCTGAGTGAATCCAGGAAGAGGGAAGAGGTACAGGGGCTGGAACTGTGTGCCTCTACACAGGCTTTGAGTTTTAAAAACCTCTGAGTGAATCCAGGAAGAGGGAAGAGGCAGAGGGTTGTAAGTGTGTCCCTGTGCAGAGGGTTTTGAGTTTTAAAAACCTCTGAGTGAATCCAGGAAGAGGGAAGAGGCAGAGGGTCTGGAAGTGCGTGCCTGTGCACAGGTTGTGAGTTTTAAAAACCTCTGAGTGAATCCAGGAAGAGGTAAGAGGCACAGGGGCACAGGGGCTGGAAGTGTGTCCCTGTGCACAGGCTGTGAGTTTTAAAAATCTCTGAGTGAATCCAGGAAGAGGGAAGAGGTACAGGGGCTGGAACTGTGTGCCTCTACACAGGCTTTGAGTTTTAAAAACCTCTGAGTGAATCCAGGAAGAGGGAAGAGGCAGAGGGGCTGGAAGTGTGTGCCTCTACATAGGCTGTGAGTTTTAAAAACCTCTGAGTGAATCCAGGAAGAGGGAAGAGACAGAGGGTCTAGAAGTATGTGCCTCTACACAGGCTGTGAGTTTTAAAACATCTGAGTGAATCCAGGTAGAGGTAAGAGGCAGAGGGGCTGGAAGTTTGTGTGTGTGTGCACAGGCTTTGAGGTTTAAAAACCTCTGAGTGAATCCAGGAAGAGGAAAGAGGCAGAGGGTCTGGAAGTGTGTGGCTGTGCACAGGTTGTGAGTTTTAAAAACCTCTTAGTGAATCCAGGAAGAGGGAAGAGGCAGAGGGTTGTAAGTGTGTCCCTGTGCAAACACTTTGAGTTTTAAAAACCTCTGAGTGAATCCAGGAAGAGGGAAGAGACAGAGGGTCTGGAAGTATGTGCCTCTACACAGGCTGTGAGTTTTAAAACATCTGAGTGAATCCAGGTAAAGGGAAGAGGCAGAGGGGCTGGAAGTGTGTTTGTGTGCACAGGCTGAGAGTTTTTAAAACCTCTGAGTGAATCCAGGAAGAGGGAAGAGGCAGAGGGTTGTAAGTGTGTCCCTTGGCAGAGGCTTTGAGTTTTAAAAACCTCTGACTGAATCCAGGAAGAGGGTAGAGACAGAGGGTTGTAAGTGTGTCCCTGTGCAGAGGGTTTTGAGTTTTAAAAACCTCTGAGTGAATCCAGGAAGAGGGAAGAGGCAGAGGGTCTGGAAGTGCGTGCCTGTGCACAGGTTGTGAGTTTTAAAAACCTCTGAGTGAATCCAGGAAGAGGTAAGAGGCACAGGGGCACAGGGGCTGGAAGTGTGTCCCTGTGCACAGGCTGTGAGTTTTAAAAATCTCTGAGTGAATCCAGGAAGAGGGAAGAGGTACAGGGGCTGGAACTGTGTGCCTCTACACAGGCTTTGAGTTTTAAAAACCTCTGAGTGAATCCAGGAAGAGGGAAGAGGCAGAGGGTTGTAAGTGTGTCCCTGTGCAGAGGGTTTTGAGTTTTAAAAACCTCTGAGTGAATCCAGGAAGAGGGAAGAGGCAGAGGGTCTGGAAGTGCGTGCCTGTGCACAGGTTGTGAGTTTTAAAAAACTCTGAGTAAATCCAGGAAGAGGGAAGAGGCAGAGGGTTGTAAGTGTGTCCCTGTGCAGAGGGTTTTGAGTTTTAAAAACCTCTGAGTGAATCCAGGAAGAGGGAAGAGGCAGAGGGTCTGGAAGTGCGTGCCTGTGCACAGGTTGTGAGTTTTAAAAACCTCTGAGTGAATCCAGGAAGAGGGAAGAGGCAGAGGGTCAGGAAGTGTGTGCCTGTGCAAAGGTTGTGAGTTTTAACAACCTCTGAGTGAATCCAGGAAGAGGGAAGAGGTACAGGGGCTGGAACTGTGTGCCTCTACACAGGCTTTGAGTTTTAAAAACCTCTGAGTGAATCCAGGAAGAGGGAAGAGGCAGAGGGTTGTAAGTGTGTCCCTGTGCAGAGGGTTTTGAGTTTTAAAAACCTCTGAGTGAATCCAGGAAGAGGGAAGAGGCAGAGGGTCTGGAAGTGCGTGCCTGTGCACAGGTTGTGAGTTTTAACAACCTCTGAGTGAATCCAGGAAGAGGGAAGAGGCAGAGGGTTGTAAGTGTGTCCCTTGGCAGAGGATTTGAGTTTTAAAAACCTCTGAGTGAATCCAGGAAGAGGGAAGAGGCAGAGGGTTGTAAGTGTGTCCCTGTGCAGAGGGTTTTGAGTTTTAAAAACCTCTGAGTGAATCCAGGAAGAGGGAAGAGGCAGAGGGTCTGGAAGTGCGTGCCTGTGCACAGGTTGTGAGTTTTAAAAACCTCTGAGTGAATCCAGGAAGAGGGAAGAGGCAGAGGGTCAGGAAGTACGTGCCTCTACACAGGCTGTGAGTTTTAAAAACATCTGAGTGAATCCAGGAACAGGGAAGCGGTACAGGGGCTGGAAGTGTCTCCCTTTGCAAAGATTGTGAGTTTTAAGAACATCTGAGTGAATCCAGGAATAGGGAAGAGGTACAGGCGCTGGAACTCTGTGCCTGTACACAGGCTTTTAGTTTTAAAAACGTCTGAGTGAATCCAGGAAGAGGGAAGAGGCACAGAGGCTGGAAGTGTGTTCCTGTGCACAGGTGTGAGTTTTAAAAACATCTGAGTGAATCCAGGTAGAGGTAAGAGGCAGAGGGGCTGGAAGTGTGTGCCTCTACATAGGCTGTGAGTTTTAAAAACCTCTGAGTGAATCCAGGAAGAGGGAAGAGACAGAGGGTCTAGAAGTATGTGCCTCTACACAGGCTGTGAGTTTTAAAACATCTGAGTGAATCCAGGTAGAGGTAAGAGGCAGAGGGGCTGGAAGTGTGTGTGTGTGTGTGCACAGGCTTTGAGGTTTAAAAACCTCTGAGTGAATCCAGGAAGAGGAAAGAGGCAGAGGGTCTGGAAGTGTGTGGCTGTGCACAGGTTGTGAGTTTTAAAAACCTCTTAGTGAATCCAGGAAGAGGGAAGAGGCAGAGGGTTGTAAGTGTGTCCCTGTGCAGACACTTTGAGTTTTAAAAACCTCTGAGTGAATCCAGGAAGAGGGAAGAGACAGAGGGTCTGGAAGTATGTGCCTCTACACAGGCTGTGAGGTTTAAAAACCTCTGAGTGAATCCAGGAAGAGGGAAGAGGCAGAGGGTCTGGAAGTGTGTTTGTGTGCACAGGCTGTGAGTTTTTAAAACCTCTGAGTGAATCCAGGAAGAGGGAAGAGGCAGAGGGTTGTAAGTGTGTCCCTTGGCAGAGGCTTTGAGTTTTAAAAACCTCTGACTGAATCCAGGAAGAGGGTAGAGACAGAGGGTTGTAAGTGTGTCCCTGTGCAGAGGGTTTTGAGTTTTAAAAACCTCTGAGTGAATCCAGGAAGAGGGAAGAGGCAGAGGGTCTGGAAGTGCGTGCCTGTGCACAGGTTGTGAGTTTTAAAAACCTCTGAGTGAATCCAGGAAGAGGTAAGAGGCACAGGGGCACAGGGGCTGGAAGTGTGTCCCTGTGCACAGGCTGTGAGTTTTAAAAATCTCTGAGTGAATCCAGGAAGAGGGAAGAGGTACAGGGGCTGGAACTGTGTGCCTCTACACAGGCTTTGAGTTTTAAAAACCTCTGAGTGAATCCAGGAAGAGGGAAGAGGCAGAGGGTTGTAAGTGTGTCCCTGTGCAGAGGGTTTTGAGTTTTAAAAACCTCTGAGTGAATCCAGGAAGAGGGAAGAGGCAGAGGGTCTGGAAGTGCGTGCCTGTGCACAGGTTGTGAGTTTTAAAAAACTCTGAGTGAATCCAGGAAGAGGGAAGAGGCAGAGGGTTGTAAGTGTGTCCCTGTGCAGAGGGTTTTGAGTTTTAAAAACCTCTGAGTGAATCCAGGAAGAGGGAAGAGGCAGAGGGTCTGGAAGTGCGTGCCTGTGCACAGGTTGTGAATTTTAAAAACCTCTGAGTGAATCCAGGAAGAGGGAAGAGGCAGAGGGTCAGGAAGTGTGTGCCTGTGCACAGGTTGTGAGTTTTAACAACCTCTGAGTGAATCCAGGAAGAGGGAAGAGGTACAGGGGCTGGAACTGTGTTCCTCTACACAGGCTTTGAGTTTTAAAAACCTCTGAGTGAATCCAGGAAGAGGGAAGAGGCAGAGGGTTGTAAGTGTGTCCCTGTGCAGAGGGTTTTGAGTTTTAAAAACCTCTGAGTGAATCCAGGAAGAGGGAAGAGGCAGAGGGTCTGGAAGTGCGTGCCTGTGCACAGGTTGTGAGTTTTAACAACCTCTGAGTGAATCCAGGAAGAGGGAAGAGGCAGAGGGTCTGGAAGTGTGTGCGTGTGCACAGGTTGTGAGTTTTAAAAACCTCTGAGTGAATCCAGGAAGAGGGAAGAGGCAGAGGGTCAGGAAGTGTGTGCCTGTGCATAGGTTGTGAGTTTTTAAAACCTCTGAGTGAATCCAGGAAGAGGGAAGAGGCAGAGGGTTGTAAGTGTGTCCCTTGGCAGAGGCTTTGAGTTTTAAAAACCTCTGACTGAATCCAGGAAGAGGGTAGAGACAGAGGGTCTGGAAGTATGTGCCTCTACACAGGCTGTGAGTTTTAAAACATCTGAGTGAATCCAGGTAGAGGGAAGAGGCAGAGGGGCTGGAAGTGTGTGCCTCTGCACAGGCTTTGAGTTTTAAAAACCTCTGAGTGAATCCAGGAAGAGGGAAGAGGAAGAGGGTCTGGAAGTGTGTGCCTGTGCACAGGTTGTGAGTTTTAAAAACCTCTGAGTGAATCCAGGAAGAGGGAAGAGGCAGAGGGTCTGGAAGTATGTGCCTCTACACAGGCTGTGAGTTTTAAAACATCTGAGTGAATCCAGGTAAAGGGAAGAGGCAGAGGGTTGTAAGTGTGTCCCTGTGCAGACACTTTGAGTTTTAAAAACCTCTGAGTGAATCCAGGAAGAGGGAAGAGGCAGAGGGTTGTAAGTGTGTCCCTTGGCAGAGGCTTTGAGTTTTAAAAACCTCTGACTGAATCCAGGAAGAGGGTAGAGACAGAGGGTTGTAAGTGTGTCCCTGTGCAGAGGGTTTTGAGTTTTAAAAACCTCTGAGTGAATCCAGGAAGAGGGAAGAGGCAGAGGGTCTGGAAGTGCGTGCCTGTGCACAGGTTGTGAGTTTTAAAAACCTCTGAGTGAATCCAGGAAGAGGTAAGAGGCACAGGGGCACAGGGGCTGGAAGTGTGTCCCTGTGCACAGGCTGTGAGTTTTAAAAATCTCTGAGTGAATCCAGGAAGAGGGAAGAGGTACAGGGGCTGGAACTGTGTGCCTCTACACAGGCTTTGAGTTTTAAAAACCTCTGAGTGAATCCAGGAAGAGGGAAGAGGCAGAGGGTTGTAAGTGTGTCCCTGTGCAGAGGGTTTTGAGTTTTAAAAACCTCTGAGTGAATCCAGGAAGAGGGAAGAGGCAGAGGGTCTGGAAGTGCGTGCCTGTGCACAGGTTGTGAGTTTTAAAAAACTCTTAGTAAATCCAGGAAGAGGGAAGAGGCAGAGGGTTGTAAGTGTGTCCCTGTGCAGAGGGTTTTGAGTTTTAAAAACCTCTGAGTGAATCCAGGAAGAGGGAAGAGGCAGAGGGTCTGGAAGTGCGTGCCTGTGCACAGGTTGTGAGTTTTAAAAACCTCTGAGTGAATCCAGGAAGAGGGAAGAGGCAGAGGGTTGTAAGTGTGTCCCTTGGCAGAGGCTTTGAGTTTTAAAAATCTCTGACTGAATCCAGGAAGAGGGTAGAGACAGAGGGTCTGGAAGTACGTGCCTCTACACAGGCTGTGAGTTTTAAAACATCTGAGTGAATCCAGGTAGAGGGAAGAGGCAGAGGGGCTGGAAGTGTGTGTGTGTGCACAGGCTGTGAGTATTAAAAACATCTGAGTGAATCCAGGTAGAGGGAAGAGGCAGAGGGGCTGGAAGTGTGTGCCTCTGCACAGGCTTTGAGTTTTAAAAACCTCTGAGTGAATCCAGGAAGAGGGAAGAGGAAGAGGGTCTGGAAGTGTGTGCCTCTGCACAGGTTGTGAGTTTTAAAAACCTCTGAGTGAATCCAGGAAGAGGGAAGAGGCAGAGGGTCTGGAAGTATGTGCCTCTACACAGGCTGTGAGTTTTAAAACATCTGAGTGAATCCAGGTAAAGGGAAGAGGCAGAGGGTTGTAAGTGTGTCCCTGTGCAGACACTTTGAGTTTTAAAAACCTCTGAGTGAATCCAGGAAGAGGGAAGAGACAGAGGGGCTGGAAGTGTGTGTGTGTGCACAGGCTGTGAGTATTAAAAACATCTGAGTGAATCCAGGAACAGGGAAGCGGTACAGGGGCTGGAAGTGTCTCCCTTTGCAAAGATTGTGAGTTTTAAGAACATCTGAGTGAATCCAGGAATAGGGAAGAGGTACAGGCGCTGGAACTCTGTGCCTGTACACAGGCTTTTAGTTTTAAAAACGTCTGAGTGAATCCAGGAAGAGGGAAGAGGCACAGAGGCTGGAAGTGTGTTCCTGTGCACAGGTGTGAGTTTTAAAAACATCTGAGTGAATCCAGGTAGAGGTAAGAGGCAGAGGGGCTGGAAGTGTGTGCCTCTACATAGGCTGTGAGTTTTAAAAACCTCTGAGTGAATCCAGGAAGAGGGAAGAGACAGAGGGTCTAGAAGTATGTGCCTCTACACAGGCTGTGAGTTTTAAAACATCTGAGTGAATCCAGGTAGAGGTAAGAGGCAGAGGGGCTGGAAGTGTGTGTGTGTGTGCACAGGCTTTGAGGTTTAAAAACCTCTGACTGAATCCAGGAAGAGGGTAGAGACAGAGGGTTGTAAGTGTGTCCCTGTGCAGAGGGTTTTGAGTTTTGCAAACCTCTGAGTGAATCCAGGAAGAGGGAATAGGCAGAGGGTCTGGAAGTGCGTGCCTGTGCACAGGTTGTGAGTTTTAAAAACCTCTGAGTGAATCCAGGAAGAGGGAAGAGGCAGAGGGTTGTAAGTGTGTCCCTGTGCAGAGGGTTTTGAGTTTTAAAAACCTCTGAGTGAATCCAGGAAGAGGGAAGAGGCAGAGGGTCTGGAAGTGCGTGCCTGTGCACAGGTTGTGAGTTTTAAAAACCTCTGAGTGAATCCAGGAAGAGGGAAGAGGCAGAGGGTCAGGAAGTGTGTGCGTGTGCACAGGTTGTGAGTTTTAAAAACCTCTGAGTGAATCCAGGAAGAGGGAAGTGGTACATGGGCTGGAAGTGTCTCCCTTTGCAAAGATTGTGAGTTTTAAGAACATCTGAGTGAATCCAGGAATAGGGAAGAGGTACAGGCGCTGGAACTCTGTGCCTGTACACAGGCTTTTAGTTTTAAAAACGTCTAAGTGAATCCAGGAAGAGGGAAGAGGCACAGAGGCTGGAAGTGTGTGCCTGTGCACAGGTGTGAGTTTTAAAAACATCTGAGTGAATCCAGGTAGAGGTAAGAGGCAGAGGGGCTGGAAGTGTGTGCCTCTACACAGGCTGTGAGTTTTAAAAACCTCTGAGTGAATCCAGGAAGAGGGAAGAGACAGAGGGTCTAGAAGTATGTGCCTCTACACAGGCTGTGAGTTTTAAAACATCTGAGTGAATCCAGGTAGAGGTAAGAGGCAGAGGGGCTGGAAGTGTGTGTGTGTGTGCACAGGCTTTGAGGTTTAAAAACCTCTGAGTGAATCCAGGAAGAGGGAAGAGGCAGAGGGTCTGGAAGTGTGTTTGTGTGCACAGGCTGTGAGTTTTTAAAACCTCTGAGTGAATCCAGGAAGAGGGAAGAGGCAGAGGGTTGTAAGTGTGTCCCTTGGCAGAGGCTTTGAGTTTTAAAAACCTCTGACTGAATCCAGGAAGAGGGTAGAGACAGAGGGTTGTAAGTGTGTCCCTGTGCAGAGGGTTTTGAGTTTTAAAAACCTCTGAGTGAATCCAGGAAGAGGGAAGAGGCAGAGGGTCTGGAAGTGCGTGCCTGTGCACAGGTTGTGAGTTTTAAAAACCTCTGAGTGAATCCAGGAAGAGGTAAGAGGCACAGGGGCACAGGGGCTGGAAGTGTGTCCCTGTGCACAGGCTGTGAGTTTTAAAAATCTCTGAGTGAATCCAGGAAGAGGGAAGAGGTACAGGGGCTGGAACTGTGTGCCTCTACACAGGCTTTGAGTTTTAAAAACCTCTGAGTGAATCCAGGAAGAGGGAAGAGGCAGAGGGTTGTAAGTGTGTCCCTGTGCAGAGGGTTTTGAGTTTTAAAAACCTCTGAGTGAATCCAGGAAGAGGGAAGAGGCAGAGGGTCTGGAAGTGCGTGCCTGTGCACAGGTTGTGAGTTTTAAAAAACTCTGAGTGAATCCAGGAAGAGGGAAGAGGCAGAGGGTTGTAAGTGTGTCCCTGTGCAGAGGGTTTTGAGTTTTAAAAACCTCTGAGTGAATCCAGGAAGAGGGAAGAGGCAGAGGGTCTAGAAGTGCGTGCCTGTGCACAGGTTGTGAATTTTAAAAACCTCTGAGTGAATCCAGGAAGAGGGAAGAGGCAGAGGGTCAGGAAGTGTGTGCCTGTGCACAGGTTGTGAGTTTTAACAACCTCTGAGTGAATCCAGGAAGAGGGAAGAGGTACAGGGGCTGGAACTGTGTTCCTCTACACAGGCTTTGAGTTTTAAAAACCTCTGAGTGAATCCAGGAAGAGGGAAGAGGCAGAGGGTTGTAAGTGTGTCCCTGTGCAGAGGGTTTTGAGTTTTAAAAACCTCTGAGTGAATCCAGGAAGAGGGAAGAGGCAGAGGGTTTGGAAGTGCGTGCCTGTGCACAGGTTGTGAGTTTTAACAACCTCTGAGTGAATCCAGGAAGAGGGAAGAGGCAGAGGGTCTGGAAGTGTGTGCGTGTGCACAGGTTGTGAGTTTTAAAAACCTCTGAGTGAATCCAGGAAGAGGGAAGAGGCAGAGGGTCAGGAAGTGTGTGCCTGTGCATAGGTTGTGAGTTTTTAAAACCTCTGAGTGAATCCAGGAAGAGGGAAGAGGCAGAGGGTTGTAAGTGTGTCCCTTGGCAGAGGCTTTGAGTTTTAAAAACCTCTGACTGAATCCAGGAAGAGGGTAGAGACAGAGGGTCTGGAAGTATGTGCCTCTACACAGGCTGTGAGTTTTAAAACATCTGAGTGAATCCAGGTAGAGGGAAGAGGCAGAGGGGCTGGAAGTGTGTGCCTCTGCACAGGCTTTGAGTTTTAAAAACCTCTGAGTGAATCCAGGAAGAGGGAAGAGGAAGAGGGTCTGGAAGTGTGTGCCTGTGCACAGGTTGTGAGTTTTAAAAACCTCTGAGTGAATCCAGGAAGAGGGAAGAGGCAGAGGGTCTGGAAGTATGTGCCTCTACACAGGCTGTGAGTTTTAAAACATCTGAGTGAATCCAGGTAAAGGGAAGAGGCAGCGGGTTGTAAGTGTGTCCCTGTGCAGACACTTTGAGTTTTAAAAACCTCTGAGTGAATCCAGGAAGAGGGAAGAGACAGAGGGGCTGGAAGTGTGTGTGTGTGCACAGGCTGTGAGTATTAAAAACATCTGAGTGAATCCAGGAACAGGGAAGCGGTACAGGGGCTGGAAGTGTCTCCCTTTGCAAAGATTGTGAGTTTTAAGAACATCTGAGTGAATCCAGGAATAGGGAAGAGGTACAGGCGCTGGAACTCTGTGCCTGTACACAGGCTTTTAGTTTTAAAAACGTCTGAGTGAATCCAGGAAGAGGGAAGAGGCACAGAGGCTGGAAGTGTGTGCCTGTGCACAGGTGTGAGTTTTAAAAACATCTGAGTGAATCCAGGTAGAGGTAAGAGGCAGAGGGGCTGGAAGTGTGTGCCTCTACACAGGCTGTGAGTTTTAAAAACCTCTGAGTGAATCCAGGAAGAGGGAAGAGGCAGAGGGTTGTAAGTGTGTCCCTTGGCAGAGGCTTTGAGTTTTAAAAACCTCTGACTGAATCCAGGAAGAGGGTAGAGACAGAGGGTTGTAAGTGTGTCCCTGTGCAGAGGGTTTTGAGTTTTAAAAACCTCTGAGTGAATCCAGGAAGAGGGAAGAGGCAGAGGGTCTGGAAGTGCGTGCCTGTGCACAGGTTGTGAGTTTTAAAAACCTCTGAGTGAATCCAGGAAGAGGTAAGAGGCACAGGGGCACAGGGGCTGGAAGTGTGTCCCTGTGCACAGGCTGTGAGTTTTAAAAATCTCTGAGTGAATCCAGGAAGAGGGAAGAGGTACAGGGGCTGGAACTGTGTGCCTCTACACAGGCTTTGAGTTTTAAAAACCTCTGAGTGAATCCAGGAAGAGGGAAGAGGCAGAGGGTTGTGAGTGTGTCCCTGTGCAGAGGGTTTTGAGTTTTAAAAACCTCTGAGTGAATCCAGGAAGAGGGAAGAGGCAGAGGGTCTGGAAGTGCGTGCCTGTGCACAGGTTGTGAGTTTTAAAAAACTCTGAGTGAATCCAGGAAGAGGGAAGAGGCAGAGGGTTGTAAGTGTGTCCCTGTGCAGAGGGTTTTGAGTTTTAAAAACCTCTGAGTGAATCCAGGAAGAGGGAAGAGGCAGAGGGTCTAGAAGTGCGTGCCTGTGCACAGGTTGTGAATTTTAAAAACCTCTGAGTGAATCCAGGAAGAGGGAAGAGGCAGAGGGTCAGGAAGTGTGTGCCTGTGCACAGGTTGTGAGTTTTAACAACCTCTGAGTGAATCCAGGAAGAGGGAAGAGGTACAGGGGCTGGAACTGTGTTCCTCTACACAGGCTTTGAGTTTTAAAAACCTCTGAGTGAATCCAGGAAGAGGGAAGAGGCAGAGGGTTGTAAGTGTGTCCCTGTGCAGAGGGTTTTGAGTTTTAAAAACCTCTGAGTGAATCCAGGAAGAGGGAAGAGGCAGAGGGTCTGGAAGTGCGTGCCTGTGCACAGGTTGTGAGTTTTAACAACCTCTGAGTGAATCCAGGAAGAGGGAAGAGGCAGAGGGTCTGGAAGTGTGTGCCTGTGCATAGGTTGTGAGTTTTTAAAACCTCTGAGTGAATCCAGGAAGAGGGAAGAGGCAGAGGGTTGTAAGTGTGTCCCTTGGCAGAGGCTTTGAGTTTTAAAAACCTCTGACTGAATCCAGGAAGAGGGTAGAGACAGAGGGTCTGGAAGTATGTGCCTCTACACAGGCTGTGAGTTTTAAAACATCTGAGTGAATCCAGGTAGAGGGAAGAGGCAGAGGGGCTGGAAGTGTGTGCCTCTGCACAGGCTTTGAGTTTTAAAAACCTCTGAGTGAATCCAGGAAGAGGGAAGAGGAAGAGGGTCTGGAAGTGTGTGCCTGTGCACAGGTTGTGAGTTTTAAAAACCTCTGAGTGAATCCAGGAAGAGGGAAGAGGCAGAGGGTCTGGAAGTATGTGCCTCTACACAGGCTGTGAGTTTTAAAACATCTGAGTGAATCCAGGTAAAGGGAAGAGGCAGAGGGTTGTAAGTGTGTCCCTGTGCAGACACTTTGAGTTTTAAAAACCTCTGAGTGAATCCAGGAAGAGGGAAGAGACAGAGGGGCTGGAAGTGTGTGTGTGTGCACAGGCTGTGAGTATTAAAAACATCTGAGTGAATCCAGGAACAGGGAAGCGGTACAGGGGCTGGAAGTGTCTCCCTTTGCAAAGATTGTGAGTTTTAAGAACATCTGAGTGAATCCAGGAATAGGGAAGAGGTACAGGCGCTGGAACTCTGTGCCTGTACACAGGCTTTTAGTTTTAAAAACGTCTGAGTGAATCCAGGAAGAGGGAAGAGGCACAGAGGCTGGAAGTGTGTTCCTGTGCACAGGTGTGAGTTTTAAAAACATCTGAGTGAATCCAGGTAGAGGTAAGAGGCAGAGGGGCTGGAAGTGTGTGCCTCTACATAGGCTGTGAGTTTTAAAAACCTCTGAGTGAATCCAGGAAGAGGGAAGAGACAGAGGGTCTAGAAGTATGTGCCTCTACACAGGCTGTGAGTTTTGAAACATCTGAGTGAATCCAGGTAGAGGTAAGAGGCAGAGGGGCTGGAAGTGTGTGTGTGTGTGCACAGGTTGTGAGATTTAAAAACCTCTGAGTGAATCCAGGAAGAGGGAAGAGGCAGAGGGTTATAAGTGTGTCCCTGTGCAGACACTTTGAGTTTTAAAAACCTCTGAGTGAATCCAGGAAGAGGGAAGAGACAGAGGGTCTGGAAGTATGTGCCTCTACACAGGCTGTGAGTTTTAAAACATCTGAGTGAATCCAGGAAGAGGGAAGAGACAGAGGGTCTGGAAGTATGTGCCTCTACACAGGTTGTGAGTTTTAAAAACCTCTTAGTGAATCCAGGAAGAGGGAAGAGGCAGAGGGTTGTAAGTGTGTCCCTGTGCAGACACTTTGAGTTTTAAAAACCTCTGAGTGAATCCAGGAAGAGGGAAGAGACAGAGGGTCTGGAAGTATGTGCCTCTACACAGGCTGTGAGTTTTAAAACATCTGAGTGAATCCAGGTAAAGGGAAGAGGCAGAGGGGCTGGAAGTGTGTTTGTGTGCACAGGCTGTGAGTTTTTAAAACCTCTGAGTGAATCCAGGAAGAGGGAAGAGGCAGAGGGTTGTAAGTGTGTCCCTTGGCAGAGGCTTTGAGTTTTAAAAACCTCTGACTGAATCCAGGAAGAGGGTAGAGACAGAGGGTTGTAAGTGTGTCCCTGTGCAGAGGGTTTTGAGTTTTAAAAACCTCTGAGTGAATCCAGGAAGAGGGAAGAGGCAGAGGGTCTGGAAGTGCGTGCCTGTGCACAGGTTGTGAGTTTTAAAAACCTCTGAGTGAATCCAGGAAGAGGTAAGAGGCACAGGGGCACAGGGGCTGGAAGTGTGTCCCTGTGCACAGGCTGTGAGTTTTAAAAATCTCTGAGTGAATCCAGGAAGAGGGAAGAGGTACAGGGGCTGGAACTGTGTGCCTCTACACAGGCTTTGAGTTTTAAAAACCTCTGAGTGAATCCAGAAAGAGGGAAGAGGCAGAGGGTTGTAAGTGTGTCCCTGTGCAGAGGGTTTTGAGTTTTAAAAACCTCTGAGTTTATCCAGGAAGAGGGAAGAGGCAGAGGGTCTGGAAGTGCGTGCCTGTGCACAGGTTGTGAGTTTTAAAAACCTCTGAGTGAATCCAGGAAGAGGGAAGAGGCAGAGGGTCAGGAAGTGTGTGCCTGTGCACAGGTTGTGAGTTTTAACAACCTCTGAGTGAATCCAGGAAGAGGGAAGAGGTACAGGGGCTGGAACTGTGTGCCTCTACACAGGCTTTGAGTTTTAAAAACCTCTGAGTGAATCCAGGAAGAGGGAAGAGGCAGAGGGTTGTAAGTGTGTCCCTGTGCAGAGGGTTTTGAGTTTTAAAAACCTCTGAGTTAATCCAGGAAGAGGGAAGAGGCAGAGGGTCTGGAAGTGCGTTCCTGTGCACAGGTTGTGAGTTTTAACAACCTCTGAGTGAATCTAGGATTAGGGAAGAGGCAGAGGGTCTGGAAGTGCGTGCCTGTGCACAGGTTGTGAGTTTTAACAACCTCTGAGTGAATCCAGGAAGAGGGAAGAGGCAGAGGGTCTGGAAGTGTGTGCGTGTGCACAGGTTGTGAGTTTTAAAAACCTCTGAGTGAATCCAGGAAGAGGGAAGAGGCAGAGGGTCAGGAAGTGTGTGCCTGTGCACAGGTTGTGAGTTTTTAAAACCTCTGACTGAATCCAGGAAGAGGGTAGAGACAGAGGGTCTGGAAGTATGTGCCTCTACACAAGCTGTGAGTTTTAAAACATCTGAGTGAATCCAGGTAGAGGGAAGAGGCAGAGGGGCTGGAAGTTTGTGTGTGTGCACAGGCTGTGAGTATTAAAAACATCTGAGTGAATCCAGGAACAGGGAAGCGGTACATGGGCTGGAAGTGTCTCCCTTTGCAAAGATTGTGAGTTTTAAGAACATCTGAGTGAATCCAGGAATAGGGAAGAGGTACAGGCGCTGGAACTCTGTGCCTGTACACAGGCTTTTAGTTTTAAAAACGTCTGAGTGAATCCAGGAAGAGGGAAGAGGCACAGAGGCTGGAAGTGTGTGCCTGTGCACAGGTGTGAGTTTTAAAAACATCTGAGTGAATCCAGGTAGAGGTAAGAGGCAGAGGGGCTGGAAGTGTGTGCCTCTACACAGGCTGTGAGTTTTAAAAACCTCTGAGTGAATCCAGGAAGAGGGAAGAGACAGAGGGTCTAGAAGTATGTGCCTCTACACAGGCTGTGAGTTTTAAAACATCTGAGTGAATCCAGGAAGAGGGAAGAGGCAGAGGGTCTGGAAGTGTGTGTGTGTGTGCACAGGCTTTGAGGTTTAAAAACCTCTGAGTGAATCCAGGAAGAGGGAAGAGGCAGAGGGTCTGGAAGTGCATGCCTGTGCACAGGTTGTGAGATTTAAAAACCTCTGAGTGAATCCAGGAAGAGGGAAGAGGCAGAGGGTTGTAAGTGTGTCCCTGTGCAGACACTTTGAGTTTTAAAAACCTCTGAGTGAATCCAGGAAGAGGGAAGAGACAGAGGGTCTGGAAGTATGTGCCTCTACACAGGCTGTGAGTTTTAAAACATCTGAGTGAATCCAGGAAGAGGGAAGAGGCAGAGGGTCTGGAAGTGTGTCCGTGTGCACAGGCTGTGAGTTTTTAAAACCTCTGAGTGAATCCAGGAAGAGGGAAGAGGCAGAGGGTTGTAAGTTTGTCCCTTTGCAGAGGCTTTGAGTTTTAAAAACCTCTGACTGAATCCAGGAAGAGGGAAGAGGCAGAGGGTCTGGAAGTGTGTGCCTGTGCACAGGTTGTGAGTTTTAAAAACCTCTGAGTGAATCCAGGAAGAGGGAAGAGGCAGAGGGTCTGGAAGTGTGTGCCTCTACACAGGCTGTGAGTTTTAAAACATCTGAGTGAATCCAGGTAGAGGGAAGAGGCAGAGGGGCAAGAAGTGTGTTTGTGTGCACAGGCTGTGAGTTTTAAAAACATCTGAGTGAATCCAGGAACAGGGAAGCGGTACAGGGGCTGGAAGTGTGTCCCTGTGCAAATGGTGTGAGTTTTTAAAATATCTGACTGAATCCAGGAAGAGGGAATAGGTACAGGGGCTGGAACTGTGTGCCTCTGCACAGGCTTTGAGTTTTGAAAACGTCTGAGTGAATCTAGGAAGAGGGAAGAGGCAGAGGGGCTGGAAGTGTGTGTGTGTGTGCACAGGATTTGAGGTTTAAAAACCTCTGAGTGAATCCAGGAAGAGAGAAGAGGTACAGGGGCTGGAACTGTGTGCCTCTGCACAGGCTTTGAGTTTTAAAAACGTCTGAGTGAATCCAGGAAGAGGGAAGAGGCAGAGGGGCTGGAAGTGTTTGTGTGTGTGCACAGGATTTGAGTTTTAAAAACCTCTGAGTGAATCCAGGAAGAGGGAAGAGGCAGAGGGTCTGGAAGTATGTGCCTCTACACAGGCTGTGAGTTTTAAAACATCTGAGTGAATCCAGGTAAAGGGAAGATTCAGAGGGGCTGGAAGTGTGTTTGTGTGCACATGCTGTGAGTTTTTAAAACCTCTGAGTGAATCCAGGAAGAGGGAAGAGGCAGAGGGTCTGGAAGTGCGTGCCTGTGCACAGGTTGTGAGTTTTAAAAACCTCTGAGTGAATCCAGGAAGAGGGAAGAGGCAGAGGGTCAGGAAGTGTGTGCCTGTGCACAGGCTGTGAGTTTTAAAAACCTCTGAGTGAATCCAGGAAGAGGGAAGAGGCAGAGGGTCTGGAAGTGCGTGCCTGTGCACAGGTTGTGAGTTTTAAAAACCTCTGAGTGAATCCAGGAAGAGGTAAGAGGCACAGGGGCTGGAACTGTGTGCCTCTACACAGGCTTTGAGTTTTAAAAACCTCTGAGTGAATCCAGAAAGAGGGAAGAGGCAGAGGGTTGTAAGTGTGTCCCTGTGCAGAGGGTTTTGAGTTTTAAAAACCTCTGAGTTTATCCAGGAAGAGGGAAGAGGCAGAGGGTCTGGAAGTGCGTGCCTGTGCACAGGTTGTGAGTTTTAAAAACCTCTGAGTGAATCCAGGAAGAGGGAAGAGGCAGAGGGGCTGGAACTGTGTGCCTCTACACAGGCTTTGAGTTTTAAAAACCTCTGAGTGAATCCAGAAAGAGGGAAGAGGCAGAGGGTTGTAAGTGTGTCCCTGTGCACAGGTTGT
This sequence comes from Natrix helvetica, assembly GCF_964273705.1. NCBI lineage: Eukaryota > Metazoa > Chordata > Lepidosauria > Squamata > Natricidae > Natrix > Natrix helvetica. The sequence goes on from NC_138555.1 coordinate 43,374,349, forward strand.
GAGTTTTAAAAACCTCTGAGTGAATCCAGGAAGAGGGAAGAGGCAGAGGGTCAGGAAGTGTGTGCCTGTGCACAGGCTGTGAGTTTTAAAAACCTCTGAGTGAATCCAGGAAGAGGGAAGAGACAGAGGGTCTAGAAGTATGTGCCTCTACACAGGCTGTGAGTTTTAAAACATCTGAGTGAATCCAGGTAGAGGTAAGAGGCAGAGGGGCTGGAAGTGTGTGTGTGTGTGCACAGGCCTTGAGGTTTAAAAACCTCTGAGTGAATCCAGGAAGAGGGAAGAGGCAGAGGGTCTGGAAATGCGTGCCTGTGCACAGGTTGTGAGATTTAAAAACCTCTGAGTGAATCCAGGAAGAGGGAAGAGGCAGAGGGTTGTAAGTGTGTCCCTGTGCAGACACATTGAGTTTTAAAAACCTCTGAGTGAATCCAGGAAGAGGGAAGAGACAGAGGGTCTAGAAGTATGTGCCTCTACACAGGCTGTGAGTTTTAAAACATCTGAGTGAATCCAGGAAGAGGGAAGAGACAGAGGGTCTGGAAGTATGTGCCTCTACACAGGCTGTGAGTTTTAAAACATCTGAGTGAATCCAGGTAAAGGGAAGAGGCAGAGGGGCTGGAAGTGTGTTTGTGTGCACAGGCTGTGAGTTTTTAAAACCTCTGAGTGAATCCAGGAAGAGGGAAGAGGCAGAGTTTTGTAAGTTTGTCCCTTTGCAGAGGCTTTGAGTTTTAAAAACCTCTGACTGAATCCAGGAAGAGGGAAGAGGCAGAGGGTCTGGAAGTGTGTGCGTGTGCACAGGTTGTGAGTTTTAAAAACATCTGAGTGAATCCAGGAAGAGGGAAGAGGCAGAGGGTCAGGAAGTGTGTGCCTCTACACAGGCTGTGAGTTATAAAAACCTCTGAGTGAATCCAGGAAGAGGGAAGAGACAGAGGGTCTAGAAGTATGTGCCTCTACACAGGCTGTGAGTTTTAAAACATCTGAGTGAATCCAGGAAGAGGGAAGAGGCAGAGGGTCTGGAAGTGTGTGGCTGTGCACAGGTTGTGAGTTTTAAAAACCTCTTAGTGAATCCAGGAAGAGGGAAGAGGCAGAGGGTTGTAAGTGTGTCCCTGTGCAGACACTTTGAGTTTTAAAAACCTCTGAGTGAATCCAGGAAGAGGGAAGAGACAGAGGGTCTGGAAGTATGTGCCTCTACACAGGCTGTGAGTTTTAAAACATCTGAGTGAATCCAGGTAAAGGGAAGAGGCAGAGGGGCTGGAAGTGTGTTTGTGTGCACAGGCTGTGAGTTTTTAAAACCTCTGAGTGAATCCAGGAAGAGGTAAGAGGCACAGGGGCTGGAACTGTGTGCCTCTACACAGGCTTTGAGTTTTAAAAACCTCTGAGTGAATCCAGAAAGAGGGAAGAGGCAGAGGGTTGTAAGTGTGTCCCTGTGCAGAGGGTTTTGAGTTTTAAAAACCTCTGAGTTTATCCAGGAAGAGGGAAGAGGCAGAGGGTCTGGAAGTGCGTGCCTGTGCACAGGTTGTGAGTTTTAAAAACCTCTGAGTGAATCCAGGAAGAGGGAAGAGGCAGAGGGTCAGGAAGTGTGTGCCTGTGCACAGGTTGTGAGTTTCAACAACCTCTGAGTGAATCCAGGAAGAGGGAAGAGGTACAGGGGCTGGAACTGTGTGCCTCTACACAGGCTTTGAGTTTTAAAAACCTCTGAGTGAATCCAGGAAGAGGGAAGAGGCAGAGGGTTGTAAGTGTGTCCCTGTGCAGAGGGTTTTGAGTTTTAAAAACCTCTGAGTGAATCCAGGAAGAGGGAAGAGGCAGAGGGTCTGGAAGTGCGTGCCTGTGCACAGGTTGTGAGTTTTAACAACCTCTGAGTGAATCCAGGAAGAGGGAAGAGGCAGAGGGTCTGGAAGTGCGTGCCTGTGCACAGGTTGTGAGTTTTAACAACCTCTGAGTGAATCCAGGAAGAGGGAAGAGGCAGAGGGTCTGGAAGTGTGTGCGTGTGCACAGGTTGTGAGTTTTAAAAACCTCTGAGTGAATCCAGGAAGAGGGAAGAGGCAGAGGGTCAGGAAGTGTGTGCCTGTGCACAGGTTGTGAGTTTTTAAAAACTCTGAGTGAATCCAGGAAGAGGGAAGAGGCAGAGGGTTGTAAGTGTGTCCCTTGGCAGAGGCTTTGAGTTTTAAAAACCTCTGACTGAATCCAGGAAGAGGGTAGAGACAGAGGGTCTGGAAGTATGTGCCTCTACACAGGCTGTGAGTTTTAAAACATCTGAGTGAATCCAGGTAGAGGTAAGAGGCAGAGGGGCTGGAAGTGTGTGTGTGTGTGCACAGGCTTTGAGGTTTAAAAACCTCTGAGTGAATCCAGGAAGAGGGAAGAGGCAGAGGGTCTGGAAGTGCGTGCCTGTGCACAGGTTGTGAGTTTTTAAAACCTCTGAGTGAATCCAGGAAGAGGGAAGAGGCAGAGGGTTGTAAGTGTGTCCCTTGGCAGAGGCTTTGAGTTTTAAAAACCTCTGACTGAATCCAGGAAGAGGGTAGAGACAGAGGGTCTGGAAGTATGTGCCTCTACACAGGCTGTGAGTTTTAAGAACCTCTGAGTGAATCCAGGAAGAGGGAAGAGGCAGAGGGTTAGGAAGTGTGTGCCTGTGCACAGGTTGTGAGTTTTAACAACCTCTGAGTGAATCCAGGAAGAGGGAAGAGGCAGAGGGTCAGGAAGTGTGTGCCTGTGCACAGGTTGTGAGTTTTTAAAAACTCTGAGTGAATCCAGGAAGAGGGAAGAGGCAGAGGGTTGTAAGTGTGTCCCTTGGCAGAGGCTTTGAGTTTTAAAAACCTCTGACTGAATCCAGGAAGAGGGTAGAGACAGAGGGTCTGGAAGTATGTGCCTCTACACAGGCTGTGAGTTTTAAAACATCTGAGTGAATCCAGGAAGAGGGAAGAGGCAGAGGGTTGTAAGTGTGTCCCTGTGCAGAGGGTTTTGAGTTTTAAAAACCTCTGAGTGAATCCAGGAAGAGGGAAGAGGCAGAGGGTCTGGAAGTGCGTGCCTGTGCACAGGTTATGAGTTTTAAAAACCTCTGAGTGAATCCAGGTAAAGGGAAGAGGCAGAGGGTCTGGAAGTGCGTGCCTGTGCACATGTTGTGAGTTTTAAAAACCTCTGAGTGAATCCAGGAAGAGGGAAGAGGCAGAGGGTCAGGAAGTGTGTGCCTGTGCACAGGTTGTGAGTTTTAACAACCTCTGAGTGAATCCAGGAAGAGGGAAGAGGTACAGGGGCTGGAACTGTGTGCCTCTACACAGGCTTTGAGTTTTAAAAACCTCTGAGTGAATCCAGGAAGAGGGAAGAGGCAGAGGGTTGTAAGTGTGTCCCTGTGCAGAGGGTTTTGAGTTATAAAAACCTCTGAGTGAATCCAGGAAGAGGGAAGAGACAGAGGGTCTAGAAGTATGTGCCTCTACACAGGCTGTGAGTTTTAAAACATCTGAGTGAATCCAGGTAGAGGTAAGAGGCAGAGGGGCTGGAAGTGTGTGTGTGTGTGCACAGGCTTTGATGTTTAAAAACCTCTGAGTGAATCCAGGAAGAGGGAAGAGGCAGAGGGTCTGGAAGTGTGTGGCTGTGCACAGGTTGTGTGTTTTAAAAACCTCTTAGTGAATCCAGGAAGAGGGAAGAGGCAGAGGGTTGTAAGTGTGTCCCTGTGCAGACACTTTGAGTTTTAAAAACCTCTGAGTGAATCCAGGAAGAGGGAAGAGACAGAGGGTCTGGAAGTATGTGCCTCTACACAGGCTGTGAGTTTTAAAACATCTGAGTGAATCCAGGTAGAGGTAAGAGGCAGAGGGGCTGGAAGTGTGTGTGTGTGTGCACAGGCTTTGAGGTTTAAAAACCTCTGAGTGAATCCAGGAAGAGGGAAGAGGCAGAGGGTCTGGAAGTGCGTGCCTGTGCACAGGTTGTGAGATTGAAAAACCTCTGAGTGAATCCAGGAAGAGGGAAGAGGCAGAGGGTTGTAAGTGTGTCCCTGTGCAGACACTTTGAGTTTTAAAAACCTCTGAGTGAATCCAGGAAGAGGGAAGAGACAGAGGGTCTGGAAGTATGTGCCTCTACACAGGGTGTGAGTTTAAAAACGTCTGAGTGAATCCAGGAAGAGGGAAGAGGCAGAGGGGCTGGCTGTGTGTGTGTGTGTGTGTGCACAGTATTTGAGTTTTAAAAACCTCTGAGTGAATCCAGGAAGAGGGAAGAGGCAGAGGGTTGTAAGTGTGTCCCTGTGCAGAGGGTTTTGAGTTTTAAAAACCTCTGAGTGAATCCAGGAAGAGGGAAGAGGCAGAGGGTCTGGAAGTGCGTGCCTGTGCACAGGTTATGAGTTTTAAAAACCTCTGAGTGAATCCAGGAAGAGGGAAGAGGCAGAGGGTCAGGAAGTGTGTGCCTGTGCACAGGTTGTGAGTTTTAACAACCTCTGAGTGAATCCAGGAAGAGGGAAGAGGCAGAGGGTCTGGAAGTATGTGCCTCTACACAGGCTGTGAGTTTTAAAACATCTGAGTGAATCCAGGTAAAGGGAAGAGGCAGAGGGGCTGGAAGTGTGTTTGTGTGCACAGGCTGTGAGTTTTTAAAACCTCTGAGTGAATCCAGAAAGAGGGAAGAGGCAGAGGGTTGTAAGTGTGTCCCTTGGCAGAGGCTTTGAGTTTTAAAAACCTCTGACTGAATCCAGGAAGAGGGTAGAGACAGAGGGTTGTAAGTGTGTCCCTGTGCAGAGGGTTTTGAGTTTTAAAAACCTCTGAGTGAATCCAGGAAGAGGGAAGAGGCAGAGGGTCTGGAAGTGCGTGCCTGTGCACAGGTTGTGAGTTTTAAAAACCTCTGAGTGAATCCAGGAAGAGGTAAGAGGCACAGGGGCACAGGGGCTGGAAGTGTGTCCCTGTGCACAGGCTGTGAGTTTTAAAAATCTCTGAGTGAATCCAGGAAGAGGGAAGAGGTACAGGGGCTGGAACTGTGTGCCTCTACACAGGCTTTGAGTTTTAAAAACCTCTGAGTGAATCCAGGAAGAGGGAAGAGGCAGAGGGTCTGGAAGTGCGTGCCTGTGCACAGGTTATGAGTTTTAAAAACCTCTGAGTGAATCCAGGAAGAGGGAAGAGGCAGAGGGTCAGGAAGTGTGTGCCTGTGCACAGGTTGTGAGTTTTAACAACCTCTGAGTGAATCCAGGAAGAGGGAAGAGGCAGAGGGTCTGGAAGTATGTGCCTCTACACAGGCTGTGAGTTTTAAAACATCTGAGTGAATCCAGGTAAAGGGAAGAGGCAGAGGGGCTGGAAGTGTGTTTGTGTGCACAGGCTGTGAGTTTTTAAAACCTCTGAGTGAATCCAGAAAGAGGGAAGAGGCAGAGGGTTGTAAGTGTGTCCCTTGGCAGAGGCTTTGAGTTTTAAAAACCTCTGACTGAATCCAGGAAGAGGGTAGAGACAGAGGGTTGTAAGTGTGTCCCTGTGCAGAGGGTTTTGAGTTTTAAAAACCTCTGAGTGAATCCAGGAAGAGGGAAGAGGCAGAGGGTCTGGAAGTGCGTGCCTGTGCACAGGTTGTGAGTTTTAAAAACCTCTGAGTGAATCCAGGAAGAGGTAAGAGGCACAGGGGCACAGGGGCTGGAAGTGTGTCCCTGTGCACAGGCTGTGAGTTTTAAAAATCTCTGAGTGAATCCAGGAAGAGGGAAGAGGTACAGGGGCTGGAACTGTGTGCCTCTACACAGGCTTTGAGTTTTAAAAACCTCTGAGTGAATCCAGGAAGAGGGAAGAGGCAGAGGGTTGTAAGTGTGTCCCTGTGCAGAGGGTTTTGAGTTTTTAAAACCTCTGAGTGAATCCAGGAAGAGGGAAGAGGCAGAGGGTCTGGAAGTGCGTGCCTGTGCACAGGTTGTGAGTTTTAAAAATCTCTGAGTGAATCCAGGAAGAGGGAAGAGGCAGAGGGTCAGGAAGTGTGTGCCTGTGCACAGGTTGTGAGTTTTAACAACCTCTGAGTGAATCCAGGAAGAGGGAAGAGGTACAGGGGCTGGAACTGTGTGCCTCTACACAGGCTTTGAGTTTTAAAAACCTCTGAGTGAATCCAGGAAGAGGCAAGAGGCAGAGGGTTGTAAGTGTGTCCCTGTGCAGAGGGTTTTGAGTTTTCAAAACCTCTGAGTGAATCCAGGTAAAGGGAAGAGGCAGAGGGTCTGGAAGTGCGTGCCTGTGCACAGGTTGTGAGTTTTAAAAACCTCTGAGTGAATCCAGGAAGAGGGAAGAGGCAGAGGGTCAGGAAGTGTGTGCCTGTGCACAGGTTGTGAGTTTTAACAACCTCTGAGTGAATCCAGGAAGAGGGAAGAGGTACAGGGGCTGGAACTGTGTGCCTCTACACAGGCTTTGAGTTTTAAAAACCTCTGAGTGAATCCAGGAAGAGGGAAGAGGCAGAGGGTTGTAAGTGTGTCCCTGTGCAGAGGGTTTTGAGTTATAAAAACCTCTGAGTGAATCCAGGAAGAGGGAAGAGACAGAGGGTCTAGAAGTATGTGCCTCTACACAGGCTGTGAGTTTTAAAACATCTGAGTGAATCCAGGTAGAGGTAAGAGGCAGAGGGGCTGGAAGTGTGTGTGTGTGTGCACAGGCTTTGATGTTTAAAAACCTCTGAGTGAATCCAGGAAGAGGGAAGAGGCAGAGGGTCTGGAAGTGTGTGGCTGTGCACAGGTTGTGAGTTTTAAAAACCTCTTAGTGAATCCAGGAAGAGGGAAGAGGCAGAGGGTTGTAAGTGTGTCCCTGTGCAGACACTTTGAGTTTTAAAAACCTCTGAGTGAATCCAGGAAGAGGGAAGAGACAGAGGGTCTGGAAGTATGTGCCTCTACACAGGCTGTGAGTTTTAAAACATCTGAGTGAATCCAGGTAGAGGTAAGAGGCAGAGGGGCTGGAAGTGTGTGTGTGTGTGCACAGGCTTTGAGGTTTAAAAACCTCTGAGTGAATCCAGGAAGAGGGAAGAGGCAGAGGGTTGTAAGTGTGTCCCTGTGCAGAGGGTTTTGAGTTTTCAAAACCTCTGAGTGAATCCAGGAAGAGGGAAGAGGCAGAGGGTCTGGAAGTGCGTGCCTGTGCACAGGTTGTGAGTTTTAACAACCTCTGAGTGAATCCAGGAAGAGGGAAGAGGCAGAGGGTCTGGAAGTGTGTGCGTGTGCACAGGTTGTGAGTTTTAAAAACCTCTGAGTGAATCCAGGAAGAGGGAAGAGGCAGAGGGTCAGGAAGTGTGTGCCTGTGCACAGGTTGTGAGTTTTTAAAACCTCTGAGTAAATCCAGGAAGAGGGAAGAGGCAGAGGGTTGTAAGTGTGTCCCTTGGCAGAGGCTTTGAGTTTTAAAAACCTCTGACTGAATCCAGGAAGAGGGTAGAGACAGAGGGTCTGGAAGTATGTGCCTCTACACAGGCTGTGAGTTTTAAAACATCTGAGTGAATCCAGGTAGAGGGAAGAGGCAGAGGGGCTGGAAGTTTGTGTGTGTGCACAGGCTGTGAGTATTAAAAACATCTGAGTGAATCCAGGAACAGGGAAGCGGTACAGGGGCTGGAAGTGTCTCCCTTTGCAAAGATTGTGAGTTTTAAGAATATCTGAGTGAATCCAGGAATAGGGAAGAGGTACAGGCGCTGGAACTCTGTGCCTGTACACAGGCTTTTAGTTTTAAAAACGTCTGAGTGAATCCAGGAAGAGGGAAGAGGCACAGAGGCTGGAAGTGTGTGCCTGTGCACAGGTGTGAGTTTTAAAAACATCTGAGTGAATTCAGGTAGAGGTAAGAGGCAGAGGGGCTGGAAGTGTGTGTGTGTGTGCACAGGCTTTGAGTTTTCAAAACCTCTGAGTGAATCCAGGAAGAGGGAAGAGGCAGAGGGTCTGGAAGTGCGTGCCTGTGCACAGGTTGTGAGTTTTAACAACCTCTGAGTGAATCCAGGAAGAGGGAAGAGGCAGAGGGTCTGGAAGTGTGTGCGTGTGCACAGGTTGTGAGTTTTAAAAACCTCTGAGTGAATCCAGGAAGAGGGAAGAGGCAGAGGGTCAGGAAGTGTGTGCCTGTGCACAGGTTGTGAGTTTTTAAAACCTCTGAGTAAATCCAGGAAGAGGGAAGAGGCAGAGGGTTGTAAGTGTGTCCCTTGGCAGAGGCTTTGAGTTTTAAAAACCTCTGACTGAATCCAGGAAGAGGGTAGAGACAGAGGGTCTGGAAGTATGTGCCTCTACACAGGCTGTGAGTTTTAAAACATCTGAGTGAATCCAGGTAGAGGGAAGAGGCAGAGGGGCTGGAAGTGTGTCTGTGTGCACAGGCTGTGAGTATTAAAAACATCTGAGTGAATCCAGGAACAGGGAAGCGGTACAGGGGCTGGAAGTGTCTCCCTTTGCAAAGATTGTGAGTTTTAAGAATATCTGAGTGAATCCAGGAATAGGGAAGAGGTACAGGCGCTGGAACTCTGTGCCTGTACACAGGCTTTTAGTTTTAAAAACGTCTGAGTGAATCCAGGAAGAGGGAAGAGGCACAGAGGCTGGAAGTGTGTGCCTGTGCACAGGTGTGAGTTTTAAAAACATCTGAGTGAATTCAGGTAGAGGTAAGAGGCAGAGGGGCTGGAAGTGTGTGTGTGTGTGCACAGGCTTTGAGGTTTAAAAACCTCTGAGTGAATCCAGGAAGAGGGAAGAGGCAGAGGGTCTGGAAGTGTGTGGCTGTGCACAGGTTGTGAGTTTTAAAAACCTCTTAGTGAATCCAGGAAGAGGGAAGAGGCAGAGTGGCTGGAAGTGTGTTTGTGTGCACAGGCTGTGAGTTTTTAAAACCTCTGAGTGAATCCAGGAAGAGGGAAGAGGCAGAGGGTTGTAAGTGTGTCCCTGTGCAGAGGGTTTTGAGTTTTAAAAACCTCTGAGTGAATCCAGGAAGAGGGAAGAGGCAGAGGGTCTGGAAGTGCGTGCCTGTGCACAGGTTGTGAGTTTTAAAAACCTCTGAGTGAATCCAGAAAGAGGGAAGAGGCAGAGGGTCAGGAAGTGTGTGCCTGTGCACAGGTTGTGAGTTTTAACAACCTCTGAGTGAATCCAGGAAGAGGGAAGAGGCAGAGGGTCTGGAAGTGTGTGCGTGTGCACAGGTTGTGAGTTTTAAAAACCTCTGAGTGAATCCAGGAAGAGGGAAGAGGCAGAGGGTCAGGAAGTGTGTTCCTGTGCACAGGTTGTGAGTTTTTAAAACCTCTGAGTGAATCCAGGAAGAGGGAAGAGGCAGAGGGTTGTAAGTGTGTCCCTTGGCAGAGGCTTTGAGTTTTAAAAACCTCTGACTGAATCCAGGAAGAGGGTAGAGACAGAGGGTCTGGAAGTACGTGCCTCTACACAGGCTGTGAGTTTTAAAACATCTGAGGGAATCCAGGTAGAGGGAAGAGGCAGAGGGGCTGGAAGTGTGTCTGTGTGCACAGGCTGTGAGTATTAAAAACATCTGAGTGAATCCAGGAACACGGAAGCGGTACAGGGGCTGGAAGTGTCTCCCTTTGCAAAGATTGTGAGTTTTAAGAATATCTGAGTGAATCCAGGAATAGGGAAGAGGTACAGGCGCTGGAACTCTGTGCCTGTACACAGGCTTTTAGTTTTAAAAACGTCTGAGTGAATCCAGGAAGAGGGAAGAGGCACAGAGGCTGGAAGTGTGTGCCTGTGCACAGGTGTGAGTTTTAAAAACATCTGAGTGAATTCAGGTAGAGGTAAGAGGCAGAGGGGCTGGAAGTGTGTGTGTGTGTGCACAGGCTTTGAGGTTTAAAAACCTCTGAGTGAATCCAGGAAGAGGGAAGAGGCAGAGGGTCTGGAAGTGTGTGGCTGTGCACAGGTTGTGAGTTTTAAAAACCTCTTAGTGAATCCAGGAAGAGGGAAGAGGCAGAGGGGCTGGAAGTGTGTTTGTGTGCACAGGCTGTGAGTTTTTAAAACCTCTGAGTGAATCCAGGAAGAGGGAAGAGGCAGAGGTTTGTAAGTGTGTCCCTTGGCAGAGGCTTTGAGTTTTAAAAACCTCTGACTGAATCCAGGAAGAGGGTAGAGACAGAGGGTTGTAAGTGTGTCCCTGTGCAGAGGGTTTTGAGTTTTAAAAACCTCTGAGTGAATCCAGGAAGAGGGAAGAGGCAGAGGGTCTGGAAGTGCGTGCCTGTGCACAGGTTGTGAGTTTTAAAAACCTCTGAGTGAATCCAGGAAAAGGTAAGAGGCACAGGGGCTGGAATTGTGTTTGTGTGCACAGGCTGTGAGTTTTTAAAACCTCTGAGTGAATCCAGGAAGAGGGAAGAGGCAGAGGGTTGTAAGTGTGTCCCTGTGCACAGGTTGTGAGTTTTAAAAACCTCTGAGTGAATCCAGGAAGAGGGAAGAGGCAGAGGGTCTGGAAGTATGTGCCTCTACACAGGCTGTGAGTTTTAAAAACATCTGAGTGAATCCAGGAAGAGGGAAGAGGTACAGGGGCTGGAACAGTGTGCCTCTGCACAGGTTGTGAGTTTTAAAAACCTCTGAGTGAATCCAGGAAGAGGGAAGAGGCAGAGGGTCTGGAAGTATGTGCCTCTACACAGGCTGTGAGTTTTAAAAACATCTGAGTGAATCCAGGAACAGGGAAGCTGTACAGGGGCTGGAAGTGTCTCCCTTTGCAAACGTTGTGAGTTTTAAGAACATCTGAGTGAATCCAGGAAGAGGGAAGAGGCACAGGGGCTGGAAGTGTGTATGTGTGCACAGGCTGTGAGTTTTTAAAACCTCTGAGTGAATCCAGGAAGAGGGAAGAGGCAGATGGTTGTAAGTGTGTCCCTGTGCAGAGGCTTTGAGTTTTAAAAACCTCTGAGTGAATTCAAGAAGAGGGAAGAGGCAGAGGGTCTGGAAGTGTGTGCCTGTGCACAGGTTGTGAGTTTTAAAAACCTCTGAGTGAATCCAGGAAGAGGGAAGAGGCAGAGGTTTGTAAGTGTGTCCCTGTGCAGAGGCTTTGAGTTTTAAAAACCTCTGAGAGAATCCAGGAAGAGGGAAAAGACAGAGGGTCTGGAAATATGTGCCTCTACACAGGCTGTCAGTTTTAAAACATCTGAGTGAATCCAGGAAGAGGGAAGAGGCAGAGGGTCTGGAAGTGCGTGCCTGTGCACAGGTTGTGAGTTTTAAAAACCTCTGAGTGAATCCAGGAAGAGGGAAGAGGCAGAGGGTCTGGAAGTGTGTGCCTGTGCACAGGTTGTGAGTTTTAAAAACCTCTGAGTGAATCCAGGTAGAGGGAAGAGGCAGAGGGTCTGGAAGTGTGTGCGTGTGCACGGCTGTTAGTTTTTAAAACCTCTGAGTGAATCCAGGAAGAGGGAAGAGGCAGAGGGTTGTAAGTGTGTCCCTTGGCAGAGGCTTTGAGTTTTAAAAACCTCTGACTGAATCCAGGAAGAGGGTAGAGACAGAGGGTCTGGAAGTATGTGCCTCTACACAGGCTGTGAGTTTTAAAACATCTGAGTGAATCCAGGTAGAGGGAAGAGGCAGAGGGGCTGGAAGTGTGTCTGTGTGCACAGGCTGTGAGTATTAAAAACATCTGAGTGAATCCAGGAACTGGGAAGCGGTACAGGGGCTGGAAGTGTCTCCCTTTGCAAAGATTGTGAGTTTTAAGAACATCTGAGTGAATCCAGGAATAGGGAAGAGGTACAGGCGCTGGAACTCTGTGCCTGTACACAGGCTTTTAGTTTTAAAAACGTCTGAGTGAATCCAGGAAGAGGGAAGAGGCACAGAGGCTGGAAGTGTGTGTGTGTGTGGACAGGCTGTGAGTTTTAAAAACCTCTGAGTGAATCCAGGAAGAGGGAAGAGACAGAGGGGCTGGAAGTGTGTGCATGTGCACAGGTTGTGAGTTTTAAAAACCTCTTAGTGAATCCAGGAAGAGGGAAGAGGCAGAGGGTTGTAAGTGTGTCCCTGTGCAGACACTTTGAGTTTTAAAAACCTCTGAGTGAATCCAGGAAGAGGGAAGAGACAGAGTGTCTGGAAGTATGTGCCTCTACACAGGCTGTGAGTTTTAAAACATCTGAGTGAATCCATGTAAAGGGAAGAGGCAGAGGGGCTGGAAGTGTGTTTGTGTGCACAGGCTGTGAGTTTTTAAAACATCTGAGTGAATCCAGGAAGAGGGAAGAGGTACAGGGGCTGGAACTGTGTGCCTCTACACAGGCTTTGAGTTTTAAAAACCTCTGAGTGCATCCAGGTAGAGGGAAGAGGCAGAGGGTCAGGAAGTGTGTGCCTGTGCACAGGTTGTGAGTTTTAACAACCTCTGAGTGAATCCAGGAAGAGGGAAGAGGCAGAGGGTGTGGAAGTGTGTGCGTGTGCACGGCTGTGAGTTTTTAAAACCTCTGAGTGAATCCAGGAAGAGGGAAGAGGCAGAGGGTTGTAAGTGTGTCCCTTGGCAGAGGCTTTGAGTTTTAAAAACCTCTGACTGAATCCAGGAAGAGGATAGAGACAGAGGGTCTGGAAGTATGTGCCTCTACACAGGCTGTGAGTTTTAAAACATCTGAGTGAATCCAGGTAGAGGGAAGAGGCAAAGGGGCTGGAAGTGTGTGTGTGTGCACAGGCTGTGAGTATTAAAAACATCTGAGTGAATCCAGGAACAGGGAAGCGGTACAGGGGCTGGAAGTGTCTCCCTTTGCAAAGATTGTGAGTTTTAAGAACATCTGAGTGAATCCAGGAATAGGGAAGAGGTACAGGCGCTGGAACTCTGTGCCTGTACACAGGCTTTTAGTTTTAAAAACGTCTGAGTGAATCCAGGAAGAGGGAAGAGGCACAGAGGCTGGAAGTGTGTGTGTGTGAACAGGCTGTGAGTTTTAAAACATCTGAGTGAATCCAGGTAAAGGGAAGTGGCAGAGGGGCTGGAAGTGTGTTTGTGTGCACAGGCTGAGAGTTTTTAAAACCTCTGAGTGAATCCAGGAAGAGGGAAGAGGCAGAGGGTTGTAAGTGTGTCCCTTGGCAGAGGCTTTGAGTTTTAAAAACCTCTGACTGAATCCAGGAAGAGGGTAGAGACAGAGGGTTGTAAGTGTGTCCCTGTGCAGAGGGTTTTGAGTTTTAAAAACCTCTGAGTGAATCCAGGAAGAGGGAAGAGGCAGAGGGTCTGGAAGTGCGTGCCTGTGCACAGGTTGTGAGTTTTAAAAACCTCTGAGTGAATCCAGGAAGAGGTAAGAGGCACAGGGGCTGGAACTGTGTGCCTCTACACAGGCTTTGAGTTTTAAAAACCTCTGAGTGAATCCAGGAAGAGGGAAGAGGCAGAGGGTCTGGAAGTGTGTCCCTGTGCACAGGCTGTGAGTTTTAAAAACCTCTGAGTGAATCCAGGAAGAGGGAAGAGGTACAGGGGCTGGAACTGTGTGCCTCTACACAGGCTTTGAGTTTTAAAAACCTCTGAATGAATCCAGGAAGAGGGAAGAGGCAGAGGGTTGTAAGTGTGTCCCTGTGCAGAGGGTTTTGAGTTTTAAAAACCTCTGAGTGAATCCAGGAAGAGGGAAGAGGCAGAGGGTCTGGAAGTGCGTGCCTGTGCACAGGTGTGAGTTTTAAAAACATCTGAGTGAATTCAGGTAGAGGTAAGAGGCAGAGGGGCTGGAAGTGTGTGTGTGTGTGCACAGGCTTTGAGGTTTAAAAACCTCTGAGTGAATCCAGGAAGAGGGAAGAGGCAGAGGGTCTGGAAGTGTGTGGCTGTGCACAGGTTGTGAGTTTTAAAAACCTCTTAGTGAATCCAGGAAGAGGGAAGAGGCAGAGGGGCTGGAAGTGTGTTTGTGTGCACAGGCTGTGAGTTTTTAAAACCTCTGAGTGAATCCAGGAAGAGGGAAGAGGCAGAGGGTTGTAAGTGTGTCCCTTGGCAGAGGCTTTGAGTTTTAAAAACCTCTGACTGAATCCAGGAAGAGGGTAGAGACAGAGGGTTGTAAGTGTGTCCCTGTGCAGAGGGTTTTGAGTTTTAAAAACCTCTGAGTGAATCCAGGAAGAGGGAAGAGGCAGAGGGTCTGGAAGTGCGTGCCTGTGCACAGGTTGTGAGTTTTAAAAACCTCTGAGTGAATCCAGGAAAAGGTAAGAGGCACAGGGGCTGGAACTGTGTGCCTCTACACAGGCTTTGAGTTTTAAAAACCTCTGAGTGTATCCAGGAAGAGGGAAGAGGCAGAGGGGCTGGAAGTGTGTGCCTGTGCACAGGTGTGAGTTTTAAAAACATCTGAGTGAATCCAGGAACAGGGAAGCGGTACAGGGGCTGGAAGTCTGTCCCTGTGCAAATGGTGTGAGTTTTTAAAACATCTGAGTGAATCCAGGAAGAGGGAAGAGGTACAGGGGCTGGAACAGTGTGCCTCTGCACAGGCTTTGAGTTTTAAAAACCTCTGAGTGAATCCAGGAAGAGGGAAGAAGCACAGGGGCTGGTAGTGTGTGTGTGTGCACAGGCTGTGAGTTTTAAAAATATCTGAGTGAATCCAGGAACAGGGAAGCTGTACAGGGGCTGGAAGTGTCTCCCTTTGCAAACGTTGTGAGTTTTAAGAACATCTGAGTGAATCCAGGAAGAGGGAAGAGGCACAGGGGCTGGAACTCTGTGCCTGTACACAGGCTTTTAGTTTTAAAAACGTCTGAGTGAATCCAGGAAGAGGGAAGAGGCACAGAGGCTGGAAGTGTGTGTGTGTGAACAGGCTGTGAGTTTTAAAACATCTGAGTGAATCCAGGTAAAGGGAAGTGGCAGAGGGGCTGGAAGTGTGTTTGTGTGCACAGGCTGAGAGTTTTTAAAACCTCTGAGTGAATCCAGGAAGAGGGAAGAGGCAGAGGGTTGTAAGTGTGTCCCTTGGCAGAGGCTTTGAGTTTTAAAAACCTCTGACTGAATCCAGGAAGAGGGTAGAGACAGAGGGTTGTAAGTGTGTCCCTGTGCAGAGGGTTTTGAGTTTTAAAAACCTCTGAGTGAATCCAGGAAGAGGGAAGAGGCAGAGGGTCTGGAAGTGCGTGCCTGTGCACAGGTTGTGAGTTTTAAAAACCTCTGAGTGAATCCAGGAAGAGGTAAGAGGCACAGGGGCTGGAACTGTGTGCCTCTACACAGGCTTTGAGTTTTAAAAACCTCTGAGTGAATCCAGGAAGAGGGAAGAGGCAGAGGGTCTGGAAGTGTGTCCCTGTGCACAGGCTGTGAGTTTTAAAAACCTCTGAGTGAATCCAGGAAGAGGGAAGAGGTACAGGGGCTGGAACTGTGTGCCTCTACACAGGCTTTGAGTTTTAAAAACCTCTGAATGAATCCAGGAAGAGGGAAGAGGCAGAGGGTTGTAAGTGTGTCCCTGTGCAGAGGGTTTTGAGTTTTAAAAACCTCTGAGTGAATCCAGGAAGAGGGAAGAGGCAGAGGGTCTGGAAGTGCGTGCCTGTGCACAGGTGTGAGTTTTAAAAACATCTGAGTGAATTCAGGTAGAGGTAAGAGGCAGAGGGGCTGGAAGTGTGTGTGTGTGTGCACAGGCTTTGAGGTTTAAAAACCTCTGAGTGAATCCAGGAAGAGGGAAGAGGCAGAGGGTCTGGAAGTGTGTGGCTGTGCACAGGTTGTGAGTTTTAAAAACCTCTTAGTGAATCCAGGAAGAGGGAAGAGGCAGAGGGGCTGGAAGTGTGTTTGTGTGCACAGGCTGTGAGTTTTTAAAACCTCTGAGTGAATCCAGGAAGAGGGAAGAGGCAGAGGGTTGTAAGTGTGTCCCTTGGCAGAGGCTTTGAGTTTTAAAAACCTCTGACTGAATCCAGGAAGAGGGTAGAGACAGAGGGTTGTAAGTGTGTCCCTGTGCAGAGGGTTTTGAGTTTTAAAAACCTCTGAGTGAATCCAGGAAGAGGGAAGAGGCAGAGGGTCTGGAAGTGCGTGCCTGTGCACAGGTTGTGAGTTTTAAAAACCTCTGAGTGAATCCAGGAAAAGGTAAGAGGCACAGGGGCTGGAACTGTGTGCCTCTACACAGGCTTTGAGTTTTAAAAACCTCTGAGTGTATCCAGGAAGAGGGAAGAGGCAGAGGGGCTGGAAGTGTGTGCCTGTGCACAGGTGTGAGTTTTAAAAACATCTGAGTGAATCCAGGAACAGGGAAGCGGTACAGGGGCTGGAAGTCTGTCCCTGTGCAAATGGTGTGAGTTTTTAAAACATCTGAGTGAATCCAGGAAGAGGGAAGAGGTACAGGGGCTGGAACAGTGTGCCTCTGCACAGGCTTTGAGTTTTAAAAACCTCTGAGTGAATCCAGGAAGAGGGAAGAAGCACAGGGGCTGGTAGTGTGTGTGTGTGCACAGGCTGTGAGTTTTAAAAATATCTGAGTGAATCCAGGAACAGGGAAGCTGTACAGGGGCTGGAAGTGTCTCCCTTTGCAAACGTTGTGAGTTTTAAGAACATCTGAGTGAATCCAGGAAGAGGGAAGAGGCACAGGGGCTGGAAGTGTGTATGTGTGCACAGGCTGTGAGTTTTTAAAACCTCTGAGTGAATCCAGGAAGAGGGAAGAGGCAGAGGGTTGTAAGTGTGTCCCTTGGCAGAGGCTTTGAGTTTTAAAAACCTCTGACTGAATCCAGGAAGAGGGTAGAGACAGAGGGTTGTAAGTGTGTCCCTGTGCAGAGGGTTTTGAGTTTTAAAAACCTCTGAGTGAATCCAGGAAGAGGGAAGAGGCAGAGGGTCTGGAAGTGCGTGCCTGTGCACAGGTTGTGAGTTTTAAAAACCTCTGAGTGAATCCAGGAAGAGGTAAGAGGCACAGGGGCTGGAACTGTGTGCCTCTACACAGGCTTTGAGTTTTAAAAACCTCTGAGTGAATCCAGGAAGAGGGAAGAGGCAGAGGGTCTGGAAGTGTGTCCCTGTGCACAGGCTGTGAGTTTTAAAAACCTCTGAGTGAATCCAGGAAGAGGGAAGAGGTACAGGGGCTGGAACTGTGTGCCTCTACACAGGCTTTGAGTTTTAAAAACCTCTGAATGAATCCAGGAAGAGGGAAGAGGCAGAGGGTTGTAAGTGTGTCCCTGTGCAGAGGGTTTTGAGTTTTAAAAACCTCTGAGTGAATCCAGGAAGAGGGAAGAGGCAGAGGGTCTGGAAGTGCGTGCCTGTGCACAGGTGTGAGTTTTAAAAACATCTGAGTGAATTCAGGTAGAGGTAAGAGGCAGAGGGGCTGGAAGTGTGTGTGTGTGTGCACAGGCTTTGAGGTTTAAAAACCTCTGAGTGAATCCAGGAAGAGGGAAGAGGCAGAGGGTCTGGAAGTGTGTGGCTGTGCACAGGTTGTGAGTTTTAAAAACCTCTTAGTGAATCCAGGAAGAGGAAAGAGGCAGAGGGGCTGGAAGTGTGTTTGTGTGCACAGGCTGTGAGTTTTTAAAACCTCTGAGTGAATCCAGGAAGAGGGAAGAGGCAGAGGGTTGTAAGTGTGTCCCTTGGCAGAGGCTTTGAGTTTTAAAAACCTCTGACTGAATCCAGGAAGAGGGTAGAGACAGAGGGTTGTAAGTGTGTCCCTGTGCAGAGGGTTTTGAGTTTTAAAAACCTCTGAGTGAATCCAGGAAGAGGGAAGAGGCAGAGGGTCTGGAAGTGCGTGCCTGTGCACAGGTTGTGAGTTTTAAAAACCTCTGAGTGAATCCAGGAAAAGGTAAGAGGCACAGGGGCTGGAACTGTGTGCCTCTACACAGGCTTTGAGTTTTAAAAACCTCTGAGTGTATCCAGGAAGAGGGAAGAGGCAGAGGGGCTGGAAGTGTGTGCCTGTGCACAGGTGTGAGTTTTAAAAACATCTGAGTGAATCCAGGAACAGGGAAGCGGTACAGGGGCTGGAAGTCTGTCCCTGTGCAAATGGTGTGAGTTTTTAAAACATCTGAGTGAATCCAGGAAGAGGGAAGAGGTACAGGGGCTGGAACAGTGTGCCTCTGCACAGGCTTTGAGTTTTAAAAACCTCTGAGTGAAACCAGGAAGAGGGAAGAAGCACAGGGGCTGGTAGTGTGTGTGTGTGCACAGGCTGTGAGTTTTAAAAATATCTGAGTGAATCCAGGAACAGGGAAGCTGTACAGGGGCTGGAAGTGTCTCCCTTTGCAAACGTTGTGAGTTTTAAGAACATCTGAGTGAATCCAGGAAGAGGGAAGAGGCACAGGGGCTGGAAGTGTGTATGTGTGCACAGGCTGTGAGTTTTTAAAACCTCTGAGTGAATCCAGGAAGAGGGAAGAGGCAGATGGTTGTAAGTGTGTCCCTGTGCAGAGGCTTTGAGTTTTAAAAACCTCTGAGTGAATTCAAGAAGAGGGAAGAGGCAGAGGGTCTGGAAGTGTGTGCCTGTGCACAGGTTGTGAGTTTTAAAAACCTCTGAGTGAATCCAGGAAGAGGGAAGAGGCAGAGGTTTGTAAGTGTGTCCCTGTGCAGAGGCTTTGAGTTTTAAAAACCTCTGAGAGAATCCAGGAAGAGGGAAAAGACAGAGGGTCTGGAAATATGTCCCTCTACACAGGCTGTCAGTTTTAAAACATCTGAGTGAATCCAGGAAGAGGGAAGAGGCAGAGGGTCTGGAAGTGCGTGCCTGTGCACAGGTTGTGAGTTTTAAAAACCTCTGAGTGAATCCAGGAAGAGGGAAGAGGCAGAGGGTCTGGAAGTGTGTGCCTGTGCACAGGTTGTGAGTTTTAAAAACCTCTGAGTGAATCCAGGTAGAGGGAAGAGGCAGAGGGTCTGGAAGTGTGTGCGTGTGCACGGCTGTTAGTTTTTAAAACCTCTGAGTGAATCCAGGAAGAGGGAAGAGGCAGAGGGTTGTAAGTGTGTCCCTTGGCAGAGGCTTTGAGTTTTAAAAACCTCTGACTGAATCCAGGAAGAGGGTAGAGACAGAGGGTCTGGAAGTATGTGCCTCTACACAGGCTGTGAGTTTTAAAACATCTGAGTGAATCCAGGTAGAGGGAAGAGGCAGAGGGGCTGGAAGTGTGTCTGTGTGCACAGGCTGTGAGTATTAAAAACATCTGAGTGAATCCAGGAACTGGGAAGCGGTACAGGGGCTGGAAGTGTCTCCCTTTGCAAAGATTGTGAGTTTTAAGAACATCTGAGTGGATCCAGGAATAGGGAAGAGGTACAGGCGCTGGAACTCTGTGCCTGTACACAGGCTTTTAGTTTTAAAAACGTCTGAGTGAATCCAGGAAGAGGGAAGAGGCACAGAGGCTGGAAGTGTGTGTGTGTGGACAGGCTGTGAGTTTTAAAAACCTCTGAGTGAATCCAGGAAGAGGGAAGAGACAGAGGGGCTGGAAGTGTGTGCATGTGCACAGGTTGTGAGTTTTAAAAACCTCTTAGTGAATCCAGGAAGAGGGAAGAGGCAGAGGATTGTAAGTGTGTCCCTGTGCAGACACTTTGAGTTTTAAAAACCTCTGAGTGAATCCAGGAAGAGGGAAGAGACAGAGTGTCTGGAAGTATGTGCCTCTACACAGGCTGTGAGTTTTAAAACATCTGAGTGAATCCATGTAAAGGGAAGAGGCAGAGGGGCTGGAAGTGTGTTTGTGTGCACAGGCTGTGAGTTTTTAAAACATCTGAGTGAATCCAGGAAGAGGGAAGAGGTACAGGGGCTGGAACTGTGTGCCTCTACACAGGCTTTGAGTTTTAAAAACCTCTGAGTGCATCCAGGTAGAGGGAAGAGGCAGAGGGTCAGGAAGTGTGTGCCTGTGCACAGGTTGTGAGTTTTAACAACCTCTGAGTGAATCCAGGAAGAGGGAAGAGGCAGAGGGTGTGGAAGTGTGTGCGTGTGCACGGCTGTGAGTTTTTAAAACCTCTGAGTGAATCCAGGAAGAGGGAAGAGGCAGAGGGTTGTAAGTGTGTCCCTTGGCAGAGGCTTTGAGTTTTAAAAACCTCTGACTGAATCCAGGAAGAGGGTAGAGACAGAGGGTCTGGAAGTATGTGCCTCTACACAGGCTGTGAGTTTTAAAACATCTGAGTGAATCCAGGTAGAGGGAAGAGGCAAAGGGGCTGGAAGTGTGTGTGTGTGCACAGGCTGTGAGTATTAAAAACATCTGAGTGAATCCAGGAACAGGGAAGCGGTACAGGGGCTGGAAGTGTCTCCCTTTGCAAAGATTGTGAGTTTTAAGAACATCTGAGTGAATCCAGGAATAGGGAAGAGGTACAGGCGCTGGAACTCTGTGCCTGTACACAGGCTTTTAGTTTTAAAAACGTCTGAGTGAATCCAGGAAGAGGGAAGAGGCACAGAGGCTGGAAGTGTGTGTGTGTGAACAGGCTGTGAGTTTTAAAACATCTGAGTGAATCCAGGTAAAGGGAAGTGGCAGAGGGGCTGGAAGTGTGTTTGTGTGCACAGGCTGTGAGTTTTTAAAACCTCTGAGTGAATCCAGGAAGAGGGAAGAGGCAGAGGGTTGTAAGTGTGTCCCTTGGCAGAGGCTTTGAGTTTTAAAAACCTCTGACTGAATCCAGGAAGAGGGTAGAGACAGAGGGTTGTAAGTGTGTCCCTGTGCAGAGGGTTTTGAGTTTTAAAAACCTCTGAGTGAATCCAGGAAGAGGGAAGAGGCAGAGGGTCTGGAAGTGCGTGCCTGTGCACAGGTTGTGAGTTTTAAAAACCTCTGAGTGAATCCAGGAAGAGGTAAGAGGCACAGGGGCTGGAACTGTGTGCCTCTACACAGGCTTTGAGTTTTAAAAACCTCTGAGTGAATCCAGGAAGAGGGAAGAGGCAGAGGGTCTGGAAGTGCGTGCCTGTGCACAGGTTGTGAGTTTTAAAAACCTCTGAGTGAATCCAGGAAAAGGTAAGAGGCACAGGGGCTGGAACTGTGTGCCTCTACACAGGCTTTGAGTTTTAAAAACCTCTGAGTGTATCCAGGAAGAGGGAAGAGGCAGAGGGGCTGGAAGTGTGTGCCTGTGCACAGGTGTGAGTTTTAAAAACATCTGAGTGAATCCAGGAACAGGGAAGCGGTACAGGGGCTGGAAGTCTGTCCCTGTGCAAATGGTGTGAGTTTTTAAAACATCTGAGTGAATCCAGGAAGAGGGAAGAGGTACAGGGGCTGGAACAGTGTGCCTCTGCACAGGCTTTGAGTTTTAAAAACCTCTGAGTGAATCCAGGAAGAGGGAAGAAGCACAGGGGCTGGTAGTGTGTGTGTGTGCACAGGCTGTGAGTTTTAAAAATATCTGAGTGAATCCAGGAACAGGGAAGCTGTACAGGGGCTGGAAGTGTCTCCCTTTGCAAACGTTGTGAGTTTTAAGAACATCTGAGTGAATCCAGGAAGAGGGAAGAGGCACAGGGGCTGGAAGTGTGTATGTGTGTACAGGCTGTGAGTTTTTAAAACCTCTGAGTGAATCCAGGAAGAGGGAAGAGGCAGATGGTTGTAAGTGTGTCCCTGTGCAGAGGCTTTGAGTTTTAAAAACCTCTGAGTGAATTCAAGAAGAGGGAAGAGGCAGAGGGTCTGGAAGTGTGTGCCTGTGCACAGGTTGTGAGTTTTAAAAACCTCTGAGTGAATCCAGGAAGAGGGAAGAGGCAGAGGTTTGTAAGTGTGTCCCTGTGCAGAGGCTTTGAGTTTTAAAAACCTCTGAGAGAATCCAGGAAGAGGGAAAAGACAGAGGGTCTGGAAATATGTGCCTCTACACAGGCTGTCAGTTTTAAAACATCTGAGTGAATCCAGGAAGAGGGAAGAGGCAGAGGGTCTGGAAGTGCGTGCCTGTGCACAGGTTGTGAGTTTTAAAAACCTCTGAGTGAATCCAGGAAGAGGGTAGAGACAGAGGGTTGTAAGTGTGTCCCTGTGCAGAGGGTTTTGAGTTTTAAAAACCTCTGAGTGAATCCAGGAAGAGGGAAGAGGCAGAGGGTCTGGAAGTGCGTGCCTGTGCACAGGTTGTGAGTTTTAAAAACCTCTGAGTGAATCCAGGAAGAGGTAAGAGGCACAGGGGCTGGAACTGTGTGCCTCTACACAGGCTTTGAGTTTTAAAAACCTCTGAGTGAATCCAGGAAGAGGGAAGAGGCAGAGGGTCTGGAAGTGCGTGCCTGTGCACAGGTTGTGAGTTTTAAAAACCTCTGAGTGAATCCAGGAAAAGGTAAGAGGCACAGGGGCTGGAACTGTGTGCCTCTACACAGGCTTTGAGTTTTAAAAACCTCTGAGTGTATCCAGGAAGAGGGAAGAGGCAGAGGGGCTGGAAGTGTGTGCCTGTGCACAGGTGTGAGTTTTAAAAACATCTGAGTGAATCCAGGAACAGGGAAGCGGTACAGGGGCTGGAAGTCTGTCCCTGTGCAAATGGTGTGAGTTTTTAAAACATCTGAGTGAATCCAGGAAGAGGGAAGAGGTACAGGGGCTGGAACAGTGTGCCTCTGCACAGGCTTTGAGTTTTAAAAACCTCTGAGTGAATCCAGGAAGAGGGAAGAAGCACAGGGGCTGGTAGTGTGTGTGTGTGCACAGGCTGTGAGTTTTAAAAATATCTGAGTGAATCCAGGAACAGGGAAGCTGTACAGGGGCTGGAAGTGTCTCCCTTTGCAAACGTTGTGAGTTTTAAGAACATCTGAGTGAATCCAGGAAGAGGGAAGAGGCACAGGGGCTGGAAGTGTGTATGTGTGTACAGGCTGTGAGTTTTTAAAACCTCTGAGTGAATCCAGGAAGAGGGAAGAGGCAGATGGTTGTAAGTGTGTCCCTGTGCAGAGGCTTTGAGTTTTAAAAACCTCTGAGTGAATTCAAGAAGAGGGAAGAGGCAGAGGGTC
Organism: Natrix helvetica; assembly: GCF_964273705.1. Classification (NCBI taxonomy): domain Eukaryota; kingdom Metazoa; phylum Chordata; class Lepidosauria; order Squamata; family Natricidae; genus Natrix; species Natrix helvetica. Next base: position 43,396,849 of record NC_138555.1, read on the forward strand.
TGGAAGTGTGTGCCTGTGCACAGGTTGTGAGTTTTAAAAACCTCTGAGTGAATCCAGGAAGAGGGAAGAGGCAGAGGTTTGTAAGTGTGTCCCTGTGCAGAGGCTTTGAGTTTTAAAAACCTCTGAGAGAATCCAGGAAGAGGGAAAAGACAGAGGGTCTGGAAATATGTGCCTCTACACAGGCTGTCAGTTTTAAAACATCTGAGTGAATCCAGGAAGAGGGAAGAGGCAGAGGGTCTGGAAGTGCGTGCCTGTGCACAGGTTGTGAGTTTTAAAAACCTCTGAGTGAATCCAGGAAGAGGGAAGAGGCAGAGGGTCTGGAAGTGTGTGCCTGTGCACAGGTTGTGAGTTTTAAAAACCTCTGAGTGAATCCAGGTAGAGGGAAGAGGCAGAGGGTCTGGAAGTGTGTGCGTGTGCACGGCTGTTAGTTTTTAAAACCTCTGAGTGAATCCAGGAAGAGGGAAGAGGCAGAGGGTTGTAAGTGTGTCCCTTGGCAGAGGCTTTGAGTTTTAAAAACCTCTGACTGAATCCAGGAAGAGGGTAGAGACAGAGGGTCTGGAAGTATGTGCCTCTACACAGGCTGTGAGTTTTAAAACATCTGAGTGAATCCAGGTAGAGGGAAGAGGCAGAGGGGCTGGAAGTGTGTCTGTGTGCACAGGCTGTGAGTATTAAAAACATCTGAGTGAATCCAGGAACTGGGAAGCGGTACAGGGGCTGGAAGTGTCTCCCTTTGCAAAGATTGTGAGTTTTAAGAACATCTGAGTGAATCCAGGAATAGGGAAGAGGTACAGGCGCTGGAACTCTGTGCCTGTACACAGGCTTTTAGTTTTAAAAACGTCTGAGTGAATCCAGGAAGAGGGAAGAGGCACAGAGGCTGGAAGTGTGTGTGTGTGGACAGGCTGTGAGTTTTAAAAACCTCTGAGTGAATCCAGGAAGAGGGAAGAGACAGAGGGGCTGGAAGTGTGTGCATGTGCACAGGTTGTGAGTTTTAAAAACCTCTTAGTGAATCCAGTAAGAGGGAAGAGGCAGAGGGTTGTAAGTGTGTCCCTGTGCAGACACTTTGAGTTTTAAAAACCTCTGAGTGAATCCAGGAAGAGGGAAGAGACAGAGTGTCTGGAAGTATGTGCCTCTACACAGGCTGTGAGTTTTAAAACATCTGAGTGAATCCATGTAAAGGGAAGAGGCAGAGGGGCTGGAAGTGTGTTTGTGTGCACAGGCTGTGTGTTTTTAAAACATCTGAGTGAATCCAGGAAGAGGGAAGAGGTACAGGGGCTGGAACTGTGTGCCTCTACACAGGCTTTGAGTTTTAAAAACCTCTGAGTGCATCCAGGTAGAGGGAAGAGGCAGAGGGTCAGGAAGTGTGTGCCTGTGCACAGGTTGTGAGTTTTAACAACCTCTGAGTGAATCCAGGAAGAGGGAAGAGGCAGAGGGTGTGGAAGTGTGTGCGTGTGCACGGCTGTGAGTTTTTAAAACCTCTGAGTGAATCCAGGAAGAGGGAAGAGGCAGAGGGTTGTAAGTGTGTCCCTTGGCAGAGGCTTTGAGTTTAAAAAACCTCTGACTGAATCCAGGAAGAGGGTAGAGACAGAGGGTCTGGAAGTATGTGCCTCTACACAGGCTGTGAGTTTTAAAACATCTGAGTGAATCCAGGTAGAGGGAAGAGGCAAAGGGGCTGGAAGTGTGTGTGTGTGCAGAGGCTGTGAGTATTAAAAACATCTGAGTGAATCCAGGAACAGGGAAGCGGTACAGGGGCTGGAAGTGTCTCCCTTTGCAAAGATTGTGAGTTTTAAGAACATCTGAGTGAATCCAGGAATAGGGAAGAGGTACAGGCGCTGGAACTCTGTGCCTGTACACAGGCTTTTAGTTTTAAAAACGTCTGAGTGAATCCAGGAAGAGGGAAGAGGCACAGAGGCTGGAAGTGTGTGTGTGTGAACAGGCTGTGAGTTTTAAAACATCTGAGTGAATCCAGGTAAAGGGAAGTGGCAGAGGGGCTGGAAGTGTGTTTGTGTGCACAGGCTGTGACTTTTTAAAACCTCTGAGTGAATCCAGGAAGAGGGAAGAGGCAGAGGGTTGTAAGTGTGTCCCTTGGCAGAGGCTTTGAGTTTTAAAAACCTCTGACTGAATCCAGGAAGAGGGTAGAGACAGAGGGTTGTAAGTGTGTCCCTGTGCAGAGGGTTTTGAGTTTTAAAAACCTCTGAGTGAATCCAGGAAGAGGGAAGAGGCAGAGGGTCTGGAAGTGCGTGCCTGTGCACAGGTTGTGAGTTTTAAAAACCTCTGAGTGAATCCAGGAAGAGGTAAGAGGCACAGTGGCTGGAACTGTGTGCCTCTACACAGGCTTTGAGTTTTAAAAACCTCTGAGTGAATCCAGGAAGAGGGAAGAGGCAGAGGGTCTGGAAGTGTGTCCCTGTGCACAGGCTGTGAGTTTTAAAAACCTCTGAGTGAATCCAGGAAGAGGGAAGAGGTACAGGGGCTGGAACTGTGTGCCTCTACACAGGCTTTGAGTTTTAAAAACCTCTGAATGAATCCAGGAAGAGGGAAGAGGCAGAGGGTTGTAAGTGTGTCCCTGTGCAGAGGGTTTTGAGTTTTTAAAACCTCTGAGTGAATCCAGGAAGAGGGAAGAGGCAGAGGGTTGTAAGTGTGTCCCTGTGCACAGGTTGTGAGTTTTAAAAACCTCTGAGTGAATCCAGGAAGAGGGAAGAGGCAGAGGGTCTGGAAGTATGTGCCTCTACACAGACTGTGAGTTTTAAAAACATCTGAGTGAATCCAGGAAGAGGGAAGAGGTACAGGGGCTGGAACAGTGTGCCTCTGCACAGGTTGTGAGTTTTAAAAACCTCTGAGTGAATCCAGGAAGAGGGAAGAGGCAGAGGGTCTGGAAGTATGTGCCTCTACACAGGCTGTGAGTTTTAAAAACATCTGAGTGAATCCAGGAACAGGGAAGCTGTACAGGGGCTGGAAGTGTCTCCCTTTGCAAACGTTGTGAGTTTTAAGAACATCTGAGTGAATCCAGGAAGAGGGAAGAGGCACAGGGGCTGGAAGTATGTATGTGTGCACAGGCTGTGAGTTTTTAAAACCTCTGAGTGAATCCAGGAAGAGGGAAGAGGCAGATGGTTGTAAGTGTGTCCCTGTGCAGAGGCTTTGAGTTTTAAAAACCTCTGAGTGAATTCAAGAAGAGGGAAGAGGCAGAGGGTCTGGAAGTGTGTGCCTGTGCACAGGTTGTGAGTTTTAAAAACCTCTGAGTGAATCCAGGAAGAGGGAAGAGGCAGAGGTTTGTAAGTGTTTCCCTGTGCAGAGGCTTTGAGTTTTAAAAACCTCTGAGAGAATCCAGGAAGAGGGAAAAGACAGAGGGTCTGGAAACATGTGCCTCTACACAGGCTGTCAGTTTTAAAACATCTGAGTGAATCCAGGAAGAGGGAAGAGGCAGAGGGTCTGGAAGTGCGTGCCTGTGCACAGGTTGTGAGTTTTAAAAACCTCTGAGTGAATCCAGGAAGAGGGAAGAGGCAGAGGGTCTGGAAGTGTGTGCCTGTGCACAGGTTGTGAGTTTTAAAAACCTCTGAGTGAATCCAGGTAGAGGGAAGAGGCAGAGGGTCTGGAAGTGTGTGCGTGTGCACGGCTGTTAGTTTTTAAAACCTCTGAGTGAATCCAGGAAGAGGGAAGAGGCAGAGGGTTGTAAGTGTGTCCCTTGGCAGAGGCTTTGAGTTTTAAAAACCTCTGACTGAATCCAGGAAGAGGGTAGAGACAGAGGGTCTGGAAGTATGTGCCTCTACACAGGCTGTGAGTTTTAAAACATCTGAGTGAATCCAGGTAGAGGGAAGAGGCAGAGGGGCTGGAAGTGTGTCTGTGTGCACAGGCTTTGAGTATTAAAAACATCTGAGTGAATCCAGGAACTGGGAAGCGGTACAGGGGCTGGAAGTGTCTCCCTTTGCAAAGATTGTGAGTTTTAAGAACATCTGAGTGAATCCAGGAATAGGGAAGAGGTACAGGCGCTGGAACTCTGTCCCTGTACACAGGCTTTTAGTTTTAAAAACGTCTGAGTGAATCCAGGAAGAGGGAAGAGGCACAGAGGCTGGAAGTGTGTGTGTGTGTGGACAGGCTGTGAGTTTTAAAAACCTCTGAGTGAATCCAGGAAGAGGGAAGAGACAGAGGGGCTGGAAGTGTGTGCATGTGCACAGGTTGTGAGTTTTAAAAACCTCTTAGTGAATCCAGGAAGAGGGAAGAGGCAGAGGGTTGTAAGTGTGTCCCTGTGCAGACACTTTGAGTTTTAAAAACCTCTGAGTGAATCCAGGAAGAGGGAAGAGACAGAGTGTCTGGAAGTATGTGCCTCTACACAGGCTGTGAGTTTTAAAACATCTGAGTGAATCCATGTAAAGGGAAGAGGCAGAGGGGCTGGAAGTGTGTTTGTGTGCACAGGCTGTGAGTTTTTAAAACATCTGAGTGAATCCAGGAAGAGGGAAGAGGTACAGGGGCTGGAACTGTGTGCCTCTACACAGGCTTTGAGTTTTAAAAACCTCTGAGTGCATCCAGGTAGAGGGAAGAGGCAGAGGGTCAGGAAGTGTGTGCCTGTGCACAGGTTGTGAGTTTTAACAACCTCTGAATGAATCCAGGAAGAGGGAAGAGGCAGAGGGTGTGGAAGTGTGTTCGTGTGCACGGCTGTGAGTTTTTAAAACCTCTGAGTGAATCCAGGAAGAGGGAAGAGGCAGAGGGTTGTAAGTGTGTCCCTTGGCAGAGGCTTTGAGTTTTAAAAACCTCTGACTGAATCCAGGAAGAGGGTAGAGACAGAGGGTCTGGAAGTATGTGCCTCTACACAGGCTGTGAGTTTTAAAACATCTGAGTGAATCCAGGTAGAGGGAAGAGGCAAAGGGGCTGGAAGTGTGTGTGTGTGCACAGGCTGTGAGTATTAAAAACATCTGAGTGAATCCAGGAACAGGGAAGCGGTACAGGGGCTGGAAGTGTCTCCCTTTGCAAAGATTGTGAGTTTTAAGAACATCTGAGTGAATCCAGGAATAGGGAAGAGGTACAGGCGCTGGAACTCTGTGCCTGTACACAGGCTTTTAGTTTTAAAAACGTCTGAGTGAATCCAGGAAGAGGGAAGAGGCACAGAGGCTGGAAGTGTGTGTGTGTGAACAGGCTGTGAGTTTTAAAACATCTGAGTGAATCCAGGTAAAGGGAAGTGGCAGAGGGGCTGGAAGTGTGTTTGTGTGCACAGGCTGTGAGTTTTTAAAACCTCTGAGTGAATCCAGGAAGAGGGAAGAGGCAGAGGGTTGTAAGTGTGTCCCTTGGCAGAGGCTTTGAGTTTTAAAAACCTCTGACTGAATCCAGGAAGAGGGTAGAGACAGAGGGTTGTAAGTGTGTCCCTGTGCAGAGGGTTTTGAGTTTTAAAAACCTCTGAGTGAATCCAGGAAGAGGGAAGAGGCAGAGGGTCTGGAAGTGCGTGCCTGTGCACAGGTTGTGAGTTTTAAAAACCTCTGAGTGAATCCAGGAAGAGGGAAGAGGCAGAGGGTCTGGAAGTGTGTGCCTGTGCACAGGTTGTGAGTTTTAAAAACCTCTGAGTGAATCCAGGAAGAGGGAAGAGGCAGAGGGTCTGGAAGTGTGTCCCTGTGCACAGGCTGTGAGTTTTAAAAACCTCTGAGTGAATCCAGGAAGAGGGAAGAGGTACAGGGGCTGGAACTGTGTGCCTCTACACAGGCTTTGAGTTTTAAAAACCTCTGAATGAATCCAGGAAGAGGGAAGAGGCAGAGGGTTGTAAGTGTATCTCTGTGCAGAGGGTTTTGAGTTTTAAAAACCTCTGAGTGAATCCAGGAAGAGGGAAGAGGCAGAGGGTCTGGAAGTGCGTGCCTGTGCACAGGTGTGAGTTTTAAAAACATCTGAGTGAATTCAGGTAGAGGTAAGAGGCAGAGGGGCTGGAAGTGTGTGTGTGTGTGCACAGGCTTTGAGGTTTAAAAACCTCTGAGTGAATCCAGGAAGAGGGAAGAGGCAGAGGGTCTGGAAGTGTGTGGCTGTGCACAGGTTGTGAGTTTTAAAAACCTCTTAGTGAATCCAGGAAGAGGGAAGAGGCAGAGGGGCTGGAAGTGTGTTTGTGTGCACAGGCTGTGAGTTTTTAAAACCTCTGAGTGAATCCAGGAAGAGGGAAGAGGCAGAGGGTTGTAAGTGTGTCCCTTGGCAGAGGCTTTGAGTTTTAAAAACCTCTGACTGAATCCAGGAAGAGGGTAGAGACAGAGGGTTGTAAGTGTTTCCCTGTGCAGAGGGTTTTGAGTTTTAAAAACCTCTGAGTGAATCCAGGAAGAGGGAAGAGGCAGAGGGTCTGGAAGTGCGTGCCTGTGCACAGGTTGTGAGTTTTAAAAACCTCTGAGTGAATCCAGGAAAAGGTAAGAGGCACAGGGGCTGGAACTGTGTGCCTCTACACAGGCTTTGAGTTTTAAAAACCTCTGAGTGTATCCAGGAAGAGGGAAGAGGCAGAGGGGCTGGAAGTGTGTGCCTGTGCACAGGTGTGAGTTTTAAAAATATCTGAGTGAATCCAGGAACAGGGAAGCTGTACAGGGGCTGGAACTGTGTGCCTCTACACAGGCTTTGAGTTTTAAAAACCTCTGAATGAATCCAGGAAGAGGGAAGAGGCAGAGGGTTGTAAGTGTGTCCCTGTGCAGAGGGTTTTGAGTTTTAAAAACCTCTGAGTGAATCCAGGAAGAGGGAAGAGGCAGAGGGTCTGGAAGTGCGTGCCTGTGCACAGGTTGTGAGTTTTAAAAACCTCTGAGTGAATCCAGGAAAAGGTAAGAGGCACAGGGGCTGGAACTGTGTGCCTCTACACAGGCTTTGAGTTTTAAAAACCTCTGAGTGTATCCAGGAAGAGGGAAGAGGCAGAGGGTCTGGAAGTGTGTCCCTGTGCACAGGCTGTGAGTTTTAAAAACCTCTGAGTGAATCCAGGAAGAGGGAAGAGGTACAGGGGCTGGAACTGTGTGCCTCTACACAGGCTTTGAGTTTTAAAAACCTCTGAATGAATCCAGGAAGAGGGAAGAGGCAGAGGGTTGTAAGTGTGTCCCTGTGCAGAGGGTTTTGAGTTTTAAAAACCTCTGAGTGAATCCAGGAAGAGGGAAGAGGCAGAGGGTCTGGAAGTCCGTGCCTGTGCACAGGTTGTGAGTTTTAAAAACCTCTGAGTGAATCCAGGAAGAGGGAAGAGGCAGAGGGTTGTAAGTTTGTCCCTGTGCAGAGGGTTTTGAGTTTTAAAAACCTCTGAGTGAATCCAGGAAGAGGGAAGAGGCAGACGGTCTGGAAGTGCGTGCCTGTGCACAGGTTGTGAGTTTTAAAAACCTCTGAGTGCATCCAGGAAGAGGGAAGAGGCAGAGGGTCAGGAAGTGTGTGCCTGTGCACAGGTTGTGAGTTTTAACAACCTCTGAGTGAATCCAGGAAGAGGGAAGAGGCAGAGGGTCTGGAAGTGTGTGCGTGTGCACTGCTGTGAGTTTTTAAAACCTCTGAGTGAATCCAGGAAGAGGGAAGAGGCAGAGGGTTGTAAGTGTGTCCCTGTGCACAGGTTGTGAGTTTTAAAAACCTCTGAGTGAATCCAGGAAGAGGGAAGAGGCAGAGGGTCTGGAAGTATGTGCCTCTACACAGGCTGTGAGTTTTAAAAACATCTGAGTGAATCCAGGAAGAGGTACAGGGGCTGGAACAGTGTGCCTCTGCACAGGCTTTGAGTTTTAAAAACCTCTGAGTGAATCCAGGAAGAGGGAAGAGGCAGAGGGTCTGGAAGTCCGTGCCTGTGCACAGGTTGTGAGTTTTAAAAACCTCTGAGTGAATCCAGGAAGAGGGAAGAGGCAGAGGGTTGTAAGTTTGTCCCTGTGCAGAGGGTTTTGAGTTTTAAAAACCTCTGAGTGAATCCAGGAAGAGGGAAGAGGCAGACGGTCTGGAAGTGCGTGCCTGTGCACAGGTTGTGAGTTTTAAAAACCTCTGAGTGAATCCAGGAACAGGGAAGCTGTACAGGGGCTGGAACTGTGTGCCTCTACACAGGCTTTGAGTTTTAAAAACCTCTGAATGAATCCAGGAAGAGGGAAGAGGCAGAGGGTTGTAAGTGTGTCCCTGTGCAGAGGGTTTTGAGTTTTAAAAACCTCTGAGTGAATCCAGGAAGAGGGAAGAGGCAGAGGGTCTGGAAGTGCGTGCCTGTGCACAGGTTGTGAGTTTTAAAAACCTCTGAGTGAATCCAGGAAAAGGTAAGAGGCACAGGGGCTGGAACTGTGTGCCTCTACACAGGCTTTGAGTTTTAAAAACCTCTGAGTGTATCCAGGAAGAGGGAAGAGGCAGAGGGTCTGGAAGTGTGTCCCTGTGCACAGGCTGTGAGTTTTAAAAACCTCTGAGTGAATCCAGGAAGAGGGAAGAGGTACAGGGGCTGGAACTGTGTGCCTCTACACAGGCTTTGAGTTTTAAAAACCTCTGAATGAATCCAGGAAGAGGGAAGAGGCAGAGGGTTGTAAGTGTGTCCCTGTGCAGAGGGTTTTGAGTTTTAAAAACCTCTGAGTGAATCCAGGAAGAGGGAAGAGGCAGAGGGTCTGGAAGTCCGTGCCTGTGCACAGGTTGTGAGTTTTAAAAACCTCTGAGTGAATCCAGGAAGAGGGAAGAGGCAGAGGGTTGTAAGTTTGTCCCTGTGCAGAGGGTTTTGAGTTTTAAAAACCTCTGAGTGAATCCAGGAAGAGGGAAGAGGCAGACGGTCTGGAAGTGCGTGCCTGTGCACAGGTTGTGAGTTTTAAAAACCTCTGAGTGCATCCAGGAAGAGGGAAGAGGCAGAGGGTCAGGAAGTGTGTGCCTGTGCACAGGTTGTGAGTTTTAACAACCTCTGAGTGAATCCAGGAAGAGGGAAGAGGCAGAGGGTCTGGAAGTGTGTGCGTGTGCACTGCTGTGAGTTTTTAAAACCTCTGAGTGAATCCAGGAAGAGGGAAGAGGCAGAGGGTTGTAAGTGTGTCCCTGTGCACAGGTTGTGAGTTTTAAAAACCTCTGAGTGAATCCAGGAAGAGGGAAGAGGCAGAGGGTCTGGAAGTATGTGCCTCTACACAGGCTGTGAGTTTTAAAAACATCTGAGTGAATCCAGGAAGAGGTACAGGGGCTGGAACAGTGTGCCTCTGCACAGGCTTTGAGTTTTAAAAACCTCTGAGTGAATCCAGGAAGAGGGAAGAGGCAGAGGGTCTGGAAGTCCGTGCCTGTGCACAGGTTGTGAGTTTTAAAAACCTCTGAGTGAATCCAGGAAGAGGGAAGAGGCAGAGGGTTGTAAGTTTGTCCCTGTGCAGAGGGTTTTGAGTTTTAAAAACCTCTGAGTGAATCCAGGAAGAGGGAAGAGGCAGACGGTCTGGAAGTGCGTGCCTGTGCACAGGTTGTGAGTTTTAAAAACCTCTGAGTGAATCCAGGAACAGGGAAGCTGTACAGGGGCTGGAACTGTGTGCCTCTACACAGGCTTTGAGTTTTAAAAACCTCTGAATGAATCCAGGAAGAGGGAAGAGGCAGAGGGTTGTAAGTGTGTCCCTGTGCAGAGGGTTTTGAGTTTTAAAAACCTCTGAGTGAATCCAGGAAGAGGGAAGAGGCAGAGGGTCTGGAAGTGCGTGCCTGTGCACAGGTTGTGAGTTTTAAAAACCTCTGAGTGAATCCAGGAAAAGGTAAGAGGCACAGGGGCTGGAACTGTGTGCCTCTACACAGGCTTTGAGTTTTAAAAACCTCTGAGTGTATCCAGGAAGAGGGAAGAGGCAGAGGGTCTGGAAGTGTGTCCCTGTGCACAGGCTGTGAGTTTTAAAAACCTCTGAGTGAATCCAGGAAGAGGGAAGAGGTACAGGGGCTGGAACTGTGTGCCTCTACACAGGCTTTGAGTTTTAAAAACCTCTGAATGAATCCAGGAAGAGGGAAGAGGCAGAGGGTTGTAAGTGTGTCCCTGTGCAGAGGGTTTTGAGTTTTAAAAACCTCTGAGTGAATCCAGGAAGAGGGAAGAGGCAGAGGGTCTGGAAGTCCGTGCCTGTGCACAGGTTGTGAGTTTTAAAAACCTCTGAGTGAATCCAGGAAGAGGGAAGAGGCAGAGGGTTGTAAGTTTGTCCCTGTGCAGAGGGTTTTGAGTTTTAAAAACCTCTGAGTGAATCCAGGAAGAGGGAAGAGGCAGACGGTCTGGAAGTGCGTGCCTGTGCACAGGTTGTGAGTTTTAAAAACCTCTGAGTGCATCCAGGAAGAGGGAAGAGGCAGAGGGTCAGGAAGTGTGTGCCTGTGCACAGGTTGTGAGTTTTAACAACCTCTGAGTGAATCCAGGAAGAGGGAAGAGGCAGAGGGTCTGGAAGTGTGTGCGTGTGCACTGCTGTGAGTTTTTAAAACCTCTGAGTGAATCCAGGAAGAGGGAAGAGGCAGAGGGTTGTAAGTGTGTCCCTGTGCACAGGTTGTGAGTTTTAAAAACCTCTGAGTGAATCCAGGAAGAGGGAAGAGGCAGAGGGTCTGGAAGTATGTGCCTCTACACAGGCTGTGAGTTTTAAAAACATCTGAGTGAATCCAGGAAGAGGTACAGGGGCTGGAACAGTGTGCCTCTGCACAGGCTTTGAGTTTTAAAAACCTCTGAGTGAATCCAGGAAGAGGGAAGAGGCAGAGGGTCTGGAAGTGCGTGCCTGTGCACAGGTTGTGAGTTTTAAAAACCTCTGAGTGAATCCAGGAAGAGGTAAGAGGCACAGGGGCTGGAACTGTGTGCCTCTACACAGGCTTTGAGTTTTAAAAACCTCTGAGTGAATCCAGGAAGAGGGAAGAGGCAGAGGGTCTGGAAGTGTGTCCCTGTGCACAGGCTGTGAGTTTTAAAAACCTCTGAGTGAATCCAGGAAGAGGGAAGAGGTACAGGGGCTGGAACTGTGTGCCTCTACACAGGCTTTGAGTTTTAAAAACCTCTGAATGAATCCAGGAAGAGGGAAGAGGCAGAGGGTTGTAAGTGTGTCCCTGTGCAGAGGGTTTTGAGTTTTAAAAACCTCTGAGTGAATCCAGGAAGAGGGAAGAGGCAGAGGGTCTGGAAGTCCGTGCCTGTGCACAGGTTGTGAGTTTTAAAAACCTCTGAGTGAATCCAGGAAGAGGGAAGAGGCAGAGGGTTGTAAGTTTGTCCCTGTGCAGAGGGTTTTGAGTTTTAAAAACCTCTGAGTGAATCCAGGAAGAGGGAAGAGGCAGACGGTCTGGAAGTGCGTGCCTGTGCACAGGTTGTGAGTTTTAAAAACCTCTGAGTGCATCCAGGAAGAGGGAAGAGGCAGAGGGTCAGGAAGTGTGTGCCTGTGCACAGGTTGTGAGTTTTAACAACCTCTGAGTGAATCCAGGAAGAGGGAAGAGGCAGAGGGTCTGGAAGTGTGTGCGTGTGCACTGCTGTGAGTTTTTAAAACCTCTGAGTGAATCCAGGAAGAGGGAAGAGGCAGAGGGTTGTAAGTGTGTCCCTGTGCACAGGTTGTGAGTTTTAAAAACCTCTGAGTGAATCCAGGAAGAGGGAAGAGGCAGAGGGTCTGGAAGTATGTGCCTCTACACAGGCTGTGAGTTTTAAAAACATCTGAGTGAATCCAGGAAGAGGGAAGAGGTACAGGGGCTGGAACAGTGTGCCTCTGCACAGGCTTTGAGTTTTAAAAACCTCTGAGTGAATCCAGGAAGAGGGAAGAAGCACAGGGGCTGGTAGTTTTTTTTTTTTTTTTCTATGACTGACCACTTACCATCTATAATCATTTTGACCCCATCGTGTTTTTAAGATTCTAAGATTAAGATTATTTATTCGAGGTTTGATCTCCTCCGCCTGCGTGAGACCCCCCCTCTCGCAGGCATGGCCCTTGACGCTTGCAAGGGCCCGCCTTGATGACGGGTTTATAGACCCCGAGAGGTGGAAGAAACGGAGGCTCAGGGGGTTTTTAGTTAAATATTTTTTAAAATCTTTTAGGGGTTTAGGGGTTGGGGGGTGGGTGGGTCAGATCAGGAGCGATGACAGAGCCAGGCCACCAAGTGGGGTCACGAGCAGAAGGAGCGGAGAGGAGGAGGGGGGAGAGGATATCATTCCTATACAGGGCTCTTTGATTCCAACAGTCGTAGGGAGGGGCAGATACGAGGACAGATTAACAACTCGCAGTCGGTTGGGAGACCGTGGGTGCTGGTTACACCCGGTCGCTTGTACCAACCCCCGCGTTCTAGGTGGTCAGGATCTGCAGGCCCAGGGCCTGAGGCTGTTATTATGCAATGCGAGGTCCGTTGTCAATAAGGCCCCCCTCATTCATGATCTAATTTTGGAGGTGGAGCCGGACCTCGCGGGAATAACGGAAACCTGGTTGGGCCACGAGGGAGGTTTACCCCTCATGGAAATGTGCCCACCAGGTTACCAAGCATTTCACCAGCCCCGGGCCCGGGGAAGGGGCGGTGGGGTAGCAGTGATTATCCGGGAGGACTTAGAGCCGAGGGAGTCCACTGTGCCACAGACGTCCGGATGTGAATCCCTTGTTGTGAAATGGGGCCCTGGGAGGCAGTTGGGCCTGCTGATAGTATACCTCGCTCCCCGCCATACATCAGCGACCCTGCCTGAGCTCCTTGAGCTGATCGCATCGGTGGCGGTTGAGACCCCCAAACTTCTAGTGATGGGGGATTTTAACCTGCCATCGGTGGGAGAAGCATCAGAGGGGGTTCGGGAGTTCATGGCTTCCATGATAGCCATGGACCTGACTCAAATGATTCAGGGCCCGACACACGAGGGAGGTCACACCTTGGACCTTGTTTTTGTCTCTAGCCAGTGGTTGAGTGATCTGGGAGGACTGAATTTAACCATCACTCCTCTGTCATGGTCAGATCACTCACTCCTCCGACTTGACTTCCCTGGTGCTACCCCTCGCTGCGGGGAGGCGGAACCGGAAAACACTAGATGGTTCCGCCCCAGGCGCCTGATGGAACCAGATAGGTTCCAGACGGAGCTTGGGCCACCTCCTGCAGCCCTGACCCGCCCTCGGGTAGAGGACCTGCTGGCCGCGTGGAATAATGCGACTACCGGGGCCTTGAACCGGGTGGCGCCTTTGCGGCCTCTCCTGCGGCAACGATCCACCCTGGCTCCTTGGTTTACCGAGGAGCTAAGGGTGATGAAGCGCCGCAAGAGATGCCTAGAGAGTCGTTGGAGATCCTCCCGATCCGAATTTGACCGAGCACAGGTACGAGCCCATTTAAGGACGTACCTAGTGGCATTGAGAACGGCCAAACACCAATATTGTGCCGCTCTCATTGCATCCGCAGAGAACCGCCCTGCCGCCCTGTTTCGGGTGTCCCGCTCCCTTCTGTTTCAGAGGCCGCGGGAGGCCCCTTTACAGGGTAGGGCAGAGGAATTTGGGAAATATCTGCAGGATAAAGTCACTCAAATCCGGAAGGATTGGGTCCCCTTCAGTGGCCCAGTCGAGACGCCAATGGCGAGTCTTGAGAAACCTTTTTGGGAGGAGTTTGACTTGGTTGTCATCGAGGATTTGGACAGATTGCGTGGACGACTGCGACCTACCACATGTTTACTGGACCCGTGTCCCTCCTGGCTTGTACTGGCATCCTGGGAGGTTACACGCGACTGGCTCCTGGGCCTAGTGAACGCTTCGTTGGGTGAGGGGTCTCTTCCGGCCGCCTTGAAAGAGGCGGTGGTGAGACCCTTGCTCAAGAGGCCTTCCCTGGACCCTACGGAGCTGGCCAATTATCGTCCTGTCTCCAACCTTCCCTTTTTGGCGAAGGTTGTAGAGAGTGTGGTGGCTTCTCAGTTCCCACGACATCTGGAGGAGAATGATTATCTAGACCCGCGCCAGTCCGGCTTTCGCCCCGGGCACAGTACAGAGACGGCCTTGGTCGCGTTGGTGGATGATCTCTGGAGGGCCAGAGATAGGGGTTGTTCCTCTATCCTGGTCCTATTAGACCTTTCAGCGGCTTTTGATACCATCGACCATGGTATCCTGTTGCACCGACTGGAGGGGTTGGGGGTCCGGGGCACCATTTTGCGGTGGTTTGGCTCCTACCTCTCTGGCCGGACACAACGTGTGTTGGCAGGGGAGCAGAGGTCGACCCTAAGCCCCCTTACTTGTGGGGTGCCACAGGGGTCGGTCCTCTCGCCACTCCTGTTCAACACATACATGAAGCCGCTGGGTGAGATCATCCGTGGTTTCGGGGTGGGATATCATCTGTACGCTGATGATACTCAGCTGTACATTTCCACCCCGAACCACCCCAACGAGGCCGTCGAAGTGATGTCCTGGTGTGTGGAAGCCGTACGGGTCTGGATGGATGACAACCGACTCAAGCTCAACCCTTCCAAGACGGAGTGGCTGTGGGTTCCGGGCCCCCGGTTCAACCAGTTAATTCCATCTCTGGCCATTGGGGGCATTCAACTCGCCCCCGTGGAGCGGGCGGGCAATTTGGGTGTCCTCCTGGAAGCCAGGCTGTCCATGGATGACCATGTGACAGCCGTGGCCAGGGGGGCGTTCCACCAGGTTCGCCTGGTGCGCCAATTGCGCCCCCTATTGGACCGGGACGCCCTACGCACAGTCACCCATGCGCTGGTGACGTCTCGCCTGGACTACTGTAACGCTCTCTACATGGGGCTTCTCTTGAAATGCACTCGGAGACTGCAGTTGGTCCAGAATGCGGCCGCGCGGGTGATTATGGGGAGTACTAAGTACTCCCATGTGACATCTCTCCTGCGCGAGCTGCACTGGCTTCCTGTGGTCTATCGGGTGCGTTTCAAGGTCTTGATTACGATCTTTAAAGCGCTCCATGGCTCAGGACCTAGTTACCTGCGGGATCGTATTCTGCCCCATTCATCCCTACGACCCATCCGCTCGCACAGAGAGGGACTTCTCCAGGTGCCGTCCACCAGACAGTGCCATGGGGCGGCGCCTAGGAGCAGAGCCTTCTCTGTGGCGGGCCCAGCCCGGTGGAATGACCTCCCCCCGGATATTAGGACCACTACTGACCTCCGCTCCTTCCGTATAAAGCTCAAGACCCACCTATTCCAAATAGCCGGCCTGGCTCAATCATAACTTCATAACGCTCCTGATGGGTTTTTTAATTCAGTAATTTTATTTAATGGGATTTTAAATTGTGTTTTTTAATTGTCTTTCACTTATGAGTCTACCTCCTCCATGCACATGTATATGTCTTTGTTCTTTATGTATATATGTTTGTCTTTATCTGTATTTTATCTGTTTTGATTGTACGCCGCCCCGAGTCCTTCGGGAGAGGGTTGCGGCTAATCAAATAAAATTATTATTATTATTATTATTATTATTATTATTATTATTATTATTATTATTATTAGTGTGTGTGTGCACAGGCTGTGAGTTTTAAAAATATCTCAGTGAATCCAGGAACAGGGAAGCTGTACAGGGGCTGGAAGTGTCTCCCTTTGCAAAAGTTGTGAGTTTTAAGAACATCTGAGTGAATCCAGGAAGAGGGCAGAGGCACAGGGGCTGGAAGTGTGTATGTGTGCACAGGCTGTGAGTTTTTAAAACCTCTGAGTGAATCCAGGAAGAGGGAAGAGGCAGAGGGTTGTAAGTGTGTCCCTGTGCAGAGGCTTTGAGTTTTAAAAACCTCTGAGTGAATTCAAGAAGAGGGAAGAGGCAGAGGGTCTGGAAGTGTGTGCCTGTGCACAGGTTGTGAGTTTTAAAAACCTCTGAGTGAATCCAGGAAGAGGGAAGAGGCAGAGGTTTGTAAGTGTGTCCCTGTGCAGAGGCTTTGAGTTTTAAAAACCTCTGAGAGAATCCAGGAAGAGGGAAAAGAAAGAGGGTCTGGAAATATGTGCCTCTACACAGGCTGTCAGTTTTAAAACATCTGAGTGAATCCAGGAAGAGGGAAGAGGCAGAGGGTCTGGAAGTGCGTGCCTGTGCACAGGTTGTGAGTTTTAAAAACCTCTGAGTGAATCCAGGAAGAGGGAAGAGGCAGAGGGTCTGGAAGTGTGTGCCTGTGCACAGGTTGTGAGTTTTAAAAACCTCTGAGTGAATCCAGGTAGAGGGAAGAGGCAGAGGGTCTGGAAGTGTGTGCGTGTGCACGGCTGTGAGTTTTTAAAACCTCTGAGTGAATCCAGGAAGAGGGAAGAGGCAGAGGGTTGTAAGTGTGTCCCTTGGCAGAGGCTTTGAGTTTTAAAAACCTCTGACTGAATCCAGGAAGAGGGTAGAGACAGAGGGTCTGGAAGTATGTGCCTCTACACAGGCTGTGAGTTTTGAAACATCTGAGTGAATCCAGGTAGAGGGAAGAGGTACAGGGGCTGGAAATGTGTGCCTCTGCACAGGCTTTGAGTTTTAAAAACCTCTGAGTGAATCCAGGAAGAGGGAATAGGTACAGGGGCTGGAACTGTGTGCCTCTGCACAGGCTTTGAGTTTTAAAAACGTCTGAGTGAATCCAGGAAGAGGGAAGAGGCAGAGGGGATGGAAGTGTGTGTGTGTGCACAGGTTGTGAGTTTTAAAAACCTCTGAGTAAATCCAGGAAGAGGGAAGAGGCATACGATTTTAAGTGTGTCCCTGTGCAGAGGCTTTGAGTTTTAAAAACCTCTGAGTGAATCCAGGAAGAGGGAAGAGACAGAGGGTCTGTAAATATGTGCCTCTACACAGGCTGTCAGTTTTGAAACATCTGAGTGAATCCAGGAAGAGGGAAGTGGCAGAGAGGCTGGAACTGTGTGTGTGTGCACAGGCTGTGAGTTTTAAAAACATCTGAGTGAATCCAGGAACAGGGAAGCGGTACAGGGGCTGGAAGTGTCTCCCTTTGCAAAGGTTGTGAGTTTTAAGAACATCTGAGTGAATCCAGGAAGAGGGAAGAGGTACAGGCGCTGGAACTCTGTGCCTGTACACAGGCTTTTACTTTTAAAAACCTCTGAGTGAATCCAGGAAGAGGGAAGAGGCAGAGGGTCAGGAAGTGTGTGCCTGTGCACGGCTGTGAGTTTTTAAAACCTCTGAGTGAATCCAGGAAGAGGGAAGAGGCAGAGGGTTGTAAGTGTGTCCCTTGGCAGAGGCTTTGAGTTTTAAAAACCTCTGACTGAATCCAGGAAGAGGGTAGAGACAGAGGGTCTGGAAGTATGTGCCTCTACACAGGCTGTGAGTTTTAAAACATCTGAGTGAATCCAGGTAGAGGGAAGAGGCAGAGGGGCTGGAAGTGTGTGCCTCTGCACAGGCTTTGAGTTTTAAAAACCTCTGAGTGAATCCAGGAAGAGGGAAGAGGCAGAGGGTCAGGATGTGTGTGCCTGTGCACAGGTTGTGAGTTTTAACAACCTCTGAGTGAATCCAGGAAGAGGGAAGAAGCAGAGGGTCTGGAAGTTTGTGCGTGTGCACGGCTGTGAGTTTTAAAAACCTCTGAGTGAATCCAGGAAGAGGGAAGAGACAGAGGGTCTGGAAGTATGTGCCTCTACACAGGTTGTGAGTTTTAAAAACCTCTGAGTGAATCCAGGAAGAGGGAAGAGGCAGAGGGTCAGGAAGTGTGTGCCTGTGCACAGGTTGTGAGTTTTAAAACATCTGAGTGAATCCAGGTAAAGGGAAGAGGCAGAGGGGCTGGAAGTGTGTTTGTGTGCACAGGCTGTGAATTTTTAAAACATCTGAGTGAATCCAGGAAGAGGGAAGAGGTACAGGGGCTGGAACTGTGTGCCTCTGCACAGGCTTTGAGTTTTAAAAACCTCTGAGTGAATCCAGGAAGAGGGAAGAGGTACAGGGGCTGGAACTGTGTGCCTCTGCACAGGCTTTGAGTTTTAAAAACCTCTGAGTGAATCCAGGAAGAGGGAAGAGGCAGAGGGGATGGAAGTGTGTGTGTGTGCACAGGTTGTGAGTTTTAAAAACCTCTGAGTAAATCCAGGAAGAGGGAAGAGGCATACGATTTTAAGTGTGTCCCTGTGCAGAGGCTTTGAGTTTTAAAAACCTCTGAGTGAATCCAGGAAGAGGGAAGAGACAGAGGGTCTGTAAATATGTGCCTCTACACAGGCTGTCAGTTTTGAAACATCTGAGTGAATCCAGGAAGAGGGAAGTGGCAGAGAGGCTGGAACTGTGTGTGTGTGCACAGGCTGTGAGTTTTAAAAACATCTGAGTGAATCCAGGAACAGGGAAGCGGTACAGGGGCTGGAAGTGTCTCCCTTTGCAAAGGTTGTGAGTTTTAAGAACATCTGAGTGAATCCAGGAAGAGGGAAGAGGTACAGGCGCTGGAACTCTGTGCCTGTACACAGGCTTTTACTTTTAAAAACCTCTGAGTGAATCCAGGAACAGGGAAGCGGTACAGGGGCTGGAAGTCTGTCCCTGTGCAAATGGTGTGAGTTTTTAAAACATCTGAGTGAATCCAGGAAGAGGGAAGAAGCACAGGGGCTGGTAGTGCGTACCTGTGCACAGGTTGTGAGTTTTAAAAACATCTGAGTGAATCCAGGAACAGGGAAGCGGTACAGCGGCTGGAAGTGTGTCCCTGTGCAAATGGTGTGAGTTTTTAAAACATCTGACTGAATCCAGGAAGAGGGAATAGGTACAGGGGCTGGAACTGTGTGCCTCTGCACAGGCTTTGAGTTTTAAAAACGTCTGAGTGAATCCAGGAAGAGGGAAGAGGCAGAGGGGATGGAAGTGTGTGTGTGTGCACAGGTTGTGAGTTTTAAAAACCTCTGAGTAAATCCAGGAAGAGGGAAGAGGCATACGATTTTAAGTGTGTCCCTGTGCAGAGGCTTTGAGTTTTAAAAACCTCTGAGTGAATCCAGGAAGAGGGAAGAGACAGAGGGTCTGTAAATATGTGCCTCTACACAGGCTGTCAGTTTTGAAACATCTGAGTGAATCCAGGAAGAGGGAAGTGGCAGAGAGGCTGGAACTGTGTGTGTGTGCACAGGCTGTGAGTTTTAAAAACATCTGAGTGAATCCAGGAACAGGGAAGCGGTACAGGGGCTGGAAGTGTCTCCCTTTGCAAAGGTTGTGAGTTTTAAGAACATCTGAGTGAATCCAGGAAGAGGGAAGAGGTACAGGCGCTGGAACTCTGTGCCTGTACACAGGCTTTTACTTTTAAAAACCTCTGAGTGAATCCAGGAAGAGGGAAGAGGCAGAGGGTCAGGAAGTGTGTGCCTGTGCACGGCTGTGAGTTTTTAAAACCTCTGAGTGAATCCAGGAAGAGGGAAGAGGCAGAGGGTTGTAAGTGTGTCCCTTGGCAGAGGCTTTGAGTTTTAAAAACCTCTGACTGAATCCAGGAAGAGGGTAGAGACAGAGGGTCTGGAAGTATGTGCCTCTACACAGGCTGTGAGTTTTAAAACATCTGAGTGAATCCAGGTAGAGGGAAGAGGCAGAGGGGCTGGAAGTGTGTGCCTCTGCACAGGCTTTGAGTTTTAAAAACGTCTGAGTGAATCCAGGAAGAGGGAAGAGGCAGAGGGTCAGGAAGTGTGTGCCTGTGCACAGGTTGTGAGTTTTAACAACCTCTGAGTGAATCCAGGAAGAGGGAAGAAGCAGAGGGTCTGGAAGTGTGTGCGTGTGCACGGCTGTGAGTTTTAAAAACCTCTGAGTGAATCCAGGAAGAGGGAAGAGACAGAGGGTCTGGAAGTATGTGCCTCTACACAGGTTGTGAGTTTTAAAAACCTCTGAGTGAATCCAGGAAGAGGGAAGAGGCAGAGGGTCAGGAAGTGTGTGCCTGTGCACAGGTTGTGAGTTTTAAAACATCTGAGTGAATCCAGGTAAAGGGAAGAGGCAGAGGGGCTGGAAGTGTGTTTGTGTGCACAGGCTGTGAGTTTTTAAAACATCTGAGTGAATCCAGGAAGAGGGAAGAGGTACAGGGGCTGGAACTGTGTGCCTCTGCACAGGCTTTGAGTTTTAAAAACCTCTGAGTGAATCCAGGAAGAGGGAAGAGGCAGAGGGGATGGAAGTGTGTGTGTGTGCACAGGTTGTGAGTTTTAAAAACCTCTGAGTAAATCCAGGAAGAGGGAAGAGGCAAACGATTTTAAGTGTGTCCCTGTGCAGAGGCTTTGAGTTTTAAAAACCTCTGAGTGAATCCAGGAAGAGGGAAGAGACAGAGGGTCTGTAAATATGTGCCTCTACACAGGCTGTCAGTTTTGAAACATCTGAGTGAATCCAGGAAGAGGGAAGAGACAGAGAGGCTGGAACTGTGTGTGTGTCCACAGGCTGTGAGTTTTAAAAACATCTGAGTGAATCCAGGAACAGGGAAGCGGTACAGGGGCTGGAAGTGTCTCCCTTTGCAAAGGTTGTGAGTTTTAAGAACATCTGAGTGAATCCAGGAAGAGGGAAGAGGTACAGGCGCTGGAACTCTGTGCCTGTACACAGGCTTTTACTTTTAAAAACCTCTGAGTGAATCCAGGAAGAGGGAAGAGGCAGAGGGTCAGGAAGTGTGTGCCTGTGCACGGCTGTGAGTTTTTAAAACCTCTGAGTGAATCCAGGAAGAGGGAAGAGGCAGAGGGTTGTAAGTGTGTCCCTTGGCAGAGGCTTTGAGTTTTAAAAACCTCTGACTGAATCCAGGAAGAGGGTAGAGACAGAGGGTCTGGAAGTATGTGCCTCTACACAGGCTGTGAGTTTTAAAACATCTGAGTGAATCCAGGTAGAGGGAAGAGGCAGAGGGGCTGGAAGTGTGTGCCTCTGCACAGGCTTTGAGTTTTAAAAACCTCTGAGTGAATCCAGGAAGAGGGAAGAGGCAGAGGGTCAGGAAGTGTGTGCCTGTGCACAGGTTGTGAGTTTTAACAACCTCTGAGTGAATCCAGGAAGAGGGAAGAAGCAGAGGGTCTGGAAGTGTGTGCGTGTGCACGGCTGTGAGTTTTAAAAACCTCTGAGTGAATCCAGGAAGAGGGAAGAGACAGAGGGTCTGGAAGTATGTGCCTCTACACAGGTTGTGAGTTTTAAAAACCTCTGAGTGAATCCAGGAAGAGGGAAGAGGCAGAGGGTCAGGAAGTGTGTGCCTGTGCACAGGTTGTGAGTTTTAAAACATCTGAGTGAATCCAGGTAAAGGGAAGAGGCAGAGGGGCTGGAAGTGTGTTTGTGTGCACAGGCTGTGAGTTTTTAAAACATCTGAGTGAATCCAGGAAGAGGGAAGAGGTACAGGGGCTGGAACTGTGTGAATCTGCACAGGCTTTGAGTTTTAAAAACCTCTGAGTGAATCCAGGAAGAGGGAAGAGGCAGAGGGTTGTAAGTGTGTCCCTGTGCAGAAGCTTTGAGTTTTAAAAACCTCTGACTGAATCCAGGAAGAGGGTAGAGACAGAGGGTCTGGAAGTATGTGCCTCTACACAGGCTGTGAGTTTTAAAACATCTGAGTGAATCCAGGTAGAGGGAAGAGGCAGAGGGGCTGGAAGTGTGTGTGTGTGCACAGGCTGTGAGTATTAAAAACATCTGAGTGAATCCAGGAACAGGGAAGCGGTACAGGGGCTGGAAGTGTCTCCCTTTGCAAAGATTGTGAGTTTTAAGAACATCTGAGTGAATCCAGGAATAGGGAAGAGGTACAGGCGCTGGAACTCTGTGCCTGTACACAGGCTTTTAGTTTTAAAAACGTCTGACTGAATCCAGGAAGAGGGAAGAGGCACAGAGGCTGGAAGTGTGAGTGTGTGAACAGGCTGTGAGTTTTAAAAACCTCTGAGTGAATCCAGGAATAGGGAAGAGACAGAGGGGATGGAAGTGTGTGTGTGTGCACAGGTTGTGAGTTTTAAAAACCTCTGAGTAAATCCAGGAAGAGGGAAGAGGCATACGATTTTAAGTGTGTCCCTGTGCAGAGGCTTTGAGTTTTAAAAACCTCTGAGTGAATCCAGGAAGAGGGAAGAGACAGAGGGTCTGGAAGTATGTGCCTCTACACAGGCTGTGAGTTTTAAAACATCTGAGTGAATCCAGGTAGAGGGAAGAGGCAGAGGGGCTGGAAGTGTGTGTGTGTGCACAGGCTGTGAGTATTAAAAACATCTGAGTGAATCCAGGAACAGGGAAGCGGTACAGGGGCTGGAAGTGTCTCCCTTTGCAAAGATTGTGAGTTTTAAGAACATCTGAGTGAATCCAGGAATAGGGAAGAGGTACAGGCGCTGGAACTCTGTGCCTGTACACAGGCTTTTAGTTTTAAAAACCTCTGAGTGAATCCAGGAAGAGGGAAGAGGCAGAGGGTCAGGAAGTGTGTGCCTGTGCGCGGCTGTGAGTTTTTAAAACCTCTGAGTGAATCCAGGAAGAGGGAAGAGGCAGAGGGTTGTAAGTGTGTCCCTTGGCAGAGGCTTTGAGTTTTAAAAACCTCTGACTGAATCCAGGAAGAGGGTAGAGACAGAGGGTCTGGAAGTATGTGCCTCTACACAGGCTGTGAGTTTTAAAACATCTGAGTGAATCCAGGTAGAGGGAAGAGGCAGAGGGGCTGGAAGTGTTTGCCTCTGCACAGGCTTTGAGTTTTAAAAACCTCTGAGTGAATCCAGGAAGAGGGAAGAGGCAGAGGGTCAGGAAGTGTGTGCCTGTGCACAGGTTGTGAGTTTTAAAAACCTCTGAGTGAATCCAGGAAGAGGGAAGAAGCAGAGGGTCTGGAAGTGTGTGCGTGTGCACGGCTGTGAGTTTTAAAAACCTCTGAGTGAATCCAGGAAGAGGGAAGAGACAGAGGGTCTGGAAGTATGTGCCTCTACACAGGTTGTGAGTTTTAAAAACCTCTGAGTGAATCCAGGAAGAGGGAAGAGGCAGAGGGTCAGGAAGTGTGTGCCTGTGCACAGGTTGTGAGTTTTAAAACATCTGAGTGAATCCAGGTAAAGGGAAGAGGCAGAGGGGCTGGAAGTGTGTTTGTGTGCACAGGCTGTGAGTTTTTAAAACATCTGAGTGAATCCAGGAAGAGGGAAGAGGTACAGGGGCTGGAACTGTGTGAATCTGCACAGGCTTTGAGTTTTAAAAACCTCTGAGTGAATCCAGGAAGAGGGAAGAGGCAGAGGGTTGTAAGTGTGTCCCTGTGCAGAAGCTTTGAGTTTTAAAAACCTCTGACTGAATCCAGGAAGAGGGTAGAGGCAGAGGGTCAGGAAGTGTGTGCCTGTGCGCGGCTGTGAGTTTTTAAAACCTCTGAGTGAATCCAGGAAGAGGGAAGAGGCAGAGGGTTGTAAGTGTGTCCCTTGGCAGAGGCTTTGAGTTTTAAAAACCTCTGACTGAATCCAGGAAGAGGGTAGAGACAGAGGGTCTGGAAGTATGTGCCTCTACACAGGCTGTGAGTTTTAAAACATCTGAGTGAATCCAGGTAGAGGGAAGAGGCAGAGGGGCTGGAAGTGTGTGCCTCTGCACAGGCTTTGAGTTTTAAAAACCTCTGAGTGAATCCAGGAAGAGGGAAGAGGCAGAGGGTCAGGAAGTGTGTGCCTGTGCACAGGTTGTGAGTTTTAACAACCTCTGAGTGAATCCAGGAAGAGGGAAGAAGCAGAGGGTCTGGAAGTGTGTGCGTGTGCACGGCTGTGAGTTTTAAAAACCTCTGAGTGAATCCAGGAAGAGGGAAGAGACAGAGGGTCTGGAAGTATGTGCCTCTACACAGGTTGTGAGTTTTAAAAACCTCTGAGTGAATCCAGGAAGAGGGAAGAGGCAGAGGGTCAGGAAGTGTGTGCCTGTGCACAGGTTGTGAGTTTTAAAACATCTGAGTGAATCCAGGTAAAGGGAAGAGGCAGAGGGGCTGGAAGTGTGTTTGTGTGCACAGGCTGTGAGTTTTTAAAACATCTGAGTGAATCCAGGAAGAGGGAAGAGGTACAGGGGCTGGAACTGTGTGAATCTGCACAGGCTTTGAGTTTTAAAAACCTCTGAGTGAATCCAGGAAGAGGGAAGAGGCAGAGGGTTGTAAGTGTGTCCCTGTGCAGAAGCTTTGAGTTTTAAAAACCTCTGACTGAATCCAGGAAGAGGGTAGAGACAGAGGGTCTGGAAGTATGTGCCTCTACACAGGCTGTGAGTTTTAAAACATCTGAGTGAATCCAGGTAGAGGGAAGAGGCAGAGGGGCTGGAAGTGTGTGTGTGTGCACAGGCTGTGAGTATTAAAAACATCTGAGTGAATCCAGGAACAGGGAAGCGGTACAGGGGCTGGAAGTGTCTCCCTTTGCAAAGATTGTGAGTTTTAAGAACATCTGAGTGAATCCAGGAAGAGGGAAGAGGTACAGGCGCTGGAACTCTGTGCCTGTGCACAGGCTTTTACTTTTAAAAACCTCTGAGTGAATCCAGGAAGAGGGAAGAGGCAGAGGGTCAGGAAGTGTGTGCCTGTGCACGGCTGTGAGTTTTTAAAACCTCTGAGTGAATCCAGGAAGAGGGAAGAGGCAGAGGGTTGTAAGTGTGTCCCTTGGCAGAGGCTTTGAGTTTTAAAAACCTCTGACTGAATCCAGGAAGAGGGTAGAGACAGAGGGGCTGGAAGTGTGTGCCTGTGCACAGGTTGTGAGTTTTAAAAACCTCTTAGTGAATCCAGGAAGAGGGAAGAGGCAGAGGGTTGTAAGTGTGTCCCTGTGCAGACACTTTGAGTTTTAAAAACCTCTGAGTGAATGCAGGAAGAGGGAAGAGACAGAGGGTCTGGAAGTATGTGCCTCTACACAGGCTGTGAGTTTTAAAACATCTGAGTGAATCCAGGTAAAGGGAAGAGGCAGAGGGGCTGGAAGTGTGTGTGTGTGCACAGGCTGTGAGTATTAAAAACATCTGAGTGAATCCAGGAACAGGGAAGCGGTACAGGGGCTGGAAGTGTCTCCCTTTGCAAAGATTGTGAGTTTTAAGAACATCTAAGTGAATTCAGGAATAGGAAAGAGGTACAGGCGCTGGTACTCTGTCCCTGTACACAGACTTTGAGTTTTAAAAACCTCTGAGTGAATCCAGGAAGAGGGAAGAGGCAGAGGGTTGTAAGTGTGTCCCTGTGCAGAGGGTTTTGAGTTTTAAAAACCTCTGAGTGAATCCAGGAAGAGGGAAGAGGCAGAGGGTCTGGAAGTGCGTGCCTGTGCACAGGTTGTGAGTTTTAAAAACCTCTGAGTGAATCCAGGAAGAGGGAAGAGGCAGAGGGTCAGGAAGTGTGTGCCTGTGCACAGGTTGTGAGTTTTAACAACCTCTGAGTGAATCCAGGAAGAGGGAAGAGGCACAGAGGCTGGAAGTGTGTGTGTGTGAACAGGCTGTGAGTTTTAAAAACCTCTGAGTGAATCCAGGAAGAGGGAAGAGACAGAGGGTCTAGAAGTATGTGCCTCTACACAGGCTGTGAGTTTTAAAACATCTGAGTGAATCCAGGTAGAGGGAAGAGACAGAGGGTCTAGAAGTATGTGCCTCTACACAGGCTGTGAGTTTTAAAACATCTGAGTGAATCCAGGAACAGGGAAGCGGTACAGGGGCTGGAAGTGTCTCCCTTTGCAAAGATTGTGAGCTTTAAGAACATCTGAGTGAATCCAGGAATAGGGAAGAGGTACAGGCGCTGGAACTCTGTGCCTGTACACAGGCTTTTAGTTTTAAAAACGTCTGAGTGAATCCAGGAAGAGGGAAGAGGCAGAGGGGCTGGAAGTGTGTTTGTGTGCACAGGCTGTGAGTTTTTAAAACATCTGAGTGAATCCAGGAAGAGGGAAGAGGTACAGGGTCTGGAAGTGTGTGCCTGTGCTCAGGTTGTGAGTTTTAAAAACCTCTGAGTGAATCCAGGAAGAGGGAAGAGGCAG
Organism: Natrix helvetica; assembly: GCF_964273705.1. Taxonomy (NCBI): domain Eukaryota; kingdom Metazoa; phylum Chordata; class Lepidosauria; order Squamata; family Natricidae; genus Natrix; species Natrix helvetica. Next base: position 43,422,371 of record NC_138555.1, read on the forward strand.
AGTGTCTGGAAGTGTGTCCCTGTGCACAGGTTGTGAGTTTTAAAAACCTCTGAGTGTCCCTCTGCAGAGGCTTTGAGTTTTAAAAACCTCTGAGTGAATCCAGGAAGAGGGAAGAGGCAGAGGGTCTGGAAGTATGTGCCTCTACACAGGCTGTGAGTTTTAAAACATCTGAGTGAATCCAGGTAGAGGGAAGAGGCAGAGGGGCTGGAAGTGTGTGCCTGTGCACAGGTGTGAGTTTTAAAAACATCTGAGTGAATCCAGGAACTGGGAAGCGGTACAGGGGCTGGAAGTCTGTCCCTGTGCAAATGTTGTGAGTTTTTAAAACATCTGAGTGAATCCAGGAAGAGGGAAGAGGTACAGGGGCTGGAACAGTATGCCTCTGCACAGGCTTTGAGTTTTAAAAACCTCTGAGTGAATCCATGCAGAGGGAAGAAGCACAGGGGCTGGAAGTGTCTCCCTTTGCAAAAGTTGTGAGTTTTAAGAACATCTGAGTGAATCCAGGAAGAGGGAAGAGGCACAGGGGCTGGAAGTGTGTATGTGTGCACAGGCTGTGAGTTATTAAAACTTCTGAGTGAATCCAGGAAGAGGGAAGAGGCAGAGGGTTGTAAGTGTGTCCCTGTGCAGAGGCTTTGAGTTTTAAAAACCTCTGAGTGAATTCAAGAAGAGGGAAGAGGCAGAGGGTCTGGAAGTGTGTGCCTGTGCACAGGTTGTGAGTTTTAAAAACCTCTGAGTGAATCCAGGAAGAGGGAAGAGGCAGAGGTTTGTAAGTGTGTCCCTGTGCAGAGGCTTTGAGTTTTAAAAACCTCTGAGAGAATCCAGGAAGAGGGAAAAGACAGAGGGTCTGGAAATATGTGCCTCTACACAGGCTGTCAGTTTTAAAACATCTGAGTGAATCCAGGAAGAGGGAAGAGGCAGAGGGTCTGGAAGTGCGTGCCTGTGCACAGGTTGTTAGTTTTAAAAACCTCTGAGTGAATCCAGGAAGAGGGAAGAGGCAGAGGGTCTGGAAGTGTGTGCCTGTGCACAGGTTGTGAGTTTTAAAAACCTCTGAGTGAATCCAGGTAGAGGGAAGAGGCAGAGGGTCTGGAAGTGTGTGCGTGTGCACGGCTGTGAGTTTTTAAAACATCTGAGTGAATCCAGGAAGAGGGAAGAGACAGAGGGTCTGCAAGTATGTGCCTCTACACAGGCTGTGAGTTTTAAAACATCTGAGTGAATCCAGGAAGAGGGAAGAGGCACAGGGGCTGGAAGTGTGTATGTGTGCACAGGCTGTGAGTTTTGAAAACCTCTGAGTGAATCCAGGAAGAGGGAAGAGGCAGAGGGTTGTAAGTGTGTCCCTGTGCACAGGTTGTGAGTTTTAAAAACCTCTGAGTGAATCCAGGAAGAGGGAAGAGGCAGAGGTTTGTAAGTGTGTCCCTGTGCAGAGGCTTTGAGTTTTAAAAACCTCTGAGAGAATCCAGGAAGAGGGAAAAGACAGAGGGTCTGGAAATATGTGCCTCTACACAGGCTGTCAGTTTTAAAACATCTGAGTGAATCCAGGAAGAGGGAAGAGGCAGAGGGTCTGGAAGTGCGTGCCTGTGCACAGGTTGTGAGTTTTAAAAACCTCTGAGTGAATCCAGGAAGAGGGAAGAGGCAGAGGGTCTGGAAGTGTGTGCGTGTGCACGGCTGTGAGTTTTTAAAACATCTGAGTGAATCCAGGAAGAGGGAAGAGACAGAGGGTCTGCAAGTATGTGCCTCTACACAGGCTGTGAGTTTTAAAACATCTGAGTGAATCCAGGTAAAGGGAAGAGGCAGAGGGGCTGGAAGTGTGTTTGTGTGCACAGGCTGTGAGTTTTTAAAACATCTGAGTGAATCCAGGAAGAGGGAAGATGTACAGGGGCTGGAACTGTGTGAATCTGCACAGGCTTTGAGTTTTAAAAACCTCTGAGTGAATCCAGGAAGAGGGAAGAGGCAGAGGGTTGTAAGTGTGTCCCTGTGCAGAAGCTTTGAGTTTTAAAAACCTCTGACTGAATCCAGGAAGAGGGTAGAGACAGAGGGTCTGGAAGTATGTGCCTCTACACAGTCTGTGAGTTTTAAAACATCTGAGTGAATCCAGGTAGAGGGAAGAGGCAGAGGGGCTGGAAGTGTGTGTGTGTGCACAGGCTGTGAGTATTAAAAACATCTGAGTGAATCCAGGAACAGGGAAGCGGTACAGGGGCTGGAAGTGTCTCCCTTTGCAAAGATTGTGAGTTTTAAGAACATCTGAGTGAATCCAGGAATAGGGAAGAGGTACAGGCGCTGGAACTCTGTGCCTGTACACAGGCTTTTAGTTTTAAAAACGTCTGACTGAATCCAGGAAGAGGGAAGAGGCACAGAGGCTGGAAGTGTGTGTGTGTGAACAGGCTGTGAGTTTTAAAAACCTCTGAGTGAATCCAGGAAGAGGGAAGAGACAGAGGGGCTGGAAGTGTGTGCCTGTGCACAGGTTGTGAGTTTTAAAAACCTCTTAGTGAATCCAGGAAGAGGGAAGAGGCAGAGGGTTGTAAGTGTGTCCCTGTGCAGACACTTTGAGTTTTAAAAACCTCTGAGTGAATCCAGGAAGAGGGAAGAGGCAGTGGGTTGTAAGTGTGTCCCTGTGCAGACACTTTGAGTTTTAAAAACCTCTGAGTGAATCCAGGAAGAGGGAAGAGACAGAGGGTCTGGAAGTGTGTGTGTGTGCACAGGCTGTGAGTATTAAAAACATCCGAGTGAATCCAGGAACAGGGAAGCGGTACAGGGGCTGGAAGTGTCTCCCTTTGCAAAGATTGTGAGTTTTAAGAACATCTGAGTGAATTCAGGAATAGGGAAGAGGTACAGGCACTGGAACTCTGTGCCTGTACACAGACTTTGAGTTTTAAAAACCTCTGAGTGAATCCAGGAAGAGGGAAGAGGCAGAGGGTTGTAAGTGTGTCCCTGTGCAGAGGGTTTTGAGTTTTAAAAACCTCTGAGTGAATCCAGGAAGAGGGAAGAGGCAGAGGGTCTGGAAGTGCGTGCCTGTGCACAGGTTGTGAGTTTTAAAAACCTCTGAGTGAATCCAGGAAGAGGGAAGAGGCAAAGGGTCAGGAAGTGTGTGCCTGTGCACAGGTTGTGAGTTTTAACAACCTCTGAGTGAATCCAGGAAGAGGGAAGAGGCACAGAGGCTGGAAGTGTGTGTGTGTGAACAGGCTGTGAGTTTTAAAAACCTCTGAGTGAATCCAGGAAGAGGGAAGAGACAGAGGGTCTAGAAGTATGTGCCTCTACACAGGCTGTCAGTTTTAAAACATCTGAGTGAATCCAGGAAGAGGGAAGAGGCAGAGGGTCTGGAAGTGCGTGCCTGTGCACAGGTTGTGAGTTTTAAAAACCTCTGAGTGAATCCAGGAAGAGGGAAGAGGCAGAGGGTCTGGAAGTGTGTGCCTGTGCACAGGTTGTGAGTTTTAAAAACCTCTGAATGAATCCAGGTAGAGGGAAGAGGCAGAGGGTCTGGAAGTGTGTGCGTGTGCACGGCTGTGAGTTTTTAAAACATCTGAGTGAATCCAGGAAGAGGGAAGAGACAGAGGGTCTGCAAGTATGTGCCTCTACACAGGCTGTGAGTTTTAAAACATCTGAGTGAATCCAGGAAGAGGGAAGAGGCACAGGGGCTGGAAGTGTGTATGTGTGCACAGGCTGTGAGTTTTGAAAACCTCTGAGTGAATCCAGGAAGAGGGAAGAGGCAGAGGGTTGTAAGTGTGTCCCTGTGCACAGGTTGTGAGTTTTAAAAACCTCTGAGTGAATCCAGGAAGAGGGAAGAGGCAGAGGTTTGTAAGTGTGTCCCTGTGCAGAGGCTTTGAGTTTTAAAAACCTCTGAGAGAATCCAGGAAGAGGGAAAAGACAGAGGGTCTGGAAATATGTGCCTCTACACAGGCTGTCAGTTTTAAAACATCTGAGTGAATCCAGGAAGAGGGAAGAGGCAGAGGGTCTGGAAGTGCGTGCCTGTGCACAGGTTGTGAGTTTTAAAAACCTCTGAGTGAATCCAGGAAGAGGGAAGAGGCAGAGGGTCTGGAAGTGTGTGCGTGTGCACGGCTGTGAGTTTTTAAAACATCTGAGTGAATCCAGGAAGAGGGAAGAGACAGAGGGTCTGCAAGTATGTGCCTCTACACAGGCTGTGAGTTTTAAAACATCTGAGTGAATCCAGGTAAAGGGAAGAGGCAGAGGGGCTGGAAGTGTGTTTGTGTGCACAGGCTGTGAGTTTTTAAAACATCTGAGTGAATCCAGGAAGAGGGAAGATGTACAGGGGCTGGAACTGTGTGAATCTGCACAGGCTTTGAGTTTTAAAAACCTCTGAGTGAATCCAGGAAGAGGGAAGAGGCAGAGGGTTGTAAGTGTGTCCCTGTGCAGAAGCTTTGAGTTTTAAAAACCTCTGACTGAATCCAGGAAGAGGGTAGAGACAGAGGGTCTGGAAGTATGTGCCTCTACACAGTCTGTGAGTTTTAAAACATCTGAGTGAATCCAGGTAGAGGGAAGAGGCAGAGGGGCTGGAAGTGTGTGTGTGTGCACAGGCTGTGAGTATTAAAAACATCTGAGTGAATCCAGGAACAGGGAAGCGGTACAGGGGCTGGAAGTGTCTCCCTTTGCAAAGATTGTGAGTTTTAAGAACATCTGAGTGAATCCAGGAATAGGGAAGAGGTACAGGCGCTGGAACTCTGTGCCTGTACACAGGCTTTTAGTTTTAAAAACGTCTGACTGAATCCAGGAAGAGGGAAGAGGCACAGAGTCTGGAAGTGTGTGTGTGTGAACAGGCTGTGAGTTTTAAAAACCTCTGAGTGAATCCAGGAAGAGGGAAGAGACAGAGGGGCTGGAAGTGTGTGCCTGTGCACAGGTTGTGAGTTTTAAAAACCTCTTAGTGAATCCAGGAAGAGGGAAGAGGCAGAGGGTTGTAAGTGTGTCCCTGTGCAGACACTTTGAGTTTTAAAAACCTCTGAGTGAATCCAGGAAGAGGGAAGAGGCAGTGGGTTGTAAGTGTGTCCCTGTGCAGACACTTTGAGTTTTAAAAACCTCTGAGTGAATCCAGGAAGAGGGAAGAGACAGAGGGTCTGGAAGTGTGTGTGTGTGCACAGGCTGTGAGTATTAAAAACATCTGAGTGAATCCAGGAACAGGGAAGCGGTACAGGGGCTGGAAGTGTCTCCCTTTGCAAAGATTGTGAGTTTTAAGAACATCTGAGTGAATTCAGGAATAGGGAAGAGGTACAGGCACTGGAACTCTGTGCCTGTACACAGACTTTGAGTTTTAAAAACCTCTGAGTGAATCCAGGAAGAGGGAAGAGGCAGAGGGTTGTAAGTGTGTCCCTGTGCAGAGGGTTTTGAGTTTTAAAAACCTCTGAGTGAATCCAGGAAGAGGGAAGAGGCAGAGGGTCTGGAAGTGCGTGCCTGTGCACAGGTTGTGAGTTTTAACAACCTCTGAGTGAATCCAGGAAGAGGGAAGAGGCACAGAGGCTGGAAGTGTGTGTGTGTGAACAGGCTGTGAGTTTTAAAAACCTCTGAGTGAATCCAGGAAGAGGGAAGAGACAGAGGGTCTAGAAGTATGTGCCTCTACACAGGCTGTGAGTTTTAAAACATCTGAGTGAATCCAGGTAGAGGGAAGAGACAGAGGGTCTAGAAGTATGTGCCTCTACACAGGCTGTGAGTTTTAAAACATCTGAGTGAATCCAGGTAAAGGTAAGAGGCAGAGGGGCTGGAAGTGTGTGTGTATGTGTGCACAGGTTTTGAGGTTTAAAAACCTCTGAGTGAATCCAGGAAGAGGGAAGAGGCAGAGGGTTGTAAGTGTGTCCCTGTGCAGAGGCTTTGAGTTTTAAAAACCTCTGAGTGAATTCAAGAAGAGGGAAGAGGCAGAGGGTCTGGAACTGCGTGCCTGTGCACAGGTTGTGAGTTTTAAAAACCTCTGAGTGAATCCAGGAAGAGGGAAGAGGCAGAGGTTTGTAAGTGTGTCCCTGTGCAGAGGCTTTGAGTTTTAAAACATCTGAGTGAATCCAGGTAAAGGGAAGAGGCAGAGGGGCTGGAAGTGTGTTTGTGTGCACAGGCTGTGAGTTTTTAAAACATCTGAGTGAATCCAGGAAGAGGGAAGAGGTACAGGGGCTGGAACAGTGTGCCTCTGCACAGGCTTTGAGTTTTAAAAACCTCTGAGTGAATCCATGCAGAGGGAAGAAGCACAGGGGCTGGAAGTGTCTCCCTTTGCAAAAGTTGTGAGTTTTAAGAACATCTGAGTGAATCCAGGAAGAGGGAAGAGGCACAGGGGCTGGAAGTGTGTATGTGTGCACAGGCTGTGAGTTTTTAAAACCTCTGAGTGAATCCAGGAAGAGGGAAGAGGCAGAGGGTTGTAAGTGTGTCCCTGTGCAGAGGCTTTGAGTTTTAAAAACCTCTGAGTGAATTCAAGAAGAGGGAAGAGGCAGAGGGTCTGGAAGTGTGTGCCTGTGCACAGGTTGTGAGTTTTAAAAACCTCTGAGTGAATCCAGGAAGAGGGAAGAGGCAGAGGTTTGTAAGTGTGTCCCTGTGCAGAGGCTTTGAGTTTTAAAAACCTCTGAGAGAATTCAAGAAGAGGGAAGAGGCAGAGGGTCTGGAAGTGTGTCCCTGTGCAGAGGCTTTGAGTTTTAAAAACCTCTGAGAGAATCCAGGAAGAGGGAAAAGACAGAGGGTCTGGAAATATGTGCCTCTACACAGGCTGTCAGTTTTAAAACATCTGAGTGAATCCAGGAAGAGGGAAGAGGCAGAGGGTCTGGAAGTGCGTGCCTGTGCACAGGTTGTGAGTTTTAAAAACCTCTGAGTGAATCCAGGAAGAGGGAAGAGGCAGAGGGTCTGGAAGTGTGTGCCTGTGCACAGGTTGTGAGTTTTAAAAACCTCTGAGTGAATCCAGGTAGAGGAAAGAGGCAGAGGGTCTGGAAGTGTGTGCGTGTGCACGGCTGTGAGTTTTTAAAACCTCTGAGTGAATCCAGGAAGAGGGAAGAGGCAGAGGGTTGTAAGTGTGTCATTTGGCAGAAGCTTTGAGTTTTAAAAACCTCTGACTGAATCCAGGAAGAGGGTAGAGACAGAGGGTCTGGAAGTATGTGCCTCTACACAGGCTGTGAGTTTTAAAACATCTGAGTGAATCCAGGTAGAGGGAAGAGGCACAGAGGCTGGAAGTGTTTGTGTGTGAACAGGCTGTGAGTTTTAAAAACCTCTGAGTGAATCCAAGAAAAGGGAAGAGACAGAGGGTCTGGAAGTATGTGCCTCTACACAGGCTGTGAGTTTTAAAACATCTGAGTGAATCCAGGTAGAGGTAAGAGGCAGAGGGGCTGGAAGTGTTTGTGTGTGTGCACAGGCTTTGAGGTTTAAAAACCTCTGAGTGAATCCAGGAAGAGGGTAGAGAGAGAGGGTCTGGAAGTATGTGCCTCTACACATTCTGTGAGTTTTAAAACATCTGAGTGAATCCAGGTAGAGGGAAGAGGCAGAGGGGCTGGAAGTGTGTGTGTGTGCACAGGCTGTGAGTATTAAAAACATCTGAGTGAATCCAGGAACAGGGAAGCGGTACAGGGGCTGGAAGTGTCTCCCTTTGCAAAGATTGTGAGTTTTAAGAACATCTGAGTGAATCCAGGAATAGGGAAGAGGTACAGGCGCTGGAACTCTGTGCCTGTACACAGGCTTTTAGTTTTAAAAACGTCTGACTGAATCCAGGAAGAGGGAAGAGGCACAGAGGCTGGAACTCTGTGCCTGTACACAGGCTTTTACTTTTAAAAACCTCTGAGTGAATCCAGGAAGAGGGAAGAGGCAGAGGGTCTGGAAGTGCGTGCCTGTGCACAGGTTGTGAGTTTTAAAAACCTCTGAGTGAATCCAGGAAGAGGGAAGAGGCAAAGGGTCAGGAAGTGTGTGCCTGTGCACAGGTTGTGAGTTTTAACAACCTCTGAGTGAATCCAGGAAGAGGGAAGAGGCACAGAGGCTGGAAGTGTGTTTGTGTGCACAGGCTGTGAGTTTTAAAAACCTCTGAATGAATCCAGGAAGAGGGAAGAGACAGAGGGGCTGGAAGTGTGTGCCTGTGCACAGGTTGTGAGTTTTAAAAACCTCTTAGTGAATCCAGGAAGAGGGAAGAGGCAGAGGGTTGTAAGTGTGTCCCTGTGCAGACACTTTGAGTTTTAAAAACCTCTTAGTGAATCCAGGAAGAGGGAAGAGGCAGATGGTTGTAAGTGTGTCCCTGTGCAGAGGGTTTTGAGTTTTAAAAACCTCTGAGTGAATCCAGGAAGAGGGAAGAGGCAGAGGGTCTGGAAGTGCGTGCCTGTGCACAGGTTGTGAGTTTTAAAAACCTCTGAGTGAATCCAGGAAGAGGGAAGAGGCAAAGGGTCAGGAAGTGTGTGCCTGTGCACAGGTTGTGAGTTTTAACAACCTCTGAGTGAATCCAGGAAGAGGGAAGAGGCACAGAGGCTGGAAGTGTGTGTGTGTGAACAGGCTGTGAGTTTTAAAAACCTCTGAGTGAATCCAGGAAGAGGGAAGAGACAGAGGGTCTAGAAGTATGTGCCTCTACACAGGCTGTGAGTTTTAAAACATCTGAGTGAATCCAGGTAGAGGGAAGAGACAGAGGGTCTAGAAGTATGTGCCTCTACACAGGCTGTGAGTTTTAAAACATCTGAGTGAATCCAGGTAGAGGTAAGAGGCAGAGGGGCTGGAAGTGTGTGTGTGTGTGTGCACAGGCTTTGAGGTTTAAAAACCTCTGAGTGAATCCAGGAAGAGGGAAGAGGCAGAGGGTTGTAAGTGTGTCCCTGTGCAGAGGGTTTGAGTTTTAAAAACCTCTGAGTGAATCCAGGAAGAGGGAAGAGGCAGAGGGTCTGGAAGTATGTGCCTCTACACAGGCTGTGAGTTTTAAAACATCTGAGTGAATCCAGGTAGAGGGAAGAGGCAGAGGGGCTGGAAGTGTGTGTGTGTGCACAGGCTGTGAGTATTAAAAACATCTGAGTGAATCCAGGAACAGGGAAGCGGTACAGGGGCTGGAAGTGTCTCCCTTTGCAAAGATTGTGAGTTTTAAGAACATCTGAGTGAATCCAGGAATAGGGAAGAGGTATAGGCGCTGGAACTCTGTGCGTGTACACAGGCTTTTAGTTTTAAAAACGTCTGAGTGAATCCAGGAAGAGGGAAGAGGCAGAGGGGCTGGAAGTGTGTTTGTGTGCACAGGCTGTGAGTTTTTAAAACATCTGAGTGAATCCAGGAAGAGGGAAGAGGTACAGGGTCTGGAAGTGTGTGCCTGTGCTCAGGTTGTGAGTTTTAAAAACCTCTGAGTGAATCCAGGAAGAGGTAAGAGGCACAGGGGCACAGGGGCTGGAAGTGTGTCCCTGTGCACAGGCTGTGAGTTTTAAAAACCTCTGAGTGAATCCAGGAAGAGGGAAGAGGCAGAGTGTCTGGAAGTGTGTGCCTGTGCACAGGTTGTGAGTTTTAAAAACCTCTGAGTGTCCCTGTGTAGAGGCTTTGAGTTTTAAAAACCTCTGAGTGAATCCAGGAAGAGGGAAGAGGAAGAGGGTCTGGAAGTGTGTGCCTGTGCACAGGTTGTGAGTTTTAAAAACCTCTGAGTGAATCCAGGAAGAGGGAAGAGGCAGAGGGTCTGGAAGTATGTGCCTCTACACAGGTTGTGAGTTTTAAAACATCTGAGTGAATCCAGGTAGAGGGAAGAGGCAGAGGGGCTGGAAGTGTGTGCCTGTGCACAGGTGTGAGTTTTAAAAACATCTGAGTGAATCCAGGAACAGGGAAGCGGTACAGGGGCTGGAAGTCTGTCCCTGTGCAAATGGTGTGAGTTTTTAAAACATCTGAGTGAATCCAGGAAGAGGGAAGAGGTACAGGGGCTGGAACAGTGTGCCTCTGCACAGGCTTTGAGTTTTAAAAACCTCTGAGTGAATCCAGGAAGAGGGAAGAGGCACAGGGGCTGGAAGTGTGTATGTGTGCACAGGCTGTGAGTTTTTAAAACCTCTGAGTGAATCCAGGAAGAGGGAAGAGGCAGAGGGTCTAGAAGTATGTGCCTCTACACAGGCTGTGAGTTTTAAAACATCTGAGTGAATCCAGGTAGAGGTAAGAGGCAGAGGGGCTGGAAGTGTGTGTGTGTGTGTGCACAGGCTTTGAGGTTTAAAAACCTCTGAGTGAATCCAGGAAGAGGGAAGAGGCAGAGGGTTGTAAGTGTGTCCCTGTGCAGAGGGTTTGAGTTTTAAAAACCTCTGAGTGAATCCAGGAAGAGGGAAGAGGCAGAGGGTCTGGAAGTATGTGCCTCTACACAGGCTGTGAGTTTTAAAACATCTGAGTGAATCCAGGTAGAGGGAAGAGGCAGAGGGGCTGGAAGTGTGTGTGTGTGCACAGGCTGTGAGTATTAAAAACATCTGAGTGAATCCAGGAACAGGGAAGCGGTACAGGGGCTGGAAGTGTCTCCCTTTGCAAAGATTGTGAGTTTTAAGAACATCTGAGTGAATCCAGGAATAGGGAAGAGGTATAGGCGCTGGAACTCTGTGCGTGTACACAGGCTTTTAGTTTTAAAAACGTCTGAGTGAATCCAGGAAGAGGGAAGAGGCAGAGGGGCTGGAAGTGTGTTTGTGTGCACAGGCTGTGAGTTTTTAAAACATCTGAGTGAATCCAGGAAGAGGGAAGAGGTACAGGGTCTGGAAGTGTGTGCCTGTGCTCAGGTTGTGAGTTTTAAAAACCTCTGAGTGAATCCAGGAAGAGGTAAGAGGCACAGGGGCACAGGGGCTGGAAGTGTGTCCCTGTGCACAGGCTGTGAGTTTTAAAAACCTCTGAGTGAATCCAGGAAGAGGGAAGAGGCAGAGTGTCTGGAAGTGTGTGCCTGTGCACAGGTTGTGAGTTTTAAAAACCTCTGAGTGTCCCTGTGTAGAGGCTTTGAGTTTTAAAAACCTCTGAGTGAATCCAGGAAGAGGGAAGAGGAAGAGGGTCTGGAAGTGTGTGCCTGTGCACAGGTTGTGAGTTTTAAAAACCTCTGAGTGAATCCAGGAAGAGGGAAGAGGCAGAGGGTCTGGAAGTATGTGCCTCTACACAGGTTGTGAGTTTTAAAACATCTGAGTGAATCCAGGTAGAGGGAAGAGGCAGAGGGGCTGGAAGTGTGTGCCTGTGCACAGGTGTGAGTTTTAAAAACATCTGAGTGAATCCAGGAACAGGGAAGCGGTACAGGGGCTGGAAGTCTGTCCCTGTGCAAATGGTGTGAGTTTTTAAAACATCTGAGTGAATCCAGGAAGAGGGAAGAGGTACAGGGGCTGGAACAGTGTGCCTCTGCACAGGCTTTGAGTTTTAAAAACCTCTGAGTGAATCCAGGAAGAGGGAAGAGGCACAGGGGCTGGAAGTGTGTATGTGTGCACAGGCTGTGAGTTTTTAAAACCTCTGAGTGAATCCAGGAAGAGGGAAGAGGCAGAGGGTTGTAAGTGTGTCCCTGTGCAGAGGCTTTGAGTTTTAAAAACCTCTGAGTGAATTCAAGAAGAGGGAAGAGGCAGAGGGTCTGGAAGTGTGTCCCTGTGCAGAGGCTTTGAGTTTTAAAAACCTCTGAGAGAATCCAGGAAGAGGGAAAAGACAGAGGGTCTGGAAATATGTGCCTCTACACAGGATGTCAGTTTTAAAACATCTGAGTGAATCCAGGAAGAGGGAAGAGGCAGAGGGTCTGGAAGTGCGTGCCTGTGCACAGGTTGTGAGTTTTAAAAACCTCTGAGTGAATCCAGGAAGAGGGAAGAGGCAGAGGGTCTGGAAGTGTGTGCCTGTGCACAGGTTGTGAGTTTTAAAAACCTCTGAGTGAATCCAGGTAGAGGGAAGAGGCAGAGGGTCTGGAAGTGTGTGCGTGTGCACGGCTGTGAGTTTTTAAAACCTCTGAGTGAATCCAGGAAGAGGGAAGAGGCAGAGGGTTGTAAGTGTGTCCTTTGGCAGAGGCTTTGAGTTTTAAAAACCTCTGACTGAATCCAGGAAGAGGGTAGAGACAGAGGGTCTGGAAGTATGTGCCTCTACACAGGCTGTGAGTTTTAAAACATCTGAGTGAATCCAGGTAGAGGGAAGAGGCAGAGGGGCTGGAAGTGTGTGTGTGTGCACAGGCTGTGAGTATTAGAAATATCTGAGTGAATCCAGGAACAGGGAAGCGGTACAGGGGCTGGAAGTGTCTCCCTTTGCAAAGATTGTGAGTTTTAAGAACATCTGAGTGAATCCAGGAATAGGGAAGAGGTACAGGCGCTGGAACTCTGTGCCTGTACACAGGTTGTGAGTTTTAAAAACGTCTGACTGAATCCAGGAAGAGGGAAGAGGCACAGAGGCTGGAAGTGTGTGTGTGTGAACAGGCTGTGAGTTTTAAAAACCTCTGAGTGAATCCAAGAAGAGGGAAGAGACAGAGGGTCTGGAAGTATGTGCCTCTACACATTCTGTGAGTTTAAAAACATCTGAGTGAATCCAGGTAGAGGGAAGAGGCAGAGGGGCTGGAAGTGTGTTTGTGTGCACAGGCTGTGAGTTTTAAAAACATCTGAGTGAATCCAGGAACAGGGAAGCGGTACAGGGGCTGGAAGTGTGTCCCTGTGCAAATGGTGTGAGTTTTTAAAACATCTGACTGAATCCAGGAAGAGGGAATAGGTACAGGGGCTGGAACTGTGTGCCTCTGCACAGGCTTTGAGTTTTAAAAACGTCTGAGTGAATCCAGGAAGAGGGAAGAGGCAGAGGGGATGGAAGTGTGTGTGTGTGCACAGGTTGTGAGTTTTAAAAACCTCTGAGTAAATCCAGGAAGAGGGAAGAGGCATACGATTTTAAGTGTGTCCCTGTGCAGAGGCTTTGAGTTTTAAAAACCTCTGAGTGAATTCAAGAAGAGGGAAGAGCCAGAGGATCTGGAAGTGTGTTCCTGTGCACAGGTTGTGAGTTTTAAAAACCTCTGAGTGAATCCAGGAAGAGGGAAGAGACAGAGGGTCTGTAAATATGTGCCTCTACGCAGGCTGTCAGTTTTGAAACATCTGAGTGAATCCAGGAAGAGGGAAGTGGCAGAGAGGCTGGAACTGTGTGTGTGTGCACAGGCTGTGAGTTTTAAAACGTCTGAGTGAATGCAGGAAGAGGGTAGAAGCAGAAGTGCTGGAAGTGTATGCATGTGCAAGGGCTGTGAGTTTTAAAAATGTCTGAGTGAATCCAGGAATAGGGAAGTGGAAGAGGGGCGGGAAGTGTGTGTGTGGGTGCACAGGCTATGAGTTTTAATACGTCTGAGTGAATGCAGAAACAGGGAAGAGGCAGAGGGGCTGGAAGTGTGTGTGTGTATACAAGCTGTGAGTTTTAAAACGTCTGAGTGAATGCAGGAACACGGAAGAGGCAGAGGGGCTGGAAGTGTGTGTGTGTACAAGCTATGAGTTTTAAAACGTCTGAGTGAATGCAGGAAGAGGGAAGAGGCAGAGGGGCTGAAAGTGTGTCCGTATGCACAGGCTGTGAGTTTTTAAAATGTCTGAGTGAATGGAGGAACAGGAAAGAGACAGAGGGGCTGGAAGTGTGTATGCTTTGCACAGGCTGTGAGTTTTAAAAACCTCTGAATCAATCCAGGAAGAGGAAAGAGGCAGAGGGGCTGGAAGTGTATCCATGTGCAAAGGCTGTGAGTTTTAAAAACCTCTGAATCAATCCAGGAAGAGGGAAGAGGCAGAGGGGCTGGAAGTGTGTGTGTGGGTGCACAGGCTATGAGTTTTAAAACGTCTGAGTGAATGCAGGAAGAGGGTAGAAGCAGAAGTGCTGGAAGTGTGTGCTGTGCATAGCCTGTGAGTTTTAAAAATGTCTGAGTGAATCCAGAAAGAGGGTAGAGGCAGAGGGGCTGGAAGTGTGTGTGTCTACAAGCTGTGAGTTTTAAAACATCTGAGTGAATCCAGGAAGAGTGACAAGGCAGAGGGGCTGGAGGTGTGTCTGTGTGCACAGGCTGTGAGTTTTAAATATGTCTGAGTGAATCCAGGAAGAGGGAAGAGGCAGACGTGCTGGAAGTGTATGCATGTGCAAAGGCTGTGAGTTTTAAAAATGTCTGAGTGAATCCAGGAAGAGGGAAGTGGCAGAAGGGCTGGAAGTGTGTGCAGGCTGTGAGTTTTAAAAACCTCTGAATGAATCCAGGAATAGGGAAGAGGCAGAGGGGCTGGAAGTGTGTGCGCGTGTACAGGCTTTGAGTTTTAAAAACCTCTGAATGAATCTAGGAAGAGGAACGAGGCAGAGGGGCTGGAACTGTGTGCTTTGCACGGCCTGTGAGTTTTTAAAACTCTGATTCAATCCAGGAAGAGGCAGAAGGTCTGGAGGTGTGTCCGTGTGCACAGGCTGTGATTTTTAAAAACTCCTGAGTGAATCCAGGAAGAGGAAGAGGCAGAGGGGCTGGAAGTGTGTGTGTGTACAAGCTGTGAGTTTTAAAACGTCTGAGTGAATGCAGGAAGGGGGAAGAGGCAGAGGGGCTGGAAGTGTGTATGCTTTGCACAGGCTGTGAGTTTTAAAAACCTCTGAATTAATCCAGGAAGAGGAAGAGGCAGAGGGGCTGGAAGTGTGTGTGTGTACAAGCTGTGAGTTTTAAAACGTCTGAGTGAATGCAGGAAGGGGGAAGAGGCAGAGGGGCTGGAAGTGTGTATGCTTTGCACAGGCTGTGAGTTTTAAAAACCTCTGAATTAATCCAGGAAGAGGAAAGAGGCAGAGGGGCTAGAAGTGTGTGCTTTGCACGGGCTGTGAGTTTTAAAAACGTCTGACTGAATCCAGGAACAGGGAAGAAGCAGAGTAGCTGAAAGTGTGTGCACATTCTGTGAGTTTTAAAAACGTCTGAGTGAATGCAGGAAGAGGGAAGAGGCAGTGGGGCTGGAACTGTGTGCTTTGCACAGCCTGTGAGTTTTAAAAACGTCTGAGTGAATGCAGGAAGAGGGAAGAAGTAGAGGGGCTGAAAGTGTGTCCTTGTGCACAGGCTGTGAGTTTTAAAATGTCTGAATGAATCCAGGAACAGGGAAGAGGCAGAGGGGCTGGAAGTGTGTGTGTGTGCACAGGCTGTGAGTTTTAAAACGTCTGACTGAATCCAGGAAGAGGGAAGAGGCAGTGGGGCTGGAACTGTGTGCTTTGCACGCCTGTGAGTTTTAAAAACGTCTGAGTGAATGCAGGAAGACGGAAGAAGTAGAGGGGCTGAAAGTGTGTCCTTGTGCACAGGCTGTGAGTTTTAAAATGTCTGAATGAATCCAGGAACAGGGAAGAAGTAGAGGGGCTGAAAGTGTGTCCTTGTGCACAGGCTGTGAGTTTTAAAATGTCTGAATGAATCCAGGAAGAGGGAAGAGGCAGAAGAGCTAGAAGTGTCTGCGTGTGCACAGGCTGTGAGTTTTAAAACATCTGAGTGAATCCAAGAAGAAGGAAGAGGCAGAGGGGGTGGAACTGTGTGCTTTGCACGGGCTGTGAGATTTTAAAACGTCTGATTGAATCCAGGAAGAGGGAAGAGGCAGAGGGGCTGGAACTGTGTGCTTTACATGGCCTGTGAGTTTTAAAAACGTCTGAGTGAATCCAGGAACAGGGAAGAAGCAGAGGGGTTGAAAGTGTGTGTGTGCGCACAGGCTGTGAGTTTTAAAAACTCTAATTGAATGCAGGAAGAGGGAAGAGGCAGAGGGGCTGGAACTGTGTGTGCTTTGCACAGGCTGTGAGTTTTTAAAATGTCTGAGTGAATCCAGGAACAGGGAAGAGGCAGAGGGGCTGGAAGTGTGTGTGTGTGCACAGGCTGTGAGTTTTAAAACGTCTGACTGAATCCAGGAAGAGGGAAGAGGCAGTGCAGCTGGAACTGTGTGCTTTGCACAGCCTGTGAGTTTTAAAAACGTCTGAGTGAATGCAGGAAGAGGGAAGAAGTAGAGGGGCTGAAAGTGTGTCCTTGTGCACAGGCTGTGAGTTTTAAAATGTCTGAATGAATCCAGGAACAGGGAAGAAGTAGAGGGGCTGAAAGTGTGTCCTTGTGCACAGGCTGTGAGTTTTAAAATGTCTGAATGAATCCAGGAAGAGGGAAGAGGCAGAAGAGCTAGAAGTGTCTGCGTGTGCACAGGCTGTGAGTTTTAAAACATCTGAGTGAATCCAAGAAGAGGGAAGAGGCAGAGGGGGTGGAACTGTGTGCTTTGCACGGGCTGTGAGATTTTAAAACGTCTGATTGAATCCAGGAAGAGGGAAGAGGCAGAGGGGCTGGAACTGTGTGCTTTACATGGCCTGTGAGTTTTAAAAACGTCTGAGTGAATCCAGGAACAGGGAAGAAGCAGAGGGGTTGAAAGTGTGTGTGTGCGCACAGGCTGTGAGTTTTAAAAACTCTAATTGAATGCAGGAAGAGGGAAGAGGCAGAGGGGCTGGAACTGTGTGTGCTTTGCACAGGCTGTGAGTTTTTAAAATGTCTGAGTGAATCCAGGAACAGGGAAGAGGCAGAGGGGTTGGAAGTGTGTGTGCTTTGCACAGGCTGTGACTTTTATAAACTCTAATTGAATTCAGGAAGAGGGAAAAGGCCGAGGGGCTGGAAGTGTGTGTGCTTTGCACAGGCTGTGAGTTTTAAAACATCTGACTGAATGCAGGAAGAGGGAAAAGGCAGTGGGGCTGGAACTGTGTGCTTTGCACGGCCTGTGAGTTTTAAAAACGTCTGAGTGAATGCAGGAAGAGGGAAGAGGCAGAAGAGCTGGAAGTGTGTGTGCTTTGCACAGGCTGTCAGTTGAATTCAGGAAGAGGGAAGAGGCCGAGGGGCTGGAAGTGTCTCCGTGTGCACAGGCTGTGAGTTTTAAAACATCTGAGTGAATGCAGGAACAGGGAAGAAGCAGAGGGGCTGAAAGTGTTGGCATAGGCTGTGAGTTTTAAAAACCTCTGAATGAATCCAGGAATAGGGAAGAGGCAGAGGGGCTGCAAGTGTGTCCGTGTGCACAGGCTTTGAGTTTTAAAAACCTCTGAATGAATCTAGGAAGAGGGACGAGGCAGAGGGGCTGGAACTGTGTGCTTTGCACGGCCTGTGAGTTTTTAAAACTCTGATTCAATCCAGGAAGAGGCAGAAGGTCTGGAGGTGTGTCCGTGTGCACAGGCTGTGATTTTTAAAAACTCCTGAGTGAATCCAGGAAGAGGAAAGAGGCAGAGGGGCTGGAAGTGTGTGTGTGTACAAGCTGTGAGTTTTAAAACGTCTGAGTGAATGCAGGAAGGGGGAAGAGGCAGAGGGGCTGGAAGTGTGTGTGCTTTGCACAGGCTGTGAGTTTTAAAAACCTCTGAATGAATCTAGGAAGAGGGACGAGGCAGGGGGGCTGGAACTGTGTGCTTTGCACGGCCTGTAAGTTTTAAAAACGTCTGAGTGAATCCAGGAAGAGGGAAGAGGCAGAAGAGCTGGAAGTGTGTGTGCTTTGCACAGGCTGTGAGTTGAATTCAGGAAGAGGGAAGAGGCCGAGGGGCTGGAAGTGTGTGTCCTTGTGCACGGGCTGTGAGTTTTAAAATGTCTGAGTGAATCCAGGAAGAGGGACAAGGCAGAAGAGCTGGAAGTGTCTCCGTGTGCACAGGCTGTGAGTTTTAAATATGTCTGAGTGAATCCAGGAAGAGGGAAGAGGCAGACGTGCTGGAAGTGTATGCATGTGCAAAGGCTGTGAGTTTTAAAAATGTCTGAGTGAATCCAGGAAGAGGGAAGTGGCAGAAGGGCTGGAAGTGTGTGCAGGCTGTGAGTTTTAAAAACCTCTGAATGAATCCAGGAATAGGGAAGAGGCAGAGGGGCTGGAAGTGTGTGCGCGTGTACAGGCTTTGAGTTTTAAAAACCTCTGAATGAATCTAGGAAGAGGAACGAGGCAGAGGGGCTGGAACTGTGTGCTTTGCACGGCCTGTGAGTTTTTAAAACTCTGATTCAATCCAGGAAGAGGCAGAAGGTCTGGAGGTGTGTCCGTGTGCACAGGCTGTGATTTTTAAAAACTCCTGAGTGAATCCAGGAAGAGGAAGAGGCAGAGGGGCTGGAAGTGTGTGTGTGTACAAGCTGTGAGTTTTAAAACGTCTGAGTGAATGCAGGAAGGGGGAAGAGGCAGAGGGGCTGGAAGTGTGTATGCTTTGCACAGGCTGTGAGTTTTAAAAACCTCTGAATTAATCCAGGAAGAGGAAAGAGGCAGAGGGGCTGGAAGTGTGTGTGTCTACAAGCTGTGAGTTTTAAAACTTCTGAATGAATCCAGGAAGAGGGACGAGGCAGAGGGGCTGGAGGTGTGTGTGTGTGCACAGGCTGTGAGTTTTAAAAATGTCTGAGTGAATCCAGGAAGAGGGAAGTGGCAGAAGGGCTGGAAGTGTGTGCTTTGCACGGCCTGTGAGTTTTTAATACGTCTGAGTGAATGCAGGAAGAGGGAAGAGGCAGAGGGGCTGGAAGTGTGTTCGTGTGCACAGGCTTTGAGTTTTAAAATGTCTGAGGGAATCCAGGAAGAGGGAAGAGACAGAAGGGCTGGAAGTGTGCGTTTACGCACAGGCTCTGAGTTTTAAAAACCTCTAAATGAATCCAGGAACAGGGAAGAAGCAGAGGGTATAAAGTGTGTCCTTGTGCACAGGCTGTGAGTTTTAAAAATGTCTGAGTGAATGGAGGAACAGGAAAGAGGCAGAGGGGCTGGAAGTGTCTATGCTTTGCACAGGCTGTGAGTTTTAAAAACCTCTGAATGAATCCAGGAAGAGGGAAGAGGCGGAGGGGATAGATGTGTGTGCTTTGCACGGCCTGTGAGTTTTAAAAACGTCTGAGTGAATGCAGGAAGAGGGAAGAAGTAGAGGGGCTGAAAGTGTGTCCTTGTGCACAGGCTGTGAGTTTTAAAAATGTCTGAGTGAATGGAGGAACAGGAAAGAGGCAGAGGGGCTGGAAGTGTCTATGCTTTGCACAGGCTGTGAGTTTTAAAAACCTCTGAATGAATCCAGGAAGAGGGAAGAGGCAGAGGGGCTAGAAGTGTGTGCTTTGCACGGGCTGTGAGTTTTAAAAACGTCTGACTGAATCCAGGAACAGGGAAGAAGCAGAGTGGCTGAAAGTGTGTGCACATTCTGTGAGTTTTAAAAACGTCTGAGTGAATGCAGGAAGAGGGAAGAGGCAGTGGGGCTGGAACTGTGTGCTTTGCACGGCCTGTGAGTTTTAAAAACGTCTGAGTGAATGCAGGAAGAGGGAAGAGGCAGAAGAGCTGGAAGTGTGTGTGCTTTGCACAGGCTGTCAGTTGAATTCAGGAAGAGGGAAGAGGCCGAGGGGCTGGAAGTGTCTCCGTGTGCACAGGCTGTGAGTTTTAAAACATCTGAGTGAATGCAGGAACAGGGAAGAAGCAGAGGGGCTGAAAGTGTTGGCATAGGCTGTGAGTTTTAAAAACCTCTGAATGAATCCAGGAATAGGGAAGAGGCAGAGGGGCTGCAAGTGTGTCCGTGTGCACAGGCTTTGAGTTTTAAAAACCTCTGAATGAATCTAGGAAGAGGGACGAGGCAGAGGGGCTGGAACTGTGTGCTTTGCACGGCCTGTGAGTTTTTAAAACTCTGATTCAATCCAGGAAGAGGCAGAAGGTCTGGAGGTGTGTCCGTGTGCACAGGCTGTGATTTTTAAAAACTCCTGAGTGAATCCAGGAAGAGGAAAGAGGCAGAGGGGCTGGAAGTGTGTGTGTGTACAAGCTGTGAGTTTTAAAACGTCTGAGTGAATGCAGGAAGGGGGAAGAGGCAGAGGGGCTGGAAGTGTGTGTGCTTTGCACAGGCTGTGAGTTTTAAAAACCTCTGAATGAATCTAGGAAGAGGGACGAGGCAGGGGGGCTGGAACTGTGTGCTTTGCACGGCCTGTAAGTTTTAAAAACGTCTGAGTGAATCCAGGAAGAGGGAAGAGGCAGAAGAGCTGGAAGTGTGTGTGCTTTGCACAGGCTGTGAGTTGAATTCAGGAAGAGGGAAGAGGCCGAGGGGCTGGAAGTGTGTGTCCTTGTGCACGGGCTGTGAGTTTTAAAATGTCTGAGTGAATCCAGGAAGAGGGACAAGGCAGAAGAGCTGGAAGTGTCTCCGTGTGCACAGGCTGTGAGTTTTAAATATGTCTGAGTGAATCCAGGAAGAGGGAAGAGGCAGACGTGCTGGAAGTGTATGCATGTGCAAAGGCTGTGAGTTTTAAAAATGTCTGAGTGAATCCAGGAAGAGGGAAGTGGCAGAAGGGCTGGAAGTGTGTGCAGGCTGTGAGTTTTAAAAACCTCTGAATGAATCCAGGAATAGGGAAGAGGCAGAGGGGCTGGAAGTGTGTGCGCGTGTACAGGCTTTGAGTTTTAAAAACCTCTGAATGAATCTAGGAAGAGGAACGAGGCAGAGGGGCTGGAACTGTGTGCTTTGCACGGCCTGTGAGTTTTTAAAACTCTGATTCAATCCAGGAAGAGGCAGAAGGTCTGGAGGTGTGTCCGTGTGCACAGGCTGTGATTTTTAAAAACTCCTGAGTGAATCCAGCAAGAGGAAGAGGCAGAGGGGCTGGAAGTGTGTGTGTGTACAAGCTGTGAGTTTTAAAACGTCTGAGTGAATGCAGGAAGGGGGAAGAGGCAGAGGGGCTGGAAGTGTGTATGCTTTGCACAGGCTGTGAGTTTTAAAAACCTCTGAATTAATCCAGGAAGAGGAAAGAGGCAGAGGGGCTGGAAGTGTGTGTGTCTACAAGCTGTGAGTTTTAAAACTTCTGAATGAATCCAGGAAGAGGGACGAGGCAGAGGGGCTGGAGGTGTGTGTGTGTGCACAGGCTGTGAGTTTTAAAAATGTCTGAGTGAATCCAGGAAGAGGGAAGTGGCAGAAGGGCTGGAAGTGTGTGCTTTGCACGGCCTGTGAGTTTTTAATACGTCTGAGTGAATGCAGGAAGAGGGAAGAGGCAGAGGGGCTGGAAGTGTGTTCGTGTGCACAGGCTTTGAGTTTTAAAATGTCTGAGGGAATCCAGGAAGAGGGAAGAGACAGAAGGGCTGGAAGTGTGCGTTTACGCACAGGCTCTGAGTTTTAAAAACCTCTAAATGAATCCAGGAACAGGGAAGAAGCAGAGGGTATAAAGTGTGTCCTTGTGCACAGGCTGTGAGTTTTAAAAATGTCTGAGTGAATGGAGGAACAGGAAAGAGGCAGAGGGGCTGGAAGTGTCTATGCTTTGCACAGGCTGTGAGTTTTAAAAACCTCTGAATGAATCCAGGAAGAGGGAAGAGGCAGAGGGGATAGATGTGTGTGCTTTGCACGGCCTGTGAGTTTTAAAAACGTCTGAGTGAATGCAGGAAGAGGGAAGAAGTAGAGGGGCTGAAAGTGTGTCCTTGTGCACAGGCTGTGAGTTTTAAAAATGTCTGAGTGAATGGAGGAACAGGAAAGAGGCAGAGGGGCTGGAAGTGTCTATGCTTTGCACAGGCTGTGAGTTTTAAAAACCTCTGAATGAATCCAGGAAGAGGGAAGAGGCAGAGGGGCTAGAAGTGTGTGCTTTGCACGGGCTGTGAGTTTTAAAAACGTCTGACTGAATCCAGGAACAGGGAAGAAGCAGAGTGGCTGAAAGTGTGTGCACATTCTGTGAGTTTTAAAAACGTCTGACTGAATGCAGGAAGAGGGAAGAGGCAGTGGGGCTGGAACTGTGTGCTTTGCACAGCCTGTGAGTTTTAAAAACGTCTGAGTGAATGCAGGAAGAGGGAAGAAGTAGAGGGGCTGAAAGTGTGTCCTTGTGCACAGGCTGTGAGTTTTAAAATGTCTGAATGAATCCAGGAACAGGGAAGAGGCAGAGGGGCTGGAAGTGTGTGTGTGTGCACAGGCTGTGAGTTTTAAAACGTCTGACTGAATCCAGGAAGAGGGAAGAGGCAGTGGGGCTGGAACTGTGTGCTTTGCACGCCTGTGAGTTTTAAAAACGTCTGAGTGAATGCAGGAAGAGGGAAGAAGTAGAGGGGCTGAAAGTGTGTCCTTGTGCACAGGCTGTGAGTTTTAAAATGTCTGAATGAATCCAGGAACAGGGAAGAAGTAGAGGGGCTGAAAGTGTGTCCTTGTGCACAGGCTGTGAGTTTTAAAATGTCTGAATGAATCCAGGAAGAGGGAAGAGGCAGAGGGGCTGGAAGTGTGTGTGTGTGCACAGGCTGTGAGTTTTAAAACATCTGAGTGAATCCAAGAAGAGGGAAGAGGCAGAGGGGGTGGAACTGTGTGCTTTACATGGCCTGTGAGTTTTAAAAACGTCTGAGTGAATCCAGGAACAGGGAAGAAGCAGAGGGGTTGAAAGTGTGTGTGTGCGCACAGGCTGTGAGTTTTAAAAACTCTAATTGAATGCAGGAAGAGGGAAGAGGCAGAGGGGCTGGAACTGTGTGTGCTTTGCACAGGCTGTGAGTTTTTAAAATGTCTGAGTGAATCCAGGAACAGGGAAGAGGCAGAGGGGTTGGAAGTGTGTGTGCTTTGCACAGGCTGTGACTTTTATAAACTCTAATTGAATTCAGGAAGAGGGAAAAGGCCGAGGGGCTGGAAGTGTGTGTGCTTTGCACAGGCTGTGAGTTTTAAAACATCTGACTGAATGCAGGAAGAGGGAAAAGGCAGTGGGGCTGGAACTGTGTGCTTTGCACGGCCTGTGAGTTTTAAAAACGTCTGAGTGAATGCAGGAAGAGGGAAGAGGCAGAAGAGCTGGAAGTGTGTGTGCTTTGCACAGGCTGTCAGTTGAATTCAGGAAGAGGGAAGAGGCCGAGGGGCTGGAAGTGTCTCCGTGTGCACAGGCTGTGAGTTTTAAAACATCTGAGTGAATGCAGGAACAGGGAAGAAGCAGAGGGGCTGAAAGTGTTGGCATAGGCTGTGAGTTTTAAAAACCTCTGAATGAATCCAGGAATAGGGAAGAGGCAGAGGGGCTGCAAGTGTGTCCGTGTGCACAGGCTTTGAGTTTTAAAAACCTCTGAATGAATCTAGGAAGAGGGACGAGGCAGAGGGGCTGGAACTGTGTGCTTTGCACGGCCTGTGAGTTTTTAAAACTCTGATTCAATCCAGGAAGAGGCAGAAGGTCTGGAGGTGTGTCCGTGTGCACAGGCTGTGATTTTTAAAAACTCCTGAGTGAATCCAGGAAGAGGAAAGAGGCAGAGGGGCTGGAAGTGTGTGTGTGTACAAGCTGTGAGTTTTAAAACGTCTGAGTGAATGCAGGAAGGGGGAAGAGGCAGAGGGGCTGGAAGTGTGTGTGCTTTGCACAGGCTGTGAGTTTTAAAAACCTCTGAATGAATCTAGGAAGAGGAACGAGGCAGGGGGGCTGGAATTGTGTGCTTTGCACGGCCTGTAAGTTTTAAAAGCGTCTGAGTGAATGCAGGAAGAGGGAAGAGGCAGAAGAGCTGGAAGTGTGTGTGCTTTGCACAGGCTGTGAGTTTTTTAAACTCTAATTGAATTCAGGAAGAGGGAAGAGGCCGAGGGGCTGGAAGTGTGTGTCCTTGTGCACAGGCTGTGAGTTTTAAAATGTCTGAGTGAATCCAGGAAGAGGGACGAGGCAGAGGGGCTGGAATTGTCCGTGTGTGCACAGGATGTGAGTTTTAAAATGTCTGACTGAATGCAGGAAGAGGGAAGAGGCAGAGGGGCTGGAACTGTGTTCTTTGCACGTCCTGTGAGTTTTAAAAATGTCTGAGTGAATCCAGAAACAGGCAAGAAGCAGAGGAGCTGAAAGTGTCTGTGTGTGCACAGGCTGTGAGTTTTAAAAACGTCTGAATGAATCCAGGAAGAGGGAGGAGGCAGAGGGGCTGGAGTTGTGTGTGTGTGCACAGGCTGTGAGTTTTAAAAATGTCTGAGTGAATCCAGGAAGAGGGAAGAGGCAGAAATGCTGGAAGTGTATGCATGTCGAAAGGCTGTGAGTTTTAAAACGTCTGAGTGAATCCGGGAAGAAGGAAGCGGAAGATGGACTGGAAGTGTGTATGCTTTGCACAAGCTGTGAGTTTCAAAACGTCTGACTGAATGCAGGAAGAGGGAAGAGGCAGAGGGGCTGGAACTGTGTTCTTTGCATGGCCTGTGAGTTTTAAAAATGTCTGAGTGAATCCAGGAACAGGGAAGAAGCAGAGGAGCTGAAAGTGTCTGCGTGTGCACAGGCTGTGAGATTTAAAAACGTCTGAGTGAATGCAGGAACAGGGAAGAGGCAGAGGGGCTGGAAGTGCGTGTGTGTACAAGCTGTGAGTTTTAAAACCTCTGAGTGAACAAGAAGAGGGAAGAGGCAGAGGGGCTGAAAGTGTGTGCGTGTGCAGAGGCTGTGAGTTTTTAATACGTCTGAGTGAATGCAGGAAGAGGGAAGAGGCAGAGGGGCTGGAAGTGTGTTCGTGTGCACAGGCTTTGAGTTTTAAAATGTCTGAGGGAATCCAGGAAGAGGGAAGAGACAGAAGGGCTGGAAGTGTGCGTTTACGCACAGGCTCTGAGTTTTAAAAACCTCTAAATGAATCCAGGAACAGGGAAGAAGCAGAGGGGATAAAGTGTGTCCTTGTGCACAGGCTGTGAGTTTTAAAAATGTCTGAGTGAATGGAGGAACAGGAAAGAGGCAGAGGGGCTGGAAGTGTCTATGCTTTGCACAGGCTGTGAGTTTTAAAAACCTCTGAATGAATCCAGGAAGAGGGAAGAGGCAGAGGGGATAGATGTGTGTGCTTTGCACGGCCTGTGAGTTTTAAAAACGTCTGAGTGAATGCAGGAAGAGGGAAGAAGTAGAGGGGCTGAAAGTGTGTCCTTGTGCACAGGCTGTGAGTTTTACAAATGTCTGAGTGAATCCAGGAAGAGGGAAGAGGCAGAGGGGATGGAAGTGTTTGTGTGTGCACAGGTTGTGAGTTTTAAAAACCTCTGAGTAAATCCAGGAAGAGGGAAGAGGCAGAGGGGCTGGAAGTGTGTGTGTGTATACAAGCTGTGAGTTTTAAAACGTCTGAGTGAATGCAGGAACACGGAAGAGGCAGAGGGGCTGGAAGTGTGTGTGTGTACACGCTATGAGTTTTAAAACATCTGAGTGAATGCAGGAAGAGGGAAGAGGCAGAGGGGCTGAAAGTGTGTCCGTATGCACAGGCTGTGAGTTTTTAAAATGTCTGAGTGAATGGAGGAACAGGAAAGAGACAGAGGGGCTGGAAGTGTGTATGCTTTGCACAGGCTGTGAGTTTTAAAAACCTCTGAATCAATCCAGGAAGAGGAAAGAGGCAGAGGGGCTGGAAGTGTATCCATGTGCAAAGGCTGTGAGTTTTAAAAACCTCTGAATCAATCCAGGAAGAGGGAAGAGGCAGAGGGGCTGGAAGTGTGTGTGTGGGTGCACAGGCTATGAGTTTTAAAACGTCTGAGTGAATGCAGGAAGAGGGTAGAAGCAGAAGTGCTGGAAGTGTGTGCTGTGCATAGCCTGTGAGTTTTAAAAATGTCTGAGTGAATCCAGAAAGAGGGTAGAGGCAGAGGGGCTGGAAGTGTGTGTGTCTACAAGCTGTGAGTTTTAAAACATCTGAGTGAATCCAGGAAGAGTGACAAGGCAGAGGGGCTGGAGGTGTGTCTGTGTGCACAGGCTGTGAGTTTTAAATATGTCTGAGTGAATCCAGGAAGAGGGAAGAGGCAGACGTGCTGGAAGTGTATGCATGTGCAAAGGCTGTGAGTTTTAAAAATGTCTGAGTGAATCCAGGAAGAGGGAAGTGGCAGAAGGGCTGGAAGTGTGTGCAGGCTGTGAGTTTTAAAAACCTCTGAATGAATCCAGGAATAGGGAAGAGGCAGAGGGGCTGGAAGTGTGTGCGCGTGTACAGGCTTTGAGTTTTAAAAACCTCTGAATGAATCTAGGAAGAGGAACGAGGCAGAGGGGCTGGAACTGTGTGCTTTGCACGGCCTGTGAGTTTTTAAAACTCTGATTCAATCCAGGAAGAGGCAGAAGGTCTGGAGGTGTGTCCGTGTGCACAGGCTGTGATTTTTAAAAACTCCTGAGTGAATCCAGGAAGAGGAAGAGGCAGAGGGGCTGGAAGTGTGTGTGTGTACAAGCTGTGAGTTTTAAAACGTCTGAGTGAATGCAGGAAGGGGGAAGAGGCAGAGGGGCTGGAAGTGTGTATGCTTTGCACAGGCTGTGAGTTTTAAAAACCTCTGAATTAATCCAGGAAGAGGAAAGAGGCAGAGGGGCTGGAAGTGTGTGTGTGTACAAGCTGTGAGTTTTAAAACTTCTGAATGAATCCAGGAAGAGGGACGAGGCAGAGGGGCTGGAGGTGTGTGTGTGTGCACAGGCTGTGAGTTTTAAAAATGTCTGAGTGAATCCAGGAAGAGGGAAGTGGCAGAAGGGCTGGAAGTGTGTGCTTTGCACGGCCTGTGAGTTTTTAATACGTCTGAGTGAATTCAGGAAGAGGGAAGAGGCAGAGGGGCTGGAAGTGTGTTCGTGTGCACAGGCTTTGAGTTTTAAAATGTCTGAGGGAATCCAGGAAGAGGGAAGAGACAGAAGGGCTGGAAGTGTGCGTTTACGCACAGGCTCTGAGTTTTAAAAACCTCTAAATGAATCCAGGAACAGGGAAGAAGCAGAGGGTATAAAGTGTGTCCTTGTGCACAGGCTGTGAGTTTTAAAAATGTCTGAGTGAATGGAGGAACAGGAAAGAGGCAGAGGGGCTGGAAGTGTCTATGCTTTGCACAGGCTGTGAGTTTTAAAAACCTCTGAATGAATCCAGGAAGAGGGAAGAGGCAGAGGGGATAGATGTGTGTGCTTTGCACGGCCTGTGAGTTTTAAAAACGTCTGAGTGAATGCAGGAAGAGGGAAGAAGTAGAGGGGCTGAAAGTGTGTCCTTGTGCACAGGCTGTGAGTTTTAAAAATGTCTGAGTGAATGGAGGAACAGGAAAGAGGCAGAGGGGCTGGAAGTGTCTATGCTTTGCACAGGCTGTGAGTTTTAAAAACCTCTGAATGAATCCAGGAAGAGGGAAGAGGCAGAGGGGCTAGAAGTGTGTGCTTTGCACGGGCTGTGAGTTTTAAAAACGTCTGACTGAATCCAGGAACAGGGAAGAAGCAGAGTGGCTGAAAGTGTGTGCACATTCTGTGAGTTTTAAAAACGTCTGAGTGAATGCAGGAAGAGGGAAGAGGCAGTGGGGCTGGAACTGTGTGCTTTGCACAGCCTGTGAGTTTTAAAAACGTCTGAGTGAATGCAGGAAGAGGGAAGAAGTAGAGGGGCTGAAAGTGTGTCCTTGTGCACAGGCTGTGAGTTTTAAAATGTCTGAATGAATCCAGGAACAGGGAAGAGGCAGAGGGGCTGGAAGTGTGTATGTGTGCACAGGCTGTGAGTTTTAAAACGTCTGACTGAATCCAGGAAGAGGGAAGAGGCAGTGGGGCTGGAACTGTGTGCTTTGCACGCCTGTGAGTTTTAAAAACGTCTGAGTGAATGCAGGAAGAGGGAAGAAGTAGAGGGGCTGAAAGTGTGTCCTTGTGCACAGGCTGTGAGTTTTAAAATGTCTGAATGAATCCAGGAACAGGGAAGAAGTAGAGGGGCTGAAAGTGTGTCCTTGTGCACAGGCTGTGAGTTTTAAAAATGTCTGAGTGAATCCAGGAAGAGGGAAGAGGCAGAGGGGATGGAAGTGTGTGTGTGTGCACAGGTTGTGAGTTTTAAAAACCTCTGAGTAAATCCAGGAAGAGGGAAGAGGCATACGATTTTAAGTGTGTCCCTGTGCAGAGGCTTTGAGTTTTAAAAACCTCTGAGTGAATTCAAGAAGAGGGAAGAGCCAGAGGATCTGGAAGTGTGTTCCTGTGCACAGGTTGTGAGTTTTAAAAACCTCTGAGTGAATCCAGGAAGAGGGAAGAGACAGAGGGTCTGTAAATATGTGCCTCTACGCAGGCTGTCAGTTTTGAAACATCTGAGTGAATCCAGGAAGAGGGAAGTGGCAGAGAGGCTGGAACTGTGTGTGTGTGCACAGGCTGTGAGTTTTAAAACGTCTGAGTGAATACAGGAAGAGGGTAGAAGCAGAAGTGCTGGAAGTGTATGCATGTGCAAGGGCTGTGAGTTTTAAAAATGTCTGAGTGAATCCAGGAATAGGGAAGTGGAAGAGGGGCGGGAAGTGTGTGTGTGGGTGCACAGGCTATGAGTTTTAATACGTCTGAGTGAATGCAGAAACAGGGAAGAGGCAGAGGGGCTGGAAGTGTGTGTGTGTACAAGCTATGAGTTTTAAAACGTCTGAGTGAATGCACAAAGAGGGAAGAGGCAGAGGGGCTGAAAGTGTGTCCGTATGCACAGGCTGTGAGTTTTTAAAATGTCTGAGTGAATGGAGGAACAGGAAAGAGACAGAGGGGCTGGAAGTGTGTATGCTTTGCACAGGCTGTGAGTTTTAAAAACCTCTGAATCAATCCAGGAAGAGGAAAGAGGCAGAGGGGCTGGAAGTGTATCCATGTGCAAAGGCTGTGAGTTTTAAAAACCTCTGAATCAATCCAGGAAGAGGGAAGAGGCAGAGGGGCTGGAAGTGTGTGTGGGGGTGCACAGGCTATGAGTTTTAAAACATCTGAGTGAATCCAGGAAGAGTGACAAGGCAGAGGGGCTGGAGGTGTGTCTGTGTGCACAGGCTGTGAGTTTTAAATATGTCTGAGTGAATCCAGGAAGAGGGAAGAGGAAGACGTGCTGGAAGTGTATGCATGTGCAAAGGCTGTGAGTTTTAAAACATCTGAGTGAATCCAAGAAGAGGGAAGAGGCAGAGGGGGTGGAACTGTGTGCTTTGCACGGGCTGTGAGATTTTAAAACCTCTGATTGAATCCAGGAAGAGGGAAGAGGCAGAGGGGCTGGAACTGTGTGCTTTACATGGCCTGTGAGTTTTAAAAACGTCTGAGTGAATCCAGGAACAGGGAAGAAGCAGAGGGGTTGAAAGTGTGTGTGTGCGCACAGGCTGTGAGTTTTAAAAACTCTAATTGAATGCAGGAAGAGGGAAGAGGCAGAGGGGCTGGAACTGTGTGTGCTTTGCACAGGCTGTGAGTTTTAAAAACCTCTGAATCAATCCAGGAAGAGGAAAGAGGCAGAGGGGCTGGAAGTGTATCCATGTGCAAAGGCTGTGAGTTTTAAAAACCTCTGAATCAATCCAGGAAGAGGGAAGAGGCAGAGGGGCTGGAAGTGTGTGTGTGGGTGCACAGGCTATGAGTTTTAAAACGTCTGAGTGAATGCAGGAAGAGGGTAGAAGCAGAAGTGCTGGAAGTGTGTGCTGTGCATAGCCTGTGAGTTTTAAAAATGTCTGAGTGAATCCAGAAAGACGGTAGAGGCAGAGGGGCTGGAAGTGTGTGTGTCTACAAGCTGTGAGTTTTAAAACATCTGAGTGAATCCAGGAAGAGTGACAAGGCAGAGGGGCTGGAGGTGTGTCTGTGTGCACAGGCTGTGAGTTTTAAATATGTCTGAGTGAATCCAGGAAGAGGGAAGAGGCAGACGTGCTGGAAGTGTATGCATGTGCAAAGGCTGTGAGTTTTAAAAATGTCTGAGTGAATCCAGGAAGAGGGAAGTGGCAGAAGGGCTGGAAGTGTGTGCAGGCTGTGAGTTTTAAAAACCTCTGAATGAATCCAGGAATAGGGAAGAGGTAGAGGGGCTGGAAGTGTGTGCGCGTGTACAGGCTTTGAGTTTTAAAAACCTCTGAATGAATCTAGGAAGAGGAACGAGGCAGAGGGGCTGGAACTGTGTGCTTTGCACGGCCTGTGAGTTTTTAAAACTCTGATTCAATCCAGGAAGAGGCAGAAGGTCTGGAGGTGTGTCCGTGTGCACAGGCTGTGATTTTTAAAAACTCCTGAGTGAATCCAGGAAGAGGAAGAGGCAGAGGGGCTGGAAGTGTGTGTGTGTACAAGCTGTGAGTTTTAAAACGTCTGAGTGAATGCAGGAAGGGGGAAGAGGCAGAGGGGCTGGAAGTGTGTATGCTTTGCACAGGCTGTGAGTTTTAAAAACCTCTGAATTAATCCAGGAAGAGGGACGAGGCAGAGGGGCTGGAGGTGTGTGTGTGTGCACAGGCTGTGAGTTTTAAAAATGTCTGAGTGAATCCAGGAAGAGGGAAGTGGCAGAAGGGCTGGAAGTGTGTGCTTTGCACGGCCTGTGAGTTTTTAATACGTCTGAGTGAATGCAGGAAGAGGGAAGAGGCAGAGGGGCTGGAAGTGTGTTCGTGTGCACAGGCTTTGAGTTTTAAAATGTCTGAGGGAATCCAGGAAGAGGGAAGAGACAGAAGGGCTGGAAGTGTGCGTTTATGCACAGGCTCTGAGTTTTAAAAACCTCTAAATGAATCCAGGAACAGGGAAGAAGCAGAGGGTATAAAGTGTGTCCTTGTGCACAGGCTGTGAGTTTTAAAAATGTCTGAGTGAATGGAGGAACAGGAAAGAGGCAGAGGGGCTGGAAGTGTCTATGCTTTGCACAGGCTGTGAGTTTTAAAAACCTCTGAATGAATCCAGGAAGAGGGAAGAGGCAGAGGGGATAGATGTGTGTGCTTTGCACGGCCTGTGAGTTTTAAAAACGTCTGAGTGAATGCAGGAAGAGGGAAGAAGTAGAGTGGCTGAAAGTGTGTCCTTGTGCACAGGCTGTGAGTTTTAAAAATGTCTGAGTGAATGGAGGAACAGGAAAGAGGCAGAGGGGCTGGAAGTGTCTATGCTTTGCACAGGCTGTGAGTTTTAAAAACCTCTGAATGAATCCAGGAAGAGGGAAGAGGCAGAGGGGCTAGAAGTGTGTGCTTTGCACGGGCTGTGAGTTTTAAAAACGTCTGACTGAATCCAGGAACAGGGAAGAAGCAGAGTGGCTGAAAGTGTGTGCACATTCTGTGAGTTTTAAAAACGTCTGATTGAATCCAGGAAGAGGGAAGAGGCAGAGGGGCTGGAACTGTGTGCTTTACATGGCCTGTGAGTTTTAAAAACGTCTGAGTGAATCCAGGAACAGGGAAGAAGCAGAGGGGTTGAAAGTGTGTGTGTGCGCACAGGCTGTGAGTTTTAAAAACTCTAATTGAATGCAGGAAGAGGGAAGAGGCAGAGGGGCTGGAACTGTGTGTGCTTTGCACAGGCTGTGAGTTTTTAAAATGTCTGAGTGAATCCAGGAACAGGGAAGAGGCAGAGGGGCTGGAAGTGTGTGTGTGTGCACAGGCTGTGAGTTTTAAAACGTCTGACTGAATCCAGGAAGAGGGAAGAGGCAGTGCAGCTGGAACTGTGTGCTTTGCACGGCCTGTGAGTTTTAAAAACGTCTGAGTGAATGCAGGAAGAGGGAAGAAGTAGAGGGGCTGAAAGTGTGTCCTTCTGCACAGGCTGTGAGTTTTAAAATGTCTGAATGAATCCAGGAACAGGGAAGAAGTAGAGGGGCTGAAAGTGTGTCCTTGTGCACAGGCTGTGAGTTTTAAAATGTCTGAATGAATCCAGGAAGAGGGAAGAGGCAGAAGAGCTAGAAGTGTCTGCGTGTGCACAGGCTGTGAGTTTTAAAACATCTGAGTGAATCCAAGAAGAGGGAAGAGGCAGAGGGGGTGGAACTGTGTGCTTTACACGGGCTGTGAGATTTTAAAACGTCTGATTGAATCCAGGAAGAGGGAAGAGGCAGAGGGGCTGGAACTGTGTGCTTTACATGGCCTGTGAGTTTTAAAAACGTCTGAGTGAATCCAGGAACAGGGAAGAAGCAGAGGGGTTGAAAGTGTGTGTGTGCGCACAGGCTGTGAGTTTTAAAAACTCTAATTGAATGCAGGAAGAGGGAAGAGGCAGAGGGGCTGGAACTGTGTGTGCTTTGCACAGGCTGTGAGTTTTAAAAACCTCTGAATCAATCCAGGAAGAGGAAAGAGGCAGAGGGGCTGGAAGTGTATCCATGTGCAAAGGCTGTGAGTTTTAAAAACCTCTGAATCAATCCAGGAAGAGGGAAGAGGCAGAGGGGCTGGAAGTGTGTGTGTGGGTGCACAGGCTATGAGTTTTAAAACGTCTGAGTGAATGCAGGAAGAGGGTAGAAGCAGAAGTGCTGGAAGTGTGTGCTGTGCATAGCCTGTGAGTTTTAAAAATGTCTGAGTGAATCCAGAAAGAGGGTAGAGGCAGAGGGGCTGGAAGTGTGTGTGTCTACAAGCTGTGAGTTTTAAAACATCTGAGTGAATCCAGGAAGAGTGACAAGGCAGAGGGGCTGGAGGTGTGTCTGTGTGCACAGGCTGTGAGTTTTAAATATGTCTGAGTGAATCCAGGAAGAGGGAAGAGGCAGACGTGCTGGAAGTGTATGCATGTGCAAAGGCTGTGAGTTTTAAAAATGTCTGAGTGAATCCAGGAAGAGGGAAGTGGCAGAAGGGCTGGAAGTGTGTGCAGGCTGTGAGTTTTAAAAACCTCTGAATGAATCCAGGAATAGGGAAGAGGCAGAGGGGCTGGAAGTGTGTGCGCGTGTACAGGCTTTGAGTTTTAAAAACCTCTGAATGAATCTAGGAAGAGGAACGAGGCAGAGGGGCTGGAACTGTGTGCTTTGCACGGCCTGTGAGTTTTTAAAACTCTGATTCAATCCAGGAAGAGGCAGAAGGTCTGGAGGTGTGTCCGTGTGCACAGGCTGTGAGTTTTAAATATGTCTGAGTGAATCCAGGAAGAGGGAAGAGGCAGACGTGCTGGAAGTGTATGCATGTGCAAAGGCTGTGAGTTTTAAAAATGTCTGAGTGAATCCAGGAAGAGGGAAGTGGCAGAAGGGCTGGAAGTGTGTGCAGGCTGTGAGTTTTAAAAACCTCTGAATTAATCCAGGAAGAGGGACGAGGCAGAGGGGCTGGAGGTGTGTGTGTGTGCACAGGCTGTGAGTTTTAAAAATGTCTGAGTGAATCCAGGAAGAGGGAAGTGGCAGAAGGGCTGGAAGTGTGTGCTTTGCACGGCCTGTGAGTTTTTAATACGTCTGAGTGAATGCAGGAAGAGGGAAGAGGCAGAGGGGCTGGAAGTGTGTTCGTGTGCACAGGCTTTGAGTTTTAAAATGTCTGAGGGAATCCAGGAAGAGGGAAGAGACAGAAGGGCTGGAAGTGTGCGTTTACGCACAGGCTCTGAGTTTTAAAAACCTCTAAATGAATCCAGGAACAGGGAAGAAGCAGAGGGTATAAAGTGTGTCCTTGTGCACAGGCTGTGAGTTTTAAAAATGTCTGAGTGAATGGAGGAACAGGAAAGAGGCAGAGGGGCTGGAAGTGTCTATGCTTTGCACAGGCTGTGAGTTTTAAAAACCTCTGAATGAATCCAGGAAGAGGGAAGAGGCAGAGGGGATAGATGTGTGTGCTTTGCACGGCCTGTGAGTTTTAAAAACGTCTGAGTGAATGCAGGAAGAGGGAAGAAGTAGAGGGGCTGAAAGTGTGTCCTTGTGCACAGGCTGTGAGTTTTAAAAATGTCTGAGTGAATGGAGGAACAGGAAAGAGGCAGAGGGGCTGGAAGTGTCTATGCTTTGCACAGGCTGTGAGTTTTAAAAACCTCTGAATGAATCCAGGAAGAGGGAAGAGGCAGAGGGGCTAGAAGTGTGTGCTTTGCACGGGCTGTGAGTTTTAAAAACGTCTGACTGAATCCAGGAACAGGGAAGAAGCAGAGTGGCTGAAAGTGTGTGCACATTCTGTGAGTTTTAAAAACGTCTGAGTGAATGCAGGAAGAGGGAAGAGGCAGTGGGGCTGGAACTGTGTGCTTTGCACAGCCTGTGAGTTTTAAAAACGTCTGAGTGAATGCAGGAAGAGGGAAGAAGTAGAGGGGCTGAAAGTGTGTCCTTGTGCACAGGCTGTGAGTTTTAAAATGTCTGAATGAATCCAGGAACAGGGAAGAGGCAGAGGGGCTGGAAGTGTGTGTGTGTGCACAGGCTGTGAGTTTTAAAACGTCTGACTGAATCCAGGAAGAGGGAAGAGGCAGTGGGGCTGGAACTGTGTGCTTTGCACGCCTGTGAGTTTTAAAAACGTCTGAGTGAATGCAGGAAGAGGGAAGAAGTAGAGGGGCTGAAAGTGTGTCCTTGTGCACAGGCTGTGAGTTTTAAAATGTCTGAATGAATCCAGGAACAGGGAAGAAGTAGAGGGGCTGAAAGTGTGTCCTTGTGCACAGGCTGTGAGTTTTAAAATGTCTGAATGAATCCAGGAAGAGGGAAGAGGCAGAAGAGCTAGAAGTGTCTGCGTGTGCACAGGCTGTGAGTTTTAAAACATCTGAGTGAATCCAAGAAGAGGGAAGAGGCAGAGGGGGTGGAACTGTGTGCTTTGCACGGGCTGTGAGATTTTAAAACGTCTGATTGAATCCAGGAAGAGGGAAGAGGCAGAGGGGCTGGAACTGTGTGCTTTACATGGCCTGTGAGTTTTAAAAACGTCTGAGTGAATCCAGGAACAGGGAAGAAGCAGAGGGGTTGAAAGTGTGTGTGTGCGCACAGGCTGTGAGTTTTAAAAACTCTAATTGAATGCAGGAAGAGGGAAGAGGCAGAGGGGCTGGAACTGTGTGTGCTTTGCACAGGCTGTGAGTTTTTAAAATGTCTGAGTGAATCCAGGAA
Source organism: Natrix helvetica (assembly GCF_964273705.1). Classification (NCBI taxonomy): domain Eukaryota; kingdom Metazoa; phylum Chordata; class Lepidosauria; order Squamata; family Natricidae; genus Natrix; species Natrix helvetica. The sequence continues at coordinate 43,456,600 of NC_138555.1, forward strand.
CAGGGAAGAGGCAGAGGGGCTGGAAGTGTGTGTGTGTGCACAGGCTGTGAGTTTTAAAACGTCTGACTGAATCCAGGAAGAGGGAAGAGGCAGTGCAGATGGAACTGTGTGCTTTGCACGGCCTTTGAGTTTTAAAAACGTCTGAGTGAATGCAGGAAGAGGGAAGAAGTAGAGGGGCTGAAAGTGTGTCCTTGTGCACAGGCTGTGAGTTTTAAAATGTCTGAATGAATCCAGGAACAGGGAAGAAGTAGAGGGGCTGAAAGTGTGTCCTTGTGCACAGGCTGTGAGTTTTAAAATGTCTGAATGAATCCAGGAAGAGGGAAGAGGCAGAAGAGCTAGAAGTGTCTGCGTGTGCACAGGCTGTGAGTTTTAAAACATCTGAGTGAATCCAAGAAGAGGGAAGAGGCAGAGGGGTTGGAACTGTGTGCTTTGCACGGGCTGTGAGATTTCAAAACGTCTGATTGAATCCAGGAAGAGGGAAGAGGCAGAGGGGCTGGAACTGTGTGCTTTACATGGCCTGTGAGTTTTAAAAACGTCTGAGTGAATCCAGGAACAGGGAAGAAGCAGAGGGGTTGAAAGTGTGTGTGTGCGCACAGGCTGTGAGTTTTAAAACTCTAATTGAATGCAGGAAGAGGGAAGAGGCAGAGGGGCTGGAACTGTGTGTGCTTTGCACAGGCTGTGAGTTTTTAAAATGTCTGAGTGAATCCAGGAACAGGGAAGAGGCAGAGGGGCTGGAAGTGTGTGTGCTTTGCACAGGCTGTGAGTTTTAAAACATCTGACTGAATGTAGGAAGAGGGAAAAGGCAGTTGGGCTGGAACTGTGTGCTTTGCACGGCCTGTGAGTTTTAAAAACGTCTGAGTGAATGCAGGAAGAGGGAAGAGGCAGAAGAGCTGGAAGTGTGTGTGCTTTGCACAGGCTGTCAGTTGAATTCAGGAAGAGGGAAGAGGCCGAGGGGCTGGAAGTGTCTCCGTGTGCACAGGCTGTGAGTTTTAAAACATCTGAGTGAATGCAGGAACAGGGAAGAAGCAGAGGGGCTGAAAGTGTTGGCATAGGCTGTGAGGTTTAAAAACCTCTGAATGAATCCAGGAATAGGGAAGAGGCAGAGGGGCTGCAAGTGTGTCCGTGTGCACAGGCTTTGAGTTTTAAAAACCTCTGAATGAATCTAGGAAGAGGGACGAGGCAGAGGGGCTGGAACTGTGTGCTTTGCACGGCCTGTGAGTTTTTAAAACTCTGATTCAATCCAGGAAGAGGCAGAAGGTCTGGAGGTGTGTCCGTGTGCACAGGCTGTGATTTTTAAAAACTCCTGAGTGAATCCAGGAAGAGGAAAGAGGCAGAGGGGCTGGAAGTGTGTGTGTGTACAAGCTGTGAGTTTTAAAACGTCTGAGTGAATGCAGGAAGGGGGAAGAGGCAGAGGGGCTGGAAGTCAGTGTGCTTTGCACAGGCTGTGAGTTTTAAAAACCTCTGAATGAATCTAGGAAGAGGGACGAGGCAGGGGGGCTGGAACTGTGTGCTTTGCACGGCCTGTAAGTTTTAAAAACGTCTGAGTGAATGCAGGAAGAGGGAAGAGGCAGAAGAGCTGGGAGTGTGTGTCCTTGTGCACGGGCTGTGAGTTTTAAAATGTCTGAGTGAATCCAGGAAGAGGGACAAGGCAGAAGAGCTGGAAGTGTCTCCGTGTGCACAGGCTGTGAGTTTTAAAACATCTGAGTGAATGCAGGAACAGGGAAGAAGCAGAGGGGCTGAAAGTGTTGGCATAGGCTGTGAGTTTTAAAAACCTCTGAATTAATCCAGGAATAGGGAAGAGGCAGAGGGGCTGCAAGTGTGTCCGTGTGCACAGGCTTTGAGTTTTAAAAACCTCTGAATGAATCATGAAGAGGGACGAGGCAGAGGGGCTGGAACTGTGTGCTTTGCACGGCCTGTGAGTTTTTAAAACTCTGATTCAATCCAGGAAGAGGCAGAAGGTCTGGAGGTGTGTCCGTGTGCACAGGCTGTGATTTTTAAAAACTCCTGAGTGAATCCAGGAAGAGGAAAGAGACAGAGGGGCTGGAAGTGTGTGTGTGTACAAGCTGTGAGTTTTAAAACGTCTGAGTGAATGCAGGAAGGGGGAAGAGGCAGAGGGGCTGGAAGTGTGTGCAGGCTGTGAGTTTTAAAAACCTCTGAATGAATCCAGGAATAGGGAAGAGGCAGAGGGGCTGGAAGTGTGTGTCTACAAGCTGTGAGTTTTAAAACATCTGAGTGAATCCAGGAAGAGTGACAAGGCAGAGGGGCTGGAGGTGTGTCTGTGTGCACAGGCTGTGAGTTTTAAATATGTCTGAGTGAATCCAGGAAGAGGGAAGAGGCAGACGTGCTGGAAGTGTATGCATGTGCAAAGGCTGTGAGTTTTAAAAATGTCTGAGTGAATCCAGGAAGAGGGAAGTGGCAGAAGGGCTGGAAGTGTGTGCAGGCTGTGAGTTTTAAAAACCTCTGAATGAATCCAGGAATAGGGAAGAGGCAGAGGGGCTGGAAGTGTGTGCGCGTGTACAGGCTTTGAGTTTTAAAAACCTCTGAATGAATCTAGGAAGAGGAACGAGGCAGAGGGGCTGGAACTGTGTGCTTTGCACGGCCTGTGAGTTTTTAAAACTCTGATTCAATCCAGGAAGAGGCAGAAGGTCTGGAGGTGTGTCCGTGTGCACAGGCTGTGATTTTTAAAAACTCCTGAGTGAATCCAGGAAGAGGAAGAGGCAGAGGGGCTGGAAGTGTGTGTGTCTACAAGCTGTGAGTTTTAAAACATCTGAGTGAATCCAGGAAGAGTGACAAGGCAGAGGGGCTGGAGGTGTGTCTGTGTGCACAGGCTGTGAGTTTTAAATATGTCTGAGTGAATCCAGGAAGAGGGAAGAGGCAGACGTGCTGGAAGTGTATGCATGTGCAAAGGCTGTGAGTTTTAAAAATGTCTGAGTGAATCCAGGAAGAGGGAAGTGGCAGAAGGGCTGGAAGTGTGTGCAGGCTGTGAGTTTTAAAAACCTCTGAATTAATCCAGGAAGAGGGACGAGGCAGAGGGGCTGGAGGTGTGTGTGTGTGCACAGGCTGTGAGTTTTAAAAATGTCTGAGTGAATCCAGGAAGAGGGAAGTGGCAGAAGGGCTGGAAGTGTGTGCTTTGCACGGCCTGTGAGTTTTTAATACGTCTGAGTGAATGCAGGAAGAGGGAAGAGGCAGAGGGGCTGGAAGTGTGTTCGTGTGCACAGGCTTTGAGTTTTAAAATGTCTGAGGGAATCCAGGAAGAGGGAAGAGACAGAAGGGCTGGAAGTGTGCGTTTACGCACAGGCTCTGAGTTTTAAAAACCTCTAAATGAATCCAGGAACAGGGAAGAAGCAGAGGGTATAAAGTGTGTCCTTGTGCACAGGCTGTGAGTTTTAAAAATGTCTGAGTGAATGGAGGAACAGGAAAGAGGCAGAGGGGCTGGAAGTGTCTATGCTTTGCACAGGCTGTGAGTTTTAAAAACCTCTGAATGAATCCAGGAAGAGGGAAGAGGCAGAGGGGATAGATGTGTGTGCTTTGCACGGCCTGTGAGTTTTAAAAACGTCTGAGTGAATGCAGGAAGAGGGAAGAAGTAGAGGGGCTGAAAGTGTGTCCTTGTGCACAGGCTGTGAGTTTTAAAAATGTCTGAGTGAATGGAGGAACAGGAAAGAGGCAGAGGGGCTGGAAGTGTCTATGCTTTGCACAGGCTGTGAGTTTTAAAAACCTCTGAATGAATCCAGGAAGAGGGAAGAGGCAGAGGGGCTAGAAGTGTGTGCTTTGCACGGGCTGTGAGTTTTAAAAACGTCTGACTGAATCCAGGAACAGGGAAGAAGCAGAGTGGCTGAAAGTGTGTGCACATTCTGTGAGTTTTAAAAACGTCTGAGTGAATGCAGGAAGAGGGAAGAGGCAGTGGGGCTGGAACTGTGTGCTTTGCACAGCCTGTGAGTTTTAAAAACGTCTGAGTGAATGCAGGAAGAGGGAAGAAGTAGAGGGGCTGAAAGTGTGTCCTTGTGCACAGGCTGTGAGTTTTAAAATGTCTGAATGAATCCAGGAACAGGGAAGAGGCAGAGGGGCTGGAAGTGTGTGTGTGTGCACAGGCTGTGAGTTTTAAAACGTCTGACTGAATCCAGGAAGAGGGAAGAGGCAGTGGGGCTGGAACTGTGTGCTTTGCACGCCTGTGAGTTTTAAAAACGTCTGAGTGAATGCAGGAAGAGGGAAGAAGTAGAGGGGCTGAAAGTGTGTCCTTGTGCACAGGCTGTGAGTTTTAAAATGTCTGAATGAATCCAGGAACAGGGAAGAAGTAGAGGGGCTGAAAGTGTGTCCTTGTGCACAGGCTGTGAGTTTTGAAATGTCTGAATGAATCCAGGAAGAGGGAAGAGGCAGAAGAGCTAGAAGTGTCTGCGTGTGCACAGGCTGTGAGTTTTAAAACATCTGAGTGAATCCAAGAAGAGGGAAGAGGCAGAGGGGGTGGAACTGTGTGCTTTGCACGGGCTGTGAGATTTTAAAACGTCTGATTGAATCCAGGAAGAGGGAAGAGGCAGAGGGGCTGGAACTGTGTGCTTTACATGGCCTGTGAGTTTTAAAAACGTCTGAGTGAATCCAGGAACAGGGAAGAAGCAGAGGGGTTGAAAGTGTGTGTGTGCGCACAGGCTGTGAGTTTTAAAAACTCTAATTGAATGCAGGAAGAGGGAAGAGGCAGAGGGGCTGGAACTGTGTGTGCTTTGCACAGGCTGTGAGTTTTTAAAATGTCTGAGTGAATCCAGGAACAGGGAAGAGGCAGAGGGGCTGGAAGTGTGTGTGTGTGCACAGGCTGTGAGTTTTAAAACGTCTGACTGAATCCAGGAAGAGGGAAGAGGCAGTGCAGATGGAACTGTGTGCTTTGCACGGCCTTTGAGTTTTAAAAACGTCTGAGTGAATGCAGGAAGAGGGAAGAAGTAGAGGGGCTGAAAGTGTGTCCTTGTGCACAGGCTGTGAGTTTTAAAATGTCTGAATGAATCCAGGAACAGGGAAGAAGTAGAGGGGCTGAAAGTGTGTCCTTGTGCACAGGCTGTGAGTTTTAAAATGTCTGAATGAATCCAGGAAGAGGGAAGAGGCAGAAGAGCTAGAAGTGTCTGCGTGTGCACAGGCTGTGAGTTTTAAAACATCTGAGTGAATCCAAGAAGAGGGAAGAGGCAGAGGGGTTGGAACTGTGTGCTTTGCACGGGCTGTGAGATTTCAAAACGTCTGATTGAATCCAGGAAGAGGGAAGAGGCAGAGGGGCTGGAACTGTGTGCTTTACATGGCCTGTGAGTTTTAAAAACGTCTGAGTGAATCCAGGAACAGGGAAGAAGCAGAGGGGTTGAAAGTGTGTGTGTGCGCACAGGCTGTGAGTTTTAAAACTCTAATTGAATGCAGGAAGAGGGAAGAGGCAGAGGGGCTGGAACTGTGTGTGCTTTGCACAGGCTGTGAGTTTTTAAAATGTCTGAGTGAATCCAGGAACAGGGAAGAGGCAGAGGGGCTGGAAGTGTGTGTGCTTTGCACAGGCTGTGAGTTTTAAAACATCTGACTGAATGTAGGAAGAGGGAAAAGGCAGTGGGGCTGGAACTGTGTGCTTTGCACGGCCTGTGAGTTTTAAAAACGTCTGAGTGAATGCAGGAAGAGGGAAGAGGCAGAAGAGCTGGAAGTGTGTGTGCTTTGCACAGGCTGTCAGTTGAATTCAGGAAGAGGGAAGAGGCCGAGGGGCTGGAAGTGTCTCCGTGTGCACAGGCTGTGAGTTTTAAAACATCTGAGTGAATGCAGGAACAGGGAAGAAGCAGAGGGGCTGAAAGTGTTGGCATAGGCTGTGAGGTTTAAAAACCTCTGAATGAATCCAGGAATAGGGAAGAGGCAGAGGGGCTGCAAGTGTGTCCGTGTGCACAGGCTTTGAGTTTTAAAAACCTCTGAATGAATCTAGGAAGAGGGACGAGGCAGAGGGGCTGGAACTGTGTGCTTTGCATGGCCTGTGAGTTTTTAAAACTCTGATTCAATCCAGGAAGAGGCAGAAGGTCTGGAGGTGTGTCCGTGTGCACAGGCTGTGATTTTTAAAAACTCCTGAGTGAATCCAGGAAGAGGAAAGAGGCAGAGGGGCTGGAAGTGTGTGTGTGTACAAGCTGTGAGTTTTAAAACGTCTGAGTGAATGCAGGAAGGGGGAAGAGGCAGAGGGGCTGGAAGTGAGTGTGCTTTGCACAGGCTGTGAGTTTTAAAAACCTCTGAATGAATCTAGGAAGAGGGACGAGGCAGGGGGGCTGGAACTGTGTGCTTTGCACGGCCTGTAAGTTTTAAAAACGTCTGAGTGAATGCAGGAAGAGGGAAGAGGCAGAAGAGCTGGGAGTGTGTGTCCTTGTGCACGGGCTGTGAGTTTTAAAATGTCTGAGTGAATCCAGGAAGAGGGACAAGGCAGAAGAGCTGGAAGTGTCTCCGTGTGCACAGGCTGTGAGTTTTAAAACATCTGAGTGAATGCAGGAACAGGGAAGAAGCAGAGGGGCTGAAAGTGTTGGCATAGGCTGTGAGTTTTAAAAACCTCTGAATTAATCCAGGAATAGGGAAGAGGCAGAGGGGCTGCAAGTGTGTCCGTGTGCACAGGCTTTGAGTTTTAAAAACCTCTGAATGAATCATGAAGAGGGACGAGGCAGAGGGGCTGGAACTGTGTGCTTTGCACGGCCTGTGAGTTTTTAAAACTCTGATTCAATCCAGGAAGAGGCAGAAGGTCTGGAGGTGTGTCCGTGTGCACAGGCTGTGATTTTTAAAAACTCCTGAGTGAATCCAGGAAGAGGAAAGAGGCAGAGGGGCTGGAAGTGTGTGTGTGTACAAGCTGTGAGTTTTAAAACGTCTGAGTGAATGCAGGAAGGGGGAAGAGGCAGAGGGGCTGGAAGTGTGTGTGCTTTGCACAGGCTGTGAGTTTTAAAAACCTCTGAATGAATCTAGGAAGAGGGACGAGGCAGGGGGGCTGGAATTGTGTGCTTTGCACGGCCTGTAAGTTTTAAAAGCGTCTGAGTGAATGCAGGAAGAGGGAAGAGGCAGAAGAGCTGGAAGTGTGTGTGCTTTGCACAGGCTGTGAGTTTTTTAAACTCTAATTGAATTCAGGAAGAGGGAAGAGGCCGAGGGGCTGGAAGTGTGTGTCCTTGTGCACAGGCTGTGAGTTTTAAAATGTCTGAGTGAATCCAGGAAGAGGGACGAGGCAGAGGGGCTGGAATTGTCCGTGTGTGCACAGGATGTGAGTTTTAAAATGTCTGACTGAATGCAGGAAGAGGGAAGAGGCAGAGGGGCTGGAACTGTGTTCTTTGCACGTCCTGTGAGTTTTAAAAATGTCTGAGTGAATCCAGAAACAGGCAAGAAGCAGAGGAGCTGAAAGTGTCTGTGTGTGCACAGGCTGTGAGTTTTAAAAACGTCTGAATGAATCCAGGAAGAGGGACGAGGCAGAGGGGCTGGAGGTGTGTGTGTGTGCACAGGCTGTGAGTTTTAAAAATGTCTGAGTGAATCGAGGAAGAGGGAAGAGGCAGAAATGCTGGAAGTGTATGCATGTCGAAAGGCTGTGAGTTTTAAAACGTCTGAGTGAATCCGGGAAGAAGGAAGCGGAAGATGGACTGGAAGTGTGTATGCTTCGCACAAGCTGTGAGTTTCAAAACGTCTGACTGAATGCAGGAAGAGGGAAGACGCAGAGGGGCTGGAACTGTGTTCTTTGCATGGCCTGTGAGTTTTAAAAATGTCTGAGTGAATCCAGGAACAGGGAAGAAGCAGAGGAGCTGAAAGTGTCTGCGTGTGCACAGGCTGTGAGATTTAAAAACGTCTGAGTGAATGCAGGAACAGGGAACAGGCAGAGGGGCTGGAAGTGCGTGTGTGTACAAGCTGTGAGTTTTAAAACCTCTGAGTGAACAAGAAGAGGGAAGAGGCAGAGGGGCTGAATGTGTGTGCGTGTGCAGAGGCTGTGAGTTTTTAAAATGTCTGAGTGAATGGAGGAACAGGAAAGAGACAGAGGGGCTGGAAGTGTGTATGCTTTGCATAGGCTGTGAGTTTTAAAAACCTCTGAATGAATCCAGGAAGAGGGAAGAGGCAGAGGGGCTGGAAGTGCGTGTGTCTACAAGCTGTGAGTTTTAAAACTTCTGAGTGAATCCAGGAAGAGGGACGAGGCAGAGGGGCTGGAGGTGTGTCTGTGTGCACAGGCTGTGAGTTTTAAAAATGTCTTAGTGAATCCAGGAAGAGGGAAGTGGCAGAAGGGCTGGAAGTCTTTGTGTGTGCACAGGCTGTGAGTTTTAAAACATCTGAGTGAATACAGAAACAGGGAAGAGGCAGAGGGGCTGGAAGTGTGTATGCTTTGCATAGGCTGTGAGTTTTAAAAACCTCTGAATCAATCCAGGAAGAGGGAAGAGGCAGAGGGGCTGGAAGTGTGTGTGTGGGTGCACAGGCTATGAGTTTTAAAACGTCTGAGTGAATGCAGGAAGAAGGTAGAAGCAGAAGTGCTGGAAGTGTGTGCTGTGCATAGCCTGTGAGTTTTAAAAATGTGTGAGTGAATCCAGAAAGAGGGTAGAGGCAGAGGGGCTGGAAGTGTGTGTGTCTACAAGCTGTGAGTTTTAAAACATCTGAGTGAATCCAGGAAGAGTGACAAGGCAGAGGGGCTGGAGGTGTGTCTGTGTGCACAGGCTGTGAGTTTTAAATATGTCTGACTGAATCCAGGAAGAGGGAAGAGGCAGAAGTGCTGGAAGTGTATGCATGTGCAAAGGCTGTGAGTTTTAAAAATGTCTGAGTGAATCCAGGAAGAGGGAAGTGGCAAAAGGGCTGGAAGTGTGTGCGCGTGTACAGGCTGTGAGTTTTAAAAACCTCTGAATGAATCCAGGAATAGGGAAGAGGCAGAGGGGCTGGAGGTGTGTCTGTGTGCACAGGCTGTGAGTTTTAAAAATGTCTTAGTGAATCCAGGAAGAGGGAAGTGGCAGAAGGGCTGGAAGTCTTTGTGTGTGCACAGGCTGTGAGTTTTAAAACATCTGAGTGAATACAGGAACAGGGAAGAGGCAGAGGGGCTGGAAGTGTGTATGCTTTGCATAGGCTGTGAGTTTTAAAAACCTCTGAATCAATCCAGGAAGAGGGAAGAGGCAGAGGGGCTGGAAGTGTGTGTGTGGGTGCACAGGCTATGAGTTTTAAAACGTCTGAGTGAATGCAGGAAGAGGGTAGAAGCAGAAGTGCTGGAAGTGTGTGCTGTGCATAGCCTGTGAGTTTTAAAAATGTGTGAGTGAATCCAGGAATAGGGAAGTGGCAAAAGGGCTGGAAGTGTGTGCGCGTGTACAGGCTGTGAGTTTTAAAAACCTCTGAATGAATCCAGGAATAGGGAAGAGGCAGAGGGGCTGGAAGTGTGTCCGTGTGCACAGGCTTTGAGTTTTAAAAACCTCTGAATGAATCTAGGAAGAGGGACGAGGCAGAGGGGCTGGAACTGTGTGCTTTGCACGGCCTGTGAGTTTTTAAAACTCTGATTCAATCCAGGAAGAGGCAGAAGGTCTGGAGGTGTGTCCGTGTGCACAGGCTGTGATTTTTAAAAACTACTGAGTGAATCCAGGAAGAGGAAAGAGGCAGAGGGGCTGGAAGTGTGTGTGTGTACAAGTTGTGAGTTTTAAAACGTCTGAGTGAATGCAGGAAGGGGGAAGAAGCAGAGGGGCTGGAAGTGTGTGTGTGCGCACAGGCTGTGAGTTTTATAAACTCTAATTGAATCCAGGAAGAGGGAAGAGGCCGAGGGGCTGGAAGTGTGTGTGCTTTGCACAGGCTGTGAGTTTTAAAAACCTCTGAATGAATCTAGGAAGAGGGACGAGGCAGGGGGGCTGGAACTGTGTGCTTTGCACGGCCTGTAAGTTTTAAAAACGTCTGAGTGAATGCAGGAAGAGGGAAGAGGCAGAAGAGCTGGAAGTGTGTGTGCTTTGCACAGGCTGTGAGTTTTTTAAACTCTAATTGAATTCAGGAAGAGGGAAGAGGCCGAGGGGCTGGAAGTGTGTGTCCTTGTGCACAGGCTGTGAGTTTTAAAATGTCTGAGTGAATCCAGGAAGAGGGACGAGGCAGAGGGGCTGGAATTGTCCATGTGTGCACAGGATGTGAGTTTTAAAATGTCTGACTGAATGCAGGAAGAGGGAAGAGGCAGAGGGGCTGGAACTGTGTTCTTTGCACGTCCTGTGAGTTTTAAAAATGTCTGAGTGAATCCAGAAACAGGCAAGAAGCAGAGGAGCTGAAAGTGTCTGTGTGTGCACAGGCTGTGAGTTTTAAAAACGTCTGAATGAATCCAGGAAGAGGGACGAGGCAGAGGGGCTGGAGGTGTGTGTGTGTGCACAGGCTGTGAGTTTTAAAAATGTCTGAGTGAATCAAGGAAGAGGGAAGAGGCAGAAGTGCTGGAAGTGTATGTATGTCGAAAGGCTGTGAGTTTTAAAACGTCTGAGTGAATCCGGGAAGAAGGAAGCGGAAGATGGACTGGAAGTGTGTATGCTTTGCACAAGCTGTGAGTTTCAAAACGTCTGACTGAATGCAGGAAGAGGGAAGAGGCAGAGGGGCTGGAACTGTGTTCTTTGCATAGCCTGTGAGATTTAAAAACGTCTGAGTGAACAAGAAGAGGGAAGAGGCAGAGGGGCTGAAAGTGTGTGCGTGTGCAGAGGCTGTGAGTTTTTAAAATGTCTGAGTGAATGGAGGAACAGGAAAGAGACAGAGGGGCTGGAAGTGTGTATGCTTTGCACAGGCTGTGAGTTTTAAAAACCTCTGAATGAATCCAGGAAGAGGGAAGAGGCAGAGGGGCTGGAAGTGTGTGTGTCTACAAGCTGTGAGTTTTAAAACTTCTGAGTGAATCCAGGAAGAGGGACGAGGCAGAGGGGCTGGAGGTGTGTGTGTGTGCACAGGCTGTGAGTTTTAAAAATGACTTAGTGAATCCAGGAAGAGGGAAGTGGCAGAAGGGCTGGAAGTGTTTGTGTGTGCACAGGCTGTGAGTTTTAAAACATCTGAGTGAATACAGGAACAGGGAAGAGGCAGAGGGGCTGGAAGTGTGTATGCTTTGCATAGGCTGTGACTTTTAAAAACCTCTGAATCAATCCAGGAAGAGGGAAGAGGCAGAGGGGCTGGAAGTGTGTGTGTGGGTGCACAGGCTATGAGTTTTAAAACGTCTGAGTGAATGGAGGAAGAGGGTAGAAGCAGAAGTGCTGGAAGTGTGTGCTGTGCATAGCCTGTGAGTTTTAAAAATGTGTGAGTGAATCCAGAAAGAGGGTAGAGGCAGAGGGGCTGGAAGTGTGTGTGTCTACAAGCTGTGAGTTTTAAAACATCTGAGTGAATCCAGGAAGAGTGACAAGGCAGAGGGGCTGGAGGTGTGTCTGTGTGCACAGGCTGTGAGTTTTAAATATGTCTGAGTGAATCCAGGAAGAGGGAAGAGGCAGAAGTGCTGGAAGTGTATGCATGTGCAAAGGCTTTGAGTTTTAAAAATGTCTGAGTGAATCCAGGAAGAGGGAAGTGGCAGAAGGGCTGGAAGTTTGTGCGCGTGTACAGGCTGTGAGTTTAAAAACCTCTGAATGAATCCAGGAATAGGGAAGAGGCAGAGGGGCTGGAAGTGTGTCCGTGTGCACAGGCTTTGAGTTTTAAAAACCTCTGAATGAATCTAGGAAGAGGGACGAGGCAGAGCGGCTGGAAATGTGTGCTTTGCACGGCCTGTGAGTTTTTAAAACTCTGATTCAATCCAGGAAGAGGCAGAAGGTCTGGAGGTGTGTCCGTGTGAACAGGCTGTGATTTTTAAAAACTCTGATTCAATCCAGGAAGAGGCAGAAGGTCTGGAGGTGTGTCCGTGTGCACAGGCTGTGATTTTTAAAAACTCCTGAGTGAATCCAGGAAGAGGAAAGAAGCAGAGGGGCTGGAAGTGTGTGTGTGTACAAGCTGTGAGTTTTAAAACGTCTGAGTGAATGCAGGAAGGGGGAAGAGGCAGAGGGGCTGGAAGTGTGTTCTTTGCATGGCCTGTGAGTTTTAAAAATGTCTGAGTGAATCCAGGAAGAGGGAAGTGGCAGAAGGGCTGGAAGTGTGTGCGCGTGTACAGGCTGTGAGTTTTAAAAACCTCTGAATGAATCCAGGAATAGGGAAGAGGCAGAGGGGCTGGAAGTGTGTCCGTGTGTACAGGCTTTGAGTTTTAAAAACCTCTGAATGAATCTAGGAAGAAGAACGAGGCAGAGGGGCTGGAACTGTGTGCTTTGCACGGCCTGTGAGTTTTTAAAACTCTGATTCAATCCAGGAAGAGGCAGAAGGTCTGGAGGTGTGTCCGTGTGCACAGGCTGTGATTTTTAAAAACTCCTGAGTGAATCCAGGAAGAGGAAAGAAGCAGAGGGGCTGGAAGTGTGTGTGTGTACAAGCTGTGAGTTTTAAAACGTCTGAGTGAATGCAGGAAGGGGGAAGAGGCAGAGGGGCTGGAACTGTGTGTGTGCGCACAGGCTGTGAGTTTTATAAACTCTAATTGAATCCAGGAAGAGGGAAGAGGCCGAGGGGCTGGAAGTGTGTGTGCTTTGCACAGGCTGTGAGTTTTAAAAACCTCTGAATGAATCTAGGAAGAGGGACGAGGCAGGGGGGCTGGAACTGTGTGCTTTGCACGGCCTGTAAGTTTTAAAAACGTCTGAGTGAATGCAGGAAGAGGGAAGAGGCAGAAGAGCTGGAAGTGTGTGTGCTTTGCACAGGCTGTGAGTTTTTTAAACTCTAATTGAATTCAGGAAGAGGGAAGAGGCAGAGGGGCTGGAACTGTGTTCTTTGCATGGCCTGTGAGTTTTAAAAATGTCTGAGTGAATCCAGGAACAGGGAAGAAGCAGAGGAGCTGAAAGTGTCTGCGTGTGCACAGGCTGTGAGATTTAAAAACGTCTGAGTGAATGCAGGAACAGGGAAGAGGCAGAGGGGCTGGAAGTGCGTGTGTGTACAAGCTGTGAGTTTTAAAACCTCTGAGTGAACAAGAAGAGGGAAGAGGCAGAGGGGCTGAAAGTGTGTGCGTGTGCAGAGGCTGTGAGTTTTTAAAATGTCTGAGTGAATGGAGGAACAGGAAAGAGACAGAGGGGCTGGAAGTGTGTATGCTTTGCACAGGCTGTGAGTTTTAAAAACCTCTGAATGAATCCAGGAAGAGGGAAGAGGCAGAGGGGCTGGAAGTGCGTGTGTCTACAAGCTGTGAGTTTTAAAACTTCTGAGTGAATCCAGGAAGAGGGACGAGGCAGAGGGGCTGGAGGTGTGTGTGTGTGCACAGGCTGTGAGTTTTAAAAATGTCTTAGTGAATCCAGGAAGAGGGCAGTGGCAGAAGGGCTGGAAGTGTTTGTGTGTGCACAGGCTGTGAGTTTTAAAACATCTGAGTGAATACAGGAGCAGGGAAGAGGCAGAAGTGCTGGAAGTGTATGCATGTGCAAGGGCTGTGAGTTTTAAAAATGTCTGAGTGAATCCAGGAATAGGGAAGTGGAAGAGGGGCGGGAAGTGTGTGTGTGGGTGCACAGGCTATGAGTTTTAATACGTCTGAGTGAATGCAGAAACAGGGAAGAGGCAGAGGGGCTGGAAGTGTGTGTGTGTACAAGCTGTGAGTTTTAAAACGTCTGAGTGAATGCAGGAACACGGAAGAGGCAGAGGGGCTGGAAGTGTGTGTGTGTACAAGCTATGAGTTTTAAAACGTCTGAGTGAATTCAGGAAGAGGGAAGAGGCAGAGGGGCTGAAAGTGTGTCCGTATGCACAGGCTGTGAGTTTTTAAAATGTCTGAGTGAATGGAGGAACAGGAAAGAGACAGAGGGGCTGGAAGTGTGTATGCTTTGCACAGGCTGTGAGTTTTAAAAACCTCTGAATCAATCCAGGAAGAGGAAAGAGGCAGAGGGGCTGGAAGTGTGTGTGTCTACAAGCTGTGAGTTTTAAAACATCTGAGTGAATCCAGAAAGAGTGACAAGGCAGAGGGGCTGGAGGTGTGTCTGTGTGCACAGGCTGTGACTTTTAAATATGTCTGAGTGAATCCAGGAAGAGGGAAGAGGCAGACGTGCTGGAAGTGTATGCATGTGCAAAGGCTGTGAGTTTTAAAAATGTCTGAGTGAATCCAGGAAGAGGGAAGTGGCAGAAGGGCTGGAAGTGTGTGCAGGCTGTGAGTTTTAAAAACCTCTGAATGAATCCAGGAATAGGGAAGAGGCAGAGGGGCTGGAAGTGTGTGCGCGTGTACAGGCTTTGAGTTTTAAAAACCTCTGAATGAATCTAGGAAGAGGAACGAGGCAGAGGGGCTGGAACTGTGTGCTTTGCACGGCCTGTGAGTTTTTAAAACTCTGATTCAATCCAGGAAGAGGCAGAAGGTCTGGAGGTGTGTCCGTGTGCACAGGCTGTGATTTTTAAAAACTCCTGAGTGAATCCAGGAAGAGGAAGAGGCAGAGGGGCTGGAAGTGTGTGTGTGTACAAGCTGTGAGTTTTAAAACATCTGAGTGAATGCAGGAAGGGGGAAGAGGCAGAGGGGCTGGAAGTGTGTATGCTTTGCACAGGCTGTGAGTTTTAAAACTTCTGAATGAATCCAGAAAGAGGGACGAGGCATAGGGGCTGGAGGTGTGTGTGTTGTAAACAAGGCTGTGAGTTTTAAAAATGTCTGAGTGAATCCAGGAAGAGGGAAGTGGCAGAAGGGCTGGAAGTGTGTGCTTTGCATGGCCTGTGAGTTTTTAATACGTCTGAGTGAATGCAGGAAGAGGGAAGAGGCAGAGGGGCTGGAAGTGTGTTCGTGTGCACAGGCTTTGAGTTTTAAAACGTCTGAGGGAATCCAGGAAGAGGGAAGAGACAGAAGGGCTGGAAGTGTGCGTTTACGGACAGGCTCTGAGTTTTAAAAACCTCTAAATGAATCCAGGAACAGGAAAGAAGCAGAGGGGATAAAGTGTGTGCTGTGCACAGCCTGTGAGTTTTAAAAATGTCTGAGTGAATGGTGGAACAGGAAAGAGGCAGAGGGGCTGGAACTGTGTGCTTTGCACGGCCTGTGAGTTTTAAAAACTCTGATTCAATCCAGGAAGAGGCAGAAGGTCTGGAGGTGTGTCCGTGTGCACAGGCTGTGATTTTTAAAAACTCCTGAGTGAATCCAGGAAGAGGAAAGAGGCAGAGGGGCTGGAAGTGTGTGTGTGTACAAGCTGTGAGTTTTAAAACGTCTGAGTGAATGCAGGAAGGGGGAAGAGGCAGAGGGGCTGGAAGTGTGTATGCTTTGCACAGGCTGTGAGTTTTAAAAACCTCTGAATCAATCAAGGAAGAGGAAAGAGGCAGAGGGGCTGGAATTGTGTGTGTCTACAAGCTGTGAGTTTTAAAACTTCTGAGTGAATCCAGGAAGAGGGACGAGGCAGAGGGGCTGGAGGTGTGTGTGTGTGCACAGGCTGTGAGTTTTAAAAATGTCTGAGTGAATCCAGGAAGAGGGAAGTGGCAGAAGGGCTGGAAGTGTGTGCTTTGCACGGCCTGTGAGTTTTTAAAACGTCTGAGTGACTGCAGGAAGAGGGAAGAGGCAGAGGGGCTGGAAGTGTGTTCGTGTGCACAGGCTTTGAGTTTTAAAACGTCTGAGGGAATCCAGGAAGAGGGAAGAGACAGAAGGGCTGGAAGTGTGCGTTTACGCACAGGCTCTGAGTTTTAAAAACCTCTGAATGAATCCAGGAACAGGGAAGAAGCAGAGGGGATAAAGTGTGTGCTGTGCACAGCCTGTTAGTTTTAAAAATGTCTGAGTGAATGGAGGAACAGGAAAGAGGCAGAGGGGCTGGAAGTGTCTATGCTTTGCACATGCTGTGAGTTTTAAAAACCTCTGAATGAATCCAGGAAGAGGGAAGAGGCAGAGCAAAGCATATACACTTCCAGCCCCTCTGCCTCTTCCCCCTTCCTGCATTCACTCAGACGTTTTAAAACTCACAGCTTGTACACACACACACTTCCAGCCCCTCTGCCTCTTCCTCTTCCTGGATTCACTCAGGAGTTTTTAAAAATCACAGCCTGTGCACACGGACACACCTCCAGACCTTCTGCCTCTTCCTGGATTGAATCAGAGTTTTAAAAACTCACAGGCCGTGCAAAGCACACAGTTCCAGCCCCTCTGCCTCGTTCCTCTTCCTAGATTCATTCAGAGGTTTTTAAAACTCAAAGCCTGTACACGCGCACACACTTCCAGCCCCTCTGCCTCTTCCCTATTCCTGGATTCATTCAGAGGTTTTTAAAACTCACAGCCTGCACACACTTCCAGCCCTTCTGCCACTTCCCTCTTCCTGGATTCACTCAGACATTTTTAAAACTCACAGCCTTTGCACATGCATACACTTCCAGCACGTCTGCCTCTTCCCTCTTCCTGGATTCACTCAGATGTTTTAAAACTCACAGCTTGTAGACACACACACTTCCAGCCCCTCTGCCTCTTTCCTCTTCCTGGATTGATTCAGAGGTTTTTAAAACTCACAGCCTGTGCAAAGCATACACACTTCCAGCCCCTCTGTCTCTTTCCTGTTCCTCCATTCACTCAGACATTTTAAAAACTCACAGCCTGTGCATACGGACACACTTTCAGCCCCTCTGCCTCTTCCCTCTTCCTGCATTCACTCAGACGTTTTAAAACTCATAGCTTGTACACACACACACTTCCAGCCCCTCTGCCTCTTCCGTGTTCCTGCATTCACTCAGACGTTTTAAAACTCACAGCTTGTACACACACACACTTCCAGCCCCTCTGCCTCTTCCCTGTTTCTGCATTCACTCAGACGTATTAAAACTCATAGCCTGTGCACCCACACACACACTTCCCGCCCCTCTTCCACTTCCCTATTCCTGGATTCACTCAGACATTTTTAAAACTCACAGCCCTTGCACATGCATACACTTCCAGCACTTCTGCTTCTACCCTCTTCCTGCATTCACTCAGACGTTTTAAAACTCATAGCCTGTGCACCCCCACACACACTTCCAGCCCCTCTGCCTCTTCCCTCTTCCTGGATTGATTCAGAGATTTTTAAAACTCACAGCCTATGCAAAGCATACACACTTCCAGCCCCTCTGCCTCTTCCCTGTTCCTGTATTCACTCAGATGTTTTAAAACTCACAGCCTGTGCACACACAAACACTTCCAGCCCTTCTGCCACTTCCCTCTTCCTGGATTCACTAAGACATTTTTAAAACTCACAGCCTGTGCACACACACACACCTCCAGCCCCTCTGCCTCGTCCCTCTTCCTGGATTCACTCAGAAGTTTTAAAACTCACAGCTTGTAGACACACGCACTTCCAGCCCCTCTGCCTCTTCCCTCTTCCTGGATTCATTCAGAGGTTTTTAAAACTCACAGCCTGTGCAAAGCATACACACTTCCAGCCCCTCTGTCTCTTTCCTGTTCCTCCATTCACTCAGACATTTTAAAATCTCACAGCCTCTGCACACGCACACACTTTCAGCCCCTCTGCCTCTTCCCTCTTCTTGTTCACTCAGAGGTTTTAAAACTCACAGCTTGTACACACACGCACTTCCAGCCCCTCTGCCTCTTCCCTGTTCCTGCATTCACTCAGACGTTTTTAAATCTCACAGCCTGTGCACACGCAGACACTTTCAGCTCCTCTGCTTCTTCCCTGTTCCTGGATTCACTCAGACATTTTTAAAACTCACAGGCCATGGAAAGAACACAGTTCCAGCCCCTCTGCCTCTTCCCTCTTCCTGCATTCAGTCAGACGTTTTGAAACTCACAGCTTGTGCAAAGCATACACACTTCCAGTCCATCTTCCGCTTCCTTCTTCCCGGATTCACTCAGACGTTTTAAAACTCACAGCCTTTCGACATGCATACACTTCCAGCACTTCTGCCTCTTCCCTCTTCCTCGATTCACTCAGACATTTTTAAAACTCACAGCCTGTGCACACACACACACACCTCCAGCCCCTCTGCCTCGTCCCTCTTCCTGGATTCACTCAGAAGTTTTAAAACTCACAGCTTGTAGACACACACACTTCCAGCCCCTCTGCCTCTTCCCTCTTCCTGGATTCATTCAGACGTTTTTAAAACTCACAGCCTGTGCACACACAGACACTTTCAGCTCCTCTGCTTCTTGACTGTTTCTGGATTCACTCAGACATTTTTAAAACTCACAGGACGTGCAAAGAACACAGTTCCAGCCCCTCTGCCTCTTCCCTCTTCCTGCATTCAGTCAGACATTTTAAAACTCACATCCTGTGCACACACGGACAATTCCAGCCCCTCTGCCTCGTCCCTCTTCCTGGATTCACTCAGCCATTTTAAAACTCACAGCCTGTGCACAAGGACACACACTTCCAGCCCCTCGGCCTCTTCTCTCTTCCTGAATTCAATTAGAGTTTAAAAAACTCACAGCCTGTGCAAAGCACACACACTTCCAGCTCTTCTGCCTCTTCCCTCTTCCTGCATTCACTCAGACGTTTTTAAAACTCACAGGCCGTGCAAAGCACACAGTTCCAGCCCCACTGCCTTTTCCCTCTTCCTGCATTCAGTCAGATGTTTTAAAACTCACAGACTGTGCAAAGCACACACACTTCCAGCCCCTCGGCCTCTTCCCTCTTCCTGGATTCAATTAGAGTTTATAAAACTCACAGCCTGTGCGCACAAACACACACACACTTCCAGCCCCACTGCCTCTTCCCTCTTCCTGAATTCACTCAGACATTTTAAAACTCACAGCCTGTGCAAAGCACACACACTTCAAGCCCCTCGGCCTCCTCCCTCTTCCTGAATTCAATTAGAGTTTATAAAACTCACAGCCTGTGCAAAGCACACACACTTCCAACCCCTCTGCCTCTTCCCTGTTCCTGGATTCACTCAGACATTTTAAAAACTCACAGCCTGTGCAAAGCACACACAGTTCCAGCCCCTCTGCCTCTTCCCTCTTCCTGCATTCAATTAGAGTTTTTAAAACTCACAGCCTGTGCGCACACACACACTTTCAACCCCTCTGCTTCTTCCCTGTTCCTGGATTCACTCAGACGATTTTAAAACTGACAGGCCATGTAAAGCACACAGTTCCAGCCCCTCTGCCTCTTCCCTCTTCCTGGATTCAATCAGACGTTTTAAAATCTCACAGCCCGTGCAAAGCACACAGTTCCACCCCCTCTGCCTCTTCCCTCTTCTTGGATTCACTCAGATGTTTTAAAACTCACAGCCTGTGCACACGCAGACACTTCTAGCTCTTCTGCCTCTTCCCTCTTCCTGGATTCATTCAGACATTTTAAAACTCACAGCCTGTGCACAAGGACACACTTTCAGCCCCTCTACTTCTTCCCTGTTCCTGGATTCATTCAGACATTTTAAAACTCACAGCCTGTGCACAAGGACACACTTTCAGCCCCTCTACTTCTTCCCTCTTCCTGCATTCACTCAGACGTTTTTAAAACTCACAGGCCGTGCAAAGCACACAGTTCCAGCCCCACTGCCTCTTCCCTCTTCCTGGATTCAGTCAGACGTTTTAAAACTCACAGCCTGTGCACACACACACACTTCCAGCCCATCTGCCTCTTCCCTGTTCCTGGATTCATTCAGACATTTTAAACCTCACAGCCTGTGCACAAGGACACACTTTCAGCCCCTCTACTTCTTCCCTCTTCCTGCATTCACTCAGACGTTTTTAAAACTCATAGGCTGTGCAAAGCACACAGTTCCAGCCCCACTGCCTCTTCCCTCTTCCTGCATTCACTCAGACGTTTTTAAAACTCACAGAATGTGCACACACTTTCAGCCACTCTGCTTCTTCCCTGTTCCTGGATTCAGTCAGACGTTTTTAAAACTCACAGCCCGTGCAAAGCACACACTTCTAGCCCCTCTGCCTCTTCCCTCTTCCTGGATTCATTCAGAGGTTTTTAAAACTCACAGCCTTTGCAAAGCATAGACACTTCCAGCCCCTCTGCCTCTTTCCTGTTCCTCCATTCACTCAGACATTTTTAAAACTCACAGCCTGTGCACAAGGACACACTTTCAGCCCCTCTACTTCTTCCCTCTTCCTGCATTCACTCAGACGTTTTTAAAACTCACAGGCCGTGCAAAGCACACACATCTATCCCCTCTGCCTCTTCCCTCTTCCTGGATTCATTCAGAGGTTTTTAAAACTCACAGCCTGTGCAAAGCATAGACACTTCCAGCCCCTCTGCCTCTTTCCTCTTCCTGGATTGATTCAGAGGTTTTTAAAACTCACAGCCTGTGCAAAGCATACACACTTCCAGCCCCTCTGCCTCTTCCCCCTTCCTGCATTCACTCAGACGTTTTAAAACTCACAGCTTGTACACACACACACTTCCAGCCCCTCTGCCTCTTTCCTCTTCCTGGATTCATTCAGAGGTTTTTAAAAATCACAGCCTGTGCACACGGACACACCTCCAGACCTTCTGCCTCTTCCTGGATTGAATCAGAGTTTTAAAAACTCACAGGCCGTGCAAAGCACACAGTTCCAGCCCCTCTGCCTCTTTCCTGTTCCACCATTCACTCAGACATTTTTAAAACTCATAGGCTGTGCACAGCACACACTTTATCCCCTCTGCTTTTTCCCTGTTCCTGGATTCATTTAGAGGTTTTTAAAACTCAGAGCCTGTGCGTAAAAGCACACTTCCAGCCCTTCTGTCTCTTCCCTCTTCCTGGATTCCCTCAGACGTTTTAAAACTCAAAGCCTGTGCACACGAACACACTTCCAGCCCCTTTGCCTCTTCCCTCTTCCTGCATTCACTCAGACGTATTAAAAACTCACAGGCCGTGAGTTTTAAAATATCTGAGTGAATCCAAGAAGAGGGAAGAGGCAGAGGGGGTGGAACTGTGTGCTTTGCACGGGCTGTGAGATTTTAAAATGTCTGATTGAATCCAGGAAGAGGGAAGAGGCAGAGGGGCTGGAACTGTGTGCTTTACATGGCCTGTGAGTTTTAAAAACGTCTGAGTGAATGCAGGAAGAGGGAAGAAGTAGAGCGGCTGAAAGTGTGTCCTTGTGCACAGGCTGTGAGTTTTAAAATGTCTGAATGAATCCAGGAACAGGGAAGAGGCAGAGGGGCTGGAAGTGTGTGTGTGTGTGCACAGGCTGTGAGTTTTAAAACGTCTGACTGAATCCAGGAAGAGGGAAGAGGCAGTGCAGCTGGAACTGTTTGCTTTGCACGGCCTGTGAGTTTTAAAAACGTCTGAGTGAATGCAGGAAGAGGGAAGAAGTAGAGGGGCTGAAAGTGTGTCCTTGTGCACAGGCTGTGAGTTTTAAAATGTCTGAATGAATCCAGGAACAGGGAAGAAGTAGAGGGGTTGAAAGTGTGTGTGTGCGCACAGGCTGTGAGTTTTAAAAACTCTAATTGAATGCAGGAAGAGGGAAGAGGCAGAGGGGCTGGAACTGTGTGTGCTTTGCACAGGCTGTGAGTTTTTAAAATGTCTGAGTGAATCCAGGAACAGGGAAGAGGCAGAGGGGTTGGAAGTGTGTGTGCTTTGCACAGGCTGTGACTTTTATAAACTCTAATTGAATTCAGGAAGAGGGAAGAGGCCGAGGGGCTGGAAGTGTGTGTGCTTTGCACAGGCTGTGAGTTTTAAAACATCTGACTGAATGCAGGAAGAGGGAAAAGGCAGTGGGGCTGGAACTGTGTGCTTTGCACGGCCTGTGAGTTTTAAAAACGTCTGAGTGAATGCAGGAAGAGGGAAGAGGCAGAAGAGCTGGAAGTGTGTGTGCTTTGCACAGGCTGTGAGTTTTAAAATGTCTGAGTGAATCCAGGAAGAGGGACGAGGCAGAAGAGCTGGAAGTGTCTCCGTGTGCACAGGCTGTAAGTTTTAAAACATCTGAGTGAATGCAGGAACAGGGAAGAAGCAGAGGGGGCTGAAAGTGAGTACGTGTGCACAGGCTGTGAGTTTTAAAAACTCTGAGTCAATCCAGGAAGAGGCAGAAGGTCTGGAGGTGTGTCCGTGTGCACATACTGTGATTTTTAAAAACGCCTTAGTGAATCCAGGAAGAGGAAAGAGGAAGAGGGGCTGGAAGTGTGTATGCTTTGCACAGGCTGTGAGTTTTAAAAACTCTGAGTCAATCCAGGAAGAGGCAGAAGGTCTGGAGGTGTGTCCGTGTGCACATACTGTGATTTTTAAAAACGCCTTAGTGAATCCAGGAAGAGGAAAGAGGCAAAGGGGCTGGAAGTGCGTGTGTGTACAAGCTGTGAGTTTTAAAACCTCTGAGTGAACAAGAAGAGGGAAGAGGCAGAGGGGCTGAAAGTGTGTGCGTGTGCAGAGGCTGTGAGTTTTTAAAATGTCTGAGTGAATTGAGGAACAGGAAAGAGACAGAGGGGCTGGAAGTGTGTATGCTTTGCACAGGCTGTGAGTTTTAAAAACCTCTGAATGAATCCAGGAAGAGGGAAGAAGCAGAGGGGGCTGAAAGTGAGTACGTGTGCACAGGCTGTGAGTTTTAAAAACTCTGAGTCAATCCAGGAAGAGGCAGAAGGTCTGGAGGTGTGTCCGTGTGCACATACTGTGATTTTTAAAAACGCCTTAGTGAATCCAGGAAGAGGAAAGAGGAAGAGGGGCTGGAAGTGTGTGTGTCTACAAGCTGTGAGTTTTAAAACTTCTGAGTGAATCCAGGAAGAGGGACGAGGCAGAGGGGCTGGAGGTGTGTGTGTGTGCACAGGCTGTGAGTTTTAAAAATGTCTGAGTGAATCGAGGAAGAGGAAAGAGGCAGAAGTGCTGGAAGTGTATGCATGTCGAAAGGCTGTGAGTTTTAAAACGTCTGAGTGAATCCGGGAAGAAGGAAGCGGAAGATGGACTGGAAGTGTGTATGCTTTGCACAAGCTGTGAGTTTCAAAACGTCTGACTGAATGCAGGAAGAGGGAAGAGGCAGAGGGGCTGGAACTGTGTTCTTTGCATGGCCTGTGAGTTTTAAAAATGTCTGAGTGAATCCAGGAAGAGGGAAGTGGCAGAAGGGCTGGAAGTGTGTGCGCGTGTACAGGCTGTGAGTTTTAAAAACCTCTGAATGAATCCAGGAATAGGGAAGAGGCAGAGGGGCTGGAAGTGTGTCCGTGTGTACAGGCTTTGAGTTTTAAAAACCTCTGAATGAATCTAGGAAGAGGAACGAGGCAGAGGGGCTGGAACTGTGTGCTTTGCACGGCCTGTGAGTTTTTAAAACGTCTGAGTGAATGCAGGAAGAGGGAAGAGGCAGAAGAGCTGGAAGTGTGTCCGTGTGCACAGGCTGTGATTTTTAAAAACTCCTGAGTGAATCCAGGAAGAGGAAAGAAGCAGAGGGGCTGGAAGTGTGTGTGTGTACAAGCTGTGAGTTTTAAAACGTCTGAGTGAATGCAGGAAGGGGGAAGAGGCAGAGGGGCTGGAAGTGTGTGTGTGCGCACAGGCTGTGAGTTTTATAAACTCTAATTGAATCCAGGAAGAGGGAAGAGGCCGAGGGGCTGGAAGTGTGTGTGCTTTGCACAGGCTGTGAGTTTTAAAAACCTCTGAATGAATCTAGGAAGAGGGACGAGGCAGGGGGGCTGGAACTGTGTGCTTTGCACGGCCTGTAAGTTTTAAAAACGTCTGAGTGAATGCAGGAAGAGGGAAGAGGCAGAAGAGCTGGAAGTGTGTGTGCTTTGCACAGGCTGTGAGTTTTTTAAACTCTAATTGAATTCAGGAAGAGGGAAGAGGCAGAGGGGCTGGAACTGTGTTCTTTGCATGGCCTGTGAGTTTTAAAAATGTCTGAGTGAATCCAGGAACAGGGAAGAAGCAGAGGAGCTGAAAGTGTCTGCATGTGCACAGGCTGTGAGATTTAAAAACGTCTGAGTGAATGCAGGAACAGGGAAGAGGCAGAGGGGCTGGAAGAGCGTGTGTGTACAAGCTGTGAGTTTTAAAACCTCTGAGTGAACAAGAAGAGGGAAGAGGCAGAGGGGCTGAAAGTGTGTGCGTGTGCAGAGGCTGTGAGTTTTTAAAATGTCTGAGTGAATGGAGGAACAGGAAAGAGACAGAGGGGCTGGAAGTGTGTATGCTTTGCACAGGCTGTGAGTTTTAAAAACCTCTGAATGAATCCAGGAAGAGGGAAGAGGCAGAGGGGCTGGAAGTGCGTGTGTCTACAAGCTGTGAGTTTTAAAACTTCTGAGTGAATCCAGGAAGAGGGACGAGGCAGAGGGGCTGGAGGTGTGTGTGTGTGCACAGGCTGTGAGTTTTAAAAATGTCTTAGTGAATCCAGGAAGAGGGAAGTGGCAGAAGGGCTGGAAGTGTTTGTGTGTGCACAGGCTGTGAGTTTTAAAACATCTGAGTGAATACAGGAGCAGGGAAGAGGCAGAAGTGCTGGAAGTGTATGCATGTGCAAGGGCTGTGAGTTTTAAAAATGTCTGAGTGAATCCAGGAATAGGGAAGTGGAAGAGGGGCGGGAAGTGTGTGTGTGGGTGCACAGGCTATGAGTTTTAATACGTCTGAGTGAATGCAGAAACAGGGAAGAGGCAGAGGGGCTGGAAGTGTGTGTGTGTACAAGCTGTGAGTTTTAAAACGTCTGAGTGAATGCAGGAACACGGAAGAGGCAGAGGGGCTGGAAGTGTGTGTGTGTACAAGCTATGAGTTTTAAAACGTCTGAGTGAATTCAGGAACAGGGAAGAGGCAGAGGGGCTGAAAGTGTGTCCGTATGCACAGGCTGTGAGTTTTTAAAATGTCTGAGTGAATGGAGGAACAGGAAAGAGACAGAGGGGCTGGAAGTGTGTATGCTTTGCACAGGCTGTGAGTTTTAAAAACCTCTGAATCAATCCAGGAAGAGGAAAGAGGCAGAGGGGCTGGAAGTGTGTGTGTCTACAAGCTGTGAGTTTTAAAACATCTGAGTGAATCCAGAAAGAGTGACAAGGCAGAGGGGCTGGAGGTGTGTCTGTGTGCACAGGCTGTGACTTTTAAATATGTCTGAGTGAATCCAGGAAGAGGGAAGAGGCAGACGTGCTGGAAGTGTATGCATGTGCAAAGGCTGTGAGTTTTAAAAATGTCTGAGTGAATCCAGGAAGAGGGAAGTGGCAGAAGGGCTGGAAGTGTGTGCAGGCTGTGAGTTTTAAAAACCTCTGAATGAATCCAGGAATAGGGAAGAGGCAGAGGGGCTGGAAGTGTGTGCGCGTGTACAGGCTTTGAGTTTTAAAAACCTCTGAATGAATCTAGGAAGAGGAACGAGGCAGAGGGGCTGGAACTGTGTGCTTTGCACGGCCTGTGAGTTTTTAAAACTCTGATTCAATCCAGGAAGAGGCAGAAGGTCTGGAGGTGTGTCCGTGTGCACAGGCTGTGATTTTTAAAAACTCCTGAGTGAATCCAGGAAGAGGAAGAGGCAGAGGGGCTGGAAGTGTGTGTGTGTACAAGCTGTGAGTTTTAAAACATCTGAGTGAATGCAGGAAGGGGGAAGAGGCAGAGGGGCTGGAAGTGTGTATGCTTTGCACAGTCTGTGAGTTTTAAAACTTCTGAATGAATTCAGAAAGAGGGACGAGGCATAGGGGCTGGAGGTATGTGTGTGTGCACAGGCTGTGAGTTTTAAAAATGTCTGAGTGAATCCAGGAAGAGGGAAGTGGCAGAAGGGCTGGAAGTGTGTGCTTTGCATGGCCTGTGAGTTTTTAATACGTCTGAGTGAATGCAGGAAGAGGGAAGAGGCAGAGGGGCTGGAAGTGTGTTCGTGTGCACAGGCTTTGAGTTTTTAAACGTCTGAGGGAATCCAGGAAGTGGGAAGAGACAGAAAGGCTGGAAGTGTGCGTTTACGCACAGGCTCTAAGTTTTAAAAACCTCTAAATGAATCCAGGAACAGGGAAGAAGCAGAGGGGATAAAGTGTGTGCTGTGCACAG
The DNA here is from genome assembly GCF_964273705.1 of Natrix helvetica. Taxonomy (NCBI): domain Eukaryota; kingdom Metazoa; phylum Chordata; class Lepidosauria; order Squamata; family Natricidae; genus Natrix; species Natrix helvetica. The sequence continues at coordinate 43,482,313 of NC_138555.1, forward strand.
CCTGTGAGTTTTAAAAATGTCTGAGTGAATGGTGGAACAGGAAAGAGGCAGAGGGGATGGAACTGTGTGCTTTGCACGGCCTGTGAGTTTTAAAAACTCTGATTCAATCCAGGAAGAGGCAGAAGGTCTGGAGGTGTGTCCGTGTGCACAGGCTGTGATTTTTAAAAACTCCTGAGTGAATCCAGGAAGAGGAAAGAGGCAGAGGGGCTGGAAGTGTGTGTGTGTACAAGCTGTGAGTTTTAAAACGTCTGAGTGAATGCAGGAAGGGGGAAGAGGCAGAGGGGCTGGAAGTGTGTATGCTTTGCACAGGCTGTGAGTTTTAAAAACCTCTGAATCAATCAAGGAAGAGGAAAGAGGCAGAGGGGCTGGAATTGTGTGTGTCTACAAGCTGTGAGTTTTAAAACTTCTGAGTGAATCCAGGAAGAGGGACGAGGCAGAGGGGCTGGAGGTGTGTGTGTGTGCACAGGCTGTGAGTTTTAAAAATGTCTGAGTGAATCCAGGAAGAGGGAAGTGGCAGAAGGGCTGGAAGTGTGTGCTTTGCACGGCCTGTGAGTTTTTAAAACGTCTGAGTGAATGCAGGAAGAGGGAAGAGGCAGAGGGGCTGGAAGTGTGCGTTTACGCACAGGCTCTGAGTTTTAAAAACCTCTGAATGAATCCAGGAACAGGGAAGAAGCAGAGGGGATAAAGTGTGTGCTGTGCACAGCCTGTTAGTTTTAAAAATGTCTGAGTGAATGGAGGAACAGGAAAGAGACAGAGGGGCTGGAAGTGTGTATGCTTTGCACAGGCTGTGAGTTTTAAAAACCTCTGAATGAATCCAGGAAGAGGGAAGAGGCAGAGCAAAGCATATACACTTCCAGCCCCTCTGCCTCTTCCCCCTTCCTGCATTCACTCAGACGTTTTAAAACTCACAGCTTGTACACACACACACTTCCAGCCCCTCTGCCTCTTCCTCTTCCTGGATTCACTCAGGAGTTTTTAAAAATCACAGCCTGTGCACACGGACACACCTCCAGACCTTCTGCCTCTTCCTGGATTGAATCAGAGTTTTAAAAACTCACAGGCCGTGCAAAGCACACAGTTCCAGCCCCTCTGCCTCGTTCCTCTTCCTAGATTCATTCAGAGGTTTTTAAAACTCAAAGCCTGTACACGCGCACACACTTCCAGCCCCTCTGCCTCTTCCCTATTCCTGGATTCATTCAGAGGTTTTTAAAACTCACAGCCTGCACACACTTCCAGCCCTTCTGCCACTTCCCTCTTCCTGGATTCACTCAGACATTTTTAAAACTCACAGCCTTTCAACATGCATACACTTCCAGCACGTCTGCCTCTTCCCTCTTCCTGGATTCACTCAGATGTTTTAAAACTCACAGCTTGTAGACACACACACTTCCAGCCCCTCTGCCTCTTTCCTCTTCCTGGATTGATTCAGAGGTTTTTAAATCTCACAGCCTGTGCAAAGCATACACACTTCCAGCCCCTCTGTCTCTTTCCTGTTCCTCCATTCACTCAGACATTTTAAAAACTCACAGCCTGTGCATACGGACACACTTTCAGCCCCTCTGCCTCTTCCCTCTTCCTGCATTCACTCAGACGTTTTAAAACTCATAGCTTGTACACACACACACTTCCAGCCCCTCTGCCTCTTCCGTGTTCCTGCATTCACTCAGACGTTTTAAAACTCACAGCTTGTACACACACACACTTCCAGCCCCTCTGCCTCTTCCCTGTTTCTGCATTCACTCAGACGTATTAAAACTCATAGCCTGTGCACCCACACACACACTTCCCGCCCCTCTTCCACTTCCCTATTCCTGGATTCACTCAGACATTTTTAAAACTCACAGCCCTTGCACATGCATACACTTCCAGCACTTCTGCTTCTACCCTCTTCCTGCATTCACTCAGACGTTTTAAAACTCATAGCCTGTGCACCCCCACACACACTTCCAGCCCCTCTGCCTCTTCCCTCTTCCTGGATTGATTCAGAGGTTTTTAAAACTCACAGCCTATGCAAAGCATACACACTTCCAGCCCCTCTGCCTCTTCCCTGTTCCTGTATTCACTCAGATGTTTTAAAACTCACAGCCTGTGCACACACAAACACTTCCAGCCCTTCTGCCACTTCCCTCTTCCTGGATTCACTAAGACATTTTTAAAACTCACAGCCTGTGCACACACACACACCTCCAGCCCCTCTGCCTCGTCCCTCTTCCTGGATTCACTCAGAAGTTTTAAAACTCACAGCTTGTAGACACACGCACTTCCAGCCCCTCTGCCTCTTCCCTCTTCCTGGATTCATTCAGAGGTTTTTAAAACTCACAGCCTGTGCAAAGCATACACACTTCCAGCCCCTCTGTCTCTTTCCTGTTCCTCCATTCACTCAGACATTTTAAAATCTCACAGCCTCTGCACACGCACACACTTTCAGCCCCTCTGCCTCTTCCCTCTTCTTGTTCACTCAGAGGTTTTAAAACTCACAGCTTGTACACACACGCACTTCCAGCCCCTCTGCCTCTTCCCTGTTCCTGCATTCACTCAGACGTTTTTAAATCTCACAGCCTGTGCACACGCAGACACTTTCAGCTCCTCTGCTTCTTCCCTGTTCCTGGATTCACTCAGACATTTTTAAAACTCACAGGCCATGCAAAGAACACAGTTCCAGCCCCTCTGCCTCTTCCCTCTTCCTGCATTCAGTCAGACGTTTTGAAACTCACAGCTTGTGCAAAGCATACACACTTCCAGTCCATCTTCCGCTTCCTTCTTCCCGGATTCACTCAGACGTTTTAAAACTCACAGCCTTTCGACATGCATACACTTCCAGCACTTCTGCCTCTTCCCTCTTCCTCGATTCACTCAGACATTTTTAAAACTCACAGCCTGTGCACACACACACACACCTCCAGCCCCTCTGCCTCGTCCCTCTTCCTGGATTCACTCAGAAGTTTTAAAACTCACAGCTTGTAGACACACACACTTCCAGCCCCTCTGCCTCTTCCCTCTTCCTGGATTCATTCAGACGTTTTTAAAACTCACAGCCTGTGCACACACAGACACTTTCAGCTCCTCTGCTTCTTGACTGTTTCTGGATTCACTCAGACATTTTTAAAACTCACAGGACGTGCAAAGAACACAGTTCCAGCCCCTCTGCCTCTTCCCTCTTCCTGCATTCAGTCAGACATTTTAAAACTCACATCCTGTGCACACACGGACAATTCCAGCCCCTCTGCCTCGTCCCTCTTCCTGGATTCACTCAGCCATTTTAAAACTCACAGCCTGTGCACAAGGACACACACTTCCAGCCCCTCGGCCTCTTCTCTCTTCCTGAATTCAATTAGAGTTTAAAAAACTCACAGCCTGTGCAAAGCACACACACTTCCAGCTCTTCTGCCTCTTCCCTCTTCCTGCATTCACTCAGACGTTTTTAAAACTTACAGGCCGTGCAAAGCACACAGTTCCAGCCCCCCTGCCTCGTCCCTCTTCCTAGATTCATTCAGAGGTTTTTAAAACTCACAGCCTGTGCAAAGCACACACACTTCCAGCCCCTCGGCCTCTTCCCTCTTCCTGGATTCAATTAGAGTTTATAAAACTCACAGCCTGTGCGCACACACACACTTCCAGCCCCTCTGCCTCTTCCCCCTTCCTGCATTCACTCAGACGTTTTAAAACTCACAGCTTGTACACACACACACTTCCAGCCCCTCTGCTTCTTTCCTCTTCCTGGATTCACTCAGGAGTTTTTAAAACTCACAGCCTGTGCACACGGAGACACTTCCCGCTCTTCTGCCTCGTCCCTCTTCCTGGATTCACTCAGACATTTTAAAACTCACAGCCCGTGCACAAGGACACACACTTCCAGCCCCTCGGCCTCTTCCCTCTTCCTGAATTCACTCAGACGTTTTTAAAACTCACAGGCCGTGCAAAGCACACAGTTCCAGCCCCACTGCCTTTTCCCTCTTCCTGCATTCAGTCAGATGTTTTAAAACTCACAGACTGTGCAAAGCACACACACTTCCAGCCCCTCGGCCTCTTCCCTCTTCCTGGATTCAATTAGAGTTTATAAAACTCACAGCCTGTGCGCACAAACACACACACACTTCCAGCCCCACTGCCTCTTCCCTCTTCCTGAATTCACTCAGACATTTTAAAACTCACAGCCTGTGCAAAGCACACACACTTCAAGCCCCTCGGCCTCCTCCCTCTTCCTGAATTCAATTAGAGTTTATAAAACTCACAGCCTGTGCAAAGCACACACACTTCCAACCCCTCTGCCTCTTCCCTGTTCCTGGATTCACTCAGACATTTTAAAAACTCACAGCCTGTGCAAAGCACACACAGTTCCAGCCCCTCTGCCTCTTCCCTCTTCCTGCATTCAATTAGAGTTTTTAAAACTCACAGCCTGTGCGCACACACACACTTTCAACCCCTCTGCTTCTTCCCTGTTCCTGGATTCACTCAGACGATTTTAAAACTGACAGGCCATGTAAAGCACACTGTTCCAGCCCCTCTGCCTCTTCCCTCTTCCTGGATTCAATCAGACGTTTTAAAATCTCACAGCCCGTGCAAAGCACACAGTTCCACCCCCTCTGCCTCTTCCCTCTTCTTGGATTCACTCAGATGTTTTAAAACTCACAGCCTGTGCACACGCAGACACTTCTAGCTCTTCTGCCTCTTCCCTCTTCCTGGATTCATTCAGACATTTTAAAACTCACAGCCTGTGCACAAGGACACACTTTCAGCCCCTCTACTTCTTCCCTGTTCCTGGATTCATTCAGACATTTTAAAACTCAGCCTGTGCACAAGGACACACTTTCAGCCCCTCTACTTCTTCCCTCTTCCTGCATTCACTCAGACGTTTTTAAAACTCACAGGCCGTGCAAAGCACACAGTTCCAGCCCCACTGCCTCTTCCCTCTTCCTGGATTCAGTCAGACGTTTTAAAACTCACAGCCTGTGCACACACACACACTTCCAGCCCCTCTGCCTCTTCCCTGTTCCTGGATTCATTCAGACATTTTAAACCTCACAGCCTGTGCACAAGGACACACTTTCAGCCCCTCTACTTCTTCCCTCTTCCTGCATTCACTCAGACGTTTTTAAAACTCATAGGCTGTGCAAAGCACACAGTTCCAGCCCCACTGCCTCTTCCCTCTTCCTGCATTCACTCAGACGTTTTTAAAACTCACAGAATGTGCACACACTTTCAGCCACTCTGCTTCTTCCCTGTTCCTGGATTCAGTCAGACGTTTTTAAAACTCACAGCCCGTGCAAAGCACACACTTCTAGCCCCTCTGCCTCTTCCCTCTTCCTGGATTCATTCAGAGGTTTTTAAAACTCACAGCCTGTGCAAAGCATAGACACTTCCAGCCCCTCTGCCTCTTTCCTGTTCCTCCATTCACTCAGACATTTTTAAAACTCACAGCCTGTGCACAAGGACACACTTTCAGCCCCTCTACTTCTTCCCTCTTCCTGCATTCACTCAGACGTTTTAAAAACTCACAGGCCGTGCAAAGCACACACATCTATCCCCTCTGCCTCTTCCCTCTTCCTGGATTCATTCAGAGGTTTTTAAAACTCACAGCCTGTGCAAAGCATAGACACTTCCAGCCCCTCTGCCTCTTTCCTCTTCCTGGATTGATTCAGAGGTTTTTAAAACTCACAGCCTGTGCAAAGCATACACACTTCCAGCCCCTCTGCCTCTTCCCCCTTCCTGCATTCACTCAGACGTTTTAAAACTCACAGCTTGTACACACACACACTTCCAGCCCCTCTGCCTCTTTCCTCTTCCTGGATTCATTCAGAGGTTTTTAAAAATCACAGCCTGTGCACACGGACACACCTCCAGACTTTCTGCCTCTTCCTGGATTGAATCAGAGTTTTAAAAACTCACAGGCCGTGCAAAGCACACAGTTCCAGCCCCTCTGCCTCTTTCCTGTTCCACCATTCACTCAGACATTTTTAAAACTCACAGGCTGTGCACAGCACACACTTTATCCCCTCTGCTTTTTTCCTGTTCCTGGATTCATTTAGAGGTTTTTAAAACTCAGAGCCTGTGCGTAAACGCACACTTCCAGCCCTTCTGTCTCTTCCCTCTTCCTGGATTCCCTCAGACATTTTAAAACTCAAAGCCTGTGCACACGAACACACTTCCAGCCCCTCTGCCTCTTCCCTCTTCCTGCATTCACTCAGACGTATTAAAAACTCACAGGCCGTGAGTTTTAAAACATCTGAGTGAATCCAAGAAGAGGGAAGAGGCAGAGGGGGTGGAACTGTGTGCTTTGCACGGGCTGTGAGATTTTAAAACGTCTGATTGAATCCAGGAAGAGGGAAGAGGCAGAGGGGCTGGAACTGTGTGCTTTACATGGCCTGTGAGTTTTAAAAACGTCTGAGTGAATGCAGGAAGAGGGAAGAAGTAGAGCGGCTGAAAGTGTGTCCTTGTGCACAGGCTGTGAGTTTTAAAATGTCTGAATGAATCCAGGAACAGGGAAGAGGCAGAGGGGCTGGAAGTATGTGTGTGTGTGCACAGGCTGTGAGTTTTAAAACGTCTGACTGAATCCAGGAAGAGGGAAGAGGCAGTGCAGCTGGAACTGTGTGCTTTGCACGGCCTGTGAGTTTTAAAAACGTCTGAGTGAATGCAGGAAGAGGGAAGAAGTAGAGGGGCTGAAAGTGTGTCCTTGTGCACAGGCTGTGAGTTTTAAAATGTCTGAATGAATCCAGGAACAGGGAAGAAGTAGAGGGGCTGAAAGTGTGTCCTTGTGCACAGGCTGTGAGTTTTAAAATGTCTGAATGAATCCAGGAAGAGGGAAGAGGCAGAGGGGGTGGAACTGTGTGCTTTGCACGGGCTGTGAGATTTTAAAACGTCTGATTGAATCCAGGAAGAGGGAAGAGGCAGAGGGGCTGGAACTGTGTGCTTTACATGGCCTGTGAGTTTTAAAAACGTCTGAGTGAATCCAGGAACAGGGAAGAAGCAGAGGGGTTGAAAGTGTGTGTGTGCGCACAGGCTGTGAGTTTTAAAAACTCTAATTGAATGCAGGAAGAGGGAAGAGGCAGAGGGGCTGGAACTGTGTGTGCTTTGCACAGGCTGTGAGTTTTTAAAATGTCTGAGTGAATCCAGGAACAGGGAAGAGGCAGAGGGGTTGGAAGTGTGTGTGCTTTGCACAGGCTGTGACTTTTATAAACTCTAATTGAATTCAGGAAGAGGGAAGAGGCCGAGGGGCTGGAAGTGTGTGTGCTTTGCACAGGCTGTGAGTTTTAAAACATCTGACTGAATGCAGGAAGAGGGAAAAGGCAGTGGGGCTGGAACTGTGTGCTTTGCACGGCCTGTGAGTTTTAAAAACGTCTGAGTGAATGCAGGAAGAGGGAAGAGGCAGAAGAGCTGGAAGTGTGTGTGCTTTGCACAGGCTGTGAGTTTTAAAATGTCTGAGTGAATCCAGGAAGAGGGACGAGGCAGAAGAGCTGGAAGTGTCTCCGTGTGCACAGGCTGTAAGTTTTAAAACATCTGAGTGAATGCAGGAACAGGGAAGAAGCAAAGGGGGCTGAAAGTGAGTACGTGTGCACAGGCTGTGAGTTTTAAAAACTCTGAGTCAATCCAGGAAGAGGCAGAAGGTCTGGAGGTGTGTCCGTGTGCACATACTGTGATTTTTAAAAACGCCTTAGTGAATCCAGGAAGAGGAAAGAGGAAGAGGGGCTGGAAGTGTGTATGCTTTGCACAGGCTGTGAGTTTTAAAAACTCTGAGTCAATCCAGGAAGAGGCAGAAGGTCTGGAGGTGTGTCCGTGTGCACATACTGTGATTTTTAAAAACGCCTTAGTGAATCCAGGAAGAGGAAAGAGGCAAAGGGGCTGGAAGTGTGTGTGTGTACAAGCTGTGAGTTTTAAAACCTCTGAGTGAACAAGAAGAGGGAAGAGGCAGAGGGGCTGAAAGTGTGTGCGTGTGCAGAGGCTGTGAGTTTTTAAAATATCTGAGTGAATTGAGGAACAGGAAAGAGACAGAGGGGCTGGAAGTGTGTATGCTTTGCACAGGCTGTGAGTTTTAAAAACCTCTGAATGAATCCAGGAAGAGGGAAGAGGCAGAGGGGCTGGAAGTGCGTGTGTCTACAAGCTGTGAGTTTTAAAACTTCTGAGTGAATCCAGGAAGAGGGACGAGGCAGAGGGGCTGGAGGTGTGTGTGTGTGCACAGGCTGTGAGTTTTAAAAATGTCTTAGTGAATCCAGGAAGAGGAAAGAGGCAGAGGGGCTGGAAGTGTCTATGCTTTGCACAGGCTGTGAGTTTTAAAAACCTCTGAATGAATCCAGGAAGAGGGAAGAGGCAGAGGGGCTGGAAGTGTGTATGCTTTGCATAGGCTGTGAGTTTTAAAAACCTCTGAATCAATCCAGGAAGAGGGAAGAGGCAGAGGAGCTGGAAGTGTGTGTGGGGGTGCACAGGCTATGAGTTTTAAAACGTCTGAGTGAATGCAGGAAGAGGGTAGAAGCAGAGGGGCTGGAATTGTCCGTGTGTGCACAGGATGTGAGTTTTAAAAATGTCTGACTGAATGCAGGAAGAGGCAAGAAGCAGAGGAGCTGAAAGTGTCTGTGTGTGCACAGGCTGTGAGTTTTAAAAACGTCTGAATGAATCCAGGAAGAGGGACGAGGCAGAGGGGCTGGAGGTGTGTGTGTGTGCACAGGCTGTGAGTTTTAAAAATGTCTGAGTGAATCGAGGAAGAGGGAAGAGGCAGAAATGCTGGAAGTGTATGCATGTCGAAAGGCTGTGAGTTTTAAAACGTCTGAGTGAATCCGGGAAGAAGGAAGCGGAAGATGGACTGGAAGTGTGTATGCTTTGCACAAGCTGTGAGTTTCAAAACGTCTGACTGAATGCAGGAAGAGGGAAGAGGCAGAGGGGCTGGAACTGTGTTCTTTGCATGGCCTGTGAGTTTTAAAAATGTCTGAGTGAATCCAGGAACAGGGAAGAAGCAGAGGAGCTGAAAGTGTCTGCGTGTGCACAGGCTGTGAGATTTAAAAACGTCTGAGTGAATGCAGGAACAGGGAAGAGGCAGAGGGGCTGGAAGTGCGTGTGTGTACAAGCTGTGAGTTTTAAAACCTCTGAGTGAACAAGAAGAGGGAAGAGGCAGAGGGGCTGAAAGTCTGTGCGTGTGCAGAGGCTGTGAGTTTTTAAAATGTCTGAGTGAATGGAGGAACAGGAAAGAGACAGAGGGGCTGGAAGTGTGTATGCTTTGCATAGGCTGTGAGTTTTAAAAACCTCTGAATGAATCCAGGAAGAGGGAAGAGGCAGAGGGGCTGGAAGTGCGTGTGTCTACAAGCTGTGAGTTTTAAAACTTCTGAGTGAATCCAGGAAGAGGGACGAGGCAGAGGGGCTGGAAGTCTTTGTGTGTGCACAGGCTGTGAGTTTTAAAACATCTGAGTGAATACAGGAACAGGGAAGAGGCAGAGGGGCTGGAAGTGTGTATGCTTTGCATAGGCTGTGAGTTTTAAAAACCTCTGAATCAATCCAGGAAGAGGGAAGAGGCAGAGGGGCTGGAAGTTTGTGTGTGGGTGCACAGGCTATGAGTTTTAAAACGTCTAAGTGAATGCAGGAAGAGGGTAGAAGCAGAAGTGCTGGAAGTGTGTGCTGTGCATAGCCTGTGAGTTTTAAAAATGTGTGAGTGAATCCAGAAAGAGGGTAGAGGCAGAGGGGCTGGAAGTGTGTATGTCTACAAGCTGTGAGTTTTAAAACATCTGAGTGAATCCAGGAAGAGTGACAAGGCAGAGGGGCTGGAGGTGTGTCTGTGTGCACAGGCTGTGAGTTTTAAATATGCCTGAGTGAATCCAGGAAGAGGGAAGAGGCAGAAGTGCTGGAAGTGTATGCATGTGCAAAGGCTGTGAGTTTTAAAAATGTCTGAGTGAATCCAGGAAGAGGGAAGTGGCAGAAGGGCTGGAAGTGTGTGCGCGTGTACAGGCTGTGAGTTTTAAAAACCTCTGAATGAATCCAGGAATAGGGAAGAGGCAGAGGGGCTGGAAGTGTGTCCGTGTGCACAGGCTTTGAGTTTTAAAAACCTCTGAATGAATCTAGGAAGAGGGACGAGGCAGAGGGGCTGGAACTGTGTGCTTTGCGCGGCCTGTGAGTTTTTAAAACTCTGATTCAATCCAGGAAGAGGCAGAAGGTCTGGAGGTGTGTCCGTGTGCACAGGCTGTGATTTTTAAAAACTACTGAGTGAATCCAGGAAGAGGAAAGAGGCAGAGGGGCTGGAAGTGTGTATGCTTTGCATAGGCTGTGAGTTTTAAAAACCTCTGAATCAATCCAGGAAGAGGGAAGAGGCAGAGGAGCTGGAAGTGTGTGTGGGGGTGCACAGGCTATGAGTTTTAAAAACCTCTGAATGAATCTAGGAAGAGGGACGAGGCAGAGGGGCTGGAACTGTGTTCTTTGCACGTCCTGTGAGTTTTAAAAATGTCTGACTGAATCCAGAAACAGGCAAGAAGCAGAGGAGCTGAAAGTGTCTGTGTGTGCACAGGCTGTGAGTTTTAAAAACGTCTGAATGAATCCAGGAAGAGGGACGAGGCAGAGGGGCTGGAGGTGTGTGTGTGTGCACAGGCTGTGAGTTTTAAAAATGTCTGAGTGAATCGAGGAAGAGGGAAGAGGCAGAAGTGCTGGAAGTGTATGTATGTCGAAAGGCTGTGAGTTTTAAAACGTCTGAGTGAATCCGGGAAGAAGGACGCGGAAGATGGACTGGAAGTGTGTATGCTTTGCACAAGCTGTGAGTTTCAAAACGTCTGACTGAATGCAGGAAGAGGGAAGAGGCAGAGGGGCTGGAACTGTGTTCTTTGCATGGCCTGTGAGATTTAAAAACGTCTGAGTGAATGCAGGAACAGGGAAGAGGCAGAGGGGCTGGAAGTGCGTGTGTGTACAAGCTGTGAGTTTTAAAACCTCTGAGTGAACAAGAAGAGGGAAGAGGCAGAGGGGCTGAAAGTGTGTGCGTGTGCAGAGGCTGTGAGTTTTTAAAATATCTGAGTGAATGGAGGAACAGGAAAGAGACAGAGGGGCTGGAAGTGTGTGTGCTTTGCACAGGCTGTGAGTTTTAAAAACCTCTGAATGAATCCAGGAAGAGGGAAGAGGCAGAGGGGCTGGAAGTGCGTGTGTCTACAAGCTGTGAGTTTTAAAACTTCTGAGTGAATCCAGGAAGAGGGACGAGGCAGAGGGGCTGGAGGTGTGTGTGTGTGCACAGGCTGTGAGTTTTAAAAATGTCTTAGTGAATCCAGGAAGAGGGAAGTGGCAGAAGGGCTGGAAGTGTTTGTGTGTGCACAGGCTGTGAGTTTTAAAACATCTGAGTGAATACAGGAACAGGGAAGACGCAGAGGGGCTGGAAGTGTGTATGCTTTGCACAGGCTGTGAGTTTTAAAAACCTCTGAATGAATCCAGGAAGAGGGAAGAGGCAGAGGGGCTGGAAGTGTGTATGCTTTGCATAGGCTGTGAGTTTTAAAAACCTCTGAATCAATCCAGGAAGAGGGAAGAGGCAGAGGAGCTGGAAGTGTGTGTGGGGGTGCACAGGCTATGAGTTTTAAAACGTCTGAGTGAATGCAGGAAGAGGGTAGAAGCAGAGGGGCTGGAATTGTCCGTGTGTGCACAGGATGTGAGTTTTAAAAATGTCTGACTGAATGCAGGAAGAGGCAAGAAGCAGAGGAGCTGAAAGTGTCTGTGTGTGCACAGGCTGTGAGTTTTAAAAACGTCTGAATGAATCCAGGAAGAGGGACGAGGCAGAGGGGCTGGAGGTGTGTGTGTGTGCACAGGCTGTGAGTTTTAAAAATGTCTGAGTGAATCGAGGAAGAGGGAAGAGGCAGAAATGCTGGAAGTGTATGCATGTCGAAAGGCTGTGAGTTTTAAAACGTCTGAGTGAATCCGGGAAGAAGGAAGCGGAAGATGGACTGGAAGTGTGTATGCTTTGCACAAGCTGTGAGTTTCAAAACGTCTGACTGAATGCAGGAAGAGGGAAGAGGCAGAGGGGCTGGAACTGTGTTCTTTGCATGGCCTGTGAGTTTTAAAAATGTCTGAGTCAATCCAGGAACAGGGAAGAAGCAGAGGAGCTGAAAGTGTCTGCGTGTGCACAGGCTGTGAGATTTAAAAACGTCTGAGTGAATGCAGGAACAGGGAAGAGGCAGAGGGGCTGGAAGTGCGTGTGTGTACAAGCTGTGAGTTTTAAAACCTCTGAGTGAACAAGAAGAGGGAAGAGGCAGAGGGGCTGAAAGTCTGTGCGTGTGCAGAGGCTGTGAGTTTTTAAAATGTCTGAGTGAATGGAGGAACAGGAAAGAGACAGAGGGGCTGGAAGTGTGTATGCTTTGCATAGGCTGTGAGTTTTAAAAACCTCTGAATGAATCCAGGAAGAGGGAAGAGGCAGAGGGGCTGGAAGTGCGTGTGTCTACAAGCTGTGAGTTTTAAAACTTCTGAGTGAATCCAGGAAGAGGGACGAGGCAGAGGGGCTGGAAGTCTTTGTGTGTGCACAGGCTGTGAGTTTTAAAACATCTGAGTGAATACAGGAACAGGGAAGAGGCAGAGGGGCTGGAAGTGTGTATGCTTTGCATAGGCTGTGAGTTTTAAAAACCTCTGAATCAATCCAGGAAGAGGGAAGAGGCAGAGGGGCTGGAAGTGTGTGTGTGGGTGCACAGGCTATGAGTTTTAAAACGTCTAAGTGAATGCAGGAAGAGGGTAGAAGCAGAAGTGCTGGAAGTGTATGCATGTGCAAAGGCTGTGAGTTTTAAAAATGTCTGAGTGAATCCAGGAAGAGGGAAGTGGCAGAAGAGCTGGAAGTGTGTGCGCGTGTACAGGCTGTGAGTTTTAAAAACCTCTGAATGAATCCAGGAATAGGGAAGAGGCAGAGGGGCTGGAAGTGTGTCCGTGTGCACAGGCTTTGAGTTTTAAAAACCTCTGAATGAATCTAGGAAGAGGGACGAGACAGAGGGGCTGGAACTGTGTGCTTTGCACGGCCTGTGAGTTTTTAAAACTCTGATTCAATCCAGGAAGAGGCAGAAGGTCTGGAGGTGTGTCCGTGTGCACAGGCTGTGATTTTTAAAAACTCCTGAGTGAATCCAGGAAGAGGAAAGAGGCAGAGGGGCTGGAAGTGTGTGTGTGTACAAGTTGTGAGTTTTAAAACGTCTGAGTGAATGCAGGAAGGGGGAAGAGGCAGAGGGGCTGGAAGTGTGTGTGTGCGCACAGGCTGTGAGTTTTATAAACTCTAATTGAATCCAGGAAGAGGGAAGAGGCCGAGGGGCTGGAAGTGTGTGTGCTTTGCACAGGCTGTGAGTTTTAAAAACCTCTGAATGAATCTAGGAAGAGGGACGAGGCAGGGGGGCTGGAACTGTGTGCTTTGCACGGCCTGTAAGTTTTAAAAACGTCTGAGTGAATGCAGGAAGAGGGAAGAGGCAGAAGAGCTGGAAGTGTGTGTGCTTTGCACAGGCTGTGAGTTTTTTAAACTCTAATTGAATTCAGGAAGAGGGAAGAGGCCGAGGGGCTGGAAGTGTGTGTCCTTGTGCACAGGCTGTGAGTTTTAAAATGTCTGAGTGAATCCAGGAAGAGGGACGAGGCAGAGGGGCTGGAATTGTCCATGTGTGCACAGGATGTGAGTTTTAAAATGTCTGACTGAATGCAGGAAGAGGGAAGAGGCAGAGGGGCTGGAACTGTGTTCTTTGCACGTCCTGTGAGTTTTAAAAATGTCTGACTGAATCCAGAAACAGGCAAGAAGCAGAGGAGCTGAAAGTGTCTGTGTGTGCACAGGCTGTGAGTTTTAAAAACGTCTGAATGAATCCAGGAAGAGGGACGAGGCAGAGGGCCTGGAGGTGTGTGTGTGTGCACAGGCTGTGAGTTTTAAAAATGTCTGAGTGAATCGAGGAAGAGGGAAGAGGCAGAAGTGCTGGAAGTGTATGTATGTCGAAAGGCTGTGAGTTTTAAAACGTCTGAGTGAATCCGGGAAGAAGGACGCGGAAGATGGACTGGAAGTGTGTATGCTTTGCACAAGCTGTGAGTTTCAAAACGTCTGACTGAATGCAGGAAGAGGGAAGAGGCAGAGGGGCTGGAACTGTGTTCTTTGCATGGCCTGTGAGATTTAAAAACGTCTGAGTGAATGCAGGAACAGGGAAGAGGCAGAGGGGCTGGAAGTGCGTGTGTGTACAAGCTGTGAGTTTTAAAACCTCTGAGTGAACAAGAAGAGGGAAGAGGCAGAGGGGCTGAAAGTGTGTGCGTGTGCAGAGGCTGTGAGTTTTTAAAATGTCTGAGTGAATGGAGGAACAGGAAAGAGACAGAGGGGCTGGAAGTGTGTGTGCTTTGCACAGGCTGTGAGTTTTAAAAACCTCTGAATGAATCCAGGAAGAGGGAAGAGGCAGAGGGGCTGGAAGTGCGTGTGTCTACAAGCTGTGAGTTTTAAAACTTCTGAGTGAATCCAGGAAGAGGGACGAGGCAGAGGGGCTGGAGGTGTGTGTGTGTGCACAGGCTGTGAGTTTTAAAAATGTCTTAGTGAATCCAGGAAGAGGGAAGTGGCAGAAGGGCTGGAAGTGTTTGTGTGTGCACAGGCTGTGAGTTTTAAAACATCTGAGTGAATACAGGAACAGGGAAGACGCAGAGGGGCTGGAAGTGTGTATGCTTTGCATAGGCTGTGAGTTTTAAAAACCTCTGAATCAATCCAGGAAGAGGGAAGAGGCAGAGGGGCTGGAAGTGTGTGTGTGGGTGCACAGGCTATGAGTTTTAAAACGTCTGAGTGAATGGAGGAAGAGGGTAGAAGCAGAAGTGCTGGAAGTGTGTGCTGTGCATAGCCTGTGAGTTTTAAAAATGTCTGAGTGAATCCAGAAAGAGGGTAGAGGCAGAGGGGCTGGAAGTGTGTGTGTCTACAAGCTGTGAGTTTTAAAACATCTGAGTGAATCCAGGAAGAGGAAAGAGGCAGAGGGGCTGGAAGTGTGTGTGTGTACAAGCTGTGAGTTTTAAAACGTCTGAGTGAATGCAGGAAGGGGGAAGAGGCAGAGGGGCTGGAAGTGTGTGTGTGCGCACAGGCTGTGAGTTTTATAAACTCTAATTGAATCCAGGAAGAGGGAAGAGGCCGAGGGGCTGGAAGTGTGTGTCCTTGTGCACTGGCTGTGAGTTTTAAAAACCTCTGAATGAATCTAGGAAGAGGGACGAGGCAGGGGGGCTGGAACTGTGTGCTTTGCACGGCCTGTAAGTTTTAAAAACGTCTGAGTGAATGCAGGAAGAGGGAAGAGGCAGAAGAGCTGGAAGTGTGTGTGCTTTGCACAGGCTGTGAGCTTTTTAAACTCTAATTGAATTCAGGAAGAGGGAAGAGGCCGAGGGGCTGGAAGTGTGTGTCCTTGTGCACTGGCTGTGAGTTTTAAAATGTCTGAGTGAATCCAGGAAGAGGGACGAGGCAGAGGGGCTGGAATTGTCCGTGTGTGCACAGGATGTGAGTTTTAAAATGTCTGACTGAATGCAGGAAGAGGGAAGAGGCAGAGGGGCTGGAACTGTGTTCTTTGCACGTCCTGTGAGTTTTAAAAATGTCTGAGTGAATCCAGAAACAGGCAAGAAGCAGAGGAGCTGAAAGTGTCTGTGTGTGCACAAGCTGTGAGTTTTAAAACTTCTGAGTGAATCCAGGAAGAGGGACGAGGCAGAGGGGCTGGAGGTATGTGTGTGTGCACAGGCTGTGAGTTTTAAAAATGTCTGAGTGAATCGAGGAAGAGGGAAGAGGCAGAAGTGCTGGAAGTGTATGCATGTCGAAAGGCTGTGAGTTTTAAAACGTCTGAGTGAATCCGGGAAGAAGGAAGCAGAAGATAGACTGGAAGTGTGTATGCTTTGCACAAGCTGTGAGTTTCAAAACGTCTGACTGAATGCAGGAAGAGGGAAGAGGCAGAGGGGCTGGAACTGTGTTCTTTGCATGGCCTGTGAGTTTTAAAAATGTCTGAGTGAATCCAGGAAGAGGGAAGTGGCAGAAGGGCTGGAAGTGTGTGCGCGTGTACAGGCTGTGAGTTTTAAAAACCTCTGAATGAATCCAGGAATAGGGAAGAGGCAGAGGGGCTGGAAGTGTGTCCGTGTGCACAGGCTTTGAGTTTTAAAAACCTCTGAATGAATCTAGGAAGAGGGACGAGGCAGAGGGGCTGGAACTGTGTGCTTTGCACGGCCTGTGAGTTTTTAAAACTCTGATTCAATCCAGGAAGAGGCAGAAGGTCTGGAGGTGTGTCCGTGTGCACAGGCTGTGATTTTTAAAAACTCCTGAGTGAATCCAGGAAGAGGAAAGAAGCAGAGGGGCTGGAAGTGTGTGTGTGTACAAGCTGTGAGTTTTAAAACGTCTGAGTGAATGCAGGAAGGGGGAAGAGGCAGAGGGGCTGGAAGTGTGTGTGTGCGCACAGGCTGTGAGTTTTATAAACTCTAATTGAATCCAGGAAGAGGGAAGAGGCCGAGGGGCTGGAAGTGTGTGTGCTTTGCACAGGCTGTGAGTTTTAAAAACCTCTGAATGAATCTAGGAAGAGGGACGAGGCAGGGGGGCTGGAACTGTGTGCTTTACACGGCCTGTAAGTTTTAAAAACGTCTGAGTGAATGCAGGAAGAGGGAAGAGGCAGAAGAGCTGGAAGTGTGTCCCTGTGCAGAGGGTTTGAGTTTTAAAAACCTCTGAGTGAATCCAGGAAGAGGGAAGAGGCAGAGGGTCTGGAAGTATGTGCCTCTACACAGGCTGTGAGTTTTAAAACATCTGAGTGAATCCAGGTAGAGGGAAGAGGCAGAGGGGCTGGAAGTGTGTGTGTGTGCACAGGCTGTGAGTATTAAAAACATCTGAGTGAATCCAGGAACAGGGAAGCGGTACAGGGGCTGGAAGTGTCTCCCTTTGCAAAGATTGTGAGTTTTAAGAACATCTGAGTGAATCCAGGAATAGGGAAGAGGTATAGGCGCTGGAACTCTGTGCCTGTACACAGGCTTTTAGTTTTAAAAACGTCTGAGTGAATCCAGGAAGAGGGAAGAGGCAGAGGGGCTGGAAGTGTGTTTGTGTGCACAGGCTGTGAGTTTTTAAAACATCTGAGTGAATCCAGGAAGAGGGAAGAGGTACAGGGTCTGGAAGTGTGTGCCTGTGCTCAGGTTGTGAGTTTTAAAAACCTCTGAGTGAATCCAGGAAGAGGTAAGAGGCACAGGGGCACAGGGGCTGGAAGTGTGTCCCTGTGCACAGGCTGTGAGTTTTAAAAACCTCTGAGTGAATCCAGGAAGAGGGAAGAGGCAGAGTGTCTGGAAGTGTGTGCCTGTGCACAGGTTGTGAGTTTTAAAAACCTCTGAGTGTCCCTGTGCAGAGGCTTTGAGTTTTAAAAACCTCTCAGTGAATCCAGGAAGAGGGAAGAGGAAGAGGGTCTGGAAGTGTGTGCCTGTGCACAGGTTGTGAGTTTTAAAAACCTCTGAGTGAATCCAGGAAGAGGGAAGAGGCAGAGGGTCTGGAAGTATGTGCCTCTACACAGGTTGTGAGTTTTAAAACATCTGAGTGAATCCAGGTAGAGGGAAGAGGCAGAGGGGCTGGAAGTGTGTGCCTGTGCACAGGTGTGAGTTTTAAAAACATCTGAGTGAATCCAGGAACAGGGAAGCGGTACAGGGGCTGGAAGTCTGTCCCTGTGCAAATGGTGTGAGTTTTTAAAACATCTGAGTGAATCCAGGAAGAGGGAAGAGGTACAGGGGCTGGAACAGTGTGCCTCTGCACAGGCTTTGAGTTTTAAAAACCTCTGAGTGAATCCAGGAAGAGGGAAGAGGCACAGGGGCTGGAAGTGTGTATGTGTGCACAGGCTGTGAGTTTTTAAAACCTCTGAGTGAATCCAGGAAGAGGGAAGAGGCAGAGGGTTGTAAGTGTGTCCCTGTGCAGAGGCTTTGAGTTTTAAAAACCTCTGAGTGAATTCAAGAAGAGGGAAGAGGCAGAGGGTCTGGAAGTGTGTCCCTGTGCAGAGGCTTTGAGTTTTAAAAACCTCTGAGAGAATCCAGGAAGAGGGAAGAGGCAGAGGGTCTGGAAGTGCGTGCCTGTGCACAGGTTGTGAGTTTTAAAAACCTCTGAGTGAATCCAGGAAGAGGGAAGAGGCAGAGGGTCTGGAAGTGTGTGCCTGTGCACAGGTTGTGAGTTTTAAAAACCTCTGAGTGAATCCAGGTAGAGGGAAGAGGCAGAGGGTCTGGAAGTGTGTGCGTGTGCACGGCTGTGAGTTTTTAAAACCTCTGAGTGAATCCAGGAAGAGGGAAGAGGCAGAGGGTTGTAAGTGTGTCCTTTGGCAGAGGCTTTGAGTTTTAAAAACCTCTGACTGAATCCAGGAAGAGGGTAGAGACAGAGGGTCTGGAAGTATGTGCCTCTACACAGGCTGTGAGTTTTAAAACATCTGAGTGAATCCAGGTAGAGGGAAGAGGCAGAGGGGCTGGAAGTGTGTGTGTGTGCACAGGCTGTGAGTATTAGAAATATCTGAGTGAATCCAGGAACAGGGAAGCGGTACAGGGGCTGGAAGTGTCTCCCTTTGCAAAGATTGTGAGTTTTAAGAACATCTGAGTGAATCCAGGAATAGGGAAGAGGTACAGGCGCTGGAACTCTGTGCCTGTACACAGGTTGTGAGTTTTAAAAACGTCTGACTGAATCCAGGAAGAGGGAAGAGGCACAGAGGCTGGAAGTGTGTGTGTGTGAACAGGCTGTGAGTTTTAAAAACCTCTGAGTGAATCCAAGAAGAGGGAAGAGACAGAGGGTCTGGAAGTATGTGCCTCTACACAGGCTGTGAGTTTTAAAACATCTGAGTGAATCCAGGTAGAGGTAAGAGGCAGAGGGGCTGGAAGTGTTTGTGTGTGTGCACAGGCTTTGAGGTGTAAAAACCTCTGAGTGAATCCAGGAAGAGGGTAGAGAGAGAGGGTCTGGAAGTATGTGCCTCTACACATTCTGTGAGTTTTAAAACATCTGAGTGAATCCAGGTAGAGGGAAGAGGCAGAGGGGCTGGAAGTGTGTTTGTGTGCACAGGCTGTGAGTTTTAAAAACATCTGAGTGAATCCAGGAACAGGGAAGCGGTACAGGGGCTGGAAGTGTGTCCCTGTGCAAATGGTGTGAGTTTTTAAAACATCTGACTGAATCCAGGAAGAGGGAATAGGTACAGGGGCTGGAACTGTGTGCCTCTGCACAGGCTTTGAGTTTTAAAAACGTCTGAGTGAATCCAGGAAGAGGGAAGAGGCAGAGGGGATGGAAGTGTCTGTGTGTGCACAGGTTGTGAGTTTTAAAAACCTCTGAGTAAATGCAGGAAGAGGGAAGAGGCATACGATTTTAAGTGTGTCCCTGTGCAGAGGCTTTGAGTTTTAAAAACCTCTGAGTGAATTCAAGAAGAGGGAAGAGCCAGAGGATCTGGAAGTGTGTTCCTGTGCACAGGTTGTGAGTTTTAAAAACCTCTGAGTGAATCCAGGAAGAGGGAAGAGACAGAGGGTCTGTAAATATGTGCCTCTACGCAGGCTGTCAGTTTTGAAACATCTGAGTGAATCCAGGAAGAGGGAAGTGGCAGAGGGGCTGGAAGTGTGTGTGTGCGCACAGGCTGTGAGTTTTATAAACTCTAATTGAATCCAGGAAGAGGGAAGAGGCCGAGGGGCTGGAAGTGTGTGTGCATTGCACAGGCTGTGAGTTTTAAAAACCTCTGAATGAATCCAGGAAGAGGGACGAGGCAGAGGGGCTGGAGGTGTGTGTGTGTGCACAGGCTGTGAGTTTTAAAAATGTCTGAGTGAATCGAGGAAGAGGGAAGAGGCAGAGGGGCTGGAACTGTGTTCTTTGCATGGCCTGTGAGATTTAAAAACGTCTCAGTGAATGCAGGAACAGGGAAGAGGCAGAGGGGCTGGAAGTGCGTGTGTGTACAAGCTGTGAGTTTTAAAACCTCTGAGTGAACAAGAAGAGGGAAGAGGCAGAAGTGCTGGAAGTGTATGCATGTCGAAAGGCTGTGAGTTTTAAAACGTCTGAGTGAATCCGGGAAGAAGGAAGCGGAAGATGGACTGGAAGTGTGTATGCTTTGCACAAGCTGTGAGTTTCAAAACGTCTGAGTGAATGCAGGAAGGGGGAAGAGGCAGAGGGGCTGGAAGTGTGTGTGTGCGCACAGGCTGTGAGTTTTATAAACTCTAATTGAATCCAGGAAGAGGGAAGAGGCCGAGGGGCTGGAAGTGTGTGTGCTTTGCACAGGCTGTGAGTTTTAAAAACCTCTGAATGAATCTAGGAAGAGGGAAGAGGCAGAGGGGCTGAAAGTGTGTGCGTGTGCAGGGGCTGTGAGTTTTTAAAATGTCTGAGTGAATGGAGGAACAGGAAAGAGACAGAGGGGCTGGAAGTGTGTATGCTTTGCACAGGCTGTGAGTTTTAAAAACCTCTGAATGAATCCAGGAAGAGGGAAGAGGCAGAGGGGCTGGAAGTGCGTGTGTCTACAAGCTGTGAGTTTTAAAACTTCTGAGTGAATCCAGGAAGAGGGACGAGGCAGAGGGGCTGGAGGTGTGTGTGTGTGCACAGGCTGTGAGTTTTAAAAATGTCTTAGTGAATCCAGGAAGAGGGAAGTGGCAGGAGGGCTGGAAGTGTTTGTGTGTGCACAGGCTGTGAGTTTTAAAACATCTGAGTGAATACAGGAACAGGGAAGAGGCAGAGGGGCTGGAAGTGTGTATGCTTTGCATAGGCTGTGAGTTTTAAAAACCTCTGAATCAATCCAGGAAGAGGGAAGAGGCAGAGGGGCTGGAAGTGTGTGTGGGGGTGCACAGGCTATGAGTTTTAAAACGTCTGAGTGAATGCAGGAAGAGGGTAGAAGCAGAAGTGCTGGAAGTGTATGCATGTGCAAGGGCTGTGAGTTTTAAAAATGTCTGAGTGAATCCAGGAATAGGGAAGTGGAAGAGGGGCGGGAAATGTGTGTGTGTGGGTGCACAGGCTATGAGTTTTAATACGTCTGAGTGAATGCAGAAACAGGGAAGAGGCAGAGGGGCTGGAAGTGTGTGTGTGTACAAGCTGTGAGTTTTAAAACGTCTGAGTGAATGCAGGAAGAGGGAAGAGGCAGAGGGGCTGAAAGTGTGTCCGTATGCACAGGCTGTGAGTTTTTAAAATGTCTGAGTGAATGGAGGAACAGGAAAGAGACAGAGGGGCTGGAAGTGTGTATGCTTTGCACAGGCTGTGAGTTTTAAAAACCTCTGAATCAATCCAGGAAGAGGAAAGAGGCAGAGGGGCTGGAAGTGTGTTCTTTGCACGTCCTGTGAGTTTTAAAAATGTCTGAGTGAATCCAGAAACAGGCAAGAAGCAGAGGAGCTGAAAGTGTCTGTGTGTGCACAGGCTGTGAGTTTTAAAAACGTCTGAATGAATCCAGGAAGAGGGACGAGGCAGAGGGGCTGGAGGTGTGTGTGTGTGCACAGGCTGTGAGTTTTAAAAATGTCTGAGTGAATCGAGGAAGAGGGAAGAGGCAGAAGTGCTGGAAGTGTATGTATGTCGAAAGGCTGTGAGTTTTAAAACGTCTGAGTGAATCCGGAAGAAGGAAGCGGAAGATGGACTGGAAGTGTGTATGCTTTGCACAAGCTGTGAGTTTCAAAACGTCTGACTGAATGCAGGAAGAGGGAAGAGGCAGAGGGGCTGGAACTGTGTTCTTTGCATGGCCTGTGAGATTTAAAAACGTCTCAGTGAATGCAGGAACAGGGAAGAGGCAGAGGGGCTGGAAGTGCGTGTGTGTACAAGCTGTGAGTTTTAAAACCTCTGAGTGAACAAGAAGAGGGAAGAGGCAGAGGGGCTGAAAGTGTGTGCGTGTGCAGAGGCTGTGAGTTTTTAAAATGTCTGAGTGAATGGAGGAACAGGAAAGAGACAGAGGGGCTGGAAGTGTGTATGCTTTGCACAGGCTGTGAGTTTTAAAAACCTCTGAATGAATCCAGGAAGAGGGAAGAGGCAGAGGGGCTGGAAGTGCGTGTGTCTACAAGCTGTGAGTTTTAAAACTTCTGAGTAAATCCAGGAAGAGGGACGAGGCAGAGGGGCTGGAGGTGTGTGTGTGTGCACAGGCTGTGAGTTTTAAAAACGTCTTAGTGAATCCAGGAAGAGGGAAGAGGCAGAAGAGCTGGAAGTGTGTGTGCTTTGCACAGGCTGTGAGCTTTATAAACTCTAATTGAATCCAGGAAGAGGGAAGAGGCCGAGGGGCTGGAAGTGTGTGTGCTTTGCACAGGCTGTGAGTTTTAAAAACCTCTGAATGAATCTAGGAAGAGGGAAGAGGCAGAGGGGCTGAAAGTGTGTGCGTGTGCAGAGGCTGTGAGTTTTTAAAATGTCTGAGTGAATGGAGGAACAGGAAAGAGACAGAGGGGCTGGAAGTGTGTATGCTTTGCACAGGCTGTGAGTTTTAAAAACCTCTGAATGAATCCAGGAAGAGGGAAGAGGCAGAGGGGCTGGAAGTGCGTGTGTCTACAAGCTGTGAGTTTTAAAACTTCTGAGTGAATCCAGGAAGAGGGACGAGGCAGAGGGGCTGGAGGTGTGTGTGTGTGCACAGGCTGTGAGTTTTAAAAATGTCTTAGTGAATCCAGGAAGAGGGAAGTGGCAGGAGGGCTGGAAGTGTTTGTGTGTGCACAGGCTGTGAGTTTTAAAACATCTGAGTGAATACAGGAACAGGGAAGAGGCAGAGGGGCTGGAAGTGTGTATGCTTTGCATAGGCTGTGAGTTTTAAAAACCTCTGAATCAATCCAGGAAGAGGGAAGAGGCAGAGGGGCTGGAAGTGTGTGTGGGGGTGCACAGGCTATGAGTTTTAAAACGTCTGAGTGAATGCAGGAAGAGGGTAGAAGCAGAAGTGCTGGAAGTGTATGCATGTGCAAGGGCTGTGAGTTTTAAAAATGTCTGAGTGAATCCAGGAATAGGGAAGTGGAAGAGGGGCGGGAAATGTGTGTGTGTGGGTGCACAGGCTATGAGTTTTAATACGTCTGAGTGAATGCAGAAACAGGGAAGAGGCAGAGGGGCTGGAAGTGTGTGTGTGTACAAGCTGTGAGTTTTAAAACGTCTGAGTGAATGCAGGAAGAGGGAAGAGGCAGAGTGGCTGAAAGTGTGTCCGTATGCACAGGCTGTGAGTTTTAAAAACCTCTGAATCAATCCAGGAAGAGGAAAGAGGCAGAGGGGCTGGAAGTGTGTGTGTCTACAAGCTGTGAGTTTTAAAACATCTGAGTGAATCCAGAAAGAGTGACAAGGCAGAGGGGCTGGAGGTGTGTCTGTGTGCACAGGCTGTGACTTTTAAATATGTCTGAGTGAATCGAGGAAGAGGGAAGAGGCAGATGTGCTGGAAGTGTATGCATGTGCAAAGGCTGTGAGTTTTAAAAATGTCTGAGTGAATCCAGGAAGAGGGAAGTGGCAGAAGGGCTGGAAGTGTGTGCAGGCTGTGAGTTTTAAAAACCTCTGAATGAATCCAGGAATAGGGAAGAGGCAGAGGGGCTGGAAGTGTGTGCGCGTGTACAGGCTTTGAGTTTTAAAAACCTCTGAATGAATCTAGGAAGAGGAACGAGGCAGAGGGGCTGGAACTGTGTGCTTTGCACGGCCTGTGAGTTTTTAAAACTCTGATTCAATCCAGGAAGAGGCAGAAGGTCTGGAGGTGTGTCCGTGTGCACAGGCTGTGATTTTCAAAAACTCCTGAGTGAATCCAGGAAGAGGAAGAGGCAGAGGGGCTGGAAGTGTGTGTGTGTACAAGCTGTGAGTTTTAAAACGTCTGAGTAAATGCAGGAAGGGGGAAGAGGCAGAGGGGCTGGAAGTGTGTATGCTTTACACAGGCTGTGAGTTTTAAAAACCTCTGAATTAATCCAGGAAGAGGAAAGAGGCAGAGGGGCTGGAAGTGTGTGTGTCTACAAGCTGTGAGTTTTAAAACTTCTGAATGAATCCAGGAAGAGGGACGAGGCATAGGGGCTGGAGGTGTGTGTGTGTGCACAGGCTGTGAGTTTTAAAAATGTCTGAGTGAATCCAGGAAGAGGGAAGAGGCAGAGGGGCTGGAAGTGTGTTCGTGTGCACAGGCGTTGAGTTTTAAAACGTCTGAGGGAATCCAGGAAGAGTGAAGAGACAGAAGGGCTGGAAGTGTGCGTTTACGCACAGGCTCTGAGTTTTAAAAACCTCTAAATGAATCCAGGAACAGGGAAGAAGCAGAGGGGATAAAGTGTGTGCTGTGCACAGCCTGTGAGTTTTAAAAATGTCTGAGTGAATTGTGGAACAGGAAAGAGGCAGAGGGGCTGGAACTGTGTGCTTTGCACGGCCTGTGAGTTTTTAAAACTATGATTCAATCCAGGAAGAGGCAGAAGGTCTGGAGGTGTGTCCGTGTGCACACGCTGTGATTTTTAAAAACTCCTGAGTGAATCCAGGAAGAGGAAAGAGGCAGAGGGGCTGGAAGTGTGTGTGTGTACAAGCTGTGAGTTTTAAAACGTCTGAGTGAATGCAGGAAGGGGGAAGAGGCAGAGGGGCTGGAAGTGTGTATGCTTTGCACAGGCTGTGAGTTTTAAAAACCTCTGAATGAATCCAGGAAGAGGGAAGAGGCAGAGGGGCTAGAAGTGTGTGCTTTGCACGGGCTGTGAGTTTTAAAAACGTCTGAGTGAATCCAGGAAGAGGGAAGAGGCAGTGGGGCTGAAAGTGTGTGCATAGGCTGTGAGTTTTAAAAACCTCTGAATGAATCCAGGAAGAGGGAAGAGGCAGAGGGGCTAGAAGTGTGTGCTTTGCACGGGCTGTGAGTTTTTAAAACGTCTGATTGAATCCAGGAAGAGGGAAGAGGCAGAGGGGCTGGAACTGTGTGCTTTACATGGCCTGTGAGTTTTAAAAACGTCTGAGTGAATCCAGGAACAGGGAAGAAGCAGAGGGGTTGAAAGTGTGTGTGTGCGCACAGGCTGTGAGTTTTAAAAACTCTAATTGAATGCAGGAAGAGGGAAGAGGCAGAGGGGCTGGAACTGTGTGTGCTTTGCACAGGCTGTGAGTTTTTAAAATGTCTGAGTGAATCCAGGAACAGGGAAGAGGCAGAGGGGTTGGAAGTGTGTGTGCTTTGCACAGGCTGTGAGTTTTATAAACTCTAATTGAATTCAGGAAGAGGGAGGAGGCCGAGGGGCTTGAAGTGTGTGTGCTTTGCACAGGCTGTGAGTTTTAAAATGTCTGAGTGAATTCAGGAAGAGGGAAGAGGCAGTGGGGCTGGAAGTGTGTGTGTGTTTGTGCGCACAGGCTGTGAGTTTTATAAACTCTAATTGAATCCAGGAAGAGGGAAGAGGCCGAGGGGCTGGAAGTGTGTGTGCTTTGCACAGTCTGTGAGTTTTAAAACATCTGACTGAATGCAGGAAGAGGGAAAAGGCAGTGGGGCTGGAACTGTGTGCTTTGCACGGCCTGTGAGTTTTAAAAACGTCTGAGTGAATTCAGGAAGAGGGAAGAGGCCGAGGGGCTGGAAGTGTGTGTCCTTGTGCACGGGCTGTGAGTTTTAAAATGTCTGAGTGAATCCAGGAAGAGGGACGAGGCAGAAGAGCTGGAAGTGTCTCCGTGTGCACAGGCTGTGAGTTTTAAAACATCTGAGTGAATCCAAGAAGAGGGAAGAGGCAGAGGGGGTGGAAGTGTGCGTGTGTGCACAGGCTGTGAGTTTTAAAACATCTGAGTGAATGCAGGAACAGGGAAGAAGCAGAGTGGCTGAAAGTGTGTGCACAGTCTGTGAGTTTTAAAAACGTCTGAGTTAATCCTGGAAGAGGGAAGAGGCAGAGGGGCTGGAACTGTGTGCTTTGCACGGCCTGTGAGTTTTAAAAACGTCTGAGTGAATCCAGGAACAGGGAAGAAGCAGAGGGGCTGAAAGTGTGTGCATAGGCTGTGAGTTTTAAAAACCTCTGAATGAATCCAGGAAGAGGGAAGAGGCAGAGGGGCTAGAAGTGTGTGCTTTGCACGGGCTGTGAGTTTTAAAAACGTCTGAGTGAATCCAGGAACAGGGAAGAAGCAGAGTGGCTGAAAGTGTTTGCACAGTCTGTGAGTTTTAAAAACGTCTGAGTGAATGCAGGAAGAGGGAAAAGGCAGTGGGGCTGGAACTGTGTGCTTTGCACAGCCTGTGAGTTTTAAAAACGTCTGAATGAATACAGGAAGAGGGAAGAAGTAGAGGGGCTGAAAGTGTGTCCTTGTGCACAGGCTGTGAGTTTTAAAATGTCTGAATGAATCCAGGAAGAGGGAAGAGGCAGAAGAGCTAGAAGTGTCTGCGTGTGCACAGGCTGTGAGTTTTAAAACATCTGAGTGAATCCAAGAAGAGGGAAGAGGCAGAGGGGGTGGATCTGTGTGCTTTGCACGGGCTGTGAGATTTTAAAACGTCTGATTGAATCCAGGAAGAGGGAAGAGGCAGAGGGGCTGGAACTGTGTGCTTTACATGGCCTGTGAGTTTTAAAAACGTCTGAGTGAATGCAGGAAGAGGGAAGAAGTAGAGCGGCTGAAAGTGTGTCCTTGTGCACAGGCTGTGAGTTTTAAAATGTCTGAATGAATCCAGGAACAGGGAAGAGGCAGAGCGGCTGGAAGTGTGTGTGTGTGCACAGGCTGTGAGTTTTAAAACGTCTGACTGAATCCAGGAAGAGGGAAGAGGCAGAAGTGCTAGAAGTGTCTGCGTGTGCACAGGCTGTGAGTTTTAAAACATCTGAGTGAATCCAAGAATAGGGAAGAGGCAGAGGGGGTGGAACTGTGTGCTTTGCACGGGCTGTGAGATTTTTAAACGTCTGATTGAATCCAGGAAGAGGGAAGAGGCAGAGGGGCTGGAACTGTGTGCTTTACATGGCCTGTGAGTTTTAAAAACTTCTGAGTGAATCCAGGAACAGGGAAGAAGCAGAGGGGTTGAAAGTGTGTGTGTGCGCACAGGCTGTGAGTTTTAAAAACTCTAATTGAATGCAGGAAGAGGGAAGAGGCAGAGGGGCTGGAACTGTGTGTGCTTTGCACAGGCTGTGAGTTTTTAAAATGTCTGAGTGAATCCAGGAACAGGGAAGAGGCAGAGGGGTTGGAAGTGTGTGTGCTTTGCACAGGCTGTGAGTTTTATAAACTCTAATTGAATTCAGGAAGAGGGAGGAGGCCGAGGGGCTTGAAGTGTGTGTGCTTTGCACAGGCTGTGAGTTTTAAAATGTCTGAGTGAATTCAGGAAGAGGGAAGAGGCAGTGGGGCTGGAAGTGTGTGTGTGTTTGTGCGCACAGGCTGTGAGTTTTATAAACTCTAATTGAATCCAGGAAGAGGGAAGAGGCCGAGGGGCTGGAAGTGTGTGTGCTTTGCACAGTCTGTGAGTTTTAAAACATCTGACTGAATGCAGGAAGAGGGAAAAGGCAGTGGGGCTGGAACTGTGTGCTTTGCACGGCCTGTGAGTTTTAAAAACGTCTGAGTGAATTCAGGAAGAGGGAAGAGGCCGAGGGGCTGGAAGTGTGTGTCCTTGTGCACGGGCTGTGAGTTTTAAAATGTCTGAGTGAATCCAGGAAGAGGGACGAGGCAGAAGAGCTGGAAGTGTCTCCGTGTGCACAGGCTGTGACTTTTAAATATGTCTGAGTGAATCCAGGAAGAGGGAAGAGGCAGACGTGCTGGAAGTGTATGCATGTGCAAAGGCTGTGAGTTTTAAAAATGTCTGAGTGAATCCAGGAAGAGGGAAGTGGCAGAAGGGCTGGAAGTGTGTGCAGGCTGTGAGTTTTAAAAACCTCTGAATGAATCCAGGAATAGGGAAGAGGCAGAGGGGCTGGAAGTGTGTTCGCGTGTACAGGCTTTGAGTTTTAAAAACTTCTGAATGAATCTAGGAAGAGGAACGAGGCAGAGGGGCTGGAACTGTGTGCTTTGCACGGCCTGTGAGTTTTTAAAACTCTGATTCAATCCAGGAAGAGGCAGAAGGTCTGGAGGTGTGTCCGTGTGCACAGGCTGTGATTTTTAAAAACTCCTGAGTGAATCCAGGAAGAGGAAAGAGGCAGAGGGGCTGGAAGTGTGTGTGTGTACAAGCTGTGAGTTTTAAAACGTCTGAGTGAATGCAGGAAGGGGGAAGAGGCAGAGGGGCTGGAAGTGTGTATGCTTTGCACAGGCTGTGAGTTTTAAAAACCTCTGAATCAATCAAGGAAGAGGAAAGAGGCAGAGGGGCTGGAATTGTGTGTGTCTACAAGCTGTGAGTTTTAAAACTTCTGAGTGAATCCAGGAAGAGGGACGAGGCAGAGGGGCTGGAGGTGTGTGTGTGTGCACAGGCTGTGAGTTTTAAAAATGTCTGAGTGAATCCAGGAAGAGGGAAGTGGCAGAAGGGCTGGAAGTGTGTGCTTTGCACGGCCTGTGAGTTTTTAAAACGTCTGAGTGAATGCAGGAAGAGGGAAGAGGCAGAGGGGCTGGAAGTGTGTTCGTGTGCACAGGCTTTGAGTTTTAAAACGTCTGAGGGAATCCAGGAAGAGGGAAGAGACAGAAGGGCTGGAAGTGTGCGTTTACGCACAGGCTCTGAGTTTTAAAAACCTCTGAATGAATCCAGGAACAGGGAAGAAGCAGAGGGGATAAAGTGTGTGCTGTGCACAGCCTGTTAGTTTTAAAAATGTCTGAGTGAATGGAGGAACAGGAAAGAGGCAGAGGGGCTGGAAGTGTCTATGCTTTGCACAGGCTGTGAGTTTTAAAAACCTCTGAATGAATCCAGGAACAGGGAAGAAGCAGAGGGGATAAAGTGTGTGCTGTGCACAGCCTGTTAGTTTTAAAAATGTCTGAGTGAATGGAGGAACAGGAAAGAGGCAGAGGGGCTGGAAGTGTCTATGCTTTGCACAGGCTGTGAGTTTTAAAAACCTCTGAATGAATCCAGGAAGAGGGAAGAGGCAGAGGGGCTAGAAGTGTGTGCTTTGCACGGGCTGTGAGTTTTAAAAACGTCTGAGTGAATCCAGGAAGAGGGAAGAGGCAGTGGGGCTGAAAGTGTGTGCATAGGCTGTGAGTTTTAAAAACCTCTGAATGAATCCAGGAAGAGGGAAGAGGCAGAGGGGCTAGAAGTGTGTGCTTTGCACGGGCTGTGAGTTTTAAAAACGTCTGAGTGAATGCAGGAAGAGGGAAGAGGCAGTGGGGCTGGAACTGTGTGCTTTGCACAGCCTGTGAGTTTTAAAAACGTCTGAGTGAATGCAGGAAGAGGAAGAAGTAGAGGGGCTGAAAGTGTGTCCTTGTGCACAGGCTGTGAGTTTTAAAATGTCTGAATGAATCCAGGAACAGGGAAGAGGCAGAGGGGCTGGAAGTGTGTGTGTGTGCACAGGCTGTGAGTTTTAAAACGTCTGACTGAATCCAGGAAGAGGGAAGAGGCAGTGGGGCTGGAACTGTGTGCTTTGCACGGCCTGTGAGTTTTAAAAACGTCTGAATGAATGCAGGAAGAGGGAAGAAGTAGAGGGGCTGAAAGTGTGTCCTTGTGCACAGGCTGTGAGTTTTAAAATGTCTGAATGAATCCAGGAACAGGGAAGAAGTAGAGGGGCTGAAAGTGTGTCCTTGTGCACAGGCTGTGAGTTTTAAAATGTCTGAATGAATCCAGGAAGAGGGAAGAGGCAGAAGAGCTAGAAGTGTCTGCGTGTGCACAGGCTGTGAGTTTTAAAACATCTGAGTGAATCCAAGAAGAGGGAAGAGGCAGAGGGGGTGGATCTGTGTGCTTTGCACGGGCTGTGAGATTTTAAAACGTCTGATTGAATCCAGGAAGAGGGAAGAGGCAGAGGGGCTGGAACTGTGTGCTTTACATGGCCTGTGAGTTTTAAAAACGTCTGAGTGAATGCAGGAAGAGGGAAGAAGTAGAGCGGCTGAAAGTGTGTCCTTGTGCACAGGCTGTGAGTTTTAAAATGTCTGAATGAATCCAGGAACAGGGAAGAGGCAGAGCGGCTGGAAGTGTGTGTGTGTGCACAGGCTGTGAGTTTTAAAACGTCTGACTGAATCCAGGAAGAGGGAAGAGGCAGAAGTGCTAGAAGTGTCTGCGTGTGCACAGGCTGTGAGTTTTAAAACATCTGAGTGAATCCAAGAATAGGGAAGAGGCAGAGGGGGTGGAACTGTGTGCTTTGCACGGGCTGTGAGATTTTTAAACGTCTGATTGAATCCAGGAAGAGGGAAGAGGCAGAGGGGCTGGAACTGTGTGCTTTACATGGCCTGTGAGTTTTAAAAACTTCTGAGTGAATCCAGGAACAGGGAAGAAGCAGAGGGGTTGAAAGTGTGTGTGTGCGCACAGGCTGTGAGTTTTAAAAACTCTAATTGAATGCAGGAAGAGGGAAGAGGCAGAGGGGCTGGAACTGTGTGTGCTTTGCACAGGCTGTGAGTTTTTAAAATGTCTGAGTGAATCCAGGAACAGGGAAGAGGCAGAGGGGTTGGAAGTGTGTGTGCTTTGCACAGGCTGTGAGTTTTATAAACTCTAATTGAATTCAGGAAGAGGGAGGAGGCCGAGGGGCTTGAAGTGTGTGTGCTTTGCACAGGCTGTGAGTTTTAAAATGTCTGAGTGAATTCAGGAAGAGGGAAGAGGCAGTGGGGCTGGAAGTGTGTGTGTGTTTGTGCGCACAGGCTGTGAGTTTTATAAACTCTAATTGAATCCAGGAAGAGGGAAGAGGCCGAGGGGCTGGAAGTGTGTGTGCTTTGCACAGTCTGTGAGTTTTAAAACATCTGACTGAATGCAGGAAGAGGGAAAAGGCAGTGGGGCTGGAACTGTGTGCTTTGCACGGCCTGTGAGTTTTAAAAACGTCTGAGTGAATTCAGGAAGAGGGAAGAGGCCGAGGGGCTGGAAGTGTGTGTCCTTGTGCACGGGCTGTGAGTTTTAAAATGTCTGAGTGAATCCAGGAAGAGGGACGAGGCAGAAGAGCTGGAAGTGTCTCCGTGTGCACAGGCTGTGACTTTTAAATATGTCTGAGTGAATCCAGGAAGAGGGAAGAGGCAGACGTGCTGGAAGTGTATGCATGTGCAAAGGCTGTGAGTTTTAAAAATGTCTGAGTGAATCCAGGAAGAGGGAAGTGGCAGAAGGGCTGGAAGTGTGTGCAGGCTGTGAGTTTTAAAAACCTCTGAATGAATCCAGGAATAGGGAAGAGGCAGAGGGGCTGGAAGTGTGTTCGCGTGTACAGGCTTTGAGTTTTAAAAACCTCTGAATGAATCTAGGAAGAGGAATGAGGCAGAGGGGCTGGAACTGTGTGCTTTGCACGGCCTGTGAGTTTTTAAAACTCTGATTCAATCCAGGAAGAGGCAGAAGGTCTGGAGGTGTGTCCGTGTGCACAGGCTGTGATTTTTAAAAACTCCTGAGTGAATCCAGGAAGAGGAAAGAGGCAGAGGGGCTGGAAGTGTGTGTGTGTACAAGCTGTGAGTTTTAAAACGTCTGAGTGAATGCAGGAAGGGGGAAGAGGCAGAGGGGCTGGAAGTGTGTATGCTTTGCACAGGCTGTGAGTTTTAAAAACCTCTGAATCAATCAAGGAAGAGGAAAGAGGCAGAGGGGCTGGAATTGTGTGTGTCTACAAGCTGTGAGTTTTAAAACTTCTGAGTGAATCCAGGAAGAGGGACGAGGCAGAGGGGCTGGAGGTGTGTGTGTGTGCACAGGCTGTGAGTTTTAAAAATGTCTGAGTGAATCCAGGAAGAGGGAAGTGGCAGAAGGGCTGGAAGTGTGTGCTTTGCACGGCCTGTGAGTTTTTAAAACGTCTGAGTGAATGCAGGAAGAGGGAAGAGGCAGAGGGGCTGGAAGTGTGTTCGTGTGCACAGGCTTTGAGTTTTAAAACGTCTGAGGGAATCCAGGAAGAGGGAAGAGACAGAAGGGCTGGAAGTGTGCGTTTACGCACAGGCTCTGAGTTTTAAAAACCTCTGAATGAATCCAGGAACAGGGAAGAAGCAGAGGGGATAAAGTGTGTGCTGTGCACAGCCTGTTAGTTTTAAAAATGTCTGAGTGAATGGAGGAACAGGAAAGAGGCAGAGGGGCTGGAAGTGTCTATGCTTTGCACAGGCTGTGAGTTTTAAAAACCTCTGAATGAATCCAGGAACAGGGAAGAAGCAGAGGGGATAAAGTGTGTGCTGTGCACAGCCTGTTAGTTTTAAAAATGTCTGAGTGAATGGAGGAACAGGAAAGAGGCAGAGGTGCTGGAAGTGTCTATGCTTTGCACAGGCTGTGAGTTTTAAAAACCTCTGAATGAATCCAGGAAGAGGGAAGAGGCAGAGGGGCTAGAAGTGTGTGCTTTGCACGGGCTGTGAGTTTTAAAAACGTCTGAGTGAATCCAGGAAGAGGGAAGAGGCAGAGGGGCTGGAACTGTGTGTGCTTTGCACAGGCTGTGAGTTTTTAAAATGTCTGAGTGAATCCAGGAACAGGGAAGAGGCAGAGGGGTTGGAAGTGTGTGTGCTTTGCACAGGCTGTGAGTTTTATAAACTCTAATTGAATTCAGGAAGAGGGAGGAGGCCGAGGGGCTTGAAGTGTGTGTGCTTTGCACAGGCTGTGAGTTTTAAAATGTCTGAGTGAATTCAGGAAGAGGGAAGAGGCAGTGGGGCTGGAAGTGTGTGTGTGTTTGTGCGCACAGGCTGTGAGTTTTATAAACTCTAATTGAATCCAGGAAGAGGGAAGAGGCCGAGGGGCTGGAAGTGTGTGTGCTTTGCACAGTCTGTGAGTTTTAAAACATCTGACTGAATGCAGGAAGAGGGAAAAGGCAGTGGGGCTGGAACTGTGTGCTTTGCACGGCCTGTGAGTTTTAAAAACGTCTGAGTGAATTCAGGAAGAGGGAAGAGGCCGAGGGGCTGGAAGTGTGTGTCCTTGTGCACGGGCTGTGAGTTTTAAAATGTCTGAGTGAATCCAGGAAGAGGGACGAGGCAGAAGAGCTGGAAGTGTCTCCGTGTGCACAGGCTGTGAGTTTTAAAACATCTGAGTGAATCCAAGAAGAGGGAAGAGGCAGAGGGGGTGGAAGTGTGCGTGTGTGCACAGGCTGTGAGTTTTAAAACATCTGAGTGAATGCAGGAACAGGGAAGAAGCAGAGTGGCTGAAAGTGTGTGCACAGTCTGTGAGTTTTAAAAACGTCTGAGTTAATCCTGGAAGAGGGAAGAGGCAGAGGGGCTGGAACTGTGTGCTTTGCACGGCCTGTGAGTTTTAAAAACGTCTGAGTGAATCCAGGAACAGGGAAGAAGCAGAGGGGCTGAAAGTGTGTGCATAGGCTGTGAGTTTTAAAAACCTCTGAATGAATCCAGGAAGAGGGAAGAGGCAGAGGGGCTAGAAGTGTGTGCTTTGCACGGGCTGTGAGTTTTAAAAACGTCTGAGTGAATCCAGGAACAGGGAAGAAGCAGAGTGGCTGAAAGTGTTTGCACAGTCTGTGAGTTTTAAAAACGTCTGAGTGAATGCAGGAAGAGGGAAAAGGCAGTGGGGCTGGAACTGTGTGCTTTGCACAGCCTGTGAGTTTTAAAAACGTCTGAATGAATACAGGAAGAGGGAAGAAGTAGAGGGGCTGAAAGTGTGTCCTTGTGCACAGGCTGTGAGTTTTAAAATGTCTGAATGAATCCAGGAAGAGGGAAGAGGCAGAAGAGCTAGAAGTGTCTGCGTGTGCACAGGCTGTGAGTTTTAAAACATCTGAGTGAATCCAAGAAGAGGGAAGAGGCAGAGGGGGTGGATCTGTGTGCTTTGCACGGGCTGTGAGATTTTAAAACGTCTGATTGAATCCAGGAAGAGGGAAGAGGCAGAGGGGCTGGAACTGTGTGCTTTACATGGCCTGTGAGTTTTAAAAACGTCTGAGTGAATGCAGGAAGAGGGAAGAAGTAGAGCGGCTGAAAGTGTGTCCTTGTGCACAGGCTGTGAGTTTTAAAATGTCTGAATGAATCCAGGAACAGGGAAGAGGCAGAGCGGCTGGAAGTGTGTGTGTGTGCACAGGCTGTGAGTTTTAAAACGTCTGACTGAATCCAGGAAGAGGGAAGAGGCAGAAGTGCTAGAAGTGTCTGCGTGTGCACAGGCTGTGAGTTTTAAAACATCTGAGTGAATCCAAGAATAGGGAAGAGGCAGAGGGGGTGGAACTGTGTGCTTTGCACGGGCTGTGAGATTTTTAAACGTCTGATTGAATCCAGGAAGAGGGAAGAGGCAGAGGGGCTGGAACTGTGTGCTTTACATGGCCTGTGAGTTTTAAAAACTTCTGAGTGAATCCAGGAACAGGGAAGAAGCAGAGGGGTTGAAAGTGTGTGTGTGCGCACAGGCTGTGAGTTTTAAAAACTCTAATTGAATGCAGGAAGAGGGAAGAGGCAGAGGGGTTGGAAGTGTGTGTGCTTTGCACAGGCTGTGAGTTTTATAAACTCTAATTGAATTCAGGAAGAGGGAGGAGGCCGAGGGGCTTGAAGTGTGTGTGCTTTGCACAGGCTGTGAGTTTTAAAATGTCTGAGTGAATTCAGGAAGAGGGAAGAGGCAGTGGGGCTGGAAGTGTGTGTGTGTTTGTGCGCACAGGCTGTGAGTTTTATAAACTCTAATTGAATCCAGGAAGAGGGAAGAGGCCGAGGGGCTGGAAGTGTGTGTGCTTTGCACAGTCTGTGAGTTTTAAAACATCTGACTGAATGCAGGAAGAGGGAAAAGGCAGTGGGGCTGGAACTGTGTGCTTTGCACGGCCTGTGAGTTTTAAAAACGTCTGAGTGAATTCAGGAAGAGGGAAGAGGCCGAGGGGCTGGAAGTGTGTGTCCTTGTGCACGGGCTGTGAGTTTTAAAATGTCTGAGTGAATCCAGGAAGAGGGACGAGGCAGAAGAGCTGGAAGTGTCTCCGTGTGCACAGGCTGTGACTTTTAAATATGTCTGAGTGAATCCAGGAAGAGGGAAGAGGCAGACGTGCTGGAAGTGTATGCATGTGCAAAGGCTGTGAGTTTTAAAAATGTCTGAGTGAATCCAGGAAGAGGGAAGTGGCAGAAGGGCTGGAAGTGTGTGCAGGCTGTGAGTTTTAAAAACCTCTGAATGAATCCAGGAATAGGGAAGAGGCAGAGGGGCTGGAAGTGTGTTCGCGTGTACAGGCTTTGAGTTTTAAAAACTTCTGAATGAATCTAGGAAGAGGAACGAGGCAGAGGGGCTGGAACTGTGTGCTTTGCACGGCCTGTGAGTTTTTAAAACTCTGATTCAATCCAGGAAGAGGCAGAAGGTCTGGAGGTGTGTCCGTGTGCACAGGCTGTGATTTTTAAAAACTCCTGAGTGAATCCAGGAAGAGGAAAGAGGCAGAGGGGCTGGAAGTGTGTGTGTGTACAAGCTGTGAGTTTTAAAACGTCTGAGTGAATGCAGGAAGGGGGAAGAGGCAGAGGGGCTGGAAGTGTGTATGCTTTGCACAGGCTGTGAGTTTTAAAAACCTCTGAATCAATCAAGGAAGAGGAAAGAGGCAGAGGGGCTGGAATTGTGTGTGTCTACAAGCTGTGAGTTTTAAAACTTCTGAGTGAATCCAGGAAGAGGGACGAGGCAGAGGGGCTGGAGGTGTGTGTGTGTGCACAGGCTGTGAGTTTTAAAAATGTCTGAGTGAATCCAGGAAGAGGGAAGTGGCAGAAGGGCTGGAAGTGTGTGCTTTGCACGGCCTGTGAGTTTTTAAAACGTCTGAGTGAATGCAGGAAGAGGGAAGAGGCAGAGGGGCTGGAAGTGTGTTCGTGTGCACAGGCTTTGAGTTTTAAAACGTCTGAGGGAATCCAGGAAGAGGGAAGAGACAGAAGGGCTGGAAGTGTGCGTTTACGCACAGGCTCTGAGTTTTAAAAACCTCTGAATGAATCCAGGAACAGGGAAGAAGCAGAGGGGATAAAGTGTGTGCTGTGCACAGCCTGTTAGTTTTAAAAATGTCTGAGTGAATGGAGGAACAGGAAAGAGGCAGAGGGGCTGGAAGTGTCTATGCTTTGCACAGGCTGTGAGTTTTAAAAACCTCTGAATGAATCCAGGAACAGGGAAGAAGCAGAGGGGATAAAGTGTGTGCTGTGCACAGCCTGTTAGTTTTAAAAATGTCTGAGTGAATGGAGGAACAGGAAAGAGGCAGAGGGGCTGGAAGTGTCTATGCTTTGCACAGGCTGTGAGTTTTAAAAACCTCTGAATGAATCCAGGAAGAGGGAAGAGGCAGAGGGGCTAGAAGTGTGTGCTTTGCACGGGCTGTGAGTTTTAAAAACGTCTGAGTGAATCCAGGAAGAGGGAAGAGGCAGTGGGGCTGAAAGTGTGTGCATAGGCTGTGAGTTTTAAAAACCTCTGAATGAATCCAGGAAGAGGGAAGAGGCAGAGGGGCTAGAAGTGTGTGCTTTGCACGGGCTGTGAGTTTTAAAAACGTCTGAGTGAATGCAGGAAGAGGGAAGAGGCAGTGGGGCTGGAACTGTGTGCTTTGCACAGCCTGTGAGTTTTAAAAACGTCTGAGTGAATGCAGGAAGAGGAAGAAGTAGAGGGGCTGAAAGTGTGTCCTTGTGCACAGGCTGTGAGTTTTAAAATGTCTGAATGAATCCAGGAACAGGGAAGAGGCAGAGGGGCTGGAAGTGTGTGTGTGTGCACAGGCTGTGAGTTTTAAAACGTCTGACTGAATCCAGGAAGAGGGAAGAGGCAGTGGGGCTGGAACTGTGTGCTTTGCACGGCCTGTGAGTTTTAAAAACGTCTGAATGAATGCAGGAAGAGGGAAGAAGTAGAGGGGCTGAAAGTGTGTCCTTGTGCACAGGCTGTGAGTTTTAAAATGTCTGAATGAATCCAGGAACAGGGAAGAAGTAGAGGGGCTGAAAGTGTGTCCTTGTGCACAGGCTGTGAGTTTTAAAATGTCTGAATGAATCCAGGAAGAGGGAAGAGGCAGAAGAGCTAGAAGTGTCTGCGTGTGCACAGGCTGTGAGTTTTAAAACATCTGAGTGAATCCAAGAAGAGGGAAGAGGCAGAGGGGGTGGATCTGTGTGCTTTGCACGGGCTGTGAGATTTTAAAACGTCTGATTGAATCCAGGAAGAGGGAAGAGGCAGAGGGGCTGGAACTGTGTGCTTTACATGGCCTGTGAGTTTTAAAAACGTCTGAGTGAATGCAGGAAGAGGGAAGAAGTAGAGCGGCTGAAAGTGTGTCCTTGTGCACAGGCTGTGAGTTTTAAAATGTCTGAATGAATCCAGGAACAGGGAAGAGGCAGAGCGGCTGGAAGTGTGTGTGTGTGCACAGGCTGTGAGTTTTAAAACGTCTGACTGAATCCAGGAAGAGGGAAGAGGCAGAAGTGCTAGAAGTGTCTGCGTGTGCACAGGCTGTGAGTTTTAAAACATCTGAGTGAATCCAAGAATAGGGAAGAGGCAGAGGGGGTGGAACTGTGTGCTTTGCACGGGCTGTGAGATTTTTAAACGTCTGATTGAATCCAGGAAGAGGGAAGAGGCAGAGGGGCTGGAACTGTGTGCTTTACATGGCCTGTGAGTTTTAAAAACTTCTGAGTGAATCCAGGAACAGGGAAGAAGCAGAGGG
Organism: Natrix helvetica; assembly: GCF_964273705.1. Taxonomy (NCBI): domain Eukaryota; kingdom Metazoa; phylum Chordata; class Lepidosauria; order Squamata; family Natricidae; genus Natrix; species Natrix helvetica. The sequence goes on from NC_138555.1 coordinate 43,519,552, forward strand.
GTTGAAAGTGTGTGTGTGCGCACAGGCTGTGAGTTTTAAAAACTCTAATTGAATGCAGGAAGAGGGAAGAGGCAGAGGGGCTGGAACTGTGTGTGCTTTGCACAGGCTGTGAGTTTTTAAAATGTCTGAGTGAATCCAGGAACAGGGAAGAGGCAGAGGGGTTGGAAGTGTGTGTGCTTTGCACAGGCTGTGAGTTTTATAAACTCTAATTGAATTCAGGAAGAGGGAGGAGGCCGAGGGGCTTGAAGTGTGTGTGCTTTGCACAGGCTGTGAGTTTTAAAATGTCTGAGTGAATTCAGGAAGAGGGAAGAGGCAGTGGGGCTGGAAGTGTGTGTGTGTTTGTGCGCACAGGCTGTGAGTTTTATAAACTCTAATTGAATCCAGGAAGAGGGAAGAGGCCGAGGGGCTGGAAGTGTGTGTGCTTTGCACAGTCTGTGAGTTTTAAAACATCTGACTGAATGCAGGAAGAGGGAAAAGGCAGTGGGGCTGGAACTGTGTGCTTTGCACGGCCTGTGAGTTTTAAAAACGTCTGAGTGAATTCAGGAAGAGGGAAGAGGCCGAGGGGCTGGAAGTGTGTGTCCTTGTGCACGGGCTGTGAGTTTTAAAATGTCTGAGTGAATCCAGGAAGAGGGACGAGGCAGAAGAGCTGGAAGTGTCTCCGTGTGCACAGGCTGTGACTTTTAAATATGTCTGAGTGAATCCAGGAAGAGGGAAGAGGCAGACGTGCTGGAAGTGTATGCATGTGCAAAGGCTGTGAGTTTTAAAAATGTCTGAGTGAATCCAGGAAGAGGGAAGTGGCAGAAGGGCTGGAAGTGTGTGCAGGCTGTGAGTTTTAAAAACCTCTGAATGAATCCAGGAATAGGGAAGAGGCAGAGGGGCTGGAAGTGTGTTCGCGTGTACAGGCTTTGAGTTTTAAAAACCTCTGAATGAATCTAGGAAGAGGAATGAGGCAGAGGGGCTGGAACTGTGTGCTTTGCACGGCCTGTGAGTTTTTAAAACTCTGATTCAATCCAGGAAGAGGCAGAAGGTCTGGAGGTGTGTCCGTGTGCACAGGCTGTGATTTTTAAAAACTCCTGAGTGAATCCAGGAAGAGGAAAGAGGCAGAGGGGCTGGAAGTGTGTGTGTGTACAAGCTGTGAGTTTTAAAACGTCTGAGTGAATGCAGGAAGGGGGAAGAGGCAGAGGGGCTGGAAGTGTGTATGCTTTGCACAGGCTGTGAGTTTTAAAAACCTCTGAATCAATCAAGGAAGAGGAAAGAGGCAGAGGGGCTGGAATTGTGTGTGTCTACAAGCTGTGAGTTTTAAAACTTCTGAGTGAATCCAGGAAGAGGGACGAGGCAGAGGGGCTGGAGGTGTGTGTGTGTGCACAGGCTGTGAGTTTTAAAAATGTCTGAGTGAATCCAGGAAGAGGGAAGTGGCAGAAGGGCTGGAAGTGTGTGCTTTGCACGGCCTGTGAGTTTTTAAAACGTCTGAGTGAATGCAGGAAGAGGGAAGAGGCAGAGGGGCTGGAAGTGTGTTCGTGTGCACAGGCTTTGAGTTTTAAAACGTCTGAGGGAATCCAGGAAGAGGGAAGAGACAGAAGGGCTGGAAGTGTGCGTTTACGCACAGGCTCTGAGTTTTAAAAACCTCTGAATGAATCCAGGAACAGGGAAGAAGCAGAGGGGATAAAGTGTGTGCTGTGCACAGCCTGTTAGTTTTAAAAATGTCTGAGTGAATGGAGGAACAGGAAAGAGGCAGAGGGGCTGGAAGTGTCTATGCTTTGCACAGGCTGTGAGTTTTAAAAACCTCTGAATGAATCCAGGAACAGGGAAGAAGCAGAGGGGATAAAGTGTGTGCTGTGCACAGCCTGTTAGTTTTAAAAATGTCTGAGTGAATGGAGGAACAGGAAAGAGGCAGAGGTGCTGGAAGTGTCTATGCTTTGCACAGGCTGTGAGTTTTAAAAACCTCTGAATGAATCCAGGAAGAGGGAAGAGGCAGAGGGGCTAGAAGTGTGTGCTTTGCACGGGCTGTGAGTTTTAAAAACGTCTGAGTGAATCCAGGAAGAGGGAAGAGGCAGTGGGGCTGAAAGTGTGTGCATAGGCTGTGAGTTTTAAAAACCTCTGAATGAATCCAGGAAGAGGGACGAGGCAGAGGGGCTAGAAGTGTGTGCTTTGCACGGGCTGTGAGTTTTAAAAACGTCTGAGTGAATGCAGGAAGAGGGAAGAGGCAGTGGGGCTGGAACTGTGTGCTTTGCACAGCCTGTGAGTTTTAAAAACGTCTGAGTGAATGCAGGAAGAGGAAAGAAGTAGAGGGGCTGAAAGTGTGTCCTTGTGCACAGGCTGTGAGTTTTAAAATGTCTGAATGAATCCAGGAACAGGGAAGAGGCAGAGGGGCTGGAAGTGTGTGTGTGTGCACAGGCTGTGAGTTTTAAAACGTCTGACTGAATCCAGGAAGAGGGAAGAGGCAGTGGGGCTGGAACTGTGTGCTTTGCACGGCCTGTGAGTTTTAAAAACGTCTGAATGAATGCAGGAAGAGGGAAGAAGTAGAGGGGCTGAAAGTGTGTCCTTGTGCACAGGCTGTGAGTTTTAAAATGTCTGAATGAATCCAGGAACAGGGAAGAAGTAGAGGGGCTGAAAGTGTGTCCTTGTGCACAGGCTGTGAGTTTTAAAATGTCTGAATGAATCCAGGAAGAGGGAAGAGGCAGAAGAGCTAGAAGTGTCTGCGTGTGCACAGGCTGTGAGTTTTAAAACATCTGAGTGAATCCAAGAAGAGGGAAGAGGCAGAGGGGGTGGAACTGTGTGCTTTGCACGGGCTGTGAGATTTTAAAACGTCTGATTGAATCCAGGAAGAGGGAAGAGGCAGAGGGGCTAGAACTGTGTGCTTTACATGGCCTGTCAGTTTTAAAATCGTCTGAGTGAATCCAGGAACAGGGAAGAAGCAGAGGGGTTGAAAGTGTGTGTGTGCGCACAGGCTGTGAGTTTTAAAAACTCTAATTGAATGCAGGAAGAGGGAAGAGGCAGAGGGGCTGGAACTGTGTGTGCTTTGCACAGGCTGTGAGTTTTTAAAATGTCTGAGTGAATCCAGGAACAGGGAAGAGGCAGAGGGGTTGGAAGTGTGTGTGCTTTGCACAGGCTGTGAGTTTTATAAACTCTAATTGAATTCAGGAAGAGGGAGGAGGCCGAGGGGCTTGAAGTGTGTGTGCTTTGCACAGGCTGTGAGTTTTAAAATGTCTGAGTGAATTCAGGAAGAGGGAAGAGGCAGTGGGGCTGGAAGTGTGTGTGTGTTTGTGCGCACAGGCTGTGAGTTTTATAAACTCTAATTGAATCCAGGAAGAGGGAAGAGGCCGAGGGGCTGGAAGTGTGTGTGCTTTGCACAGGCTGTGAGTTTTAAAACATCTGACTGAATGCAGGAAGAGGGAAAAGGCAGTGGGGCTGGAACTGTGTGCTTTGCACGGCCTGTGAGTTTTAAAAACGTCTGAGTGAATTCAGGAAGAGGGAAGAGGCCGAGGGGCTGGAAGTGTGTGTCCTTGTGCACGGGCTGTGAGTATTAAATTGTCTGAGTGAATCCAGGAAGAGGGACGAGGCAGAAGAGCTGGAAGTGTCTCCGTGTGCACAGGCTGTGAGTTTTAAAACATCTGAGTGAATCCAAGAAGAGGGAAGAGGCAGAGGGGGTGGAAGTGTGCGTGTGTGCACAGGCTGTGAGTTTTAAAACATCTGAGTGAATGCAGGAACAGGGAAGAAGCAGAGTGGCTGAAAGTGTGTGCACAGTCTGTGAGTTTTAAAAACGTCTGAGTTAATCCAGGAAGAGGGAAGAGGCAGAGGGGCTGGAACTGTGTGCTTTGCACGGCCTGTGAGTTTTAAAAACGTCTGAGTGAATCCAGGAACAGGGAAGAAGCAGAGGGGCTGAAAGTGTGTGCATAGGCTGTGAGTTTTAAAAACCTCTGAATGAATCCAGGAAGAGGGAAGAGGCAGAGGGGCTAGAAGTGTGTGCTTTGCACGGGCTGTGAGTTTTAAAAACGTCTGAGTGAATCCAGGAACAGGGAAGAAGCAGAGTGGCTGAAAGTGTGTGCACAGTCTGTGAGTTTTAAAAACGTCTGAGTGAATGCAGGAAGAGGGAAAAGGCAGTGGGGCTGGAACTGTGTGCTTTGCACAGCCTGTGAGTTTTAAAAACGTCTGAGTGAATACAGGAAGAGGGAAGAAGTAGAGGGGCTGAAAGTGTGTCCTTGTGCACAGGCTGTGAGTTTTAAAATGTCTGAATGAATCCAGGAAGAGGGAAGAGGCAGAAGAGCTAGAAGTGTCTGCGTGTGCACAGGCTGTGAGTTTTAAAACATCTGAGTGAATCCAAGAAGAGGGAAGAGGCAGAGGGGGTGGAACTGTGTGCTTTGCACGGGCTGTGAGATTTTAAAACGTCTGATTGAATCCAGGAAGAGGGAAGAGGCAGAGGGGCTGGAACTGTGTGCTTTACATGGCCTGTGAGTTTTAAAAACGTCTGAGTGAATGCAGGAAGAGGGAAGAAGTAGAGCGGCTGAAAGTGTGTCCTTGTGCACAGGCTGTGAGTTTTAAAATGTCTGAATGAATCCAGGAACAGGGAAGAGGCAGAGCGGCTGGAAGTGTGTGTGTGTGCACAGGCTGTGAGTTTTAAAACGTCTGACTGAATCCAGGAAGAGGGAAGAGGCAGTGGGGCTGGAACTGTGTGCTTTGCACGGCCTGTGAGTTTTAAAAACGTCTGAGTGAATGCAGGAAGAGGGAAGAAGTAGAGGGGCTGAAAGTGTGTCCTTGTGCACAGGCTGTGAGTTTTAAAATGTCTGAATGAATCCAGGAACAGGGAAGAAGTAGAGGGGCTGAAAGTGTGTCCTTGTGCACAGGCTGTGAGTTTTAAAATGTCTGAATGAATCCAGGAAGAGGGAAGAGGCAGAAGAGCTAGAAGTGTCTGCGTGTGCACAGGCTGTGAGTTTTAAAACATCTGAGTGAATCCAAGAATAGGGAAGAGGCAGAGGGGGTGGAACTGTGTGCTTTGCACGGGCTGTGAGATTTTTAAACGTCTGATTGAATCCAGGAAGACGGAAGAGGCAGAGGGGATGGAACTGTGTGCTTTACATGGCCTGTGAGTTTTAAAAACTTCTGAGTGAATCCAGGAACAGGGAAGAAGCAGAGGGGTTGAAAGTGTGTGTGTGCGCACAGGCTGTGAGTTTTAAAAACTCTAATTGAATGCAGGAAGAGGGAAGAGGCAGAGGGGCTGGAACTGTGTGTGCTTTGCACAGGCTGTGAGTTTTTAAAATGTCTGAGTGAATCCAGGAACAGGGAAGAGGCAGAGGGGTTGGAAGTGTGTGTGCTTTGCACAGGCTGTGAGTTTTATAAACTCTAATTGAATTCAGGAAGAGGGAGGAGGCCGAGGGGCTTGAAGTGTGTGTGCTTTGCACAGGCTGTGAGTTTTAAAATGTCTGAGTGAATTCAGGAAGAGGGAAGAGGCAGTGAGGCTGGAAGTGTGTGTGTGTTTGTGCGCACAGGCTGTGAGTTTTATAAACTCTAACTGAATCCAGGAAGAGGGAAGAGGCCGAGGGGCTGGAAGTGTGTGTGCTTTGCACAGTCTGTGAGTTTTAAAACATCTGACTGAATGCAGGAAGAGGGAAAAGGCAGTGGGGCTGGAACTGTGTGCTTTGCACGGCCTGTGAGTTTTAAAAACGTCTGAGTGAATTCAGGAAGAGGGAAGAGGCCGAGGGGCTGGAAGTGTGTGTCCTTGTGCACGGGCTGTGAGTTTTAAAATGCCTGAGTGAATCCAGGAAGAGGGACGAGGCAGAAGAGCTGGAAGTGTCTCCGTGTGCACAGTCTGTGAGTTTTAAAACATCTGAGTGAATCCAAGAAGAGGGAAGAGGCAGAGGGCGTGGAAGTGTGCGTGTGTGCACAGGCTGTGAGTTTTAAAACATCTGAGTGAATGCAGGCACAGGGAAGAAGCAGAGTGGCTGAAAGTGTGTGCACAGTCTGTGAGTTTTAAAAACGTCTGAGTTAATCCAGGAAGAGGGAAGAGGCAGAGGGGCTGGAACTGTGTGCTTTGCACGGCCTGTGAGTTTTAAAAACGTCTGAGTGAATCCAGGAACAGGGAAGAAGCAGAGGGGCTGAAAGTGTGTGCATAGGCTGTGAGTTTTAAAAACCTCTGAATGAATCCAGGAAGAGGGAAGAGGCAGAGGGGCTAGAAGTGTGTGCTTTGCACGGGCTGTGAGTTTTAAAAACGTCTGAGTGAATCCAGGAACAGGGAAGAAGCAGAGTGGCTGAAAGTGTGTGCACAGTCTGTGAGTTTTAAAAACGTCTGAGTGAATGCAGGAAGAGGGAAAAGGCAGTGGGGCTGGAACTGTGTGCTTTGCACAGCCTGTGAGTTTTAAAAACGTCTGAGTGAATGCAGGAAGAGGGAAGAAGTAGAGGGGCTGAAAGTGTGTCCTTGTGCACAGGCTGTGAGTTTTAAAATGTCTGAATGAATCCAGGAAGAGGGAAGAGGCAGAAGAGCTAGAAGTGTCTGCGTGTGCACAGGCTGTGAGTTTTAAAACATCTGAGTGAATCCAAGAAGAGGGAAGAGGCAGAGGGGGTGGAACTGTGTGCTTTGCACGGGCTGTGAGATTTTAAAACGTCTGAGTTAATCCAGGAAGAGGGAAGAGGCAGAGGGGCTGGAACTGTGTGCTTTGCACGGCCTGTGAGTTTTAAAAACGTCTGAGTGAATCCAGGAACAGGGAAGAAGCAGAGGGGCTGAAAGTGTGTGCATAGGCTGTGAGTTTTAAAAACCTCTGAATGAATCCAGGAAGAGGGAAGAGGCAGAGGGGCTAGAAGTGTGTGCTTTGCACGGGCTGTGAGTTTTAAAAACGTCTGAGTGAATCCAGGAACAGGGAAGAAGCAGAGTGGCTGAAAGTGTGTGCACAGTCTGTGAGTTTTAAAAACGTCTGAGTGAATGCACGAAGAGGGAAAAGGCAGTGGGGCTGGAACTGTGTGCTTTGCACAGCCTGTGAGTTTTAAAAACGTCTGAGTGAATGCAGGAAGAGGGAAGAAGTAGAGGGGCTGAAAGTGTGTCCTTGTGCACAGGCTGTGAGTTTTAAAATGTCTGAATGAATCCAGGAAGAGGGAAGAGGCAGAAGAGCTAGAAGTGTCTGCGTGTGCACAGGCTGTGAGTTTTAAAACATCTGAGTGAATCCAAGAAGAGGGAAGAGGCAGAGGGGGTGGAACTGTGTGCTTTGCACGGGCTGTGAGATTTTAAAACGTCTGAGTTAATCCAGGAAGAGGGAAGAGGCAGAGGGGCTGGAACTGTGTGCTTTGCACGGCCTGTGAGTTTTAAAAACGTCTGAGTGAATCCAGGAACAGGGAAGAAGCAGAGGGGCTGAAAGTGTGTGCATAGGCTGTGAGTTTTAAAAACCTCTGAATGAATCCAGGAAGAGGGAAGAGGCAGAGGGGCTAGAAGTGTGTGCTTTGCACGGGCTGTGAGTTTTAAAAACGTCTGAGTGAATCCAGGAACAGGGAAGAAGCAGAGTGGCTGAAAGTGTGTGCACAGTCTGTGAGTTTTAAAAACGTCTGAGTGAATGCACGAAGAGGGAAAAGGCAGTGGGGCTGGAACTGTGTGCTTTGCACAGCCTGTGAGTTTTAAAAACGTCTGAGTGAATGCAGGAAGAGGGAAGAAGTAGAGGGGCTGAAAGTGTGTCCTTGTGCACAGGCTGTGAGTTTTAAAATGTCTGAATGAATCCAGGAAGAGGGAAGAGGCAGAAGAGCTAGAAGTGTCTGCGTGTGCACAGGCTGTGAGTTTTAAAACATCTGAGTGAATCCAAGAAGAGGGAAGAGGCAGAGGGGGTGGAACTGTGTGCTTTGCACGGGCTGTGAGATTTTAAAACGTCTGATTGAATCCAGGAAGAGGGAACAGGCAGAGGGGCTGGAACTGTGTGCTTTACATGTCCTGTGAGTTTTAAAAACGTCTGAGTGAATGCAGGAAGAGGGAAGAAGTAGAGCGGCTGAAAGTGTGTCCTTGTGCACAAGCTGTGAGTTTTAAAATGTCTGAATGAATCCAGGAACAGGGAAGAGGCAGAGCGGCTGGAAGTGTGTGTGTGTGCACAGGCTGTGAGTTTTAAAACGTCTGACTGAATCCAGGAAGAGGGAAGAGGCAGTGGGGCTGGAACTGTGTGCTTTGCACGGCCTGTGAGTTTTAAAAACGTCTGAGTGAATGCAGGAAGAGGGAAGAAGTAGAGGGGCTGAAAGTGTGTCCTTGTGCACAGGCTGTGAGTTTTAAAATGTCTGAATGAATCCAGGAACAGGGAAGAAGTAGAGGGGCTGAAAGTGTGTCCTTGTGCACAGGCTGTGAGTTTTAAAATGTCTGAATGAATCCAGGAAGAGGGAAGAGGCAGAAGAGCTAGAAGTGTCTGCGTGTGCACAGGCTGTGAGTTTTAAAACATCTGAGTGAATCCAAGAATAGGGAAGAGGCAGAGGGGGTGGAACTGTGTGCTTTGCACGGGCTGTGAGATTTTAAAACGTCTGATGGAATCCAGGAAGAGGGAAGAGGCAGAGGGGCTGGAACTGTGTGCTTTACATGGCCTGTGAGTTTTAAAAACGTCTGAGTGAATCCAGGAACAGGGAAGAAGCAGAGGGGTTGAAAGTGTGTGTGTGCGCACAGGCTGTGAGTTTTAAAAACTCTAATTGAATTCAGGAAGAGGGAGGAGGCCGAGGGGCTTGAAGTGTGTGTGCTTTGCACAGGCTGTGAGTTTTTAAAATGTCTGAGTGAATCCAGGAACAGGGAAGAGACAGAGGGGTTGGAAGTGTGTGTGCTTTGCACAGGCTGTGAGTTTTATAAACTCTAATTGAATTCAGGAAGAGGGAGGAGGCCGAGGGGCTTGAAGTGTGTGTGCTTTGCACAGGCTGTGAGTTTTAAAATCTCTGAGTGAATGCAGGAAGAGGGAAGAGGCAGTGGGGCTGGAAGTGTGTGCTTTGCACGGCCTGTAAGTTTTAAAAACGTCTGAGTTCCGGTTCCGGCGGCAGCGGCGACGGGCAGCTCTTTGCCCGCTCCGGCTCTCCGGTGGGCTTCCCCACTCCTTGGGGGGCACAGGACACCCCTCAGAGGGGTCCTGCCGGAGGGGCGGCATCGCGGGGAGCTCCTGCATCGGCGGCGGCCGGCGGGAGGTCTCTCGCGCGCCCAAGGCACCGGGGAGCTAGATCGGAGGGCGCCTCGCGTTTCTGCGCTTCGCGCCTCGCTAAAGCCGTCGGGAGAATGAAGCAAGTGAAGGAAGCAGCTGCGGTGCGGTGAGGCTGCTTCTCTCTTCATGCCCTATTTTGCACAAAGAACTAGTTAGCTTTCTTTAAATAACTTTCGGAGTATTCTGGAGGCGCGGCTGGAGGGAGGGGGGCTTCCCCCCCCCTTGGATAAGCGGCGAGGAATAATCTTGCTCTCAGCCCCCGGGGAAGGAGGAGGGGGGAGAGCCAACGAATGAAGCCTCACTCAGGTTGGATGATTTTCTTTGCAATTTAATTTCACTATTTACTGAGATTTGAGGACCTTTGGAACTTTTTAAAACTTTGATATGCCTCTGTGCCCAAAACTGGCAGGGCAAGATGGCACACTTCCGTTGTCTTTATGAACTGTGAAACCTGACTCCACCTTTAAAATTCAGGCTTCCGGTCTTTGTCTCCGTGTCTCCCAGAGGAATCTCTTGTGGATTGGTCTTTTTGAACTTTCTAGGGGAAACCTTTCATCTATTGCCAGACTTATTAGAGAGATTCTCTTCTGCCTGGTTCTTCTGCTCCCGGACCTCACCTGGCTACCCTTCTTTTCTAACTGTTTATCTTATATATGGACTGAACTTCTAATGTTATAAAGGATGGCATCCAAAAGACCACCTCCTGGGAAATCTGGCTTTGCCACATCTGCTCCAACATCTGTAACATCCAGTCCAGCCACACAGTCCAAGATAACAGAACTGATGCAACCTAAGACTATAGAGATGGACTTTCAACAAATGCTTCAACAAATTTTACAGGGCCAGGAGGAAATCAAGAAACAGCTAAGGGAAATGAAAGATGAAATTAAAGAAAATCAAGCCCAAATTTATAAGAACTCACAGAGACTGGATCTTGTGGAAGGGGGGGTGGAGGAGGTGAGGGGGGGGGTGGAAGCTGTGCAGAAAGGGAACAAAGATCTTGACATCCAACAGATGAAATTAGAATTTGAGAGAATGTCCTATTATCTTAGATTTCAAAATGTTATAGAAGAAGATGGGGAAAATATAAGGGACATCATGACAAACATTCTGGCTGACTACACACACAAAGAAAAACAACAGATGGGGTGGGATATAGATCTGGTTTATAGAGTGAATTCAGCTTACGCTAGAACACACAATGTACCCAGGGAGGTTCATATTAAATTTCTTAGAAAAAGCACAAGAGATGAAATTCTGGGTGTACAAAGGGGGCAAGCATTGATATATCATGATATGGAGATAACCATTCTGAAGCAGATCCCTAAGAAGATTAGAGAAAAAAGAAAAAATTATTCGCAATTAGCGAATAAATTATACCAGAAAGGGGTGTGGTTTAGATGGTTGATGCCTGAAGGTATGCTGATATTCTGGGAGGAGACAAGAATTAGAATTAATTCACCCATAGAGGCGCAGGCCTTTATGGAAAAAAATAAAACATTCCTAGAGAAACCACCAGATACCACAACGGACACGCAGGACACGGGAGGGGCCAGAGCTCTGCCAGTGGAGGGAGATGGGGCAATAGCAAGAAGACTCAGATCACAAAAATAAACAAGAAAATCATATTATTATAAACTGACCGAAAGTGAAAATGGAATTATATTTGGATTTTATACTGTAATGTTTAATTTGATTGAATTTAATAATAGATCTAATATGCTGACTGTAATCAATTATATACTAATGCATTATATTAAATGTATACTATGGGTATGGAGGGAGGGGGGCCTCACACACTTTGCAACTGCCAAAATTTGTATACCTGTCCATTTACCCTTTTCCCTATAAATCTTGAAAAACCAATAAAATTTTATTATAAAAAAAAAAAAAAAAAAAAAAAAAAAAACGTCTGAGTGAATGCAGGAAGAGGGAAGAGGCAGAAGAGCTGGAAGTGTGTGTGCTTTGCACAGGCTGTGAGTTTTAAAACATCTGAGTGAATCCAAGAAGAGGGAAGAGGCAGAGGGCGTGGAAGTGTGTGTGTGTGCACAGGCTGTGAGTTTTAAAACGTCTGACTGAATCCAGGAAGAGGGAAGAGGCAGTGGGGCTGGAACTGTGTGCTTTGCACGGCCTGTGAGTTTTAAAAACGTCTGAGTGAATGTAGGAAGAGGGAAGAAGTAGAGGGGCTGAAAGTGTGTCCTTGTGCACAGGCTGTGAGTTTTAAAATGTCTGAATGAATCCAGGAACAGGGAAGAAGTAGAGGGGCTGAAAGTGTGTCCTTGTGCACAGGCTGTGAGTTTTAAAATGTCTGAATGAATCCAGGAAGAGGGAAGAGGCAGAAGAGCTAGAAGTGTCTGCGTGTGCACAGGCTGTGAGTTTTAAAACATCTGAGTGAATCCAAGAATAGGGAAGAGGCAGAGGGGGTGGAACTGTGTGCTTTGCACGGGCTGTGAGATTTTTAAACGTCTGATTGAATCCAGGAAGACGGAAGAGGCAGAGGGGCTGGAACTGTGTGCTTTACATGGCCTGTGAGTTTTAAAAACTTCTGAGTGAATCCAGGAACAGGGAAGAAGCAGAGGGGTTGAAAGTGTGTGTGTGCGCACAGGCTGTGAGTTTTAAAAACTCTAATTGAATGCAGGAAGAGGGAAGAGGCAGAGGGGCTGGAACTGTGTGTGCTTTGCACAGGCTGTGAGTTTTTAAAATGTCTGAGTGAATCCAGGAACAGGGAAGAGGCAGAGGGGTTGGAAGTGTGTGTGCTTTGCACAGGCTGTGAGTTTTATAAACTCTAATTGAATTCAGGAAGAGGGAGGAGGCCGAGGGGCTTGAAGTGTGTGTGCTTTGCACAGGCTGTGAGTTTTAAAATGTCTGAGTGAATTCAGGAAGAGGGAAGAGGCAGTGGGGCTGGAAGTGTGTGTGTGTTTGTGCGCACAGGCTGTGAGTTTTATAAACTCTAATTGAATCCAGGAAGAGGGAAGAGGCCGAGGGGCTGGAAGTGTGTGTGCTTTGCACAGGCTGTGAGTTTTAAAACATCTGACTGAATGCAGGAAGAGGGAAAAGGCAGTGGGGCTGGAACTGTGTGCTTTGCACGGCCTGTGAGTTTTAAAAACGTCTGAGTGAATTCAGGAAGAGGGAAGAGGCCGAGGGGCTGGAAGTGTGTGTCCTTGTGCACGGGCTGTGAGTATTAAATTGTCTGAGTGAATCCAGGAAGAGGGACGAGGCAGAAGAGCTGGAAGTGTCTCCGTGTGCACAGGCTGTGAGTTTTAAAACATCTGAGTGAATCCAAGAAGAGGGAAGAGGCAGAGGGGGTGGAAGTGTGCGTGTGTGCACAGGCTGTGAGTTTTAAAACATCTGAGTGAATGCAGGAACAGGGAAGAAGCAGAGTGGCTGAAAGTGTGTGCACAGTCTGTGAGTTTTAAAAACGTCTGAGTTAATCCAGGAAGAGGGAAGAGGCAGAGGGGCTGGAACTGTGTGCTTTGCACGGCCTGTGAGTTTTAAAAACGTCTGAGTGAATCCAGGAACAGGGAAGAAGCAGAGGGGCTGAAAGTGTGTGCATAGGCTGTGAGTTTTAAAAACCTCTGAATGAATCCAGGAAGAGGGAAGAGGCAGAGGGGCTAGAAGTGTGTGCTTTGCACGGGCTGTGAGTTTTAAAAACGTCTGAGTGAATCCAGGAACAGGGAAGAAGCAGAGTGGCTGAAAGTGTGTGCACAGTCTGTGAGTTTTAAAAACGTCTGAGTGAATGCAGGAAGAGGGAAAAGGCAGTGGGGCTGGAACTGTGTGCTTTGCACAGCCTGTGAGTTTTAAAAACGTCTGAGTGAATACAGGAAGAGGGAAGAAGTAGAGGGGCTGAAAGTGTGTCCTTGTGCACAGGCTGTGAGTTTTAAAATGTCTGAATGAATCCAGGAAGAGGGAAGAGGCAGAAGAGCTAGAAGTGTCTGCGTGTGCACAGGCTGTGAGTTTTAAAACATCTGAGTGAATCCAAGAAGAGGGAAGAGGCAGAGGGGGTGGAACTGTGTGCTTTGCACGGGCTGTGAGATTTTAAAACGTCTGATTGAATCCAGGAAGAGGGAAGAGGCAGAGGGGCTGGAACTGTGTGCTTTACATGGCCTGTGAGTTTTAAAAACGTCTGAGTGAATGCAGGAAGAGGGAAGAAGTAGAGCGGCTGAAAGTGTGTCCTTGTGCACAGGCTGTGAGTTTTAAAATGTCTGAATGAATCCAGGAACAGGGAAGAGGCAGAGCGGCTGGAAGTGTGTGTGTGTGCACAGGCTGTGAGTTTTAAAACGTCTGACTGAATCCAGGAAGAGGGAAGAGGCAGTGGGGCTGGAACTGTGTGCTTTGCACGGCCTGTGAGTTTTAAAAACGTCTGAGTGAATGCAGGAAGAGGGAAGAAGTAGAGGGGCTGAAAGTGTGTCCTTGTGCACAGGCTGTGAGTTTTAAAATGTCTGAATGAATCCAGGAACAGGGAAGAAGTAGAGGGGCTGAAAGTGTGTCCTTGTGCACAGGCTGTGAGTTTTAAAATGTCTGAATGAATCCAGGAAGAGGGAAGAGGCAGAAGAGCTAGAAGTGTCTGCGTGTGCACAGGCTGTGAGTTTTAAAACATCTGAGTGAATCCAAGAATAGGGAAGAGGCAGAGGGGGTGGAACTGTGTGCTTTGCACGGGCTGTGAGATTTTTAAACGTCTGATTGAATCCAGGAAGACGGAAGAGGCAGAGGGGATGGAACTGTGTGCTTTACATGGCCTGTGAGTTTTAAAAACTTCTGAGTGAATCCAGGAACAGGGAAGAAGCAGAGGGGTTGAAAGTGTGTGTGTGCGCACAGGCTGTGAGTTTTAAAAACTCTAATTGAATGCAGGAAGAGGGAAGAGGCAGAGGGGCTGGAACTGTGTGTGCTTTGCACAGGCTGTGAGTTTTTAAAATGTCTGAGTGAATCCAGGAACAGGGAAGAGGCAGAGGGGTTGGAAGTGTGTGTGCTTTGCACAGGCTGTGAGTTTTATAAACTCTAATTGAATTCAGGAAGAGGGAGGAGGCCGAGGGGCTTGAAGTGTGTGTGCTTTGCACAGGCTGTGAGTTTTAAAATGTCTGAGTGAATTCAGGAAGAGGGAAGAGGCAGTGAGGCTGGAAGTGTGTGTGTGTTTGTGCGCACAGGCTGTGAGTTTTATAAACTCTAACTGAATCCAGGAAGAGGGAAGAGGCCGAGGGGCTGGAAGTGTGTGTGCTTTGCACAGTCTGTGAGTTTTAAAACATCTGACTGAATGCAGGAAGAGGGAAAAGGCAGTGGGGCTGGAACTGTGTGCTTTGCACGGCCTGTGAGTTTTAAAAACGTCTGAGTGAATTCAGGAAGAGGGAAGAGGCCGAGGGGCTGGAAGTGTGTGTCCTTGTGCACGGGCTGTGAGTTTTAAAATGCCTGAGTGAATCCAGGAAGAGGGACGAGGCAGAAGAGCTGGAAGTGTCTCCGTGTGCACAGTCTGTGAGTTTTAAAACATCTGAGTGAATCCAAGAAGAGGGAAGAGGCAGAGGGCGTGGAAGTGTGCGTGTGTGCACAGGCTGTGAGTTTTAAAACATCTGAGTGAATGCAGGCACAGGGAAGAAGCAGAGTGGCTGAAAGTGTGTGCACAGTCTGTGAGTTTTAAAAACGTCTGAGTTAATCCAGGAAGAGGGAAGAGGCAGAGGGGCTGGAACTGTGTGCTTTGCACGGCCTGTGAGTTTTAAAAACGTCTGAGTGAATCCAGGAACAGGGAAGAAGCAGAGGGGCTGAAAGTGTGTGCATAGGCTGTGAGTTTTAAAAACCTCTGAATGAATCCAGGAAGAGGGAAGAGGCAGAGGGGCTAGAAGTGTGTGCTTTGCACGGGCTGTGAGTTTTAAAAACGTCTGAGTGAATCCAGGAACAGGGAAGAAGCAGAGTGGCTGAAAGTCTGTGCACAGTCTGTGAGTTTTAAAAACGTCTGAGTGAATGCAGGAAGAGGGAAAAGGCAGTGGGGCTGGAACTGTGTGCTTTGCACAGCCTGTGAGTTTTAAAAACGTCTGAGTGAATGCAGGAAGAGGGAAGAAGTAGAGGGGCTGAAAGTGTGTCCTTGTGCACAGGCTGTGAGTTTTAAAATGTCTGAATGAATCCAGGAAGAGGGAAGAGGCAGAAGAGCTAGAAGTGTCTGCGTGTGCACAGGCTGTGAGTTTTAAAACATCTGAGTGAATCCAAGAAGAGGGAAGAGGCAGAGGGGGTGGAACTGTGTGCTTTGCACGGGCTGTGAGATTTTAAAACGTCTGAGTTAATCCAGGAAGAGGGAAGAGGCAGAGGGGCTGGAACTGTGTGCTTTGCACGGCCTGTGAGTTTTAAAAACGTCTGAGTGAATCCAGGAACAGGGAAGAAGCAGAGGGGCTGAAAGTGTGTGCATAGGCTGTGAGTTTTAAAAACCTCTGAATGAATCCAGGAAGAGGGAAGAGGCAGAGGGGCTAGAAGTGTGTGCTTTGCACGGGCTGTGAGTTTTAAAAACGTCTGAGTGAATCCAGGAACAGGGAAGAAGCAGAGTGGCTGAAAGTGTGTGCACAGTCTGTGAGTTTTAAAAACGTCTGAGTGAATGCACGAAGAGGGAAAAGGCAGTGGGGCTGGAACTGTGTGCTTTGCACAGCCTGTGAGTTTTAAAAACGTCTGAGTGAATGCAGGAAGAGGGAAGAAGTAGAGGGGCTGAAAGTGTGTCCTTGTGCACAGGCTGTGAGTTTTAAAATGTCTGAATGAATCCAGGAAGAGGGAAGAGGCAGAAGAGCTAGAAGTGTCTGCGTGTGCACAGGCTGTGAGTTTTAAAACATCTGAGTGAATCCAAGAAGAGGGAAGAGGCAGAGGGGGTGGAACTGTGTGCTTTGCACGGGCTGTGAGATTTTAAAACGTCTGAGTTAATCCAGGAAGAGGGAAGAGGCAGAGGGGCTGGAACTGTGTGCTTTGCACGGCCTGTGAGTTTTAAAAACGTCTGAGTGAATCCAGGAACAGGGAAGAAGCAGAGGGGCTGAAAGTGTGTGCATAGGCTGTGAGTTTTAAAAACCTCTGAATGAATCCAGGAAGAGGGAAGAGGCAGAGGGGCTAGAAGTGTGTGCTTTGCACGGGCTGTGAGTTTTAAAAACGTCTGAGTGAATCCAGGAACAGGGAAGAAGCAGAGTGGCTGAAAGTGTGTGCACAGTCTGTGAGTTTTAAAAACGTCTGAGTGAATGCAGGAAGAGGGAAGAAGTAGAGCGGCTGAAAGTGTGTCCTTGTGCACAAGCTGTGAGTTTTAAAATGTCTGAATGAATCCAGGAACAGGGAAGAGGCAGAGCGGCTGGAAGTGTGTGTGTGTGCACAGGCTGTGAGTTTTAAAACGTCTGACTGAATCCAGGAAGAGGGAAGAGGCAGTGGGGCTGGAACTGTGTGCTTTGCACGGCCTGTGAGTTTTAAAAACGTCTGAGTGAATGCAGGAAGAGGGAAGAAGTAGAGGGGCTGAAAGTGTGTCCTTGTGCACAGGCTGTGAGTTTTAAAATGTCTGAATGAATCCAGGAACAGGGAAGAAGTAGAGGGGCTGAAAGTGTGTCCTTGTGCACAGGCTGTGAGTTTTAAAATGTCTGAATGAATCCAGGAAGAGGGAAGAGGCAGAAGAGCTAGAAGTGTCTGCGTGTGCACAGGCTGTGAGTTTTAAAACATCTGAGTGAATCCAAGAATAGGGAAGAGGCAGAGGGGGTGGAACTGTGTGCTTTGCACGGGCTGTGAGATTTTAAAACGTCTGATGGAATCCAGGAAGAGGGAAGAGGCAGAGGGGCTGGAACTGTGTGCTTTACATGGCCTGTGAGTTTTAAAAACGTCTGAGTGAATCCAGGAACAGGGAAGAAGCAGAGGGGTTGAAAGTGTGTGTGTGCGCACAGGCTGTGAGTTTTAAAAACTCTAATTGAATTCAGGAAGAGGGAGGAGGCCGAGGGGCTTGAAGTGTGTGTGCTTTGCACAGGCTGTGAGTTTTTAAAATGTCTGAGTGAATCCAGGAACAGGGAAGAGACAGAGGGGTTGGAAGTGTGTGTGCTTTGCACAGGCTGTGAGTTTTATAAACTCTAATTGAATTCAGGAAGAGGGAGGAGGCCGAGGGGCTTGAAGTGTGTGTGCTTTGCACAGGCTGTGAGTTTTAAAATCTCTGAGTGAATGCAGGAAGAGGGAAGAGGCAGTGGGGCTGGAAGTGTGTGCTTTGCACGGCCTGTAAGTTTTAAAAACGTCTGAGTGAATGCAGGAAGAGGGAAGAGGCAGAAGAGCTGGAAGTGTGTGTGCTTTGCACAGGCTGTGAGTTTTAAAACATCTGAGTGAATCCAAGAAGAGGGAAGAGGCAGAGGGCGTGGAAGTGTGTGTGTGTGCACAGGCTGTGAGTTTTAAAACGTCTGACTGAATCCAGGAAGAGGGAAGAGGCAGTGGGGCTGGAACTGTGTGCTTTGCACGGCCTGTGAGTTTTAAAAACGTCTGAGTGAATGTAGGAAGAGGGAAGAAGTAGAGGGGCTGAAAGTGTGTCCTTGTGCACAGGCTGTGAGTTTTAAAATGTCTGAATGAATCCAGGAACAGGGAAGAAGTAGAGGGGCTGAAAGTGTGTCCTTGTGCACAGGCTGTGAGTTTTAAAATGTCTGAATGAATCCAGGAAGAGGGAAGAGGCAGAAGAGCTAGAAGTGTCTGCGTGTGCACAGGCTGTGAGTTTTAAAACATCTGAGTGAATCCAAGAATAGGGAAGAGGCAGAGGGGGTGGAACTGTGTGCTTTGCACGGGCTGTGAGATTTTTAAACGTCTGATTGAATCCAGGAAGACGGAAGAGGCAGAGGGGCTGGAACTGTGTGCTTTACATGGCCTGTGAGTTTTAAAAACTTCTGAGTGAATCCAGGAACAGGGAAGAAGCAGAGGGGTTGAAAGTGTGTGTGTGCGCACAGGCTGTGAGTTTTAAAAACTCTAATTGAATGCAGGAAGAGGGAAGAGGCAGAGGGGCTGGAACTGTGTGTGCTTTGCACAGGCTGTGAGTTTTTAAAATGTCTGAGTGAATCCAGGAACAGGGAAGAGGCAGAGGGGTTGGAAGTGTGTGTGCTTTGCACAGGCTGTGAGTTTTATAAACTCTAATTGAATTCAGGAAGAGGGAGGAGGCCGAGGGGCTTGAAGTGTGTGTGCTTTGCACAGGCTGTGAGTTTTAAAATGTCTGAGTGAATTCAGGAAGAGGGAAGAGGCAGTGGGGCTGGAAGTGTGTGTGTGTTTGTGCGCACAGGCTGTGAGTTTTATAAACTCTAACTGAATCCAGGAAGAGGGAAGAGGCCGAGGGGCTGGAAGTGTGTGTGCTTTGCACAGTCTGTGAGTTTTAAAACATCTGACTGAATGCAGGAAGAGGGAAAAGGCAGTGGGGCTGGAACTGTGTGCTTTGCACGGCCTGTGAGTTTTAAAAACGTCTGAGTGAATTAGGGAAGAGGGAAGAGGCCGAGGGGCTGGAAGTGTGTGTCCTTGTGCACGGGCTGTGAGTTTTAAAATGCCTGAGTGAATCCAGGAAGAGGGACGAGGCAGAAGAGCTGGAAGTGTCTCCGTGTGCACAGGCTGTGAGTTTTAAAACATCTGAGTGAATCCAAGAAGAGGGAAGAGGCAGAGGGCGTGGAAGTGTGCGTGTGTGCACAGGCTGTGAGTTTTAAAACATCTGAGTGAATGCAGGAACAGGGAAGAAGCAGAGTGGCTGAAAGTGTGTGCACAGTCTGTGAGTTTTAAAAACGTCTGAGTTAATCCAGGAAGAGGGAAGAGGCAGAGGGGCTGGAACTGTGTGCTTTGCACGGCCTGTGAGTTTTAAAAACGTCTGAGTGAATCCAGGAACAGGGAAGAAGCAGAGGGGCTGAAAGTGTGTGCATAGGCTGTGAGTTTTAAAAACCTCTGAATGAATCCAGGAAGAGGGAAGAGGCAGAGGGGCTAGAAGTGTGTGCTTTGCACGGGCTGTGAGTTTTAAAAACGTCTGAGTGAATCCAGGAACAGGGAAGAAGCAGAGTGGCTGAAAGTGTGTGCACAGTCTGTGAGTTTTAAAAACGTCTGAGTGAATGCAGGAAGAGGGAAAAGGCAGTGGGGCTGGAACTGTGTGCTTTGCACAGCCTGTGAGTTTTAAAAACGTCTGAGTGAATGCAGGAAGAGGGAAGAGGCAGAAGAGCTGGAAGTGTGTGTGCTTTGCACAGGCTGTCAGTTGAATTCAGGAAGAGGGAAGAGGCCGAGGGGCTGGAAGTGTCTCCGTGTGCACAGGCTGTGAGTTTTAAAACATCTGAGTGAATGCAGGAACAGGGAAGAAGCAGAGGGGCTGAAAGTGTTGGCATAGGCTGTGAGTTTTAAAAACCTCTGAATGAATCCAGGAATAGGGAAGAGGCAGAGGGGCTGCAAGTGTGTCCGTGTGCACAGGCTTTGAGTTTTAAAATGTCTGAATGAATCCAGGAAGAGGGAAGAGGCAGTGCAGATGGAACTGTGTGCTTTGCATGGCCTTTGAGTTTTAAAAACGTCTGAGTGAATGCAGGAAGAGGGAAGAAGTAGAGGGGCTGAAAGTGTGTCCTTGTGCACAGGCTGTGAGTTTTAAAATGTCTGAATGAATCCAGGAAGAGGGAAGAGGCAGAAGAGCTAGAAGTGTCTGCGTGTGCACAGGCTGTGAGTTTTAAAACATCTGAGTGAATCCAAGAAGAGGGAAGAGGCAGAGGGGTTGAAAGTGTGTGTGTGCGCACAGGCTGTGAGTTTTAAAAACTCTAATTGAATTCAGGAAGAGGGAGGAGGCCGAGGGGCTTGAAGTGTGTGTGCTTTGCACAGGCTGTGAGTTTTTAAAATGTCTGAGTGAATCCAGGAACAGGGAAGAGACAGAGGGGTTGGAAGTGTGTGTGCTTTGCACAGGCTGTGAGTTTTATAAACTCTAATTGAATTCAGGAAGAGGGAGGAGGCCGAGGGGCTTGAAGTGTGTGTGCTTTGCACAGGCTGTGAGTTTTAAAATGTCTGAGTGAATGCAGGAAGAGGGAAGAGGCAGTGGGGCTGGAAGTGTGTGCTTTGCACGGCCTGTAAGTTTTAAAAACGTCTGAGTGAATGCAGGAAGAGGGAAGAGGCAGAAGAGCTGGAAGTGTGTGTGCTTTGCACAGGCTGTGAGTTTTAAAACATCTGAGTGAATCCAAGAAGAGGGAAGAGGCAGAGGGCGTGGAAGTGTGTGTGTGTGCACAGGCTGTGAGTTTTAAAACGTCTGACTGAATCCAGGAAGAGGGAAGAGGCAGTGGGGCTGGAACTGTGTGCTTTGCACGGCCTGTGAGTTTTAAAAACGTCTGAGTGAATGTAGGAAGAGGGAAGAAGTAGAGGGGCTGAAAGTGTGTCCTTGTGCACAGGCTGTGAGTTTTAAAATGTCTGAATGAATCCAGGAACAGGGAAGAAGTAGAGGGGCTGAAAGTGTGTCCTTGTGCACAGGCTGTGAGTTTTAAAATGTCTGAATGAATCCAGGAAGAGGGAAGAGGCAGAAGAGCTAGAAGTGTCTGCGTGTGCACAGGCTGTGAGTTTTAAAACATCTGAGTGAATCCAAGAATAGGGAAGAGGCAGAGGGGGTGGAACTCTGTGCTTTGCACGGGCTGTGAGATTTTTAAACGTCTGATTGAATCCAGGAAGAGGGAAGAGGCAGAGGGGCTGGAACTGTGTGCTTTACATGGCCTGTGAGTTTTAAAAACTTCTGAGTGAATCCAGGAACAGGGAAGAAGCAGAGGGGTTGAAAGTGTGTGTGTGCGCACAGGCTGTGAGTTTTAAAAACTCTAATTGAATGCAGGAAGAGGGAAGAGGCAGAGGGGCTGGAACTGTGTGTGCTTTGCACAGGCTGTGAGTTTTTAAAATGTCTGAGTGAATCCAGGAACAGGGAAGAGGCAGAGGGGTTGGAAGTGTGTGTGCTTTGCACAGGCTGTGAGTTTTATAAACTCTAATTGAATTCAGGAAGAGGGAGGAGGCCGAGGGGCTTGAAGTGTGTGTGCTTTGCACAGGCTGTGAGTTTTAAAATGTCTGAGTGAATTCAGGAAGAGGGAAGAGGCAGTGGGGCTGGAAGTGTGTGTGTGTTTGTGCGCACAGGCTGTGAGTTTTATAAACTCTAACTGAATCCAGGAAGAGGGAAGAGGCCGAGGGGCTGGAAGTGTGTGTGCTTTGCACAGTCTGTGAGTTTTAAAACATCTGACTGAATGCAGGAAGAGGGAAAAGGCAGTGGGGCTGGAACTGTGTGCTTTGCACGGCCTGTGAGTTTTAAAAACGTCTGAGTGAATTAGGGAAGAGGGAAGAGGCCGAGGGGCTGGAAGTGTGTGTCCTTGTGCACGGGCTGTGAGTTTTAAAATGCCTGAGTGAATCCAGGAAGAGGGACGAGGCAGAAGAGCTGGAAGTGTCTCCGTGTGCACAGGCTGTGAGTTTTAAAACATCTGAGTGAATCCAAGAAGAGGGAAGAGGCAGAGGGCGTGGAAGTGTGCGTGTGTGCACAGGCTGTGAGTTTTAAAACATCTGAGTGAATGCAGGAACAGGGAAGAAGCAGAGTGGCTGAAAGTGTGTGCACAGTCTGTGAGTTTTAAAAACGTCTGAGTTAATCCAGGAAGAGGGAAGAGGCAGAGGGGCTGGAACTGTGTGCTTTGCACGGCCTGTGAGTTTTAAAAACGTCTGAGTGAATCCAGGAACAGGGAAGAAGCAGAGGGGCTGAAAGTGTGTGCATAGGCTGTGAGTTTTAAAAACCTCTGAATGAATCCAGGAAGAGGGAAGAGGCAGAGGGGCTAGAAGTGTGTGCTTTGCACGGGCTGTGAGTTTTATAAACTCTAACTGAATCCAGGAAGAGGGAAGAGGCCGAGGGGCTGGAAGTGTGTGTGCTTTGCACAGTCTGTGAGTTTTAAAACATCTGACTGAATGCAGGAAGAGGGAAAAGGCAGTGGGGCTGGAACTGTGTGCTTTGCACGGCCTGTGAGTTTTAAAAACGTCTGAGTGAATTAGGGAAGAGGGAAGAGGCCGAGGGGCTGGAAGTGTGTGTCCTTGTGCACGGGCTGTGAGTTTTAAAATGCCTGAGTGAATCCAGGAAGAGGGACGAGGCAGAAGAGCTGGAAGTGTCTCCGTGTGCACAGGCTGTGAGTTTTAAAACATCTGAGTGAATCCAAGAAGAGGGAAGAGGCAGAGGGCGTGGAAGTGTGCGTGTGTGCACAGGCTGTGAGTTTTAAAACATCTGAGTGAATGCAGGAACAGGGAAGAAGCAGAGTGGCTGAAAGTGTGTGCACAGTCTGTGAGTTTTAAAAACGTCTGAGTTAATCCAGGAAGAGGGAAGAGGCAGAGGGGCTGGAACTGTGTGCTTTGCACGGCCTGTGAGTTTTAAAAACGTCTGAGTGAATCCAGGAACAGGGAAGAAGCAGAGGGGCTGAAAGTGTGTGCATAGGCTGTGAGTTTTAAAAACCTCTGAATGAATCCAGGAAGAGGGAAGAGGCAGAGGGGCTAGAAGTGTGTGCTTTGCACGGGCTGTGAGTTTTAAAAACGTCTGAGTGAATCCAGGAACAGGGAAGAAGCAGAGTGGCTGAAAGTGTGTGCACAGTCTGTGAGTTTTAAAAACGTCTGAGTGAATGCAGGAAGAGGGAAAAGGCAGTGGGGCTGGAACTGTGTGCTTTGCACAGCCTGTGAGTTTTAAAAACGTCTGAGTGAATGCAGGAAGAGGGAAGAGGCAGAAGAGCTGGAAGTGTGTGTGCTTTGCACAGGCTGTCAGTTGAATTCAGGAAGAGGGAAGAGGCCGAGGGGCTGGAAGTGTCTCCGTGTGCACAGGCTGTGAGTTTTAAAACATCTGAGTGAATGCAGGAACAGGGAAGAAGCAGAGGGGCTGAAAGTGTTGGCATAGGCTGTGAGTTTTAAAAACCTCTGAATGAATGCAGGAATAGGGAAGAGGCAGAGGGGCTGCAAGTGTGTCCGTGTGCACAGGCTTTGAGTTTTAAAATGTCTGAATGAATCCAGGAAGAGGGAAGAGGCAGTGCAGATGGAACTGTGTGCTTTGCATGGCCTTTGAGTTTTAAAAACGTCTGAGTGAATGCAGGAAGAGGGAAGAAGTAGAGGGGCTGAAAGTGTGTCCTTGTGCACAGGCTGTGAGTTTTAAAATGTCTGAATGAATCCAGGAAGAGGGAAGAGGCAGAAGAGCTAGAAGTGTCTGCGTGTGCACAGGCTGTGAGTTTTAAAACATCTGAGTGAATCCAAGAAGAGGGAAGAGGCAGAGGGGGTGGAACTGTGTGCTTTGCACGGGCTGTGAGATTTTAAAACGTCTGATTGAATCCAGGAAGAGGGAAGAGGCAGAGGGGCTGGAACTGTGTGCTTTACATGTCCTGTGAGTTTTAAAAACGTCTGAGTGAATGCAGGAAGAGGGAAGAAGTAGAGCGGCTGAAAGTGTGTCCTTGTGCACAGGCTGTGAGTTTTAAAATGTCTGAATGAATCCAGGAAGAGGGAAGAGGCAGAAGAGCTAGAAGTGTCTGCGTGTGCACAGGCTGTGAGTTTTAAAACATCTGAGTGAATCCAAGAAGAGGGAAGAGGCAGAGGGGGTGGAACTGTGTGCTTTGAACGGGCTGTGAGATTTTTAAACGTCTGATTGAATCCAGGAAGAGGGAAGAGGCAGAGGGGCTGGAACTGTGTGCTTTACATGGCCTGTGAGTTTTAAAAACTTCTGAGTGAATCCAGGAACAGGGAAGAAGCAGAGGGGTTGAAAGTGTGTGTGTGCGCACAGGCTGTGAGTTTTAAAAACTCTAATTGAATGCAGGAAGAGGGAAGAGGCAGAGGGGCTGGAACTGTGTGTGCTTTGCACAGGCTGTGAGTTTTATAAACTCTAATTGAATTCAGGAAGAGGGAGGAGGCCGAGGGGCTTGAAGTGTGTGTGCTTTGCACAGGCTGTGAGTTTTAAAATGTCTGAGTGAATTCAGGAAGAGGGAAGAGGCAGTGGGGCTGGAAGTGTGTGTGTGTTTGTGCGCACAGGCTGTGAGTTTTATAAACTCTAACTGAATCCAGGAAGAGGGAAGAGGCCGAGGGGCTGGAAGTGTGTGTGCTTTGCACAGTCTGTGAGTTTTAAAACATCTGACTGAATGCAGGAAGAGGGAAAAGGCAGTGGGGCTGGAACTGTGTGCTTTGCACGGCCTGTTAGTTTTAAAAACGTCTGAGTGAATTAGGGAAGAGGGAAGAGGCCGAGGGGCTGGAAGTGTGTGTCCTTGTGCACGGGCTGTGAGTTTTAAAATGCCTGAGTGAATCCAGGAAGAGGGACGAGGCAGAGGGGCTGGAACTGTGTGCTTTACATGACCTGTGAGTTTTAAAAACGTCTGAGTGAATGCAGGAAGAGGGAAGAAGTAGAGCGGCTGAAAGTGTGTCCTTGTGCACAGGCTGTGAGTTTTAAAATGTCTGAATGAATCCAGGAACAGGAAAGAGGCAGAGCGGCTGGAAGTGTGTGTGTGTGCACAGGCTGTGAGTTTTAAAACGTCTGACTGAATCCAGGAAGAGGGAAGAGGCAGTGGGGCTGGAACTGTGTGCTTTGCACGGCCTGTAAGTTTTAAAAACGTCTGAGTGAATGCAGGAAGAGGGAAGAGGCAGAAGAGCTGGAAGTGTGTGTGCTTTGCACAGGCTGTCAGTTGAATTCAGGAAGAGGGAAGAGGCCGAGGGGCTGGAAGTGTCTCCGTGTGCACAGGCTGTGAGTTTTAAAACATCTGAGTGAATGCAGGAACAGGGAAGAAGCAGAGGGGCTGAAAGTGTTGGCATAGGCTGTGAGTTTTAAAAACCTCTGAATGAATCCAGGAATAGGGAAGAGGCAGAGGGGCTGCAAGTGTGTCCGTGTGCACAGGCTTTGAGTTTTAAAATGTCTGAATGAATCCAGGAAGAGGGAAGAGGCAGTGCAGATGGAACTGTGTGCTTTGCATGGCCTTTGAGTTTTAAAAACGTCTGAGTGAATGCAGGAAGAGGGAAGAAGTAGAGGGGCTGAAAGTGTGTCCTTGTGCACAGGCTGTGAGTTTTAAAATGTCTGAATGAATCCAGGAAGAGGGAAGAGGCAGAAGAGCTAGAAGTGTCTGCGTGTGCACAGGCTGTGAGTTTTAAAACATCTGAGTGAATCCAAGAAGAGGGAAGAGGCAGAGGGGTTGAAAGTGTGTGTGTGCGCACAGGCTGTGAGTTTTAAAAACTCTAATTGAATTCAGGAAGAGGGAGGAGGCCGAGGGGCTTGAAGTGTGTGTGCTTTGCACAGGCTGTGAGTTTTTAAAATGTCTGAGTGAATCCAGGAACAGGGAAGAGACAGAGGGGTTGGAAGTGTGTGTGCTTTGCACAGGCTGTGAGTTTTATAAACTCTAATTGAATTCAGGAAGAGGGAGGAGGCCGAGGGGCTTGAAGTGTGTGTGCTTTGCACAGGCTGTGAGTTTTAAAATGTCTGAGTGAATGCAGGAAGAGGGAAGAGGCAGTGGGGCTGGAAGTGTGTGCTTTGCACGGCCTGTAAGTTTTAAAAACGTCTGAGTGAATGCAGGAAGAGGGAAGAGGCAGAAGAGCTGGAAGTGTGTGTGCTTTGCACAGGCTGTGAGTTTTAAAACATCTGAGTGAATCCAAGAAGAGGGAAGAGGCAGAGGGCGTGGAAGTGTGTGTGTGTGCACAGGCTGTGAGTTTTAAAACGTCTGACTGAATCCAGGAAGAGGGAAGAGGCAGTGGGGCTGGAACTGTGTGCTTTGCACGGCCTGTGAGTTTTAAAAACGTCTGAGTGAATGTAGGAAGAGGGAAGAAGTAGAGGGGCTGAAAGTGTGTCCTTGTGCACAGGCTGTGAGTTTTAAAATGTCTGAATGAATCCAGGAACAGGGAAGAAGTAGAGGGGCTGAAAGTGTGTCCTTGTGCACAGGCTGTGAGTTTTAAAATGTCTGAATGAATCCAGGAAGAGGGAAGAGGCAGAAGAGCTAGAAGTGTCTGCGTGTGCACAGGCTGTGAGTTTTAAAACATCTGAGTGAATCCAAGAATAGGGAAGAGGCAGAGGGGGTGGAACTCTGTGCTTTGCACGGGCTGTGAGATTTTTAAACGTCTGATTGAATCCAGGAAGAGGGAAGAGGCAGAGGGGCTGGAACTGTGTGCTTTACATGGCCTGTGAGTTTTAAAAACTTCTGAGTGAATCCAGGAACAGGGAAGAAGCAGAGGGGTTGAAAGTGTGTGTGTGCGCACAGGCTGTGAGTTTTAAAAACTCTAATTGAATGCAGGAAGAGGGAAGAGGCAGAGGGGCTGGAACTGTGTGTGCTTTGCACAGGCTGTGAGTTTTTAAAATGTCTGAGTGAATCCAGGAACAGGGAAGAGGCAGAGGGGTTGGAAGTGTGTGTGCTTTGCACAGGCTGTGAGTTTTATAAACTCTAATTGAATTCAGGAAGAGGGAGGAGGCCGAGGGGCTTGAAGTGTGTGTGCTTTGCACAGGCTGTGAGTTTTAAAATGTCTGAGTGAATTCAGGAAGAGGGAAGAGGCAGTGGGGCTGGAAGTGTGTGTGTGTTTGTGCGCACAGGCTGTGAGTTTTATAAACTCTAACTGAATCCAGGAAGAGGGAAGAGGCCGAGGGGCTGGAAGTGTGTGTGCTTTGCACAGTCTGTGAGTTTTAAAACATCTGACTGAATGCAGGAAGAGGGAAAAGGCAGTGGGGCTGGAACTGTGTGCTTTGCACGGCCTGTGAGTTTTAAAAACGTCTGAGTGAATTAGGGAAGAGGGAAGAGGCCGAGGGGCTGGAAGTGTGTGTCCTTGTGCACGGGCTGTGAGTTTTAAAATGCCTGAGTGAATCCAGGAAGAGGGACGAGGCAGAAGAGCTGGAAGTGTCTCCGTGTGCACAGGCTGTGAGTTTTAAAACATCTGAGTGAATCCAAGAAGAGGGAAGAGGCAGAGGGCGTGGAAGTGTGCGTGTGTGCACAGGCTGTGAGTTTTAAAACATCTGAGTGAATGCAGGAACAGGGAAGAAGCAGAGTGGCTGAAAGTGTGTGCACAGTCTGTGAGTTTTAAAAACGTCTGAGTTAATCCAGGAAGAGGGAAGAGGCAGAGGGGCTGGAACTGTGTGCTTTGCACGGCCTGTGAGTTTTAAAAACGTCTGAGTGAATCCAGGAACAGGGAAGAAGCAGAGGGGCTGAAAGTGTGTGCATAGGCTGTGAGTTTTAAAAACCTCTGAATGAATCCAGGAAGAGGGAAGAGGCAGAGGGGCTAGAAGTGTGTGCTTTGCACGGGCTGTGAGTTTTAAAAACGTCTGAGTGAATCCAGGAACAGGGAAGAAGCAGAGTGGCTGAAAGTGTTTGCACAGTCTGTGAGTTTTAAAAACGTCTGAGTGAATGCAGGAAGAGGGAAAAGGCAGTGGGGCTGGAACTGTGTGCTTTGCACAGCCTGTGAGTTTTAAAAACGTCTGAATGAATACAGGAAGAGGGAAGAAGTAGAGGGGCTGAAAGTGTGTCCTTGTGCACAGGCTGTGAGTTTTAAAATGTCTGAATGAATCCAGGAAGAGGGAAGAGGCAGAAGAGCTAGAAGTGTCTGCGTGTGCACAGGCTGTGAGTTTTAAAACATCTGAGTGAATCCAAGAAGAGGGAAGAGGCAGAGGGGGTGGATCTGTGTGCTTTGCACGGGCTGTGAGATTTTAAAACGTCTGATTGAATCCAGGAAGAGGGAAGAGGCAGAGGGGCTGGAACTGTGTGCTTTACATGGCCTGTGAGTTTTAAAAACGTCTGAGTGAATGCAGGAAGAGGGAAGAAGTAGAGCGGCTGAAAGTGTGTCCTTGTGCACAGGCTGTGAGTTTTAAAATGTCTGAATGAATCCAGGAACAGGGAAGAGGCAGAGCGGCTGGAAGTGTGTGTGTGTGCACAGGCTGTGAGTTTTAAAACGTCTGACTGAATCCAGGAAGAGGGAAGAGGCAGAAGTGCTAGAAGTGTCTGCGTGTGCACAGGCTGTGAGTTTTAAAACATCTGAGTGAATCCAAGAATAGGGAAGAGGCAGAGGGGGTGGAACTGTGTGCTTTGCACGGGCTGTGAGATTTTTAAACGTCTGATTGAATCCAGGAAGAGGGAAGAGGCAGAGGGGCTGGAACTGTGTGCTTTACATGGCCTGTGAGTTTTAAAAACTTCTGAGTGAATCCAGGAACAGGGAAGAAGCAGAGGGGTTGAAAGTGTGTGTGTGCGCACAGGCTGTGAGTTTTAAAAACTCTAATTGAATGCAGGAAGAGGGAAGAGGCAGAGGGGCTGGAACTGTGTGTGCTTTGCACAGGCTGTGAGTTTTTAAAATGTCTGAGTGAATCCAGGAACAGGGAAGAGGCAGAGGGGTTGGAAGTGTGTGTGCTTTGCACAGGCTGTGAGTTTTATAAACTCTAATTGAATTCAGGAAGAGGGAGGAGGCCGAGGGGCTTGAAGTGTGTGTGCTTTGCACAGGCTGTGAGTTTTAAAATGTCTGAGTGAATTCAGGAAGAGGGAAGAGGCAGTGGGGCTGGAAGTGTGTGTGTGTTTGTGCGCACAGGCTGTGAGTTTTATAAACTCTAATTGAATCCAGGAAGAGGGAAGAGGCCGAGGGGCTGGAAGTGTGTGTGCTTTGCACAGTCTGTGAGTTTTAAAACATCTGACTGAATGCAGGAAGAGGGAAAAGGCAGTGGGGCTGGAACTGTGTGCTTTGCACGGCCTGTGAGTTTTAAAAACGTCTGAGTGAATTCAGGAAGAGGGAAGAGGCCGAGGGGCTGGAAGTGTGTGTCCTTGTGCACGGGCTGTGAGTTTTAAAATGTCTGAGTGAATCCAGGAAGAGGGACGAGGCAGAAGAGCTGGAAGTGTCTCCGTGTGCACAGGCTGTGACTTTTAAATATGTCTGAGTGAATCCAGGAAGAGGGAAGAGGCAGACGTGCTGGAAGTGTATGCATGTGCAAAGGCTGTGAGTTTTAAAAATGTCTGAGTGAATCCAGGAAGAGGGAAGTGGCAGAAGGGCTGGAAGTGTGTGCAGGCTGTGAGTTTTAAAAACCTCTGAATGAATCCAGGAATAGGGAAGAGGCAGAGGGGCTGGAAGTGTGTTCGCGTGTACAGGCTTTGAGTTTTAAAAACTTCTGAATGAATCTAGGAAGAGGAACGAGGCAGAGGGGCTGGAACTGTGTGCTTTGCACGGCCTGTGAGTTTTTAAAACTCTGATTCAATCCAGGAAGAGGCAGAAGGTCTGGAGGTGTGTCCGTGTGCACAGGCTGTGATTTTTAAAAACTCCTGAGTGAATCCAGGAAGAGGAAAGAGGCAGAGGGGCTGGAAGTGTGTGTGTGTACAAGCTGTGAGTTTTAAAACGTCTGAGTGAATGCAGGAAGGGGGAAGAGGCAGAGGGGCTGGAAGTGTGTATGCTTTGCACAGGCTGTGAGTTTTAAAAACCTCTGAATCAATCAAGGAAGAGGAAAGAGGCAGAGGGGCTGGAATTGTGTGTGTCTACAAGCTGTGAGTTTTAAAACTTCTGAGTGAATCCAGGAAGAGGGACGAGGCAGAGGGGCTGGAGGTGTGTGTGTGTGCACAGGCTGTGAGTTTTAAAAATGTCTGAGTGAATCCAGGAAGAGGGAAGTGGCAGAAGGGCTGGAAGTGTGTGCTTTGCACGGCCTGTGAGTTTTTAAAACGTCTGAGTGAATGCAGGAAGAGGGAAGAGGCAGAGGGGCTGGAAGTGTGTTCGTGTGCACAGGCTTTGAGTTTTAAAACGTCTGAGGGAATCCAGGAAGAGGGAAGAGACAGAAGGGCTGGAAGTGTGCGTTTACGCACAGGCTCTGAGTTTTAAAAACCTCTGAATGAATCCAGGAACAGGGAAGAAGCAGAGGGGATAAAGTGTGTGCTGTGCACAGCCTGTTAGTTTTAAAAATGTCTGAGTGAATGGAGGAACAGGAAAGAGGCAGAGGGGCTGGAAGTGTCTATGCTTTGCACAGGCTGTGAGTTTTAAAAACCTCTGAATGAATCCAGGAACAGGGAAGAAGCAGAGGGGATAAAGTGTGTGCTGTGCACAGCCTGTTAGTTTTAAAAATGTCTGAGTGAATGGAGGAACAGGAAAGAGGCAGAGGGGCTGGAAGTGTCTATGCTTTGCACAGGCTGTGAGTTTTAAAAACCTCTGAATGAATCCAGGAAGAGGGAAGAGGCAGAGGGGCTAGAAGTGTGTGCTTTGCACGGGCTGTGAGTTTTAAAAACGTCTGAGTGAATCCAGGAAGAGGGAAGAGGCAGTGGGGCTGAAAGTGTGTGCATAGGCTGTGAGTTTTAAAAACCTCTGAATGAATCCAGGAAGAGGGAAGAGGCAGAGGGGCTAGAAGTGTGTGCTTTGCACGGGCTGTGAGTTTTAAAAACGTCTGAGTGAATGCAGGAAGAGGGAAGAGGCAGTGGGGCTGGAACTGTGTGCTTTGCACAGCCTGTGAGTTTTAAAAACGTCTGAGTGAATGCAGGAAGAGGAAGAAGTAGAGGGGCTGAAAGTGTGTCCTTGTGCACAGGCTGTGAGTTTTAAAATGTCTGAATGAATCCAGGAACAGGGAAGAGGCAGAGGGGCTGGAAGTGTGTGTGTGTGCACAGGCTGTGAGTTTTAAAACGTCTGACTGAATCCAGGAAGAGGGAAGAGGCAGTGGGGCTGGAACTGTGTGCTTTGCACGGCCTGTGAGTTTTAAAAACGTCTGAATGAATGCAGGAAGAGGGAAGAAGTAGAGGGGCTGAAAGTGTGTCCTTGTGCACAGGCTGTGAGTTTTAAAATGTCTGAATGAATCCAGGAACAGGGAAGAAGTAGAGGGGCTGAAAGTGTGTCCTTGTGCACAGGCTGTGAGTTTTAAAATGTCTGAATGAATCCAGGAAGAGGGAAGAGGCAGAAGAGCTAGAAGTGTCTGCGTGTGCACAGGCTGTGAGTTTTAAAACATCTGAGTGAATCCAAGAAGAGGGAAGAGGCAGAGGGGGTGGATCTGTGTGCTTTGCACGGGCTGTGAGATTTTAAAACGTCTGATTGAATCCAGGAAGAGGGAAGAGGCAGAGGGGCTGGAACTGTGTGCTTTACATGGCCTGTGAGTTTTAAAAACGTCTGAGTGAATGCAGGAAGAGGGAAGAAGTAGAGCGGCTGAAAGTGTGTCCTTGTGCACAGGCTGTGAGTTTTAAAATGTCTGAATGAATCCAGGAACAGGGAAGAGGCAGAGCGGCTGGAAGTGTGTGTGTGTGCACAGGCTGTGAGTTTTAAAACGTCTGACTGAATCCAGGAAGAGGGAAGAGGCAGAAGTGCTAGAAGTGTCTGCGTGTGCACAGGCTGTGAGTTTTAAAACATCTGAGTGAATCCAAGAATAGGGAAGAGGCAGAGGGGGTGGAACTGTGTGCTTTGCACGGGCTGTGAGATTTTTAAACGTCTGATTGAATCCAGGAAGAGGGAAGAGGCAGAGGGGCTGGAACTGTGTGCTTTACATGGCCTGTGAGTTTTAAAAACTTCTGAGTGAATCCAGGAACAGGGAAGAAGCAGAGGGGTTGAAAGTGTGTGTGTGCGCACAGGCTGTGAGTTTTAAAAACTCTAATTGAATGCAGGAAGAGGGAAGAGGCAGAGGGGCTGGAACTGTGTGTGCTTTGCACAGGCTGTGAGTTTTTAAAATGTCTGAGTGAATCCAGGAACAGGGAAGAGGCAGAGGGGTTGGAAGTGTGTGTGCTTTGCACAGGCTGTGAGTTTTATAAACTCTAATTGAATTCAGGAAGAGGGAGGAGGCCGAGGGGCTTGAAGTGTGTGTGCTTTGCACAGGCTGTGAGTTTTAAAATGTCTGAGTGAATTCAGGAAGAGGGAAGAGGCAGTGGGGCTGGAAGTGTGTGTGTGTTTGTGCGCACAGGCTGTGAGTTTTATAAACTCTAATTGAATCCAGGAAGAGGGAAGAGGCCGAGGGGCTGGAAGTGTGTGTGCTTTGCACAGTCTGTGAGTTTTAAAACATCTGACTGAATGCAGGAAGAGGGAAAAGGCAGTGGGGCTGGAACTGTGTGCTTTGCACGGCCTGTGAGTTTTAAAAACGTCTGAGTGAATTCAGGAAGAGGGAAGAGGCCGAGGGGCTGGAAGTGTGTGTCCTTGTGCACGGGCTGTGAGTTTTAAAATGTCTGAGTGAATCCAGGAAGAGGGACGAGGCAGAAGAGCTGGAAGTGTCTCCGTGTGCACAGGCTGTGACTTTTAAATATGTCTGAGTGAATCCAGGAAGAGGGAAGAGGCAGACGTGCTGGAAGTGTATGCATGTGCAAAGGCTGTGAGTTTTAAAAATGTCTGAGTGAATCCAGGAAGAGGGAAGTGGCAGAAGGGCTGGAAGTGTGTGCAGGCTGTGAGTTTTAAAAACCTCTGAATGAATCCAGGAATAGGGAAGAGGCAGAGGGGCTGGAAGTGTGTTCGCGTGTACAGGCTTTGAGTTTTAAAAACCTCTGAATGAATCTAGGAAGAGGAATGAGGCAGAGGGGCTGGAACTGTGTGCTTTGCACGGCCTGTGAGTTTTTAAAACTCTGATTCAATCCAGGAAGAGGCAGAAGGTCTGGAGGTGTGTCCGTGTGCACAGGCTGTGATTTTTAAAAACTCCTGAGTGAATCCAGGAAGAGGAAAGAGGCAGAGGGGCTGGAAGTGTGTGTGTGTACAAGCTGTGAGTTTTAAAACGTCTGAGTGAATGCAGGAAGGGGGAAGAGGCAGAGGGGCTGGAAGTGTGTATGCTTTGCACAGGCTGTGAGTTTTAAAAACCTCTGAATCAATCAAGGAAGAGGAAAGAGGCAGAGGGGCTGGAATTGTGTGTGTCTACAAGCTGTGAGTTTTAAAACTTCTGAGTGAATCCAGGAAGAGGGACGAGGCAGAGGGGCTGGAGGTGTGTGTGTGTGCACAGGCTGTGAGTTTTAAAAATGTCTGAGTGAATCCAGGAAGAGGGAAGTGGCAGAAGGGCTGGAAGTGTGTGCTTTGCACGGCCTGTGAGTTTTTAAAACGTCTGAGTGAATGCAGGAAGAGGGAAGAGGCAGAGGGGCTGGAAGTGTGTTCGTGTGCACAGGCTTTGAGTTTTAAAACGTCTGAGGGAATCCAGGAAGAGGGAAGAGACAGAAGGGCTGGAAGTGTGCGTTTACGCACAGGCTCTGAGTTTTAAAAACCTCTGAATGAATCCAGGAACAGGGAAGAAGCAGAGGGGATAAAGTGTGTGCTGTGCACAGCCTGTTAGTTTTAAAAATGTCTGAGTGAATGGAGGAACAGGAAAGAGGCAGAGGGGCTGGAAGTGTCTATGCTTTGCACAGGCTGTGAGTTTTAAAAACCTCTGAATGAATCCAGGAACAGGGAAGAAGCAGAGGGGATAAAGTGTGTGCTGTGCACAGCCTGTTAGTTTTAAAAATGTCTGAGTGAATGGAGGAACAGGAAAGAGGCAGAGGTGCTGGAAGTGTCTATGCTTTGCACAGGCTGTGAGTTTTAAAAACCTCTGAATGAATCCAGGAAGAGGGAAGAGGCAGAGGGGCTAGAAGTGTGTGCTTTGCACGGGCTGTGAGTTTTAAAAACGTCTGAGTGAATCCAGGAAGAGGGAAGAGGCAGAGGGGCTGGAACTGTGTGTGCTTTGCACAGGCTGTGAGTTTTTAAAATGTCTGAGTGAATCCAGGAACAGGGAAGAGGCAGAGGGGTTGGAAGTGTGTGTGCTTTGCACAGGCTGTGAGTTTTATAAACTCTAATTGAATTCAGGAAGAGGGAGGAGGCCGAGGGGCTTGAAGTGTGTGTGCTTTGCACAGGCTGTGAGTTTTAAAATGTCTGAGTGAATTCAGGAAGAGGGAAGAGGCAGTGGGGCTGGAAGTGTGTGTGTGTTTGTGCGCACAGGCTGTGAGTTTTATAAACTCTAATTGAATCCAGGAAGAGGGAAGAGGCCGAGGGGCTGGAAGTGTGTGTGCTTTGCACAGTCTGTGAGTTTTAAAACATCTGACTGAATGCAGGAAGAGGGAAAAGGCAGTGGGGCTGGAACTGTGTGCTTTGCACGGCCTGTGAGTTTTAAAAACGTCTGAGTGAATTCAGGAAGAGGGAAGAGGCCGAGGGGCTGGAAGTGTGTGTCCTTGTGCACGGGCTGTGAGTTTTAAAATGTCTGAGTGAATCCAGGAAGAGGGACGAGGCAGAAGAGCTGGAAGTGTCTCCGTGTGCACAGGCTGTGAGTTTTAAAACATCTGAGTGAATCCAAGAAGAGGGAAGAGGCAGAGGGGGTGGAAGTGTGCGTGTGTGCACAGGCTGTGAGTTTTAAAACATCTGAGTGAATGCAGGAACAGGGAAGAAGCAGAGTGGCTGAAAGTGTGTGCACAGTCTGTGAGTTTTAAAAACGTCTGAGTTAATCCTGGAAGAGGGAAGAGGCAGAGGGGCTGGAACTGTGTGCTTTGCACGGCCTGTGAGTTTTAAAAACGTCTGAGTGAATCCAGGAACAGGGAAGAAGCAGAGGGGCTGAAAGTGTGTGCATAGGCTGTGAGTTTTAAAAACCTCTGAATGAATCCAGGAAGAGGGAAGAGGCAGAGGGGCTAGAAGTGTGTGCTTTGCACGGGCTGTGAGTTTTAAAAACGTCTGAGTGAATCCAGGAACAGGGAAGAAGCAGAGTGGCTGAAAGTGTTTGCACAGTCTGTGAGTTTTAAAAACGTCTGAGTGAATGCAGGAAGAGGGAAAAGGCAGTGGGGCTGGAACTGTGTGCTTTGCACAGCCTGTGAGTTTTAAAAACGTCTGAATGAATACAGGAAGAGGGAAGAAGTAGAGGGGCTGAAAGTGTGTCCTTGTGCACAGGCTGTGAGTTTTAAAATGTCTGAATGAATCCAGGAAGAGGGAAGAGGCAGAAGAGCTAGAAGTGTCTGCGTGTGCACAGGCTGTGAGTTTTAAAACATCTGAGTGAATCCAAGAAGAGGGAAGAGGCAGAGGGGGTGGATCTGTGTGCTTTGCACGGGCTGTGAGATTTTAAAACGTCTGATTGAATCCAGGAAGAGGGAAGAGGCAGAGGGGCTGGAACTGTGTGCTTTACATGGCCTGTGAGTTTTAAAAACGTCTGAGTGAATGCAGGAAGAGGGAAGAAGTAGAGCGGCTGAAAGTGTGTCCTTGTGCACAGGCTGTGAGTTTTAAAATGTCTGAATGAATCCAGGAACAGGGAAGAGGCAGAGCGGCTGGAAGTGTGTGTGTGTGCACAGGCTGTGAGTTTTAAAACGTCTGACTGAATCCAGGAAGAGGGAAGAGGCAGAAGTGCTAGAAGTGTCTGCGTGTGCACAGGCTGTGAGTTTTAAAACATCTGAGTGAATCCAAGAATAGGGAAGAGGCAGAGGGGGTGGAACTGTGTGCTTTGCACGGGCTGTGAGATTTTTAAACGTCTGATTGAATCCAGGAAGAGGGAAGAGGCAGAGGGGCTGGAACTGTGTGCTTTACATGGCCTGTGAGTTTTAAAAACTTCTGAGTGAATCCAGGAACAGGGAAGAAGCAGAGGGGTTGAAAGTGTGTGTGTGCGCACAGGCTGTGAGTTTTAAAAACTCTAATTGAATGCAGGAAGAGGGAAGAGGCAGAGGGGTTGGAAGTGTGTGTGCTTTGCACAGGCTGTGAGTTTTATAAACTCTAATTGAATTCAGGAAGAGGGAGGAGGCCGAGGGGCTTGAAGTGTGTGTGCTTTGCACAGGCTGTGAGTTTTAAAATGTCTGAGTGAATTCAGGAAGAGGGAAGAGGCAGTGGGGCTGGAAGTGTGTGTGTGTTTGTGCGCACAGGCTGTGAGTTTTATAAACTCTAATTGAATCCAGGAAGAGGGAAGAGGCCGAGGGGCTGGAAGTGTGTGTGCTTTGCACAGTCTGTGAGTTTTAAAACATCTGACTGAATGCAGGAAGAGGGAAAAGGCAGTGGGGCTGGAACTGTGTGCTTTGCACGGCCTGTGAGTTTTAAAAACGTCTGAGTGAATTCAGGAAGAGGGAAGAGGCCGAGGGGCTGGAAGTGTGTGTCCTTGTGCACGGGCTGTGAGTTTTAAAATGTCTGAGTGAATCCAGGAAGAGGGACGAGGCAGAAGAGCTGGAAGTGTCTCCGTGTGCACAGGCTGTGACTTTTAAATATGTCTGAGTGAATCCAGGAAGAGGGAAGAGGCAGACGTGCTGGAAGTGTATGCATGTGCAAAGGCTGTGAGTTTTAAAAATGTCTGAGTGAATCCAGGAAGAGGGAAGTGGCAGAAGGGCTGGAAGTGTGTGCAGGCTGTGAGTTTTAAAAACCTCTGAATGAATCCAGGAATAGGGAAGAGGCAGAGGGGCTGGAAGTGTGTTCGCGTGTACAGGCTTTGAGTTTTAAAAACTTCTGAATGAATCTAGGAAGAGGAACGAGGCAGAGGGGCTGGAACTGTGTGCTTTGCACGGCCTGTGAGTTTTTAAAACTCTGATTCAATCCAGGAAGAGGCAGAAGGTCTGGAGGTGTGTCCGTGTGCACAGGCTGTGATTTTTAAAAACTCCTGAGTGAATCCAGGAAGAGGAAAGAGGCAGAGGGGCTGGAAGTGTGTGTGTGTACAAGCTGTGAGTTTTAAAACGTCTGAGTGAATGCAGGAAGGGGGAAGAGGCAGAGGGGCTGGAAGTGTGTATGCTTTGCACAGGCTGTGAGTTTTAAAAACCTCTGAATCAATCAAGGAAGAGGAAAGAGGCAGAGGGGCTGGAATTGTGTGTGTCTACAAGCTGTGAGTTTTAAAACTTCTGAGTGAATCCAGGAAGAGGGACGAGGCAGAGGGGCTGGAGGTGTGTGTGTGTGCACAGGCTGTGAGTTTTAAAAATGTCTGAGTGAATCCAGGAAGAGGGAAGTGGCAGAAGGGCTGGAAGTGTGTGCTTTGCACGGCCTGTGAGTTTTTAAAACGTCTGAGTGAATGCAGGAAGAGGGAAGAGGCAGAGGGGCTGGAAGTGTGTTCGTGTGCACAGGCTTTGAGTTTTAAAACGTCTGAGGGAATCCAGGAAGAGGGAAGAGACAGAAGGGCTGGAAGTGTGCGTTTACGCACAGGCTCTGAGTTTTAAAAACCTCTGAATGAATCCAGGAACAGGGAAGAAGCAGAGGGGATAAAGTGTGTGCTGTGCACAGCCTGTTAGTTTTAAAAATGTCTGAGTGAATGGAGGAACAGGAAAGAGGCAGAGGGGCTGGAAGTGTCTATGCTTTGCACAGGCTGTGAGTTTTAAAAACCTCTGAATGAATCCAGGAACAGGGAAGAAGCAGAGGGGATAAAGTGTGTGCTGTGCACAGCCTGTTAGTTTTAAAAATGTCTGAGTGAATGGAGGAACAGGAAAGAGGCAGAGGGGCTGGAAGTGTCTATGCTTTGCACAGGCTGTGAGTTTTAAAAACCTCTGAATGAATCCAGGAAGAGGGAAGAGGCAGAGGGGCTAGAAGTGTGTGCTTTGCACGGGCTGTGAGTTTTAAAAACGTCTGAGTGAATCCAGGAAGAGGGAAGAGGCAGTGGGGCTGAAAGTGTGTGCATAGGCTGTGAGTTTTAAAAACCTCTGAATGAATCCAGGAAGAGGGAAGAGGCAGAGGGGCTAGAAGTGTGTGCTTTGCACGGGCTGTGAGTTTTAAAAACGTCTGAGTGAATGCAGGAAGAGGGAAGAGGCAGTGGGGCTGGAACTGTGTGCTTTGCACAGCCTGTGAGTTTTAAAAACGTCTGAGTGAATGCAGGAAGAGGAAGAAGTAGAGGGGCTGAAAGTGTGTCCTTGTGCACAGGCTGTGAGTTTTAAAATGTCTGAATGAATCCAGGAACAGGGAAGAGGCAGAGGGGCTGGAAGTGTGTGTGTGTGCACAGGCTGTGAGTTTTAAAACGTCTGACTGAATCCAGGAAGAGGGAAGAGGCAGTGGGGCTGGAACTGTGTGCTTTGCACGGCCTGTGAGTTTTAAAAACGTCTGAATGAATGCAGGAAGAGGGAAGAAGTAGAGGGGCTGAAAGTGTGTCCTTGTGCACAGGCTGTGAGTTTTAAAATGTCTGAATGAATCCAGGAACAGGGAAGAAGTAGAGGGGCTGAAAGTGTGTCCTTGTGCACAGGCTGTGAGTTTTAAAATGTCTGAATGAATCCAGGAAGAGGGAAGAGGCAGAAGAGCTAGAAGTGTCTGCGTGTGCACAGGCTGTGAGTTTTAAAACATCTGAGTGAATCCAAGAAGAGGGAAGAGGCAGAGGGGGTGGATCTGTGTGCTTTGCACGGGCTGTGAGATTTTAAAACGTCTGATTGAATCCAGGAAGAGGGAAGAGGCAGAGGGGCTGGAACTGTGTGCTTTACATGGCCTGTGAGTTTTAAAAACGTCTGAGTGAATGCAGGAAGAGGGAAGAAGTAGAGCGGCTGAAAGTGTGTCCTTGTGCACAGGCTGTGAGTTTTAAAATGTCTGAATGAATCCAGGAACAGGGAAGAGGCAGAGCGGCTGGAAGTGTGTGTGTGTGCACAGGCTGTGAGTTTTAAAACGTCTGACTGAATCCAGGAAGAGGGAAGAGGCAGAAGTGCTAGAAGTGTCTGCGTGTGCACAGGCTGTGAGTTTTAAAACATCTGAGTGAATCCAAGAATAGGGAAGAGGCAGAGGGGGTGGAACTGTGTGCTTTGCACGGGCTGTGAGATTTTTAAACGTCTGATTGAATCCAGGAAGAGGGAAGAGGCAGAGGGGCTGGAACTGTGTGCTTTACATGGCCTGTGAGTTTTAAAAACTTCTGAGTGAATCCAGGAACAGGGAAGAAGCAGAGGGGTTGAAAGTGTGTGTGTGCGCACAGGCTGTGAGTTTTAAAAACTCTAATTGAATGCAGGAAGAGGGAAGAGGCAGAGGGGCTGGAACTGTGTGTGCTTTGCACAGGCTGTGAGTTTTTAAAATGTCTGAGTGAATCCAGGAACAGGGAAGAGGCAGAGGGGTTGGAAGTGTGTGTGCTTTGCACAGGCTGTGAGTTTTATAAACTCTAATTGAATTCAGGAAGAGGGAGGAGGCCGAGGGGCTTGAAGTGTGTGTGCTTTGCACAGGCTGTGAGTTTTAAAATGTCTGAGTGAATTCAGGAAGAGGGAAGAGGCAGTGGGGCTGGAAGTGTGTGTGTGTTTGTGCGCACAGGCTGTGAGTTTTATAAACTCTAATTGAATCCAGGAAGAGGGAAGAGGCCGAGGGGCTGGAAGTGTGTGTGCTTTGCACAGTCTGTGAGTTTTAAAACATCTGACTGAATGCAGGAAGAGGGAAAAGGCAGTGGGGCTGGAACTGTGTGCTTTGCACGGCCTGTGAGTTTTAAAAACGTCTGAGTGAATTCAGGAAGAGGGAAGAGGCCGAGGGGCTGGAAGTGTGTGTCCTTGTGCACGGGCTGTGAGTTTTAAAATGTCTGAGTGAATCCAGGAAGAGGGACGAGGCAGAAGAGCTGGAAGTGTCTCCGTGTGCACAGGCTGTGACTTTTAAATATGTCTGAGTGAATCCAGGAAGAGGGAAGAGGCAGACGTGCTGGAAGTGTATGCATGTGCAAAGGCTGTGAGTTTTAAAAATGTCTGAGTGAATCCAGGAAGAGGGAAGTGGCAGAAGGGCTGGAAGTGTGTGCAGGCTGTGAGTTTTAAAAACCTCTGAATGAATCCAGGAATAGGGAAGAGGCAGAGGGGCTGGAAGTGTGTTCGCGTGTACAGGCTTTGAGTTTTAAAAACCTCTGAATGAATCTAGGAAGAGGAATGAGGCAGAGGGGCTGGAACT
Source organism: Natrix helvetica (assembly GCF_964273705.1). Classification (NCBI taxonomy): domain Eukaryota; kingdom Metazoa; phylum Chordata; class Lepidosauria; order Squamata; family Natricidae; genus Natrix; species Natrix helvetica. The sequence goes on from NC_138555.1 coordinate 43,559,250, forward strand.
GTGTGCTTTGCACGGCCTGTGAGTTTTTAAAACTCTGATTCAATCCAGGAAGAGGCAGAAGGTCTGGAGGTGTGTCCGTGTGCACAGGCTGTGATTTTTAAAAACTCCTGAGTGAATCCAGGAAGAGGAAAGAGGCAGAGGGGCTGGAAGTGTGTGTGTGTACAAGCTGTGAGTTTTAAAACGTCTGAGTGAATGCAGGAAGGGGGAAGAGGCAGAGGGGCTGGAAGTGTGTATGCTTTGCACAGGCTGTGAGTTTTAAAAACCTCTGAATCAATCAAGGAAGAGGAAAGAGGCAGAGGGGCTGGAATTGTGTGTGTCTACAAGCTGTGAGTTTTAAAACTTCTGAGTGAATCCAGGAAGAGGGACGAGGCAGAGGGGCTGGAGGTGTGTGTGTGTGCACAGGCTGTGAGTTTTAAAAATGTCTGAGTGAATCCAGGAAGAGGGAAGTGGCAGAAGGGCTGGAAGTGTGTGCTTTGCACGGCCTGTGAGTTTTTAAAACGTCTGAGTGAATGCAGGAAGAGGGAAGAGGCAGAGGGGCTGGAAGTGTGTTCGTGTGCACAGGCTTTGAGTTTTAAAACGTCTGAGGGAATCCAGGAAGAGGGAAGAGACAGAAGGGCTGGAAGTGTGCGTTTACGCACAGGCTCTGAGTTTTAAAAACCTCTGAATGAATCCAGGAACAGGGAAGAAGCAGAGGGGATAAAGTGTGTGCTGTGCACAGCCTGTTAGTTTTAAAAATGTCTGAGTGAATGGAGGAACAGGAAAGAGGCAGAGGGGCTGGAAGTGTCTATGCTTTGCACAGGCTGTGAGTTTTAAAAACCTCTGAATGAATCCAGGAACAGGGAAGAAGCAGAGGGGATAAAGTGTGTGCTGTGCACAGCCTGTTAGTTTTAAAAATGTCTGAGTGAATGGAGGAACAGGAAAGAGGCAGAGGTGCTGGAAGTGTCTATGCTTTGCACAGGCTGTGAGTTTTAAAAACCTCTGAATGAATCCAGGAAGAGGGAAGAGGCAGAGGGGCTAGAAGTGTGTGCTTTGCACGGGCTGTGAGTTTTAAAAACGTCTGAGTGAATCCAGGAAGAGGGAAGAGGCAGTGGGGCTGAAAGTGTGTGCATAGGCTGTGAGTTTTAAAAACCTCTGAATGAATCCAGGAAGAGGGACGAGGCAGAGGGGCTAGAAGTGTGTGCTTTGCACGGGCTGTGAGTTTTAAAAACGTCTGAGTGAATGCAGGAAGAGGGAAGAGGCAGTGGGGCTGGAACTGTGTGCTTTGCACAGCCTGTGAGTTTTAAAAACGTCTGAGTGAATGCAGGAAGAGGAAAGAAGTAGAGGGGCTGAAAGTGTGTCCTTGTGCACAGGCTGTGAGTTTTAAAATGTCTGAATGAATCCAGGAACAGGGAAGAGGCAGAGGGGCTGGAAGTGTGTGTGTGTGCACAGGCTGTGAGTTTTAAAACGTCTGACTGAATCCAGGAAGAGGGAAGAGGCAGTGGGGCTGGAACTGTGTGCTTTGCACGGCCTGTGAGTTTTAAAAACGTCTGAATGAATGCAGGAAGAGGGAAGAAGTAGAGGGGCTGAAAGTGTGTCCTTGTGCACAGGCTGTGAGTTTTAAAATGTCTGAATGAATCCAGGAACAGGGAAGAAGTAGAGGGGCTGAAAGTGTGTCCTTGTGCACAGGCTGTGAGTTTTAAAATGTCTGAATGAATCCAGGAAGAGGGAAGAGGCAGAAGAGCTAGAAGTGTCTGCGTGTGCACAGGCTGTGAGTTTTAAAACATCTGAGTGAATCCAAGAAGAGGGAAGAGGCAGAGGGGGTGGAACTGTGTGCTTTGCACGGGCTGTGAGATTTTAAAACGTCTGATTGAATCCAGGAAGAGGGAAGAGGCAGAGGGGCTAGAACTGTGTGCTTTACATGGCCTGTCAGTTTTAAAATCGTCTGAGTGAATCCAGGAACAGGGAAGAAGCAGAGGGGTTGAAAGTGTGTGTGTGCGCACAGGCTGTGAGTTTTAAAAACTCTAATTGAATGCAGGAAGAGGGAAGAGGCAGAGGGGCTGGAACTGTGTGTGCTTTGCACAGGCTGTGAGTTTTTAAAATGTCTGAGTGAATCCAGGAACAGGGAAGAGGCAGAGGGGTTGGAAGTGTGTGTGCTTTGCACAGGCTGTGAGTTTTATAAACTCTAATTGAATTCAGGAAGAGGGAGGAGGCCGAGGGGCTTGAAGTGTGTGTGCTTTGCACAGGCTGTGAGTTTTAAAATGTCTGAGTGAATTCAGGAAGAGGGAAGAGGCAGTGGGGCTGGAAGTGTGTGTGTGTTTGTGCGCACAGGCTGTGAGTTTTATAAACTCTAATTGAATCCAGGAAGAGGGAAGAGGCCGAGGGGCTGGAAGTGTGTGTGCTTTGCACAGGCTGTGAGTTTTAAAACATCTGACTGAATGCAGGAAGAGGGAAAAGGCAGTGGGGCTGGAACTGTGTGCTTTGCACGGCCTGTGAGTTTTAAAAACGTCTGAGTGAATTCAGGAAGAGGGAAGAGGCCGAGGGGCTGGAAGTGTGTGTCCTTGTGCACGGGCTGTGAGTATTAAATTGTCTGAGTGAATCCAGGAAGAGGGACGAGGCAGAAGAGCTGGAAGTGTCTCCGTGTGCACAGGCTGTGAGTTTTAAAACATCTGAGTGAATCCAAGAAGAGGGAAGAGGCAGAGGGGGTGGAAGTGTGCGTGTGTGCACAGGCTGTGAGTTTTAAAACATCTGAGTGAATGCAGGAACAGGGAAGAAGCAGAGTGGCTGAAAGTGTGTGCACAGTCTGTGAGTTTTAAAAACGTCTGAGTTAATCCAGGAAGAGGGAAGAGGCAGAGGGGCTGGAACTGTGTGCTTTGCACGGCCTGTGAGTTTTAAAAACGTCTGAGTGAATCCAGGAACAGGGAAGAAGCAGAGGGGCTGAAAGTGTGTGCATAGGCTGTGAGTTTTAAAAACCTCTGAATGAATCCAGGAAGAGGGAAGAGGCAGAGGGGCTAGAAGTGTGTGCTTTGCACGGGCTGTGAGTTTTAAAAACGTCTGAGTGAATCCAGGAACAGGGAAGAAGCAGAGTGGCTGAAAGTGTGTGCACAGTCTGTGAGTTTTAAAAACGTCTGAGTGAATGCAGGAAGAGGGAAAAGGCAGTGGGGCTGGAACTGTGTGCTTTGCACAGCCTGTGAGTTTTAAAAACGTCTGAGTGAATACAGGAAGAGGGAAGAAGTAGAGGGGCTGAAAGTGTGTCCTTGTGCACAGGCTGTGAGTTTTAAAATGTCTGAATGAATCCAGGAAGAGGGAAGAGGCAGAAGAGCTAGAAGTGTCTGCGTGTGCACAGGCTGTGAGTTTTAAAACATCTGAGTGAATCCAAGAAGAGGGAAGAGGCAGAGGGGGTGGAACTGTGTGCTTTGCACGGGCTGTGAGATTTTAAAACGTCTGATTGAATCCAGGAAGAGGGAAGAGGCAGAGGGGCTGGAACTGTGTGCTTTACATGGCCTGTGAGTTTTAAAAACGTCTGAGTGAATGCAGGAAGAGGGAAGAAGTAGAGCGGCTGAAAGTGTGTCCTTGTGCACAGGCTGTGAGTTTTAAAATGTCTGAATGAATCCAGGAACAGGGAAGAGGCAGAGCGGCTGGAAGTGTGTGTGTGTGCACAGGCTGTGAGTTTTAAAACGTCTGACTGAATCCAGGAAGAGGGAAGAGGCAGTGGGGCTGGAACTGTGTGCTTTGCACGGCCTGTGAGTTTTAAAAACGTCTGAGTGAATGCAGGAAGAGGGAAGAAGTAGAGGGGCTGAAAGTGTGTCCTTGTGCACAGGCTGTGAGTTTTAAAATGTCTGAATGAATCCAGGAACAGGGAAGAAGTAGAGGGGCTGAAAGTGTGTCCTTGTGCACAGGCTGTGAGTTTTAAAATGTCTGAATGAATCCAGGAAGAGGGAAGAGGCAGAAGAGCTAGAAGTGTCTGCGTGTGCACAGGCTGTGAGTTTTAAAACATCTGAGTGAATCCAAGAATAGGGAAGAGGCAGAGGGGGTGGAACTGTGTGCTTTGCACGGGCTGTGAGATTTTTAAACGTCTGATTGAATCCAGGAAGACGGAAGAGGCAGAGGGGATGGAACTGTGTGCTTTACATGGCCTGTGAGTTTTAAAAACTTCTGAGTGAATCCAGGAACAGGGAAGAAGCAGAGGGGTTGAAAGTGTGTGTGTGCGCACAGGCTGTGAGTTTTAAAAACTCTAATTGAATGCAGGAAGAGGGAAGAGGCAGAGGGGCTGGAACTGTGTGTGCTTTGCACAGGCTGTGAGTTTTTAAAATGTCTGAGTGAATCCAGGAACAGGGAAGAGGCAGAGGGGTTGGAAGTGTGTGTGCTTTGCACAGGCTGTGAGTTTTATAAACTCTAATTGAATTCAGGAAGAGGGAGGAGGCCGAGGGGCTTGAAGTGTGTGTGCTTTGCACAGGCTGTGAGTTTTAAAATGTCTGAGTGAATTCAGGAAGAGGGAAGAGGCAGTGAGGCTGGAAGTGTGTGTGTGTTTGTGCGCACAGGCTGTGAGTTTTATAAACTCTAACTGAATCCAGGAAGAGGGAAGAGGCCGAGGGGCTGGAAGTGTGTGTGCTTTGCACAGTCTGTGAGTTTTAAAACATCTGACTGAATGCAGGAAGAGGGAAAAGGCAGTGGGGCTGGAACTGTGTGCTTTGCACGGCCTGTGAGTTTTAAAAACGTCTGAGTGAATTCAGGAAGAGGGAAGAGGCCGAGGGGCTGGAAGTGTGTGTCCTTGTGCACGGGCTGTGAGTTTTAAAATGCCTGAGTGAATCCAGGAAGAGGGACGAGGCAGAAGAGCTGGAAGTGTCTCCGTGTGCACAGTCTGTGAGTTTTAAAACATCTGAGTGAATCCAAGAAGAGGGAAGAGGCAGAGGGCGTGGAAGTGTGCGTGTGTGCACAGGCTGTGAGTTTTAAAACATCTGAGTGAATGCAGGCACAGGGAAGAAGCAGAGTGGCTGAAAGTGTGTGCACAGTCTGTGAGTTTTAAAAACGTCTGAGTTAATCCAGGAAGAGGGAAGAGGCAGAGGGGCTGGAACTGTGTGCTTTGCACGGCCTGTGAGTTTTAAAAACGTCTGAGTGAATCCAGGAACAGGGAAGAAGCAGAGGGGCTGAAAGTGTGTGCATAGGCTGTGAGTTTTAAAAACCTCTGAATGAATCCAGGAAGAGGGAAGAGGCAGAGGGGCTAGAAGTGTGTGCTTTGCACGGGCTGTGAGTTTTAAAAACGTCTGAGTGAATCCAGGAACAGGGAAGAAGCAGAGTGGCTGAAAGTGTGTGCACAGTCTGTGAGTTTTAAAAACGTCTGAGTGAATGCAGGAAGAGGGAAAAGGCAGTGGGGCTGGAACTGTGTGCTTTGCACAGCCTGTGAGTTTTAAAAACGTCTGAGTGAATGCAGGAAGAGGGAAGAAGTAGAGGGGCTGAAAGTGTGTCCTTGTGCACAGGCTGTGAGTTTTAAAATGTCTGAATGAATCCAGGAAGAGGGAAGAGGCAGAAGAGCTAGAAGTGTCTGCGTGTGCACAGGCTGTGAGTTTTAAAACATCTGAGTGAATCCAAGAAGAGGGAAGAGGCAGAGGGGGTGGAACTGTGTGCTTTGCACGGGCTGTGAGATTTTAAAACGTCTGAGTTAATCCAGGAAGAGGGAAGAGGCAGAGGGGCTGGAACTGTGTGCTTTGCACGGCCTGTGAGTTTTAAAAACGTCTGAGTGAATCCAGGAACAGGGAAGAAGCAGAGGGGCTGAAAGTGTGTGCATAGGCTGTGAGTTTTAAAAACCTCTGAATGAATCCAGGAAGAGGGAAGAGGCAGAGGGGCTAGAAGTGTGTGCTTTGCACGGGCTGTGAGTTTTAAAAACGTCTGAGTGAATCCAGGAACAGGGAAGAAGCAGAGTGGCTGAAAGTGTGTGCACAGTCTGTGAGTTTTAAAAACGTCTGAGTGAATGCACGAAGAGGGAAAAGGCAGTGGGGCTGGAACTGTGTGCTTTGCACAGCCTGTGAGTTTTAAAAACGTCTGAGTGAATGCAGGAAGAGGGAAGAAGTAGAGGGGCTGAAAGTGTGTCCTTGTGCACAGGCTGTGAGTTTTAAAATGTCTGAATGAATCCAGGAAGAGGGAAGAGGCAGAAGAGCTAGAAGTGTCTGCGTGTGCACAGGCTGTGAGTTTTAAAACATCTGAGTGAATCCAAGAAGAGGGAAGAGGCAGAGGGGGTGGAACTGTGTGCTTTGCACGGGCTGTGAGATTTTAAAACGTCTGAGTTAATCCAGGAAGAGGGAAGAGGCAGAGGGGCTGGAACTGTGTGCTTTGCACGGCCTGTGAGTTTTAAAAACGTCTGAGTGAATCCAGGAACAGGGAAGAAGCAGAGGGGCTGAAAGTGTGTGCATAGGCTGTGAGTTTTAAAAACCTCTGAATGAATCCAGGAAGAGGGAAGAGGCAGAGGGGCTAGAAGTGTGTGCTTTGCACGGGCTGTGAGTTTTAAAAACGTCTGAGTGAATCCAGGAACAGGGAAGAAGCAGAGTGGCTGAAAGTGTGTGCACAGTCTGTGAGTTTTAAAAACGTCTGAGTGAATGCACGAAGAGGGAAAAGGCAGTGGGGCTGGAACTGTGTGCTTTGCACAGCCTGTGAGTTTTAAAAACGTCTGAGTGAATGCAGGAAGAGGGAAGAAGTAGAGGGGCTGAAAGTGTGTCCTTGTGCACAGGCTGTGAGTTTTAAAATGTCTGAATGAATCCAGGAAGAGGGAAGAGGCAGAAGAGCTAGAAGTGTCTGCGTGTGCACAGGCTGTGAGTTTTAAAACATCTGAGTGAATCCAAGAAGAGGGAAGAGGCAGAGGGGGTGGAACTGTGTGCTTTGCACGGGCTGTGAGATTTTAAAACGTCTGATTGAATCCAGGAAGAGGGAACAGGCAGAGGGGCTGGAACTGTGTGCTTTACATGTCCTGTGAGTTTTAAAAACGTCTGAGTGAATGCAGGAAGAGGGAAGAAGTAGAGCGGCTGAAAGTGTGTCCTTGTGCACAAGCTGTGAGTTTTAAAATGTCTGAATGAATCCAGGAACAGGGAAGAGGCAGAGCGGCTGGAAGTGTGTGTGTGTGCACAGGCTGTGAGTTTTAAAACGTCTGACTGAATCCAGGAAGAGGGAAGAGGCAGTGGGGCTGGAACTGTGTGCTTTGCACGGCCTGTGAGTTTTAAAAACGTCTGAGTGAATGCAGGAAGAGGGAAGAAGTAGAGGGGCTGAAAGTGTGTCCTTGTGCACAGGCTGTGAGTTTTAAAATGTCTGAATGAATCCAGGAACAGGGAAGAAGTAGAGGGGCTGAAAGTGTGTCCTTGTGCACAGGCTGTGAGTTTTAAAATGTCTGAATGAATCCAGGAAGAGGGAAGAGGCAGAAGAGCTAGAAGTGTCTGCGTGTGCACAGGCTGTGAGTTTTAAAACATCTGAGTGAATCCAAGAATAGGGAAGAGGCAGAGGGGGTGGAACTGTGTGCTTTGCACGGGCTGTGAGATTTTAAAACGTCTGATGGAATCCAGGAAGAGGGAAGAGGCAGAGGGGCTGGAACTGTGTGCTTTACATGGCCTGTGAGTTTTAAAAACGTCTGAGTGAATCCAGGAACAGGGAAGAAGCAGAGGGGTTGAAAGTGTGTGTGTGCGCACAGGCTGTGAGTTTTAAAAACTCTAATTGAATTCAGGAAGAGGGAGGAGGCCGAGGGGCTTGAAGTGTGTGTGCTTTGCACAGGCTGTGAGTTTTTAAAATGTCTGAGTGAATCCAGGAACAGGGAAGAGACAGAGGGGTTGGAAGTGTGTGTGCTTTGCACAGGCTGTGAGTTTTATAAACTCTAATTGAATTCAGGAAGAGGGAGGAGGCCGAGGGGCTTGAAGTGTGTGTGCTTTGCACAGGCTGTGAGTTTTAAAATCTCTGAGTGAATGCAGGAAGAGGGAAGAGGCAGTGGGGCTGGAAGTGTGTGCTTTGCACGGCCTGTAAGTTTTAAAAACGTCTGAGTTCCGGTTCCGGCGGCAGCGGCGACGGGCAGCTCTTTGCCCGCTCCGGCTCTCCGGTGGGCTTCCCCACTCCTTGGGGGGCACAGGACACCCCTCAGAGGGGTCCTGCCGGAGGGGCGGCATCGCGGGGAGCTCCTGCATCGGCGGCGGCCGGCGGGAGGTCTCTCGCGCGCCCAAGGCACCGGGGAGCTAGATCGGAGGGCGCCTCGCGTTTCTGCGCTTCGCGCCTCGCTAAAGCCGTCGGGAGAATGAAGCAAGTGAAGGAAGCAGCTGCGGTGCGGTGAGGCTGCTTCTCTCTTCATGCCCTATTTTGCACAAAGAACTAGTTAGCTTTCTTTAAATAACTTTCGGAGTATTCTGGAGGCGCGGCTGGAGGGAGGGGGGCTTCCCCCCCCCTTGGATAAGCGGCGAGGAATAATCTTGCTCTCAGCCCCCGGGGAAGGAGGAGGGGGGAGAGCCAACGAATGAAGCCTCACTCAGGTTGGATGATTTTCTTTGCAATTTAATTTCACTATTTACTGAGATTTGAGGACCTTTGGAACTTTTTAAAACTTTGATATGCCTCTGTGCCCAAAACTGGCAGGGCAAGATGGCACACTTCCGTTGTCTTTATGAACTGTGAAACCTGACTCCACCTTTAAAATTCAGGCTTCCGGTCTTTGTCTCCGTGTCTCCCAGAGGAATCTCTTGTGGATTGGTCTTTTTGAACTTTCTAGGGGAAACCTTTCATCTATTGCCAGACTTATTAGAGAGATTCTCTTCTGCCTGGTTCTTCTGCTCCCGGACCTCACCTGGCTACCCTTCTTTTCTAACTGTTTATCTTATATATGGACTGAACTTCTAATGTTATAAAGGATGGCATCCAAAAGACCACCTCCTGGGAAATCTGGCTTTGCCACATCTGCTCCAACATCTGTAACATCCAGTCCAGCCACACAGTCCAAGATAACAGAACTGATGCAACCTAAGACTATAGAGATGGACTTTCAACAAATGCTTCAACAAATTTTACAGGGCCAGGAGGAAATCAAGAAACAGCTAAGGGAAATGAAAGATGAAATTAAAGAAAATCAAGCCCAAATTTATAAGAACTCACAGAGACTGGATCTTGTGGAAGGGGGGGTGGAGGAGGTGAGGGGGGGGGTGGAAGCTGTGCAGAAAGGGAACAAAGATCTTGACATCCAACAGATGAAATTAGAATTTGAGAGAATGTCCTATTATCTTAGATTTCAAAATGTTATAGAAGAAGATGGGGAAAATATAAGGGACATCATGACAAACATTCTGGCTGACTACACACACAAAGAAAAACAACAGATGGGGTGGGATATAGATCTGGTTTATAGAGTGAATTCAGCTTACGCTAGAACACACAATGTACCCAGGGAGGTTCATATTAAATTTCTTAGAAAAAGCACAAGAGATGAAATTCTGGGTGTACAAAGGGGGCAAGCATTGATATATCATGATATGGAGATAACCATTCTGAAGCAGATCCCTAAGAAGATTAGAGAAAAAAGAAAAAATTATTCGCAATTAGCGAATAAATTATACCAGAAAGGGGTGTGGTTTAGATGGTTGATGCCTGAAGGTATGCTGATATTCTGGGAGGAGACAAGAATTAGAATTAATTCACCCATAGAGGCGCAGGCCTTTATGGAAAAAAATAAAACATTCCTAGAGAAACCACCAGATACCACAACGGACACGCAGGACACGGGAGGGGCCAGAGCTCTGCCAGTGGAGGGAGATGGGGCAATAGCAAGAAGACTCAGATCACAAAAATAAACAAGAAAATCATATTATTATAAACTGACCGAAAGTGAAAATGGAATTATATTTGGATTTTATACTGTAATGTTTAATTTGATTGAATTTAATAATAGATCTAATATGCTGACTGTAATCAATTATATACTAATGCATTATATTAAATGTATACTATGGGTATGGAGGGAGGGGGGCCTCACACACTTTGCAACTGCCAAAATTTGTATACCTGTCCATTTACCCTTTTCCCTATAAATCTTGAAAAACCAATAAAATTTTATTATAAAAAAAAAAAAAAAAAAAAAAAAAAAAACGTCTGAGTGAATGCAGGAAGAGGGAAGAGGCAGAAGAGCTGGAAGTGTGTGTGCTTTGCACAGGCTGTGAGTTTTAAAACATCTGAGTGAATCCAAGAAGAGGGAAGAGGCAGAGGGCGTGGAAGTGTGTGTGTGTGCACAGGCTGTGAGTTTTAAAACGTCTGACTGAATCCAGGAAGAGGGAAGAGGCAGTGGGGCTGGAACTGTGTGCTTTGCACGGCCTGTGAGTTTTAAAAACGTCTGAGTGAATGTAGGAAGAGGGAAGAAGTAGAGGGGCTGAAAGTGTGTCCTTGTGCACAGGCTGTGAGTTTTAAAATGTCTGAATGAATCCAGGAACAGGGAAGAAGTAGAGGGGCTGAAAGTGTGTCCTTGTGCACAGGCTGTGAGTTTTAAAATGTCTGAATGAATCCAGGAAGAGGGAAGAGGCAGAAGAGCTAGAAGTGTCTGCGTGTGCACAGGCTGTGAGTTTTAAAACATCTGAGTGAATCCAAGAATAGGGAAGAGGCAGAGGGGGTGGAACTGTGTGCTTTGCACGGGCTGTGAGATTTTTAAACGTCTGATTGAATCCAGGAAGACGGAAGAGGCAGAGGGGCTGGAACTGTGTGCTTTACATGGCCTGTGAGTTTTAAAAACTTCTGAGTGAATCCAGGAACAGGGAAGAAGCAGAGGGGTTGAAAGTGTGTGTGTGCGCACAGGCTGTGAGTTTTAAAAACTCTAATTGAATGCAGGAAGAGGGAAGAGGCAGAGGGGCTGGAACTGTGTGTGCTTTGCACAGGCTGTGAGTTTTTAAAATGTCTGAGTGAATCCAGGAACAGGGAAGAGGCAGAGGGGTTGGAAGTGTGTGTGCTTTGCACAGGCTGTGAGTTTTATAAACTCTAATTGAATTCAGGAAGAGGGAGGAGGCCGAGGGGCTTGAAGTGTGTGTGCTTTGCACAGGCTGTGAGTTTTAAAATGTCTGAGTGAATTCAGGAAGAGGGAAGAGGCAGTGGGGCTGGAAGTGTGTGTGTGTTTGTGCGCACAGGCTGTGAGTTTTATAAACTCTAATTGAATCCAGGAAGAGGGAAGAGGCCGAGGGGCTGGAAGTGTGTGTGCTTTGCACAGGCTGTGAGTTTTAAAACATCTGACTGAATGCAGGAAGAGGGAAAAGGCAGTGGGGCTGGAACTGTGTGCTTTGCACGGCCTGTGAGTTTTAAAAACGTCTGAGTGAATTCAGGAAGAGGGAAGAGGCCGAGGGGCTGGAAGTGTGTGTCCTTGTGCACGGGCTGTGAGTATTAAATTGTCTGAGTGAATCCAGGAAGAGGGACGAGGCAGAAGAGCTGGAAGTGTCTCCGTGTGCACAGGCTGTGAGTTTTAAAACATCTGAGTGAATCCAAGAAGAGGGAAGAGGCAGAGGGGGTGGAAGTGTGCGTGTGTGCACAGGCTGTGAGTTTTAAAACATCTGAGTGAATGCAGGAACAGGGAAGAAGCAGAGTGGCTGAAAGTGTGTGCACAGTCTGTGAGTTTTAAAAACGTCTGAGTTAATCCAGGAAGAGGGAAGAGGCAGAGGGGCTGGAACTGTGTGCTTTGCACGGCCTGTGAGTTTTAAAAACGTCTGAGTGAATCCAGGAACAGGGAAGAAGCAGAGGGGCTGAAAGTGTGTGCATAGGCTGTGAGTTTTAAAAACCTCTGAATGAATCCAGGAAGAGGGAAGAGGCAGAGGGGCTAGAAGTGTGTGCTTTGCACGGGCTGTGAGTTTTAAAAACGTCTGAGTGAATCCAGGAACAGGGAAGAAGCAGAGTGGCTGAAAGTGTGTGCACAGTCTGTGAGTTTTAAAAACGTCTGAGTGAATGCAGGAAGAGGGAAAAGGCAGTGGGGCTGGAACTGTGTGCTTTGCACAGCCTGTGAGTTTTAAAAACGTCTGAGTGAATACAGGAAGAGGGAAGAAGTAGAGGGGCTGAAAGTGTGTCCTTGTGCACAGGCTGTGAGTTTTAAAATGTCTGAATGAATCCAGGAAGAGGGAAGAGGCAGAAGAGCTAGAAGTGTCTGCGTGTGCACAGGCTGTGAGTTTTAAAACATCTGAGTGAATCCAAGAAGAGGGAAGAGGCAGAGGGGGTGGAACTGTGTGCTTTGCACGGGCTGTGAGATTTTAAAACGTCTGATTGAATCCAGGAAGAGGGAAGAGGCAGAGGGGCTGGAACTGTGTGCTTTACATGGCCTGTGAGTTTTAAAAACGTCTGAGTGAATGCAGGAAGAGGGAAGAAGTAGAGCGGCTGAAAGTGTGTCCTTGTGCACAGGCTGTGAGTTTTAAAATGTCTGAATGAATCCAGGAACAGGGAAGAGGCAGAGCGGCTGGAAGTGTGTGTGTGTGCACAGGCTGTGAGTTTTAAAACGTCTGACTGAATCCAGGAAGAGGGAAGAGGCAGTGGGGCTGGAACTGTGTGCTTTGCACGGCCTGTGAGTTTTAAAAACGTCTGAGTGAATGCAGGAAGAGGGAAGAAGTAGAGGGGCTGAAAGTGTGTCCTTGTGCACAGGCTGTGAGTTTTAAAATGTCTGAATGAATCCAGGAACAGGGAAGAAGTAGAGGGGCTGAAAGTGTGTCCTTGTGCACAGGCTGTGAGTTTTAAAATGTCTGAATGAATCCAGGAAGAGGGAAGAGGCAGAAGAGCTAGAAGTGTCTGCGTGTGCACAGGCTGTGAGTTTTAAAACATCTGAGTGAATCCAAGAATAGGGAAGAGGCAGAGGGGGTGGAACTGTGTGCTTTGCACGGGCTGTGAGATTTTTAAACGTCTGATTGAATCCAGGAAGACGGAAGAGGCAGAGGGGATGGAACTGTGTGCTTTACATGGCCTGTGAGTTTTAAAAACTTCTGAGTGAATCCAGGAACAGGGAAGAAGCAGAGGGGTTGAAAGTGTGTGTGTGCGCACAGGCTGTGAGTTTTAAAAACTCTAATTGAATGCAGGAAGAGGGAAGAGGCAGAGGGGCTGGAACTGTGTGTGCTTTGCACAGGCTGTGAGTTTTTAAAATGTCTGAGTGAATCCAGGAACAGGGAAGAGGCAGAGGGGTTGGAAGTGTGTGTGCTTTGCACAGGCTGTGAGTTTTATAAACTCTAATTGAATTCAGGAAGAGGGAGGAGGCCGAGGGGCTTGAAGTGTGTGTGCTTTGCACAGGCTGTGAGTTTTAAAATGTCTGAGTGAATTCAGGAAGAGGGAAGAGGCAGTGAGGCTGGAAGTGTGTGTGTGTTTGTGCGCACAGGCTGTGAGTTTTATAAACTCTAACTGAATCCAGGAAGAGGGAAGAGGCCGAGGGGCTGGAAGTGTGTGTGCTTTGCACAGTCTGTGAGTTTTAAAACATCTGACTGAATGCAGGAAGAGGGAAAAGGCAGTGGGGCTGGAACTGTGTGCTTTGCACGGCCTGTGAGTTTTAAAAACGTCTGAGTGAATTCAGGAAGAGGGAAGAGGCCGAGGGGCTGGAAGTGTGTGTCCTTGTGCACGGGCTGTGAGTTTTAAAATGCCTGAGTGAATCCAGGAAGAGGGACGAGGCAGAAGAGCTGGAAGTGTCTCCGTGTGCACAGTCTGTGAGTTTTAAAACATCTGAGTGAATCCAAGAAGAGGGAAGAGGCAGAGGGCGTGGAAGTGTGCGTGTGTGCACAGGCTGTGAGTTTTAAAACATCTGAGTGAATGCAGGCACAGGGAAGAAGCAGAGTGGCTGAAAGTGTGTGCACAGTCTGTGAGTTTTAAAAACGTCTGAGTTAATCCAGGAAGAGGGAAGAGGCAGAGGGGCTGGAACTGTGTGCTTTGCACGGCCTGTGAGTTTTAAAAACGTCTGAGTGAATCCAGGAACAGGGAAGAAGCAGAGGGGCTGAAAGTGTGTGCATAGGCTGTGAGTTTTAAAAACCTCTGAATGAATCCAGGAAGAGGGAAGAGGCAGAGGGGCTAGAAGTGTGTGCTTTGCACGGGCTGTGAGTTTTAAAAACGTCTGAGTGAATCCAGGAACAGGGAAGAAGCAGAGTGGCTGAAAGTCTGTGCACAGTCTGTGAGTTTTAAAAACGTCTGAGTGAATGCAGGAAGAGGGAAAAGGCAGTGGGGCTGGAACTGTGTGCTTTGCACAGCCTGTGAGTTTTAAAAACGTCTGAGTGAATGCAGGAAGAGGGAAGAAGTAGAGGGGCTGAAAGTGTGTCCTTGTGCACAGGCTGTGAGTTTTAAAATGTCTGAATGAATCCAGGAAGAGGGAAGAGGCAGAAGAGCTAGAAGTGTCTGCGTGTGCACAGGCTGTGAGTTTTAAAACATCTGAGTGAATCCAAGAAGAGGGAAGAGGCAGAGGGGGTGGAACTGTGTGCTTTGCACGGGCTGTGAGATTTTAAAACGTCTGAGTTAATCCAGGAAGAGGGAAGAGGCAGAGGGGCTGGAACTGTGTGCTTTGCACGGCCTGTGAGTTTTAAAAACGTCTGAGTGAATCCAGGAACAGGGAAGAAGCAGAGGGGCTGAAAGTGTGTGCATAGGCTGTGAGTTTTAAAAACCTCTGAATGAATCCAGGAAGAGGGAAGAGGCAGAGGGGCTAGAAGTGTGTGCTTTGCACGGGCTGTGAGTTTTAAAAACGTCTGAGTGAATCCAGGAACAGGGAAGAAGCAGAGTGGCTGAAAGTGTGTGCACAGTCTGTGAGTTTTAAAAACGTCTGAGTGAATGCACGAAGAGGGAAAAGGCAGTGGGGCTGGAACTGTGTGCTTTGCACAGCCTGTGAGTTTTAAAAACGTCTGAGTGAATGCAGGAAGAGGGAAGAAGTAGAGGGGCTGAAAGTGTGTCCTTGTGCACAGGCTGTGAGTTTTAAAATGTCTGAATGAATCCAGGAAGAGGGAAGAGGCAGAAGAGCTAGAAGTGTCTGCGTGTGCACAGGCTGTGAGTTTTAAAACATCTGAGTGAATCCAAGAAGAGGGAAGAGGCAGAGGGGGTGGAACTGTGTGCTTTGCACGGGCTGTGAGATTTTAAAACGTCTGAGTTAATCCAGGAAGAGGGAAGAGGCAGAGGGGCTGGAACTGTGTGCTTTGCACGGCCTGTGAGTTTTAAAAACGTCTGAGTGAATCCAGGAACAGGGAAGAAGCAGAGGGGCTGAAAGTGTGTGCATAGGCTGTGAGTTTTAAAAACCTCTGAATGAATCCAGGAAGAGGGAAGAGGCAGAGGGGCTAGAAGTGTGTGCTTTGCACGGGCTGTGAGTTTTAAAAACGTCTGAGTGAATCCAGGAACAGGGAAGAAGCAGAGTGGCTGAAAGTGTGTGCACAGTCTGTGAGTTTTAAAAACGTCTGAGTGAATGCAGGAAGAGGGAAGAAGTAGAGCGGCTGAAAGTGTGTCCTTGTGCACAAGCTGTGAGTTTTAAAATGTCTGAATGAATCCAGGAACAGGGAAGAGGCAGAGCGGCTGGAAGTGTGTGTGTGTGCACAGGCTGTGAGTTTTAAAACGTCTGACTGAATCCAGGAAGAGGGAAGAGGCAGTGGGGCTGGAACTGTGTGCTTTGCACGGCCTGTGAGTTTTAAAAACGTCTGAGTGAATGCAGGAAGAGGGAAGAAGTAGAGGGGCTGAAAGTGTGTCCTTGTGCACAGGCTGTGAGTTTTAAAATGTCTGAATGAATCCAGGAACAGGGAAGAAGTAGAGGGGCTGAAAGTGTGTCCTTGTGCACAGGCTGTGAGTTTTAAAATGTCTGAATGAATCCAGGAAGAGGGAAGAGGCAGAAGAGCTAGAAGTGTCTGCGTGTGCACAGGCTGTGAGTTTTAAAACATCTGAGTGAATCCAAGAATAGGGAAGAGGCAGAGGGGGTGGAACTGTGTGCTTTGCACGGGCTGTGAGATTTTAAAACGTCTGATGGAATCCAGGAAGAGGGAAGAGGCAGAGGGGCTGGAACTGTGTGCTTTACATGGCCTGTGAGTTTTAAAAACGTCTGAGTGAATCCAGGAACAGGGAAGAAGCAGAGGGGTTGAAAGTGTGTGTGTGCGCACAGGCTGTGAGTTTTAAAAACTCTAATTGAATTCAGGAAGAGGGAGGAGGCCGAGGGGCTTGAAGTGTGTGTGCTTTGCACAGGCTGTGAGTTTTTAAAATGTCTGAGTGAATCCAGGAACAGGGAAGAGACAGAGGGGTTGGAAGTGTGTGTGCTTTGCACAGGCTGTGAGTTTTATAAACTCTAATTGAATTCAGGAAGAGGGAGGAGGCCGAGGGGCTTGAAGTGTGTGTGCTTTGCACAGGCTGTGAGTTTTAAAATCTCTGAGTGAATGCAGGAAGAGGGAAGAGGCAGTGGGGCTGGAAGTGTGTGCTTTGCACGGCCTGTAAGTTTTAAAAACGTCTGAGTGAATGCAGGAAGAGGGAAGAGGCAGAAGAGCTGGAAGTGTGTGTGCTTTGCACAGGCTGTGAGTTTTAAAACATCTGAGTGAATCCAAGAAGAGGGAAGAGGCAGAGGGCGTGGAAGTGTGTGTGTGTGCACAGGCTGTGAGTTTTAAAACGTCTGACTGAATCCAGGAAGAGGGAAGAGGCAGTGGGGCTGGAACTGTGTGCTTTGCACGGCCTGTGAGTTTTAAAAACGTCTGAGTGAATGTAGGAAGAGGGAAGAAGTAGAGGGGCTGAAAGTGTGTCCTTGTGCACAGGCTGTGAGTTTTAAAATGTCTGAATGAATCCAGGAACAGGGAAGAAGTAGAGGGGCTGAAAGTGTGTCCTTGTGCACAGGCTGTGAGTTTTAAAATGTCTGAATGAATCCAGGAAGAGGGAAGAGGCAGAAGAGCTAGAAGTGTCTGCGTGTGCACAGGCTGTGAGTTTTAAAACATCTGAGTGAATCCAAGAATAGGGAAGAGGCAGAGGGGGTGGAACTGTGTGCTTTGCACGGGCTGTGAGATTTTTAAACGTCTGATTGAATCCAGGAAGACGGAAGAGGCAGAGGGGCTGGAACTGTGTGCTTTACATGGCCTGTGAGTTTTAAAAACTTCTGAGTGAATCCAGGAACAGGGAAGAAGCAGAGGGGTTGAAAGTGTGTGTGTGCGCACAGGCTGTGAGTTTTAAAAACTCTAATTGAATGCAGGAAGAGGGAAGAGGCAGAGGGGCTGGAACTGTGTGTGCTTTGCACAGGCTGTGAGTTTTTAAAATGTCTGAGTGAATCCAGGAACAGGGAAGAGGCAGAGGGGTTGGAAGTGTGTGTGCTTTGCACAGGCTGTGAGTTTTATAAACTCTAATTGAATTCAGGAAGAGGGAGGAGGCCGAGGGGCTTGAAGTGTGTGTGCTTTGCACAGGCTGTGAGTTTTAAAATGTCTGAGTGAATTCAGGAAGAGGGAAGAGGCAGTGGGGCTGGAAGTGTGTGTGTGTTTGTGCGCACAGGCTGTGAGTTTTATAAACTCTAACTGAATCCAGGAAGAGGGAAGAGGCCGAGGGGCTGGAAGTGTGTGTGCTTTGCACAGTCTGTGAGTTTTAAAACATCTGACTGAATGCAGGAAGAGGGAAAAGGCAGTGGGGCTGGAACTGTGTGCTTTGCACGGCCTGTGAGTTTTAAAAACGTCTGAGTGAATTAGGGAAGAGGGAAGAGGCCGAGGGGCTGGAAGTGTGTGTCCTTGTGCACGGGCTGTGAGTTTTAAAATGCCTGAGTGAATCCAGGAAGAGGGACGAGGCAGAAGAGCTGGAAGTGTCTCCGTGTGCACAGGCTGTGAGTTTTAAAACATCTGAGTGAATCCAAGAAGAGGGAAGAGGCAGAGGGCGTGGAAGTGTGCGTGTGTGCACAGGCTGTGAGTTTTAAAACATCTGAGTGAATGCAGGAACAGGGAAGAAGCAGAGTGGCTGAAAGTGTGTGCACAGTCTGTGAGTTTTAAAAACGTCTGAGTTAATCCAGGAAGAGGGAAGAGGCAGAGGGGCTGGAACTGTGTGCTTTGCACGGCCTGTGAGTTTTAAAAACGTCTGAGTGAATCCAGGAACAGGGAAGAAGCAGAGGGGCTGAAAGTGTGTGCATAGGCTGTGAGTTTTAAAAACCTCTGAATGAATCCAGGAAGAGGGAAGAGGCAGAGGGGCTAGAAGTGTGTGCTTTGCACGGGCTGTGAGTTTTAAAAACGTCTGAGTGAATCCAGGAACAGGGAAGAAGCAGAGTGGCTGAAAGTGTGTGCACAGTCTGTGAGTTTTAAAAACGTCTGAGTGAATGCAGGAAGAGGGAAAAGGCAGTGGGGCTGGAACTGTGTGCTTTGCACAGCCTGTGAGTTTTAAAAACGTCTGAGTGAATGCAGGAAGAGGGAAGAGGCAGAAGAGCTGGAAGTGTGTGTGCTTTGCACAGGCTGTCAGTTGAATTCAGGAAGAGGGAAGAGGCCGAGGGGCTGGAAGTGTCTCCGTGTGCACAGGCTGTGAGTTTTAAAACATCTGAGTGAATGCAGGAACAGGGAAGAAGCAGAGGGGCTGAAAGTGTTGGCATAGGCTGTGAGTTTTAAAAACCTCTGAATGAATCCAGGAATAGGGAAGAGGCAGAGGGGCTGCAAGTGTGTCCGTGTGCACAGGCTTTGAGTTTTAAAATGTCTGAATGAATCCAGGAAGAGGGAAGAGGCAGTGCAGATGGAACTGTGTGCTTTGCATGGCCTTTGAGTTTTAAAAACGTCTGAGTGAATGCAGGAAGAGGGAAGAAGTAGAGGGGCTGAAAGTGTGTCCTTGTGCACAGGCTGTGAGTTTTAAAATGTCTGAATGAATCCAGGAAGAGGGAAGAGGCAGAAGAGCTAGAAGTGTCTGCGTGTGCACAGGCTGTGAGTTTTAAAACATCTGAGTGAATCCAAGAAGAGGGAAGAGGCAGAGGGGTTGAAAGTGTGTGTGTGCGCACAGGCTGTGAGTTTTAAAAACTCTAATTGAATTCAGGAAGAGGGAGGAGGCCGAGGGGCTTGAAGTGTGTGTGCTTTGCACAGGCTGTGAGTTTTTAAAATGTCTGAGTGAATCCAGGAACAGGGAAGAGACAGAGGGGTTGGAAGTGTGTGTGCTTTGCACAGGCTGTGAGTTTTATAAACTCTAATTGAATTCAGGAAGAGGGAGGAGGCCGAGGGGCTTGAAGTGTGTGTGCTTTGCACAGGCTGTGAGTTTTAAAATGTCTGAGTGAATGCAGGAAGAGGGAAGAGGCAGTGGGGCTGGAAGTGTGTGCTTTGCACGGCCTGTAAGTTTTAAAAACGTCTGAGTGAATGCAGGAAGAGGGAAGAGGCAGAAGAGCTGGAAGTGTGTGTGCTTTGCACAGGCTGTGAGTTTTAAAACATCTGAGTGAATCCAAGAAGAGGGAAGAGGCAGAGGGCGTGGAAGTGTGTGTGTGTGCACAGGCTGTGAGTTTTAAAACGTCTGACTGAATCCAGGAAGAGGGAAGAGGCAGTGGGGCTGGAACTGTGTGCTTTGCACGGCCTGTGAGTTTTAAAAACGTCTGAGTGAATGTAGGAAGAGGGAAGAAGTAGAGGGGCTGAAAGTGTGTCCTTGTGCACAGGCTGTGAGTTTTAAAATGTCTGAATGAATCCAGGAACAGGGAAGAAGTAGAGGGGCTGAAAGTGTGTCCTTGTGCACAGGCTGTGAGTTTTAAAATGTCTGAATGAATCCAGGAAGAGGGAAGAGGCAGAAGAGCTAGAAGTGTCTGCGTGTGCACAGGCTGTGAGTTTTAAAACATCTGAGTGAATCCAAGAATAGGGAAGAGGCAGAGGGGGTGGAACTCTGTGCTTTGCACGGGCTGTGAGATTTTTAAACGTCTGATTGAATCCAGGAAGAGGGAAGAGGCAGAGGGGCTGGAACTGTGTGCTTTACATGGCCTGTGAGTTTTAAAAACTTCTGAGTGAATCCAGGAACAGGGAAGAAGCAGAGGGGTTGAAAGTGTGTGTGTGCGCACAGGCTGTGAGTTTTAAAAACTCTAATTGAATGCAGGAAGAGGGAAGAGGCAGAGGGGCTGGAACTGTGTGTGCTTTGCACAGGCTGTGAGTTTTTAAAATGTCTGAGTGAATCCAGGAACAGGGAAGAGGCAGAGGGGTTGGAAGTGTGTGTGCTTTGCACAGGCTGTGAGTTTTATAAACTCTAATTGAATTCAGGAAGAGGGAGGAGGCCGAGGGGCTTGAAGTGTGTGTGCTTTGCACAGGCTGTGAGTTTTAAAATGTCTGAGTGAATTCAGGAAGAGGGAAGAGGCAGTGGGGCTGGAAGTGTGTGTGTGTTTGTGCGCACAGGCTGTGAGTTTTATAAACTCTAACTGAATCCAGGAAGAGGGAAGAGGCCGAGGGGCTGGAAGTGTGTGTGCTTTGCACAGTCTGTGAGTTTTAAAACATCTGACTGAATGCAGGAAGAGGGAAAAGGCAGTGGGGCTGGAACTGTGTGCTTTGCACGGCCTGTGAGTTTTAAAAACGTCTGAGTGAATTAGGGAAGAGGGAAGAGGCCGAGGGGCTGGAAGTGTGTGTCCTTGTGCACGGGCTGTGAGTTTTAAAATGCCTGAGTGAATCCAGGAAGAGGGACGAGGCAGAAGAGCTGGAAGTGTCTCCGTGTGCACAGGCTGTGAGTTTTAAAACATCTGAGTGAATCCAAGAAGAGGGAAGAGGCAGAGGGCGTGGAAGTGTGCGTGTGTGCACAGGCTGTGAGTTTTAAAACATCTGAGTGAATGCAGGAACAGGGAAGAAGCAGAGTGGCTGAAAGTGTGTGCACAGTCTGTGAGTTTTAAAAACGTCTGAGTTAATCCAGGAAGAGGGAAGAGGCAGAGGGGCTGGAACTGTGTGCTTTGCACGGCCTGTGAGTTTTAAAAACGTCTGAGTGAATCCAGGAACAGGGAAGAAGCAGAGGGGCTGAAAGTGTGTGCATAGGCTGTGAGTTTTAAAAACCTCTGAATGAATCCAGGAAGAGGGAAGAGGCAGAGGGGCTAGAAGTGTGTGCTTTGCACGGGCTGTGAGTTTTATAAACTCTAACTGAATCCAGGAAGAGGGAAGAGGCCGAGGGGCTGGAAGTGTGTGTGCTTTGCACAGTCTGTGAGTTTTAAAACATCTGACTGAATGCAGGAAGAGGGAAAAGGCAGTGGGGCTGGAACTGTGTGCTTTGCACGGCCTGTGAGTTTTAAAAACGTCTGAGTGAATTAGGGAAGAGGGAAGAGGCCGAGGGGCTGGAAGTGTGTGTCCTTGTGCACGGGCTGTGAGTTTTAAAATGCCTGAGTGAATCCAGGAAGAGGGACGAGGCAGAAGAGCTGGAAGTGTCTCCGTGTGCACAGGCTGTGAGTTTTAAAACATCTGAGTGAATCCAAGAAGAGGGAAGAGGCAGAGGGCGTGGAAGTGTGCGTGTGTGCACAGGCTGTGAGTTTTAAAACATCTGAGTGAATGCAGGAACAGGGAAGAAGCAGAGTGGCTGAAAGTGTGTGCACAGTCTGTGAGTTTTAAAAACGTCTGAGTTAATCCAGGAAGAGGGAAGAGGCAGAGGGGCTGGAACTGTGTGCTTTGCACGGCCTGTGAGTTTTAAAAACGTCTGAGTGAATCCAGGAACAGGGAAGAAGCAGAGGGGCTGAAAGTGTGTGCATAGGCTGTGAGTTTTAAAAACCTCTGAATGAATCCAGGAAGAGGGAAGAGGCAGAGGGGCTAGAAGTGTGTGCTTTGCACGGGCTGTGAGTTTTAAAAACGTCTGAGTGAATCCAGGAACAGGGAAGAAGCAGAGTGGCTGAAAGTGTGTGCACAGTCTGTGAGTTTTAAAAACGTCTGAGTGAATGCAGGAAGAGGGAAAAGGCAGTGGGGCTGGAACTGTGTGCTTTGCACAGCCTGTGAGTTTTAAAAACGTCTGAGTGAATGCAGGAAGAGGGAAGAGGCAGAAGAGCTGGAAGTGTGTGTGCTTTGCACAGGCTGTCAGTTGAATTCAGGAAGAGGGAAGAGGCCGAGGGGCTGGAAGTGTCTCCGTGTGCACAGGCTGTGAGTTTTAAAACATCTGAGTGAATGCAGGAACAGGGAAGAAGCAGAGGGGCTGAAAGTGTTGGCATAGGCTGTGAGTTTTAAAAACCTCTGAATGAATGCAGGAATAGGGAAGAGGCAGAGGGGCTGCAAGTGTGTCCGTGTGCACAGGCTTTGAGTTTTAAAATGTCTGAATGAATCCAGGAAGAGGGAAGAGGCAGTGCAGATGGAACTGTGTGCTTTGCATGGCCTTTGAGTTTTAAAAACGTCTGAGTGAATGCAGGAAGAGGGAAGAAGTAGAGGGGCTGAAAGTGTGTCCTTGTGCACAGGCTGTGAGTTTTAAAATGTCTGAATGAATCCAGGAAGAGGGAAGAGGCAGAAGAGCTAGAAGTGTCTGCGTGTGCACAGGCTGTGAGTTTTAAAACATCTGAGTGAATCCAAGAAGAGGGAAGAGGCAGAGGGGGTGGAACTGTGTGCTTTGCACGGGCTGTGAGATTTTAAAACGTCTGATTGAATCCAGGAAGAGGGAAGAGGCAGAGGGGCTGGAACTGTGTGCTTTACATGTCCTGTGAGTTTTAAAAACGTCTGAGTGAATGCAGGAAGAGGGAAGAAGTAGAGCGGCTGAAAGTGTGTCCTTGTGCACAGGCTGTGAGTTTTAAAATGTCTGAATGAATCCAGGAAGAGGGAAGAGGCAGAAGAGCTAGAAGTGTCTGCGTGTGCACAGGCTGTGAGTTTTAAAACATCTGAGTGAATCCAAGAAGAGGGAAGAGGCAGAGGGGGTGGAACTGTGTGCTTTGAACGGGCTGTGAGATTTTTAAACGTCTGATTGAATCCAGGAAGAGGGAAGAGGCAGAGGGGCTGGAACTGTGTGCTTTACATGGCCTGTGAGTTTTAAAAACTTCTGAGTGAATCCAGGAACAGGGAAGAAGCAGAGGGGTTGAAAGTGTGTGTGTGCGCACAGGCTGTGAGTTTTAAAAACTCTAATTGAATGCAGGAAGAGGGAAGAGGCAGAGGGGCTGGAACTGTGTGTGCTTTGCACAGGCTGTGAGTTTTATAAACTCTAATTGAATTCAGGAAGAGGGAGGAGGCCGAGGGGCTTGAAGTGTGTGTGCTTTGCACAGGCTGTGAGTTTTAAAATGTCTGAGTGAATTCAGGAAGAGGGAAGAGGCAGTGGGGCTGGAAGTGTGTGTGTGTTTGTGCGCACAGGCTGTGAGTTTTATAAACTCTAACTGAATCCAGGAAGAGGGAAGAGGCCGAGGGGCTGGAAGTGTGTGTGCTTTGCACAGTCTGTGAGTTTTAAAACATCTGACTGAATGCAGGAAGAGGGAAAAGGCAGTGGGGCTGGAACTGTGTGCTTTGCACGGCCTGTTAGTTTTAAAAACGTCTGAGTGAATTAGGGAAGAGGGAAGAGGCCGAGGGGCTGGAAGTGTGTGTCCTTGTGCACGGGCTGTGAGTTTTAAAATGCCTGAGTGAATCCAGGAAGAGGGACGAGGCAGAGGGGCTGGAACTGTGTGCTTTACATGACCTGTGAGTTTTAAAAACGTCTGAGTGAATGCAGGAAGAGGGAAGAAGTAGAGCGGCTGAAAGTGTGTCCTTGTGCACAGGCTGTGAGTTTTAAAATGTCTGAATGAATCCAGGAACAGGAAAGAGGCAGAGCGGCTGGAAGTGTGTGTGTGTGCACAGGCTGTGAGTTTTAAAACGTCTGACTGAATCCAGGAAGAGGGAAGAGGCAGTGGGGCTGGAACTGTGTGCTTTGCACGGCCTGTAAGTTTTAAAAACGTCTGAGTGAATGCAGGAAGAGGGAAGAGGCAGAAGAGCTGGAAGTGTGTGTGCTTTGCACAGGCTGTCAGTTGAATTCAGGAAGAGGGAAGAGGCCGAGGGGCTGGAAGTGTCTCCGTGTGCACAGGCTGTGAGTTTTAAAACATCTGAGTGAATGCAGGAACAGGGAAGAAGCAGAGGGGCTGAAAGTGTTGGCATAGGCTGTGAGTTTTAAAAACCTCTGAATGAATCCAGGAATAGGGAAGAGGCAGAGGGGCTGCAAGTGTGTCCGTGTGCACAGGCTTTGAGTTTTAAAATGTCTGAATGAATCCAGGAAGAGGGAAGAGGCAGTGCAGATGGAACTGTGTGCTTTGCATGGCCTTTGAGTTTTAAAAACGTCTGAGTGAATGCAGGAAGAGGGAAGAAGTAGAGGGGCTGAAAGTGTGTCCTTGTGCACAGGCTGTGAGTTTTAAAATGTCTGAATGAATCCAGGAAGAGGGAAGAGGCAGAAGAGCTAGAAGTGTCTGCGTGTGCACAGGCTGTGAGTTTTAAAACATCTGAGTGAATCCAAGAAGAGGGAAGAGGCAGAGGGGTTGAAAGTGTGTGTGTGCGCACAGGCTGTGAGTTTTAAAAACTCTAATTGAATTCAGGAAGAGGGAGGAGGCCGAGGGGCTTGAAGTGTGTGTGCTTTGCACAGGCTGTGAGTTTTTAAAATGTCTGAGTGAATCCAGGAACAGGGAAGAGACAGAGGGGTTGGAAGTGTGTGTGCTTTGCACAGGCTGTGAGTTTTATAAACTCTAATTGAATTCAGGAAGAGGGAGGAGGCCGAGGGGCTTGAAGTGTGTGTGCTTTGCACAGGCTGTGAGTTTTAAAATGTCTGAGTGAATGCAGGAAGAGGGAAGAGGCAGTGGGGCTGGAAGTGTGTGCTTTGCACGGCCTGTAAGTTTTAAAAACGTCTGAGTGAATGCAGGAAGAGGGAAGAGGCAGAAGAGCTGGAAGTGTGTGTGCTTTGCACAGGCTGTGAGTTTTAAAACATCTGAGTGAATCCAAGAAGAGGGAAGAGGCAGAGGGCGTGGAAGTGTGTGTGTGTGCACAGGCTGTGAGTTTTAAAACGTCTGACTGAATCCAGGAAGAGGGAAGAGGCAGTGGGGCTGGAACTGTGTGCTTTGCACGGCCTGTGAGTTTTAAAAACGTCTGAGTGAATGTAGGAAGAGGGAAGAAGTAGAGGGGCTGAAAGTGTGTCCTTGTGCACAGGCTGTGAGTTTTAAAATGTCTGAATGAATCCAGGAACAGGGAAGAAGTAGAGGGGCTGAAAGTGTGTCCTTGTGCACAGGCTGTGAGTTTTAAAATGTCTGAATGAATCCAGGAAGAGGGAAGAGGCAGAAGAGCTAGAAGTGTCTGCGTGTGCACAGGCTGTGAGTTTTAAAACATCTGAGTGAATCCAAGAATAGGGAAGAGGCAGAGGGGGTGGAACTCTGTGCTTTGCACGGGCTGTGAGATTTTTAAACGTCTGATTGAATCCAGGAAGAGGGAAGAGGCAGAGGGGCTGGAACTGTGTGCTTTACATGGCCTGTGAGTTTTAAAAACTTCTGAGTGAATCCAGGAACAGGGAAGAAGCAGAGGGGTTGAAAGTGTGTGTGTGCGCACAGGCTGTGAGTTTTAAAAACTCTAATTGAATGCAGGAAGAGGGAAGAGGCAGAGGGGCTGGAACTGTGTGTGCTTTGCACAGGCTGTGAGTTTTTAAAATGTCTGAGTGAATCCAGGAACAGGGAAGAGGCAGAGGGGTTGGAAGTGTGTGTGCTTTGCACAGGCTGTGAGTTTTATAAACTCTAATTGAATTCAGGAAGAGGGAGGAGGCCGAGGGGCTTGAAGTGTGTGTGCTTTGCACAGGCTGTGAGTTTTAAAATGTCTGAGTGAATTCAGGAAGAGGGAAGAGGCAGTGGGGCTGGAAGTGTGTGTGTGTTTGTGCGCACAGGCTGTGAGTTTTATAAACTCTAACTGAATCCAGGAAGAGGGAAGAGGCCGAGGGGCTGGAAGTGTGTGTGCTTTGCACAGTCTGTGAGTTTTAAAACATCTGACTGAATGCAGGAAGAGGGAAAAGGCAGTGGGGCTGGAACTGTGTGCTTTGCACGGCCTGTTAGTTTTAAAAACGTCTGAGTGAATTAGGGAAGAAGGAAGAGGCCGAGGGGCTGGAAGTGTGTGTCCTTGTGCACGGGCTGTGAGTTTTAAAATGCCTGAGTGAATCCAGGAAGAGGGACGAGGCAGAGGGGCTGGAACTGTGTGCTTTACATGACCTGTGAGTTTTAAAAACGTCTGAGTGAATGCAGGAAGAGGGAAGAAGTAGAGCGGCTGAAAGTGTGTCCTTGTGCACAGGCTGTGAGTTTTAAAATGTCTGAATGAATCCAGGAACAGGAAAGAGGCAGAGCGGCTGGAAGTGTGTGTGTGTGCACAGGCTGTGAGTTTTAAAACGTCTGACTGAATCCAGGAAGAGGGAAGAGGCAGTGGGGCTGGAACTGTGTGCTTTGCACGGCCTGTAAGTTTTAAAAACGTCTGAGTGAATGCAGGAAGAGGGAAGAGGCAGAAGAGCTGGAAGTGTGTGTGCTTTGCACAGGCTGTCAGTTGAATTCAGGAAGAGGGAAGAGGCCGAGGGGCTGGAAGTGTCTCCGTGTGCACAGGCTGTGAGTTTTAAAACATCTGAGTGAATGCAGGAACAGGGAAGAAGCAGAGGGGCTGAAAGTGTTGGCATAGGCTGTGAGTTTTAAAAACCTCTGAATGAATCCAGGAATAGGGAAGAGGCAGAGGGGCTGCAAGTGTGTCCGTGTGCACAGGCTTTGAGTTTTAAAATGTCTGAATGAATCCAGGAAGAGGGAAGAGGCAGTGCAGATGGAACTGTGTGCTTTGCATGGCCTTTGAGTTTTAAAAACGTCTGAGTGAATGCAGGAAGAGGGAAGAAGTAGAGGGGCTGAAAGTGTGTCCTTGTGCACAGGCTGTGAGTTTTAAAATGTCTGAATGAATCCAGGAAGAGGGAAGAGGCAGAAGAGCTAGAAGTGTCTGCGTGTGCACAGGCTGTGAGTTTTAAAACATCTGAGTGAATCCAAGAAGAGGGAAGAGGCAGAGGGGTTGAAAGTGTGTGTGTGCGCACAGGCTGTGAGTTTTAAAAACTCTAATTGAATTCAGGAAGAGGGAGGAGGCCGAGGGGCTTGAAGTGTGTGTGCTTTGCACAGGCTGTGAGTTTTTAAAATGTCTGAGTGAATCCAGGAACAGGGAAGAGACAGAGGGGTTGGAAGTGTGTGTGCTTTGCACAGGCTGTGAGTTTTATAAACTCTAATTGAATTCAGGAAGAGGGAGGAGGCCGAGGGGCTTGAAGTGTGTGTGCTTTGCACAGGCTGTGAGTTTTAAAATGTCTGAGTGAATGCAGGAAGAGGGAAGAGGCAGTGGGGCTGGAAGTGTGTGCTTTGCACGGCCTGTAAGTTTTAAAAACGTCTGAGTGAATGCAGGAAGAGGGAAGAGGCAGAAGAGCTGGAAGTGTGTGTGCTTTGCACAGGCTGTGAGTTTTAAAACATCTGAGTGAATCCAAGAAGAGGGAAGAGGCAGAGGGCGTGGAAGTGTGTGTGTGTGCACAGGCTGTGAGTTTTAAAACGTCTGACTGAATCCAGGAAGAGGGAAGAGGCAGTGGGGCTGGAACTGTGTGCTTTGCACGGCCTGTGAGTTTTAAAAACGTCTGAGTGAATGTAGGAAGAGGGAAGAAGTAGAGGGGCTGAAAGTGTGTCCTTGTGCACAGGCTGTGAGTTTTAAAATGTCTGAATGAATCCAGGAACAGGGAAGAAGTAGAGGGGCTGAAAGTGTGTCCTTGTGCACAGGCTGTGAGTTTTAAAATGTCTGAATGAATCCAGGAAGAGGGAAGAGGCAGAAGAGCTAGAAGTGTCTGCGTGTGCACAGGCTGTGAGTTTTAAAACATCTGAGTGAATCCAAGAATAGGGAAGAGGCAGAGGGGGTGGAACTCTGTGCTTTGCACGGGCTGTGAGATTTTTAAACGTCTGATTGAATCCAGGAAGAGGGAAGAGGCAGAGGGGCTGGAACTGTGTGCTTTACATGGCCTGTGAGTTTTAAAAACTTCTGAGTGAATCCAGGAACAGGGAAGAAGCAGAGGGGTTGAAAGTGTGTGTGTGCGCACAGGCTGTGAGTTTTAAAAACTCTAATTGAATGCAGGAAGAGGGAAGAGGCAGAGGGGCTGGAACTGTGTGTGCTTTGCACAGGCTGTGAGTTTTTAAAATGTCTGAGTGAATCCAGGAACAGGGAAGAGGCAGAGGGGTTGGAAGTGTGTGTGCTTTGCACAGGCTGTGAGTTTTATAAACTCTAATTGAATTCAGGAAGAGGGAGGAGGCCGAGGGGCTTGAAGTGTGTGTGCTTTGCACAGGCTGTGAGTTTTAAAATGTCTGAGTGAATTCAGGAAGAGGGAAGAGGCAGTGGGGCTGGAAGTGTGTGTGTGTTTGTGCGCACAGGCTGTGAGTTTTATAAACTCTAACTGAATCCAGGAAGAGGGAAGAGGCCGAGGGGCTGGAAGTGTGTGTGCTTTGCACAGTCTGTGAGTTTTAAAACATCTGACTGAATGCAGGAAGAGGGAAAAGGCAGTGGGGCTGGAACTGTGTGCTTTGCACGGCCTGTGAGATTTAAAAACGTCTGAGTGAATTAGGGAAGAGGGAAGAGGCCGAGGGGCTGGAAGTGTGTGTCCTTGTGCACGGGCTGTGAGTTTTAAAATGCCTGAGTGAATCCAGGAAGAGGGACGAGGCAGAAGAGCTGGAAGTGTCTCCGTGTGCACAGGCTGTGAGTTTTAAAACATCTGAGTGAATCCAAGAAGAGGGAAGAGGCAGAGGGCGTGGAAGTGTGCGTGTGTGCACAGGCTGTGAGTTTTAAAACATCTGAGTGAATGCAGGAACAGGGAAGAAGCAGAGTGGCTGAAAGTGTGTGCACAGTCTGTGAGTTTTAAAAACGTCTGAGTTAATCCAGGAAGAGGGAAGAGGCAGAGGGGCTGGAACTGTGTGCTTTGCACGGCCTGTGAGTTTTAAAAACGTCTGAGTGAATCCAGGAACAGGGAAGAAGCAGAGGGGCTGAAAGTGTGTGCATAGGCTGTGAGTTTTAAAAACCTCTGAATGAATCCAGGAAGAGGGAAGAGGCAGAGGGGCTAGAAGTGTGTGCTTTGCACGGGCTGTGAGTTTTATAAACTCTAACTGAATCCAGGAAGAGGGAAGAGGCCGAGGGGCTGGAAGTGTGTGTGCTTTGCACAGTCTGTGAGTTTTAAAACATCTGACTGAATGCAGGAAGAGGGAAAAGGCAGTGGGGCTGGAACTGTGTGCTTTGCACGGCCTGTGAGTTTTAAAAACGTCTGAGTGAATTAGGGAAGAGGGAAGAGGCCGAGGGGCTGGAAGTGTGTGTCCTTGTGCACGGGCTGTGAGTTTTAAAATGCCTGAGTGAATCCAGGAAAAGGGACGAGGCAGAAGAGCTGGAAGTGTCTCCGTGTGCACAGGCTGTGAGTTTTAAAACATCTGAGTGAATCCAAGAAGAGGGAAGAGGCAGAGGGCGTGGAAGTGTGCGTGTGTGCACAGGCTGTGAGTTTTAAAACATCTGAGTGAATGCAGGAACAGGGAAGAAGCAGAGTGGCTGAAAGTGTGTGCACAGTCTGTGAGTTTTAAAAACGTCTGAGTTAATCCAGGAAGAGGGAAGAGGCAGAGGGGCTGGAACTGTGTGCTTTGCACGGCCTGTGAGTTTTAAAAACGTCTGAGTGAATCCAGGAACAGGGAAGAAGCAGAGGGGCTGAAAGTGTGTGCATAGGCTGTGAGTTTTAAAAACCTCTGAATGAATCCAGGAAGAGGGAAGAGGCAGAGGGGCTAGAAGTGTGTGCTTTGCACGGGCTGTGAGTTTTAAAAACGTCTGAGTGAATCCAGGAACAGGGAAGAAGCAGAGTGGCTGAAAGTGTGTGCACAGTCTGTGAGTTTTAAAAACGTCTGAGTGAATGCAGGAAGAGGGAAAAGGCAGTGGGGCTGGAACTGTGTGCTTTGCACAGCCTGTGAGTTTTAAAAACGTCTGAGTGAATGCAGGAAGAGGGAAGAGGCAGAAGAGCTGGAAGTGTGTGTGCTTTGCACAGGCTGTCAGTTGAATTCAGGAAGAGGGAAGAGGCCGAGGGGCTGGAAGTGTCTCCGTGTGCACAGGCTGTGAGTTTTAAAACATCTGAGTGAATGCAGGAACAGGGAAGAAGCAGAGGGGCTGAAAGTGTTGGCATAGGCTGTGAGTTTTAAAAACCTCTGAATGAATGCAGGAATAGGGAAGAGGCAGAGGGGCTGCAAGTGTGTCCGTGTGCACAGGCTTTGAGTTTTAAAATGTCTGAATGAATCCAGGAAGAGGGAAGAGGCAGTGCAGATGGAACTGTGTGCTTTGCATGGCCTTTGAGTTTTAAAAACGTCTGAGTGAATGCAGGAAGAGGGAAGAAGTAGAGGGGCTGAAAGTGTGTCCTTGTGCACAGGCTGTGAGTTTTAAAATGTCTGAATGAATCCAGGAAGAGGGAAGAGGCAGAAGAGCTAGAAGTGTCTGCGTGTGCACAGGCTGTGAGTTTTAAAACATCTGAGTGAATCCAAGAAGAGGGAAGAGGCAGAGGGGGTGGAACTGTGTGCTTTGCACGGGCTGTGAGATTTTAAAACGTCTGATTGAATCCAGGAAGAGGGAAGAGGCAGAGGGGCTGGAACTGTGTGCTTTACATGTCCTGTGAGTTTTAAAAACGTCTGAGTGAATGCAGGAAGAGGGAAGAAGTAGAGCGGCTGAAAGTGTGTCCTTGTGCACAGGCTGTGAGTTTTAAAATGTCTGAATGAATCCAGGAAGAGGGAAGAGGCAGAAGAGCTAGAAGTGTCTGCGTGTGCACAGGCTGTGAGTTTTAAAACATCTGAGTGAATCCAAGAAGAGGGAAGAGGCAGAGGGGGTGGAACTGTGTGCTTTGAACGGGCTGTGAGATTTTTAAACGTCTGATTGAATCCAGGAAGAGGGAAGAGGCAGAGGGGCTGGAACTGTGTGCTTTACATGGCCTGTGAGTTTTAAAAACTTCTGAGTGAATCCAGGAACAGGGAAGAAGCAGAGGGGTTGAAAGTGTGTGTGTGCGCACAGGCTGTGAGTTTTAAAAACTCTAATTGAATGCAGGAAGAGGGAAGAGGCAGAGGGGCTGGAACTGTGTGTGCTTTGCACAGGCTGTGAGTTTTTAAAATGTCTGAGTGAATCCAGGAACAGGGAAGAGGCAGAGGGGTTGGAAGTGTGTGTGCTTTGCACAGGCTGTGAGTTTTATAAACTCTAATTGAATTCAGGAAGAGGGAGGAGGCCGAGGGGCTTGAAGTGTGTGTGCTTTGCACAGGCTGTGAGTTTTAAAATGTCTGAGTGAATTCAGGAAGAGGGAAGAGGCAGTGGGGCTGGAAGTGTGTGTGTGTTTGTGCGCACAGGCTGTGAGTTTTATAAACTCTAACTGAATCCAGGAAGAGGGAAGAGGCCGAGGGGCTGGAAGTGTGTGTGCTTTGCACAGTCTGTGAGTTTTAAAACATCTGACTGAATGCAGGAAGAGGGAAAAGGCAGTGGGGCTGGAACTGTGTGCTTTGCACGGCCTGTTAGTTTTAAAAACGTCTGAGTGAATTAGGGAAGAGGGAAGAGGCCGAGGGGCTGGAAGTGTGTGTCCTTGTGCACGGGCTGTGAGTTTTAAAATGCCTGAGTGAATCCAGGAAGAGGGACGAGGCAGAGGGGCTGGAACTGTGTGCTTTACATGACCTGTGAGTTTTAAAAACGTCTGAGTGAATGCAGGAAGAGGGAAGAAGTAGAGCGGCTGAAAGTGTGTCCTTGTGCACAGGCTGTGAGTTTTAAAATGTCTGAATGAATCCAGGAACAGGAAAGAGGCAGAGCGGCTGGAAGTGTGTGTGTGTGCACAGGCTGTGAGTTTTAAAACGTCTGACTGAATCCAGGAAGAGGGAAGAGGCAGTGGGGCTGGAACTGTGTGCTTTGCACGGCCTGTAAGTTTTAAAAACGTCTGAGTGAATGCAGGAAGAGGGAAGAAGTAGAGGGGCTGAAAGTGTGTCCTTGTGCACAGGCTGTGAGTTTTAAAATGTCTGAATGAATCCAGGAACAGGGAAGAAGTAGAGGGGCTGAAAGTGTGTCCTTGTGCACAGGCTGTGAGTTTTAAAATGTCTGAATGAATCCAGGAAGAGGGAAGAGGCAGAAGAGCTAGAAGTGTCTGCGTGTGCACAGGCTGTGAGTTTTAAAACATCTGAGTGAATCCAAGAATAGGGAAGAGGCAGAGGGGGTGGAACTGTGTGCTTTGCACGGGCTGTGAGATTTTAAAACGTCTGATTGAATCTAGGAAGAGGGAAGAGGCAGAGGGGCTGGAACTGTGTGCTTTACATGGCCTGTGAGTTTTAAAAACGTCTGAGTGAATCCAGGAACAGGGAAGAAGCAGAGGGGTTGAAAGTGTTTGTGTGCGCACAGGCTGTGAGTTTTAAAAACTCTAATTGAATGCAGGAAGAGGGAAGAGGCAGAGGGGCTGGAACTGTGTGTGCTTTGCACAGGCTGTGAGTTTTTAAAATGTCTGAGTGAATCCAGGAACAGGGAAGAGGCAGAGGGGTTGGAAGTGTGTGTGCTTTGCACAGGCTCTGAGTTTTATAAACTCTAATTGAATTCAGGAAGAGGGAGGAGGCCGAGGGGCTTGAAGTGTGTGTGCTTTGCACAGGCTGTGAGTTTTAAAATGTCTGAGTGAATTCAGGAAGAGGGAAGAGGCAGTGGGGCTGGAAGTGTGTGTGTGTTTGTGCGCACAGGCTGTGAGTTTTATAAACTCTAATTGAATCCAGGAAGAGGGAAGAGGCCGAGGGGCTGGAAGTGTGTGTGCTTTGCACAGGCTGTGAGTTTTAAAACATCTGACTGAATGCAGGAAGAGGGAAAAGGCAGTGGGGCTGGAACTGTGTGCTTTGCACAGCCTGTGAGTTTTAAAAACGTCTGAGTGAATGCAGGAAGAGGGAAGAGGCAGAAGAGCTGGAAGTGTGTGTGCTTTGCACAGGCTGTGAGTTGAATTCAGGAAGAGGGAAGAGGCCGAGGGGCTGGAAGTGTGTGTCCTTGTGCACGGGCTGTGAGTTTTAAAATGCCTGAGTGAATCCAGGAAGAGGGACGAGGCAGAAGAGCTGGAAGTGTCTCCGTGTGCACAGGCTGTGAGTTTTAAAACATCTGAGTGAATCCAAGAAGAGGGAAGAGGCAGAGGGCGTGGAAGTGTGCGTGTGTGCACAGGCTGTGAGTTTTAAAACATCTGAGTGAATGCAGGAACAGGGAAGAAGCAGAGTGGCTGAAAGTGTGTGCGTGTGCAGAGGCTGTGAGTTTTTAAAATGTCTGAGTGAATGGAGGAACAGGAAAGAGACAGAGGGGCTGGAAGTGTGTATGCTTTGCACAGGCTGTGAGTTTTAAAAACCTCTGAATGAATCCAGGAAGAGGGAAGAGGCAGAGGGGCTGGAAGTGCGTGTGTCTACAAGCTGTGAGTTTTAAAACTTCTGAGTGAATCCAGGAAGAGGGACGAGGCAGAGGGGCTGGAGGTGTGTGTGTGTGCACAGGCTGTGAGTTTTAAAAATGTCTTAGTGAATCCAGGAAGAGGGAAGTGGCAGAAGGGCTGGAAGTGTTTGTGTGTGCACAGGCTGTGAGTTTTAAAACAACTGAGTGAATACAGGAACAGGGAAGAGGCAGAGGGGCTGGAAGTGTGTATGCTTTGCATAGGCTGTGAGTTTTAAAAACCTCTGAATCAATCCAGGAAGAGGGAAGAGGCAGAGGGGCTGGAAGTGTGTGTGTGGGTGCACAGGCTATGAGTTTTAAAACGTCTGAGTGAATGCAGGAAGAGGGTAGAAGCAGAAGTGCTGGAAGTGTGTGCTGTGCATAGCCTGTGAGTTTTAAAAATGTCTGAGTGAATCCAGAAAGAGGGTAGAGGCAGAGGGGCTGGAAGTGTGTGTGTCTAAAAGCTGTGAGTTTTAAAACATCTGAGTGAATCCAGGAAGAGTGACAAGGCAGAGAGGCTGGAGGTGTGTCTGTGTGCACAGGCTGTGAGTTTTAAATATGTCTGAGTGAATCCAGGAAGAGGGAAGAGGCAGAAGTGCTGGAAGTGTATGCATGTGCAAAGGCTGTGAGTTTTAAAAATGTCTGAGTGAATCCAGGAAGAGGGAAGTGGCAGAAGGGCTGGAAGTGTGTGCGCGTGTACAGGCTGTGAGTTTTAAAAACCTCTGAATGAATCCAGGAATAGGGAAGAGGCAGAGGGGCTGGAAGTGTGTCCGTGTGCACAGGCTTTGAGTTTTAAAAACCTCTGAATGAATCTAGGAAGAGGGACGAGGCAGAGGGGCTGGAACTGTGTGCTTTGCACGGCCTGTGAGTTTTTAAAACTCTGATTCAATCCAGGAAGAGGCAGAAGGTCTGGAGGTGTGTCCGTGTGAACAGGCTGTGATTTTTAAAAACTCCTGAGTGAAACCAGGAAGAGGAAAGAGGCAGAGGGGCTGGAAGTGTGTGTGTGTACAAGCTGTGAGTTTTAAAACGTCTGAGTGAATGCAGGAAGGGGGAAGAGGCAGAGGGGCTGGAAGTGTGTGTGTGCGCACAGGCTGTGAGTTTTATAAACTCTAATTGAATCCAGGAAGAGGGAAGAGGCCGAGGGGCTGGAAGTGTGTGTGCTTTGCACAGGCTTTGAGTTTTAAAAACCTCTGAATGAATCTAGGAAGAGGGACGAGGCAGGGGGGCTGGAACTGTGTGCTTTGCACGGCCTGTAAGTTTTAAAAACGTCTGAGTGAATGCAGGAAGAGGGAAGAGGCAGAAGAGCTGGAAGTGTGTGTGCTTTGCACAGGCTGTGAGTTTTTTAAACTCTAATTGAATTCAGGAAGATGGAAGAGGCCGAGGGGCTGGAAGTGTGTGTCCTTGTGCACAGGCTGTGAGTTTTAAAATGTCTGAGTGAATCCAGGAAGAGGGACGAGGCAGAGGGGCTGGAATTGTCCGTGTGTGCACAGGATGTGAGTTTTAAAATGTCTGACTGAATGCAGGAAGAGGGAAGAGGCAGAGGGGCTGGAACTGTGTTCTTTGCACGTCCTGTGAGTTTTAAAAATGTCTGAGTGAATCCAGAAACAGGCAAGAAGCAGAGGAGCTGAAAGTGTCTGTGTGTGCACAGGCTGTGAGTTTTAAAAACGTCTGAATGAATCCAGGAAGAGGGACGAGGCAGAGGGGCTGGAGGTTTGTGTGTGTGCACAGGCTGTGAGTTTTTAAAATGACTGAGTGAATCGAGGAAGAGGGAAGAGGCAGAAGTGCTGGAAGTGTATGCATGTCGAAAGGCTGTGAGTTTTAAAACGTCTGAGTGAATCCAGGAAGAAGGAAGCGAAAGATGGACTGGAAGTGTGTATGCTTTGCACAAGCTGTGAGTTTCAAAACGTCTGACTGAATGCAGGAAGAGGGAAGAGGCAGAGGGGCTGGAACTGTGTTCTTTCCATGGCCTGTGAGTTTTAAAAATGTCTGAGTGAATCCAGGAACAGGGAAGAAGCAGAGGAGCTGAAAGTGTCTGCGTGTGCACAGGCTGTGAGATTTAAAAACGTCTGAGTGAATGCAGGAACAGGGAAGAGGCAGAGGGGCTGGAAGTGCGTGTGTGTACAAGATGTGAGTTTTAAAACCTCTGAGTGAACAAGAAGAGGGAAGAGGCAGAGGGGCTGAAAGTGTGTGCGTGTGCAGAGGCTGTGAGTTTTTAAAATGTCTGAGTGAATGGAGGAACAGGAAAGAGACAGAGGGGCTGGAAGTGTGTATGCTTTGCACAGGCTGTGAGTTTTAAAAACCTCTGAATGAATCCAGGAAGAGGGAAGAGGCAGAGGGGCTGGAAGTGCGTGTGTCTACAAGCTGTGAGTTTTAAAACTTCTGAGTGAATCCAGGAAGAGGGACGAGGCAGAGGGGCTGGAGGTGTGTGTGTGTGCACAGGCTGTGAGTTTTAAAAATGTCTTAGTGAATCCAGGAAGAGGGAAGTGGCAGAAGGGCTGGAAGTGTTTGTGTGTGCACAGGCTGTGAGTTTTAAAACAACTGAGTGAATACAGGAACAGGGAAGAGGCAGAGGGGCTGGAAGTGTGTATGCTTTGCATAGGCTGTGAGTTTTAAAAACCTCTGAATCAATCCAGGAAGAGGGAAGAGGCAGAGGGGCTGGAAGTGTGTGTGTGGGTGCACAGGCTATGAGTTTTAAAACGTCTGAGTGAATGCAGGAAGAGGGTAGAAGCAGAAGTGCTGGAAGTGTGTGCTGTGCATAGCCTGGGAGTTTTAAAAATGTCTGAGTGAATCCAGAAAGAGGGTAGAGGCAGAGGGGCTGGAAGTGTGTGTGTCTACAAGCTGTGAGTTTTAAAACATCTGAGTGAATCCAGGAAGAGTGACAAGGCAGAGAGGCTGGAGGTGTGTCTGTGTGCACAGGCTGTGAGTTTTAAATATGTCTGAGTGAATCCAGGAAGAGGGAAGAGGCAGAAGTGCTGGAAGTGTATGCATGCGCAAAGGCTGTGAGTTTTAAAAATGTCTGAGTGAATCCAGGAAGAGGGAAGTGGCAGAAGGGCTGGAAGTGTGTGCGCGTGTACAGGCTGTGAGTTTTAAAAACCTCTGAATGAATCCAGGAATAGGGAAGAGGCAGAGGGGCTGGAAGTGTGTCCGTGTGCACAGGCTTTGAGTTTTAAAAACCTCTGAATGAATCTAGGAAGAGGGACGAGGCAGAGGGGCTGGAACTGTGTGCTTTGCACGGCCTGTGAGTTTTTAAAACTCTGATTCAATCCAGGAAGAGGCAGAAGATCTGGAGGTGTGTCCGTGTGAACAGGCTGTGATTTTTAAAAACTCCTGAGTGAATCCAGGAAGAGGAAAGAGGCAGAGGGGCTGGAAGTGTGTGTGTGTACAAGCTGTGAGTTTTAAAACGTCTGAGTGAATGCAGGAAGGGGGAAGAGGCAGAGGGGCTGGAAGTGTGTGTGTGCGCACAGGCTGTGAGTTTTATAAACTCTAATTGAATCCAGGAAGAGGGAAGAGGCAGAGGGGCTGGAAGTGTGTGTGCTTTGCACAGGCTGTGAGTTTTAAAAACCTCTGAATGAATCTAGGAAGAGGGACGAGGCAGGGGGGCTGGAACTGTGTGCTTTGCACGGCCTGTGAGTTTTTAAAACTCTGATTCAATCCAGGAAGAGGCAGAAGGTCTGGAGGTGTGTCCGTGTGCACAGGCTGTGATTTTTAAAAACTCCTGAGTGAATCCAGGAAGAGGAAAGAGGCAGAGGGGCTGGAAGTGTGTGTGTGTACAAGCTGTGAGTTTTAAAACGTCTGAGTGAATGCAGGAAGGGGGAAGAGGCAGAGGGGCTGGAAGTGTGTGTGCTTTGCACAGGCTGTGAGTTTTAAAAACCTCTGAATGAATCTAGGAAGAGGGACGAGGCAGGGGGGCTGGAACTGTGTGCTTTGCACGGCCTGTAAGTTTTAAAAACGTCTGAGTGAATGCAGGAAGAGGGAAGAGGCAGAAGAGCTGGAACTGTGTGTGCTTTGCACAGGCTGTGAGTTTTTTAAACTCTAATTGAATTCAGGAAGAGGGAAGAGGCCGAGGGGCTGGAAGTGTGTGTCCTTGTGCACAGGCTGTGAGTTTTAAAATGTCTGAGTGAATCCAGGAAGAGGGACGAGGCAGAGGGGCTGGAATTGTCAGTGTGTGCACAGGATGTGAGTTTTAAAATGTCTGACTGAATGCAGGAAGAGGGAAGAGGCAGAGGGGCTGGAACTGTGTTCTTTGCACGTCCTGTGAGTTTTAAAAATGTCTGAGTGAATCCAGAAACAGGCAAGAAGCAGAGGAGCTGAAAGTGTCTGTGTGTGCACAGGCTGTGAGTTTTAAAAACGTCTGAATGAATCCAGGAAGAGGGAAGAGGCAGAGGGGCTGGAAGTGTGTGTGTCTACAAGCTGTGAGTTTTAAAACTTCTGAGTGAATCCAGGAAGAGGGACGAGGCAGAGGGGCTGGAGGTGTGTGTGTGTGCACAGGCTGTGAGTTTTAAAAATGTCTGAGTAAATCGAGGAAGAGGGAAGAGGCAGAAGTGCTGGAAGTGTATGCATGTCGAAAGGCTGTGAGTTTTAAAACGTCTGAGTGAATCCGGGAAGAAGGAAGCGGAAGATGGACTGGAAGTGTGTATGCTTTGCACAAGCTGTGAGTTTCAAAACGTCTGACTGAATGCAGGAAGAGGGAAGAGGCAGAGGGGCTGGAACTGTGTTCTTTGCATGGCCTGTGAGTTTTAAAAATGTCTGAGTGAATCCAGGAACAGGGAAGAAGCAGAGGAGCTGAAAGTGTCTGCGTGTGCACAGGCTGTGAGATTTAAAAACGTCTGAGTGAATGCAGGAACAGGGAAGAGGCAGAGGGGCTGGAAGTGCGTGTGCGTACAAGCTGTGAGTTTTAAAACCTCTGAGTGAACAAGAAGAGGGAAGAGGCAGAGGGGCTGAAAGTGTGTGCGTGTGCAGAGGCTGTGAGTTTTTAAAATGTCTGAGTGAATGGAGGAACAGGAAAGAGACAGAGGGGCTGGAAGTGTGTATGCTTTGCACAGGCTGTGAGTTTTAAAAACCTCTGAATGAATCCAGGAAGAGGGAAGAGGCAGAGGGGCTGGAAGTGCGTGTGTCTACAAGCTGTGAGTTTTAAAACTTCTGAGTGAATCCAGGAAGAGGGACGAGGCAGAGGGGCTGGAGGTGTGTGTGTGTGCACAGGCTGTGAGTTTTAAAAATGTCTTAGTGAATCCAGGAAGAGGGAAGTGGCAGAAGGGCTGGAAGTGTTTGTGTGTGCACAGGCTGTGAGTTTTAAAAACCTCTGAATCAATCCAGGAAGAGGAAAGAGGCAGAGGGGCTGGAAGTGTGTATGCTTTGCACAGGCTGTGAGTTTTAAAAACCTCTGAATTAATCCAGGAAGAGGAAAGAGGCAGAGGGGCTGGAAGTGTGTGTGTCTACAAGCTGTGAGTTTTAAAACTTCTGAATGAATCCAGGAAGAGGGACGAGGCAGAGGGGCTGGAGGTGTGTGTTTGTGCACAGGCTGTGAGTTTTAAAAATGTCTGAGTGAATCCAGGAAGAGGGAAGTGGCAGAAGGGCTGGAAGTGTGTGCTTTGCACGGCCTGTGAGTTTTTAATACGTCTGAGTGAATGCAAGAAGAGGGAAGAGGCAGAGGGGCTGGAAGTGTGTATGCTTTGCATAGGCTGTGAGTTTTAAAAACCTCTGAATGAATCCAGGAAGAGGGAAGAGGCAGAGGGGCTGGAAGTGCGTGTGTCTACAAGCTGTGAGTTTTAAAACTTCGGAGTGAATCCAGGAAGAGGGACGAGGCAGAGGGGCTGGAGGTGTGTGTGTGTGCACAGGCTTTGAGTTTTAAAACGTCTGAGGGAATCCAGGAAGAGGGAAGAGACAGAAGGGCTGGAAGTGTGCGTTTACGCACAGGCTCTGAGTTTTAAAAACCTCTAAATGAATCCAGGAACAGGGAAGAAGCAGAGGGGATAAAGTGTGTGCTGTGCACAGCCTGTGAGTTTTAAAAATGTCTGAGTGAATGGTGGAACAGGAAAGAGGCAGAGGGGCTGGAACTGTGTGCTTTGCACGGCCTGTGAGTTTTTAAAACTCTGATTCAATCCAGGAAGAGGCAGAAGGTCTGGAGGTGTGTCCGTGTGCACAGGCTGTGATTTTTAAAAACTCCTGAGTGAATCCAGGAAGAGGAAAGAGGCAGAGGGGCTGGAAGTGTGTGTGTATACAAGCTGTGAGTTTTAAAACGTCTGAGTGAATGCAGGAAGGGGGAAGAGGCAGAGGGGATAAAGTGTGTGCTGTGCACAGCCTGTGAGTTTTAAAATGTCTGAGTGAATTCAGGAAGAGGGAAGAGGCAGTGGGGCTGGAAGTGTGTGTGTGTTTGTGCGCACAGGCTGTGAGTTTTATAAACTCTAATTGAATCCAGGAAGATTGAAGAGGCCGAGGGGCTGGAAGTGTGTGTGCTTTGCACAGTCTGTGAGTTTTAAAACATCTGACTGAATGCAGGAAGAGGGAAGAAGCAGAGGGGCTGAAAGTGTGTGCATAGGCTGTGAGTTTTAAAAACCTCTGAATGAATCCAGGAAGAGGGAAGAGGCAGAGGGGCTACAAGTGTGTGCTTTGCACGGGCTGTGAGTTTTAAAAACGTCTGAGTGAATCCAGGAACAGGGAAGAAGCAGAGTGGCTGAAAGTGTGTGCACAGTCTGTGAGTTTTAAAAACGTCTGAGTTAATCCAGGAAGAGGGAAGAGGCAGAGGGGCTGGAACTGTATGCTTTGCACGGCCTGTGAGTTTTAAAAACGTCTGAGTGAATCCAGGAACAGGGAAGAAGCAGAGGGGCTGAAAGTGTGTGCATAGGCTGTGAGTTTTAAAAACCTCTGAATGAATCCAGGAAGAGGGAAGAGGCAGAGGAGCTAGAAGTGTGTGCTTTGCACGGGCTGTGAGTTTTAAAAACGTCTGAGTGAATCCAGGAACAGGGAAGAAGCAGAGTGGCTGAAAGTGTGTGCACAGTCTGTGAGTTTTAAAAACGTCTGAGTGAATGCAGGAAGAGGGAAAAGGCAGTGGGGCTGGAACTGTGTGCTTTGCACAGCCTGTGAGTTTTAAAAACGTCTGAGTGAATGCAGGAAGAGGGAAGAAGTAGAGGGGCTGAAAGTGTGTCCTTGTGCACAGGCTGTGAGTTTTAAAATGTCTGAATGAATCCAGGAAGAGGGAAGAGGCAGAAGAGCTAGAAGTGTCTGCGTGTGCACAGGCTGTGAGTTTTAAAACATCTGAGTGAATCCAAGAAGAGGGAAGAGGCAGAGGGGGTGGAACTGTGTGCTTTGCACGGGCTGTGAGATTTTAAAACGTCTGATTGAATCCAGGAAGAGGGAAGAGGCAGAGGGGCTGGAACTGTGTGCTTTACATGTCCTGTGAGTTTTAAAAACGTCTGAGTGAATCCAGGAACAGGGAAGAAGCAGAGGGGTTGAAAGTGTGTGTGTGCGCACA
Source organism: Natrix helvetica (assembly GCF_964273705.1). Taxonomy (NCBI): domain Eukaryota; kingdom Metazoa; phylum Chordata; class Lepidosauria; order Squamata; family Natricidae; genus Natrix; species Natrix helvetica. The sequence continues at coordinate 43,599,930 of NC_138555.1, forward strand.
GGCTGTGAGTTTTAAAAACCTCTGAATGAATCCAGGAAGAGGGAAGAGGCAGAGGGGCTGGAAGTGCGTGTGTCTACAAGCTGTGAGTTTTAAAACTTCTGAGTGAATCCAGGAAGAGGGACGAGGCAGAGGGGCTGGAGGTGTGTGTGTGTGCACAGGCTTTGAGTTTTAAAACGTCTGAGGGAATCCAGGAAGAGGGAAGAGACAGAAGGGCTGGAAGTGTGCGTTTACGCACAGGCTCTGAGTTTTAAAAACCTCTAAATGAATCCAGGAACAGGGAAGAAGCAGAGGGGATAAAGTGTGTGCTGTGCACAGCCTGTGAGTTTTAAAAATGTCTGAGTGAATGGTGGAACAGGAAAGAGGCAGAGGGGCTGGAACTGTGTGCTTTGCACGGCCTGTGAGTTTTTAAAACTCTGATTCAATCCAGGAAGAGGCAGAAGGTCTGGAGGTGTGTCCGTGTGCACAGGCTGTGATTTTTAAAAACTCCTGAGTGAATCTTGGAAGAGGAAAGAGGCAGAGGGGCTGGAAGTGTGTGTGTATACAAGCTGTGAGTTTTAAAACGTCTGAGTGAATGCAGGAAGGGGGAAGAGGCAGAGGGGATAAAGTGTGTGCTGTGCACAGCCTGTGAGTTTTAAAATGTCTATGTGAATTCAGGAAGAGGGAAGAGGCAGTGGGGCTGGAAGTGTGTGTGTGTTTGTGCGCACAGGCTGTGAGTTTTATAAACTCTAATTGAATCCAGGAAGATTGAAGAGGCCGAGGGGCTGGAAGTGTGTGTGCTTTGCACAGTCTGTGAGTTTTAAAACATCTGACTGAATGCAGGAAGAGGGAAGAAGCAGAGGGGCTGAAAGTGTGTGCATAGGCTGTGAGTTTTAAAAACCTCTGAATGAATCCAGGAAGAGGGAAGAGGCAGAGGGGCTACAAGTGTGTGCTTTGCACGGGCTGTGAGTTTTAAAAACGTCTGAGTGAATCCAGGAACAGGGAAGAAGCAGAGGGGCTGAAAGTGTGTGCATAGGCTGTGAGTTTTAAAAACCTCTGAATGAATCCAGGAAGCGGGAAGAGGCAGAGGGGCTAGAAGTGTGTGCTTTGCACGGGCTGTGAGTTTTAAAAACGTCTGAGTGAATCCAGGAACAGGGAAGAAGCAGAGGGGCTGAAAGTGTGTGCACAGTCTGTGAGTTTTAAAAACGTCTGAGTGAATGCAGGAAGAGGGAAAAGGAAGTGGGGCTGGAACTGTGTGCTTTGCACAGCCTGTGAGTTTTAAAAACGTCTGAGTGAATGCAGGAAGAGGGAAGAAGTAGAGGGGCTGAAAGTGTGTCCTTGTGCACAGGCTGTGAGTTTTAAAATGTCTGAATGAATCCAGGAAGAGGGAAGAGGCAGAAGAGCTAGAAGTGTCTGCGTGTGCACAGGCTGTGAGTTTTAAAACATCTGAGTGAATCCAAGAAGAGGGAAGAGGCAGAGGGGGTGGAACTGTGTGCTTTGCACAGGCTGTGAGATTTTAAAACGTCTGAGTGAATGCAGGAAGAGGGAAGAAGTAGAGCGGCTGAAAGTGTGTCCTTGTGCACAAGCTGTGAGTTTTAAAATGTCTGAATGAATCCAGGAACAGGGAAGAGGCAGAGCGGCTGGAAGTGTGTGTGTGTGCACAGGCTGTGAGTTTTAAAACGTCTGACTGAATCCAGGAAGAGGGAAGAGGCAGTGGGGCTGGAACTGTGTGCTTTGCACGGCCTGTGAGTTTTAAAAACGTCTGAGTGAATCCAGGAAGAGGGAAGAAGTAGAGGGGCTGAAAGTGTGTCCTTGTGCACAGGCTGTGAGTTTTAAAATGTCTGAATGAATCCAGGAACAGGGAAGAAGTAGAGGGGCTGAAAGTGTGTCCTTGTGCACAGGCTGTGAGTTTTAAAATGTCTGAATGAATCCAGGAAGAGGGAAGAGGCAGAAGAGCTAGAAGTGTCTGCGTGTGCACAGGCTGTGAGTTTTAAAACATCTGAGTGAATCCAAGAATAGGGAAGAGGCAGAGGGGGTGGAACTGTGTGCTTTGCACGGGCTGTGAGATTTTAAAATGTCTGATTGAATCCAGGAAGAGGGAAGAGGCAGAGGGGCTGGAACTGTGTGCTTTACATGGCCTGTGAGTTTTAAAAACGTCTGAGTGAATCCAGGAACAGGGAAGAAGCAGAGGGGTTGAAAGTGTGTGTGTGCGCACAGGCTGTGAGTTTTAAAAACTCTAATTGAATTCAGGAAGAGGGAGGAGGCCGAGGGGCTTGAAGTGTGTGTGCTTTGCACAGGCTGTGAGTTTTTAAAATGTCTGAGTGAATCCAGGAACAGGGAAGAGACAGAGGGGTTGGAAGTGTGTGTGCTTTGCACAGGCTGTGAGTTTTATAAACTCTAATTGAATTCAGGAAGAGGGAGGAGGCCGAGGGGCTTGAAGTGTGTGTGCTTTGCACAGGCTGTGAGTTTTAAAATGTCTGAGTGAATTCAGGAAGAGGGAAGAGGCAGTGGGGCTGGAAGTGTGTGTGTCTACAAGCTGTGAGTTTTAAAACATCTGAGTGAATCCAGAAAGAGTGACAAGGCAGAGGGGCTGGAGGTGTGTCTGTGTGCACAGGCTGTGACTTTTAAATATGTCTGAGTGAATCCAGGAAGAGGGAAGAGGCCGAGGGGCTGGAAGTGTGTGTGCTTTGCACAGTCTGTGAGTTTTAAAACATCTGACTGAATGCAGGAAGAGGGAAAAGGCAGTGGGGCTGGAACTGTGTGCTTTGCACGGCCTGTGAGTTTTAAAAACGTCTGAGTGAATTACGGAAGAGGGAAGAGGCCGAGGGCCTGGAAGTGTGTGTCCTTGTGCACGGGCTGTGAGTTTTAAAATGCCTGAGTGAATCCAGGAAGAGGGACGAGGCAGAAGAGCTGGAAGTGTCTCCGTGTGCACAGGCTGTGAGTTTTAAAACATCTGAGTGAATCCAAGAAGAGGGAAGAGGCAGAGGGGGTGGAAGTGTGCGTGTGTGCACAGGCTGTGAGTTTTAAAACAACTGAGTGAATGCAGGAACAGGGAAGAAGCAGAGTGGCTGAAAGTGTGTGCACAGTCTGTGAGTTTTAAAAACGTCTGAGTTAATCCAGGAAGAGGGAAGAGGCAGAGGGGCTGGAACTGTGTGCTTTGCACGGCCTGTGAGTTTTAAAAACGTCTGAGTGAATCCAGGAACAGGGAAGAAGCAGAGGGGCTGAAAGTGTGTGCATAGGCTGTGAGTTTTAAAAACCTCTGAATGAATCCAGGAAGAGGGAAGAGGCAGAGGGGCTAGAAGTGTGTGCTTTGCACGGGCTGTGAGTTTTAAAAACGTCTGAGTGAATCCAGGAACAGGGAGGAAGCAGAGTGGCTGAAAGTGTGTGCACAGTCTGTGAGTTTTAAAAACGTCTGAGTGAATGCAGGAAGAGGGAAAAGGCAGTGGGGCTGGAACTGTGTGCTTTGCACAGCCTGTGAGTTTTAAAAACGTCTGAGTGAATGCAGGAAGAGGGAAGAAGTAGAGGGGCTGAAAGTGTGTCCTTGTGCACAGGCTGTGAGTTTTAAAATGTCTGAATGAATCCAGGAAGAGGGAAGAGGCAGAAGAGCTAGAAGTGTCTGCGTGTGCACAAGCTGTGAGTTTTAAAACATCTGAGTGAATCCAAGAAGAGGGAAGAGGCAGAGGGGGTGGAACTGTGTGCTTTGCACGGGCTGTGAGATTTTAAAACGTCTGATTGAATCCAGGAAATGGGAAGAGGCAGAGGGGCTGGAACTGTGTGCTTTACATGGCCTGTGAGTTTTAAAAACGTCTGAGTGAATGCAGGAAGAGGGAAGAAGTAGAGCGGCTGAAAGTGTGTCCTTGTGCACAGGCTGTGAGTTTTAAAATGTCTGAATGAATCCAGGAACAGGGAAGAGGCAGAGCGGCTGGAAGTGTGTGTGTGTGCACAGGCTGTGAGTTTTAAAATGTCTGAATGAATCCAGGAAGAGGGAAGAGGCAGAAGAGCTAGAAGTGTCTGCGTGTGCACAGGCTGTGAGTTTTAAAACATCTGAGTGAATCCAAGAATAGGGAAGAGGCAGAGGGGGTGGAACTGTGTGCTTTGCACGGGCTGTGAGATTTTAAAACGTCTGATTGAATCCAGGAAGAGGGAAGAGGCAGAGGGGCTGGAACTGTGTGCTTTACATGGCCTGTGAGTTTTAAAAACGTCTGAGTGAATCCAGGAACAGGGAAGAAGCAGAGGGGTTGAAAGTGTGTGTGTGCGCACAGGCTGTGAGTTTTAAAAACTCTAATTGAATGCAGGAAGAGGGAAGAGGCAGAGGGGCTGGAACTGTGTGTGCTTTGCACAGGCTGTGAGTTTTTAAAATGTCTGAGTGAATCCAGGAACAGGGAAGAGGCAGAGGGGTTGGAAGTGTGTGTGCTTTGCACAGGCTGTGAGTTTTATAAACTCTAATTGAATTCAGGAAGAGGGAGGAGGCCGAGGGGCTTGAAGTGTGTGTGCTTTGCACAGGCTGTGAGTTTTAAAATGTCTGAGTGAATTCAGGAAGAGGGAAGAGGCAGTGGGGCTGGAAGTGTGTGTGTGTTTGTGCGCACAGGCTGTGAGTTTTATAAACTCTAATTGAATCCAGGAAGAGGGAAGAGGCCGACGGGCTGGAAGTGTGTGTGCTTTGCACAGGCTGTGAGTTTTAAAACATCTGACTGAATGCAGGAAGAGGGAAAAGGCAGTGGGGCTGGAACTGTGTGCTTTGCACGGCCTGTGAGTTTTAAAAACGTCTGAGTGAATGCAGGAAGAGGGAAGAGGCAGAAGAGCTGGAAGTGTGTGTGCTTTGCACAGGCTGTGAGTTGAATTCAGGAAGAGGGAAGAGGCCGAGGGGCTGGAAGTGTGTGTCCTTGTGCACGGGCTGTGAGTTTTAAAATGTCTGAGTGAATCCAGGAAGAGGGACGAGGCAGAAGAGCTGGAAGTGTCTCCGTGTGCACAGGCTGTGAGTTTTAAAACATCTGAGTGAATCCAAGAAGAGGGAAGAGGCAGAGGGGGTGGAAGTGTGCGTGTGTGCACAGGCTGTCAGTTTTAAAACATCTGAGTGAATGCAGGAACAGGGAAGAAGCAGAGGGGCTGAAAGTGTGGGCATAGGCTGTGAGTTTTAAAAACGTCTGAGTGAATCCAGGAAGAGGGAAGTGGCAGAAGGGCTGGAAGTGTTTCTGTGTGCACAGGCTGTGAGTTTTAAAACATCTGAGTGAATGCAGGAACAGGGAAGAGTCAGAGGGGCTGAAAGTGTGGGCATAGGCTGTGAGTTTTAAAAACGTCTGAGTGAATCCAGGAAGAGAGAAGTGGCAGACAGGCTGGAAGTGTGTGTGCTTTGCACAGGCTGTGAGTTTTAAAAACCTCTGAGTGAATCCAGGAAGAGGGAAGAAGCAGAGGGGCTGGAATTGTGTGCGTGTGCACAGGTTGTCAGTTTTAAAACGCCTGAGGGAATCCAGGAAGAGGGAAGAGGCAGAGGGGCTGGAAGTGTCTGCGTGTGCACAGGCTGTCAGTTTTAAAAAATCTGAGTGAATCCAAGAAAAGGGAAGAGGCAGAGGGGCTGGAAGTGTGTGCATGTGAACAGGCTGTGAGTTTTAAAAACCTCTGAGTGAATCCAGGAAGAGGGAAGTGGCAGAGGGGTTCGAAGTGTGTGTGTGTGTGTGTGTGTGGACAGGCTGTGAGTTTTAAAAACGTCTGAGTGAATCCAGGAATAGGGAAGAAGCAGAGGGGTTGAAAGTGTGTGCGTGTGCACAGGCTGTGAGTTTTAAAACATCTGAGTGAATCCCAGAAGGGGGAAGAGGCAGAAGAGCTGGAAGTGTCTGGGTGTGCACAGGCTGTGAGATTTAAAAACGTCTGAGTTAATCCAGGAACAGGGAAGAAGCAGAGGGGTTGAAAGTGTGTGCGTGTGCACAGGCTGTGAGTTTCAAAACATCTGAGTGAATCCAGGAACAGGGAAGAAGCAGAGGAGCTGAAAGTGTCTGCGTGTGCACAGGCTGTGAGATTTAAAAACGTCTGAGTGAATGCAGGAACAGGGAAGAGGCAGAGGGGCTGGAAGTGCGTTTGTGTACAAGCTGAGAGTTTTAAAACCTCTGAGTGAACAGGAAGAGAGAAGAGGCAGAGGGGCTAAAAGTGTGTGCGTGTGCACAGGCTGTGAGTTTTTAAAATGTCTGAGTGAATGGAGGAACAGGAAAGAGACAGAGGGGCTGGAAGTGTGTATGCTTTGCACAGGCTGTGAGTTTTAAAAACCTCTGAATGAATCCAGGAAGAGGGAAGAGGCAGAGGGGCTGGAAGTGCGTGTGTCTACAAGCTGTGAGTTTTAAAACTTCTGAGTGAATCCAGGAAGAGGGACGAGGCAGAGGGGCTGGAGGTGTGTGTGTGTGCACAGGCTGTGAGTTTTAAAAATGTCTTAGTGAATCCAGGAAGAGGGAAGTGGCAGAAGGGCTGGAAGTGTGTGTGTGGGTGCACAGGCTATGAGTTTTAAAATGTCTGAGTGAATGCAGGAAGAGGGTAGAAGCAGAAGTGCTGGAAGTGTATGCATGTGCAAGGGCTGTGAGTTTTAAAAATGTCTGAGTGAATCCAGGAAGAGGGAAGTGGAAGAGGGGCGGGAAGTGTGTGTGTGGGTGCACAGGCTATGAGTTTTAAAACGTCTGAGTGAATGCAGAAACAGGGAAGAGGCAGAGGGGCTGGAAGTGTGTGTGTGTACAAGCTGTGAGTTTTAAAACGTCTGAGTGAATGCAGGAAGAGGGAAGAGGCAGAGGGGCTGAAAGTGTGTGCGTATGCACAGGCTGTGAGTTTTTAAAATGTCTGAGTGAATGTAGGAACAGGAAAGAGAAAGAGGGGCTGGAAGTGTGTATGCTTTGCATAGGCTGTGAGTTTTAAAAACCTCTGAATCAATCCAGGAAGAGGAAAGAGGCAGAGGGGCTGGAAGTGTATGCATGTGCAAAGGCTGTGAGTTTTAAAAACCTCTGAATCAATCCAGGAGGAGGGAAGAGGCAGAGGGGCTGGAAGTGTGTGTGTGGGTGCACAGGCTATGAGTTTTAAAACGTCTGAGTGAATGCAGGAAGAGGGTAGAAGCAGAAGTGCTGGAAGTGTGTGCTGTGCATAGCCTGTGAGTTTTAAAAATGTCTGAGTGAATCCAGAAAGAGGGTAGAGGCAGAGGGGCTGGAAGTGTGTGTGTCTACAAGCTGTGAGTTTTAAAACATCTGAGTGAATCCAGGAAGAGTGACAAGGCAGAGGGGCAGGAGGTGTGTCTGTGTGCACAGGCTGTGAGTTTTAAATATGTCTGAGTGAATCCAGGAAGAGGGAAGAGGCAGAAGTGCTGGAAGTGTATGCATGTGCAAAGGCTGTGAGTTTTAAAAATGTCTGAGTGAATCCAGGAAGAGGGAAGTGGCAGAAGGGCTGGAAGTGTGTGCGCGTGTACAGGCTGTGAGTTTTAAAAACCTCTGAATGAATCCAGGAATAGGGAAGAGGCAGAGGGGCTGGAAGTGTGTCCGTGTGCACAGGCTTTGAGTTTTAAAAACGTCTGAATGAATCTAGGAAGAGGGACGAGGCAGAGGGGCTGGAACTGTGTGCTTTGCACGGCCTGTGAGTTTTTAAAACTCTGATTCAATCCAGGAAGAGGCTGAAGGTCTGGAGGTGTGTCCGTGTGCACAGGCTGTGATTTTTAAAAACCTCTGAATGAATCCAGGAAGAGGAAAGAGGCAGAGGGGCTGGAAGTGTGTGTGTGTACAAGCTGTGAGTTTTAAAACGTCTGAGTGAATGCAGGAAGGGGGAAGAGGCAGAGGGGCTGGAAGTGTGTATGCTATGCACAGGCTGTGAGTTTTAAAAACCTCTGAATCAATCCAGGAAGAGGAAAGAGGCAGAGGGGCTGGAAGTGTGTGTGTCTACAAGCTGTGAGTTTTAAAACTTCTGAGTGAATCCAGGAAGAGGGACGAGGCAGAGGGACTGGAGGTGTGTGTGTGTGTGCACAGGCTGTGAGTTTTAAAAATGTCTGAGTGAATCCAGGAAGAGGGAAGTAGCAGAAGGGCTGGAAGTGTGTGCTTTGCACGGCCTGTGAGTTTTTAAAACGTCTGAGTGAATGCAGGAAGAGGGAAGAGGCAGAGGGGCTGGAAGTGTGTTCGTGTGCACAGGCGTTGAGTTTTAAAATGTCTGAGGGAATCCAGGAAGAGGGAAGAGACAGAAGGGCTGGAAGTGTGCGTTTACGCACAGGCTCTGAGTTTTAAAAACCTCTGAATGAATCCAGGAACAGGGAAGAAGCAGAGGGGATAAAGTGTGTGCTGTGCACAGCCTGTGAGTTTTAAAAATGTCTGAGTGAATGGAGGAACAGGAAAGAGGCAGAGGGGCTGGAAGTGTCTATGCTTTGCACAGGCTGTGAGTTTTAAAAACCTCTGAATGAATCCAGGAAGAGGGAAGAGGCAGAGGGGATAGAAGTGTGTGCTTTATTTATTTTATTTTATTTATTTCTTAGATTTTTAAACCGCCCCCTCTCCCAAAAAGGGACTCGGGGCGGTGTACAGTCAGTGCATAAAATACAGACATAACAATAAAATACATTTAAAATACATTAGAGGGGGAGATAGACTGTACAAGAAATAAATACCTAAAAACATCCCAATTAAAACCCCAAACCCAATTAAAATAAATCCCCGGGAGGTAAAACTAAGAAAGTGCCAAGCCAGCTGATTGAAATAGGTGAGTCTTTAACTTTTGACGGAAGGAACGGAGGTCAGTGGTAGTTCGAATATCAGGGGGGAGGTCGTTCCAGAGGGTTGGGCCCATCACAGAGAAGGACCTACTCCTAGGTGTCGCCCGCTGGCATTGCCTAGCGGACGGCACCAGGAGGAGCCCCTCCTTGTGTGAGCGGATAGGTCGCAGGGACGAGTGTGGTAGGATGCGATCCTGCAGATAACTAGGTCCTGTGCCATGGAGCGCTTTAAAGATGGTGATCAATACCTTGAAACGCACCCGGAAGGCCACAGGTAGCCAGTGCAGCTCGCGCAGGAGAGGTGTTACGTGGGAGTAACGTGTACTCCCCATAATAACCCGCGCGGCTGCGTTCTGAACTAGCTGCAGTCTCCGGATGCGTCCCAAGGGAAGCCCCATGTAGAGAGCATTGCAGTAGTCCAGGCGAGACGTCACCAGCGCATGAGTGACCGTGCGCAGGGCACTCCGGTCCAGTAGGGGGCGCAATTGGCGCACCAGGCAAACCTGGTGGAACGCCCCCCTTGCCACGGCTGCCACATGATCCTCCATTGACAGCCGGGCATCAAGGAGGACGCCCAAATTGCGCGCCCGCTCCACAGGGGACAGTTGTTCGCCCCCTATGGCCAGCGATGGAGTCAGCTGGCTGAACCGAGGTGCCGGTACCCACAGCCACTCTGTCTTGGAGGGGTTGAGTTTGAGTCTGTTGTCCCCCATCCAGACCCCGACGGCTTCCAAACACCGGGACATCACTTCGACAGCCTCGTTGGGGTGGTTTGGGGTTGAAATGTACAGCTGAGTATCATCAGCGTACAGGTGGTACTCAACCCCAAAACCACGGATGATCTCACCCAGCGGCTTCACATATGCGTTGAACAGGAGGGGCGAGAGGACCGACCCCTGCGGCACCCCACAAGTGAGTGGCCTCAGGGACGACCTCTGCCCCCCTGTCAACACACATTGCTTCCGGTCGGAGAGGTAGGAGCCGAACCACCGCAAAACGGTGCCTCCGACTCCCATCCCCTCCAACCGGCGCAATAGGATACCATGGTCGATGGTATCAAAAGCCGCCGAGAGGTCTAATAGGACCAGGATAGAGGAACAACCCCTATCTCTGGCCCTCCAGAGATCATCGACCAACGCGACCAAGGCCGTCTCAGTGCTGTGCCCGGGTCGGAAGCCGGACTGGCGTGGGTCTAGATAGTCGGATTCGTCCAGGTGTCGTGGAAATTGCTGCGCCACCACATTCTCAACAACCTTCGCCAAGAAGGGGAGGTTGGAGACTGGACGATAATTAGCTAGCTCCATTGGGTCGAGCGAAGGCCTCTTGAGCAAGGGTCTCACCACCGCCTCTTTCAAGGTGGTTGGTAAGTATCCCTCACCCAGTGAGGCGTTCACCAGGCCCAGGAGCCAGCCTCGTGTCACCTCCCAGGCTGCCAGCACCAGCCAGGAGGGGCACGGGTCCATTAAACATGTGGAGGGTCGCAGCCGTCCACGCAACCTGTCCAAATCCTCGGGGGCAACAGAGTCAAACTCCTCCCAGAATGGTCTCTCAAGACTCGCTGTTGGCGGCTCGTCTGGTCCACTGACGGAGGTCCACCCGCTCCGGATCTGATCGATTTTGTCCTGAAGATATTCCCCAAACTCCTCTGCTCTACCCTGTAAGGGTGTCTCCCGCGCCCCCTGTGACAAAAGGGAGCGGGTCGCCCGAAACAGGGCGGCAGGGCGGTTATCCGCGGACGCAATAAGGGCAGCACAATATCTACGTTTGGCCGCTCTTATTGCCACAAGGTAAGTCCGCAAATAGGCTCTTACCTGTGTTCGGTCAGATTCGGAGCGTGAGGACCTCCACCTGCTCTCTAGACGTCTCCTGTGGCGCTTCATCACCCTAAGCTCCTCAGTGAACCAAGGAGCCCGGGTGGGTCGATGCCGCAGGAGAGGTCGCAAAGGCGCAACCCGGTCCAAGGCCCCAGTCGTCGCCCTATTCCAGGCAGTCACTAGGTCCTCGGAGCGGGAGCGGGACAAGGCTACAGGTATTGGCCCAAGCTCCGTCTGGAATCTATCCGATTCCATCAGGTGCCTGGGGCGGTACCAGTTTATAGAGTCTGGTTCCGCCTCCTCGTGGTGGGGGATAGCGCCAGGGAAGTCCAGTCGGAGGGATGAGTGGTCTTACCATGACAGGGGCGTGATGACTAAATCCCCTATTCCCAGATCACTCGTCCACTGCTCAGATACAAAAATGAGGTCCAGTGTGTGGCCCCCATCGTGAGTGGGGCCCTGCACTAATTGGGTCAGGTCCATGGCCGTCATGGAAGCCATGAACTCCCGAGCCACCTCAGAAGCCGCTCCCGCCGACGGCAAATTGAAGTCCCCCATGACCAGAAGTCTGGGAGTCTCAATTGCCGTTGATGAGATTAGCTCGAGGAGCTTGTGCAGGGCTGCTGATGCATAGCGAGGAGCCAAGTATACAATCAGCAAGCCCCACTGCCTCCCTGGGCCCCAGTTCACACCAAGGGACTCACACCCGGGTATCTGAGGGACAGTGAACACCCTCGGCTCTAAACATTCCCGAATAACCACCGCCACCCCACCACCCTTACCCAGGGCCCGGGGCTGATGGAATGCCCGGAAACCTGGTGGGCACATTTCCACGAGGGGTAAACCACCGTCGTGGCCCAACCAGGTCTCTGTTATCCCCGCAAGGTCTAGCTCCCCCTCTGAGATCAACTCATTAATGAGGGGGGCCTTGTTGGTAACAGACCTTGCGTTGCAAAGCATCAGCCGCAGGCCCTGGCTCTGTAGCACCTGTCCACCTAGACTGCAGGGGTTGGTACAAGCGACCGGGCATAACCAGCAGCCACGGTCTCCCAACTGACCTTGAGATCTTATCCTGTCCTCGCATCCCTTCCTCCCCACGACCGTTGTAATAGGACAACCCTCTGCTCGAATGATCTTTACTTTCCCCACCACCACCGCATCCCCGTCCTTCCTAGACTCACCCATTTGTCCGGCACTGGCTCTCCTCCCGGTCTGAATAGCCCTCCCCCCCACGCTGGAACCCCCTAAAAAAGATAAAAAACATTTTACTAAAAATCCCCTTAGCTTCCGGTTCCTGCACCTCTCGGGGTCCACGAACCCGTCCTCGAGGCGGGCCCTTGAAAGAGCCAAGGGCCAAACCTGCGAGAGAGGGGCCTCCCGCAGGCGGAGCAAATCTAGCCTCGAATAAATTATTATCAAAGTTCCAATAGGGGTTAAGGTGCTGTAGGTGGTAAGAATAAGTCGGTAACGGGGGAAGGTTGAAGGCATTAGTCCCATAAACCAATGTGGGAGGTAAGAGGCATTGTCCTAGATAATTCTTCAGTAAAGAGTGGGGGGGGAGCAGATGTCCAAATGATGGGATTAGACGGATGCGGCGAGAATGGTAAGAGTGGTAGAAAAATGGGTGATAGCCCTAACTGTAAAGTTGGTGAAAACCCTCTGTAGTCTTAGATGGTCCTAGGTGGGGATAAGCTCAGGAACAGAGATTCAGGGTCCTTGGTGGGTGGGTGGGGCAGTCTTGGCCCAGGTATCCAGATAGTCAAACTCCCAGGCAGCGTTCCAGCCTCTCCATGGTCACAGGCCCGGTCCATGGGCCTTGGCCAGATCTCCCAGAGGCCTCAGATGATCCAAGCCCCACAACCACCATAACCACCATCTTCTCCCATTCTGTCCTGGCTCCCACCTGAAGGGTCCAGTAGTCCAGGCTCTCACCCAGTGCTCACCCAGCGTTCCTAAATTCCAGGCATAGGTCTTCCTGCGTCTTCCCATCAGTGCCGGCCTCCAGGAGTCACCAGGAGCCGACAGAGGATGATACGAAGCCTCGGTGAAAAGCCCCTGCAAGGCCCTTGGCAGAGGCATTTTACAAGTAAAAAATACAAGCAGGTCTTCTTTCAGCCTTTCCAAATCGGCTGTCTCGCCTCTCTGCCGGCCGCTCTGTCGTCTCCACTTTGCACGGCCTGTGAGTTTTAAAAACGTCTGAGTGAATGCAAGAAGAGGGAGGAAGTAGAGGGGCTGAAAGTGTGTCCTTGTGCACAGGCTGTGAGTTTTAAAAATGTCTGAGTGAATGGAGGAACAGGAAAGAGGCAGAGGGGCTGGAAGTGTCTATGCTTTGCACAGGCTGTGAGTTTTAAAAACCTCTGAATGAATCCAGGAAGAGGGAAGAGGCAGAGGGGCTAGAAGTGTGTGCTTTGCACGGGCTGTGAGTTTTAAAAACGTCTGACTGAATCCAGGAACAGGGAAGAAGCAGAGTGGCTGAAAGTGTGTGCACATTCTGTGAGTTTTAAAAACGTCTGAGTGAATGCAGGAAGAGGGAAGAGGCAGTGGGGCTGGAACTGTGTGCTTTGCACAGCCTGTGAGTTTTAAAAACGTCTGAGTGAATGCAGGAAGAGGGAAGAAGTAGAGGGGCTGAAAGTGTGTCCTTGTGCACAGGCTGTGAGTTTTAAAATGTCTGAATGAATCCAGGAACAGTGAAGAGGCAGAGGGGCTGGAAGTGTGTGTGTGTGCACAGGCTGTGAGTTTTAAAACGTCTGACTGAATCCAGGAAGAGGGAAGAGGCAGTGGGGCTGGAACTGTGTGCTTTGCACGGCCTGTGAGTTTTAAAAACGTCTGAGTGAATGCAGGAAGAGGGAAGAAGTAGAGGGGCTGAAAGTGTGTCCTTGTGCACAGGCTGTGAGTTTTAAAATGTCTGAATGAATCCAGGAAGAGGGAAGAAGCAGAAGAGCTAGAAGTGTCTGAGTGTGCACAGGCTGTGAGTTTTAAAACATCTGAGTGAATCCAAGAAGAGGGAAGAGGCAGAGGGGGTGGAACTGTGTGCTTTGCACGGGCTGTGAGATTTTAAAACGTCTGATTGAATCCAGGAAGAGGGAAGAGGCAGAGGGGCTGGAACTGTGTGCTTTACATGGCCTGTGAGTTTTAAAAACGTCTGAGTGAATGCAGGAAGAGGGAAGAAGTAGAGCGGCTGAAAGTGTGTCCTTCTGCACAGGCTGTGAGTTTTAAAATGTCTGAATGAATCCAGGAACAGGGAAGAGGCAGAGGGGCTGGAAGTGTGTGTGTGTGCACAGGCTGTGAGTTTTAAAACGTCTGACTGAATCCAGGAAGAGGGACGAGGCAGAGGGGCTGGAGGTGTTTCTGTGTGCACAGGCTGTGAGTTTTAAAACATCTGAGTGAATGCAGGAAGGGGGAAGAGGCAGAGGGGCTGGAAGTGTGTATGCTTTGCACAGGCTGTGAGTTTTAAAAACTCTAATTGAATGCAGGAAGAGGGAAGAGGCAGAGGGGCTGGAACTGTGTGTGCTTTGCACAGGCTGTGAGTTTTTAAAATGTCTGAGTGAATCCAGGAACAGGGAAGAGGCAGAGGGGTTGGAAGTGTGTGTGCTTTGCACAGGCTGTGACTTTTATAAACTCTAATTGAATTCAGGAAGAGGGAAGAGGCCGAGGGGCTGGAAGTGTGTGTGCTTTGCACAGGCTGTGAGTTTTAAAACATCTGACTGAATGCAGGAAGAGGGAAAAGGCAGTGGGGCTGGAACTGTGTGCTTTGCACGGCCTGTGAGTTTTAAAAACGTCTGAGTGAATGCAGGAAGAGGGAAGAGGCAGAAGAGCTGGAAGTGTGTGTGCTTTGCACAGGCTGTGAGTTGAATTCAGGAAGAGGGAAGAGGCCGAGGGGCTGGAAGTGTGTGTCCTTGTGCACGGGCTGTGAGTTTTAAAATGTCTGAGTGAATCCAGGAAGAGGGACGAGGCAGAAGAGCTGGAAGTGTCTCCGTGTGCACAGGCTGTGAGTTTTAAAACATCTGAGTGAATCCAAGAAGAGGGAAGAGGCAGAGGGGGTGGAAGTGTGCGTGTGTGCACAGGCTGTGAGTTTTAAAACATCTGAGTGAATGCAGGAACAGGGAAGAGGCAGAGGGGATGGAACTGTGTGCTTTGCACGGCCTGTGAGTTTTAAAAACATCTGAGTGAATCCAGAAACAGGGAAGAAGCAGAGGGGCTGAAAGTGTGGGCATAGGCTGTGAGTTTTAAAAACGTCTGAGTGAATCCAGGAAGAGGGAAGTGGCAGAAGGGCTGGAAGTGTTTCTGTGTGCACAGGCTGTGAGTTTTAAAACATCTGAGTGAATGCAGGAAGGGGGAAGAGGCAGAGGGGCTGGAAGTGTGTATGCTTTGCACAGGCTGTGAGTTTTAAAAACCTCTGAATCAATCCAGGAAGAGGAAAGAGGCAGAGGGGCTGGAAGTGTGTGTGTCTACAAGCTGTGAGTTTTAAAACTTCTGAGTGAATCCAGGAAGAGGGACGAGGCAGAGGGGCTGGAGGTGTGTGTGTGTGCACAGGCTGTGAGTTTTAAAAATGTCTGAGTGAATCCAGGAAGAGGGAAGTAGCAGAAGGGCTGGAAGTTTGCGTTTACGCACAGGCTCTGAGTTTTAAAAACCTCTGAATGAATCCAGGAACAGGGAAGAAGCAGAGGGGATAAAGTGTGTGCTGTGCACAGCCTGTGAGTTTTAAAAATGTCTGAGTGAATGGAGGAACAGGAAAGAGGCAGAGGGGCTGGAAGTGTGTTCGTGTGCACAGGCGTTGAGTTTTAAAACGTCTGAGGGAATCCAGGAAGAGGGAAGTAGCAGAAGGGCTGGAAGTGTGTGCTTTGCACGGCCTGTGAGTTTTTAAAACGTCTGAGTGAATGCAGGAAGAGGGAAGAGGCAGAGGGGCTGGAAGTGTGTTCGTGTGCACAGGCGTTGAGTTTTAAAACGTCTGAGGGAATCCAGGAAGAGGGAAGAGACAGAAGGGCTGGAAGTGTGCGTTTACGCACAGGCTCTGAGTTTTAAAAACCTCTGAATGAATCCAGGAACAGGGAAGAAGCAGAGGGGATAAAGTGTGTGCTGTGCACAGCCTGTGAGTTTTAAAAATGTCTGAGTGAATGGAGGAACAGGAAAGAGGCAGAGGGGCTGGAAGTGTCTATGCTTTGCACAGGCTGTGAGTTTTAAAAACCTCTGAATGAATCCAGGAAGAGGGAAGAGGCAGAGGGGATAGAAGTGTGTGCTTTATTTATTTTATTTTATTTATTTCTTAGATTTTTAAACCGCCCCCTCTCCCAAAAAGGGACTCGGGGCGGTGTACAGTCAGTGCATAAAATACAGACATAACAATAAAATACATTTAAAATACATTAGAGGGGGAGATAGACTGTACAAGAAATAAATACCTAAAAACATCCCAATTAAAACCCCAAACCCAATTAAAATAAATCCCCGGGAGGTAAAACTAAGAAAGTGCCAAGCCAGCTGATTGAAATAGGTGAGTCTTTAACTTTTGACGGAAGGAACGGAGGTCAGTGGTAGTTCGAATATCAGGGGGAAGGTCGTTCCAGAGGGTTGGGCCCATCACAGAGAAGGACCTACTCCTAGGTGTCGCCCGCTGGCATTGCCTAGCGGACGGCACCAGGAGGAGCCCCTCCCTGTGTGAGCGGATAGGTCGCAGGGACGAGTGTGGTAGGATGCGATCCTGCAGATAACTAGGTCCTGTGCCATGGAGCGCTTTAAAGATGGTGATCAATACCTTGAAACGCACCCGGAAGGCCACAGGTAGCCAGTGCAGCTCGCGCAGGAGAGGTGTTACGTGGGAGTAACGTGTACTCCCCATAATAACCCGCGCGGCTGCGTTCTGAACTAGCTGCAGTCTCCGGATGCGTCCCAAGGGAAGCCCCATGTAGAGAGCATTGCAGTAGTCCAGGCGAGACGTCACCAGCGCATGAGTGACCGTGCGCAGGGCACTCCGGTCCAGTAGGGGGCGCAATTGGCGCACCAGGCAAACCTGGTGGAACGCCCCCCTTGCCACGGCTGCCACATGATCCTCCATTGACAGCCGGGCATCAAGGAGGACGCCCAAATTGCGCGCCCGCTCCACAGGGGACAGTTGTTCGCCCCCTATGGCCAGCGATGGAGTCAGCTGGCTGAACCGAGGTGCCGGTACCCACAGCCACTCTGTCTTGGAGGGGTTGAGTTTGAGTCTGTTGTCCCCCATCCAGACCCCGACGGCTTCCAAACACCGGGACATCACTTCGACAGCCTCGTTGGGGTGGTTTGGGGTTGAAATGTACAGCTGAGTATCATCAGCGTACAGGTGGTACTCAACCCCAAAACCACGGATGATCTCACCCAGCGGCTTCACATATGCGTTGAACAGGAGGGGCGAGAGGACCGACCCCTGCGGCACCCCACAAGTGAGTGGCCTCAGGGACGACCTCTGCCCCCCTGTCAACACACATTGCTTCCGGTCGGAGAGGTAGGAGCCGAACCACCGCAAAACGGTGCCTCCGACTCCCATCCCCTCCAACCGGCGCAATAGGATACCATGGTCGATGGTATCAAAAGCCGCCGAGAGGTCTAATAGGACCAGGATAGAGGAACAACCCCTATCTCTGGCCCTCCAGAGATCATCGACCAACGCGACCAAGGCCGTCTCAGTGCTGTGCCCGGGTCGGAAGCCGGACTGGCGTGGGTCTAGATAGTCGGATTCGTCCAGGTGTCGTGGAAATTGCTGCGCCACCACATTCTCAACAACCTTCGCCAAGAAGGGGAGGTTGGAGACTGGACGATAATTAGCTAGCTCCATTGGGTCGAGCGAAGGCCTCTTGAGCAAGGGTCTCACCACCGCCTCTTTCAAGGTGGTTGGTAAGTATCCCTCACCCAGTGAGGCGTTCACCAGGCCCAGGAGCCAGCCTCGTGTCACCTCCCAGGCTGCCAGCACCAGCCAGGAGGGGCACGGGTCCATTAAACATGTGGAGGGTCGCAGCCGTCCACGCAACCTGTCCAAATCCTCGGGGGCAACAGAGTCAAACTCCTCCCAGAATGGTCTCTCAAGACTCGCTGTTGGCGGCTCGTCTGGTCCACTGACGGAGGTCCACCCGCTCCGGATCTGATCGATTTTGTCCTGAAGATATTCCCCAAACTCCTCTGCTCTACCCTGTAAGGGTGTCTCCCGCGCCCCCTGTGACAAAAGGGAGCGGGTCGCCCGAAACAGGGCGGCAGGGCGGTTATCCGCGGACGCAATAAGGGCAGCACAATATCTACGTTTGGCCGCTCTTATTGCCACAAGGTAAGTCCGCAAATAGGCTCTTACCTGTGTTCGGTCAGATTCGGAGCGTGAGGACCTCCACCTGCTCTCTAGACGTCTCCTGTGGCGCTTCATCACCCTAAGCTCCTCAGTGAACCAAGGAGCCCGGGTGGGTCGATGCCGCAGGAGAGGTCGCAAAGGCGCAACCCGGTCCAAGGCCCCAGTCGTCGCCCTATTCCAGGCAGTCACTAGGTCCTCGGAGCGGGAGCGGGACAAGGCTACAGGTATTGGCCCAAGCTCCGTCTGGAATCTATCCGATTCCATCAGGTGCCTGGGGCGGTACCAGTTTATAGAGTCTGGTTCCGCCTCCTCGTGGTGGGGGATAGCGCCAGGGAAGTCCAGTCGGAGGGATGAGTGGTCTTACCATGACAGGGGCGTGATGACTAAATCCCCTATTCCCAGATCACTCGTCCACTGCTCAGATACAAAAATGAGGTCCAGTGTGTGGCCCCCATCGTGAGTGGGGCCCTGCACTAATTGGGTCAGGTCCATGGCCGTCATGGAAGCCATGAACTCCCGAGCCACCTCAGAAGCCGCTCCCGCCGACGGCAAATTGAAGTCCCCCATGACCAGAAGTCTGGGAGTCTCAATTGCCGTTGATGAGATTAGCTCGAGGAGCTTGGGCAGGGCTGCTGATGCATAGCGAGGAGCCAAGTATACAATCAGCAAGCCCCACTGCCTCCCTGGGCCCCAGTTCACACCAAGGGACTCACACCCGGGTATCTGAGGGACAGTGAACACCCTCGGCTCTAAACATTCCCGAATAACCACCGCCACCCCACCACCCTTACCCAGGGCCCGGGGCTGATGGAATGCCCGGAAACCTGGTGGGCACATTTCCACGAGGGGTAAACCACCGTCGTGGCCCAACCAGGTCTCTGTTATCCCCGCAAGGTCTAGCTCCCCCTCTGAGATCAACTCATTAATGAGGGGGGCCTTGTTGGTAACAGACCTTGCGTTGCAAAGCATCAGCCGCAGGCCCTGGCTCTGTAGCACCTGTCCACCTAGACTGCAGGGGTTGGTACAAGCGACCGGGCATAACCAGCAGCCACGGTCTCCCAACTGACCTTGAGATCTTATCCTGTCCTCGCATCCCTTCCTCCCCACGACCGTTGTAATAGGACAACCCTCTGCTCGAATGATCTTTACTTTCCCCACCACCACCGCATCCCCGTCCTTCCTAGACTCACCCATTTGTCCGGCACTGGCTCTCCTCCCGGTCTGAATAGCCCTCCCCCCCACGCTGGAACCCCCTAAAAAAGATAAAAAACATTTTACTAAAAATCCCCTTAGCTTCCGGTTCCTGCACCTCTCGGGGTCCACGAACCCGTCCTCGAGGCGGGCCCTTGAAAGAGCCAAGGGCCAAACCTGCGAGAGAGGGGCCTCCCGCAGGCGGAGCAAATCTAGCCTCGAATAAATTATTATCAAAGTTCCAATAGGGGTTAAGGTGCTGTAGGTGGTAAGAATAAGTCGGTAACGGGGGAAGGTTGAAGGCATTAGTCCCATAAACCAATGTGGGAGGTAAGAGGCATTGTCCTAGATAATTCTTCAGTAAAGAGTGGGGGGGGAGCAGATGTCCAAATGATGGGATTAGACGGATGCGGCGAGAATGGTAAGAGTGGTAGAAAAATGGGTGATAGCCCTAACTGTAAAGTTGGTGAAAACCCTCTGTAGTCTTAGATGGTCCTAGGTGGGGATAAGCTCAGGAACAGAGATTCAGGGTCCTTGGTGGGTGGGTGGGGCAGTCTTGGCCCAGGTATCCAGATAGTCAAACTCCCAGGCAGCGTTCCAGCCTCTCCATGGTCACAGGCCCGGTCCATGGGCCTTGGCCAGATCTCCCAGAGGCCTCAGATGATCCAAGCCCCACAACCACCATAACCACCATCTTCTCCCATTCTGTCCTGGCTCCCACCTGAAGGGTCCAGTAGTCCAGGCTCTCACCCAGTGCTCACCCAGCGTTCCTAAATTCCAGGCATAGGTCTTCCTGCGTCTTCCCATCAGTGCCGGCCTCCAGGAGTCACCAGGAGCCGACAGAGGATGATACGAAGCCTCGGTGAAAAGCCCCTGCAAGGCCCTTGGCAGAGGCATTTTACAAGTAAAAAATACAAGCAGGTCTTCTTTCAGCCTTTCCAAATCGGCTGTCTCGCCTCTCTGCCGGCCGCTCTGTCGTCTCCACTTTGCACGGCCTGTGAGTTTTAAAAACGTCTGAGTGAATGCAAGAAGAGGGAGGAAGTAGAGGGGCTGAAAGTGTGTCCTTGTGCACAGGCTGTGAGTTTTAAAAATGTCTGAGTGAATGGAGGAACAGGAAAGAGGCAGAGGGGCTGGAAGTGTCTATGCTTTGCACAGGCTGTGAGTTTTAAAAACCTCTGAATGAATCCAGGAAGAGGGAAGAGGCAGAGGGGCTAGAAGTGTGTGCTTTGCACGGGCTGTGAGTTTTAAAAACGTCTGACTGAATCCAGGAACAGGGAAGAAGCAGAGTGGCTGAAAGTGTGTGCACATTCTGTGAGTTTTAAAAACGTCTGAGTGAATGCAGGAAGAGGGAAGAGGCAGTGGGGCTGGAACTGTGTGCTTTGCACAGCCTGTGAGTTTTAAAAACGTCTGAGTGAATGCAGGAAGAGGGAAGAAGTAGAGGGGCTGAAAGTGTGTCCTTGTGCACAGGCTGTGAGTTTTAAAATGTCTGAATGAATCCAGGAACAGTGAAGAGGCAGAGGGGCTGGAAGTGTGTGTGTGTGCACAGGCTGTGAGTTTTAAAACGTCTGACTGAATCCAGGAAGAGGGAAGAGGCAGTGGGGCTGGAACTGTGTGCTTTGCACGGCCTGTGAGTTTTAAAAACGTCTGAGTGAATGCAGGAAGAGGGAAGAAGTAGAGGGGCTGAAAGTGTGTCCTTGTGCACAGGCTGTGAGTTTTAAAATGTCTGAATGAATCCAGGAAGAGGGAAGAAGCAGAAGAGCTAGAAGTGTCTGAGTGTGCACAGGCTGTGAGTTTTAAAACATCTGAGTGAATCCAAGAAGAGGGAAGAGGCAGAGGGGGTGGAACTGTGTGCTTTGCACGGGCTGTGAGATTTTAAAACGTCTGATTGAATCCAGGAAGAGGGAAGAGGCAGAGGGGCTGGAACTGTGTGCTTTACATGGCCTGTGAGTTTTAAAAACGTCTGAGTGAATGCAGGAAGAGGGAAGAAGTAGAGCGGCTGAAAGTGTGTCCTTCTGCACAGGCTGTGAGTTTTAAAATGTCTGAATGAATCCAGGAACAGGGAAGAGGCAGAGGGGCTGGAAGTGTGTGTGTGTGCACAGGCTGTGAGTTTTAAAACGTCTGACTGAATCCAGGAAGAGGGACGAGGCAGAGGGGCTGGAGGTGTTTCTGTGTGCACAGGCTGTGAGTTTTAAAACATCTGAGTGAATGCAGGAAGGGGGAAGAGGCAGAGGGGCTGGAAGTGTGTATGCTTTGCACAGGCTGTGAGTTTTAAAAACTCTAATTGAATGCAGGAAGAGGGAAGAGGCAGAGGGGCTGGAACTGTGTGTGCTTTGCACAGGCTGTGAGTTTTTAAAATGTCTGAGTGAATCCAGGAACAGGGAAGAGGCAGAGGGGTTGGAAGTGTGTGTGCTTTGCACAGGCTGTGACTTTTATAAACTCTAATTGAATTCAGGAAGAGGGAAGAGGCCGAGGGGCTGGAAGTGTGTGTGCTTTGCACAGGCTGTGAGTTTTAAAACATCTGACTGAATGCAGGAAGAGGGAAAAGGCAGTGGGGCTGGAACTGTGTGCTTTGCACGGCCTGTGAGTTTTAAAAACGTCTGAGTGAATGCAGGAAGAGGGAAGAGGCAGAAGAGCTGGAAGTGTGTGTGCTTTGCACAGGCTGTGAGTTGAATTCAGGAAGAGGGAAGAGGCCGAGGGGCTGGAAGTGTGTGTCCTTGTGCACGGGCTGTGAGTTTTAAAATGTCTGAGTGAATCCAGGAAGAGGGACGAGGCAGAAGAGCTGGAAGTGTCTCCGTGTGCACAGGCTGTGAGTTTTAAAACATCTGAGTGAATCCAAGAAGAGGGAAGAGGCAGAGGGGGTGGAAGTGTGCGTGTGTGCACAGGCTGTGAGTTTTAAAACATCTGAGTGAATGCAGGAACAGGGAAGAGGCAGAGGGGATGGAACTGTGTGCTTTGCACGGCCTGTGAGTTTTAAAAACATCTGAGTGAATCCAGAAACAGGGAAGAAGCAGAGGGGCTGAAAGTGTGGGCATAGGCTGTGAGTTTTAAAAACGTCTGAGTGAATCCAGGAAGAGGGAAGTGGCAGAAGGGCTGGAAGTGTTTCTGTGTGCACAGGCTGTGAGTTTTAAAACATCTGAGTGAATGCAGGAAGGGGGAAGAGGCAGAGGGGCTGGAAGTGTGTATGCTTTGCACAGGCTGTGAGTTTTAAAAACCTCTGAATCAATCCAGGAAGAGGAAAGAGGCAGAGGGGCTGGAAGTGTGTGTGTCTACAAGCTGTGAGTTTTAAAACTTCTGAGTGAATCCAGGAAGAGGGACGAGGCAGAGGGGCTGGAGGTGTGTGTGTGTGCACAGGCTGTGAGTTTTAAAAATGTCTGAGTGAATCCAGGAAGAGGGAAGTAGCAGAAGGGCTGGAAGTTTGCGTTTACGCACAGGCTCTGAGTTTTAAAAACCTCTGAATGAATCCAGGAACAGGGAAGAAGCAGAGGGGATAAAGTGTGTGCTGTGCACAGCCTGTGAGTTTTAAAAATGTCTGAGTGAATGGAGGAACAGGAAAGAGGCAGAGGGGCTGGAAGTGTGTTCGTGTGCACAGGCGTTGAGTTTTAAAACGTCTGAGGGAATCCAGGAAGAGGGAAGTAGCAGAAGGGCTGGAAGTGTGTGCTTTGCACGGCCTGTGAGTTTTTAAAACGTCTGAGTGAATGCAGGAAGAGGGAAGAGGCAGAGGGGCTGGAAGTGTGTTCGTGTGCACAGGCGTTGAGTTTTAAAACGTCTGAGGGAATCCAGGAAGAGGGAAGAGACAGAAGGGCTGGAAGTGTGCGTTTACGCACAGGCTCTGAGTTTTAAAAACCTCTGAATGAATCCAGGAACAGGGAAGAAGCAGAGGGGATAAAGTGTGTGCTGTGCACAGCCTGTGAGTTTTAAAAATGTCTGAGTGAATGGAGGAACAGGAAAGAGGCAGAGGGGCTGGAAGTGTCTATGCTTTGCACAGGCTGTGAGTTTTAAAAACCTCTGAATGAATCCAGGAAGAGGGAAGAGGCAGAGGGGATAGAAGTGTGTGCTTTATTTATTTTATTTTATTTATTTCTTAGATTTTTAAACCGCCCCCTCTCCCAAAAAGGGACTCGGGGCGGTGTACAGTCAGTGCATAAAATACAGACATAACAATAAAATACATTTAAAATACATTAGAGGGGGAGATAGACTGTACAAGAAATAAATACCTAAAAACATCCCAATTAAAACCCCAAACCCAATTAAAATAAATCCCCGGGAGGTAAAACTAAGAAAGTGCCAAGCCAGCTGATTGAAATAGGTGAGTCTTTAACTTTTGACGGAAGGAACGGAGGTCAGTGGTAGTTCGAATATCAGGGGGAAGGTCGTTCCAGAGGGTTGGGCCCATCACAGAGAAGGACCTACTCCTAGGTGTCGCCCGCTGGCATTGCCTAGCGGACGGCACCAGGAGGAGCCCCTCCCTGTGTGAGCGGATAGGTCGCAGGGACGAGTGTGGTAGGATGCGATCCTGCAGATAACTAGGTCCTGTGCCATGGAGCGCTTTAAAGATGGTGATCAATACCTTGAAACGCACCCGGAAGGCCACAGGTAGCCAGTGCAGCTCGCGCAGGAGAGGTGTTACGTGGGAGTAACGTGTACTCCCCATAATAACCCGCGCGGCTGCGTTCTGAACTAGCTGCAGTCTCCGGATGCGTCCCAAGGGAAGCCCCATGTAGAGAGCATTGCAGTAGTCCAGGCGAGACGTCACCAGCGCATGAGTGACCGTGCGCAGGGCACTCCGGTCCAGTAGGGGGCGCAATTGGCGCACCAGGCAAACCTGGTGGAACGCCCCCCTTGCCACGGCTGCCACATGATCCTCCATTGACAGCCGGGCATCAAGGAGGACGCCCAAATTGCGCGCCCGCTCCACAGGGGACAGTTGTTCGCCCCCTATGGCCAGCGATGGAGTCAGCTGGCTGAACCGAGGTGCCGGTACCCACAGCCACTCTGTCTTGGAGGGGTTGAGTTTGAGTCTGTTGTCCCCCATCCAGACCCCGACGGCTTCCAAACACCGGGACATCACTTCGACAGCCTCGTTGGGGTGGTTTGGGGTTGAAATGTACAGCTGAGTATCATCAGCGTACAGGTGGTACTCAACCCCAAAACCACGGATGATCTCACCCAGCGGCTTCACATATGCGTTGAACAGGAGGGGCGAGAGGACCGACCCCTGCGGCACCCCACAAGTGAGTGGCCTCAGGGACGACCTCTGCCCCCCTGTCAACACACATTGCTTCCGGTCGGAGAGGTAGGAGCCGAACCACCGCAAAACGGTGCCTCCGACTCCCATCCCCTCCAACCGGCGCAATAGGATACCATGGTCGATGGTATCAAAAGCCGCCGAGAGGTCTAATAGGACCAGGATAGAGGAACAACCCCTATCTCTGGCCCTCCAGAGATCATCGACCAACGCGACCAAGGCCGTCTCAGTGCTGTGCCCGGGTCGGAAGCCGGACTGGCGTGGGTCTAGATAGTCGGATTCGTCCAGGTGTCGTGGAAATTGCTGCGCCACCACATTCTCTTTTTTTTTTTTTTTATAAATGTTTATTTATTTTTCTTTAAAAAGACAAGACAACACATAAGGTACAAGAGCAGGGAAGTAAAAAAAAAACACATTTTCATCAAGCATGTCGTTTGGTTACAAGTTTTTGTGCGATGGTTTTTACAATTAAGGATGCGTTCACTAATTATCCATTAAATATAGTTAAATATTTCATTGAGCATTGCATGTTCAAGTTACCATAGTATTCTTTCTTTTATGACAACCCTTATTTCTTTATCTCTACAATTATGTACTAGGTAGCAATAGGTCTTTATAAAATTGTATCACCATTCTCTCAAAGATAAAAGTGGAGATTAAGTCAAAGAAAAAAAGAAACTCATTACTTCATATAAGACATTTCTATTTTCCATTAATCTTAAAGTTTCCAATCATCCTCAACTCCAAATTTAATTTCCCATTATTATTTGTCAATCCATGTAGTCATTAAATATTTTAATCTATATTCACATCCATTGTTCATTACATCATCATTATTCCATTTTATATTATAAAATAGTCACCAGCCATAATCATACCTAACAGTTTAAATCATCTCACTCTTATATATTAAATACATTATTATTCTTATCTCGTATAAGTAAATGGTCTATTTCATAATAAAGGCTTAATATGTATAGAAAGAGAAAAGAAAAAAAAAGAAAGAAAAAAGAGAGAGATTTTTTCAAAACATTAAGTATAACTTTCTATTATTATTACATATAAGATAGGGTAAAGAAAAAGAAAAGATTCACTTCCAAGTTTTTTTATCCAACCATTGATAAAACAAGTCCCATACTTTATAAAATTGCTCATCCTCTAATTCTCTAATTTCAAATGTAAGTTTACTCATTTCTGCACAGTTCATTATCTTCCGAACAATTTCCTCCTCTGTTGGTACTTTCTCATTTTTCCAGTATTTAGCAAATACAATTCTAGCAGCTGTTAAGACATTTATGATCAAATATTTCAAGTCTTTATTGTATGTTTCTGGTATTATTCCCAATAAGAAAAGTTCTGGTTTCAAGTCTATATGTTTATGTATCATTTTCTCCAACCACATGTGTATTTTAGTCCAGTATCTCTTAGCTTCAGGACAAGTCCACCACATGTGGTAATATGTGCCGGGTGTATGTTGACATTTCCAGCATTTTTCAGACTTATTCTTCGACATTCTTGCTATTCTCGATGGGGATAAATGCCACCTATAAAACATCTTATACAAATTTTCTTTATATGCAGTTGACATTGTCATTTTATAATTTTGAGTCCACAATTTTTGCCATTTTTCTAAATCAATCCCATGTCCAAAGTTTTTTCCCCAGGCTAACATAGTTCCTTTCACTTGTTCTTCATATAATTTCACCTCTAATAAATAATCATAAAATTTTTTAATTAATTTTTCATCGTTACCTGTTAAAATTTTATCTAATTCAGTCAGTTTATCATAAAAACCCTCATTTTTTCGATCTTCATTGTATCTAGAATGTATTTGCACATATGAGTACCAATTGAGTTCAATACCTTCTTGTTTCAATTCTTGTATAGATTTAAGTTCACCCTCTGCATTCAATAATTCAGCATATCTAACTGCTTCTTCCCTTTTAAATATTATTGGATATGAAAAGGCTTCAATAGTTGATATCCAGACTGGAATTTTCAAGTAGTGCGACCTCTTAACCTTCTGCCAGTTTAATAACAGAGCCTCTCTTATAGAATGGTCTCTAAAGTAACCATGTTTTTTAGTTCCTTTATACCATAAGTATGCATGCCATCCCAACAGCAAGTCATGACCTTCTAGATTCAAAAGCCTATCATTTCTTAGCATTATCCATTCCTTGATCCACATCAGACTAGCTGCCTGATAGTATAACTCCCAATCAGGTAAACCCCACCCTCCCCTTGATTTGGAATCTTGTAACAATTTACATTTTATTCTTGCTTTTTTCCCTTGCCATATAAATTTCAACACTATTTTATTTAATTCTTCAAAATATCCTTTCCCCAACTTAATTGGAATAGTCTGAAACAGGTATAACAGTCTAGGTAAGATATTCATTTTGATTGTTGCGATTCTACCAATCATTGATAATTGAAGATTCTTCCATTTCGCCAAGTCTGTTACAATTTGTTGCTTCAATTTAATATAATTATCTTCTTTGAGAGTGCTGCACTTGGCTGTTAGGTGAATCCCCAAATATTTAACTTTGTTTGTGATTTGCATTTCCAAATTTTCCGCCAATTCTTCTTTTTGTTTTCGGGGTATATTTTTTGTTAAAATCTTTGTTTTGTCTTTGTTTATTTTTAAACCTGCAACTTTTCCATACGCCTCGATTTCTCCTATCAGTTTAGGTGCAGATTGAAATGGCTCCTCAAGGATGAAGACTAAGTCGTCAGCAAATGCTTGCAACTTGTATTCTTCCTTTTTAATGATCATTCCCTTTATTTCTTCCTCTTCTCTAATCTTTCTATTTAGTACTTCTAATGTTAAAACAAAAAGCAGTGGTGACAGTGGACAGCCTTGTCTCGTACCTCTTTTAATTTCAATTGGATCCGTCAGCTCTCCATTTATCATTATCTTGGCTGTTTGCTTGTGATATATCGTTTGTATGGCTTGAATAAAATTCTTACCAAAATTCATTTGTTCCATTTGTTGAGTCATAAATGTCCAATTCACGTTATCAAAGGCTTTCTGCGCATCCAAGAAAATCAAAGCCATTTGCTTCTCAGAGTGGACCTGATAATATTCTAAGGTATTTAGAATTGTCCTTATGTTATCTCTAATTTGCCTCTTTGGTAAAAAACCATTTTGGTCCGGGTGGATAAACCCATTTAGGTATTTTTTCAGTCTCTCTGCCAGTATTGAGGCAAATAGTTTATAGTCTGAGTTCAACAAGGAGATAGGTCTATAGTTCTTAATTTGCGTATGGTCTGCCTCCTCTTTGGGTATTAATGTAATATATGCCTCCAACCATGAATTAGGTATTTTACTTTCAATCATTACTTCATTCATGACTTCTAGTAATGGAACGGCCAAGGATTTTTCTAATGTTCTATAGAATTCCACAGGAAGGCCATCCGGTCCCGGGGCCTTCCCATTATTTTGTCTTTTAAGGGCCTCAGTTAATTCCATCATTGTTATTTTATCTTCAAATATAGTTCTAGTATCATTTGGTATTTGGGGGAGTTTGGCGTTTTGTAAATATTGTTTCACTTCTTTCTCTTCTATGTTCTCTTGTTCATACAGCTTGGCATAGTAATCTTGAATAATTTTCCTTTTTTCCATATTTCCATGATGCAATTGTCCTTGTTCATCTCTTAGTTGTAGTATTTTCTTGGTCTCTCTTTCTTTTCTCAGTTTATAAGCCAGCCATCTGCCTGGTTTATTTGCATTTTCAAAATAGTTCTGTTTGGCGCCTCTGATTTTTTGGGCCAGGTCCTCCTTTTCCAATAGGTCAAGTTTGTGTTTTATTGTGTCCATCTTTATTTTAATCTCTTTCTTTTGTGGAGATTTCTGTAGTTCTTTTTCCAATGTGCTGTAATCTTTTTCTAGATCCTTAGACACTTGTCTTTTCTTTAAGTTTCTCTTTCTTATATAGTCTATTATCAAACCTCTAGAAAAGGCCTTCATTGTATCCCAAAGATTCTGTAAAGACGTATCTTCTTTTTTGTTTTCTTTAAAGAAGAAAGTCAATTCTTTTTCCATTTTCTTTACAAATTCTTTCTCTTTCAATATCCTGTTATCTAGTGTCCATCTCGATCTTCTTCTTTGTTGTCTCCAACCTATTGCCATTGGATTGTGGTCTGCCCAGATGTTTGGTTCAATCTCCACATCTAGTGCGCTGCTGGATATGCCCGTTGAAGCCCAAATCATATCAATTCTAGAGAACGATGAGTGTCTATTTGAATAAAAGGTATATTGTTTTTTAATGGGGTTCCTTTCTCTCCACACATCTTTTAGATTTATTTCATCCATCATCCTGAAGAAGGACTTTGGGAGTGTTTTTCTATTTTGTTTTGTTGTTTTGTGGGTCTTATAGTCCAGTTTCTGGTCTACAATACCATTGAAGTCTCCCATCATGCAAATGTCAGCATAGTCTAGATCAGAAATTTTCTTGTGAATTTTTTTATAAAAGTCATCTTGTTTTTCATTAGGGGCATAAATTCCAATTAGCAGTATTTTCCTAGCATTGTCCATTATTTCCACCATTAAAATTCTTCCATCTTCGTCTGTGTAGATTTGTTTCGCAGGGATTTTATCTTTAATGTAGAAGGTCACACCTCTTTGTTTACAGTCCGCTAACGAAGTAAAGTTTTTTCCCAGTTTTGGTTGTACTAATAAATGACTATTACTTTGTTGAATATGTACTTCTTGTAAGCAAATTATATCTAATTTTAATTTCCCTAATTTGTGGAATATTTTCGTTCGTTTACATGGCGAATTAAGTCCATTTATATTAATTGAGAGTAATTTTATTCCTTCCATCCTTATGTTTTATATATAGGATTTATAGCTCTAGTTGATCTTGGTTCCCGTTGTGCTCTACTCTCTACACCCCCAACAGCACCTTCTTCAATGTCAATTCCACCTACAGCACCCTCTGTCCTCTCAATTTCGGTTATGGGTAGATCCAGCAGTTGCACCGGTGGCTCTTCATTTCCAGGCTTCTCTGGCTTTCCTCTCAAATGTTCTGTGTAGAAAGCTTCTGCCTTCTCAATTGTATCAATTCTATATCTCTGTCCTTTCCATACAAACATGAGGCCTTCCGGAATCAACCATCTATAGTTAACTCCTATTTTAAGTAAGGCTGTAGTCAAGAATTGATATTTTCTTCTTTTCTCTCTCACCCGTCTTGGTATTTGCTTAAGAATTGCAATCTCCTTGCCTTTGTATTGCAGTTTTTTATCTCTTGTGTTTTGCAGGATTTGTAGTTTTAGTGCTTTTTTCGTAAATCTTACATGGACCTCCCTTGGGAGGGAGTTCCTCGTTGCATATCTTGTGTTAACTCGAAATGTCTCATCTATCCCGTCCATTATCTTCTCCTCAGGTATCCCTAGTATTTCTATGAGAATTTGGGATATTATTTGTGGCAGATTTTCACCCTTTTCTTCTACTATATTTTGAAACCTCAAAAAATATTCAGAGCGCTCCATCTCCAGTCCAATTATTACACTGCTTTCTGTTTCCACTTCATTCAATCTGGAATCAAACTCTTCATCCCTCTTCTCTCTCTGCTTCTCTCTTTCAGCAATTTTTTGCATAACATCTTCTTGTTTTTTGACCCACTGTTGTATATCTTTTATATTTCTCTCTGCTTCGTCTGTTTTTTTTTCTATGTTCTCCATCTTCGTTTCCACATTGTCCAACTTCTTTACAAGTGTATCAAATTTTTCATCAGAGCTTGTTTGAAGTTTCTGTATTGCTTGCATAATTGAATCTAATGATATGGTCTTCTCTTTTTCCTGTTGGATCATAGATTGTATTGATCTTTGTCCTCCTGCCGGTGAGGAGGCAGGGGTTGTTATTGTAGAACCCACTGGTGTTGGCTTTCTACTCATCTTGCTATTTTACTCTCTCTTCTTCTTCGTTTTGTGGTTCAGTCCAATTGCAGTTAACACTAGAAAAAAAAAGAAGGTAGAAAGGGGAAAAGAGGGAGGGGGGGAAAATAGGGGAAGAGAGTGTATAGTAGTTAGATAAAAGTAATAGGGGGAGAAAGCAAGGTTTGATATAGGATATAAGAGAGAGGCAGAAGAGGGAGAGGGGCACAAAGAGAAAGTGAGTGGGAAGGGAAAGAAAAAGACAATCTGTATAAGAAAAATAAGGGTGGGTAAATGGAGCGGGAGGAGAGAAAGAAAAAAAAATGTATCTCTGTTATTTCAAGAAGAAAAAAAAAAGGGGAAATAAGAAAAATGGAAAAAGAAAAAATTGCAGACCAAGGAAGAAAAAAAAAAAGAAGGAAAAAATTGTTCAGCGCTTCCAGGCTCCAGGACTTCAAAAAAAAAAAAAAAAGAAAGAAAGAAACAACACACGCACCAACTAGAAAAGGGAAAAAGTCATCACATCCCCAGGAAAATAGTATAAACACTTGATGTAATTTCCAAAGTCACTCCAGTTTTCTCTTATAAGTCTTCCAAGATAAGTTTCCAGACCTTACAGCTCCACAAGGAACAGCCTGCAAAAACCATCTGTGTTCCTTGCTTCTTATCAGGTCCTGACCTTGAATAAATGTCTTTTTCTCAAAATAATCCCAGCTGTAGGAATTGGCAACAATGTTTCAAAGTCCGCTAGATGGCAGTGTTAAAGTAACAGTGTTAAAATGTATCCAGTCCCTAGCCCCTCGAAGCGCTGCCTAAAAGAGAAAGTTAAGCTCAGCACAAAGAGGAAAAAAAAAAAATCTTTCAGGCATTAAAAGGTATATAAGAAAAAAGGCTCTGATAAAGTCGCTTTAAAAAAAAAAGAAAAAATAAGGAAGGGGGAGTTAAAAATAAAGAGAGCTTCAACCGCAATTGTAACAACAGTAATAAAAGTCCCGTCTGGTTTCCAGTAAATAAAAAGGGAAGAACAAAAAGCCCAAATGGTTTCAATTAGCTCTATTCAAACCCGCCGCTAAGTCATCGGTTATTTTCTATTTCCTTTAATCTTCCAAATTAAGAGTGTCCTCTGTATAATTTAAGCAAAAAAGAAAAACTTTCTTCAAGTACTCTCACCAAACCACGGCATGCTTTCTCTCTCTCCTGCTCTTGCTTCACGGAGCCGTCAGCCGCTTTGGCAGCCCGGGGGCTGGCTCCTGACCGCAGGCAAAAAGGGGTTTCACCAGGGTTTCCAGAGACTTTGCGAGTGTCTCTGGGTCCCCCGGAATTTCCCCTTACCTCCCACTGTCTCTTCGGGACAGCTTGGGTCCAATGGACCGTCCAAACGATCAGGATTCAACGGGTCATCTGGAGTAACCAGAAAACCCGTGGTAGCGCAGCGACGCGTGGCTCCTCCCCCACTGCGCCACCACATTCTCAACAACCTTCGCCAAGAAGGGGAGGTTGGAGACTGGACGATAATTAGCTAGCTCCATTGGGTCGAGCGAAGGCCTCTTGAGCAAGGGTCTCACCACCGCCTCTTTCAAGGTGGTTGGTAAGTATCCCTCACCCAGTGAGGCGTTCACCAGGCCCAGGAGCCAGCCTCGTGTCACCTCCCAGGCTGCCAGCACCAGCCAGGAGGGGC
The DNA here is from genome assembly GCF_964273705.1 of Natrix helvetica. Lineage (NCBI taxonomy): Eukaryota > Metazoa > Chordata > Lepidosauria > Squamata > Natricidae > Natrix > Natrix helvetica. The sequence goes on from NC_138555.1 coordinate 43,631,739, forward strand.
ACGGGTCCATTAAACATGTGGAGGGTCGCAGCCGTCCACGCAACCTGTCCAAATCCTCGGGGGCAACAGAGTCAAACTCCTCCCAGAATGGTCTCTCAAGACTCGCTGTTGGCGGCTCGTCTGGTCCACTGACGGAGGTCCACCCGCTCCGGATCTGATCGATTTTGTCCTGAAGATATTCCCCAAACTCCTCTGCTCTACCCTGTAAGGGTGTCTCCCGCGCCCCCTGTGACAAAAGGGAGCGGGTCGCCCGAAACAGGGCGGCAGGGCGGTTATCCGCGGACGCAATAAGGGCAGCACAATATCTACGTTTGGCCGCTCTTATTGCCACAAGGTAAGTCCGCAAATAGGCTCTTACCTGTGTTCGGTCAGATTCGGAGCGTGAGGACCTCCACCTGCTCTCTAGACGTCTCCTGTGGCGCTTCATCACCCTAAGCTCCTCAGTGAACCAAGGAGCCCGGGTGGGTCGATGCCGCAGGAGAGGTCGCAAAGGCGCAACCCGGTCCAAGGCCCCAGTCGTCGCCCTATTCCAGGCAGTCACTAGGTCCTCGGAGCGGGAGCGGGACAAGGCTACAGGTATTGGCCCAAGCTCCGTCTGGAATCTATCCGATTCCATCAGGTGCCTGGGGCGGTACCAGTTTATAGAGTCTGGTTCCGCCTCCTCGTGGTGGGGGATAGCGCCAGGGAAGTCCAGTCGGAGGGATGAGTGGTCTTACCATGACAGGGGCGTGATGACTAAATCCCCTATTCCCAGATCACTCGTCCACTGCTCAGATACAAAAATGAGGTCCAGTGTGTGGCCCCCATCGTGAGTGGGGCCCTGCACTAATTGGGTCAGGTCCATGGCCGTCATGGAAGCCATGAACTCCCGAGCCACCTCAGAAGCCGCTCCCGCCGACGGCAAATTGAAGTCCCCCATGACCAGAAGTCTGGGAGTCTCAATTGCCGTTGATGAGATTAGCTCGAGGAGCTTGGGCAGGGCTGCTGATGCATAGCGAGGAGCCAAGTATACAATCAGCAAGCCCCACTGCCTCCCTGGGCCCCAGTTCACACCAAGGGACTCACACCCGGGTATCTGAGGGACAGTGAACACCCTCGGCTCTAAACATTCCCGAATAACCACCGCCACCCCACCACCCTTACCCAGGGCCCGGGGCTGATGGAATGCCCGGAAACCTGGTGGGCACATTTCCACGAGGGGTAAACCACCGTCGTGGCCCAACCAGGTCTCTGTTATCCCCGCAAGGTCTAGCTCCCCCTCTGAGATCAACTCATTAATGAGGGGGGCCTTGTTGGTAACAGACCTTGCGTTGCAAAGCATCAGCCGCAGGCCCTGGCTCTGTAGCACCTGTCCACCTAGACTGCAGGGGTTGGTACAAGCGACCGGGCATAACCAGCAGCCACGGTCTCCCAACTGACCTTGAGATCTTATCCTGTCCTCGCATCCCTTCCTCCCCACGACCGTTGTAATAGGACAACCCTCTGCTCGAATGATCTTTACTTTCCCCACCACCACCGCATCCCCGTCCTTCCTAGACTCACCCATTTGTCCGGCACTGGCTCTCCTCCCGGTCTGAATAGCCCTCCCCCCCACGCTGGAACCCCCTAAAAAAGATAAAAAACATTTTACTAAAAATCCCCTTAGCTTCCGGTTCCTGCACCTCTCGGGGTCCACGAACCCGTCCTCGAGGCGGGCCCTTGAAAGAGCCAAGGGCCAAACCTGCGAGAGAGGGGCCTCCCGCAGGCGGAGCAAATCTAGCCTCGAATAAATTATTATCAAAGTTCCAATAGGGGTTAAGGTGCTGTAGGTGGTAAGAATAAGTCGGTAACGGGGGAAGGTTGAAGGCATTAGTCCCATAAACCAATGTGGGAGGTAAGAGGCATTGTCCTAGATAATTCTTCAGTAAAGAGTGGGGGGGGAGCAGATGTCCAAATGATGGGATTAGACGGATGCGGCGAGAATGGTAAGAGTGGTAGAAAAATGGGTGATAGCCCTAACTGTAAAGTTGGTGAAAACCCTCTGTAGTCTTAGATGGTCCTAGGTGGGGATAAGCTCAGGAACAGAGATTCAGGGTCCTTGGTGGGTGGGGGGGGCAGTCTTGGCCCAGGTATCCAGATAGTCAAACTCCCAGGCAGCGTTCCAGCCTCTCCATGGTCACAGGCCCGGTCCATGGGCCTTGGCCAGATCTCCCAGAGGCCTCAGATGATCCAAGCCCCACAACCACCATAACCACCATCTTCTCCCATTCTGTCCTGGCTCCCACCTGAAGGGTCCAGTAGTCCAGGCTCTCACCCAGTGCTCACCCAGCGTTCCTAAATTCCAGGCATAGGTCTTCCTGCGTCTTCCCATCAGTGCCGGCCTCCAGGAGTCACCAGGAGCCGACAGAGGATGATACGAAGCCTCGGTGAAAAGCCCCTGCAAGGCCCTTGGCAGAGGCATTTTACAAGTAAAAAATACAAGCAGGTCTTCTTTCAGCCTTTCCAAATCGGCTGTCTCGCCTCTCTGCCGGCCGCTCTGTCGTCTCCACTTTGCACGGCCTGTGAGTTTTAAAAACGTCTGAGTGAATGCAAGAAGAGGGAGGAAGTAGAGGGGCTGAAAGTGTGTCCTTGTGCACAGGCTGTGAGTTTTAAAAATGTCTGAGTGAATGGAGGAACAGGAAAGAGGCAGAGGGGCTGGAAGTGTCTATGCTTTGCACAGGCTGTGAGTTTTGAAAACCTCTGAATGAATCCAGGAAGAGGGAAGAGGCAGAGGGGCTAGAAGTGTGTGCTTTGCACGGGCTGTGAGTTTTAAAAACGTCTGACTGAATCCAGGAACAGGGAAGAAGCAGAGTGGCTGAAAGTGTGTGCACATTCTGTGAGTTTTAAAAACGTCTGAGTGAATGCAGGAAGAGGGAAGAGGCAGTGGGGCTGGAACTGTGTGCTTTGCACAGCCTGTGAGTTTTAAAAACGTCTGAGTGAATGCAGGAAGAGGGAAGAAGTAGAGGGGCTGAAAGTGTGTCCTTGTGCACAGGCTGTGAGTTTTAAAATGTCTGAATGAATCCAGGAACAGGGAAGAGGCAGAGGGGCTGGAAGTGTGTGTGTGTGCACAGGCTGTGAGTTTTAAAACGTCTGACTGAATCCAGGAAGAGGGAAGAGGCAGTGGGGCTGGAACTGTGTGCTTTGCACGGCCTGTGAGTTTTAAAAACGTCTGAGTGAATGCAGGAAGAGGGAAGAAGTAGAGGGGCTGAAAGTGTGTCCTTGTGCACAGGCTGTGAGTTTTAAAATGTCTGAATGAATCCAGGAAAAGGGAAGAAGTAGAGGGGCTGAAAGTGTGTCCTTGTGCACAGGCTGTGAGTTTTAAAATGTCTGAATGAATCCAGGAAGAGGGAAGAGGCAGAAGAGCTAGAAGTGTCTGCGTGTGCACAGGCTGTGAGTTTTAAAACATCTGAGTGAATCCAAGAAGAGGGAAGAGGCAGAGGGGGTGGAACTGTGTGCTTTGCACGGGCTGTGAGATTTTAAAACGTCTGATTGAATCCAGGAAGAGGGAAGAGGCAGAGGGGCTGGAACTGTGTGCTTTACATGGCCTGTGAGTTTTAAAAACGTCTGAGTGAATGCAGGAAGAGGGAAGAAGTAGAGCGGCTGAAAGTTTGTCCTTGTGCACAGGCTGTGAGTTTTAAAATGTCTGAATGAATCCAGGAACAGGGAAGAGGCAGAGGGGCTGGAAGTGTGTGTGTGTGCACAGGCTGTGAGTTTTAAAACGTCTGACTGAATCCAGGAAGAGGGAAGAGGCAGTGCAGCTGGAACTGTGTGCTTTGCACGGCCTGTGAGTTTTAAAAACGTCTGAGTGAATGCAGGAAGAGGGAAGAAGTAGAGGGGCTGAAAGTGTGTCCTTGTGCACAGGCTGTGAGTTTTAAAATGTCTGAATGAATCCAGGAACAGGGAAGAAGTAGAGGGGCTGAAAGTGTGTCCTTGTGCACAGGCTGTGAGTTTTAAAATGTCTGAATGAATCCAGGAACAGGGAAGAGGCAGAGGGGCTGGAAGTGTGTGTGTGTGCACAGGCTGTGAGTTTTAAAACGTCTGACTGAATCCAGGAAGAGGGAAGAGGCAGTGGGGCTGGAACTGTGTGCTTTGCACGGCCTGTGAGTTTTAAAAACGTCTGAGTGAATGCAGGAAGAGGGAAGAAGTAGAGGGGCTGAAAGTGTGTCCTTGTGCACAGGCTGTGAGTTTTAAAATGTCTGAATGAATCCAGGAACAGGGAAGAAGTAGAGGGGCTGAAAGTGTGTCCTTGTGCACAGGCTGTGAGTTTTAAAATGTCTGAATGAATCCAGGAACAGGGAAGAAGTAGAGGGGCTGAAAGTGTGTCCTTGTGCACAGGCTGTGAGTTTTAAAATGTCTGAATGAATCCAGGAAGAGGGAAGAGGCAGAAGAGCTAGAAGTGTCTGCGTGTGCACAGGCTGTGAGTTTTAAAACATCTGAGTGAATCCAAGAAGAGGGAAGAGGCAGAGGGGGTGGAACTGTGTGCTTTGCACGGGCTGTGAGATTTTAAAACGTCTGATTGAATCCAGGAAGAGGGAAGAGGCAGAGGGGCTGGAACTGTGTGCTTTACATGGCCTGTGAGTTTTAAAAACGTCTGAGTGAATACAGGAACAGGGAAGAAGCAGAGGGGTTGAAAGTGTGTGTGTGCGCACAGGCTGTGAGTTTTAAAAACTCTAATTGAATGCAGGAAGAGGGAAGAGGCAGAGGGGCTGGAACTGTGTGTGCTTTGCACAGGCTGTGAGTTTTTAAAATGTCTGAGTGAATCCAGGAACAGGGAAGAGGCAGAGGGGTTGGAAGTGTGTGTGCTTTGCACAGGCTGTGACTTTTATAAACTCTAATTGAATTCAGGAAGAGGGAAGAGGCCGAGGGGCTGGAAGTGTGTGTGCTTTGCACAGGCTGTGAGTTTTAAAACATCTGACTGAATGCAGGAAGAGGGAAAAGGCAGTGGGGCTGGAACTGTGTGCTTTGCACGGCCTGTGAGTTTTAAAAACGTCTGAGTGAATGCAGGAAGAGGGAAGAGGCAGAAGAGCTGGAAGTGTGTGTGCTTTGCACAGGCTGTGAGTTGAATTCAGGAAGAGGGAAGAGGCCGAGGGGCTGGAAGTGTGTGTCCTTGTGCACGGGCTGTGAATTTTAAAATGTCTGAGTGAATCCAGGAAGAGGGACGAGGCAGAAGGGCTGGAACTGTGTGCTTTGCACGGCCTGTGAGTTTTAAAAACATCTGAGTGAATCCAGGAACAGGGAAGAAGCAGAGGGGCTGAAAGTGTTGGCATAGGCTGTGAGTTTTAAAAACGTCTGAGTGAATCCAGGAAGAGGGACGAGGCAGACGGGCTGGAAGTGTGTCCGTGTGCACAGGCTTTGAGTTTTAAAAACCTCTGAGTGAATCCAGGAACAGGGAAGAAGCAGAGGGGCTGGAATTGTGTGCGTGTGCACAGGTTGTCAGTTTTAAAAACTCTAATTGAATCCAGGAAGAGGGAAGAGGCCGAGGGGCTGGAAGTGTGTGTGCTTTGCACAGGCTGTGAGTTTTAAAAACCTCTGAATGAATCTAGGAAGAGGGACGAGGCAGAAGGGCTGGAACTGTGTGCTTTGCACGGCCTGTGAGTTTTAAAAACATCTGAGTGAATCCAGGAACAGGGAAGAAGCAGAGGGGCTGAAAGTGTTGGCATAGGCTGTAAGTTTTAAAAACGTCTGAGTGAATGCAGGAAGAGGGAAAAGGCAGAAGAGCTGGAAGTGTGTGTGCTTTGCACAGGCTGTGAGTTTTTTAAACTCTAATTGAATTCAGGAAGATGGAAGAGGCCGAGGGGCTGGAAGTGTGTGTCCTTGTGCACAGGCTGTGAGTTTTAAAATGTCTGAGTGAATCCAGGAAGAGGGACGAGGCAGAGGGGCTGGAATTGTCCGTGTGTGCACAGGATGTGAGTTTTAAAATGTCTGACTGAATGCAGGAAGAGGGAAGAGGCAGAGGGGCTGGAAGTGTGTGGGTGGCTGCACAGGCTATGAGTTTTAAAACGTCTGAGTGAATGCAGGAAGAGGGTAGAGGCAGAGGGGCTGGAAGTGTGTGTGTCTACAAGCTGTGAGTTTTAAAACATCTGAGTGAATCCAGGAAGAGTGACAAGGCAGAGAGGCTGGAGGTGTGTCTGTGTGCACAGGCTGTGAGTTTTAAATATGTCTGAGTGAATCCAGGAAGAGGGAAGAGGCAGAAGTGCTGGAAGTGTATGCATGTGCAAAGGCTGTGAGTTTTAAAAATGTCTGAGTGAATCCAGGAAGAGGGAAGTGGCAGAAGGGCTGGAAGTGTGTGCTCGTGTACAGGCTGTGAGTTTTAAAAACCTCTGAATGAATCCAGGAATAGGGAAGAGGCAGAGGGGCTGGAAGTGTGTCCGTGTGCACAGGCTTTGAGTTTTAAAAACCTCTGAATGAATCTAGGAAGAGGGACGAGGCAGAGGGGCTGGAACTGTGTGCTTTGCACGGCCTGTGAGTTTTTAAAACTCTGATTCAATCCAGGAAGAGGCAGAAGGTCTGGAGGTGTGTCCGTGTGCACAGGCTGTGATTTTTAAAAACTCCTGAGTGAATCCAGGAAGAGGAAAGAGGCAGAGGGGCTGGAACTGTGTTCTTTGCACGTCCTGTGAGTTTTAAAAATGTCTGAGTGAATCCAGAAACAGGCAAGAAGCAGAGGAGCTGAAAGTGTCTGTGTGTGCACAGGCTGTGAGTTTTAAAAACGTCTGAATGAATCCAGGAAGAGGGACGAGGCAGAGGGGCTGGAGGTGTGTCTGTGTGCACAGGCTGTGAGTTTTAAAAATGTCTGAGTGAATCGAGGAAGAGGGAAGAGGCAGAAGTGCTGGAAGTGTATGCATGTCGAAAGGCTGTGAGTTTTAAAACGTCTGAGTGAATCCGGGAAGAAGGAAGCGGAAGATGGACTGGAAGTGTGTATGCTTTGCACAAGCTGTGAGTTTCAAAACGTCTGACTGAATGCAGGAAGAGGGAAGAGGCAGAGGGGCTGGAACTGTGTTCTTTGCATGGCCTGTGAGTTTTAAAAATGTCTGAGTGAATCCAGGAACAGGGAAGAAGCAGAGGAGCTGAAAGTGTCTGCGTGTACACAGGCTGTGAGATTTAAAAACGTCTGAGTGAATGCAGGAACAGGGAAGAGGCAGAGGGGCTGGAAGTGCGTGTGTGTACAAGATGTGAGTTTTAAAACCTCTGAGTGAACAAGAAGAGGGAAGAGGCAGAGGGGCTGAAAGTGTGTGCGTGTGCAGAGGCTGTGAGTTTTTAAAATGTCTGAGTGAATGGAGGAACAGGAAAGAGACAGAGGGGCTGGAAGTGTGTATGCTTTGCACAGGCTGTGAGTTTTAAAAACCTCTGAATGAATCCAGGAAGAGGGAAGAGGCAGAGGGGCTGGAAGTGCGTGTGTCTACAAGCTGTGAGTTTTAAAACTTCTGAGTGAATCCAGGAAGAGGGACGAGGCAGAGGGGCTGGAGGTGTGTGTGTGTGCACAGGCTGTGAGTTTTAAAAATGTCTTAGTGAATCCAGGAAGAGGGAAGTGGCAGAAGGGCTGGAAGTGTTTGTGTGTGCACAGGCTGTGAGTTTTAAAACAACTGAGTGAATACAGGAACAGGGAAGAGGCAGAGGGGCTGGAAGTGTGTATGCTTTGCATAGGCTGTGAGTTTTAAAAACCTCTGAATCAATCCAGGAAGAGGGAAGAGGCAGAGGGGCTGGAAGTGTGTGTGTGGGTGCACAGGCTATGAGTTTTAAAACGTCTGAGTGAATGCAGGAAGAGGGTAGAAGCAGAAGTGCTGGAAGTGTGTGCTGTGCATAGCCTGTGAGTTTTAAAAATGTCTGAGTGAATCCAGAAAGAGGGTAGAGGCAGAGGGGCTGGAAGTGTGTGTGTCTACAAGCTGTGAGTTTTAAAACATCTGAGTGAATCCAGGAAGAGTGACAAGGCAGAGAGGCTGGAGGTGTGTCTGTGTGCACAGGCTGTGAGTTTTAAATATGTCTGAGTGAATCCAGGAAGAGGGAAGAGGCAGAAGTGCTGGAAGTGTATGCATGTGCAAAGGCTGTGAGTTTTAAAAATGTCTGAGTGAATCCAGGAAGAGGGAAGTGGCAGAAGGGCTGGAAGTGTGTGCGCGTGTACAGGCTGTGAGTTTTAAAAACCTCTGAATGAATCCAGGAATAGGGAAGAGGCAGAGGGGCTGGAAGTGTGTCCGTGTGCACAGGCTTTGAGTTTTAAAAACCTCTGAATGAATCTAGGAAGAGGGACGAGGCAGAGGGGCTGGAACTGTGTGCTTTGCACGGCCTGTGAGTTTTTAAAACTCTGATTCAATCCAGGAAGAGGCAGAAGGTCTGGAGGTGTGTCCGTGTGCACAGGCTGTGATTTTTAAAAACTCCTGAGTGAATCCAGGAAGAGGAAAGAGGCAGAGGGGCTGGAAGTGGGTGTGTGTACAAGCTGTGAGTTTTAAAACGTCTGAATCAATCCAGGAAGAGAAAAGAGGCAGAGGGGCTGGAAGTGTATGCATGTGCAAAGGCTGTGAGTTTTAAAAACCTCTGAATCAATCCAGGAAGAGGGAAGAGGCAGAGGGGCTGGAAGTGTGTGTGTGGGTGCACAGGCTATGAGTTTTAAAACGTCTGAGTGAATGCAGGAAGAGGGACGAGGCAGGGGGGCTGGAACTGTGTGCTTTGCACGGCCTGTAAGTTTTAAAAACGTCTGAGTGAATGCAGGAAGAGGGAAGAGGCATAAGAGCTAGAAGTGTGTGTGCTTTGCACAGGCTGTGAGTTTTTTAAACTCTAATTGAATTCAGGAAGAGGGAAGAGGCCGAGGGGCTGGAAGTGTGTGTCCTTGTGCACAGGCTGTGAGTTTTAAAATGTCTGAGTTAATCCAGGAAGAGGGACGAGGCAGAGGGGCTGGAATTGTCCGTGTGTGCACAGGATGTGAGTTTTAAAATGTCTGACTGAATGCAGGAAGAGGGAAGAGGCAGAGGGGCTGGAATTGTCCGTGTGTGCACAGGATGTGAGTTTTAAAATATCTGACTGAATGCAGGAAGAGGGAAGAGGCAGAGGGGCTGGAACTGTGTTCTTTGCACGTCCTGTGAGTTTTAAAAATGTCTGAGTGAATCCAGAAACAGGCAAGAAGCAGAGGAGCTGAAAGTGTCTTTGTGTGCACAGGCTGTGAGTTTTAAAAACGTCTGAATGAATCCAGGAAGAGGGAAGAGGCAGAGGGGCTGGAAGTGTGTGTGTCTAGAAGCTGTGAGTTTTAAAACTTCTGAGTGAATCCAGGAAGAGGGACGAGGCAGAGGGGCTGGAGGTGTGTGTGTGTGCACAGGCTGTGAGTTTTAAAAATGTCTGAGTGAATCGAGGAAGAGGGAAGAGGCAGAAGTGCTGGAAGTGTATGCATGTCGAAAGGCTGTGAGTTTTAAAACGTCTGAGTGAATCCGGGAAGAAGGAAGCAGAAGATGGCCTGGAAGTGTGTATGCTTTGCACAAGCTGTGAGTTTCAAAACGTCTGACTGAATGCAGGAAGAGGGAAGAGGCAGAGGGGCTGGAACTGTGTTCTTTGCATGGCCTGTGAGTTTTAAAAATGTCTGAGTGAATCCAGGAACAGGGAAGAAGCAGAGGAGCTGAAAGTGTCTGCGTGTGCACAGGCTGTGAGATTTAAAAACGTCTGAGTGAATGCAGGAACAGGGAAGAGGCAGAGGGGCTGGAAGTGCGTGTGCGTACAAGCTGTGAGTTTTAAAACCTCTGAGTGAACAAGAAGAGGGAAGAGGCAGAGGGGCTGAAAGTGTGTGCGTGTGCAGAGGCTGTGAGTTTTTAAAATGTCTGAGTGAATGGAGGAACAGGAAAGAGACAGAGGGGCTGGAAGTGTGTATGCTTTGCACAGGCTGTGAGTTTTAAAAACCTCTGAATGAATCCAGGAAGAGGGAAGAGGCAGAGGGGCTGGAAGTGCGTGTGTCTACAAGCTGTGAGTTTTAAAACTTCTGAGTGAATCCAGGAAGAGGGACGAGGCAGAGGGGCTGGAGGTGTGTGTGTGTGCACAGGCTGTGAGTTTTAAAAATGTCTTAGTGAATCCAGGAAGAGGGAAGTGGCAGAAGGGCTGGAAGTGTTTGTGTGTGCACAGGCTGTGAGTTTTAAAAACCTCTGAATCAATCCAGTAAGAGGAAAGAGGCAGAGGGGCTGGAAGTGTATGCATGTGCAAAGGCTGTGAGTTTTAAAAACCTCTGAATCAATCCAGGAAGAGGGAAGAGGCAGAGGGGCTGGAAGTGTGTGTGTGGGTGCACAGGCTATGAGTTTTAAAACGTCTGAGTGAATGCAGGAAGAGGGTAGAAGCAGAAGTGCTGGAAGTGTGTGCTGTGCATAGCCTGTGAGTTTTAAAAATGTCTGAGTGAATCCAGAAAGAGGGTAGAGGCAGAGGGGCTGGAAGTGTGTGTGTCTACAAGCTGTGAGTTTTAAAACATCTGAGTGAATCCAGGAAGAGTGACACGGCAGAGGGGCTGGAGGTGTGTCTGTGTGCACAGGCTGTGAGTTTTAAATATGTCTGAGTGAATCCAGGAAGAGGGAAGAGGCAGACGTGCTGGAAGTGTATGCATGTGCAAAGGCTGTGAGTTTTAAAAACCTCTGAATGAATCCAGGAATAGGGAAGAGGCAGAGGGGCTGGAAGTGTGTGTGTGTGCACAGGCTGTGAGTTTTAAAACGTCTGACTGAATCCAGGAAGAGGGAAGAGGCAGTGGGGCTGGAACTGTGTGCTTTGCACGGCCTGTGAGTTTTAAAAACGTCTGAGTGAATGCAGGAAGAGGGAAGAAGTAGAGGGGCTGAAAGTGTGTCCTTGTGCACAGGCTGTGAGTTTTAAAATGTCTGAATGAATCCAGGAACAGGGAAGAAGTAGAGGGGCTGAAAGTGTGTCCTTGTGCACAGGCTGTGAGTTTTAAAATGTCTGAATGAATCCAGGAAGAGGGAAGAGGCAGAAGAGCTAGAAGTGTCTGCGTGTGCACAGGCTGTGAGTTTTAAAACATCTGAGTGAATCCAAGAAGAGGGAAGAGGCAGAGGGGGTGGAACTGTGTGCTTTGCACGGGCTGTGAGATTTTAAAACATCTGATTGAATCCAGGAAGAGGGAAGAGGCAGAGGGGCTGGAACTGTGTGCTTTACATGGCCTGTGAGTTTTAAAAACGTCTGAGTGAATCCAGGAACAGGGAAGAAGCAGAGGGGTTGAAAGTGTGTGTGTGCGCACAGGCTGTGAGTTTTAAAAACTCTAATTGAATGCAGGAAGAGGGAAGAGACAGAGGGGCTGGAACTCTGTGTGCTTTGCACAGGCTGTGAGTTTTTAAAATGTCTGAGTGAATCCAGGAACAGGGAAGAGGCAGAGGGGTTGGAAGTGTTTGTGCTTTGCACAGGCTGTGACTTTTATAAACTCTAATTGAATTCAGGAAGAGGGAAGAGGCCGAGGGGCTGGAAGTGTGTGTGCTTTGCACAGGCTGTGAGTTTTAAAACATCTGACTGAATGCAGGAAGAGGGAAAAGGCAGTGGGGCTGGAACTGTGTGCTTTGCACGGCCTGTGAGTTTTAAAAACGTCTGAGTGAATTCAGGAAGAGGGAAGAGGCCGAGGGGCTGGAAGTGTGTGTCCTTGTGCACGGGCTGTGAGTTTTAAAATGTCTGAGTGAATCCAGGAAGAGGGACGAGGCAGAAGAGCTGGAAGTGTCTCCGTGTGCACAGGCCGTGAGTTTTAAAACATCTGAGTGAATCCAAGAAGAGGGAAGAGGCAGAGAGGGTGGAAGTGTGCGTGTGTGCACAGGCTGTGAGTTTTAAAACATCTGAGTGAATGCAGGAACAGGGAAGAGGCAGAGGGGATGGAACTGTGTGCTTTGCACGGCCTGTGAGTTTTAAAAACATCTGAGTGAATCCAGGAAGAGGGAAGTGGCAGAAGGGCTGGAAGTGTTTGTGTGTGCACAGGCTGTGAGTTTTAAAACATCTGAGTGAATGCAGGAACAGGGAAGAGGCAGAGGGGCTGAAAGTGTGGGCATAGGCTGTGAGTTTTAAAAACGTCTGAGTGAATCCAGGAAGAGGGAAGTGGCAGAAGGGCTGGAAGTGTTTGTGTGTGCACAGGCTGTGAGTTTTAAAACATCTGAGTGAATGCAGGAACAGGGAAGAGGCAGAGGGGCTGAAAGTGTGGGCATAGGCTGTGAGTTTTAAAAACGTCTGAGTGAATCCAGGAAGAGAGAAGTGGCAGACAGGCTGGAAGTGTGTGTGCTTTGCACAGGCTGTGATTTTTTAAAACCTCTGAGTGAATCCAGGAAGAGGGAAGTGGCAGAGGGGCTGGAATTGTGTGCGTGTGCACAGGTTGTCAGTTTTAAAACGCCTGAGGGAATCCAGGAAGAGGGAAGAGGCAGAGGGGCTGGAAGTGTCTGCGTGTGCACAGGCTGTCAGTTTTAAAACATCTGAGTGAATCCAAGAAAAGGGAAGAGGCAGAGGGGCTGGAAGTGTGTGCATGTGCACAGGCTGTGAGTTTTAAAAACCTCTGAGTGAATCCAGGAAGAGGGAAGTGGCAGAGGGGTTCAAAGTGTGTGTGTTTGTGCGTGTGGACAGGCTGTGAGTTTTAAAAACGTCTGAGTGAATCCAGGAACAGGGAAGAAGCAGAGGGGTTGAAAGTGTGTGCGTGTGCACAGGCTGTGAGTTTTAAAACATCTGAGTGAATCCCAGAAGGGGGAAGAGGCAGAAGAGCTGGAAGTGTCTGGGTGTGCACAGGCTGTGAGATTTAAAAACGTCTGAGTGAATCCAGGAACAGGGAAGAAGCAGAGGGGTTGAAAGTGTGTCCGTGTGCACAGGCTGTGAGTTTCAAAACATCTGAGTGAATCCAGGAACAGGGAAGAAGCAGAGGAGCTGAAAGTGTCTGCGTGTGCACAGGCTGTGAGATTTAAAAACGTCTGAGTGAATGCAGGAACAGGGAAGAGGCAGAGGGGCTGGAAGTGCGTGTGTGTACAAGCTGTGAGTTTTAAAACATCTGAGTGAATGCAGGAAGAGGGTAGAAGCAGAAGTGCTGGAAGTGTGTTCTGTGCATAGCCTGTGAGTTTTAAAAATGTCTGAGTGAATCCAGAAAGAGGGTAGAGGCAGAGGGGCTGGAAGTGTGTGTGTCTACAAGCTGTGAGTTTTAAAACATCTGAGTGAATCCAGGAAGAGTGACAAGGCAGAGGGGCTGGAGGTGTGTCTGTGTGCACAGGCTGTGAGTTTTAAATATGTCTGAGTGAATCCAGGAAGAGGGAAGAGGCAGAAGTTCTGGAAGTGTATGCATGTGCAAAGGCTGTGATTTTAAAAATGTCTGAGTGAATCCAGGAAGAGGGAAGTGGCAGAAGGGCTGGAAGTGTGTGCGCGTGCACAGGCTGTGAGTTTTAAAAACCTCTGAATTAATCCAGGAATAGGGAAGAGGCAGAGGGGCTGGAAGTGTGTCCGTGTGCACAGGCTTTGAGTTTTAAAAACCTCTGAATGAATCTAGGAAGAGGGACTAGGCAGAGGGGCTGGAACTGTGTGCTTTGCACGGCCTGTGAGTTTTTAAAACTCTGATTCAATCCAGGAAGAGGCAGAAGGTCTGGAGGTGTGTCCGTGTGCACAGGCTGTGATTTTTAAAAACCTCTGAATGAATCCAGGAAGAGGAAAGAGGCAGAGGGGCTGGAAGTGTGTGTGTGTGTGTACAAGCTGTGAGTTTTAAAACGTCTGAGTGAATGCAGGAAGGGGGAAGAGGCAGAGGGGCTGGAAGTGTGTATGCTTTGCACAGGCTGTGAGTTTTAAAAACCTCTGAATCAATCCAGGAAGAGGAAAGAGGCAGAGGGGCTGGAAGTGTGTGTGTCTACAAGCTGTGAGTTTTAAAACTTCTGAGTGAATCCAGGAAGAGGGACGAGGCAGAGGGGCTGGAGGTGTGTGTTTGTGCACAGGCTGTGAGTTTTAAAAATGTCTGAGTGAATCCAGGAAGAGGGAAGTGTCAGAAGGGCTGGAAGTGTGTGCTTTGCACGGCCTGTGAGTTTTTAAAACGTCTGAGTGAATGCAGGAAGAGGGAAGAGGCAGAGGGGCTGGAACTCTGTGTGCTTTGCACAGGCTGTGAGTTTTTAAAATGTCTGAGTGAATCCAGGAACAGGGAAGAGGCAGAGGGGTTGGAAGTGTTTGTGCTTTGCACAGGCTGTGACTTTTATAAACTCTAATTGAATTCAGGAAGAGGGAAGAGGCCGAGGGGCTGGAAGTGTGTGTGCTTTGCACAGGCTGTGAGTTTTAAAACATCTGACTGAATGCAGGAAGAGGGAAAAGGCAGTGGGGCTGGAACTGTGTGCTTTGCACGGCCTGTGAGTTTTAAAAATGTCTGAGTGAATGCAGGAAGAGGGAAGAGGCAGAAGAGCTGGAAGTGTGTGTGCTTTGCACAGGCTGTGAGTTGAATTCAGGAAGAGGGAAGAGGCCGAGGGGCTGGAAGTGTGTGTCCTTGTGCACGGGCTGTGAGTTTTAAAATGTCTGAGTGAATCCAGGAAGAGGGACGAGGCAGAAGAGCTGGAAGTGTCTCCGTGTGCACAGGCTGTGAGTTTTAAAACATCTGAGTGAATGCAGGAACAGGGAAGAGGCAGAGGGGCTGGAACTGTGTGCTTTGCACGGCCTGTGAGTTTTAAAAACATCTGAGTGAATCCAGGAACAGGGAAGAAGCAGAGGGGCTGGAAGTGTGTGTGTCTACAAGCTGTGAGGTTTAAAACTTCTGAGTGAATCCAGGAAGAGGGACGAGGCAGAGGGGCTGGAGGTGTGTGTGTGTGCACAGGCTGTGAGTTTTAAAAATGTCTGAGTGAATCCAGGAAGAGGGAAGTGTCAGAAGGGCTGGAAGTGTGTGCTTTGCACGGCCTGTGAGTTTTTAAAACGTCTGAGTGAATGCCGGAAGAGGGAAGAGGCAGAGGGGCTGGAAGTGTGTTCGTGTGCACAGGCGTTGAGTTTTAAAACGTCTGAGTGAATCCAGGAAGAGGGAAGAGACAGAAGGGCTGGAAGTGTGCGTTTACGCACAGGCTCTGAGTTTTAAAAACCTCTGAATGAATCCAGGAACAGGGAAGAAGCAGAGGGGATAAAGTGTGTGCTGTGCACAGCCTGTGAGTTTTAAAAATGTCTGAGTGAATGGAGGAACAGGAAAGAGGCAGAGGGGCTGGAAGTGTCTATGCTTTGCACAGGCTGTGAGTTTTAAAAACCTCTGAATGAATCCAGGAAGAGGGAAGAGGCAGAGGGGCTGGAACTGTGTGCTTTGCACGGCCTGTGAGTTTTAAAAACATCTGAGTGAATCCAGGAACAGGGAAGAAGCAGAGGGGCTGAAAGTGTTGGCATAGGCTGTGAGTTTTAAAACATCTGACTGAATGCAGGAAGAGGGAAAAGGCAGTGGGGCTGGAACTGTGTGCTTTGCACGGCCTGTGAGTTTTAAAAATGTCTGAGTGAATGCAGGAAGAGGGAAGAGGCAGAAGAGCTGGAAGTGTGTGTGCTTTGCACAGGCTGTGAGTTGAATTCAGGAAGAGGGAAGAGGCCGAGGGGCTGGAAGTGTGTGTCCTTGTGCACGGGCTGTGAGTTTTAAAATGTCTGAGTGAATCCAGGAAGAGGGACGAGGCAGAAGAGCTGGAAGTGTCTCCGTGTGCACAGGCTGTGAGTTTTAAAACATCTGAGTGAATGCAGGAACAGGGAAGAGGCAGAGGGGCTGGAACTGTGTGCTTTGCACGGCCTGTGAGTTTTAAAAACATCTGAGTGAATCCAGGAACAGGGAAGAAGCAGAGGGGCTGGAAGTGTGTGTGTCTACAAGCTGTGAGGTTTAAAACTTCTGAGTGAATCCAGGAAGAGGGACGAGGCAGAGGGGCTGGAGGTGTGTGTGTGTGCACAGGCTGTGAGTTTTAAAAATGTCTGAGTGAATCCAGGAAGAGGGAAGTGTCAGAAGGGCTGGAAGTGTGTGCTTTGCACGGCCTGTGAGTTTTTAAAACGTCTGAGTGAATGCCGGAAGAGGGAAGAGGCAGAGGGGCTGGAAGTGTGTTCGTGTGCACAGGCGTTGAGTTTTAAAACGTCTGAGTGAATCCAGGAAGAGGGAAGAGACAGAAGGGCTGGAAGTGTGCGTTTACGCACAGGCTCTGAGTTTTAAAAACCTCTGAATGAATCCAGGAACAGGGAAGAAGCAGAGGGGATAAAGTGTGTGCTGTGCACAGCCTGTGAGTTTTAAAAATGTCTGAGTGAATGGAGGAACAGGAAAGAGGCAGAGGGGCTGGAAGTGTCTATGCTTTGCACAGGCTGTGAGTTTTAAAAACCTCTGAATGAATCCAGGAAGAGGGAAGAGGCAGAGGGGCTGGAACTGTGTGCTTTGCACGGCCTGTGAGTTTTAAAAACATCTGAGTGAATCCAGGAACAGGGAAGAAGCAGAGGGGCTGAAAGTGTTGGCATAGGCTGTGAGTTTTAAAACATCTGACTGAATGCAGGAAGAGGGAAAAGGCAGTGGGGCTGGAACTGTGTGCTTTGCACGGCCTGTGAGTTTTAAAAATGTCTGAGTGAATGCAGGAAGAGGGAAGAGGCAGAAGAGCTGGAAGTGTGTGTGCTTTGCACAGGCTGTGAGTTGAATTCAGGAAGAGGGAAGAGGCCGAGGGGCTGGAAGTGTGTGTCCTTGTGCACGGGCTGTGAGTTTTAAAATGTCTGAGTGAATCCAGGAAGAGGGACGAGGCAGAAGAGCTGGAAGTGTCTCCGTGTGCACAGGCTGTGAGTTTTAAAACATCTGAGTGAATGCAGGAACAGGGAAGAGGCAGAGGGGCTGGAACTGTGTGCTTTGCACGGCCTGTGAGTTTTAAAAACATCTGAGTGAATCCAGGAACAGGGAAGAAGCAGAGGGGCTGGAAGTGTGTGTGTCTACAAGCTGTGAGTTTTAAAACTTCTGAGTGAATCCAGGAAGAGGGACGAGGCAGAGGGGCTGGAGGTGTCTGTGTGTGCACAGGCTGTGAGTTTTAAAAATGTCTGAGTGAATCCAGGAAGAGGGAAGTGTCAGAAGGGCTGGAAGTGTGTGCTTTGCACGGCCTGTGAGTTTTTAAAACGTCTGAGTGAATGCAGGAAGAGGGAAGAGGCAGAGGGGATAGAAGTGTGTGCTTTATTTATTTTATTTTATTTATTTCTTAGATTTTTAAACCGCCCCCTCTCCCAAAAAGGGACTCGGGGCGGTGTACAGTCAGTGCATAAAATACAGACATAACAATAAAATACATTTAAAATACATTAGAGGGGGAGATAGACTGTACAAGAAATAAATACCTAAAAACATCCCAATTAAAACCCCAAACCCAATTAAAATAAATCCCCGGGAGGTAAAACTAAGAAAGTGCCAAGCCAGCTGATTGAAATAGGTGAGTCTTTAACTTTTGACGGAAGGAACGGAGGTCAGTGGTAGTTCGAATATCAGGGGGGAGGTCGTTCCAGAGGGTTGGGCCCATCACAGAGAAGGACCTACTCCTAGGTGTCGCCCGCTGGCATTGCCTAGCGGACGGCACCAGGAGGAGCCCCTCCTTGTGTGAGCGGATAGGTCGCAGGGACGAGTGTGGTAGGATGCGATCCTGCAGATAACTAGGTCCTGTGCCATGGAGCGCTTTAAAGATGGTGATCAATACCTTGAAACGCACCCGGAAGGCCACAGGTAGCCAGTGCAGCTCGCGCAGGAGAGGTGTTACGTGGGAGTAACGTGTACTCCCCATAATAACCCGCGCGGCTGCGTTCTGAACTAGCTGCAGTCTCCGGATGCGTCCCAAGGGAAGCCCCATGTAGAGAGCATTGCAGTAGTCCAGGCGAGACGTCACCAGCGCATGAGTGACCGTGCGCAGGGCACTCCGGTCCAGTAGGGGGCGCAATTGGCGCACCAGGCAAACCTGGTGGAACGCCCCCCTTGCCACGGCTGCCACATGATCCTCCATTGACAGCCGGGCATCAAGGAGGACGCCCAAATTGCGCGCCCGCTCCACAGGGGACAGTTGTTCGCCCCCTATGGCCAGCGATGGAGTCAGCTGGCTGAACCGAGGTGCCGGTACCCACAGCCACTCTGTCTTGGAGGGGTTGAGTTTGAGTCTGTTGTCCCCCATCCAGACCCCGACGGCTTCCAAACACCGGGACATCACTTCGACAGCCTCGTTGGGGTGGTTTGGGGTTGAAATGTACAGCTGAGTATCATCAGCGTACAGGTGGTACTCAACCCCAAAACCACGGATGATCTCACCCAGCGGCTTCACATATGCGTTGAACAGGAGGGGCGAGAGGACCGACCCCTGCGGCACCCCACAAGTGAGTGGCCTCAGGGACGACCTCTGCCCCCCTGTCAACACACATTGCTTCCGGTCGGAGAGGTAGGAGCCGAACCACCGCAAAACGGTGCCTCCGACTCCCATCCCCTCCAACCGGCGCAATAGGATACCATGGTCGATGGTATCAAAAGCCGCCGAGAGGTCTAATAGGACCAGGATAGAGGAACAACCCCTATCTCTGGCCCTCCAGAGATCATCGACCAACGCGACCAAGGCCGTCTCAGTGCTGTGCCCGGGTCGGAAGCCGGACTGGCGTGGGTCTAGATAGTCGGATTCGTCCAGGTGTCGTGGAAATTGCTGCGCCACCACATTCTCAACAACCTTCGCCAAGAAGGGGAGGTTGGAGACTGGACGATAATTAGCTAGCTCCATTGGGTCGAGCGAAGGCCTCTTGAGCAAGGGTCTCACCACCGCCTCTTTCAAGGTGGTTGGTAAGTATCCCTCACCCAGTGAGGCGTTCACCAGGCCCAGGAGCCAGCCTCGTGTCACCTCCCAGGCTGCCAGCACCAGCCAGGAGGGGCACGGGTCCATTAAACATGTGGAGGGTCGCAGCCGTCCACGCAACCTGTCCAAATCCTCGGGGGCAACAGAGTCAAACTCCTCCCAGAATGGTCTCTCAAGACTCGCTGTTGGCGGCTCGTCTGGTCCACTGACGGAGGTCCACCCGCTCCGGATCTGATCGATTTTGTCCTGAAGATATTCCCCAAACTCCTCTGCTCTACCCTGTAAGGGTGTCTCCCGCGCCCCCTGTGACAAAAGGGAGCGGGTCGCCCGAAACAGGGCGGCAGGGCGGTTATCCGCGGACGCAATAAGGGCAGCACAATATCTACGTTTGGCCGCTCTTATTGCCACAAGGTAAGTCCGCAAATAGGCTCTTACCTGTGTTCGGTCAGATTCGGAGCGTGAGGACCTCCACCTGCTCTCTAGACGTCTCCTGTGGCGCTTCATCACCCTAAGCTCCTCAGTGAACCAAGGAGCCCGGGTGGGTCGATGCCGCAGGAGAGGTCGCAAAGGCGCAACCCGGTCCAAGGCCCCAGTCGTCGCCCTATTCCAGGCAGTCACTAGGTCCTCGGAGCGGGAGTGGGACAAGGCTACAGGTATTGGCCCAAGCTCCGTCTGGAATCTATCCGATTCCATCAGGTGCCTGGGGCGGTACCAGTTTATAGAGTCTGGTTCCGCCTCCTCGTGGTGGGGGATAGCGCCAGGGAAGTCCAGTCGGAGGGATGAGTGGTCTTACCATGACAGGGGCGTGATGACTAAATCCCCTATTCCCAGATCACTCGTCCACTGCTCAGATACAAAAATGAGGTCCAGTGTGTGGCCCCCATCGTGAGTGGGGCCCTGCACTAATTGGGTCAGGTCCATGGCCGTCATGGAAGCCATGAACTCCCGAGCCACCTCAGAAGCCGCTCCCGCCGACGGCAAATTGAAGTCCCCCATGACCAGAAGTCTGGGAGTCTCAATTGCCGTTGATGAGATTAGCTCGAGGAGCTTGGGCAGGGCTGCTGATGCATAGCGAGGAGCCAAGTATACAATCAGCAAGCCCCACTGCCTCCCTGGGCCCCAGTTCACACCAAGGGACTCACACCCGGGTATCTGAGGGACAGTGAACACCCTCGGCTCTAAACATTCCCGAATAACCACCGCCACCCCACCACCCTTACCCAGGGCCCGGGGCTGATGGAATGCCCGGAAACCTGGTGGGCACATTTCCACGAGGGGTAAACCACCGTCGTGGCCCAACCAGGTCTCTGTTATCCCCGCAAGGTCTAGCTCCCCCTCTGAGATCAACTCATTAATGAGGGGGGCCTTGTTGGTAACAGACCTTGCGTTGCAAAGCATCAGCCGCAGGCCCTGGCTCTGTAGCACCTGTCCACCTAGACTGCAGGGGTTGGTACAAGCGACCGGGCATAACCAGCAGCCACGGTCTCCCAACTGACCTTGAGATCTTATCCTGTCCTCGCATCCCTTCCTCCCCACGACCGTTGTAATAGGACAACCCTCTGCTCGAATGATCTTTACTTTCCCCACCACCACCGCATCCCCGTCCTTCCTAGACTCACCCATTTGTCCGGCACTGGCTCTCCTCCCGGTCTGAATAGCCCTCCCCCCCACGCTGGAACCCCCTAAAAAAGATAAAAAACATTTTACTAAAAATCCCCTTAGCTTCCGGTTCCTGCACCTCTCGGGGTCCACGAACCCGTCCTCGAGGCGGGCCCTTGAAAGAGCCAAGGGCCAAACCTGCGAGAGAGGGGCCTCCCGCAGGCGGAGCAAATCTAGCCTCGAATAAATTATTATCAAAGTTCCAATAGGGGTTAAGGTGCTGTAGGTGGTAAGAATAAGTCGGTAACGGGGGAAGGTTGAAGGCATTAGTCCCATAAACCAATGTGGGAGGTAAGAGGCATTGTCCTAGATAATTCTTCAGTAAAGAGTGGGGGGGGAGCAGATGTCCAAATGATGGGATTAGACGGATGCGGCGAGAATGGTAAGAGTGGTAGAAAAATGGGTGATAGCCCTAACTGTAAAGTTGGTGAAAACCCTCTGTAGTCTTAGATGGTCCTAGGTGGGGATAAGCTCAGGAACAGAGATTCAGGGTCCTTGGTGGGTGGGGGGGGCAGTCTTGGCCCAGGTATCCAGATAGTCAAACTCCCAGGCAGCGTTCCAGCCTCTCCATGGTCACAGGCCCGGTCCATGGGCCTTGGCCAGATCTCCCAGAGGCCTCAGATGATCCAAGCCCCACAACCACCATAACCACCATCTTCTCCCATTCTGTCCTGGCTCCCACCTGAAGGGTCCAGTAGTCCAGGCTCTCACCCAGTGCTCACCCAGCGTTCCTAAATTCCAGGCATAGGTCTTCCTGCGTCTTCCCATCAGTGCCGGCCTCCAGGAGTCACCAGGAGCCGACAGAGGATGATACGAAGCCTCGGTGAAAAGCCCCTGCAAGGCCCTTGGCAGAGGCATTTTACAAGTAAAAAATACAAGCAGGTCTTCTTTCAGCCTTTCCAAATCGGCTGTCTCGCCTCTCTGCCGGCCGCTCTGTCGTCTCCACTTTGCACGGCCTGTGAGTTTTAAAAACGTCTGAGTGAATGCAAGAAGAGGGAGGAAGTAGAGGGGCTGAAAGTGTGTCCTTGTGCACAGGCTGTGAGTTTTAAAAACCTCTGAATGAATCCAGGAAGAGGGAAGAGGCAGAGGGGCTAGAAGTGTGTGCTTTGCACGGGCTGTGAGTTTTAAAAACGTCTGACTGAATCCAGAAACAGGGAAGAAGCAGAGTGGCTGAAAGTGTGTGCACATTCTGTGAGTTTTAAAAACGTCTGAGTGAATGCAGGAAGAGGGAAGAGGCAGTGGGGCTGGAACTGTGTGCTTTGCACAGCCTGTGAGTTTTAAAAACGTCTGAGTGAATGCAGGAAGAGGGAAGAAGTAGAGGGGCTGAAAGTGTGTCCTTGTGCACAGGCTGTGAGTTTTAAAATGTCTGAATGAATCCAGGAACAGGGAAGAGGCAGAGGGGCTGGAAGTGTGTGTGTGTGCACAGGCTGTGAGTTTTAAAACGTCTGACTGAATCCAGGAAGAGGGAAGAGGCAGTGGGGCTGGAACTGTGTGCTTTGCACGGCCTGTGAGTTTTAAAAACGTCTGAGTGAATGCAGGAAGAGGGAAGAAGTAGAGGGGCTGAAAGTGTGTCCTTGTGCACAGGCTGTGAGTTTTAAAATGTCTGAATGAATCCAGGAACAGGGAAGAAGTAGAGGGGCTGAAAGTGTGTCCTTGTGCACAGGCTGTGAGTTTTAAAATGTCTGAATGAATCCAGGAAGAGGGAAGAAGCAGAAGAGCTAGAAGTGTCTGAGTGTGCACAGGCTGTGAGTTTTAAAACATCTGAGTGAATCCAAGAAGAGGGAAGAGGCAGAGGGGGTGGAACTGTGTGCTTTCCACGGGCTGTGAGATTTTAAAACGTCTGATTGAATCCAGGAAGAGGGAAGAGGCAGAGGGGCTGGAACTGTGTGCTTTACATGGCCTGTGAGTTTTAAAAACGTCTGAGTGAATGCAGGAAGAGGGAAGAAGTAGAGCGGCTGAAAGTGTGTCCTTGTGCACAGGCTGTGAGTTTTAAAATGTCTGAATGAATCCAGGAACAGGGAAGAGGCAGAGGGGCTGGAAGTGTGTGTGTGTGCACAGGCTGTGAGTTTTAAAACGTCTGACTGAATCCAGGAAGAGGGAAGAGGCAGTGCAGCTGGAACTGTGTGCTTTGCACGGCCTGTGAGTTTTAAAAACGTCTGAGTGAATGCAGGAAGAGGGAAGAAGTAGAGGGGCTGAAAGTGTGTCCTTGTGCACAGGCTGTGAGTTTTAAAATGTCTGAATGAATCCAGGAAGAGGGAAGAGGCAGAAGAGCTAGAAGTGTCTGCGTGTGCACAGGCTGTGAGTTTTAAAACATCTGAGTGAATCCAAGAAGAGGGAAGAGGCAGAGGGGGTGGAACTGTGTGCTTTGCACGGGCTGTGAGATTTTAAAACGTCTGATTGAATCCAGGAAGAGGGAAGAGGCAGAGGGGCTGGAACTGTGTGCTTTACATGGCCTGTGAGTTTTAAAAACGTCTGAGTGAATACAGGAACAGGGAAGAAGCAGAGGGGTTGAAAGTGTGTGTGTGCGCACAGGCTGTGAGTTTTAAAAACTCTAATTGAATGCAGGAAGAGGGAAGAGGCAGAGGGGCTGGAACTGTGTGTGCTTTGCACAGGCTGTGAGTTTTTAAAATGTCTGAGTGAATCCAGGAACAGGGAAGAGGCAGAGGGGTTGGAAGTGTGTGTGCTTTGCACAGGCTGTGACTTTTATAAACTCTAATTGAATTCAGGAAGAGGGAAGAGGCCGAGGGGCTGGAAGTGTGTGTGCTTTGCACAGGCTGTGAGTTTTAAAACATCTGACTGAATGCAGGAAGAGGGAAAAGGCAGTGGGGCTGGAACTGTGTGCTTTGCACGGCCTGTGAGTTTTAAAAACGTCTGAGTGAATGCAGGAAGAGGGAAGAGGCAGAAGAGCTGGAAGTGTGTGTGCTTTGCACAGGCTGTGAGTTGAATTCAGGAAGAGGGAAGAGGCCGAAGGGCTGGAAGTGTGTGTCCTTGTGCACGGGCTGTGAATTTTAAAATGTCTGAGTGAATCCAGGAAGAGGGACGAGGCAGAAGGGCTGGAACTGTGTGCTTTGCACGGCCTGTGAGTTTTAAAAACATCTGAGTGAATCCAGGAACAGGGAAGAAGCAGAGGGGCTGAAAGTGTTGGCATAGGCTGTGAGTTTTAAAAACGTCTGAGTGAATCCAGGAAGAGGGACGAGGCAGACGGGCTGGAAGTGTGTCCGTGTGCACAGGCTTTGAGTTTTAAAAACCTCTGAGTGAATCCAGGAACAGGGAAGAAGCAGAGGGGCTGGAATTGTGTGCGTGTGCACAGGTTGTCAGTTTTAAAAACTCTAATTGAATCCAGGAAGAGGGAAGAGGCCGAGGGGCTGGAAGTGTGTGTGCTTTGCACAGGCTGTGAGTTTTAAAAACCTCTGAATGAATCTAGGAAGAGGGACGAGGCAGAAGGGCTGGAACTGTGTGCTTTGCACGGCCTGTGAGTTTTAAAAACATCTGAGTGAATCCAGGAACAGGGAAGAAGCAGAGGGGCTGAAAGTGTTGGCATAGGCTGTAAGTTTTAAAAACGTCTGAGTGAATGCAGGAAGAGGGAAGAGGCAGAAGAGCTGGAAGTGTGTGTGCTTTGCACAGGCTGTGAGTTTTTTAAACTCTAATTGAATTCAGGAAGATGGAAGAGGCCGAGGGGCTGGAAGTGTGTGTCCTTGTGCACAGGCTGTGAGTTTTAAAATGTCTGAGTGAATCCAGGAAGAGGGACGAGGCAGAGGGGCTGGAATTGTCCGTGTGTGCACAGGATGTGAGTTTTAAAATGTCTGACTGAATGCAGGAAGAGGGAAGAGGCAGAGGGGCTGGAAGTGTGTGGGTGGGTGCACAGGCTATGAGTTTTAAAACGTCTGAGTGAATGCAGGAAGAGGGTAGAAGCAGAAGTGCTGGAAGTGTGTGCTGTGCATAGCCTGTGAGTTTTAAAAATGTCTGAGTGAATCCAGAAAGAGGGTAGAGGCAGAGGGGCTGGAAGTGTGTGTGTCTACAAGCTGTGAGTTTTAAAACATCTGAGTGAATCCAGGAAGAGTGACAAGGCAGAGAGGCTGGAGGTGTGTCTGTGTGCACAGGCTGTGAGTTTTAAATATGTCTGAGTGAATCCAGGAAGAGGGAAGAGGCAGAAGTGCTGGAAGTGTATGCATGTGCAAAGGCTGTGAGTTTTAAAAATGTCTGAGTGAATCCAGGAAGAGGGAAGTGGCAGAAGGGCTGGAAGTGTGTGCTCGTGTACAGGCTGTGAGTTTTAAAAACCTCTGAATGAATCCAGGAATAGGGAAGAGGCAGAGGGGCTGGAAGTGTGTCCGTGTGCACAGGCTTTGAGTTTTAAAAACCTCTGAATGAATCTAGGAAGAGGGACGAGGCAGAGGGGCTGGAACTGTGTGCTTTGCACGGCCTGTGAGTTTTTAAAACTCTGATTCAATCCAGGAAGAGGCAGAAGGTCTGGAGGTGTGTCCGTGTGCACAGGCTGTGATTTTTAAAAACTCCTGAGTGAATCCAGGAAGAGGAAAGAGGCAGAGGGGCTGGAACTGTGTTCTTTGCACGTCCTGTGAGTTTTAAAAATGTCTGAGTGAATCCAGAAACAGGCAAGAAGCAGAGGAGCTGAAAGTGTCTGTGTGTGCACAGGCTGTGAGTTTTAAAAACGTCTGAATGAATCCAGGAAGAGGGACGAGGCAGAGGGGCTGGAGGTGTGTCTGTGTGCACAGGCTGTGAGTTTTAAAAATGTCTGAGTGAATCGAGGAAGAGGGAAGAGGCAGAAGTGCTGGAAGTGTATGCATGTCGAAAGGCTGTGAGTTTTAAAACGTCTGAGTGAATCCGGGAAGAAGGAAGCGGAAGATGGACTGGAAGTGTGTATGCTTTGCACAAGCTGTGAGTTTCAAAACGTCTGACTGAATGCAGGAAGAGGGAAGAGGCAGAGGGGCTGGAACTGTGTTCTTTGCATGGCCTGTGAGTTTTAAAAATGTCTGAGTGAATCCAGGAACAGGGAAGAAGCAGAGGAGCTGAAAGTGTCTGCGTGTACACAGGCTGTGAGATTTAAAAACGTCTGAGTGAATGCAGGAACAGGGAAGAGGCAGAGGGGCTGGAAGTGCGTGTGTGTACAAGATGTGAGTTTTAAAACCTCTGAGTGAACAAGAAGAGGGAAGAGGCAGAGGGGCTGAAAGTGTGTGCGTGTGCAGAGGCTGTGAGTTTTTAAAATGTCTGAGTGAATGGAGGAACAGGAAAGAGACAGAGGGGCTGGAAGTGTGTATGCTTTGCACAGGCTGTGAGTTTTAAAAACCTCTGAATGAATCCAGGAAGAGGGAAGAGGCAGAGGGGCTGGAAGTGCGTGTGTCTACAAGCTGTGAGTTTTAAAACTTCTGAGTGAATCCAGGAAGAGGGACGAGGCAGAGGGGCTGGAGGTGTGTGTGTGTGCACAGGCTGTGAGTTTTAAAAATGTCTTAGTGAATCCAGGAAGAGGGAAGTGGCAGAAGGGCTGGAAGTGTTTGTGTGTGCACAGGCTGTGAGTTTTAAAACAACTGAGTGAATACAGGAACAGGGAAGAGGCAGAGGGGCTGGAAGTGTGTATGCTTTGCATAGGCTGTGAGTTTTAAAAACCTCTGAATCAATCCAGGAAGAGGGAAGAGGCAGAGGGGCTGGAAGTGTGTGTGTGGGTGCACAGGCTATGAGTTTTAAAACGTCTGAGTGAATGCAGGAAGAGGGTAGAAGCAGAAGTGCTGGAAGTGTGTGCTGTGCATAGCCTGTGAGTTTTAAAAATGTCTGAGTGAATCCAGAAAGAGGGTAGAGGCAGAGGGGCTGGAAGTGTGTGTGTCTACAAGCTGTGAGTTTTAAAACATCTGAGTGAATCCAGGAAGAGTGACAAGGCAGAGAGGCTGGAGGTGTGTCTGTGTGCACAGGCTGTGAGTTTTAAATATGTCTGAGTGAATCCAGGAAGAGGGAAGAGGCAGAAGTGCTGGAAGTGTATGCATGTGCAAAGGCTGAGAGTTTTAAAAATGTCTGAGTGAATCCAGGAAGAGGGAAGTGGCAGAAGGGCTGGAAGTGTGTGCGCGTGTACAGGCTGTGAGTTTTAAAAACCTCTGAATGAATCCAGGAATAGGGAAGAGGCAGAGGGGCTGGAAGTGTGTCCGTGTGCACAGGCTTTGAGTTTTAAAAACCTCTGAATGAATCTAGGAAGAGGGACGAGGCAGAGGGGCTGGAACTGTGTGCTTTGCACGGCCTGTGAGTTTTTAAAACTCTGATTCAATCCAGGAAGAGGCAGAAGGTCTGGAGGTGTGTCCGTGTGCACAGGCTGTGATTTTTAAAAACTCCTGAGTGAATCCAGGAAGAGGAAAGAGGCAGAGGGGCTGGAAGTGGGTCTGTGTACAAGCTGTGAGTTTTAAAACGTCTGAATCAATCCAGGAAGAGAAAAGAGGCAGAGGGGCTGGAAGTGTATGCATGTGCAAAGGCTGTGAGTTTTAAAAACCTCTGAATCAATCCAGGAAGAGGGAAGAGGCAGAGGGGCTGGAAGTGTGTGTGTGGGTGCACAGGCTATGAGTTTTAAAACGTCTGAGTGAATGCAGGAAGAGGGACGAGGCAGGGGGGCTGGAACTGTGTGCTTTGCACGGCCTGTAAGTTTTAAAAACGTCTGAGTGAATGCAGGAAGAGGGAAGAGGCATAAGAGCTAGAAGTGTGTGTGCTTTGCACAGGCTGTGAGTTTTTTAAACTCTAATTGAATTCAGGAAGAGGGAAGAGGCCGAGGGGCTGGAAGTGTGTGTCCTTGTGCACAGGCTGTGAGTTTTAAAATGTCTGAGTGAATCCAGGAAGAGGGACGAGGCAGAGGGGCTGGAATTGTCCGTGTGTGCACAGGATGTGAGTTTTAAAATGTCTGACTGAATGCAGGAAGAGGGAAGAGGCAGAGGGGCTGGAATTGTCCGTGTGTGCACAGGATGTGAGTTTTAAAATATCTGACTGAATGCAGGAAGAGGGAAGAGGCAGAGGGGCTGGAACTGTGTTCTTTGCACGTCCTGTGAGTTTTAAAAATGTCTGAGTGAATCCAGAAACAGGCAAGAAGCAGAGGAGCTGAAAGTGTCTTTGTGTGCACAGGCTGTGAGTTTTAAAAACGTCTGAATGAATCCAGGAAGAGGGAAGAGGCAGAGGGGCTGGAAGTGTGTGTGTCTACAAGCTGTGAGTTTTAAAACTTCTGAGTGAATCCAGGAAGAGGGACGAGGCAGAGGGGCTGGAGGTGTGTGTGTGTGCACAGGCTGTGAGTTTTAAAAATGTCTGAGTGAATCGAGGAAGAGGGAAGAGGCAGAAGTGCTGGAAGTGTATGCATGTCGAAAGGCTGTGAGTTTTAAAACGTCTGAGTGAATCCGGGAAGAAGGAAGCAGAAGATGGACTGGAAGTGTGTATGCTTTGCACAAGCTGTGAGTTTCAAAACGTCTGACTGAATGCAGGAAGAGGGAAGAGGCAGAGGGGCTGGAACTGTGTTCTTTGCATGGCCTGTGAGTTTTAAAAATGTCTGAGTGAATCCAGGAACAGGGAAGAAGCAGAGGAGCTGAAAGTGTCTGCGTGTGCACAGGCTGTGAGATTTAAAAACGTCTGAGTGAATGCAGGAACAGGGAAGAGGCAGAGGGGCTGGAAGTGCGTGTGCGTACAAGCTGTGAGTTTTAAAACCTCTGGGTGAACAAGAAGAGGGAAGAGGCAGAGGGGCTGAAAGTGTGTGCGTGTGCAGAGGCTGTGAGTTTTTAAAATGTCTGAGTGAATGGAGGAACAGGAAAGAGACAGAGGGGCTGGAAGTGTGTATGCTTTGCACAGGCTGTGAGTTTTAAAAACCTCTGAATGAATCCAGGAAGAGGGAAGAGGCAGAGGGGCTGGAAGTGCGTGTGTCTACAAGCTGTGAGTTTTAAAACTTCTGAGTGAATCCAGGAAGAGGGACGAGGCAGAGGGGCTGGAGGTGTGTGTGTGTGCACAGGCTGTGAGTTTTAAAAATGTCTTAGTGAATCCAGGAAGAGGGAAGTGGCAGAAGGGCTGGAAGTGTTTGTGTGTGCACAGGCTGTGAGTTTTAAAAACCTCTGAATCAATCCAGTAAGAGGAAAGAGGCAGAGGGGCTGGAAGTGTATGCATGTGCAAAGGCTGTGAGTTTTAAAAACCTCTGAATCAATCCAGGAAGAGGGAAGAGGCAGAGGGGCTGGAAGTGTGTGTGTGGGTGCACAGGCTATGAGTTTTAAAACGTCTGAGTGAATGCAGGAAGAGGGTAGAAGCAGAAGTGCTGGAAGTGTGTGCTGTGCATAGCCTGTGAGTTTTAAAAATGTCTGAGTGAATCCAGAAAGAGGGTAGAGGCAGAGGGGCTGGAAGTGTGTGTGTCTACAAGCTGTGAGTTTTAAAACATCTGAGTGAATCCAGGAAGAGTGACACGGCAGAGGGGCTGGAGGTGTGTCTGTGTGCACAGGCTGTGAGTTTTAAATATTTCTGAGTGAATCCAGGAAGAGGGAAGAGGCAGACGTGCTGGAAGTGTATGCATGTGCAAAGGCTGTGAGTTTTAAAAACCTCTGAATGAATCCAGGAATAGGGAAGAGGCAGAGGGGCTGGAAGTGTGTGTGTGTGCACAGGCTGTGAGTTTTAAAATGTCTGACTGAATCCAGGAAGAGGGAAGAGGCAGTGGGGCTGGAACTGTGTGCTTTGCACGGCCTGTGAGTTTTAAAAACGTCTGAGTGAATGCAGGAAGAGGGAAGAAGTAGAGGGGCTGAAAGTGTGTCCTTGTGCACAGGCTGTGAGTTTTAAAATGTCTGAATGAATCCAGGAACAGGGAAGAAGTAGAGGGGCTGAAAGTGTGTCCTTGTGCACAGGCTGTGAGTTTTAAAATGTCTGAATGAATCCAGGAAGAGGGAAGAGGGAGAAGAGCTAGAAGTGTCTGCGTGTGCACAGGCTGTGAGTTTTAAAACATCTGAGTGAATCCAAGAAGAGGGAAGAGGCAGAGGGGGTGGAACTGTGTGCTTTGCACGGGCTGTGAGATTTTAAAACATCTGATTGAATCCAGGAAGAGGGAAGAGGCAGAGGGGCTGGAACTGTGTGCTTTACATGGCCTGTGAGTTTTAAAAACGTCTGAGTGAATCCAGGAACAGGGAAGAAGCAGAGGGGTTGAAAGTGTGTGTGTGCGCACAGGCTGTGAGTTTTAAAAACTCTAATTGAATGCAGGAAGAGGGAAGAGACAGAGGGGCTGGAACTCTGTGTGCTTTGCACAGGCTGTGAGTTTTTAAAATGTCTGAGTGAATCCAGGAACAGGGAAGAGGCAGAGGGGTTGGAAGTGTTTGTGCTTTGCACAGGCTGTGACTTTTATAAACTCTAATTGAATTCAGGAAGAGGGAAGAGGCCGAGGGGCTGGAAGTGTGTGTGCTTTGCACAGGCTGTGAGTTTTAAAACATCTGACTGAATGCAGGAAGAGGGAAAAGGCAGTGGGGCTGGAACTGTGTGCTTTGCACGGCCTGTGAGTTTTAAAAACGTCTGAGTGAATTCAGGAAGAGGGAAGAGGCCGAGGGGCTGGAAGTGTGTGTCCTTGTGCACGGGCTGTGAGTTTTAAAATGTCTGAGTGAATCCAGGAAGAGGGACGAGGCAGAAGAGCTGGAAGTGTCTCCGTGTGCACAGGCCGTGAGTTTTAAAACATCTGAGTGAATCCAAGAAGAGGGAAGAGGCAGAGGGGGTGGAAGTGTGCGTGTGTGCACAGGCTGTGAGTTTTAAAACATCTGAGTGAATGCAGGAACAGGGAAGAGGCAGAGGGGATGGAACTGTGTGCTTTGCACGGCCTGTGAGTTTTAAAAACATCTGAGTGAATCCAGGAAGAGGGAAGTGGCAGAAGGGCTGGAAGTGTTTGTGTGTGCACAGGCTGTGAGTTTTAAAACATCTGAGTGAATGCAGGAACAGGGAAGAGGCAGAGGGGCTGAAAGTGTGGGCATAGGCTGTGAGTTTTAAAAACGTCTGAGTGAATCCAGGAAGAGGAAAGTGGCAGAAGGGCTGGAAGTGTTTGTGTGTGCACAGGCTGTGAGTTTTAAAACATCTGAGTGAATGCAGGAACAGGGAAGAGGCAGAGGGGCTGAAAGTGTGGGCATAGGCTGTGAGTTTTAAAAACGTCTGAGTGAATCCAGGAAGAGAGAAGTGGCAGACAGGCTGGAAGTGTGTGTGCTTTGCACAGGCTGTGAGTTTTTAAAACCTCTGAGTGAATCCAGGAAGAGGGAAGTGGCAGAGGGGCTGGAATTGTGTGCGTGTGCACAGGTTGTCAGTTTTAAAACGCCTGAGGGAATCCAGGAAGAGGGAAGAGGCAGAGGGGCTGGAAGTGTCTGCGTGTGCACAGGCTGTCAGTTTTAAAACATCTGAGTGAATCCAAGAAAAGGGAAGAGGCAGAGGGGCTGGAAGTGTGTGCATGTGCACAGGCTGTGAGTTTTAAAAACCTCTGAGTGAATCCAGGAAGAGGGAAGTGGCAGAGGGGTTCGAAGTGTGTGTGTTTGTGCTTGTGGACAGGCTGTGAGTTTTAAAAACGTCTGAGTGAATCCAGGAACAGGGAAGAAGCAGAGGGGTTGAAAGTGTGTGCGTGTGCACAGGCTGTGAGTTTTAAAACATCTGAGTGAATCCCAGAAGGGGGAAGAGGCAGAAGAGCTGGAAGTGTCTGGGTGTGCACAGGCTGTGAGATTTAAAAACGTCTGAGTGAATCCAGGAACAGGGAAGAAGCAGAGGGGTTGAAAGTGTGTCCGTGTGCACAGGCTGTGAGTTTCAAAACATCTGAGTGAATCCAGGAACAGGGAAGAAGCAGAGGAGCTGAAAGTGTCTGCGTGTGCACAGGCTGTGAGATTTAAAAACGTCTGAGTGAATGCAGGAACAGGGAAGAGGCAGAGGGGCTGGAAGTGCGTGTGTGTACAAGCTGTGAGTTTTAAAACATCTGAGTGAATGCAGGAAGAGGGTAGAAGCAGAAGTGCTGGAAGTGTGTTCTGTGCATAGCCTGTGAGTTTTAAAAATGTCTGAGTGAATCCAGAAAGAGGGTAGAGGCAGAGGGGCTGGAAGTGTGTGTGTCTACAAGCTGTGAGTTTTAAAACATCTGAGTGAATCCAGGAAGAGTGACAAGGCAGAGGGGCTGGAGGTGTGTCTGTGTGCACAGGCTGTGAGTTTTAAATATGTCTGAGTGAATCCAGGAAGAGGGAAGAGGCAGAAGTTCTGGAAGTGTATGCATGTGCAAAGGCTGTGATTTTAAAAATGTCTGAGTGAATCCAGGAAGAGGGAAGTGGCAGAAGGGCTGGAAGTGTGTGCGCGTGCACAGGCTGTGAGTTTTAAAAACCTCTGAATTAATCCAGGAATAGGGAAGAGGCAGAGGGGCTGGAAGTGTGTCCGTGTGCACAGGCTTTGAGTTTTAAAAACCTCTGAATGAATCTAGGAAGAGGGACGAGGCAGAGGGGCTGGAACTGTGTGCTTTGCACGGCCTGTGAGTTTTTAAAACTCTGATTCAATCCAGGAAGAGGCAGAAGGTCTGGAGGTGTGTCCGTGTGCACAGGCTGTGATTTTTAAAAACCTCTGAATGAATCCAGGAAGAGGAAAGAGGCAGAGGGGCTGGAAGTGTGTGTGTGTGTGTACAAGCTGTGAGTTTTAAAACGTCTGAGTGAATGCAGGAAGGGGGAAGAGGCAGAGGGGCTGGAAGTGTGTATGCTTTGCACAGGCTGTGAGTTTTAAAAACCTCTGAATCAATCCAGGAAGAGGAAAGAGGCAGAGGGGCTGGAAGTGTGTGTGTCTACAAGCTGTGAGTTTTAAAACTTCTGAGTGAATCCAGGAAGAGGGACGAGGCAGAGGGGCTGGAGGTGTGTGTGTGTGCACAGGCTGTGAGTTTTAAAAATGTCTGAGTGAATCCAGGAAGAGGGAAGTGTCAGAAGGGCTGGAAGTGTGTGCTTTGCACGGCCTGTGAGTTTTTAAAACGTCTGAGTGAATGCAGGAAGAGGGAAGAGGCAGAGGGGCTGGAACTCTGTGTGCTTTGCACAGGCTGTGAGTTTTTAAAATGTCTGAGTGAATCCAGGAACAGGGAAGAGGCAGAGGGGTTGGAAGTGTTTGTGCTTTGCACAGGCTGTGACTTTTATAAACTCTAATTGAATTCAGGAAGAGGGAAGAGGCCGAGGGGCTGGAAGTGTGTGTGCTTTGCACAGGCTGTGAGTTTTAAAACATCTGACTGAATGCAGGAAGAGGGAAAAGGCAGTGGGGCTGGAACTGTGTGCTTTGCACGGCCTGTGAGTTTTAAAAATGTCTGAGTGAATGCAGGAAGAGGGAAGAGGCAGAAGAGCTGGAAGTGTGTGTGCTTTGCACAGGCTGTGAGTTGAATTCAGGAAGAGGGAAGAGGCCGAGGGGCTGGAAGTGTGTGTCCTTGTGCACGGGCTGTGAGTTTTAAAATGTCTGAGTGAATCCAGGAAGAGGGACGAGGCAGAAGAGCTGGAAGTGTCTCCGTGTGCACAGGCTGTGAGTTTTAAAACATCTGAGTGAATGCAGGAACAGGGAAGAGGCAGAGGGGCTGGAACTGTGTGCTTTGCACGGCCTGTGAGTTTTAAAAACATCTGAGTGAATCCAGGAACAGGGAAGAAGCAGAGGGGCTGGAAGTGTGTGTGTCTACAAGCTGTGAGGTTTAAAACTTCTGAGTGAATCCAGGAAGAGGGACGAGGCAGAGGGGCTGGAGGTGTGTGTGTGTGCACAGGCTGTGAGTTTTAAAAATGTCTGAGTGAATCCAGGAAGAGGGAAGTGTCAGAAGGGCTGGAAGTGTGTGCTTTGCACGGCCTGTGAGTTTTTAAAACGTCTGAGTGAATGCCGGAAGAGGGAAGAGGCAGAGGGGCTGGAAGTGTGTCCGTGTGCACAGGCTTTGAGTTTTAAAAACCTCTGAATGAATCTAGGAAGAGGGACGAGGCAGAGGGGCTGGAACTGTGTGCTTTGCACGGCCTGTGAGTTTTTAAAACTCTGATTCAATCCAGGAAGAGGCAGAAGGTCTGGAGGTGTGTCCGTGTGCACAGGCTGTGATTTTTAAAAACCTCTGAATGAATCCAGGAAGAGGAAAGAGGCAGAGGGGCTGGAAGTGTGTGTGTGTGTGTACAAGCTGTGAGTTTTAAAACGTCTGAGTGAATGCAGGAAGGGGGAAGAGGCAGAGGGGCTGGAAGTGTGTATGCTTTGCACAGGCTGTGAGTTTTAAAAACCTCTGAATCAATCCAGGAAGAGGAAAGAGGCAGAGGGGCTGGAAGTGTGTGTGTCTACAAGCTGTGAGTTTTAAAACTTCTGAGTGAATCCAGGAACAGGGAAGAAGCAGAGGGGTTGAAAGTGTGTCCGTGTGCACAGGCTGTGAGTTTCAAAACATCTGAGTGAATCCAGGAACAGGGAAGAAGCAGAGGAGCTGAAAGTGTCTGCGTGTGCACAGGCTGTGAGATTTAAAAACGTCTGAGTGAATGCAGGAACAGGGAAGAGGCAGAGGGGCTGGAAGTGCGTGTGTGTACAAGCTGTGAGTTTTAAAACATCTGAGTGAATGCAGGAAGAGGGTAGAAGCAGAAGTGCTGGAAGTGTGTTCTGTGCATAGCCTGTGAGTTTTAAAAATGTCTGAGTGAATCCAGAAAGAGGGTAGAGGCAGAGGGGCTGGAAGTGTGTGTGTCTACAAGCTGTGAGTTTTAAAACATCTGAGTGAATCCAGGAAGAGTGACAAGGCAGAGGGGCTGGAGGTGTGTCTGTGTGCACAGGCTGTGAGTTTTAAATATGTCTGAGTGAATCCAGGAAGAGGGAAGAGGCAGAAGTTCTGGAAGTGTATGCATGTGCAAAGGCTGTGATTTTAAAAATGTCTGAGTGAATCCAGGAAGAGGGAAGTGGCAGAAGGGCTGGAAGTGTGTGCGCATGCACAGGCTGTGAGTTTTAAAAACCTCTGAATTAATCCAGGAATAGGGAAGAGGCAGAGGGGCTGGAAGTGTGTCCGTGTGCACAGGCTTTGAGTTTTAAAAACCTCTGAATGAATCTAGGAAGAGGGACGAGGCAGAGGGGCTGGAACTGTGTGCTTTGCACGGCCTGTGAGTTTTTAAAACTCTGATTCAATCCAGGAAGAGGCAGAAGGTCTGGAGGTGTGTCCGTGTGCACAGGCTGTGATTTTTAAAAACCTCTGAATGAATCCAGGAAGAGGAAAGAGGCAGAGGGGCTGGAAGTGTGTGTGTGTGTGTACAAGCTGTGAGTTTTAAAACGTCTGAGTGAATGCAGGAAGGGGGAAGAGGCAGAGGGGCTGGAAGTGTGTATGCTTTGCACAGGCTGTGAGTTTTAAAAACCTCTGAATCAATCCAGGAAGAGGAAAGAGGCAGAGGGGCTGGAAGTGTGTGTGTCTACAAGCTGTGAGTTTTAAAACTTCTGAGTGAATCCAGGAAGAGGGACGAGGCAGAGGGGCTGGAGGTGTGTGTGTGTGCACAGGCTGTGAGTTTTAAAAATGTCTGAGTGAATCCAGGAAGAGGGAAGTGTCAGAAGGGCTGGAAGTGTGTGCTTTGCACGGCCTGTGAGTTTTTAAAACGTCTGAGTGAATGCAGGAAGAGGGAAGAGGCAGAGGGGCTGGAACTCTGTGTGCTTTGCACAGGCTGTGAGTTTTTAAAATGTCTGAGTGAATCCAGGAACAGGGAAGAGGCAGAGGGGTTGGAAGTGTTTGTGCTTTGCACAGGCTGTGACTTTTATAAACTCTAATTGAATTCAGGAAGAGGGAAGAGGCCGAGGGGCTGGAAGTGTGTGTGCTTTGCACAGGCTGTGAGTTTTAAAACATCTGACTGAATGCAGGAAGAGGGAAAAGGCAGTGGGGCTGGAACTGTGTGCTTTGCACGGCCTGTGAGTTTTAAAAATGTCTGAGTGAATGCAGGAAGAGGGAAGAGGCAGAAGAGCTGGAAGTGTGTGTGCTTTGCACAGGCTGTGAGTTGAATTCAGGAAGAGGGAAGAGGCCGAGGGGCTGGAAGTGTGTGTCCTTGTGCACGGGCTGTGAGTTTTAAAATGTCTGAGTGAATCCAGGAAGAGGGACGAGGCAGAAGAGCTGGAAGTGTCTCCGTGTGCACAGGCTGTGAGTTTTAAAACATCTGAGTGAATGCAGGAACAGGGAAGAGGCAGAGGGGCTGGAACTGTGTGCTTTGCACGGCCTGTGAGTTTTAAAAACATCTGAGTGAATCCAGGAACAGGGAAGAAGCAGAGGGGCTGGAAGTGTGTGTGTCTACAAGCTGTGAGGTTTAAAACTTCTGAGTGAATCCAGGAAGAGGGACGAGGCAGAGGGGCTGGAGGTGTCTGTGTGTGCACAGGCTGTGAGTTTTAAAAATGTCTGAGTGAATCCAGGAAGAGGGAAGTGTCAGAAGGGCTGGAAGTGTGTGCTTTGCACGGCCTGTGAGTTTTTAAAACGTCTGAGTGAATGCAGGAAGAGGGAAGAGGCAGAGGGGCTGGAAGTGTGTTCGTGTGCACAGGCGTTGAGTTTTAAAACGTCTGAGTGAATCCAGGAAGAGGGAAGAGACAGAAGGGCTGGAAGTGTGCGTTTACGCACAGGCTCTGAGTTTTAAAAACCTCTGAATGAATCCAGGAACAGGGAAGAAGCAGAGGGGATAAAGTGTGTGCTGTGCACAGCCTGTGAGTTTTAAAAATGTCTGAGTGAATGGAGGAACAGGAAAGATGCAGAGGGGCTGGAAGTGTCTATGCTTTGCACAGGCTGTGAGTTTTAAAAACCTCTGAATGAATCCAGGAAGAGGGAAGAGGCAGAGGGGATA
Organism: Natrix helvetica; assembly: GCF_964273705.1. Classification (NCBI taxonomy): domain Eukaryota; kingdom Metazoa; phylum Chordata; class Lepidosauria; order Squamata; family Natricidae; genus Natrix; species Natrix helvetica. The sequence continues at coordinate 43,667,896 of NC_138555.1, forward strand.
GAAGTGTGTGCTTTGCACGGCCTGTGAGTTTTAAAAACGTCTGAGTGAATGCAGGAAGAGGGAAGAAGTAGAGCGGCTGAAAGTGTGTCCTTGTGCACAGGCTGTGAGTTTTAAAAATGTCTGAGTGAATGGAGGAACAGGAAAGAGGCAGAGTGGCTGGAAGTGTCTATGCTTTGCACAGGCTGTGAGTTTTAAAAACCTCTGAATGAATCCAGGAAGAGGGAAGAGGCAGAGGGGCTAGAAGTGTGTGCTTTGCACAGGCTGTGAGTTTTAAAAACGTCTTACTGAATCCAGGAACAGGGAAGAAGTAGAGGGGCTGAAAGTGTGTCCTTGTGCACAGGCTGTGAGTTTTAAAATGTCTGAATGAATCCAGGAACAGGGAAGAGGCAGAGGGGCTGGAAGTGTGTGTGTGTGCACAGGCTGTGAGTTTTAAAACATCTGACTGAATCCAGGAAGAGGGAAGAGGCAGTGGGGCTGGAACTGTGTGCTTTGCACGGCCTGTGAGTTTTAAAAACGTCTGAGTGAATGCAGGAAGAGGGAAGAAGTAGAGGGGCTGAAAGTGTGTCCTTGTGCACAGGCTGTGAGTTTTAAAATGTCTGAATGAATCCAGGAACAGGGAAGAAGTAGAGGGGCTGAAAGTGTGTCCTTGTGCACAGTCTGTGAGTTTTAAAATGTCTGAATGAATCCAGGAAGAGGGAAGAGGCAGAAGAGCTAGAAGTGTCTGCGTGTGCCCAGGCTGTGAGTTTTAAAACATCTGAGTGAATCCAAGAAGAGGGAAGAGGCAGAGGGGTGGAACTGTGTGCTTTGCACGGGCTGTGAGATTTTAAAACATCTGATTGAATCCAGGAAGAGGGAAGAGGCAGAGGGGCTGGAACTGTGTGCTTTACATGGCCTGTGAGTTTTAAAAACGTCTGAGTGAATCCAGGAACAGGGAAGAAGCAGAGGGGTTGAAAGTGTGTGTGTGCGCACAGGCTGTGAGTTTTAAATACTCTAATTGAATGCAGGAAGAGGGAAGAGACAGAGGGGCTGGAACTCTGTGTGCTTTGCACAGGCTGTGAGTTTTTAAAATGTCTGAGTGAATCCAGGAACAGGGAAGAGGCAGAACAGCTGGAAGTGTGTGTGCTTTGCACAGGCTGTGAGTTTTAAAACATCTGACTGAATGCAGGAAGAGGGAAAAGGCAGTGGGGCTGGAACTGTGTGCTTTGCACGGCCTGTGAGTTTTAAAAATGTCTGAGTGAATGCAGGAAGAGGGAAGAGGCATTAGAGCTGGAAGTGTGTGTGCTTTGCACAGGCTGTGAGTTGAATTCAGGAAGAGGGAAGAGGCCGAGGGGCTGGAAGTGTGTGTCCTTGTGCACGGGCTGTGAGTTTTAAAATGTCTGAGTGAATCCAGGAAGAGGGACGAGGCAGAAGAGCTGGAAGTGTCTCCGTGTGCACAGGCTGTGAGTTTTAAAACATCTGAGTGAATGCAGGAACAGGGAAGAGGCAGAGGGGCTGGAACTGTGTGCTTTGCACGGCCTGTGAGTTTTAAAAACATCTGAGTGAATCCAGGAACAGGGAAGAAGCAGAGGGGCTGAAAGTGTTGGCATAGGCTGTGAGTTTTAAAAACGTCTGAGTGAATCCAGGAAGAGAGAAGTGGCAGACGAGCTGGAAGTGTGTGTGCTTTGCACAGGCTGTGAGTTTTAAAAACCTCTGAGTGAATCCAGGAACAGGGAAGAAGCAGAGGGGCTGGAATTGTGTGCGTGTCCACAGGTTGTCAGTTTTAAAACGCCTGAGGGAATCCAGGAAGAGGGAAGAGGCAGAGGGGCTGGAAGTGTCTGCGTGTGCACAGGCTGTGAGTTTTAAAACATCTGAGTGAATCCAAGAAAAGGGAAGAGGCAGAGGGGCTGGAAGTGTGTGCATCTGCACAGGCTGTGAGTTTTAAAAACCTCTGAGTGAATCCAGGAAGAGGGAAGTGGCAGAGGGGTTGGAAGTGTGTGTGTGTGTGTGTGTGTGTGTGTGTGGACAGGCTGTGAGTTTTAAAAACATCTGAGTGAATCCAGGAAGAGGGAAGAGGCAGAGGGGCTGGAACTGTGTGCTTTGCACGGCCTGTGAGTTTTAAAACATCTGAGTGAATCCCAGAAGGGGGAAGAGGCAGAAGAGCTGGAAGTGTCTGGGTGTGCACAGGCTGTGAGTTTTAAAACATCTGAGTGAATCCAGGAAGAGGGAAGAGGCAGAGGGGTTGAAAGTGTATGCGTGTGCACAGGCTGTGAGTTTTAAAAACCTCTGAGTGAATCCAGGAAGAGGGAAGTGGCAGAGGGGTTGGAAGTGTGTGTGTGCTTTGCACCGGCTGTGAGTTTTTAAAATGTCTGAGTGAATCCAGGAACAGGGAAGAGGCAGAGGGGTTGGAAGTGTGTGTGCTTTGCACAGGCTGTGACTTTTATAAACTCTAATTGAATTCAGGAAGAGGGAAGAGGCCGAGGGGCTGGAAGTGTGTGTGCTTTGCACAGGCTGTGAGTTTTAAAACATCTGACTGAATGCAGGAAGAGGGAAAAGGCAGTGGGGCTGGAACTGTGTGCTTTGCACGGCCTGTGAGTTTTAAAAACGTCTGAGTGAATGCAGGAAGAGTGAAGAGGCAGAAGAGCTGGAAGTGTGTGTGCTTTGCACAGGCTGTGAGTTGAATTCAGGAAGAGGGAAGAGGCCGAGGGGCTGGAAGTGTGTGTCCTTGTGCACGGGCTGTGAGTTTTAAAATGTCTGAGTGAATCCAGGAAGAGGGACGAGGCAGAAGAGCTGGAAGTGTCTCCGTGTGCACAGGCTGTGAGTTTTAAAACATCTGAGTGAATGCAGGAACAGGGAAGAGGCAGAGGGGCTGGAACTGTGTGCTTTGCACGGCCTGTGAGTTTTAAAAACATCTGAGTGAATCCAGGAACAGGGAAGAAGCAGAGGGGCTGAAAGTGTTGGCATAGGCTGTGAGTTTTAAAAACGTCTGAGTGAATCCAGGAAGAGAGAAGTGGCAGACGGGCTGGAAGTGTGTGTGCTTTGCACAGGCTGTGAGTTTTAAAAACCTCTGAGTGAATCCAGGAACAGGGAAGAAGCAGAGGGGCTGGAATTGTGTGCGTGTGCACAGGTTGTCAGTTTTAAAACGCCTGAGGGAATCCAGGAAGAGGGAAGAGGCAGAGGGGCTGGAAGTGTCTGCGTGTGCACACGCTGTCAGTTTTAAAACATCTGAGTGAATCCAAGAAAAGGGAAGAGGCAGAGGGGCTGGAAGTGTGTGCATGTGCACAGGCTGTGAGTTTTAAAAACCTCTGAGTGAATCCAGGAAGAGGGAAGTGGGAGAGGGGTTGGAAGTGTGTGTGTGTGTGTGTGTGTGTGGACAGGCTGTGAGTTTTAAAAACGTCTGAGTGAATCCAGGAAGAGGGAAGAGGCAGAGGGGCTGGAACTGTGTGCTTTGCACGGCCTGTGAGTTTTAAAACATCTGAGTGAATCCCAGAAGGGGGAAGAGGCAGAAGAGCTGGAAGTGTCTGGGTGTGCACAGGTTGTAAGTTTTAAAACATCTGAGTGAATCCAGGAAGAGGGAAGAGGCAGAGGGGCTGGAACTGTGTGCTTTGCACGGCCTGTGAGTTTTAAAACATCTGAGTGAATCCCAGAAGGGGGAAGAAGCAGAGGGGTTGAAAGTGTGTGCGTGTGCACAGGCTGTGAGTTTTAAAAACCTCTGAGTGAATCCAGGAAGAGGGAAGTGGCAGAGGGGTTGGAAGTGTGTTTGTGTGTGTGTGTGTGTGTGGACAGGCTGTGAGTTTTAAAAATGTCTGAGTGAATCCAGGAACAGGGAAGAAGCAGAGGGGTTGAAAGTGTGTGCGTGTGCACAGGCTGTGAGTTTTAAAACATCTGAGTGAATCCCAGAAGGGGGAAGAGGCAGAAGAGCTGGAAGTGTCTGGGTGTGCACAGGCTGTGAGTTTTAAAACATCTGAGTGAATCCCAGAGGGGGGAAGAGGCAGAGGGGCTGGAAGTGTCTGGGTGTGCACAGGCTGTGAGTTTTGAAACGTCTGAGGGAATCCAGGAAGAGGGAAGAGGCAGAGGTGCTGGAAGTGTGCGTGTACGCACAGGCTGTGAGTTTTAAAAACCTCTGAATGAATCCAGGAAAAGGGAGGAGGCAGAGGGGATAAAGGGTGTGCTGTGCAAAGCCTGTGAGTTTTTAAAATGTCTGAGTGAATCCAGGAAGAGGGAAGAGGCAGAGGGGCTGGTAGTGTCTGCGTGTGCACAGGCTGTGAGTTTTAAAACATCTGAGTGAATCCAAGAAGAGGGAAGAGGCAGAGGGGCTGGAAGTGTGTGCATGTGCACAGGCTGTGAGTTTTAAAAACCTCTGAGTGAATCCAGGGAGAGGGACGTGGCAGAGGGGTTGGAATTGTGTGTGTGTGTTTCAAAATTTGTAACCTTATCCATTATCCCCTTTCCTGAAATTTTTTTAAAACCAATAAAAATCTTTGTTTGAAAAAAAAAGAAAAGAAATGGAGGCAATTTTACTCTATCAAGTGTTGGACATCCATGCAAAATAAGGCAACTCCAACCTGGATCCTGTCAGGGATACACCCCCCCCCTTGCCTCTCCCTCTCCACCCACCCAGCCCCGCGGTGGGGACCCAGGCAGCCTGAGCGCAGCTCCCACCTCGGAGGCAGCCAGCAAGCAAACAAATGTAGCTCTCCAGCGGCAGGGAGAAGCCACATTTCCAGCTGGCAAGAGTTTAGCAGGCAGCACCCTCACCTTCCCCGCCAATGCGATGGTGTTGGCTGGGAGAGATGCACAAGCCAAACAGTTGGAGCTGCGCTTGGTGGAGTTTGCAAATGGTCTCGACAGTGCTGTCACAGGGCCAGGAGAGTGCGTTCGCATGGGGGAGACCTTCCTCAAGCGAGTCTCCAGGCTCAGCCAAAGCACAGAAAAGGTGCGCACAGGGCGGGCGGCTGCTCACTTGAGGAGAGTCTTCCCGCATGTATGCACCCTCCCACCCCCACCACAGCCAGCCAGGGGAGAGGAGGAGGAGGGTCACCCAAAAAGAAGCCTCCACCGCTGCTCATGCATACACGAGAGAGAAACCACCTGATGGGCAAGCATCTTTGGTGAGGGCGCTCCAGCTTTCTCCGAGCCTGATCCCTGAGGTGGGCGTATGAGGTTCGGTGGGGCCAGACCCCTTTTTTTGCTACCCTGAGCTTCTTAAAGCCGTGGCTGGATGCTGTGGGCCCATCTCCATTTCTGTCATCCCATCCTCCCTGATCCCATTCCCACCCTGCAAGCCCTCATGTTAGCAAGGTTGGCATAGGTCACAGCTGTGTCGGGCCAGTGTCTGGGGGCGGAGAGCAGGTTGCACATCTCCCCAAGCAACTGAGGCACACCCAACACCAACATGGGCTGGAAGATGCTCCCAGAGGAGTGAGGCGCCAGAGTATCAGCCCTGGCTGCTTCTTCATTCCCTGCCATCACCCTTACCTTCTCAGGCCAAGTGAAGGAGGCAAGGGCCAGGGCAAGGCCAGCAGTGATGGGACAGGGAGCCGCAGCAGAGGGCCCAAAGAGCCACATGCAGTTTCAGAGCCATGGGTTGCCAACACCCGAGTTAGAGAATAGAAGTAAAGATCAAGAATGTTAAATTAAATTAAGAGTTTTATCTATATATATATATATATCCTCCCACAGGCCCCGGCCTGGTCGAGCTGAGGAGGAGAGGAGGAGGAGGAGGTGGCCACCGCCCCTGACCCGGCTTCCCTCAGTGGTGGCGGCGAGAGGGGGTGGGCGGCGTCCCCTGACGAGCAGGAGAAGAAGGAGGAGGAAGGAGCTGCCCCTGGCAACGTGGATGTGAGGCAGCCCCTGCTGGCCGCGGCCCCATCCAGAGATGCTGTCACCGCTGCAGTCACCGCCTCACGGGGCACCCAGCGGCCGCCCCAGCCCCGCTGCACCTCAGGCTGCCACCACCACCGCACCGTCAGAGCCGCCTTGGCGAGGCCGTAGCTGGCCTCCTGTGAGGGGGGTGGAGAGCACGTGCAGCTGGCTGGGCTGATGAGACGCTCTGCCTCCACCTCCTCTGGAGCTCCACTGGGCTGGGCAGGGGGAGGCCGGCTTAAGGGTGGGAGGAGGCGGCCAAGTGATGGGGCAGGCGCCGCGCCACCGCAGACAGCAAAGGCCTGGCGGGTGGGGAGGAGAGAGAGGGGAGGGGGAGGCCGAAAGGCTTCAGCTCCCCTTGGTGGAAATGGCGAAGCTCGTCGTAGGAGGGGGGGGAGGGGAAAGGGTGCAGCTGCAGCCCAGCCACACATATAAACGTCCCGTCGGGACGAAGCTGGAGAGAGGCCGAACTGTTCCGAATATACTATACTCAAGAAATGAACACATAGTATCTGTATGTGATTTACATTGTATGGTGGGGGGGTTAAAAGGGGGAAAAATTTGTTTGTATAAAACTTTTTCAATAAAAAAGAAATGAACGCTTTGGTAAACGACACAGCTGAATTCCAACACAATGTCACATGAAATAATTAAATCAAAATGAAAATAAATCAAAATCTATGAACATTCAATATAACAATGCAATCGGAAACATTGAAATGGAATCGTGAAATATTTAGTATAGCGTGTGTTGCTTTGACGTCAGCCTTATTCCTGAGGTTTCAAAATATAGTTGAAAACAAGGAGGAAGACTTAGTGAAGATTATGACAGAATTATTAGCAGATACTCTACAGAAAAACAAATATGAGATGCAAGGTGATATCGATGAGATATATAGAATACATACAAATTACGCAAGAAGACATAAACTACCAAGAGAGGTGCATGTGAGGTTCATCAGAAAGTCAACAAGAGATGAAGTATACAAGAGAACAAGGGATGAACCTATGATATATAAAGGGAGAGAAATCCAAACTCTTAAACAGATACCCAGAAGAGTCAGGGAACAGAGAAGACATTATCAATTCCTAACCACGCAACTGATCAAGTATAATGTGATGTTTAGGTGGCTCATCCCAGAAGGAATTTTGATTACATGGCAGGAGAAGAAATTCAAGATCGATACACTTGATAAAGCTCATGAATTTTTTGAGCATCACTTCACTATAGATGAGGAGCAAGAGAGTAGGGAAGAAATAGAGAGAAAGAGTCAAGAAGAACAGCAATCAGAAGTAAAAGAGGCAGATTGAGTTGAAAGAGCAAGGCTGGAAAAAGAACAGGTTGAACGAGAGGGTGCAAGAACAAGAATACATAGAAAGACAAGGACAACTAGAAGACCGAAACCTATATACAAATAACAAGATGGAGGAGGAAATTAAGATGATATCAATTAATATTAATGGATTGAATTCATCTGCAAAAAGGAAACAAACGTTGATAAAATTATGAAGATTGAACATGGACATAGTATGCCTTCAAGAAGTCCATATTAAGAAACAATACAGCAACATGCTAGAATATCCTAAAATTGGAAAGCTCTATTTATCCCTAGCACAGCAAAAGAAGAGAGGAATAGCTCTATATATTAAAGAATGGCTAAAACCCAAACAAATATACATTGAAAAGGAATGAAGAATACTAATGATGGAAATCACAACAAATCAGAAACAAATGCTGCTGATGGCAATCTACGCACCAAACAACAATCAGAAAGAATTTTATAGGAAACTACATTAAAAAATAACAGAGACAGACTATGAAAACATATGTCTAATAGGTGACTTTAACACAGTAGTAGACATCAAAAAAGATTATAGAAGTAGAAGTACTCCCCCTCCCCACCTGAAAAGACATCTGTTCCAAATGCAAAACACAAGCAGAGGAGAGGACATTCAGTTTCAGTTTTACTTTCACAGCAGGAAACACCTTTATTACAGAACAGTTGAGCTAAGTCATGCCCAGGCTCCTTCCTGTCTCCTTCTTGCTCACACAGCAAATACTGTTTCAATTTCCAAACACCCCTCAACTCTCTCACACACTGACAGGATGCTAGCCAGATGAATACCGATGGATACTGGTAGGCAGAGGCAGATTTTTTCCCCTTATTTTCCTCCTCAGTTCAGACAAATCTGTTCCTTCTACTGTAACACCAATTAAAGGGAAAAGAGGCAAAAAACGCAGAAAAAGATGTACAGATGCGATTAGGAAAACACAAGTAAGGGAAGCTGCACACAAGTATTGTCAAACTCATTCCCAAGTCAGTAGACAGGCTGCAAAAAAGTATACATCTAATAGCCCCTACATTAATCAGTCACAAATAAGATCAATGCCTTGGACTAATAAGTATTTGTCTGGTTTTAAATATGAACCTCAGGTTGATTACTCCAGGGACAAGGTTGTTGATCTCTGACCCCGGTTACCCTGTGCCTGGTGCCGTGCTCTAAAGTGGCAGGATGAAACTCCCTGGATGTGCTGCAGTGGTGATAAAGTCCACCTCCCTCCCCTTCAGTCCTACCCTGAACCCTTACACAGCCTTCTCACCCACCAGCATCCAATGGCAAAGCATTTTCTTTCTGCTGTCTAGAAGTACAGCAGATACTTGCAAATGATATCTTTTGGAGCCAGAGAGGCGAGGAGGGAAATTTTATGCCAACATTCAAACTGCAGGGGCAGGTCTACCACAGGATAGGGAGTATCATGGCAGGGCCTCAGCAGCAGCCTTCATTTTTCCAGATATACTTCGTTGGTGATGATGACAATGAGAGGGACATCCATTGTGGAATCTACCCAGGCGTTAATCCACAACTGGTTAGCCAACTGCAGAAGTTGCTGTGTGAACACAAGTATATTCTGGAACTTAAGGTTGCTATTGAGTCTGTTCCTAAGGGCCACAAGCAATGTTCCCTTTAATTTTTTTTCAGTGTGTGCGGAAAAGTATAGTGTTTGAGCGGCATATTTTCATGCCTGAGCACCTGATTTTTTTTAGCCATAATTGCCATCAGAGCAGATGTTGGGGAGGGGGGCAAGGAGGTAAAGGGTCCCCTCCCTCTCCCTCAGACCCCCAGGAATGAAGGGAGGGAAGGGAGGGAAAGGAAAGGAAATGGGAAAGAAGAAAAAGAAAGGAAAAGAGAAGAGAAGAAAGGAAAAAGGAAAGGAAAAAGGAAAGGAAATGGAAAAGAAGGAAAGGAAATGGGAAAGGAGAAAGGAAAGGAAAGGAAAAGAGAAAGGAAAGGAAAAAGGAAAGGAAAAAGTGAAATTAGTGAATTAATTAATTACATAGTGAAATTAACACCAACAGTAGCATCTCTGTCTAGTTGTATTTAACTTTAAGAAACAAAAAAAATCAAGCAGGGTGATATTGCAGAACGGCTTTCAGCAGTGAGTGTCTTATCTGAGCAATATGAAGACCTTTTCTTGAGCTTTACTTCAGGAAATCAGAAGAAAAAATAATCACTATGTAGTGAGCAGACTAACCCGATTAGTTCACTTCCAAAAAGTACAGGAAAAACATGACATTATAGAAAAACACAAAAAAGTTCTGGTTTTTTGGCAGCAATCTGCTGTGCAAGTCACTCAGTAGTGATTCATTAGCACTTCCTCAGTTATCCTGCATTAAAAAAAAAGCTAGCAGAAAGCCCTAACATTAGCTGACTTAGACTAGCAACATCAAAAGGGCTCTTAAAAAAACAATCCAAAGAGATGAGGATTCTGCTTCCATCATTAAAGAGAGCTGTCAATTTACAATTATCAAAAACAAGATACCATTTATTTGGCCTCTGCACCAATCCATCCTCAAACTTTTGCCCCATATTCATGAGAAGTAGAAATCACAGGATGAAAGGTATGGGACTTGAGTTTATTTATTAGATTTTTATCTAACCTTTATTACTTCATAGGTAACTCAAGAAAGTGAACATACATAATATTTGGGTATGGAGAAAGGAAGGGAAGTGGAAAAGAAGGAAAAGAAAAAGGAAAGGAAAGGAGAAAGGAAAGCAAAAGAGAAAGGAAAGCAAAAGAGAAAGGAAAGGAAAATGAAAAGCAAAGGAAGATAGAAGAAGGACAGAAAGGGAAAAAGAAAGAGTGGAATGGTACTGCTCAAAAACCAAGTCTCAAGATCCTGTGGACCCCTTTGGCTCAGGCAGTCCAGTTCCCCGCTGCTTCCCCCTCTGCAAAGCGAAGGGATCTCAGAAAGGCTGCCTAGCTGAGAATGGGGCTTCAGACGCAATGCCTGAGAAACCCCGGATGTGCAGGGAAACGCAGGCTACAACCAGCAAATCGCGTTTTCCCAGGAACCAATGAAGCCCCAGAGGACCAATGAGAATTCTCCCTTCTTCAACGTCATCGGTCTCCGGGTAGAGTCTTCCTTGATTTGACCAATCACCAGATGGAGGAGAGAGTTCGGTGCAGAGAGAGGGGAGGGGGGATATTTTCAGTAATGTTTTAAGACGTTAAAAAACACTGCGCGCAGTTTGAAACTTCTGCGCGGTGTTTTCTTCTTATATGCGCGGGCGCGCAGGCGCGCAGCTTAGAGGGAACAGTGGCCACAAGGACTTCCAAGTGGTGAATAACACTGATAGGAAGCCTTCTGGAGAGCACCGAGGTCATTTCAATGCCCCCACGACTACAAAAGTGGCTGTTCTCATTGTCGGCCAGGATTTTGAGAACAACATAGACAACATATCCACAGCATAGACAACAGGTTGTTACAAATCAGTGAGATGCACCGTGCCTATGACGCTCTCCAGTACCCTCTGATGTTCTGCAGTGGAGATATAAAAACAAAAACCACTCACGGAGTGGCTGTGGTTACCGGCGCCCCGGTTCAGCCAGTGGGCTCCATCTCTGGCCATTGGGGGTGAGCAACTCCCCCCCGTGGACCGGGCGCGCAATTTGGGCGTCCTCCTAGACACGCGGCTGTCGCTGGACGACCACGTGACGGCCGTGGCTAGGTGGGCGTTCCACCAGGTTTGCCTGGTGCGCCAATTGCGCCCCCTACTGGACCGGGGCGCCCTTCGCACAGTCACTCACGCCCTGGTGACGTCCCGTCTGGATTACTGCAATGCTCTCTACATGGGGCTCCCCTTGAGATGCACCCGAAGGCTGCAGCTGGTCCAGAATGCGGCCGCGCGGGCAATTATGGGGAGTACTAGGTACTCCCATGTAACACCTCTCCTGCGCGAGCTGCACTGGCTACCTGTGGCTTTTCGGGTGCGTTTCAAGGTGTTGATTCTCACCTTTAAAGCGCTCCATGGCTCAGGACCTAGTTATTTGCGGGATCGCATCCTACCCCATACATCCCTGCGACCAATTCGCTCTCACAGAGAGGGACTCCTCCGGGTGCCGTCCGCCAAACAATGCCGGCGGGTGACGCCCAGGAGTAGGGCCTTCTCTGTGATGGGCCCGACCCTCTGGAACGACCTCCCCCCTGACATTAGAATCATTACTGATCTCCGCTCCTTCCGTAAGAAACTCAAGACCCACCTGTTCCAATTAGCAGGCCTGGCTCAATCACAATTATGATCTAATCCCTTGACTCTCCTGGCCGGTTGTTTTAAATTTTGGGGTATTTTAATTTGGTTTTAATCACTAATTAATTTTTGCACTATTGTACAGACTTGTGTTTAATTTGTTTTTATGGGGTTTTGTAATTGTTGTATATAATGTTTTTTATTCTGTCTGTACACCGCCCCGAGTCCCCTTGGGGAGAGGGAGCGGTTGACAAATCCAATAAATGAATGAATGAAATCTCCAGAACCATAAAGCCTACAAACTTGAAATGTGGATCGTGTGTTCCTCTTGGCTTCTAGGTCCTCGCTTAAAAATGATTTTTTGAAATGACCATCAGATCATTAGTATTTGTTATATTATTATTAACACGCTCTGATGCTAAGGAGTTCTACTCCCCCCTTCCCACCTGAAAAGATCTCTGTTCAAACTGCCACTTGGGCATGGCCAGCGAGTGACTCAACTGGCCTGCTGGCTGGGAGTTTAGAGAGGAGGCTGAGGCAGAGAAGGAGATAAGATAGGAGAGGATTCTGTGGGGCAAGCCTGAGGGAGAGAAGGGGATAGGATAGGGGAGGATTCTGTGGGGCAAGTCTGAGGGAGAGAAGGGGATAGGATAGGGGAGGATTCTGTGGGCCAAGCCTGAGGGAGAGAAGGGGATAGGATACGGGAGGATTCTGTGGGGCAAGACTGAGGGAGAGAAGGGGAGAGGAGAGGCTGATCGTAATGTCATAGGAAAATTCCAATAGGAAACAAAGGCAACAGCACAAGCAATAATTCTTACTTTAAGATCAGATCAATACACTTGTATCAATAAGCCATTGCATGGGCCAATGACAAATAGCAAGTCCTACAAGGACTGCTATAAATCAAAGAGCTCCAAGCTGATCTTGAACCCTATCCTTTATACTGTTCTTCTAACCACATACACGCTTCACAACTTCACTATCACTTTCTGTGAACACCTGTGTACATTACTTTCAATTCTTCATTTCCCACAGTTTCATTCTTCCTGTTTTAAATGAATCCATACAAGTGCATATTTTACAAAAAACATATTTCACAGTTAGCAACGGCTCAGCAGGATTACAAATATTTCTGGTAAATTTTGAAATCATCCTAGCTGAAAACTTTGGTTCATATTTCTTTCTTCTGGCCTGCCATTATCCATAGGATTTATTGAATCTAATAGATCAATAGACTATGTTTCTTGATTCTCACAGTAACTACTCATTAATTTTCAAGCTGTAAGTGTCGATTTAACAAGCCCGATCACATAGTTTCATAGCAGAGCATGGGTATTCAGCTAGTTGTCAACTCTCTGTCAGCGTTCCAAATATCATCCAGAATTAAATCAGAGTTCAAGGCAGAGCTTTCCTCAAAGTTCCAATTTATTAAGAGAGACATGTTGGTAGATCTGTGGGAAACCCGAATCTGAAAGTTTCCTGGGTTTCCCACCCAGTTGAAAGTTCATCCTCTTGCCCCACACCCACAAGCCAATCACATGGTCCAATCTTCCACTGCCACGCTGGTATTTCCACCCATCTAGTTCCGGTCAGGTGCAGAGGTGAGGAGACAAAGAATGACCTTGGGCTTCTAGAAAGGAATGTTTTATTTTGACAACAACATTGTACTCCTTACTATTCCCCCTCTCAATTCCCCACTAATGAAACAGCATAATAAAATAAGAGTGTGTGGCAGGCCAAAGATCCTAAAAGGAATATAACTTGAGGCCTGACACTCTCCATGTTGTCATGGGGACAGAATGAGTGGGAGTGCATTCCACGCATACTGTTGGGATCTCAGATTACTGCTGCCGGGTTGGGAGGGGTGTATCTATTGGGTAATGTAATTTATGACACAGACTGAGAGGAGGGAAGGAACAGAGGTAAAGTTCAGAAGCAAATAAAACAAAGCAAAGGTTTGACTGAATAAATCTTGCCTAATGAAGGTAATAATTAAGCACTGGTTTTTGCATTAAAACATTGGCTCAATCATTATGAATCAATTACAGCATCGTTAGGAAACTTGACAGACAATCAAATCTTGCTTTTAAATATTGGTGGTGCCTGGAGGGAACTCAGAAGACCATGGCAAAAGGCCAGCTATCCAAAGAGAGCCTGATTGCAGCCGGACATCAGCCTGACCTAAGACATCAAAGCCGAGATGGGTGAAGCAAGAGGAGATAAGTATTCAACCCCTAAAACAGCTAAAGCTGAGCCCCCACCCCACCCCTATGCCCAGAAAAAAGGAAGGGCCCTGAGCGAGCTGGGAAGAGTGGAGGGGATGCTAGACTGGAATCAAGCCAGGCCCCCAAAGCCCCCAATGGAGCCCCTGGGAAGTTCCATAGAGCAACGGAGGGAGGAATTTGACTGGACCACCCTCTGTGAAGAAAGGCCATTATGCAGGCCAAAAGAGAGGGTATGAGCAATGGATCCTCTTGAGGTGATGAGAAGCACACAGGAACGCAGACCCCTTCTCCACCGATTAGAAGGAAGATGAAACCAGTGCCTCTCCCACGTAGCAGGCAGTCTGCCCAGGGCAGACAATCTCCCTTCTCCCTCCAAACTAGAACTGAGGAGTATCTTCCGACATATCAAACACGAGCATACCGAGGCCAACAGGAGGAGGGAAGGGCAGTGCTGATTGAACCACACCGGTTCAGAGGAAAGTTTGATGGGGACCTAGACCAGTTAGCTCTATTCCTTGACTCAGCTGAGAGTCACCTGGAATGCTATGGACACCTCTACTCATCCCCCAGAGCCATAGTGAGTACTATTGCAGAGGGACTAGAGGGAGAAGCTAGGGAATGGCTAGCAGCACTCCACAAGAGGAGAGCCCCCCAACTGCAAGGCGTAGATGACTTCCTACGACTGCTAGAGGCCAGATTTGAGGAGGAGGACCTGTATGAGGAAGATGAGCTCAGCAACCTAAAGCATCAAAGAGCACATCCGCGAATTCAGGAGAGTAGGTGGAAGGCTACACCCTTTACCAGAGCGTCTGTTAGTGCATTTTTTCAGAACGAGTCTGGACCAATGGATTGCCCAACTAACTGCCTACCGCGACATCCCAAACTGACTCTCTGAGTGGTTCCGAGTAGCAATAAAAGTCGATGGTGGATTGTGCGCTAACAACGTGAGAAAGCCACCGGACACGAAAGAGAGAGGTCAACTCGACCTGAAAATGCCTGGCTGACGGGGACCCACAGCAACACAGTGGGTCCTGAAAGCAGCCCCCCCCCTTGAAGTCCACTGAAATGCTACAGATGCAGGGGGTGGGCCACATGGCATCTCCGTGCTCGACCCCAACCCCAATGCCAAGGCCAGAGCCGCTACCCAGGGCACGACTGGAACAGGGCCACAAACGGGCCACCCACGCATCCCGGAAGGCCCTCCAGGCTGCAGAGGTCCCTCCCCACCCAGACAAAGGAGGGGGGACCCCAGGCAACAACAACCAGTCACCAGAATCCTATGACAGTGATGACGGTAAAACGACCCAATGGTGAGAGGACCAATTCGCCCTTTCCTTTTTCCAATACGCCTCACAGTCCCAAAAGCAGGAAGCCAGGGGGATTTTCAAGCCCTAATAGACTCAGGCTGCACTAGATGCTTGATCAACCTGACCACAGACCTGAAACTGGGGATCAGAGCAAAAGGACTGGCCCACCCAATCCGGTTCGAACAGGTCAACAGGTCCCTAATGGGGGAAGCCTATGCCACCCACCTGACCAAACCAGTGAGACTAGAGCTAGTGGATCACTGGGAAGTTATTTGATTCATCATAGCCCCCAAAATGACAGATGCAGTCATACTGGGACTCTCCTAGCTAGACAAGTGGGGACTGACCATCTGGTGGCAAAGAGGTACCCGCAGAATTAGGATAGAAAAGGGGCCCCAACCCCTTCCACACCAGCAAGCAGAAACACCACCCAAACAGGGAACCCCGCAAAAGAGCTCACCAGAACATCTGGGAGCCACATCCGACGACACCCCAGAGACTGAACAGATCCCAGGGGAATATCAGGACCTCACAGAAGTATTCAGTGAGACCAAGTGCAACATTCTCCCCCCCATTCCCCGGTGAGGCAGATTGTGCCATCGAAATCATTCCCAGGGCAAAACTACTCAAACCCAAACTGTACGCCATGACACCCCGGGAAATTCAAGAAATACATAGACAAAAACCTAGCACGAGGGTTCATCGAGCCAGCCAAGCCACAGGTCGCAGCGCTAGTCCACTTCAAAGAGAAAAAAGACAGAACTATGAGACTGTGTCTGGACTTTAGAGGAATCAATGCAGTGTGCATACGCAACCTATACCCCCTCCCCTTCATGAAGGACATGCTATCTCACTTGGCCAAGGGAAAAGTCTTCACCAAATTAGACCTCAGAGAGGAATACTACAGAATACGGATCAGGGAAGGAGATGAGTGCAAAATAGCGTTCAACTGCCCCCTAGGGAGCTTCCAATTCAAAGTGATGCCTTTCGGACTGCAGGGAGCCCCAGCAGTGTTCATGCAGTTAATAAACAAGGTGCTGCACAAGCACCTCTACAAGGGGGTCCTCGTCTACGTGGTGACATCCTCATCTGCACAGAGACTATGAATGACCACATACCCCTGGTCCGACAGGTACTGGAAAAACTTCTGGCAGCCAACCTGTACATCAAGGTATCAAAATGTGAATTCCACCGTGTACGACTAGACTACATGGGCTACCGAGTGTCAAATGAGGGAATAGAGATGGACCAGCCAAAGTACAAGCCGTCCTAGGCTGTCAACCCCCTCGCACCCGCAGACAGTTACAAAGCTTCCTAGGGTTCGCAAACTTCTATAGGCAATTCATTCCATCCTTTGCAAATATTGCCCAACCCATGACAGACCTCTTAAAGACAGGGAGCCCAGGAACAAAACCTCACCCGGGACAACCTCTACAGTGTGACCTAACCTGCCAAAAGGCATTCGAGACACTAAAAGAAATGTTTGCGAGGAAGAGAGCTGACGTTGTGACGACATGGCGTGCGTTCTCGGAGCTCCGAGATCGCAGTTGACACTTTTGCCGCTGGATGGTCCATCTGGTCCTAAACCATCCCGAAGAGACAGTGACAGGGAAGAGTACGTCTTCCTGATCTCAGGGACAACGTAAAGTCCCTAATTGATACAAGAGAATCTCTTCTTGCCGGCGACATAAGCACAGCCCCAAGCTGCTGAAGTCGGGACAGCTCTGCAACGGTAGGAAAGCGGAAAGAGAAAGTGTGTTCATCTGGTGAGGAAATCTTATTTTTATAAAAGACTGCCCGAAAAAGATTGAAGCTAAACTGGTAAAAAAAAAAAAGCGGCGAAATTAAGCATTATTGGACAGTGTGTTATCCTTTTTTTTTCTATGGATGGAAATTTTGTAAACATTTTCTACTTTTTAAAGTGAAAGTATCAGTTTTTCTTCTTCTATTTCTTTTTTTACCTATGGATTAAATCTTTTTCTTTATTTCTACAATACTGGTTGGGATGGGTTTTTTCTTTTTATTTTGTTTCATTTAAGAATTTTATTTCTTCTAAGCCTGAAACATAAAGAAGATATAAAAGGAATATAAAGAGGGTAATAACCTCAGAGGGAAAAGAAGTCACACTGCCACTTGGAGGTTGGAGGTTGAATCCTGGAAACATTGCTTTTTCTTTTTTCTCTTTGATCATTTTGACCTTGCACTTCAAAGGCTTCAGCTTGTTTATAGAAGAGATAAGGAGAAGAGCATGGGTTGTTTATACAGGTGCTCTTTGGATGCTCTTTGGTAGCTGGAAAGAAGTGAAAACAAAACCTTGTTTTTAAACTAGAGTGGCAGTGTTTACTAAGTGGAAGGATGGCACAACATCAGAAAGAAACCATAACATTACAACAGATTATGTTTGAAATTCAAAAATTATTAGAAACAACAGAGAGAGTTGACAAGAGATTGGAAAATATTGAAAATATAAATTGTAATGTGGTAAAACCTGATGGAAAAATGGAAGATATCCAGCAAATGAAAAAAGTGGAGGTTAGAGTTCTAAAAACCCAAGGGAAAAATGAACAAAGAGGCAAGATAATTGTGGATATTGACAGTTTACTGGTGTGGTTGGAGATGGAAAGAGTGGAACATGGAAAGGGAAGATAGATGGAAAGGCGTTCTACTCCAGATTTCAAGGTATAGAAGAAGAAAAAAGAGAAGAATTGATGGACTTAAGGAGAGAAACTTTGACAAAAGCACTACTGATAACCACAGATAAGCTGATTAAAGAAGATGATGGAAGGTTTTGAGATTTTACAAGATATGTAACAAGCAACAAGTTGCGAAGAGAAGTCCACACAAATTTGATTAAGGAAATAACCAGAAGACTAATTCCACAAATGGCAAAAGAAATAGGACTACACTATTACTGGAAAGCACTGGTTGAGATATGAAAACTAATAACAAAACTGTCAGGCCTGTAGTTATGTTCCTTTTAGGATCTTTGGCCTGCCACACTTTCTATTATTTTCCTATGCTGTTTCATTAGTGTAGTAGTTGGGAGGGGGGAATAGAAAGGAGTAGAATTGTGGAATGTGTTGTTGTCATTCTTTCTAGAAGCTCAAGGCCATCTTTTGTCTCCGCACCTCAACACCTGACCGGAAGCAGAGGGGTGTAGATGCCAGCGTGGAAGAAGGAGATTGGACCATGTGATGGATTATGGATGTGGGGATAAGAAGATGAACTTTCAACTGGGTGGAATCCCAGGAAGCAAATCAGATTTGGGATTTCATAGCACAATGCCAACATGTCTGTCTTATTAAATTGCCTTGGACTTTGATTTAATTCTGCATGATATTTGGAACGCTGACATAAACACTAGTTAAAGTTAGTTAAAATTAGAGCATTATGTTAAAAATGAAGTGATAATGTATAAAGTTTGATAAATAATTGATAATGATAACAATGTATACATATGTATTGTTCGATAAGAGGAAATTTGGTATAGATTTTAAATGGTGAAAAAAGGGGGAAAAGTAAGATAAACTTAGTCAAACTATTGTTAAATAAATGACTGATAATGATAATAATGTAATATTTGTATCGACATGATAAAAGGGAAATTGGATATAAATTGTAAACAGTGATTAAGAAAAGAGGCGCAAAACTTTTATCAAACATAATTAATTTTTATTTTGAATGTGTTATAAAGATATAATGTTGGATGATATCAAAAATAGATAATGGAATGCCATTATGTGGTTTTGTTTTAAACTTTGGACTTTGTTATAAAGGGACGTTAAAACAACTATAGTCATATGAAGGATGAGGTATGATGATACTAATATATATATAAAAATATATCTGATGTAAAATATACAATTTGATATGAATCATAGGTGATGACAGTGGAAGGGATGCACGAAAGTTCTTTGTAACCAATTGACACACTTTTTACAATTTGTAATGGAAGATGTTTTTATGGTGTTTGTTGTGCCTTGTTTGTTTGTGTTTATTCAAAAATAAAAATAAAAATATTTTTTTTAAAAAAAGAAATGTTTGCAAAGGAACCGGTGCTGAAGCATCCTGACCCCCGAGCAACCCTTCGTGATCCAAGCATATGCCAGTGACATGACAGTGGGAGTGGTGCTATTCCAAAGAAACAACCAAGGAAACTTACAACCCTGGGCCTACACCTCCCACAAGCTCACAGACACAGAGAGACGATGGGCCATGTGGGAAAAGGAGGCTTTCGCAGTGAGATGGGCACTGCTAACCTGGAGACACCTGTTGTAAGGGGGCCAGAAACCGTTCGAAGTCTGGACTGACAATAAAAATCTGGAGGCTCTCATTTTTAAGCACATTCCAGGACAGAGGAACTTTCTAGCTGACGCCCTCTCCCGCATGCCCCAGTAAAAATGTGAATGGGAGCAGGTGGTGGATGCCATCATTCCCTCTACCCAAATAACTGCCCAAGTGACCACCAGGCAGCAATGCTGTGACCGGCAAGACCAACCAGCAGGTGAAGAGACAAGACTTAAAACTGAACTGCTAGCAGATCCCTGGTTCCGAAACAACCAACACATCTTGACAAAAAGAGATGACCTTGCATGGAAGGGGACGAAACTCTACGTCCCAGAATCCCTACGGACCCTAATTCTCCAGAGGAGCCACGATGCTAAACCGGCAGACAACTTTGGGTTCCTAAAGACTTTACACTTACCCTGGAGGAAATTCTGGTGGCCTGGCATAAAGAAAGATGTGGATAGTTACGTGAAAAGTTGCACCATCTGTGCCACAATGAAGAGGTGACCGGGAAAAAACCCCGGATTGCTGCAGCCAGTAGCAGAGCCAATGAGGCCATGGGAGGAGATCGCAATGGACTTTATAGTAGAGTTGCCAAAAAGTGGGGGAAACACGGTGATTTGGACTGTAATAGACCTGTTCTCCAAACAGGCGCACTTCATACCCTGCAGCGGACTACCCTCGGCTGACAAGCTGGCCAAACTGTTCCTGAAGCACATCTACCGCCTGCATGGAGTACCTCAAAGAATTATCTCAGACAGAGGGGTCCAGTTCACGGCTAAGTTCTGGAGGGACTTCCTGCGGTCCATTGGTCATCCCAGGGCCTTAGCTCAGCTTTTCACCTGAGCACCAATGGGGGGGGGGGGGGGCAGAGAGACTGAATGCTATGATAGAGCAGTACCTGAGGTGCTACGTGAACTATCAGCAGTCCAATTGGGCAGACCTTCTGACCTTCGCTGAGGTTGCGTACAATAATGCTGTTCACAGCAGCACAGGACTAACACTGTTCAAAGTAGTGAGCAGCATGGACTTCGTCCCAATGCCTGAGTATCCAAGGGATCCCCCTTCCTCAGTCAGCTTGACTGACTGGATGTCGATGCTAAAAGCAGCCTGTGAGAATGTCAAAAAAGCACTAGCTAAAGGGGCAAAAACCTATAAGAAACAGGCAGATAAACACCATTCCTGGTGGGAGAGAAGGTTTATCTCTCCACAAAATATTTGAGGTTAAGACTCCCTAGCAAGAAACTGGGACCAAAGTTTGTGGGACCATTCCCCATAGTAAAGATCATCAACCCAGTCTCAGTGCAACTGAAACTGCCCTGACTGCTAGGGAAGATGCACCCAGTATTCCATAGTAGCCTCTTAAAACCCGTGGTCGGATCCACTCTGAGACCACTGCCCTAGGAGCCCCCGGGCCCTGTGGTCATAGGGGGCCAAACCCATTATGAGGTGCAACTCATCCTTGATTCGAGGTGGCACAGGAGGCAACTCCAGTACTTAATTAAGTGGAAGGGCTATCCCTTGTCCAAGGCATCTTGGGTAAAGAGTAGAAATATCCAGGCTGATCACCTTATAGAGAGATTCCATGAAAAAAATCCAAACAAGTCGGGGGGGGGGGGGGGGATGTAGCCTTGAATCCCATACTGTTACTCAAATTGTTTTTGCTTGCACAGATTGCCTTTGAAAAGTGAGGGGAGCCGGATGTCAACTCTCTGTGTTGACATTCCATGCAGAGCGTCGACAGAGCCGGATCTCAGATTACTGGGTTGAGATGAATGAAGCTATTGGATAACGTGATTTATGACAGATTGAAGGGAGGACAGAAACACAGGCAAAGTTCAAAAGCAGATAAAGAAAGCAAAAAAGATGGCTGTGAATAAGAAATGCCTAATGAAGAATGCCTAATGAAGCTGTTAATAAATCACTGCTTTTTGTATTACAATATCGGGTTGCTTATTATGAAGCAGGCATTGTTACTTTACACACAACTTGCTTCGATCCTAAATTCTTTCACTGCACCGGTGACGCTCTCCCAGCTGGGAAGACCGAACCCACAGAAGAAACTTTCTTTCCATCTAACAAGAGTAAATTAAGTGTCATCTTAAATGCCATGCCATATAACTTGCTATAGTAACTTTTTAAAGTTATTTTCTGAAATCACAATATATAGAGAGCAACGGATGTCCAACCTTTTGGCTTGCCTGGGCTCCACTGAATTGTATTGAGTTACTTATAAAATATATAACATCATTAATGTATACATATAAATATCACTAAAAATTACAAGTTTACAATCTTGTGGAGCCGCATAACTTGCTGTCCAGGGCCACTTGTGGTTGGACATACCTTATGTAGAGTATTCCTGCTGTTCCATGTTGACATTCCACGCATACCGTCGGCGGAGCTGGATCTCAGATTACAGTAGCTGGTTTGAGTTGAGTGTATTTATTGGGCAATGTGATTTATGACACAGAGTGAGGGGAGGAAAGGAACAGGGGCAAAGTTCAGAAGAAGATAGAAAAAGCAAAAGAAATGACTGTGAATAAATCTTGCCTAATGAAGCTGTTAATAAATCACTAGTTTCTTTATAAGAAACATTGGCTCTTATTATGTGTTATGCAAGTAGCAACAAAGGTCGACCGCGGATTGTGCACTAAGGTCATGGGAAAGCCACTGGACACGAAAGAGAGAGGTCAACTCAACCTGAAAACGCCCAGCCAACGGGGACCCACAGCAACACAGTGGGCCCTGAAACCAGCTCCCCATCAAAGTCTGCTTAAATGCTGCGGATGCAGGGGGGTGGGCCATATGGCATCCGCGTGCAAGACCCCAACCCCGATGCCAAGGCCAGAGCCACTACCCAGAGCATGACTGGAACAGGGCCACAAATGGGCCACCCACACATCCCAGAAGGCCCTCAAGGCTGCAGAGGTCCCTCCCCACCCAGATGAAGGGGGTGTGAAGTTCCCAAGAGATTACCTAATTAATTTACGAGCCTTGAGACAAAGTTCAAAAAAACCCCATTCATTTATTAGGATAAACATCTTGGCATGATCTTTTCTTGAGCCAAAACTGGCTTCCGTTTAATTGCATTTGAACTTTACCCCTCTTTCTCCTCCCTTCTGTCATGCGTCATAAATCATATTCACGAACTAGGTTGTAGAAATATGAGATCCAACTCTGGCCGAAGGTATGCATGGAATCCTTCTTCCAATGTCAACTTGATAATAGTCATGGCGGGACTTCTGGTGGCAGTGTAGGTGCTGATGGACGTTCCTTTGGGAACGTCAGCCCCGAGATCACGTTAGGCTGCTAGAACAGCGTAAATCAGCAGTCTGGCAGTTTGAAAACTCTCCCCTCGGGAAAAGAGGGGGAGGTGAGCAACCGGGTAAGGGTAGAGCTATCTTAGACCCACAGGAGTAATTCTGGGGGTTGAAAGGCAAGAGCCCCCCAGCAGCCCGATAGTGCTCCGCTCCTGGGGTGTCTCTGCATCGGCAGAACAAAGCACCACGACCACTCCTGCTATCAACGTATTAATCTACATTTGAATAAGAAGCAGGTGGAGCGAAGACAGGAGTGATTATAATCGCAAGTACAAAACTTAACTCAGATTTACTATAACTTCCTTCTGTGAAGATTAAGGGGGATAAAAGGGAAGATGGCGCCTGAACATCAAAGGGCGTGGTGAAAGTGAAACTTAAGAAGCAAAGTATCTGTTAAGTGCTTGCTAAAGTTGTAAAAAGAATCAAGAGCTCGAGGTTAAACAAAACAGCATTGGTTCGCTAACAAGCTATAAAAATTAACAAGCCTGGGGGTTAGGTGGACTTTTTGGATAAGTAATTCGGCCGCTGAAAAGTTTGATTTGAGCATTTGGAAATGGCTTCAAAGCAAACTAAATTAACTGCCTCTAAGAGCGCTGGAAGCTCTCCAGCCCAGACACAAAAATTGCAATCTTTATTACCCCCAGCAGAAGCATTAACACTTGAAGCCCTCCAAAGTAACCTTCAAAATGCCTTAAAGGAACAAGCTTCTGCTCTGGAAGGCAAAATTACTAAAGCCATTAAAGATGTGTCTAACGAAATGTCTGAAATTAAGGACTTAATCCAAACTCGCAACCAGCAAATAAGGGAAGATATAGTGGATGCATTTAAGGGTTTGCTTGGTTACGTAACATCAATGGATGATAGAGTGGAAGAAATCAATCAGTCCAATGTGAATTTGGAGAACAAGGTTGTAGACATTCAGGGACTTCCGGTGGCGCCACTGTCCTTGGAAGACGTTCCCTCGGGAACGCCAGCCCGTGTTTGAGTAACAAGCGGCTAGGATAGCATAAATCAGCTGTCCAGCTGTTTGAAAACCTCCCCCTCGGGAAAAGGTGGGGAGGTGAGCAGTCTGGCAGAGGGTAGAACCGCCCAGTGGCCCCAGAAGCAATTCTGTGGCGTGAAAGGTGCGAGCTCCCCAGGAAGCCCAACGATCTCCTCATCACGGGACGCTTCTGCAATTGCAGAACAAAAGGCAGCGTCCACACATGCAACTTCAAGTCTATTTTACATCTGAATAAGAAGCAGGCAGAACAAACCAGGAGGTCAACAAATTGCAAGTACTAGCCTTAACTCCGTAGATTATATCTCTTTCTTTAAATTTAAAAGGAACTTCTCAAAAAAAATGGTGCTGGAGGAACAAAGGGTGTGTTGAAAACTAAAGTGAAGTGGGAAACTGATTAGTACTTGTTAAGTGCCTGTTAGTGTGGCTGAAAGACTTCAAAGAATAGTTGGACTTTCTGGACTGAATAAATTGGCTGTTTGAAAGCCTGATCTAAATATTTTGAAATGGCCTCTAAACAAACAAAATTCAATACTTGAAAAACTGCCGGGAGTTCAACGGCGCAAACTTCAAAGCTGCAAATTTTATTACCTCTGGTGGAAACACAATCACAAACCCTGACACTGGAGGCTCCACAAAATAACTTACAAAATGCACTAAAAGAACAGGCAGTTGTCTTGGAGGGGAAAATTACAAGTGCCTTTAAAGATGTCTCTGATGAAATGTCTGGAATTAAGGATTTAATCCAAATACGTAACCAAGAGATAAGGGAGGATATAGTTGAGGCACTTAAAGGATTATTTGGCTACGTGGCATCTCTTGATGAGAAGGTGGAAGAAATTAATGAGGCTAATACAAAGTTGGATAACAAACTTGTGGAGGCACAAATTAAAATTGATAAGTCAGAGGCGGAGCTTACGATGATGCAATATAGAACAATGGAATTTGCCCTGAGGATAAGGGGGTTGAAGGAACATACTCAAGAAGACTTAAGAGAGATTTTTGCTGACGCTCTTGTCCAATTAACGGGGGAGCCAAAGGCCAAATGCCTCTGGCAAATTGACAAAATTTAGCGCGTTAATTCATGGATTGCCAGACAAAGACAACTGCCAAGATATATCGTAATCTATTTTGTCACCAGGAAAATTAGGAATGAAATATTACAAGCAACCTACAAAAACAAACTGCAAGTGGCAGGTCAAGACGTGATAGTACTGAAGGAAATCCCCCCCCCCCCCAAAATGTTGAGATCTAGAAAGGATTATGCATTTCTAGTGGACGAACTTAGAAAGCGCCAGATTCAATACAGATGGGAGACCCCAGCTGGATTGGTGGTGAACTACATGGGAGAAAGACATCGCCTCAACTCTGTTTGGAAGGCAAAATATTTCTATAGTATGGTACTAAAGGCAGGACGCCCTCCATCTCCAGGTCCCAAAGAAAGAAAAGAGACAGAGGACCCCAGGCAGCAAGATAACCAGGAACAAATTAGGGTTGTGAATTTACTGCAGGAAACAGAAGAAATTATGGAACAGAGAAAGCTACTTAAGGACATACCTTGTGGCATTAAGAGCGGCCAAACATCGACATTGTGCCGCTCTTATTGCGTGCGCAGATAACCGCCCTGCCGCCCTGTTCCGGGTGACCCGCTCCATTCTGTCACAGAGGCCGCGGGAAGCCCCTCTACAGGGCAGGGCAGAGGAATTTGGGAAATATCTGCAGGATAAAATCGCTCAAATCCGGAGGGAATGGGTCCCTTTCAGTGGGCTAGGGGAGACGCCCGAGGCGAGTCTTGAGAGACCACTCTGGGAGGAGTTTGACTCGGTTGCCATCGAGGATTTGGACAGGTTACGTGGGCGTCTGCGACCTACCACATGTTTATTGGACCCGTGTCCCTCCTGGCTTGTACTGGCATCCTGGGAGGTTACACGCGACTGGCTCCTGGGCCTAGTGAATGCTTCGTTGGGCGAGGGGTCTCTGCCGGCCGCCTTGAAAGAGGCGGTTGTGAGACCCTTACTCAAGAAGCCTTCCCTGGACCCAACGGAGCTAGCCAATTATCGTCCTGTCTCCAACCTTCCCTTCCTAGCGAAGGTTATAGAGAGTGTGGTGGCCCAACAGTTCCCACGTCACCTGGAGGAAAATGATTATCTAGACCCGCGCCAGTCCGGCTTCCGACCCGGGCACAGCACGGAGACGGCCTTGGTCGCGTTGGTTGATGATCTCTGGAGGGCCAGAGATAGGGGCTGTTCCTCTATCCTGGTCCTATTAGATCTCTCAGCGGCTTTTGATACCATCGACCATGGTATCCTGTTGCACCGGCTGGAGGGGTTGGGGGTTACGGGCACCGTTTTACGGTGGTTCGGCTCCTACCTCTCCGGCCGGACGCAACGTGTGTTGGCAGGGGAGCAGAGATCGACCCTGAGCCCCCTCACTTGTGGGGTGCCACAGGGGTCGGTCCTCTCGCCTCTCCTGTTCAACACATATATGAAGCCGCTGGGCGAGATCATTTGTGGTTTTGGGGTGGGATATCATCTGTACGCTGATGATACTCAGCTGTACATTTCCACCCCGAACCACCCCAACGAGGCCGTCGAAATGATGTCCCGGTGTTTGGAAGCCGTACTGGTCTGGATGGGTGACAACCGACTCAAACTCAACCCCTCCAAGACGGAGTGGCTGTGGCTTCCGGCCTCCCGGTTCAACCAGTTGCTTCCATCTCTGGCCATCAGGGGCGAGCAACTGGCCCCCATGGAGCGGGCGCGCAATTTGGGCATCCTCCTGGATGCCCGGCTGTCCATGGATGACCATGTAACAGCCGTGGCAAGGGGGGCGTTCCACCAGGTCCGCCTGGTGCGCCAATTGCGCCCCCTATTGGACCGGGATGCCTTACGCACAGTCACCCATGCGCTGGTGACCTCTCGCCTAGACTACTGCAATGCTCTCTACATGGGGCTTCCCTTGAGATGCACTCGAAGACTACAGTTGGTCCAGAATGCGGCCGCGCGGGTGATTATGGGGAGTACTAGATACTCCCATCTAACACCTCTCCTGCGCGAGCTGCACTGGCTTCCTGTGGTCTATCGGGTGCGTTTCAAGGTTTTGATTACGATCTTCAAGGCGCTCCATGGCACAGGACCTAGCTACCTGCGGGATCGCATCCTGCCCCATACATCCCTACAACCAATCCGCTCGCACAGAGAGGGACTTCTCCGGGTGCCGTCCACTAAACAGTGTCAGAGGGCGACACCCAGGAGTAGGGCCTTCTCTGTGATGGGCCCAGCCCTTTGGAATGACCTCCCCCTCGACATTAGGATTACCTCTGATCTCCGCTCCTTCCGTGTAAAGCTCAAGACCCACCTTTTTCAATTATCTGGCCTGGCTCAACCATAGTTCCATCCTATTCCTCCTGACAGTCTTTTTAAATTCGTAATTTTAAACTGGGGTATTTTAATTGCTAATTTTATTATTATTATTGTATGTATTTAATGACTGTTACCTCCTTCGTGTATGTGTATATGTATATATATATATATGTGCTTTTATTGTACGCCGCCCCGAGTCCCTTGTGGAGAGGGAGCGGCTAACAAATCAAATAAATTGAAATTGAATTGAGAGACAAACCCGCGCGGCTACTAAACGTAAAGAACAAGAATTAATGTCCCAACAAGCCCAGATGGCAATTCAAGATAATATAAACATGAGCACAGAAGCAGTGGGAGGAGCTAGACTGAAGGTGAAGTCCCAGCAAGATTTCCAGGCAGCTCTTTAAAAGCTTCAGTGTGCCAAAGATGACAACTACATTTCTAACATGGAAGGTCAACGGTTTAAATTCACCACAAAAAAGGAAAAAATATTTCACTACTTGAAACAATTTAAAAATGATGTAATTTGCTTAGAAGAAACACACATTAGAACGCAGGACCAGAAATACTTGATGAACGCAAGACTGGGATCGCATTTTGTAGCATCTGCTCCGGAGAAGAAAAACGGTATAGTCATATATTTAAGAAAAGACTTAAAAGCTGAATTAATTGAAGCAGATCCTCAAGGTAGATATATTGCAATTGAATTATTAATAGAAGGAAAGAAAATACTCTTAACAGGAATATATGCTCCCAATCAACAACAAGAAAAATTTTATAAGTTGCTTCACACCAAATTAATACAATGGGGCTACAGATCCTGCGTTTTACTGGGCGATTGGAATGGAGTACTGGATCCTGTTCAAGACAAGAAGAGGCTTTTGCAAAACACACAAATATGAACAAGATTACCTAAATCTTTTTTTTACATGAAGGATGACTTTGAATTGAGGGATATCTGGAGAGAACGGAATGTTAAAGAACGGGATTTTACTTTTTTTTCTGATAGGCATCAATCCTTTTCCAGAATTGATTTTATACTAATTACAAATGATTTTTTTTCCAGAGTAAAGAAGACCAAGATATGCCCGAGAACCTTAACAGATCACAACCTGGTCTGTATGGAACTTGAATATGGAGACCGACCTAGGACGTCTTGGAGATTAAATGAAAATCTATTTAGATATGAGAAAAATGTTACGGAATGTAAAAAACTATTGAAAGAATATTTTGCTTTTAATATGCATAAGGGGATATCAATGGAAATGGTTTGGGACGCAAGTAAAGCATACATGAGAGGTGTTTTAATAAATTTGAACAATGTTTATAGGCGCAGACAAAGGGAAAAACCAAGGGAATTAGAGGAAGGGATTAAAAAAAAGAGCAGGAATTAATGTCTAAACCAGATGATAAGAAGACAAAAGAGATAATTACTTTACTGCGAGGACAGTTCAATATGTTAATGTCGGACCAGATAGCCACTAACTTTCTATATGCTAAACATAACACTTTTTGTAATGCCAATAAACCAGGTCGATGGCTAGCATATATGTTAAGGAAAAAACAAAGATCCCGTAATATAGAGAAAGTAGAATATAAAGGGAAGGAAGTTTTTCAACAGGATATGATTAAAAAGACTTTTTTAGAATTTTACACCAGATTGTATGCTGGTGACAAAATACAAAGGTCAGATATAGACCGATATTTGGAGAAAGAGAAAATTCCTATACTTACAGATGAGCAAAGGGGAAGATTGAATCAACTTGTAACTGTAGAGGAAATCCTCCTGGCAATTAAGCAGTTAAAAATCGGTAAAGCGCCTGGCACAGATGGCCTGACAGCAGTTTATTATAAAACGTTAGAACTAGAAATGATGGAACCTCTTAGGGAACTATTTAATAAAATTC
The DNA here is from genome assembly GCF_964273705.1 of Natrix helvetica. Classification (NCBI taxonomy): domain Eukaryota; kingdom Metazoa; phylum Chordata; class Lepidosauria; order Squamata; family Natricidae; genus Natrix; species Natrix helvetica. Next base: position 43,696,680 of record NC_138555.1, read on the forward strand.
AAATGGAAGGCAGGGTCCCACCATCGTGGAAAACAGCTTCTATTTCATTGATTCCAAAAGAGGAACAGGATCCTACCCAGCCAAAAAACTATAGGCCTATTTCATTACTTAATACAGATTACAAAATTTTTGCTAAAATATTGGTGAATAGGTTGATGCCAATTGCGCAACAAACAATTCACAATGACCAGTCTGGTTTTATACAGGGAAGGCAAATGAAAAGTAATGTAAGACAAATCATCAGTATAATGGAATACTTGGGAAAGTATAACCAAGTCCTGGCAGTGCTTCTATTCTTAGATGCGGAGAAAGCATTCAACCAAGTTAATTGGCAATTTTTAATAAAAACATTACAAAAGATGCAGTTCGGAGAGCATTTCATGCAGTCTATCAAAGCAATATACCAGAAACAGACAGCACAAATTATAGTTAATGGAGGCTTAACAGAATCTTTTAAAATTGAAAAAGGAACAAGACAGGGGTGTCCCTTGTCTCCATTATTGTTTATCTTAACCCTGGAATTGTTATTGAACAGAATACGTGGGTCTGACGAACTGCAAGGAATTAAGATTAGGCACTACGAATATAGAGTGAGAGCATTTGCGGATGACTTGGTTGTAACTTTAACTCAGCCGGGGGAATCAGTTATAGGTCTAATGAATATAATTAACCAATATGGTCAAGTATCTGGGTTCAAAGTAAATCTAGGGAAGACAAAGATGATAGCTAAAAATATGACTACGAATAAAAAAAAGAATTAGAAAGAGTAACAGGATGTGAGATAGTAAAAAAGGTTAAATACTTAGGAATTTGTATTACAACTTCAAATGGGAAATTATATAAGTACAACTATGAACCATTATGGCATAAAATACAGAGAGAATTGAATAAATGGGAAAAACTACAACTGTCTTTGCTGGGAAGGATAGCAGCAGTTAAAATGAATGTCTTGCCCAAGTTTCTATTCTTCTTTCAAATGATACCAATACTTAAAAAAGACGCAAATTTGGAAGAATGGCAGAAAGGTATTAACAACTTTGTTTGGGCAGGAAAGAAACCAAGAATAAAACTTAAAATAATGCAAGATATACGTGAAAGAGGAGGCTTAAAAATGCCCAACTTAAAATTATACTATGAAGCAGCAGTTTTAGCAACAATTAGCGATTGGATCAACCTAGCAGAGGATAGAATATTGAATATTGAGGGTTATGATTTGGTATACGGTTGGCATGCTTACTTAGTATATGATAAAAAGGTGGACAAGATTTTTTTTTTATTTTATTGTTTTAATTTGACAGATAACACACACACAAAACACTCTTCAATACGTCTTCCAGCTAGCTTGTCGATTGGTTACAATTAAATTCCGTGCATTACTACAATCATTCTTTATACTTCATTCAAATTGAATTGTGCATTTTAAATCAAAGAATATACCAACATTCTCCTTTAAACTGCATTTGTTTGAAAGTACTTTTATCCAGAATCATTCGTATTTATATTATCCAATGAATAAACATTTTAACACCGACAACAATCTATAAGAGCTACCACATTCTGCTTATTTATCGCCTAGGATTCCTATTTCTTTCCTCCATCCACCTATACCATTTATCCCATATCTGATAGAATTCTGATTCTTCTTTTCCCCGGATTTCTTTAGTTAGTTTGTCCATTTCGGCACAGTCCATCACCTTTCTTATTATTTCATCTTCACTTGGAGTTATCTTGTTTTTCCATTTCTGGGCATAGGCAATCCTTGCCGCCGTTATTATATGCCAGGGGTGGCGAACACGCGGCTCGCGAGCCGCATGCGGCTCCCGGCCAAAATAAATGAGGCTCTTTGCCTCTTATCATTATTTAGTATACTGTGGCTCGGATCGCGCGCTCCCTTTCGGAAGGTGGGGAGGTCCTTTGCAGGCAGCTAGAATGGGCCGCCTGCAAAGGACTTCCCCAGACTTGCTTTGAGGAGCACGGGGCGACTGAGGCTAGTTGTGAAGCCCCAAAGCCCCCACCGCCACCGGAAGAACTGCTGCCACCTCCTCCTCATCCTCCTCTAACAGGCAGCACTGCCGGATTTGCCGCCCGGCGCTGCGGCTGAGATGAAGCCGCCAAAGCTCCAGCCGGCATCTCCGCGCGTGGCAGCGGCGCCTCCCCTCCGCTCGGAGCAGCTGAGCTCAGTCAGCGCTGGGTTACCCCTGCCCCCTCCTCCTCCTCTGCCGTGCTTTTGAGGAGCCATGAGGCTGCAGGAGCCAGTAGGAAGGCGGGGGGGGGAGCAGGGGGAAAAAAGCCTCATGGCTCCTCAAAAGCACAGAGGAGGGGGAGGGGGCAGAGGTAACCCAGCGCTGAGCTCAGGAGCAAATCTGGTGATTCTGTTGGAGGAGGAGGAGGAGGAGGTAGCAGCAGTTATTCTGGTGGCAACTCGTACTCGTCGGCATCTTCAGCAGAAGCCCTGCCCACAATGAAGAAAGCAAAGATGGAGCAGATCCACGCAGATGACGTCGCTGCAACATGACTGGAGGAGGAATTCTGGGAGTTGAAGTCCACAAGTGTTAAAGCTGTCAGGTTTGAAGACCCTTGGGGGTTTTTTTCCCTAAAGGGTTAGGGGTGCAAGGGTCTTGTAACTTGACAGCTTTAAGAGTTGCGTGCTTCAAATGCCAGAGTTTCTGAGCCAACATTTTGGTTGCTAAGCAGGAGCGTTGTTAAGTGATACTGATATTATATAACACTTTGAATTAAGCGGGTACCTTGAAGAAACATAACTTTGAGTTTCAAATAATACTGATTTCGTTGTTGTCTTAGGTGACATCTGTGAAAAAAATTCGGGTGCTCAGGCATGAAAATGTGCCGCTCAAACACTATACTTTTCTGCTCACATCGAAAAAAAATTAGAGGGAACATTGCTTCCGGGTCTGTTTTGGCAGGTCACTGCGTGGTGTGGCTCTCTGACTCTCACAGTTTAAAATTTTGGCTCTTTTTGTCGAACTTGTTCGCCACCCCTGTTATATGCAATATTAAGTACTGGGTTTCTTTTTTGTATTTTGTAGGCAGTAATCCTAATAAGAAGATTTCTGGTTTCCATTCTATTTTAACTCCCGTTATTGCCTCCAGCCAATTTTTGATCTTTTTCCAAAACTTTTTAGCCTCCTCACAGGTCCACCATAAGTGGTAGTACGTTCCGTGTATCGATTCGCATTTCTAGGTGCCATCTATATAACATTTTATACTGGTTTTCCTTATATGCGACCGAGAGTGTCATTTTTAAGTTTTTTCCCCAAAATTTTTCCCATTTGTCTAATTCAATATTGTGTCCAAAGTTCTGTGCCCATTTTATCATTTGTTCTTTCACAATTTCCTCTTCCATTTTGTATTTCAGGAGAAATTTATATATTCTCCCTATCATTTTTCTATCTGGGCTTTGGATGATTTTATCCAATTCGTGTGATTCTGTTTCAATGTCATATAATTTGGTATCATTATTGTATTTAGTTTTGATTTGCAGGTAGGTTAACCAGTCCACTTTCATGTTCTGTTCTGCCAATTCTTCAATTGTTTTTAAGTTTCCCTGTCTATCAATTAAGTCTCTATATCTTAGTATTTTGTTCCAATCTATAAAATTTGGGTGAGTCGTCCTTTCTGTTAGTGATAGCCAATTCGGGATTTTCACGTAATGGTTTTTTTTTATTTTGAGCCATTTTTGCAATAACACTCTTCTAATTAAATGTTTTTGAAAGTATTTGTGCGTTTTATTTTTATCATCCCATAGGAAAGTGTGCCAGCCTGCTTGCAAATCATGGCCTTCCAGGGTCAAAATTCTTTTATTCTTTAGCTCTATCCACTCCTTCACCCATGTTATTCATACTGCCAATGCGTATAAATCCCAATTTGGTAATGCTAAACCTCCCCTCTCTTTGCTGTCTTGCAATGACTTTAGTTTGATCCTCGCTTTTCGTCCCTGCCAAATAAACCTAGTGGTTATGTTATTTAAATCTTAAAAGAAATTTTTACCTGGGTTAATAGGTGCGGCTTGCAACAGGAATAAGATTCTTGGTAAAATATTCATTTTGATTGTTGCTATGCGTCCCATGAGTGATAGTTGAAAATTTTTCCAATTTTCTAAGTCTTTCTTTATTTGTATCACTAATTTGTTATAGTTATCATCTTTAATTGTGGAACATTTTGCCGACACCCAGATCCCCAGGTATTTCACTTTCTTAGCTATTTGCATATTGGTTATTATTTCCAGTTCCTCTTTTTGTTTTTTGGTCATGTTTTTGGTTATCATTTTTGTTTTGTTTTTATTGATCTTTAATCCTGCCACTTCGCCATATTCTTCTAATTTTTGAATTAATTTCCGACTGGAATCTAATGGGTCCTCTAGTACAAATACTAAGTCATCGGCATAGGCTTGTGCCTTATATTCTTCATTTTTGAGTCTTAAACCTTTTATTCCCTGGTCTTTCTGAATTTCATTTAGTAAAATTTCCAAAGTCAGTATGAACAGCAAAGGAGAGAGGGGGCATCCCTGTCTGACTCCCTTTTTTATTTCGATCTTCTCTGTTAATTCTCCATTCATCAGAACTTTGGCTGTCTGGTTATTATAAAATCCTTCTATCATTTCTATAAATTTTTCACCGAATTTCATCTCATCCAATACTGTTATTATAAATTTCCAAACTACATTGTCAAATGCTTTTTGTGCATCAAGGAAAACCAGTACCATTTGTTTTTCTGGGTGCGCCTCATAATACTCTATTATGTCTAGGATGGTTCTCGTATTATTTCTAATGTGTCTGTGAGGTAGGAATCCATTTTGGTCTGGGTGTATTCGTTCATTTAAAACCTGTTTGATTCTTCCTGCCATAATTGCTGCAAATATTTTATAGTCAGAATTTAATAATGAAATTGGTCTGTAATTTTGAATTTCTTGTTGGCTCGTTTCTTCTTTTGGGATTAGCGATATTATTGCTTCTGTCCATGTTTCCGGTATCTTGGCTTTTCCTAAGATTTCATTAAACATGTCTACCCCTAATTCTTCCAGCATTATTTTATTATTTTTGTATAGCTCCACCGGTATTCCATCTGGTCCTGGTGTTTTATTACTTTTCTGGTTTTTCAGAGCTGATTCCACTTCGGCTAACGTTATTGGCCTGTTTATCGCCTCCCTTTGCTCTTTTGAGATTGGGTTTATCTTTGCTTTGTTTAAGTAATGCTTTATTTTATTTTCCTCCATACTGTCTTGTGTGTATAATTTTGTGAAGTATTTATGTATAATTTTCTTCTTTTCTTCTGCTTTGTATTGAATCCTTCCCTTCTCGTCTTTCAATTGGTATGTCATCCTTTTTTCTCTTTCATTCTTCAGTCTGTATGCCAGCCATTATCCGGGTTTGTTGGCTTGTTCAAAATAGCTTTGTCTGGCTGCTTTAATTTTCTGTGCTAATTCCTTTTGATTTATTAGGTTGAGCTTATGTTTGATTATCTCTCTTTTTTCTTTTTTCTTTTTATTCTTTGGGTCTTTCTGGAGTTCATCTTCGGCTTCCATAAATTCCTTTTGCATACTTTCTTGTTGCTTTTTTTGATTTCTAGTTTTCCTTGCCATATAGGCAATCGTAAGGCCTCTTATGTATGCTTTCATGGTGTCCCAGAGATTTTGAATTGAGGTATCTTCTCTTTTATTTATTCTAAAAAATTGTTTTAGTTCTTTCTCCAGCATTTGAGTGTATTCTGTTTCGTTTATGACGCTTGAATTCATCATCCATCTTTTTCTTCTTCTTTGACCTTTCCATCTTAATTTTATTGGATTATGATCTGCCCACTCATTTGGTTCTATTTCAATTTCATCTACTTGATTGCATAGTCCAGATGAGATCCAAGCCATGTCAATTCTTGATAGTGACTGATGGGGGTTCGAATAAAAAGTATATTGCTTTCTTGTTTTGTGCCTTTCTCTCCAAATATCATGTAATTTGTATTCGGTTGCCATCTCAAAGAAGGCTTTGGGCAGCATATTTTTTTTGTTTTGTTTTTCTTTTTGCTTTCATAGTCCATTTTTTTGTCTGCTATTGCATTATAGTCCCCAATTAAGCAAATATTTTCATATTCTAATTCGTTTATTTTGTTGTGTAGTTTCCTATAAAATTCATCTTGTTTCTGATTTGGTGCATATATGACTATTAATAGTATCGGTTTTTCTGTTGTCTCTAATTCAATCATTAGTATCCTACCTTCTTCATCAGTGTAGACTTCTTTGGAATTTATTTTTTCCTTTATGTAGGTTGCTATCCCTCTTTTTTGTCTGCTAGTGTTGTGTATAATTTCCCTAGTTTTTTATTTTCCAATAAGTTCTTATGGTCCCTTTTAATATGTACTTCCTGTATGCAGATTATATCTACCTTTAGTTTCTTCAGTTTGTTAAACATCTGCACTCTTTTTTTTTGGTGAGTTCAATCCATTCAAGTTTAATGAGATAACTGTTATTTCCTGGTCCATCTTTAGATGGGGTTTTTCTTGTTACTTCTAGTTTGTATCTGACTCTTCCCTCTCGCACCTTCCTTTTCTGCTCTCTCTCTCTTTCTTGCCTCTGTTCTTCTTTCCTGTTTCTTTCTTTGTCTTCTGATGTTTCTTCCTCTTGGCCTCGCCTTCCCCTTTCTAGCTCCTCTTTACTTCCTTGTTCTTCTTCCCCTGTACAGTATTTCTCATAGAATTCCTGCGCTTCCTCTATATTCTCTATTTTATATCTTTTCCCTTGCCATGTCACCAGTACCCCTTCTGGTATCAGCCATCTGTACATTATTCTGTTTTTATTTAACTGGTTTGTTAGGAATTGGTATTGTGTACGGCGTTCACGGATTCTCTGTGGAATCTGGTTAAGCGTGATCAACTCTTTTCCCTGATATGTAAACGTCCCTTCTCTGGTTTTTTTGTATATCTCATCTCTGGTTGTTTTTTTGGCAAACCTTACATGTACTTCTCTTGGGAGCCTGTGTCTTCTGGCATAATTAGTATGGACTCGATAGGCTTCATCAATATCTCCTCTCAACTCGTGTTCTTTTCTCTGTAGCATTTCGGCAAAAATCTCAATCATCTTCGCTTTCAGAAATTCCTCCTTCTCTTCCGGTATATTTTGGAATCTTAAATAGAATGCAGCTCTTTCATTTTCAAGTCGCATTATTGATAACTCTAATTCTTTATTCAATTGTCTATATTCTAGCTCCATTTTTTCCACCTTCTGGTCTGTTTGTTCTATTTTTGTTTCAATATTCTGGATTTTCTGCTCATTGATTGCTAAGGCGGTCTGTATCTTTTCAATTTTATCATCCACAGTTTTAATATCTCCTTTTAGTTCTCCTATTTCATTTTTCACTTCTTCATGATTCCTCCTTGTCTCTTCATGATTTGCAGCTGTCACTCCTTGGTTTTTTATAAGCGTCTCTTGTATCGTTTGTAGCATTAATTGCATACTTTGCAATGTTGGTGCTGGCCCTGTTATTTCTGCCATCTTTCCACCTTTCTCCAGACCTAGTGTGCTCTCAATCGATCTTTGGTTTGAGGAGGGAGGTGTTGCCATAGTCGTATTAGCTGTGGTTTTTTCAATTAGCTTTCCTGAGGTTGCCATTTTTATCCCCCTAATTATCCTTGTCCACACTTGCATATAAGTTCTACTTTGCTTCTACTTCATCAACAGTTTCAATGTTATCGGACTTACCAATTTTATCAATAGATTTTCTATCTCAATATTTAGTAATAGTTAACCTTCCTTAATATCACGTTTCAGTATCTACACATTCCTATGTATTATTCCATTCTATTTAAATCCTTAATTATCATATATCTTAACATTATATTCACACAGTTTTCTTCTACAGATTAATATCTCTCCAGTGTAACAGTTATAAGGGTAATAGGTAATAAAAGTTTACTGATTTTTCCAGACAGCAGGTTCCGGTTTTGATCCACTAGATGTCACCCTCTATTCAGTGTCAATGTTAGTATCAGTCAGTTAATATAACCAGTCCAGCTTCCAGAGGAAATACGGGTGGGTGGGTGGGAATTGGGGCCCTCTGATCGTTCCAGAAGAGCAAAAAACAAAAAGTCAGCAAATCAACAACCAGCCCCAATGATGAACAGTTCTTTCGTACTTTCCAAGTCTTTTCAAAAATTCCCAGTCCTATTTATCCATGCCGGGATTTCGCTTCCTCTCTGGGCTGTTTAGTTCAAGTTATTTACGCTGGCAATTCACAGATCGTAAATCAGCTCTCACAGCTTCTCGGGAAAAGTCTGACAAAATCTCCTTCTCAGAGCTTCCTTCTTTCCAGCTCACCTTTCTGCCCGGTGTGTGTTGTTTCCCTTTTCTTTGGGTTGTAGTAACGGCTACCTCTGTCCCAGCTGTTCCGTATATTCGCTTCCTTCTTATGTGGCCGCCATTGCTCAGTCCTGACAACGTGGCAGGGTGATTCCTCGTCCGTTTAGTGGGTTTCTCCTGCCGCTGGGAGGCTTTGCCTTATCGTCCCAGCGTCCTCAGAGTTTCCCCCTTAATCTGTTGATCCCTACAGGATCAACAGCACTCAAATATGAGCCCAAACGAAGAAGTTGGAGATAAAGATCAGGAGAGCTCCCGTTCCTCAGCTCCAGACACGCTGACGTCACCACAGGAACGGTGGACAAGATTTTTAAAAGCCATGATTTAAGGAATGCTCTACTGCGTGTCTGGAAAAAATATCAATATAAGTTAAATGATAAGATACCTGTTCTGACCCCCTCCTCTTGTATACCTAGACACTCCGACACAAAGTCTCTTCAAAGATGTTTATTGACATACAGGTTCCACCTTGGCAGCAATCCAGCCTGCCAAGGTCAAGATAGCACTCTGGGCAGCAATCCAGCTACAGCGACACCCCTTGGCAGCAATCCAGCTACCAAGCTCCAGATAATCACTTTAGCAGCCAAGGTCCAGGGAACAGATTGACAGTAATCCAGGTAAAACCTTTAGCAGCAATCCAGCCTGCCAAAGTACGACACAGATCTGAGCTTCTCCAACTCCAATGATCAGTTGATTCCTGCAAAGGGTGTGTCCACAAGCAGTCCCTTTATAGTCTGGAGAGGAGTCTAATGATCAGCAGCTGAGAGCCATTACCTCCGGTAATTGCTCAATTGCTCCTTACGCCGGGTAGCACGTCGGTAACGAGCATCTAATAGCTCACTGCTGTCTGACTCACTGTCCTGTGACTCCTCCCCACTGCTCCAAGGCATGACATCAGGAGCCCCCTTCCTTTGGCTTTCACCACTGCTCCATGCCTCAGGCGCCCCCTGGTGGCCAACCAGCCTCTCTGCGCCCTGCTCAGCGTCGGAACCCTGTCCAGGGTCCCCCACCTCCTCTTGAGCCGACTCAGAGGACACCTCGCTGTCGGAGTCTGGTGGCAGCGGCACCGGCACCTGCTGGGCCACAACAGATACCTATGTGGGTAGTGCCCAGACACGCGATAGAGAATATAAGTATAGAACAAAAACAGGATGTAATTACATATAGAGAGCTTCTTAACATAGAAAGAGGCGTACTACAGCTAAAGCCTTTGAATGTACTAAGAGAGGAAAGGGTAATTCAAACCTGGTTTCAGTATGGACAGTTACAGGCTAGATGGAAAAAAGATCGAAAATTGGTATCATGCAAAATGAGGATAATTTGGTAAAACAAATTAGGGACCAGGGTCAAATGCATATAAAAAGGTTGTATAATATACTGATAGAAATAGATTCTGAAACAGAGTTAGTTAAAGATTGTATGATAAAATGGGCACAAAACTTTGAAGAACCAATAATGATGGAAACATGGGAAAAGATTTGGGTAAAAAATGTAAAGTTTACGCAAGCTCAAAACTTGAGAGAGAATTTCTATAAGATGTTGTACAGATGGCATTTAGATCCAAAAAGGCTAGCCTGTATGTATCCAAATTTACAATCTAAATGTTGGAGATGTGATTGTGTTAATGCCACGTACTACCATATTTGGTGGACTTGTAAAAAGGTTAAAGCATTTTGGATAAAAATATGGTGGGTTATTCAAAATATGTTGAAACGGAGGATAAACTTTACACCCCAGTTGTTTTTGTTAGGTATAGTTTCAGACTGTACTGTCATAGAGACTAACCTGATCTTGAACCTAACGACGGCAGCAAGATTGTTGGTGGTGCAATACTGGAAGAAGGAAGAGTTGCCCACTATCCACGAATGGACGTTAAAAGTAATAAACTTAGCAGAGATGGCCAAAATCTCAGCGTATCTGAAGGACCATTCAGATGAGAAGTACAAGCTGGACTGGAGAAGATGGATTGACTATATTCAAAATAAATACCGGACTAAAAAATTTCAGTTAGCTTATGAATGAAGGCATAAAGAATGTTACAATTTATTCAAAGTTAGTTTAATAAAGGGGGAGTTAAAGCATAAGAATAGTAACATGTTAAAATTAGTTAGCTTATGTTAGCATATGGTTGTTAAATGTTTATACCCTGTATTTTGCTCTGGGAGGTCGGGGGGAGGGAGGGCGGGAAGAGGGAAGGGTAAGGGGGGGTGATAATTGTAAAATTTATTAAAAATTTTAATTAAAAAAAAAAGGTTGTAGACATTCAAAGCAAGATTGATAAGTCAGAGGCAGAAGTCACAATGACACAATATAGAGCTATGGAGTTTGCTTTGAGAGTAAGGGGCCTGAAAGAAAGTAACCAAGAAAATTTGAAAGAGATTTGCATAAGGGGACACCTATGGAAATGGTTTGGGACGCAAGTAAAGCATATATGAGAGGTGTTTTAATAAACTTAAATAACTTATATAGACGTAGACAGGGAGAAAAATGAAGGGAATTGGAAGAAGAGATAAAAAAGAAAGAGCAGGTGCTAATATCTAACCCAGATGATAAGAAGACAAAAGAAGCAATCACTTTACTGCGAGGGCAATTTAACATGTTGAGCTCTCAAAACTTGAGAGAGAATTTCTATAAGATGTTTTATAGATGGCATTTAGATCCTAAAAAGTTAGCTTGCATGTATCCGAATTTACAACCTAAATGTTGGAGATGTGACTGTGCTGACGCTACGTATTACCATATATGGTGGACTTGCAAAAAAGTTAAAGCATTTTGGATAAAAATATGGTGGATTATTCAAAATATTCTTAAAAAGAGGATAAAGTTCACTCCCCAGCTGTTCTTGTTAGAGATAATTACAGACTGTACAGTTATAGAGACTAATTTGATTCTGAAGTTAACAACAGCAGTAAGATTGCTGGTGGCGCAGTACTGGAAGAAGGAAGAGTTGCCTACTATTCAAGAATGGACGCTAAAAGTTGTAAACTTAGCAGAGATGGCCAAAATCTCAGCATATCTCAAGGACCATTCAGATGAGAAATACAAGTTGGAATGGAGAAGATGGATTGAATATATTCAAAATAAATATCAGACTAAGAAATTCCAATTAGCTTATGAGTGAAAGAACAAGGATTGTTATAATTTATCTAAAGTTAGCTTAACAAAAAGAAGAGTTAAAGTACAAGAGGAGGAGGATGTTAAAGCTAGTTAGCTTATGTTAGCGTATGATTGTTAAATGTTTATACCCTGTATTTTGCTCTGGGAGGTTGGGGGGGAGGGAGGGCTGGAGGGGGTGTGGGATCGGGTTAGGGTTAGGGTTAGGGGAGGGGAAGGGGATATATTTGTAAAATTTATTAAAACTCTTTAATAAAAAAAATATAAAAAAATTTAAAAAGCAAAACAAAATTTTAAAAAAAGAGAATAGTCATGGCAACGCTTTACAAGTTGACATCCGGCTCCCCTCATTTCCAGAAAGCGACCTGTGTGACACAAAGACAATTTGAGTACAGGTATATAAATTAGGGATGTGTTCCTCCCCAGGCTTGCCTGGATTTTCTGCGTGGAATTTTGCTATAAGGCAATCAGCCTGGATATTTCTACTTTTTACCCAAGATGCATCTGATAAGGGGTAGCCCTTCCACTTGATTGGAGTTGTCCCTGTGCCACCTCAAATCAAGGACTGGTTGAATTTCATAATGGGTTTAGCCCCCTATGACCATAAGGCCCGGGGGCTCCCAGGGTAGTGGTCTCAAGAGTGGATCCGATCACGGGTTTTAAGAGGCTACTATGAAATGCTGGGTGCATCTTCCCCAGCAATCGAGGTAGTTTCAATTGCACTGTGACTGGGTTGATGATCTTTACTATGGGGAATGGTCCCATAAACTTTGGCCCCAGTTTCTTGCTAGGCAGTTTTAATCGCAAATATTTTCTGGAGAGGTAAACCTTCTCTCCCACCCGGAATGGCCATTGCGGAGCCTGGTGTTTATCTGCCTGTTTCTTATACGTTTGTGTCACTTTAGCCAGAGCCTTTTTGACATTTTCCCAGGTTGATTTCAGCATCGACATCCAATCAGTCAAGCTGACTGAGGAGGGGGGATTCCTTGGATACTCAGGCATTGGGATGAAGTCCATGCCGCTCACTACTTTGAACGGCGTGAGTCCTGTGCTACTGTGAACCGCATTATTGTACGCAACCTCAGCAAAGGTCATGCTCTATCATGGCATTCATTCTCTTTGCTGCCCCATTGGTGCTCGGATGAAAAGCTGAACTAAGACCCTGAGATGACCCAATGGACCGCAGGAACTCCCTCCAGAACTTAGCCATGAACTGGACCCCTCTGTCTGAGATAATTATTCGAGGTACTCCATGCAGTCGGTAGATATGCTTCACGAACAGTTTAGCCAGCTTGTGAGCTGAGGGTAGTCCGCTACAGGGTATGAAGTGTGCCTGTTTGGAGAACAGGTCTATTACAGTCCAAATCACTGTGTTTCCCCCACTTTTTGGCAACTCTACTATAAAGTCCATTGCGATCTCCTCGTTGGCTCTGCTACTGTTTGCAGCAGTCCTGGGTTTTTTCCCGGTCGTCTCTTCATTGTGGCGCAGATGGTGCAACTTTTCATTTAAGTATCCACATCTTTCTTCATGCCAGGCCACCAGAATTGCCTCTGGGCTAAGTGTAAAGTCTTTAGGAACCCAAAGTGGCCTGCCGGTTTGGTGTCGTGGCTCCTCTGGAGAATTAGGATACGTAGGGATTCTGGGACGTAGAGTTTCATCCCCTTCCATGCAAGGTTATCTCTTTTTGTCAAGATGTGTTGGTTGTTTCGAAACCAGGGGTCTGCTAGCAGTTCGGTTTTGAGCCTCGTGGTTAGGTCGATTGTGGGTTGGTCTTGCCGGTCACGGCGTTGCCGCTTGGTGGTCACTTGGGCAGCGGTTTGAGTAGAGGGAATGATGGTGTTGAGTACGTTCTCCCGTTCACATTTATACTGAGGCATGCGGGAGAGGGCGTCAGCTAGAAAGTTCCTCCCCCCTGGAATATGCTTTAAAACAAAATCAAAATGGTTGAAGTATTGAGCCCATCGGACTTGTTTGGGTGATAGTTTCTGTGGGGTCCTAAGCGCCTCCAGATTTTTGTGGTTGGTCCAGACTGTTAGGGATGTAACCCTAGGCTTGGCTTGGCAATGTATATAAGCTATGATTGTAACAAATGTATCTGTTACTTTAAATGCTAGAGAGATGTAATTGGCTTGTTACCTCAAGCAGCCATAAGAGGGAGCCAAAATGACTGTTAGCACTCTGTTTGTTAGTCGCTGATCGGTGTATTGTGAGGTACTGTGTTTTGCTACTGTTAGCTACTTTGTGTGCTAGACTGATTATTTGAGAACTGACTGACTGAACCGTGTATGACTTGGACTATAAACTGAACTCTGAGTACCTCTATATTTCCATAGTAAACTGCTATATTTTTATACTATTCAGTGTCCCTGTATGCTGGTTTGTGCGTGTTCTTGCATACCACTCTCATTACGCTTCTCTGCACACTTGCTCTCCTAACGGGGAGCTTACTTACTTAACACTGGTTATGGGCCCAGAGTGTACCAGACGTAGCTAAAGAGAGAGTTGGTGTTGATACGCATTACCGTATACAGATAGCTGTTTAGTTTGTAAGTTTTACTAGTATGGAGAAGATGGCACACGCACCATCAGCAAATCTATGTTTCCTGGTCTATGAAGTGCAGACTACTCCTGCGTACTTAGGGATCATGGGATGCTGTACAGAATCCACCGGACGTGACTTCTTGGAATCCAGATGACGAGGATGATGCCAAGAAGATAGCAGAGTTTCAAAGATGCAACGAACGAGCATTGTGTATAATTGGTCTAACATACGCACACCCTATTTATCCCTCGAAAGTCCACACACAATTTCATGGTTCCATCTTTTTTTTCTTTGAAGAGGACTGGTGCCGCGACCCATGGCTTGGCTGGCTCAATGATCCCCCTTGCTAGGTTTTTGTCTATGTATTTGCGCATCTCTTGCATTTCCCGGGGCATCATGGAATACAGTTTGGGCTTGGGTAGTTTTGCCGCCGGGGATGATTTTGATGGCACAGTCTGTCTCCCGGTGGGGAGGCAGAACATCGCACTCAGCCTCGCTGAATATTTCTGCGAGGTTCTGATATTCTATCGGAATCAGTTCGGCTTCTGGGGTTTTGTCGGATGTGGTTGCCAGTTGTTCTCGTGGGCTTTCTTGGGGGCTTTCCAGCATGTGTGGTGTTTCTGCTTGCTGGTGTGGGAGAGGTTGGGGGCCCCTTGATATCCTAAGTCTTCGGGTGCCCCCTTGCCACCAGATGGTCGGTCCCCACTTGTCTAGCCAGGACCGAGCACAGGTACGAGCCCATTTAAGGACGTACCTAGTGGCATTGAGAACGGCCAAACGTCAATACTGTGCCGCTCTCATTGCATCCGCAGAGAACCGCCCTGCCGCCCTGTTTCGGGTGTCCCGCTCTCTTCTGTTTCAGAGGCCACGGGAGGCCCCTTTACAGGGCAGGGCAGAGGAGTTTGGGAAATATCTGCAGGATAAAGTCGCTCAAATCCGGAAGGATTGGGTCCCCTTCAGTGGCCCAGTCGAGACGCCAGTGGCGAGTCTTGAGAAACCTTTTTGGGAGGAGTTTGACTTGGTTGTCATCGAGGATTTGGACAGATTGCGTGGGCGACTGCGACCTACCACATGTTTGTTGGACCCGTGTCCCTCCTGGCTTGTACTGGCATCCTGGGAGGTTACACACGACTGGCTCCTGGACCTAGTGAACGCTTCGTTGGGTGAGGGGTCTCTCCCGGCCGCCTTGAAAGAGGCGGTGGTGAGACCCTTGCTCAAGAAGCCTTCCCTGGACCCTATGGAGCTGGTCAATTATCGTCCTGTCTCCAACCTTCCCTTTTTGGCGAAGGTTGTGGAGAATGTGGTGGCTTCTCAGTTTCGACGACATCTGGAGGAGAATGATTATCTAGACCCGCGCCAGTCCGGCTTTCGCCCTGGGCACAGCACAGAGACGGCCTTGGTCGCGTTGGTAGATGATCTCTGGAGGGCCAGAGATAGGGGCTGTTCCTCTATCCTGGTCCTATTAGACCTCTCGGCGGCTTTTGATACCATCGACCATGGTATCCTGTTGCACCGACTGGAGGGGTTGGGGATCCGGGGCACCGTCTTGCGGTGGTTCGGCTCCTACCTCTCCGGCAGGACGCAACGTGTGTTGGCAGGAGAGCAGAGGTCGACCCTAAGCCCCCTTATCTGTGGGGTGCCACAGGGGTCGGTCCTCTCGCCACTCCTGTTCAACACATACATGAAGCCGCTGGGTGAGATCATCCGTGGTTTTGGGGTGGGATACCATCTGTACGCTGATGATACTCAGCTGTACATTTCCACCCCGAACCACCCCAACGAGGCCGTCGAAGTGATGTCCCGGTGTGTGGAAGCCGTACGGGTCTGGATGGATGACAACCGACTCAGGCTCAACCCTTCCAAGACGGAGTGGCTGTGGGTTCCGGCTCCCCGGTTCAACCCGATAATTCCATCTCTGGCCATTGGGGGCATTCAACTCGCCCCCGTGGAGCGGGCGCGCAATTTGGGCGTCCTCCTGGATGCCAGGCTGTCCATGGATGAACATGTGACAGCCGTGGCCAGGGGGGCGTTCCATCAGGTTCGCCTGGTGCGCCAATTGCGCCCCCTATTGGACCGGGACGCCCTACGCACAGTCACCCATGCGCTGGTGACGTCTCGCCTGGACTACTGTAACGCTCTCTACATGGGGCTTCCCTTGAAATGCACTCGGAGACTACAGTTGGTCCAGAATGCGGCCGCGCGGGTGATTATGGGGAGCACCAGGTACTCCCATGTGACACCACACCTGCGCGAGCTGCACTGGCTTCCTGTGGTCTATCGAGTGCGTTTCAAGGTCTTGATTACTATCTTTAAAGCGCTCCATGGCTCAGGACCTAGTTACCTGCGGGATCGTATTCTGCCCCACACATCCCTACGACCTATTCGCTCGCACAGAGAGGGACTTCTCCAGGTGCCGTCCACTAGACAATGCCATGGGGCGGCGCCTAGGAGCAGAGCCTTCTCTGTGGCGGGCCCAGCCCTGTGGAATGACCTCCCCCCGGATATTAGGACCACTACTGACCTCCGCTCCTTCCGTGTTAAGCTCAAGACCCACCTTTTTCAAATATCTGGCCTGGCTCAACCATGACTTCGTTACGCTCCTGAGGGGTTTTTAATTTAGCAATTTTATTTAAGGGGATTTTAAACTGTGTTCTAATTGTGTTTTTAGCTGTGTTTATTGTCTTTCACTTACAAGTCTACTCTCCTCCACGCACAAATGAAATTGTCCTTTTTTCGTATGTATGTGTGTCCTATGTGTATTTTATCCTTCTGATTGTACGCCGCCCCGAGTCCTTCGGGAGAGGGTTGCGGCTAATCAAATAAAATTTATTATTATTATTATTATTAAAGTCCCAGTATGACTGCGTCTGTCATTTTGGGGGCTATTATGAATCGAATTACTTCCCAGTGATCTGCTAGCTCTAGCCTCACTGGTTCAGTTAGGTGGGTGGCATAGGCTCCTCCCATTAGGGACCCATTGACCTGCTCGAACCGGATAGGGTGGGCCAGTCTTTTTGCTCTGATCCCCAGTTTCAGGACTGTGGTTAGGTTGATCAAGCACATTGTGCAGCCTGAGACTATTAGGGCTTGAAAATCCCCCTGATTTCCTGTTTTGGGGGTTGTGAGGCGTATTGGAAAAAGGAATGGGTGAATTGATTCACTCACCATTGGGTCATTTTCACCCTCGTCCTCGCTGTCATATGATTCGGGTGACTGGTTGTCATTGCCTGGGGTTCCACCACTTTCGCCTGAGGGGGAAGGGGCCTCTGCAGCCTGGAGGGTTTCCCGGACGTGTTGGTGGTTTGGGGTTTTGTTCTGGTCATGCCCTGGGCAGTGGGTCTGGCCTTGGCATTGGGGTTGGGGTCGTGCACGCAGATGCCATGTGGCCCACCCCCTGCATCTGTAGCATTTCAGTGGACTTCAAGGGGGGGCTGGTTTTAGGGCCCACTGTGTTGCTGTGAGTCCCCATCAGCCAGGCATTTTCAGGTCGAGTTGACCTCTCTCTTTTGTGTCCAATTGCTTTCTCATGTCATTGGCGCACAGCCCATTGTCGACTTTTGTTTCCACTTGGAACCACTCAGAGAGTCTATTTGGGATGTTGCAGTATGTGGTTACCTGGGCAATTTGCTTGTCCAGGCTTCTTCTGAAAAAATGCACCAGCAGCTGCTCTGGTAAAGGGGATAGCCTTCCTATGACCCTCCTGAATTCACGGATGTGCTCTTTGATGGGGCGGCCTCTCTGCTTTAGGTTGCTGAGTTCATCTTCTGCATATGAGTCCTCCTCCACCTCCTCAAATCTGGCCTCTAGCAGTTGCAGGAAGTCATCTATGTCTTGCAGTTGGGGGGTTCTCCTCTTGTGGAGGGCGGCTAACCATTCCCTTGCTTTTCACTCTAGCCCCTCTGTGATGGTATTCACCACAGCCCTGGGGGATGTGTAGAGGTGCCCATAGTGTTCTAGGTGGATATCAGCTGAATCAAGGAATAGAGCTAGCTGGTCTGAGTCCCCATCAAACTTTCCCCTGAATTGGGGCGGGTCATTCAGCCCTACTCCTCCAACCTCCTGTCAGCCTCTGTATGCTTGCGCCTGATATGGCTGGCCGTCTTCCTCACCTCTAGTTTGGAGGGAGGGAGGGGTTTGTTTGCCCTGGGCAACCTGCCTGCTGCGTGGGAGAGGCACTGGTTGCAGTTTCGGGCTCCTTCTCCTTCTATGGGATGAAGGAGGGGGGCTGCGCTCCAGTCTGCATCTCTTCCCCTCAACAGGATCAGATGTCCCTCCTCTCTCTTTTGGGTGGCATGATGGCCCCTGATCAGCAAGGGTGGTCCGGTCAAAATCCTCCCTCTGTTGCTGTATTGCACTCTCCAGGGATTCCATATGGGGCTTTGGGAGCCTGGCTTGTGCCCAGTCCCACCTCGAATCCACCCTTGCCGGCTTGCTTGAGACCCTTCCCTGTATCTGGGGACTAGGGTAAGGGAACTCTATTTCAGCTGCCTTGGGGGCTAATTTCCACCAGTACTCATCCTATCTTGCTTCTGCTGCTGGGAAAGGCATCACTGCTTGGCATTGCCGCATACCTCCAGCTGCAATCAGTCTCTTTCTTCAGCCGCCTGTTGCCTGATTTTCCCTCCAAGCACCCCAAACATTGGGGGAGTGCTCGGAGAGCCTGGGATTCAGGAAACCCAGAAATCTTGATAGATATTTAAAAGTCAGTTTTGGCTCTCTGTGAAGTTCCCAAGAAATGACATAATTAATTTACGAGCCTCGAGACAAAGTTTAAAAAAAAAAATTCATTTATTAGGATCAACATCTTGGCATGATCTTCTGTGGAGCAAAAACTGGCTTACGCTTAATTGCGTTTGAACTTTACCCCTCTATCTCCTCCCTTCTGTCATGCATCATAAATCATATTCACAAACTAGGTTGCAGAAATATGAGATCCGACTCTGGCCGAATGTATGCATGGAATCTTCCTTCCAATGTCAACTTGATAATAGTCATGGCAACACTTTACAAGTTGCCTGGGGGTGTCACTGTGTTAATTGGTTTGCTAGCTGCGCTGAAAATTTACTGCGCAGGTCACAGTTCTTATCTGCAAGTGATTTAGTGCGCATGCTCCTTCACATTCCTTCCTTATCTTTCTCTTCTGATCTTCTGTTCGCCTGCCGAAGGAGACAGGCACATAGTTTTGCCAAGATGTAATTAATTCAGTTAGCAAGTTTTGTATTTTTATTTTCTTTTATATTAAAAATGTTCTTATTAGAAGTTGCTTCAGGTTTATTTTTACTTATTTCAAAAGTATGCTACAAGGGATGCCAAGATCCACACCTCCTTAATTCAGGGCGGAATTCACACCCTAACAAATGGCACCAGAGGTTGGTTGTCTGATTTATGGCTTTTTTCCCTTGTTAGCTACTTCCAAGAGATAAGCGTATAGGCTAATTAGACAGGATGATTTAACAACTGAAGAACGTTCGAATCATTTTCTAAGATGCCTAAGAAAAAAAAAAGAAACAGAAAGATTTCTCTTCAAGACATTCCGATGGCTCCCTCCCCTCTGATGGAGAAGCGAAAAGCATTTTACACTGGCTTCCAAGCTTTCAAATGCCGATAGATTCAGCAACCAGACTGGATGGATAATCTGCTGTGGGACAGATCTCAACAAGATGGGGCTGCTCCAGGAGATGCCAATCTACCACCAAGGTTAGTAGAGTATCTCCCTGATTATGCATGCTCCCCAAATCTTACTGAGTTTGAAATGCTCGACGCTTGGCCAAAGCTCTCACAGCCGCAGCAAATTCACTCCCACGCATAAGGAGATATGTATGATTCTCTTCACACCTCTGAGCAAGATATGGAAAGCTATCGTAATCAAATAAAATTCTTTGAAAATGAGCGGTTTCAAGCCAAAAGGGCTTATTCCATGCTCAAGTCAGAGAAGAGAGATTCCCATGCTTTTCAAATTTCTGAAAACGCCATCTTGCCTTTTTCCAAAGCCTAAGACACACACCCTGGTGGATATTGTGTCAGGCAAATATGAAGAGAGAGATGTGCACACATCACAATTGCCACGTGATCTCCTTTGTTCTACACGCCACACAGGCAGAAATATTAAAGCCAAGAGATGTGGCTGCAGCGCCATCTCCTGGCAGAAATAATTTACTACAAAGGGCAGATTACTCATATATTCAGGCTGCAAAATACCAAATGCCTCCAAAGCCCCAATTTTCAGCTCCTCCTGGTGGTGCACGTCCCTTCTCAGATGGAGTACAACAATACTTAATGCAGCAAAGGCAGATACCTGCCACCCAAACAATCCATGTTAATTTTGCTGCCCAAACACCAGCTCCAACTGTAACACAACAACCACAGGTTAGATTACAGCAACCACAGGTGCAACAGCAGCAAGCTTTTCAAATGCACATCCCTCAACAAGCATTCTTTGCTCCTCCATTGACTAGTGAGTCAAAGTTAAAGATGTCAGGGCAAAATTATAAAGCCTGGGTCAGTGAAATTTCAATTTTGCTTCGCAGAGAAGGTACCCATTGTATGGTGTTTAATCCTCCTGCCCAGCCATAGACTCCTGCAATAAGAGACTTAGACACTAAGGCTTGCACAACATGATTAATGACCATGGAAACTGAACTGCAGGTTATTTTTTCACCTAATGCAACAGCCCAACAAATTTGGGCCCATTTGGAAGATTGCTACAGGCCCGTTTCAATTGAATCTTCATGTTTGCTCATGTCTGAGTTCCATGGTTCGAAGTTGAAACCTGGTGAACAAATTGGTGGACATTTGACCAAACTGAAAGGAATGAGAAAAGAATTGGGAGAAAGAGGCCATTTTATTGATGATGTTCAAATGATCAGCATTATCATTAACTCATTGAATTATGAATGGAAAGATGCCATTGCAAAGATTAATCATGTGCCTATTGCTCAACGAACAGTAGATAATGTTTGCAGACTTTTAATTGAAGAAGGATCACTTATGTTAGCCACACCACATTTGAAACGGCCGCCCGCATCAAAGGCTCCAGCTAGATGTCCCTTCCGAGGAAGAGTCTATGCTCCAAGGATGCCAAGATGCTACATCTGCAACCATATGGGACATGACACCCGGGATTGTCCCCAACGAGTTCCAGCTCCTGTCACATACCAACCCAGAGGAACAGACTCCAGAGGTAGAGGTAGAGGCGGAAGACAAGGTCGTCGTGGTCCAAGGCGTGATCCGCAAGCTCCACTCGCCACATTGGCCTTAACCAACGATCCACAACCTGATCCAGAGTATGACAGACGTCTTTTGTGGACTTTGGACAGTGGCGCAGCTTTACACGTTACCTACAGAAAGGAACATTTCACAGAGATGCACAAGCCTGAATCTGATCTTCGGGAATTACATTCCTTCTCCAACCACCCTTGTAAGGTCACGGGAAAATGAACTGTTTACATTGAAGAGCTCGATACATTCATCCCTGATGTTTATTACATACCTTCAGCAACCAGTAATTTGCTTAGTCAAAGTCACTTGTCTAGAGAGTTAAAGTTCCAGGTTCACCACCTCGAGAAAGCAAGTTGCATAGTTAAAGATGGATATATTGTTGCTGAAACCATGCTAATTGGTGGTGTTTATTACTTAAAGCCAAAGCCTAAACCGCAAGCACAGGCAAGTATGCAAACTCCAAAAAGGGAGAGCACAGGGACAGATAGATTTGCTTCAGAGAGAGATCCTGTTGCTGCTGCAAAGGCTCCTAAAGCCAACAAACAGAAAATAAGGAAGCAGGTTGCTCAGAGCAACCCTGAGGTTCCTCATGAAACTGTTCATGTAGAAAATTCACTAACTGGTAAACCTTTGCATTCCAGGTGTATCCATAAGTGGCATAGAAGATTGGGCCATGCCAGTTTCCGTGTTCTTAGAAAAATGCCGGAGTTCGCAAAAGGTTTGGATCTAAAGGGGTGTAAGGTGTTTTTGGATTGTGCAGTTTGCAGGAAAGCTAAATCCAAAGCAGCTGCCATTCCCAAACACGCTACACGCCTGTCAACATGCATTTTTGATTTGGTACACACTGACATAGTAGGTCCTTTTCCACCAACAATTGGTGGTAGAAAGTATTTTCTAACAATTGTTGATAATCATTCTAGATATGGATTTGTATATCCTATGAAAGAGAAATCTGAGACCTTTCAGATCTTTAAAGACTTTGCAGCATTTGTTTCTACCCAATACCAAGTTCGCATCCCCAGAATCCAGAGTGACCGTGGTGCAGAATTCATGTCTCAGCATTTCCAGGACTGGATGCGTAAGAATGGAATTCTTCATCAGACATCCGCTCCATATACACCGGCTCATAACGGAGTCGCAGAACAAAGACAAGGGGTTCTACAAACCATGATGCGTTGTCTCCTAGAAGATGCCAATCTCAGTAACATATACTGGGGTGAAGCTATCAAATATGCAAATTAATTGCCAACCGTACTTGGAGCAGTGTAATCAATCAAACTCCTTTCTTCATGATGTATGGCTTACAAGCCTGATCTCAAGAACCTCCATATTTTTGGTTCATACGCTATGGTGAACATTCCCTTAGCTCAAAGAAGAAAAGGAGGTCCAGTAGCAAAGAGACTGAGATTTATGGGTATTGATGATAATTCAAAATGGAGCAAATTTATTGCCCCTAAACATGTAATTGTGATTTCTCAATCTGCTAATTTTGAGGAAGATATTGACTGGTCCAGGATTCATTCCAATGATCCTGGAGTTTAATTTCCTAGAGATGTTGCAGATGCCATGCAGCCTGATGACCAAGATTCACAGGCAGATATTCCTTCTACCAGTTCTTCACAACCTGATGTTCCGTCTTCACAAGCCGCAGATGTTGATGCTAGCGACGAATGTGAGGACAAGGACGAAGAAGAAGAAGAAGAAGAACAGACTGTTGTTCCGAGATGTTCCAAGAGGGTCACAAAAGGAATCCCTCCACAACAATATTCGTGGCAACTGACAAAAACACCATTGCCTTTGATTTACAATGTTACACTTCCTACTGATACATTCACACAAATCAAGCAGCTTCCTGATTGAGAGCAAGACAAATGGTATGAAGCAATGCAGGATGAAATGGACAGTTTAAAGAAACGTAATGTATTTACACCTGCAAAACCTCCAGCAAACAAAAAACTCATTGGCACTCGATGGGTCTACAGAATCAAGAAGAAACCAAATGGTGAGTCATTGTACAAAGCCAGACTTGTAGCTCAAGGTTTCGCTCAACGTTATCCTGAGGACTACACAAACACTTACTCACCAACAGTCAGAACTGAAAGTGTAAAAATTGCTTTAACCACTGCAACTATTCTTGGTTTAGAAGTTTTCCAGTTTGATGTGGACACGGCTTATCTACATGCTGACCTAGATGAAGAGATCTACGTGAGAGGACCTCCAGGATTCTGACAGCAAGAAGGGGACACCTGGTTCCTGGACAAAAGTCTTTATGGTCTGAAACAGTCAGGTTTAATGTGGTACTTATGTCTTACTGACAAACTAAATTCAATGGGCTTTATTAAGTCCGAAACTGATGAATGCGTGTTGACAAAAAGATCTAACAATGCATATGAGATAATTCTTGTTTATGTTGATGATATTGTTTATATTGATCCAAATAAGAAAATGAGTGAGATTTTTGCTAAAAGTTTGCAGAGATACTTCACACTGAAATCTTTAGGTCACATTAGCACTTATTTAGGTGTTCAGATTGAAAAGACACAGAAGGGGTTTAGTCTTTCACAAGAGGAGAAAATTGACCACATTTTGCATCATTGCAACATGAAAGATGCTAACACAACAAAGACACCCATGCAAACAGATTTTCACAACTTAACACATGAACCAAGTCCTGAGTTCGAGGACCAAACACTTTATCATTCAGTCATTGGTTCACTGTTATACATTAGTAGTTGGACCAGACCCGACATTGCACTTAGTGTTAATCTTTTATCACGACACGTAGGTAAGGCAACACAATTTCATTGGACATGCATTAAGAAGTTATTGAAATACCTGAAACACACTAAACACATGAAGTTATTGCTAGAACCAACACACACTGATTATCCAGAATTATGTTGTTATGCCGATTCTGATTGGGCAAGTGATAAGAAATCACGCAGAAGCACTTCAGGTTACATGATGTTCCTGAATGGATGTCCTGTTTACTGGCAAGTGAGAAAACAGAGTTTTGTTTCATGTTCATCTACTGAAGCTGAATATGCTTGTGTTTCAGATGCTTGTAGTTCTCTAACGTGGTTTGATGCTTTGATCACAGATATCTGGACACGTCCGATTCGACCAATCACCGTGATGGAAGATAATGTATCGGTGGTTTATATTTCTGAGTCACATTTCACAGGTTCTAGGTCCAGACACATTGACATTCCTTATCAAAACACAAAGCAATTAGTTAAGCAAGGTTTTGTTAAATTGCAATATGTTTCTACACATGATCAGATTGCTGACATGCTCAACAAACCACTTCCAGCAGTTCAACACGAATATCTGCGAAAGAAGATGTGCCTTATATGATGATTTGATGACATCAGCCGAACTAGCAAAGGAAGGGGTGTCACTGCGTTAATTGTTCGCTAGCCGAGCTGAACTGAGATATTACTCTGCAGGTCATAGGTCTTATCAGCAAGTGATGTATTGCGCCTGCTCATCACACATTCCAGAGACTTCTTTCCTTTTGATCTTTGTTCGTCTTCCAAGAAGGTGGACAACATTTGTTCTTGCCAAAATGTAACAATTGGATAGATTTGTTTATTTTCTTATTTCTTATTTTTGTATTAAAGCTTGTTTTTAATTAGAACATGTTCTCAGGTTTTTTATTTTCGCTTCTTGAAGATATGCTGTTTGGAAAAGCCTTCGATTCCAGACCTCATTAGCTCAGGGTGAAATTTTTCCCCTGACAACCTCCACGTGGCCAGAAGAATGCAGAGGAGCCGAAGAGGGAATCCCTGGCCACAGTGGCACCGGACAGAGGCAGGAGGCTTGGATTCAAGCGGCAAGGGCGCGCGGCAGCTCCGGAAAGCCCCAGCGGCTAGGTGAGCACTTTTAAAAGTCGGGCCCTTTCTTCTAAGCCACGCGGTGCCATTTTGAAGCTGGGAGGACCCACGTGGTCCAAGATGGCGGCGCCCAGCAGGTCCGAGGAGGAAGGAAGCCAGGCAGCTGCAAGCCCGGCCAGCAGCCCCACCGGAGGGGCAGAGGAGTATTCACCCAGGTCAGTGGCCCTCCCTGAGACTGCCCATAGGAGGGGGGGGAGGAAAGGCTAAATCCAAACAGAAGCACCTCTCCCCCAGGGCAGATCCAAAGAAGGGGGGGGGGTCAGAAGCCTTCCAAGCCTCCTTCCAAGTACATGAGGTGAAGGCATAAGACCTTGGAAAGGCTCTGCAAGAAGGCAAGCGGCCACAAGAGAACCCCAGGCATGGGCACAGAGGGGAAGACTCCAGGGACTCCCTCCCCCATTGGAACTATAGAGGGGAATCCAGCCATGCAAGCTAGGATCCCTATAGACACCTCTGGCCTTTGGGGCTCTGCTCAGGGGGGGCAAGCCCCCTCCCTTTCTGCAGTGGGAGCAGCCCTGCCCACAGGACCTCCAGGCCTGGGCATTCCTCCGGCACAGGGAGGCATGGGCCAGCCCCCTCCCATAGGGGCACCCAACTTCCAAGAGATGATGATGAGGGCCTTTCAGCAATGCATGGCAGCGGCATTCCAACAGCCACAGCCCCCCCCCCCTTCCCCTCCCAGGGCTCCTGACTACCTGGATGTCCAGGAGGAAGACCTTCCCAGCTCCTCAGCCTCATCCCAGGAGGACAGCAACCTGGAAAGTGAGGAGGGAGAGATCAGAGAGAACAAGCTGTCTGATGATGAAGGCATGCCACCTCCCAAGCCTACATTCACCGGTTTGTTCCAACCTTCGCTGTTCAAATCTCTGCTCTTCAAGGCCAAGACAGCAGCCAAGCTGGGCAACAAAGCTACAGAGGCTCCACCTCAACCCCAGGGCTTCTCAGCAGAGAACATTTTTGATGAGCAGGCCATTGAGGCTGACACGATACCTACGCCCAAGGCCTTCCTCGACATGGTCAAGCACCAGTGGGCATCCCCCACTTCAGGGCCTTCACCTTTATCCACCGACAGGGTCTTCTTTAACGTGGACCAGGAGATGGCACAGACGCTGGCACAACCCTCCATCGAAGCTCCAGTCGTGGCCCTGCACACGACTACCACCCTACCAGGGGAACCAGAGGATGCTCTAAAGTTGGAGGACAGGAAGGCGGACCTCACCTTACAGAAGGGTCATCAGACAGCCGCTTGGGTGGTGAAAGCAGGCACCACAGCCTCCATCAACCGATCATCCTTGCTGTGGCTGCAGGAACTACAGCAACGCACCCCCATAACAGATGCCCAATCCCATCAGGACATCAACAAACTGGTGGCCGCCATCCAGTTCTCGTCGGATGCCACCTTAGCTGCAGCCAGGTTTGCTTCCAGGGCGATCGCTTCTTTGGTGGCTTCCCACAGACTGCTGTGGCTACGACATTGGCAGGCAGACGTCCATCAAAAGTGGCGTCTGGCATCAGCTCCCTTCACAGGGGACGCCCTCTTCGGACCAGCATTGGAGCCGTTCCTGATCGAGAACAAGGACAAGAGGAAGGTCCTTCCCACCACCCTGAAGAAGGGCAGCTTCAGGACGGCGCCGTACCCCAGACGCTCCTACTCCCGGGGTCAAGACTCTGGGTCCTTCTTTTGGGGTCAGGACTCCTTTAGGGAACAGGCAGTTCCAGGGAGGATTCTCTGCCAGGCAGAGATACCCAGACAGGCAACAGAGAGGCAGGCAGCAGAAGTGGCCCTTTTGGGGGGTGGGGTGGGGGTGGTGGAGGGGGGCGCTCCTTCTGCAAAAACTAAGTCTAGGTCCAGCTCTCCGCCCATCGGGGGGCGCTTGGCGTACTTCGCCGACCGCTGGGACCTCTCCTCCTCTGATAAGTGGGTGCAGAACACCATCAGGCATGGCCTTTCGCTAGAGTTTCTTTCCAACCCCCCGAGCTTCTTCTGGATATGTCCAGTCTCTAACAACCCAACCCGGAGGTTGCTGATGCAGGAGGCCATCCAACACCTGCTGGAGATTAGGGCCATCAAGCCCATGCCTCCAGAGCAGCAGGGTCAGCGGCACTACTCCATCCTATTTGTCATTCCCAAGGCCTCGGGGGGCTGGAGAGCGATCCTGGATCTAAAGCGCCTGAGCTGCTCTATTCAATACAGGAGGTTCAAAATGCACTCTCTGCGCTCTATATTGGAAGGGATTCGGCAGGGGGACTTTCTAACATCCATAGACCTCACAGAGGCCTACCTGCACATTCCCATTGCCAGGGAGCACCGTAGATATCTCAGGTTCTGCTACTTGGGGCACCACTTTCAGTACCCGACCCTGCCCTTTGGATTGTCTTCGGCCCCTAGGGTATTCACTAAGGTCATGGCGGCTCTAGCAGCACACCTGAGACAGGTACCGGTACGCATTCAATGCTACCTAGATGACCTGTTATTACAGTCATCTTCCTTTGAGGGTGCCCTAAGGGACTTAGACATCACCATGACAGTCCTGAGAGACCACGAGTTTTTGGTGAACATGGCCAAGAGCCACCTCCACCCCTCTACTAGCCTGATCCACCTAGGGGCCCTAATAGATACCCAGGCAGGCACGGTCTATCTGTCACCAGGAAGACAGATAGCCCTCAGGCAGCTAGCCACCTTGGTAGCCAGGGAGCATAGGGTATCCTTAGCCATCCTTTCTAAACTGCTGGGTACCATGGTCTCAGCCATCGGCATCATCCTGTGGGCTCGCCTCCACACCAGAGTTCTCCAATGGTTCCTTTTGCCTTTCCAGTGGAGGCGCATGAGCTGCTCACAGTCCAAGGTACTTCTTCCAGCAGAAGTCACCCACTCCCTGTCTTGGTGGAAGTCCCCGGCGATCACAAAGGGTGAGACCTTTTGGACACCAGACCACATAATGGACACCAGCCTGAGCGGGTGGGGCGCCCATCTGCAGGCTCAGATGGTGCAAGGACATTGGATTCAGGCAGAGGGGACTCACAGCATAAACTGGCTGGAGCTCAGGGCAGTCCTCCTGGCCTTGTTACACTTCCATCGCTCAGTCAGGGGCCTTCACATATTAGTCCTCACAGACAATATCACCACCAAGGCCCACATAAACAGACAGGGGGGACCAGATCGAGGGCTCTCATGCAGGAGGCCAGGCGTCTGGGGCTGTGGGCCGAAAGGAACCTCCGGTCTCTGAGGGCAGAGCACATAGCGGGGGTGGACAACACCAGAGCTGACTGGCTCAGCAGGGGCCGAGGTGAACAACGCGGAGTGGAGGCTGCAGCCGGCAATCTTCGAAGAGGTGGCGGAGCGCTTCAGACGCCCAGAGGTCGACCTATTCGCCACTCCTCTCAACGCCCAGCTCCTGAGGTTCTTCTCCAGGTACCGGACACGGGGCAGAAGGGACGGATGCTCTCCGGTGCCCCTGGCCCAGGGGTCTACTGTATGCCTTCCCGCCCTTACCCCTGATCCCCAGGGTCATACGGAAGGTCCTGCAGGAGAGGGCGGAAGTGGTTCTGTTGACCCCTCACTGGCCCCGCAGGCCGTGGTTTGCAGATCTCCAGTCTCTGTCAGTAGAGAGACCCTGGAGAATTCCCCAGGAGAAGATATCCCTCAGCCAGGGGTCTCTGGAGCATCCAGACCCCCAATGGCTCCAGTTGACCGCCTGGCGCTTGAGCGGAGCATCCTGAGGAAAGACCTATTCTCCCCCAGGGTGATACAGACCATCCAAGCTGCACGCAGACCCTCCACGGAGTGCATCTATGGCGCCACATGGCGTGCGTTCTCCTCATGGTGTAGCTCCTGGAGGCACGATCCGATCCAGGTAACGGTGCCACAGGTCTTGGAATTTCTCCAGGCAGGCCTGGACAGGGGCTGGCTCCCAACACGATCAGGAGGCAGGTTTCAGCCATTTCATCAGTTCTCCTGTGTGGCAGGAACCAGAGTTTGACTCACCATCCTATGGTCAAGCAATTCCTTAAGGGGGCTTCCAATCTCAAATTGCTCACTTTACACAGGTACCTGTCTTGGGACTTACACAGGGTATTGGACGCTCTGACAGGTGCTCCATTTGAGCCTTTAAGCACTGTTTCCCTTAAGTTCCTGACCCTTAAGGTGGCCTTCCTGGTGGCTATCACCTCCGCCAGAAGGATATCCGAACTGCAAGTGCTGTCCACCAGGGAGGATCTCTGTGTGTTCCACCAGGACAGAGTGGTGTTGCGGTTGGATCCGTCCTTCAAACCCAAGGTGTGCACCTGCTTCCATCGAGCACAGGAACTGATCTTGCCCAACTTCTGTCCAGACCCTTCTCACCCGTTAGAGAAGAAGTGGCACACTCTGGACGTAAGAAGGGCTCTGAGGATTTACCTCAGGAGAACCAGGCCAAGCAGAAAATCCGAAACCCTGTTCGTTTCCTTCCAGCCGGGGACTCTGGGAAAAAAGGTGACCTCCACTACCATAGGCAGGTGGTTGCAAACCAGCATTGCCATGGCCTATCAGTCACAGGGCCTGCCTACGCCAGGTCGCATCACAGCTCACTGCATGCAGAGCGCAGCCACTTCCACGGCCTGGGACACGCAGGCTTCCTTGGCCGAAATCTGCAGGGCAGCCACATGGGCTTTCCTTTCACCTTTCATAAGAAACTATAAACTGGACTCCTTTGCTTCGGCAGAGGCCTCTTTCAGCCGCAGGGTGTTGCAAGCGGTCCATAGGGTGGGGGCCACGCCTCACCTGGCATGAGTTGGGGGGCATGTGCCTCAGGGGTCTCCCTCCCTAGGGACGTGTAGGCTTTGGTATGTCCCAGTCTGGATACTCCTCTCCCTCACTATGAAAGGGCATTGGTACTTACCTGATACGCCTCTTCTTATAGTGGGGGAGGAGTCTCCAGCCCCTCCCTGACAATGTTATGTTGATAAAGTGTTATGTTGATGGTTTATAAGGTTATGTTGATGTTTGAAACAATAAAAGATAATATCTGGAATAAGAAGTCTGGAGTGAATGGTGCAACGAGTCGGATAGAGTTCTTTGCCGATAACTGGGTAGCACCTGGTGACCAGTGGGCGTGCCCAAAGAGCTTATCTGACTCAGTCCAATCAATGAGAGGACAAGGTTTACCCAGTCTGGAGACTCCTCCCCCACTATGAGAAGAGGCGTATCAGGTAAGTACCAAGGTTTTGTTCCTGGGCTCCCTGTCTTCAAGAGGTCTGTTAGGGGTTTGGCAATTTTCGCAAAGGAGGGGATGAATTGCCTATAGAAGTTCACGAACCCTAGAAAGCTTTGTAGCTTTGCCAGTCTAGGACGGCTTGTACTTTCGCTGGGTCCATCTCTATCTCCTCATTTGACACTCGGTAGCCCAGGTAGTCTAGTCGTGCATGGTGGAATTCACATTTTGATAGCTTGACATACAGGTTGGCTGCCAGTTTTTCCAGTACCTGTCGGACCAGGGGTATGTGGTCATTCATAGTCTCTGTGTAGATGAGGATGTTATTCAGGTAGACGAGGATCCCCTTGTAGAGGTGCTCGTGCAGCACCTCATTTATCAACTGTATGAAGACTGCTGGGGCTCCCTGCAGTCCGAAAGGCATCACTTTGAATTGGAAGCTTCCTAGGGGGCAGTTGAATGTTGTTTTCCACTCATCTCCTTCCCTGATCCGTATTCGGCAGCATGCTTCTCTGAGGTCTAGTTTGGTGAAGACTTTTCCCTTTGCCAAGTGAGATAGCATGTCCTTCATGAGGAGGAGGGGGTATAGGATGTCTACACACACCACATTAATTCCTTTAAAGTCCACACACAGCCTCATAGTTCTGTCTTTTTTCTCTTTGAAGAGGACTGGCGCCCCGACCCGTGGCTTGGCTGGCTTGATGAACCCCTGTGCTAGATTTTTGTCTATGTATTTGCGCATTTCTTGCATTTCCCGGGACGTCATGGTGTACAGTTTGGGTTTGGGTAATTTTGCCCCGGGGATGATTTCGATGGCACAATCTGCCTCATGGGGGGGGGGGGGGAGGATGTTGCACTCGGTCTCGCTGAATACTTCTGCGAGGTCCTGATATTCCCCTGGGATCTGTTCAGTCTCTGGGGTGTCGTCGGATGTGACTCCCAGATATTCTGGTGGGCTTTTTTGGGGGGTTCCCTGCTTGGGTGGTGTTTCTGCTTGCTGGTGGAAAAGGGGTTGGGCCCCCTTTTCTATCCTAGGTCTGCTGGTACCCCCTTGCCACCAAATGGTCGGTCCCCACTTGTCTAGCTAGGAGAGCCCCAGTATGACTGTATCTGTCATTTTGGGGGCTATGATGAATTGAATTACTTCCCAGTGATCCACTAGTCTCACTGGTTCGGTCAGGTGGGTGGCATAGGCTCCCCCCCATTAGGGACCTGTCGACCTGTTCGAACCGGATTGGGTGGGCCAGTCTTTTTGCTCTGATCCCTAGTTTCAGGACTGTAGTCAGGTTGATCAAGCTGTCAGGCCTGCAGTTATATTCCTTTTTAGGATCTTTGGCCTGCCACACTCTCTATTATTTCATTATGCTGTTTCATTAGTGTAGTAATTGGGAGGGGGAATAGAAAGGAAAAGAATTGTGGAATGTGTTGTCATTACTTTCTAGAAGCCCAAGGTCATCTTTTGTCTCCGCACCTCTGCACCTGACTGGAACCAGCTGGGTGGAGATGCCATCATGGCCAAAGAAGATTGGACCATGTGATGGATTTATGGGTGTGGGGATAAGCTCATGAACTTTCAACTGGGTGGAATCCCAGGAAGTTTTTAGAATTGGGATTGCACAGTTTGTTGCCAACATGTCTGTCTTATTAAATTGGAACTTTAAGGATAGCTCTGCCTTGGACTCAAGATTTAATTCTGCATGATATTTGGAATGCTGACACAAGCATCTAGTGCAGCCTGAGTCTATTTGGGCTTGAAAATCCCCCTGGCTTCCTGTCTTTGGGGCTGCGAGGTGTATTGGAAAAAGGAAAGGGCGAATTGGTCCTCTCACCATTGGGTAGTTTTCGCCCTCGTCGTCACTGTCATAGGATTCTGGTGACTGGTTGTTGTTGCCTGGGGTCCCCCCTGTTAGGGTGTGAATTCCGCCCTGAATTTAGGAGGTGTGGATCTTGGCATCCCTTGTAGCATACTTTTGAAATAAGTAAAAATAAACCCGAAGCATCTTCTAATAAAAACATTTTTAATATAAAAGAAAATAAAAATATAAAACTTGCTAACTGAATTAATTACATCTTGGCAAAACTATGTGCCTGTCTCCTTCGGCAGGCGAACAGAAGATCAGAAGAGAAAGATAAGGAAGGAATGTGAAGGAGCATGCGCACTAAATCACTTGCAGATAACTGTGACCTGCGCAGTAAATTTTCAGCACAGCTAGCAAACCAATTAATGCAGTGACACCCCTTCTTTTGCTAGTTGGGCTGATGTCATCAAATCATCAAATAAGGCACATCTTCTTTCGCAGATACTCGTGTTGAGCTGCTGGAAGTGGTTTGTTGAGCATTTCAGCAATTTGATCATGTGTAGATAGATATTGCAATTTAACAAAACCTTGTTTAACTAATTGCTTTCTGTCCAGGCCTGCCTGGAGAAATTCCAAGACCTGTGGCACCGTTACCTGGATCGGATCGTGCCTCCAGGAGCTACACCATGAGGAGAACGCACGCCATGTGGCGCCATAGATGCACTCCGTGGAGGGTCTGCGTGCAGCTTGGATGGTCTGTATCACCCTGGGGGAGAATAGGTCTTTCCTCAGGATGCTCCGCTCAAGCGCCAGGCGGTCAACTGGAGCCATTGGGGGTCTGGATGCTCCAGAGACCCCTGGCTGAGGGATATCTTCTCCTGGGGAATTCTCCAGGGTCTCTCTACTGACAGAGACTGGAGATCTGCAAACCACGGCCTGCGGGGCCAGTGAGGGGTCAACAGAACCACTTCCGCCCTCTCCTGCAGGACCTTCCGTATGACCCTGGGGATCAGGGGTAAGGGCGGGAAGGCATACAGTAGACCCCTGGGCCAGGGGCACCGGAGAGCATCCGTCCCTTCTGCCCTGTGTCCGGTACCTGGAGAAGAACCTCAGGAGCTGGGCGTTGAGAGGAGTGGCGAATAGGTCGACCTCTGGGCGTCTGAAGCGCTCCGCCACCTCTTCGAAGATTGCCGGCTGCAGCCTCCACTCCGCGTTGTTCACCTCGGCCCCTGCTGAGCCAGTCAGCTCTGGTGTTGTCCACCCCCGCTATGTGCTCTGCCCTCAGAGACCGGAGGTTCCTTTCGGCCCACAGCCCCAGACGCCTGGCCTCCTGCATGAGAGCCCTCGATCTGGTCCCCCCTGTCTGTTTATGTGGGCCTTGGTGGTGATATTGTCTGTGAGGACTAATATGTGAAGGCCCCTGACTGAGCGATGGAAGTGTAACAAGGCCAGGAGGACTGCCCTGAGCTCCAGCCAGTTTATGCTGTGAGTCCCCTCTGCCTGAATCCAATGTCCTTGCACCATCTGAGCCTGCAGATGGGCGCCCCACCTGCTCAGGCTGGTGTCCATTATGTGGTCTGGTGTCCAAAAGGTCTCACCCTTTGTGATCGCCGGGGACTTCCACCAAGACAGGGAGTGGGTGACTTCTGCTGGAAGAAGTACCTTGGACTGTGAGCAGCTCATGCGCCTCCACTGGAAAGGCAAAAGGAACCATTGGAGAACTCTGGTGTGGAGGCGAGCCCACAGGATGATGCCGATGGCTGAGACCATGGTACCCAGCAGTTTAGAAAGGATGGCTAAGGATACCCTATGCTCCCTGGCTACCAAGGTGGCTAGCTGCCTGAGGGCTATCTGTCTTCCTGGTGACAGATAGACCGTGCCTGCCTGGGTATCTATTAGGGCCCCTAGGTGGATCAGGCTAGTAGAGGGGTGGAGGTGGCTCTTGGCCATGTTCACCAAAAACTCGTGGTCTCTCAGGACTGTCATGGTGATGTCTAAGTCCCTTAGGGCACCCTCAAAGGAAGATGACTGTAATAACAGGTCATCTAGGTAGCATTGAATGCGTACCGGTACCTGTCTCAGGTGTGCTGCTAGAGCCGCCATGACCTTAGTGAATACCCTAGGGGCCGAAGACAATCCAAAGGGCAGGGTCGGGTACTGAAAGTGGTGCCCCAAGTAGCAGAACCTGAGATATCTACGGTGCTCCCTGGCAATGGGAATGTGCAGGTAGGCCTCTGTGAGGTCTATGGATGTTAGAAAGTCCCCCTGCCGAATCCCTTCCAATATAGAGCGCAGAGAGTGCATTTTGAACCTCCTGTATTGAATAGAGCAGCTCAGGCGCTTTAGATCCAGGATCGCTCTCCAGCCCCCCGAGGCCTTGGGAATGACAAATAGGATGGAGTAGTGCCGCTGACCCTGCTGCTCTGGAGGCATGGGCTTGATGGCCCTAATCTCCAGCAGGTGTTGGATGGCCTCCTGCATCAGCAACCTCCGGGTTGGGTTGTTAGAGACTGGACATATCCAGAAGAAGCTCGGGGGGTTGGAAAGAAACTCTAGCGAAAGGCCATGCCTGATGGTGTTCTGCACCCACTTATCAGAGGAGGAGAGGTCCCAGCGGTCGGCGAAGTACGCCAAGCGCCCCCCGATGGGCGGAGAGCTGGACCTAGACTTAGTTTTTGCAGAAGGAGCGCCCCCCTCCACCACCCTCACCCCACCCCCCAAAAGGGCCACTTCTGCTGCCTGCCTCTCTGTTGCCTGTCTGGGTATCTCTGCCTGGCAGAGAATCCTCCCTGGAACTGCCTGTTCCCTAAAGGAGTCCTGACCCCAAAAGAAGGACCCAGAGTCTTGACCCCGGGAGTAGGAGCGTCTGGGGTACGGCGCCGTCCTGAAGCTGCCCTTCTTCAGGGTGGTGGGAAGGACCTTCCTCTTGTCCTTGTTCTCGATCAGGAACGGCTCCAATGCTGGTCCGAAGAGGGCGTCCCCTGTGAAGGGAGCTGATGCCAGACGCCACTTTTGATGGACGTCTGCCTGCCAATGTCGTAGCCACAGCAGTCTGTGGGAAGCCACCAAAGAAGCGATCGCCCTGGAAGCAAACCTGGCTGCAGCTAAGGTGGCATCCGACGAGAACTGGATGGCGGCCACCAGTTTGTTGATGTCCTGATGGGATTGGGCATCTGTTATGGGGGTGCGTTGCTGTAGTTCCTGCAGCCACAGCAAGGATGATCGGTTGATGGAGGCTGTG
This sequence comes from Natrix helvetica, assembly GCF_964273705.1. Classification (NCBI taxonomy): domain Eukaryota; kingdom Metazoa; phylum Chordata; class Lepidosauria; order Squamata; family Natricidae; genus Natrix; species Natrix helvetica. Next base: position 43,732,039 of record NC_138555.1, read on the forward strand.
GTGCCTGCTTTCACCACCCAAGCGGCTGTCTGATGACCCTTCTGTAAGGTGAGGTCCGCCTTCCTGTCCTCCAACTTTAGAGCATCCTCTGGTTCCCCTGGTAGGGTGGTAGTCGTGTGCAGGGCCACGACTGGAGCTTCGATGGAGGGTTGTGCCAGCGTCTGTGCCATCTCCTGGTCCACGTTAAAGAAGACCCTGTCGGTGGATAAAGGTGAAGGCCCTGAAGTGGGGGATGCCCACTGGTGCTTGACCATGTCGAGGAAGGCCTTGGGCGTAGGTATCGTGTCAGCCTCAATGGCCTGCTCATCAAAAATGTTCTCTGCTGAGAAGCCCTGGGGTTGAGGTGGAGCCTCTGTAGCTTTGTTGCCCAGCTTGGCTGCTGTCTTGGCCTTGAAGAGCAGAGATTTGAACAGCGAAGGTTGGAACAAACCGGTGAATGTAGGCTTGGGAGGTGGCATGCCTTCATCATCAGACAGCTTGTTCTCTCTGATCTCTCCCTCCTCACTTTCCAGGTTGCTGTCCTCCTGGGATGAGGCTGAGGAGCTGGGAAGGTCTTCCTCCTGGACATCCAGGTAGTCAGGAGCCCTGGGAGGGGAAGGGGGGGGGGGGGCTGTGGCTGTTGGAATGCCGCTGCCATGCATTGCTGAAAGGCCCTCATCATCATCTCTTGGAAGTTGGGTGCCCCTATGGGAGGGGGCTGGCCCATGCCTCCCTGTGCCGGAGGAATGCCCAGGCCTGGAGGTCCTGTGGGCAGGGCTGCTCCCACTGCAGAAAGGGAGGGGGCTTGCCCCCCCTGAGCAGAGCCCCAAAGGCCAGAGGTGTCTATAGGGATCCTAGCTTGCATGGCTGGATTCCCCTCTATAGTTCCAATGGGGGAGGGAGTCCCTGGAGTCTTCCCCTCTGTGCCCATGCCTGGGGTTCTCTTGTGGCCGCTTGCCTTCTTGCAGAGCCTTTCCAAGGTCTTATGCCTTCACCTCATGTACTTGGAAGGAGGCTTGGAAGGCTTCTGACCCCCCCCCTCCTTTGGATCTGCCCTGGGGGAGAGGTGCTTCTGTTTGGATTTAGCCTTTCCTCCCCCCCCTCCTATGGGCAGTCTCAGGGAGGGCCACTGACCTGGGTGAATACTCCTCTGCCCCTCCGGTGGGGCTGCTGGCCGGGCTTGCAGCTGCCTGGCTTCCTTCCTCCTCGGACCTGCTGGGCGCCGCCATCTTGGACCACGTGGGTCCTCCCAGCTTCAAAATGGCACCGCGTGGCTTAGAAGAAAGGGCCCGACTTTTAAAAGTGCTCACCTAGCCGCTGGGGCTTTCCGGAGCTGCCGCGCGCCCTTGCCGCTTGAATCCAAGCCTCCTGCCTCTGTCCGGTGCCACTGTGGCCAGGGATTCCCTCTTCGGCTCCTCTGCATTCTTCTGGCCACGTGGAGGTTGTCAGGGGAAAAATTTCACCCTGAGCTAATGAGGTCTGGAATCGAAGGCTTTTCCAAACAGCATATCTTCAAGAAGCGAAAATAAAAAACCTGAGAACATGTTCTAATTAAAAACAAGCTTTAATACAAAAATAAGAAATAAGAAAATAAACAAATCTATCCAATTGTTACATTTTGGCAAGAACAAATGTTGTCCACCTTCTTGGAAGACGAACAAAGATCAAAAGGAAAGAAGTCTCTGGAATGTGTGATGAGCAGGCGCAATACATCACTTGCTGATAAGACCTATGACCTGCAGAGTAATATCTCAGTTCAGCTCGGCTAGCGAACAATTAACGCAGTGACACCCCTTCCTTTGCTAGTTCGGCTGATGTCATCAAATCATCATATAAGGCACATCTTCTTTCGCAGATATTCGTGTTGAACTGCTGGAAGTGGTTTGTTGAGCATGTCAGCAATCTGATCATGTGTAGAAACATATTGCAATTTAACAAAACCTTGCTTAACTAATTGCTTTGTGTTTTGATAAGGAATGTCAATGTGTCTGGACCTAGAACCTGTGAAATGTGACTCAGAAATATAAACCACCGATACATTATCTTCCATCACGGTGATTGGTCGAATCGGACGTGTCCAGATATCTGTGATCAAAGCATCAAACCACGTTAGAGAACTACAAGCATCTGAAACACAAGCATATTCAGCTTCAGTAGATGAACATGAAACAAAACTCTGTTTTCTCACTTGCCAGTAAACAGGACATCCATTCAGGAACATCATGTAACCTGAAGTGCTTCTGCGTGATTTCTTATCACTTGCCCAATCAGAATCGGCATAACAACATAATTCTGGATAATCAGTGTGTGTTGGTTCTAGCAATAACTTCATGTGTTTAGTGTGTTTCAGGTATTTCAATAACTTCTTAATGCATGTCCAATGAAATTGTGTTGCCTTACCTACGTGTCGTGATAAAAGATTAACACTAAGTGCAATGTCGGGTCTGGTCCAACTACTAATGTATAACAGTGAACCAATGACTGAATGATAAAGTGTTTGGTCCTCGAACTCAGGACTTGGTTCATGTGTTAAGTTGTGAAAATCTGTTTGCATGGGTGTCTTTGTTGTGTTAGCATCTTTCATGTTGCAATGATGCAAAATGTGGTCAATTTTCTCCTCTTGTGAAAGACTAAACCCCTTCTGTGTCTTTTCAATCTGAACACCTAAATAAGTGCTAATGTGACCTAAAGATTTCAGTGTGAAGTATCTCTGCAAACTTTTAGCAAAAATCTCACTCATTTTCTTATTTGGATCAATATAAACAATATCATCAACATAAACAAGAATTATCTCATATGTATTGTTAGATCTTTTTGTGAACACGCATTCATCAGTTTCGGACTTAATAAAGCCCATTGAATTTAGTTTGTCAGTAAGACATAAGTACCACATTAAACCTGACTGTTTCAGACCATAAAGACTTTTGTCCAGGAACCAGGTATCCCCTTCTTGCTGTCGGAATCCTGGAGGTCCTCTCACGTAGATCTCTTCATCTAGGTCAGCATGTAGATAAGCCGAGTCCACATCAAACTGGAAAACTTCGCACCCAAGAATAGTTGCAGTGGTTAAAGCAATTTTTACACTTTCAGTTCTGACTGTTGGTGAGTAAGTGTTTGTGTAGTCCTCAGGATAACGTTGAGCGAAACCCTGAGCTACAAGTCTGGCTTTGTACAATGACTCACCATTCGGTTTCTTCTTGATTCTGTAGACCCATCCAGTGCCAATGTCTTTCTTGTTTGCTGGAGGTTTTGCAGGTGTGAATACATTAAGTTTCTTTAAACTGTCCATTTCATCCTGCATTGCATCATACCATTTGTCTTGTTCGGAATCAGGAAGCTGTTTGATTTGTGTGAATGTCTCAGGAGGAAGAGTAACGTTGCAAATCAAAGGCAAGGGTGTTTTTGTCAGTTGCCACGAATATTGTTGTGGAGGGATTCCTTTTGTGACCCTCTTGGAATGTCTAGGAACAACAGTCCAGTCGTCTTCTTCTTCTTCGTCCTCGTCCTCACGTTCGTCGCTAGCATCAGCATCTGCGGCTTGCGAAGACGGAACATCAGGTTGTGAAGAACTGGTAGAAGGAATATCTGCCTGTAAATTGTCATCAGGATGCGTGGCATCTGCAACATCATCTCTAGGAAAATAAACTCCAGGATCATTAGAATGAATTCTGGACCAGTCAATATCTTCCTCAAAATTAGCAGATTGTGAAATGACAATCACATGTTTAGGGGCAATAAATTTGCACCATTTTGAGTTATCATCAATACCCATAAATCTCAGTCTCTTTGCTACTGGACCTCCCTTTCTTCTTTGAGTTAAGGGAGTGTTCACCATAGCGTATGAACCAAAAATGTGGAGCTTCTTGAGATCAGGCTTGTAGCCATACATCATGTAGAAAGGAGTTTGATTTATTACACTGCTCCAAGTACGGTTGACAATGTAATTTGCATATTTGATTGCTTCACCCCAGTATATGCTACCGAGATTGGCATCTTCTAGGAGACAACGCATCATGTTTTGTAGAACCCCTTGTCTTCTTTCTACGACTCCGTTATGAGCCGGTGTGTATGGAGCGGATGTTTGATGAAGAATTCCATTCTTACGCATCCAGTCCTGGAAACGCTGAGACATGAATTCTGCACCACAGTCACTCTGGATTCTGGCGATGCGAACTTGGTATTGGGTAGAAACAAATGCTGCAAAGTTTTTAAAGATCTGAAAGGTCTCAGATTTCTCTCTCATAGGATATACAAATCCATATCTAGAATGATTATCTACAATTGTTAGAAAATACTTTCTACCACCAAATGATGGTGGGAAAGGACCCACTATGTCAGTGTGTACCAAATCAAAAATGCATGTTGACAGGCGTGTAGCGTGTTTGGGAATTGCAGCTGCTTTGGATTTAGCTTTCCTGCAAACTGCACAATCCAAAAACACCCTATACCCCTTTAGATCCAAACCTTTTGCGAACTCCGGCATCTTTCTAAGAACACGGAAACTGGCATGCCCCAATCTTCTATGCCACTTGTGGATACACCTGGAATGCAAAGGTTTATCAGTTAGTGAATTTTCAACATTAACAGTTTCATGAGGAACCTCAGGCTTGCTCTGAGCAACCTGCTTCTGTTTTCTCTGTTTGTTGGCTTTAGGAGCCTTTGGAACAATAACGGGTTCTCTCTCTGAACCAACTCTCTCTGGGCCCGTGCTGTCCCTTTTTGGAGTTTGCATACTTGCCTGTGCTTTTGGCTTTAAGTAATAAACACCACCAATCAGCATGGTTTCAGCAACAATATCTCCATCTTTAACTATCTAACTTGCTTTCTCGAGGTGGTGAACCTGGAACTTTAACTCTCTAGACAAGTGACTTTGACTAAGCAAATTACTGGTTGCTGAAGGTATGTAATAAACATCAGGGATCGAGGTCTTCAATGTAAACAGTTCCTTTTCCCACGACCTTGCAAGCGTGGTTGGAGAAGGTGTACAGTTCTCGATATTCGGGCTCTGGCTCGCCCATCTCTGTGAAAAGTTCCTTTCTGTGGGTAACGTGTACAGCTGCTCTACTATCTAAAGTCCACAAAAGACGTCTGTCATACTTTGGATCAGGTTGTGGAACGTTGGTTATGGCCAATGTTGCGAGTGGAGCTTGTGGATCACGCCTTGGACCACGACGACCTTGTCTTCCGCCTCTACCTCTGCCTCTGGAGTCTGTTTCTCTGGGCTGGTATGTGACGGGAGCTGGAACCCGTTGGGGACAATCCCGGGTGTCATGTCCCATACGGTTACAGATGTAGCATCTTGGCATCCTTGGAGCGTAGCCACTTCCTCGGAAGGGACGTCTAGCTGGAGCCTTTGACGCTGGGGGTCGTTGCAGATGTGGTGTAGCTAATTTGATAGCTTCCTCCTCAACTAAAAGTCTGCAGATATGATTAACTGTGCGTTGGGCAATAGGCACGTAGTTAATCTTTGCAATGGCATCTTTCCATTCATAATTCAATGAGTTAATGATGATGCTAATCATTTGGATATCATCAATTACATGGCCACTTTCTCTCCATTCACTTCTCATTCTTTTCAGTTTGGTCAAATGTCCACCAATTCGTTCACCAGGTTTCAACTTTGAACCATGGAACTCAGACATGAGCAAACATGAAGATTCAATTGAAATGGGCCTGTAGCAATCTTCCAAAATAGCCCAAATTTGTTGGGCTGTTGCATCAGGTGGAAAGGTAACCTGCAGTTCAGTATCCATAGACATCAGCAAAGTTGTACACGCCCTAGTCTCTAGGTCTCTTATTGCAGGAGTCCATGGTTGTGCAGGAGGATTAAAAACCATGCAGTGGGTACCTTCTCTGCGAAGTAAGGGTACAATCTCACTAACCCAGGCTTTATAATTCTCTCCTGACTCCTTTAATTTTGACTCACCAGTCAAAGGAGTGACAGAAAATGCCTGTTGAGGGATATGCATTTGCACAACTTGCTGTGCAGGTTGAAAAGCTGGTTGTTGAACCAGGGGGCGTTGTGTTATTACAGCTGGAGCAGGAGCTTGGCTTGCTTGAGAGGCTGGCATTTGCCTTTGCCGCATTAAGCGTTGCCTTGTTCCATCTAGGGAAAATCCAACACCACCAGGGGGAGTTGAAGATTTAACCTTTGGAGGCATTTGTTGCATTGCAGCTGTTGCAATTTATTTAATTGTTGCTCTAATAAATTTTCGCCATGAGATGGCAGTGCAGCTTTACTTACTTTACTTTTATTTAGATTTTTATACCGCCTCCTCTCCCCAAAGGGACTCGGAGCTTCACTCCTTGGCTGCAACAGACCTGCGTACGTGGCAGAATCTGAAGAACAAAGAAGATCACGTGACCTCGGTGACGTGTACATATCTCTCTGTTCTGATTTGCCTGACACTTTTTTCACCAGGGTGTGTGTCTTAGGCTGTGAGAAAGAAGGCAAGATGGCGTCCTCAGACATTTTGGAAATGGGGAAACCCCTCCTACTTGCCTCTAGCCTTTCATAGTGTTTTCTAGCTTGAAAAACCTGTTTTTCAAAAAAGTCTATCTGGTCACGATAGCTTTTCATATCTTCCCCAGGGCCTGAGAAGGATTCATAAGTTTCACTTTCTGTGTGGGGGTGAATTTTCTCTGCCGGCCGTTGCTGCGAGAGGTTTGGCCAGACATCAATTGTTTCATAATCTCCAAGAGTTTGGGAGTGAATTTGCTCTGGCAACGTGGAACGCTTTGGTTTAGCCTCGAGCGTTTCATAATCTCTTGGAGATATTTGGGAACGTGCATAATCAGAAGTAAAAAGGACTGACCTCTGTCTTGGAGCAGTTTCCTCTTGTTGAAAAGTTGCCCCCACAGTTGGCCCGGCTGCTGAAGAAATCTGGTGCTTTGGAAGCCAGCTTGAAAAATCTTCCATTTCTGTGTCAGAAGGAAGGGATCCCTCTGAGCGTGCTTCATGTCTGTCTTTTTTCTTTTTCTTTCTTGGCATGGCTAGAAAGTTAATTTTAAGCGTACCTCAGTAGCTATAATTCATTCTTTCTAATTAGCCTGGTCGCTTATCTGTTGAAGATAACTTGGAAGGAAAAACCATAAATTATAGCCGTCCTTCTGCTGCCATTATTGTCAGGGGGAAAATTTCACCCTGAGCTAATGAGGTCTGGAATCGACGGCTTTTCCAAACAGCATATCTTCAAGAAGCGAAAATAAAAAACCCGAGAACATGTTCTAATTAAAAACAAGCTTTAATACAAAAATAAGAAATAAGAAAATAAACAAATCTATCTAATTGTTACATTTTGGCAAGAACAAATGTTGTCCACCTTCTTGGAAGACGAACAAAGATCAAAAGGAAAGAAGTCTCTGGAATGTGTGATGAGCAGGCACAATACATCACTTGCTGATAAGACCTATGACCTGCGCAGTAATATCTCAGTTCAGCTCGGCTAGCAAACAATTAATGCAGTGACAGAGGTAGCGTGGGCGCTCCACAGCGCTGGTAAAGGCGGAGCGCTTCTGCGCTTGGAGACCATCCGCGGCAGGGCTTGCCTCCAGGAGGCTTGTGCCCTCTTTTCCTGCTTGCCCGGTAACGGTCCTAACTGAGTGACTCCAGTCTCACTCAGTGGCCAGGGCAGCGTGCCGCCCCAGGGGGCTCGTGGCAGTCCTTGCTGGTGATCAGAGGCTGTACTGGGAGGCAAAATCCGCTGGTCCAAATCTTTTTCTTTGATTTTTGTAAAAAAATTTCTAGAGATCCAGAATGGTCAACCGTCCAATGAGTGGACTGAGTTGATAACTGGGTAGTACCTGGTGACCAGTGGGCGTGCCCAAAGAGCTTATCTGACTCAGTCCAATCAATGAGAGGACAAGGTTAAACCAGAAAACATGAGTAAATCTATATGGCATTTGAGCCTACATATAATTGTGGCCGCAAGAATAACCTATGCGCAATTTTGGAAATCTACTACCATACCATCGGAAGATGTCATAATTAAAAAGATTTATGAATGTGCAGAAATGGACAGAATGACGGGTTGGCTGAGGGACAAAGGAGAAACGGAACATTATCTTAGCTGGAACTTATGGTATATGTGGGCGACAAAGAGAACAGCAGGGACTTAAAACTGGAAAAGTTAAATAGCAGCTGTTAACAATGGGAACTAAAAGTGAACGTGGGTATTGCAATAGATCCCTGAACGTTGTAACAAGAAGATGCTGGTTAGAAACTAAACAATGAGGAAGAAAAGAATGTTGGGCTGTGAACGACTGTCACCGGGGGAGGGGGGGAGGGGGGAGGGTTTGTATGTTTAAAGCTGTATTTGTATGTCTTATTAAAAAGAAAATGTATAACCAATAAAGATTACTTTAAAAAAATAAAATTTAAAAAAAGGAATAGTACGGAGGATTGGTAGAATAAAAAAAGGTTTTAGTTCAGCCAAAAAATAAGGTAGCAAAGAATAGAGGGAAAAATCAATTCATTCACTTAAGAGGAGAAACGGGAAATGTTGCAATCACTTCAATCCACAAAACATTGTTACAAACAAAAAGGAAAAAAAAACTTTCTAAGGCAGTTCAATAAAGATAAATTTCGCCGCTTTATTCTTTTGTTTAAAGGACTAATTTCTCTTAAAAAAAATTCTTCGGGCAATCATTCTCAAAGAAAAAATCTCACCAGATGGCCTCACTTTCACTGCCTTCTTTCCGGAGCCATCTCCGACTTTGTCAGCCTGGGGCTGTCTGTTTACCGCTGGCTTGGAGAGCTTCCCTTGGGTCAACCAGGGACATTGCAATGTCCCTGAGACCAGCAAGGAGTTGTCTCCCTGTTCACCATCTCTTCGGGACGGTTTAGGTCCATATGGACCGTGCAGCAGTAAAAGTATCAACGGCGGTCTCCGACTGTCGAGACCGCATGTTGTCTCATTGTGACGTTGGCTCACCCTTTCCTTTTTCCAATATGCCTCACAGCTCCAAAAACAGGAAACCAGGGGGATTTTCAAGCCCTAATAGACTCAGGCTGCACAAGGTGCTTGATCAATCTAACCACAGTCCTGAAACTGGGGATCAGAGCAAAAAGACTGGCCCACCCGATCTGGCTCAAGCAGGTAGACGGGTCCCTAATGGGAGGAGCCTATGCCACCCACCTAACTGAACCAGTGAGGCTAGAACTAGAGTATCACTGGGAAGTAATTAGATTCATAATAGCCCCCAAAATGACAGACGCAGTCATACTGGGACTTTCCTGGCTAGACAAGTGGGGACCGACCATCTGGTGGCAAGGGGGTACCCGCAGACTTAGGATATCAAGGGGCCCCCAACCCCTCCCACACCAGCAAGCAGAAACACCACCCACGCTGGAAACCCCCCAAGAAAGCGCACGAGAACAACTGGCAACCACATCCGACAAAACACCAGAGGCCAAACTGATTCCGATAGAATATCAGGACGTCGCAGAAATATTCAGCGAGGCTGAGTGCGATGTTCTGCCTCCCCACCGGGAGACAGACTGTGCCATCGAAATCATCCCCGCGGCAAAACTACCCAAGCCCAAACTGTATGCCATGACGCCCCGGGAAATGCAAGAGATGTGCAAATACATAGACAAAAACCTAGCAAGGGGGTTCATTGAGCCAGCCAAGCCACGGGTTGCGGCACCAGTCCTCTTCAAAGAAAAAAAAGATGGAACCATGAGATTGTGTGTGGACTTTCGAGGGATAAATGGGGTGTGCGTACACAACCTATACCCCTCCCCCTCATGAAGGACATGCTGTCTCATCTGGCCAAGGGAAAAGTCTTCACCAAACTACAGGGGCCCCCAGCGGTATTCATGCAGTTAATAAACGAGGTGCTGCACGAGCACCTCTACAAGGGGGTCCATGTCTACCTAGATGACATCCTTATTTACACAGAGACCATGCACGACCACGTACCTCTGGTCTGCCAAGTACTGGAGAAACTTCTGGCAGCCAACCTGTACGTCAAGGTATCAAAATGAGAATTCCACCGTGCACGGTTAGACTACCTGGGTTACCGAGTGTCAAAAGAGGGAATAGAGATGGACCCAGCCAAAGTACAACCCGTCTTAGGCTGGCAACCCCCTCGCACCCGCAGACAGCTACAAAGTTTCCTAGGGTTCACGAACTTCTACAGGCAATTCATCCCCTCCTTTGCAAAGATTGCCAAACCCCTGACAGACCTCCTGAAGACAGGGAGCCCAGGAACGAAACCTCGTCTGGGACAACCCCTACCATGGGACCTAACCTGCCAAGAGGCGCTCGAGACACTAAAAGAAATGTTTGCAAAGCAGCCAGTGCTGAAGCATCCTGATCCCGAGCAACCTTTCATGAACCAGGCAGACACCAGTGATGTAGCAGTGGGAGCGGTGCTAGTCCAAAGAAACAACCAAGGAAGCTTACAACCCTGTGCCTACACTTCCTGCAAGCTCACAGACACAGAGAGACGATGGACTGGGAAAAGGAGGCTTTCGCAGTGAGATGGGCACTGCTAACCTGGAGACACCTGCTGGAAGGGAGCCAGAAACTGTTCGAAGTCTGGATACTTCAACTGTTTTGATGTTCTCTTAAAGCACATTCCAGGCGGGAGGAACTTTCTAGCTGACACCCTCTCCCGCATGCCTCAGTAGAAATGCGAATGGGAGCACGTAGTGGACGCCATCATTCCCTCTACTCAAACAGCTGCCCAAGTAACCACCAGGCGGCAACACCGTGACCGGCAAGACCAACCCACAAGCGACCTAACCACGAGACTCAAAACCGAACTGCTAGAGAGGCGGGGCCGAAGTCGCGACGACACGATGTGCATGTCAGGCGTTCTAAATACCATGCAGAATTATCCAAGGCAAAGTTATCCTTAAAAGTCCAATTTATTCATGCAGACAAGTTAGCACGTCTATGGAATTCCAACTCTAATGTTCTTTTTGGAATTCCACCCAGATGAAAGTTCATGATCTATCCCCACACCCACAAATCCATCACATGTTCCAATCATCATCTTCCACGCTGGGATCTACACCCCTTTGCTTCCGGTCAGGTGTCGAGGTGCGGAGACAAAATATGACCTTGAGCTTCTATAAAAGAATGATAACAATACATTCCACAATCCTACTCCTTTCTATTCCCCCCTCCCAACTACTACACTAATGAAACACATAGAAAATTATAAGAAAGTGTGGCAGGCCAAAGATCCTAAAAGAAACATAACTACAGGCCTGACAGGCGGCCTCTCCTCAGAAGAAAAACATTTCCTGAAAAGAGAATAACATAAAAGTTAACATAACAAAATTAACCACCTCTTCTCCACCCAGGGGAACCCTTTGACTTATCGGGAAATTTCTCATGGAATTGCTTTACTAACTTCTCCACTTTTTGGTTCCCACTGTTCACCCAAGTAACTTCAGACCAAGGGTAACCCTTCCAGTGCACTAAGTACTGTAAGCGACCCCTATTCAGCCTGGAGTCTACAATTTTTTCCACCTCAGATTGTGTTTCCCCTTCCATTGCTACAGGAGGAGAGTGAGCTTGGTTGGATGCTCTTATGTTAGACCCAATTACTGGTTTCAACAAGCTACAATGAAATTCTGGGTCAAATTTCCCTAGACTTCTGGGTAGACTGAGTTGAACTGTAATTGGGTTAACTATCTTCACTATTGGGAATGGACCTAGAAATTTTGGACCCAATTCCTTACTAGGCATTCCTAATCTTATGTATTTGGTAGATACAAAAACTTTGTCCCCCACACAGAAGGGATTTTGGAGCGAGCGATGTTGATCAGCTTGCTTCTTGTAGGCTTCTGCCGCAATTGCTAGAGCCTTCTTCATATTCTCCCATCCTTTCTTTAGCATGTCCATCCATTCATTCAAAGGCATGGAGGAGGGTGGTTCTCTCGGCAGCTCAGGTATGGCAACAATTTCCATGCCACTGGCAATCTGGAAACCCGCTAATCCTGTGCTGCTGTGGACCGCATCGTTGTACATCACTTCGGCGAAGGGTAGCAAGTCTGACCAGTTGTCTTGCTGATAGTCCACAAAACACCGGATGCATTGTTCCACGACCGCATTGGCTCTCTCTGCTGTGCAGTTCATGCTGGGATGAACCTCTGAGCTCAGTTCTTGTGTGGACCCAATGGATCTCAGGAGCTCTCTCCAGAACTTGGCTGTGAACTGGACTCCGTGGTCTGAAATGATCCTCTTGGGTTCTCCGTGCAGGTGATAAATGTGTTTCACAAACATTTTCGCTAATTCGTTTGCAGATGGCAATCCTGAGCAAGCAATGAAGTGTGCCTGCTTAGAAACCAAATCATTAACAGTTCAAATTACTCTGTTCCCACTGCTGTCTGGGAGTTCCACGATGAAGTCCATTGCGACCTCTTCCCATGGCCGTTTAGGGCTCTCTGCTGCAGGTGCTGTAGGTTCTGGGCTCTTGGATTCAATCATCCACGGCTGGCCTTTTTCCTCCTCCGAGGACTCCCCCTTGGTAGGACTTTTCGTTGAAAATTCTTATTGTTTTAAAAGAGAGACTGCCTATAAAAACTTAAAAATTGATTTAAATTGAAGAATAGAAGTTCTGGAGGGAGTTCCTGCAGTCCATTGGGTCATCTCAGGGTCTTAGTTCAGCTTTTCATCCGAGCACCAGTGGGGCAGCAGAGAGACTGAACGCCATGATAGAGCAGTACATGAGGTGTTACATGAACTATCAGCAGTCCAATTGGGCAGACCTTTTATCTTTTGCTGAGGTCGCGTACAATAATGCTGTTCACAGTAGCACAGGACTCACGCCGTTCAAAATAGTGAGCGGTATGGACTTCGTCCCAATGCCTGAGTATCCAAGGGATCCCCCCTCCTCAGTCAGCTTGACTGATTGGATGTCGATGCTGAAATCAACCTGGGAAAATGTCAAAAAGGCTCTGGCTAAAGCGGCACAAACTTATAAGAAACAGGCAGATAAACACCAGGCTCTGCAACGGCCATTCCGGGTGGGAGAGAAGGTTTACCTCTCCACAAAATATGTTGAGATTAAAACTGCCTAGCAAGAAACTGGGGCCAAGGTTTATGGGACCATTCCCCATAGTAAAGATCATCAACCCAGTTACAGTGCAATTGAAACTACCTTGATTGTTGGGGAAGATACACGCAGCGTTTCATAGTAGCCTCTTAAAACCTGTGATCGGGTCCACTCTGAGACCACTACCCCGGGAGCCCCCGGGCCCTATGGTCATAGGGGACCAAACCCATTATGAAGTTCAACGAATCCTCCATTCAAGGTGACACAGGAGACAATTCTAATACTTAATCAAGTGGAAGGGCTTCCCATTATCAGAGGCATCTTGGGTGAAAAGTAGAAATATCCAGGCTGATCCCCTCATAGCAAAATTCCATGCAGAAAATCCAAGCAAGCCTGGGGGAAAGACACATCCCTAAGTTATATAGCTGTACTCAAATTGCTTTGTTTTACACAGGTCGCCTTCTGGAAGTGAGGGGAGCCAGATGTGAATGCCTAAAGCTTTTCCATGACTACTATCAATTTGAGAAGGGGGGGGGGGGAATGCCATGCATACTTTTGGCCAGAGTAAAAGTCTCATATTTCTGTACTGGGATGTGAATGCGCATATCCAGAACCCTGCCATAATGTCCTGTTGGAGAATGTGATTGATGACCTCAGCCAGAGGGGAGGGGAGACAGGGGTAAAGTTCAGATGCCATTAAGTGGGATTTAGTTTCTGCTACATAGAAGTCCATGCCAAGATGTTAGTCCTAATAAATGAATGGGGTTTTTTTGAACCTTGTCTCAGGGCTCGTAAATTAATTAGGGCAACTCTTGGAAACTTCACACAGGCCACTTTGGATTCCTAAAGACATTACATTTAGCCGAGAGGCAGTTCTGGTGGCCCAAAATAAGGAAAGATGTGGACTGTTACATGAAAAGTTGTACCATCTGCACCACAAGAGGTGACTGGGAAAACCCCCTGGACTGCTGCAACCAGTAGTAGAGCCAACGAGGCCGTGGGAGGAGATCACAATGGACTTTATAGTAGAGTTGCCGAAAAGTGGGGGAGACACAGTGATTTGGACTGTAATAGATCTGTTCTCCAAACAGGCACATTTCATACCCTGTAGAGGACTACCCTCGACTCACAAGCTGGCTAAACTGTTTGTGAAGCATATCTACCGACTGCATGGAGTACCTCGAAGAATTATCTCAGACAGAGGGTTCAAGTTTTTGGCTAAGTTCTGGAGGGAGTTCCTGAGGTCCATTGTGTCATCCAAGGGTCCTAGCTCGGCTTTTCACCCGAGCACCAATGGGGGGGCAGGGAGACCGAACACTATGGTGGAGCAGTACCTGAGGTGCTACGTGAACTATCAGCAGTCCAATTGGGCAGACCTTCTGTCCTTTGCTGAGGTCGCGTACAATAATGCTGTTCACAGCAGCACGGGACTAATTCTGTTCAAACTAGTGAGTGGCATGGACTTCCGTGTTGACATTCCACACATACCGTCGGCGGAGCTGGATCTCAGATTACAGTAGCTGGTTTGAGATGGGTGTATTTATTGGGCAACGTGATTTATGACACAGAGTGAGGGGAGGAAAGGAACAGGGGCAAAGTTCAGAAGCAGATAGACAAAGCGAAAACATGTCTGTGAATAAATCTTGCCCTAAGGAAGCTGTTAATAAATCACTAGTTTCTGTATAAGAAACATTGGCTCTTATTATGTGTTTGTTACGGCATCGTTGGAAAACTTTACAGCACCCTAGTAAGGGCATTAATTGATAAAAATGAGATAAAATGACCATTCCAACTTTTCAGAAAAGAGCAATTAAACAGAATCCAAAAAGCAAACAATTCTATTCTTATTTTGAAGCTAAAATATTATGTCAGCCTCTTAAGGTTATTTCTTGTAAATTTATGGAATGGTAATTAATCACAGCCAACTTGACAAATTTGTGTTTCAGAAAAAAATATTCCTGCATTGTTTTATATGTTTTCACAAATAATTTAAAGAAAGAAAAAAGAAAGTAGTACCATTGCTTTATCATGAAATGTTTAAATGTAAATTGAAGTTTATAAAAAATGTTATTTCTTCTTCTTCTCTAATCTTTCTGTTTAAAACTTCTGATGTTAAGACAAAAAGTAACGGTGATAGTGGGCAGCCTTGTCTCGTACCTCTTTATTTCAATAGAGTCTGTCAGTTCTCCATTTACCATTATCTTTGCTGTTTGTTTATGATATACCATTTGTATAGTTTGGATAAATTTCTTACCAAAATTCATCTGTTCCAATTGTAAGAACATAAATTGCCAATTCACGTTATCGAAAGCCTTCTGTGCATCAAGAAACATCAAAGCCATTTGTTTTTCGGGATGGGCCTCATAATACTCCAAAGTATTCAAAATTATTCTCATATTGTCTTTAATTTGTCTCTGGTAAAAAACCATTTTGATCAGAGTGCATAAAACTATTTAGGTATTTTTTAAGTCTCTCTGCTAATATAGATGCAAATAACTTATCATCTGAATTTAATAAAGAAATTGGTCTATAGTTCTTGGTTTGTGTTAAATCAGTCTCCTCTTTGGGTAGCAATGCAATGTATGCTTCTGACCATGATTTAGGTATTCTACTCTCAGACATCACTTCATTCATAACTTCTAAGAGTGGGAGAGACAAGGATTCTTCAAATGTTTTGTGGAATTCCACTGGTAATCCATCCGGTCCCGGGGCCTTTCCATTATTTTGTTTTTTAAGTGCTTCCGTTAGCTCCATCATCATTATTTTACCTTCCAACATTGTTCTAGTTTCGTCTGGTATCTGGGGAAGATTAGCGTCCTGTAAATATTTTTTAACTCCTCCCTCTTCTATTTTCTCTTGTTCATACAGCTTAGCATAGTAGTCTTGTATAATTTTCTTCTTCTCAGCATTTCCATAATGAATTTGTCCTTGGTCATCTCTTAGCTGCAATATTTTCTTTGCTTCTCTCTCTTTTTTCAGTTTATATGCCAACCATCTGCCTGGCTTATTTGCATTTTCAAAGTAGTTCTGTTTAGTACCTCTAATTTTTTGTGCCAGTTCTTCCTTTTCCAGTAGATCCATTTTGTGTTTAATTGTATCCATTTTTATTTTAACATCTCTTTTTTTTTTGTGGAGATCTCTGTAGCTCTTTTTCAAGTATTTTATAGTCATTCTCTAAAGCTTTATGTGTTTGTCGTTTCTTTGAATTTCTCTTCCTTATGTAGCCTATTATCAGACCTCTAGTAACAGCCTTCATTGTATCCCAAAGATTCTGCATTGATGTATCTTCTTTTCTATTTTCTTTAAAGAAAAAGGCCAGTTCTTTTTCCATTTTCTGTACAAAGTCTTTTTCTTTCAATATGATATTATTTAGTGTCCATCTAGATCTTGTCCTTTGGCCTTTCCATTTGATTGTAATTGGATTATGGTCCGCCCAAGTGCTTGTTTCAATCTCAATTTCTTGTACGTTACAAATCAGTTCCGTTGAGGCCCATATCATATCAATTCTGGAAAATGATGAATGTCTATTTGAATAAAAAGTGTATTGTTCTTTTGTAGGATTTCTTTCTCTCCAAATATCTTTTAGATTTGTTTCATCTATCATCCTGAAAAAGGATTTCGGAAGCAATTTTCTATTTAACTTTGTTGTTTTGTGTGTTTTGTAGTCCATGTTCTGGTTTACAATGCCATTAAAATCTCCCATCATACAAATATCAACATAGCCCAAGTCAGAATTTTTTTTGTGGAGTTTTTTGTAAAATTCATCTTGTTTTTCATTAGGTGCATAAATTGCGATTAAGAATATTTTTTTAATATTATCCATAATTTCCACCATCAAGATTCTTCCCTCTTCATCTGCATAGATTAGTTTCGCTGGAATATTATCTTTAATATAGAAGATCACTCCTCTTTTCTTACAATTCGCCAATGTAGTAAACATTTTTCCAAGCTTTGGTTGTACTAGTAGGTATTCACGTCTCTTTTGAATATGCCCTTCTTGTAGGCAGATTATGTCAAGTTTTAGCTTTTCTAATTTGTGAAATATTTTCCTTCTTTTAATTGCTGAGTTAAGTCCGTTTATATTGATTGTGACCATTTTTTTCCCTCCATGTTTATACTTTATATACAGGATTTATGGCTCTAGTTGATCTAGGTTCTCATTGTTCTCTGGGATTTACACCACCCACCGCGCCTTCTTCTTTATCAATTCCGCCTACAGCACCTTCTATTTTTTCAATCTCAATTATGGGTGCCTCCAGTAATTGTACCAATAGTTCTTCTTTTCCAGTTTTCTCAAGAAATTGCTAAGACTCTTATGGTAAATAACTGTTTTGTGTGTGGAGGAAAAAACATGGGAGAACAGTGGCCATGGGAAGCTCAGGAATTAAACCATGACACAGTGGTTTATATGTGGAAAAATAATACTTTAAAATTTACAAAAGGTAAGGAAGGGACATGGACTTTGACGACTAATTTAGTAGGGAAAGTGTGTTATGAAAGAAAGAAGAATAACAGGATAGCAGTAGGACACATAGTTTGCTTAACTGTATGGAACAACAAAAGTTGGTGGGGAGGAAGTGGAAACTTGGAAAGAGAAGTATTGAGTGAAATAACAGAGATGGCTTACTTGAAGGATCCTGAAAGTGACACCCTGGACTGGGTAGCTCCGGAAGGTATGTATTGGATATGTGGAAAGTATGCCTATGGATATCTACCCAAGGGGTGGTATAGATCTTGTATATTAGGAATAATTAAGCCAGGCTATTTTCTTCTTCCCATGAAGCATAAACAACTGTTCGGACTAACTGTATGTGATGATCTAGCAAATAAGGTCTGAGCAAAAAGAGCTGTACAACCAAGTGATATAAAAATTGGAAACTGGAAGGATGAGGATTGGACTCCAGAGAAAATAATCAATTATTATGGACCTGCCACATGGGCAGAGGATGGGAATCTTGGAGCTATATTTTTAATAGGGCAATTTGATTACAAGCAGTGCTTGAGATAATCACTAATGATACTGTAAGCACTTTAAAACATTTAGCCAAGGAAAGTGTGAAGTCTCGAACCTACATTATGCAAAATAGATTAGCCTTAGATTACTTACTAGCTCAGGAAGGGTGTGTGTGTGGAAATTTTAATTTGAGTAATTGTTGCATCAAAATAGATGAAAGCAGTAAAGTGGTAAAGGAAATTACGGACGGATGATAAAATTAGCTCATGTTCCAGTCCAAACCTGGAAGTGACTGACCCTAGATGGAGTAAATAATTGGTTTGGGGGATGGTTCACAAATTGGAAATAACTAGCAAAATTTGCAATATTCGGATTCCTGGCTATCATTTTTTTACCATGTTTGATTCCTCTCATACAAATGTTAATAAAAAGGACCATGAGTAGCATGACCTAAATAACAGCATCAATAGAAAGTGGGGAAAAGGAAACCATGTTAATAATGAAAGTAGGAAAGCAAAGGCTAGAGACAGAAGATTCAGAATATAAAAACCTGCTTCCACATGAACCTAGAGAGAAATTAGGAAATTATGTGATTATGGACGCTATGTGAGAGGTGTAAGGCAAGCTGCTGCTCGGTCCCCCCTTCTCCAGACAACCCAGGCGGAGGGCGGTCAGCTTCTGCTCCTGGCCTGGGAGACAGATCTGGCCAGGAGGAAAGAGAAGGGCGTGGTCTTTTTCCTCCCTATTCAAAAAATGGGGCACGCAGAATCAGCCTATAATCGAGGCAGAAAAGGCACAGGGGCTTGCTGGGATCGGGAGATGGATCTGGCCAGGAGGAACGCACGCCCCATTTTTGCAATCAGGGAGGAAAAAGAGCATTACAGGTGATGGGCGGTTCCAAGCTGCGGAGATCGTGGTGCAGCCTGGAACCTCCCACTGCCTGAAGTGCTCTTTTTCCTCCCCAATTGCAAAAATGGTGTGTGCATTCCTCCTGGCCGTCTCCGTCTCCTGGGCCAGGTGGAGAAGCTGACCCCCCTCCACCTGGGTTGCCTGGAGAAGTGGGAGGCCGATCAGCGAGCCACCTTGCCTTATAGCTCCTCAGCGTGGAGGACGAAAGTTCCAGCCTGAAGTGGCAGAAAGCTTAGGCTGCCTGCACAAATGTGGCATAAAGGGAGCTACAGGGCCGCTTCGCTCCTGCACTAAGGCTCCAGCGACCTTCCTCCTCTCGTGGGGGGGGGGGGGATAACATGGTGTTGGAAGAAATGTCCTTCTGGGTTCGGCTCCAAGTGGGGAAAAAGACACTGGAGACCTGGAGGCTGCTTGGAAAGATGGTTTTAATGGTGGGCAGGACCACATGGCTTGAGTCCTGAACAGAAAAGGTGATCACATGCTTCAATGTTGGTGGAGAAGAGAAGAGAAGGAAAGGGAAGGGGCTTAAGAAGGGCTTGCAGGGCTTTTTATAATCTGTTCGGCCCCACCTATCTGTTTCCTGTTCCTGTGTAAGAAATGTATTCAGATTGGTTGTCAGACTCACATGGGCCCATGCAAGGGCAACCCTCTAGGCTGAGTTTTGAATCCAGGTTTGGTTGAGTTCTCAGATGCCATGTGGTGAGTTGGGTAAAAGGCAATATTATCCTGCCTTAATCCCATCACTCTGGAGCTGAAGGGAAGAACTCTTTATTATGTTAAGTGGACTAGCTCAGACTTTAATGGCTCATTGGCAAAGGGGGATGGGCAGGAAGCTGCAGGCAGCTATTCTGTCTTTTAAAACATGTTTCTTCCTTTTCACATCCAGAGAAATATTCTGCCTTTTCAATATTTCCTAGGATATTTCATTTTTCTGGGAGAGCGCTGGGTGATAACTTCCTACAATGGCAAGGCGATGGCTGGAGCCTTAGTGCAGGAGAGAAGCTTTTGCATACTCCTTAAGCAAGCAGCAGCTACCCGCCCCACGCGCGCCTTTGCTACGCTTTGTCGGTCGCTTGAGGGGTGTGCACAAACCAGCTAGAAGGGAAGGGTATGTGTGGAGGTGCTTACTTGCCCCTGGCATTTGGCTGTGATGCAGCCCTGGCATAATGAACATTTCCCCTCTAGTCGCCAAAACCGAGGGTGTCCTTTTGTGTGCGTGCGTTTGTCTGCGTAATTATGCCTTCGTTGGAAGGTGGAAGGAAGCATTTTGTTTGTTGTGGCTCCTGCAGTGAGAGAGCGAGGAGTGCTAGAATCCCCCATATGCTTGATGTCACAGGCCAGCAGCCTAATCCTGCTGCACCATCACACCCCTTGAGTGAAAAGGAGGGCAGAAAACAAAGCGGAGGGGAGGGGGCAGGTCACCCTATGTGTGTGTGGGCTTTGCCTGTAAACTTTGCCACTAAAGTTAAAAAAACGAGGCAAGGGGAGAAAAAAAGGCAATCTGTCAGGGCAAGCCGAAAGCTGCTGTTTAGACGCTTTTGCTTCCCCTCCATTAAAGCCCGCGCCTCAGAAAAGAGGAGAGGGGAAAGTCTCAAGCCCTGCAGGCACCACGAGGGGAATGGCAGGCTTGTGGGGGAGGGTGAAGAAGAGAGCATGACTGCAACAAGAGGAGGGGAAAAGAGGAAGGGGCAGTTGTGATATTGGTGCTCAGGGTCGCGATCTCAAACCGCTGTGCCGGGGAAGTGGATGGCTCTGTCCTCTATCAGGCTTGTGTCCACACGCGCACACACGGCTTGGACCAAGGCAGCAGCTCTCGGGTCTTCTTGGTAAGCGGCTGGCCGGGGAAGTGCGCACGGGGTCATACCAAGTTACTTTGAGTTTGCTTTAATTGACATTGCAATTGCTGCTGGAAGCAAGCTGTGAGGGAGTGTCAGTTTACCTATTGCTGAATGATTCAAGTTGTTGGTAGGCTATTAGCGATCAGATAGATTCTTCCCCCCCGCCATCACACATTCTGTGTGTTGCTTCTTACCCTTTCCACTCAAAGGGAGAGGGAGGGAGAGAGAGAGAGGGAGAGACTGCACTGAATCAGAACAAAGAGCGAACTGACTGGAGAGACAGCAGAAAAAGGCACATCAAACATGGCAACACTACAAAACGCTCCTCCTTTAAGGAGAGAGAGAGGGAGAGAAACAGAGAAAAGATAGAAGCAGAAGAAGAGATGGGGAGGGGGGAATGGGGGAGATGAGGGAGAATTGCACCAGTCAATCTCAGGCACTGCCTCTTTAAGTCGCGGATGAAAGTGCCAGTGCCGAGCTCCAGCGAGGAACTCCCAAGCTTCAAGTGGCTGCGGGCAGACTCAATAAGAGCTTTCAGCACCTCCCCTTGGAAACACAAAAAGAAAGTCTGATTACAAACCTTTGGCTCTGTCGGAGAGAGAATTTAAAAAATTGGCACATGACAGCCCTGTATATAAAGTCTTAACAAGCCCAGTGCCTTTTGGAGAACCCAGGTGCTGGGCACAGGCTTGTTAAGGCTTTATAAAGAGAAAGAGAGAAAGAAAGAAAAAGAGAAAGAAAGAAAGAAAAAGAGAAAGAAAAAAAGAAAAAGAGAAAGAAAGAAAGAAAAAGAGAAAGAAAGAAAGAAAAAGAAATAAATAAAGAGAATGAAAGAGGAAGGAAGGGAGAGACAGAAAGAAAGAAAGAAAAAGAGAGAAAAAGAAAGTGTCAGGCGTGCCTCCATCAATAACCAAGAAAGAAAACTCTCAACTCCATTGTTCGTGGAATTTAAGATACTTTTACTGGTTATGAAAAGATAGCAGCGAAAGAAAAGCAAGATCTGAGCCAAAAAGGCGCAAACAAGTATATATCAAACAATTACCCAGCACCGTCCGCCCAATTACCCCAGCCCAGTGTCCAATCTTTAACTCCCTACGGTGTCATGTGGGGTGCATCTTCAAAAAGCCTCATCAGGTTGGTATGCGAGATGGTTGGCCTTGACCAAGTCCAAACACAGGCCATCAGCGTGCGCAGAAGATGGTGAGAACAAAACTCCCTTCTACGTAACTCCTCCAGAACCATGAGATTCCATTCCCAAATACCAATAGCCCCCACCCTCCCCGTTTCTATGGCAGCCGATAGCAAGCAAGCGAAACAGAGGCTGAAAGAAAGAAAGAAAGAAAGAAAGAGAGAGAAAGAGAGAAAGAAAGAAAGAGAAAAAAGAGAAAGAGAAAGAAAGAGAAAGAAAGAAAGAAAAAGGAAGGAAGGAAGAAAGGGAGAGAGAAACAAAGACAAACAAAGATAAAAAGAGAAAGAGAGAGAAAGAGAAAGAAGGAAAAAGAAAGAAAGAAAGTGGGAGAGACACAAGAAAGAAAGAAAGAAAGAAAGAAGAAAGAAAGAAAGAAAGAAAGAAAGAAAGAAAGAAAGAAAGAAAGAGGAAGAAAAGAAAGAAAGAAAGCTTATGATCACAATTGAGCCCAAAATTTTGGTTGCTAAGTAAGTGTGTTTCACCACATTTTACAAGGTGGCCACTCCCACCCAGTCACATGATCACCAAGCCACTCCCACCCAGTCACATGACTGCCAAGCCGCTCCCACAAAACAGGCCACACCTACAGAATAGGTTGTAAAAAAATTTGAAACCCACCACTGGCATGTGCAGACCGTTTTAAGTGCAACTGCTTGTTTTAAACAACTTGGAGACAGAAATGAGAGAACTGAGAACTGACTAACCCATTGAGATACAAACTTTGAATTTGGATCTGAAAAGATTGTGTCTTTAAAAGAGATTAATTGACAATTGGGAACAATTGGGAACCTCACAAGGGAAAAGAAGGAGGGGGGAACAGAAGCTAAAAATACACCAAGGGGACTCGCTTTGTTTGAGCTTGTTCTAATTTACATATCTTAAGCAACTCTAATCAATGAGAGGTGGAAGTTAATAAGAAGGAAAATCAAGAAAAAGCACTATTTTCTCCATTCATATCTTTCCTGGATTTAAAACTGGATTTAAAAATACCAAGTTGTATTGCTGAAAAATCATTGAGTTGAAAGAATACGGAGCAATTTGCTGGAGGGAAGAACAAAGAAAGCGAAGCGATTAAGATGTCTCCCCCTTCTCTTCCTCTCCATTTCAGCTGAACTGGAATATAGAAGCCGGATCAGAATTGGGAAATAAGAAGAAACCGTGGAACTTAAATTATAATTAACTGTAATTTTTGAACTGGACATTATGGAAAGTTGGGAATTTGAAGAAATACAAGAAATTATAAAAAAATATATGCATGAGTCATTAAAATTAAACTTAAATAGAATTCTGAAGTTAGAAATTGAGGAGAGACAGGAAATGAGGGAAGAGGAGGGGGAGGGTAGTGAAATTGTACAAATAATGGAAAATAAAAAGCAGACAAAAGATTTCACTGGGTTTGACAGTGGCACAGAGAAAATTGAAAAGGGGGGATATGTCCCAACAAAAAAAAGGGAAGGATTATAGAAGGAAAGGAAAGGGCCAGACAGGAATAGAGAAGAGAGAGAAGAAAGAAAGGAGTGATAAGAGAAAAGAGGAAGAGAAGACAGGGAGACAGAGGATACATCAAAAGACACAGCAGTGGAAGATGGAAAAGTTTGAGAATGTCAGTAGGTCTTACCTGAACTGCATGTCTCGAAGGTGGCGTGGGAGCAGTCACATATGGGTATTAACACAGCCCTTTTGCCCTGGAGGCTGAGGTAAATCTTGAGGCCACACCTCCGTACCGCCTCTGACCTCCCAGATTAACCGATGGTCGTAGCAAAGAACCTGAAAGAGGAAGGGACAGGTAAAACACAACACATCCTTCCTGCCTGGTCCCTGACTGACCGCTGAGCTCACTGACTGACTCAGGCCCCTGGCGCGGGGCGGCCTAATGGGGGGGAAGTGACTGCTCCCACGCCACCTTCGAGACATGCAGTTCAGGTAAGACCAACTGACAGTCTCCGAAGTGAGGCGTGGGAGGAGTCACATATGGGACATACCAAAGCTAGATGTCCTTGGGAGGGATCAATGGGCCTGAGCCCCACGAGAGTCTAAGACTCCCTGCAGAACCCTCCTCCCGAAGGCCGCGTACGCGGAGGCGTACGCGTCTAGCCGGTAATGCCTGATGAAAGGCGATGGAGAAGACCAAGCGGCAGCCCTGCAGATCTCCTCGAGGGGAGCCTGAGTGGCCCAGGCCGCTGAGGTAGCCGCACTCCTGGTGGAGTGTGCGGTGATGCCCCCTGGAACCTGAAGACCTCGTGCCTCGTAGGCTTTGGAAATGGCCGCTCTGATCCACCTGCTAATGGTTGCCGGGGAAACCTTGGCTCCTCGGGTGGAATGCTGAAAGGAGACGAAGAGGGCCTCTGAACGCCTGAAGGGTGCCGTGCGCTTCAGGTAAATGCGCAGGGCTCTTCTAACATCCAGCCGGTGCCAGGATCTTTCTCTATCCCTGGACAGCTGAGGACAGAAATCCGGCAGGACTATCTCTAGTCCTCTGTGGAATGGGGAGTTGATCTTGGGCATGAACGTGGGGTCCAGTCTGAGGATGACCCGGTTCTCCAGGAAGGAACAGAGGTCCGCCCTGCTGGATAGAGCGTTGAGCTCGGAAACTCTCCTGGCTGAAGTGATGGCAACCAGGAAGATGACCTTAAGGGTCAGGAATTGGAGGGAGACCTCCCTCAAGGGTTCAAAGGGTGCCTCCGTTAAAGCCTGGAGGACCGTGGGAAGGTCCCAGATAGGGAAGCGATGGACTATGGGGGGCTTCAGATTTGCCGTTCCCTTAAGGAAACGCCTAAGGACCGGATGTTGGGACAAAGGCGGGGAGTCCACCCCCCCCCCCAGGACGGTGGAGAGGGCAGAGGCCTGCCTCCTGAGGGTGCTGGGAGCCAGACCTTTCTCTAGGCCATCCTATAGGAAGTCCAACACCTGGGGCACAGAGGCCAAAGTCAGGACAAGACCCTTTGCTTGGCACCAGTCCGCGAAGGTGGCACAGGAGGGGTTGTAAATGCGAGTGGTGGACTGCCTCCTGGACGCCTCGATGGTCTTAATGACCTCCGTGGAAAAGTGTGCCCCTCTCAGTTGTTCCCGCTCAATCGCCAGGCGGTCAGCTGGAGCCACTCCGGGTCTGGATGTTCCAGGGACCCCTGGTGAAGGGACACCTCCCCTAGTGGGAGCCTCCA
This sequence comes from Natrix helvetica, assembly GCF_964273705.1. Lineage (NCBI taxonomy): Eukaryota > Metazoa > Chordata > Lepidosauria > Squamata > Natricidae > Natrix > Natrix helvetica. The sequence goes on from NC_138555.1 coordinate 43,757,083, forward strand.
GTGGGGGGCTGAAGACAGCTCCACCAGGTCTGCTAGCCAGGGGCGGCGTGGCCAGAAGGGGGCCACTAGAACCATCTCTGCTCTCTCTGTCACTAACTTCCTCAGGACCCCGGGAATGAGGGGAAGGGGAGGGGAAGGGGAGGGAAAGCGTAGAGGAGGCCGGACGGCCATCTGCAACGAAGAGCATCCGTGTCCATGGCGCCTCTGGACGGGAACCTCGACACGAAGGTCGGTAGCTGGGCGTTCGCTGGAGTTGCGAAGAGATCCACCGTCGGGCATCCGAACCTCTCGCAGATCTGCAGGAAGGTGTCAGGGTGGAGTTGCCACTCTCCGTTGTCGACTGTCTCCCTGCTGAGCCAGTCCGCCTGCTGATTCTCTGTCCCTGAGATGTGTTCTGCTCTGATGGATCGGAGGTTCCTCTCTGACCAGTTCCCCAATCGGAGGGCCTCGTCGCGTAGAGCCTTGGAGTGGGTGCCTCCCTGTCTGTTCACGTGTGCCTTGGCTGCCACGTTGTCCGTCAGGACCAGGACATGCTGGTCGGTCACCGTAGCCCTGAAGTGGCGTAGGGCCAGATGGATGGCCCTCAGCTTCAACCAGTTGATGTTGTTGCGTAGGTCGGTTGGAGTCCAGCGGCCCTGTGCTATCTGGGCCTCCAGGTGAGCTCCCCAGCCGAACAGACTCGTGTCCGTCATGAGTACCTTCCTTGCTGGTTCTCTGAAGAGTGACCCCTTGTCTAGGGCTGGGGTCAACCACCAACGGAGCGATAGGAGAACTTGGGGTGACACCCGGACCTTGAAGCTGGCGTCGCTCGTCCCGGCTCTCTAGTGTGGGAGCAGGAACCACTGGAGCTCCCTGGCGTGGAGACGAGCCCAAGGCACGATCCCTATGCAAGAAATGAATTTCCCAAGGAGCCTGGAAAGAAGAACTACAGGAACGGAGCGTAACTTGCGAATCTCCTGAACCAGCTGGACGATGCTGTCCCTACGCTCCCGGGAGAGGAAGACCTCTCCAGACACTGAATCTATGATGGACCCTAGGTGTTGGAGTCTGGTAGTAGGGGCTAGGTGACTCTTCTCGAGATTGATCGAGAACCCCAGGGACCTTAGCGTGTCGATGGTAAGACCCAGGTCCTGCCTTGCCGCGACTGGCGACCTGGCTAGGACTAGGATGTCATCCAGGTAACAATGGAGACGGACTGGGACGGAACGAAGGTGACCCGCGGCTGCAGCCAGCACCTTGGTAAAGGTCCTGGGGGCAGAGGCCAGCCCGAAGGGGAGGGCTCTATACTGGAAGTGGCTGCCCTCGTGAGAGAATCTGAGGAATCTACAATGTTCAGGGGCGATTCTGATATGTAAATAAGCTTCTGTGAGGTCGATGGAAGCCAGGTAATCGCCCTGTCTGATGCCCTCTAGGATGGACTTCAGCGAGGCCATCTTGAACCTACGGTAGACCACTCTGGAGTTGAGCAGTTTAAGGTCCAAGATGGCCCTCCACCCCCCTGAGCTCTTGGGAACCAAGAACAGGTTCGAATAGAATCCAGAGCCCTTCTCCCCCTCTGGTACTCTCTCTATAGCCCTGATGTCTAACAGGTGCTTTATGGCCTTGGCCATAAGGGCCCGCTTGGCCGGATCTCTGGAGGAGGCGAAGATGCGGAATCTATTTGGGGTTTGCGAGCGGAATTCCAGTTGGAGCCCGAGCCTGACCGTCTGGAGGACCCACTCGTCCGAGGTGATGCGATCCCAGGCATCCGCAAATAAGGAGAGGTGACCGCCAATGGGGTGATCCCTACAAGGATAACTTGGACCTGAGGAAAGGACAGCCGCCCCCTCCTCGAAAGGGCCGCTTGCCCTGCTGCTGACCTCTGAATCTGTCCCTAGAGAACTGTCTGTCCCCCTGTCTGTGGAACCTGGAAACCGGGTACCTCTGATTCTGGGGGTCCGTGTCAGGCGGGCGGTAAGATGCTCTCCTGGGGTACGGGGCCGGTCGGTGTTCTGACCTCCTGGTAGTGGATGGGAAGACCTTCCTCTTGTTCTTGTCCTCCATCAGGATTGGATCCAGTGACGAACCGAACAGCTTGTCCCCGGTGTAGTCGGCTCCTGTCAGGTCCCATTTAGCTCGAGACTCCGCCTGCCAGTGGTGTAGCCACAACAGGCGCCTGGAAGCTACAGAGGACGACAAAGCTCGAGAGGCATACTTAACTGCATCCAGTGTGGCGTCTGCCGAGAACTGAGTGGCTGCCAGCACCTTGGAGATGTCTTGCAGTAAACGGACCTCTGTGGCCGAGGTCCTGTCTCTCAGTTGTTCCAACCACAGCACTGTTGACCTATTAAAAAAGGAGGCGGATGCAGCCGCCCTAATAGCCCAGGTTATTGCCTGGAAGGACTTACGCAAAATCATTTCCGCCTTTTTGTCCTCTGCCTTGAGACAGTTGGCTATGTCTCCAGTCACCACCACAGAGGCAGAAGCCAGGCTGGCAACTGGTGTGTCCACCGAAGGTACCTGCAGAGCTTGGGCGAAGGTAGAATTGAGATTATAGAATCTACGCTCATTGCCCCCCGGGTTGGGAAAAGATCCTGGCTTAACCCACTGGGATTTAAGCACCTCTAGAAACATCTCTGGAGTGGGGATCTCCTCCTTTTCCACCTGTGGCCTGTGGAAGGGCCCCTTCTTTTTCCCCCCGCTGTTGCTGGGGGTGGCAGACGTAGGAGTGGACTCTGGAGGGGGGTCCAGATCCGCTGTAGCCCTTGCCTTACGAAGTAAGGAGCTAAAAAGGGAGGGGGGAAAGAGCCCGGTAATGTTGGGCGCATCCGGGGCCTGGGTGTCTTCATCCTCAGAGAACCCCACCTCCTTCAACTCCCCTTCCTCCAAATCCGATACCTCACTGGCAGTGGATGGGGAGGGTGACCTGGTCTCTCTGGTGGAGGTGATCCTGGGTTGATCTTGATGTCCCCTGGACTGGTCCCGGGAAGACCTACTCCTGGCCCCCTGTGACTGGTGCTTCATCCCAGAAGCAATCCCCTGGGCAATGGACCTGGCTAACACCTCCTGGAAACTATCAGGAAGCTCTGAGAGGGAGGGCCGGAGCTTGGGCCATTCCCTGTAGCCCTGACCCGCACCCGGACAGAGGACCTAGTGGCCGCATGGAACAGTGCGGCCACCGGCGCCTTGGACCGGGTTGCGCCTTTGCGGCCTCTCTTGCGGCATCGAATCACCCAGGCCCCTTGGTTTACCGAGGAGCTGGGGGTGATGAAGCGTCGCAAGAGACGCCTAGAGAGCAGATGGAGATCGTCACGCTCCGAGTCTGATCGAGCACAGGTAAGAGCCTATTTACGGACTTACCTTGTGGCATTAAGAGTGGCCAAACGACAATATTGTGCCACTCTTATTGCGTCCGCAGATAACCGCCCTGCCGCCCTGTTTAGGGTGACCCGCTCCCTCCTTTCCCAGAGGCCGTGGGAAGCCCCCTTGCAGGGTAGAGCAGAGGAATTTGGGGAATATCTGCAGGACAAAATAGCTCAGATTCGCAGCGAATGGGTCTCCGTTAGCGGTCTAGAAGAGACGTCGGAGGTGGGTCTTGAGGTGCCATCCTGGGAGGAGTTTGACTCTGTTACTTCCGACGATATGGACAGGTTACGTGGACGACTGCGAGCCACCACATGTTTACTGGACCCGTGTCCCTCCTGGCTTATACTGGCATCCTGGGAGGTCACACGAGGCTGGCTCCAGGAACTAGTGAACGCTTCACTGAGAGAGGGGTCCTTGCCGGCCGTCTTGAAAGAGGCCGTGGTGAGGCCCCTACTCAAGAAGCCTTCCCTGGACCCAGCTAATTTAGTTAATTACCGTCCCGTCTCCAACCTTTCCTTTTTGGCGAAGGTTGTAGAGAGTGTGGTGGCGCAACAGTTCCCACGGCACCTGGAGGAAATTGATTCTCTGGATCCGTGCCAGTCCGGCTTCCGGCCCGGTCACAGCACGGAGACGGCTTTGGTCGCGTTGGTGGATGATCTCTGGAGGGCCAGAGATGGGGGTTGCTCCTCCATCTTGGTCCTGTTAGATCTCTCGGCGGCTTTCGATACCATCGACCATGGCATCCTATTGCATCACCTGGAGGGGTTGGGGGTGAGGGGCACCGTTCTGCGGTGGTTCTCCTCCTACCTCTCTGGTCGAACGCAATGTGTGTTGACAGGGGGGCAGAGGTCGAGCCTGAGGCCGCTCACTTGTGGGGTGCCGCAAGGGTCGGTCCTCTCGCCTCTCCTGTTCAACATATACATGAAGCCACTGGGTGAGATCATTCGTGGGTTCGGGGTAGATTACCATCTATACGCTGATGACACGCAGCTGTACATCTCTACCCCGGACCACCCCAACGATGCCGTCGAAGTGATGTCCCGATGTCTGGAAGCCGTTCGGATCTGGATGGGAGGTAACAGACTCAAACTCAACCCGTCCAAGACGGAGTGGCTGTGGCTACCGGCACCCCGGTTCAACCAGTTACGTCCATCATTGGCCATTGGGGGCGAACAGCTGGCCCCCGTGGATCGGGCACGCAATTTGGGTGTCCTCCTGGATGCCCGGCTGTCAATGGATGACCATGTGACAGCCGTGGCAAGGGGGGCGTTCCACCAGGTTCGCCTGGTGCGCCAATTGCGTCCCCTATTGGACCGGAACGCCCTCTGCACAGTCACTCATGCGCTTGTGACGTCTCGACTGGACTACTGTAATGCTCTCTACATGGGGCTCCCCTTGAGATGCACCCAAAGGCTGCAGCTGGTTCAGAATGTGGACGCGCGGACAATTGTGGGAGCCACTAGATACTCCCACGTAACACCTTTGCTGCGCGGGCTGCACTGGCTACCTGTGGCTTTCCGGGTGCGTTTCAAGGTGTTGGTTATCATCTTTAAAGCGCTCCATGGCACAGGACCTAGTTATCTGCGGGATCGTATGCTGCCCCATACATCCCTTCGGCCAATTCGCTCTCACAGAGAGGGACTCCTCCGGGTGCCGTCCACTAGGCAATGCCAGCGGGCGACGCCCAGGAGTAGGGCCTTCTCTGTGATGGGCCCGACCCTCTGGAATGACCTCCCCCCGGATATCAGGACTACCACCGACCTCCGCTCCTTCCGTAAGAAGCTAAAAACCCACCTGTTCAATTTAGGCGGCCTGGCCTAATTCCCAATTTTAGTCCCTCAAGCCTGCATTTTTAAGTTTTTTAGGGGTATGTTTTTAGTTGCTTTTAATTTTTACTTTTCTGTACAGCTGTATTAGGTTTAATTCGTTTTTAAGGGTATAGGATATTTATCTTTTGTATCTGTTTTAATGAGACACCTGTACACCGCCCCGAGTCCCTTCGGGGAGAGGGGGCGGTCTATAAATCCTGAAAAAATAAATAAATAAATAAATAAGCTGCCACATGGTGCCATTTTGGCTCCCAGCAGGCTTCAGGGAGGCCTACTAGGGTCAAAATAGAGTGTGGGGGGTAGCAAGCCTCCCTGCAGCCCCCTGGGAGCAAAAGCTGGTGGGGGGGGCTTCAAGAGAGAAAGAAAGAAAGAAATCCTCACGTTTGGGGATCCCCAAGTGCATGGAGCAGAGGTATGCAAACTTGGCAACTTTAAGACTTGTGGACTTCAACTCCCAGAATTCAGCTCTGCTGGCTGGAGAATTCTGGGAGTTGAAGTCCACAAGTCTTAAATTTGCCAAGTTGCAGACCTCTGGCATGGAGTTGAGCGCTTATTGAAAGTGGGCTAACTATCCTTACTCAGGCTAAGCTAATCAATAGTGGAAGGAAGGAAGGGAGAAAAAGGGAAGGGAAAGTGAATGTGATATGGATTGATGGATAGAGGGAGAGAGAGAAAAAGGAGAGGAAGGGAGGACCACAAACTAGAGGTTTGCTTCAGAGGATGCTTTGAAACAGCACAGCAATCCAGGGCTGGAAGGAACCTCAGAGGTCATCTAGCCCAACCCCCTGCTGTAGCAGGAGACCTTGTATCATCTTGGTTATTTTAGTGCCTCTAACACAGAGGAGAAATCCCCAGAAATTGCCAATGTCTCCCCCCTAGTAAAAAAAAAAAACCTAGAGCAAAAACTTCATGCACTATTAAAAGGAATAGAAAAGGGGGCTGCTGTGTATTGCTTAATGGACTGCTAAACTGGCAAAATGGACAGCTAAATTGCCCATGCCCACCCAGTCACATGACCACAAAACCACTCCCACCCAGTCACATTATACTGCCAAGCCACGCCCGCAAAATAAGCCACGCCCACAGAACCGGTAGTAAAAAAAATTTGAACCGCACCGCTCTGCCCAGGTCTCAGTGACTATGGACACAACCAGGCAAATACATCAGAATAATATCAATAATACCTTGGATTGGATTGGATTGGATTGGATTGGATTTATTAGATTTATATGCCGCCCTTCTCCCAAGGACTCAGGGCGGCGTACAGCATTAAAAAACACATAGTACAAAAGTTAAAAGGAAATTAGAAACAGTCCAAAAAACAAATCCAATTTATATAACACTCACATTTTAAAAATTAAATAAAATTAACAGGCCAGGCCGGCTTGCTGGAAAAGCCAACTTTTTAGGGCGCGTCGGAAGGACCGGAGGTCAGGGATTATGCGAAGCTCCGGGGGCAGCTCATTCCAGAGGGAAGGCGCTCCCACAGAGAAGGCTCTCCCCCTGGGGGTCACCAGCCGACACTGTCTGGCCGACGGCACCCTGAGGAGGCCAACTCTGTGGGATCATACTGGACGGTGGGAGGCTATTGCTGGCAGTAGGTGGTCTCGCAGGTACCCTGGGCCTAAGCCATGGAGCGCTTTAAAGGTCATAATTAATACCTTGAATCGCACCCGGAAGACAACCGGTAACCAGTGCAGGCCGCCTAAAAGGGGTGTAACATGGGAGCACCTAGGTACCCCCATGATAACCCGCGCGGCCGCATTCTGGACCAGCTGAAGCCTCCGGGTGCTCTTCAAGGGCAGCCCCATGTAGAGAGCGTTGCAGTAGTCCAGGCGAGAAAGGACGAGGGCATGAGTGACTGTGCACAGAGCATCCCGATCCAGAAAGGGGCGCAACTGACGTACCAGGCGAACCTGGTAAAAGGCCCCCCTGGTCACGGCCATCAGATGTTCTTCTAAACTAAGCCGCGTATCCAGGAGGACTCCCAGATTGCGAGCCTTCTCTGAGGGGGCTAAAATTTCTCCCCCTATCCTCAAAGATGGAACAAGATGCACAAATCGGGATGACGGAAACCACAGCCACTCAGTCTTGGAGGGATTGAGCTTGAGCCTGTTCCTCCCCATCCAGATCTGCACAGCCTCCAAGCATCGGGACATCACGTCGAGGGCATCGTTTGGGTGGTTTGGGGTAGAGATGAAAAGTTGGGTATCATCAGCATATTGATGATACCGTACCCCAAAACCACGGATGATCTCGCCCAGCGGTTTCATATATATGTTGAACAGTAGGGGTGAGAGAACCGACCCCTGGGGCACCCCACAAGTGACGCGCCTGGGGGTCGATCTCTGCCCTCCAGTCAACACAAACTGCGACCAATCCGATAGGTAGGAGTACCACCGTAAAACGGTGCCCCCCACTCCCAACCCCCCGAGTCGTCGCAGTAGGATACCATGGTCGATGGTATCGAAAGCCGCCAAGAGGTCTAATAGGACCAGGACAGAGGAGCAGCCCCTGTCCCGGGCCTGCCAGAGATCATCGACCAACGCAACCAATGCCGTCTCCGTGCTGTACCTGGGCCTGAAACCCGACTGAAACGGATCCAGGTAGACAGCTTCATCCATGTACTGGGGAAGCTGACTTGCTACCACACTCTCGACAGCCTTCGCTACAAAGCGAAGTTTGGAGACCGGACGGTAGTTGGCTAAAGAGGCTGGGTCCAGGGAAGGCTTCTTAAGGAGGGGCCTCACCACCGCCTCCTTCAAGGCTGTGGGAAAGAACCCCTCTCTCAATGAAGCGTTGGTAATCGCCTGGAGCCAGCCTCGTGTCACCTCCCGGGAAGCCGAAACTAACCAAGAGGAACACGGGTCAAGCACACAAGTGGCAGCACTGAGTCTCCCCATAATCCTGTCCATGCCTTCGGGGGTCACAGGGTCAAACCCATCCCAGATTGTCTCCTCAAGATTCATCCCCGTCGGCTCACCCGAATCTACCCAGTCAGAGTCCAAGCCTGTCCGGATCTGAACAATTTTATCCTGCAGATACTGAACAAATTCTTCAGCCCTACCCTGCAAGGGGTCTTCCCCAGTTCCTTGGTTAAGTAAGGAGCGGGTCACCCTAAACAGGGCAGCTGGGCGGTTATCTGCGGACGCGATAAGAGCGGAAAAATATTGCCGTTTTGCTGCTTCTATCGCCACTAAGTAGGATTTAATATGAATTCTTACTAGTGTTCGATCAGATTCGGACCGGCTGGCTCTCCAGCCACTCTCTAGGCGTCTTTTCTGGCGTTTCATCTCCCGGAGCTCCTCGGTAAACCAGGGAGCCATCCGGGATCGACACCGGGTCAGAGGCCGCAAAGGCACAACACGATCCAAAGCCCCAGCGGCAGCCCTATCCCAGGCTTCCACTAGGGCTTCGGTCGAGCTGTGAGCAAGGGATTCAGGAAAAGTCCCAAGCTCCATCAGGAACCTTTCGGGTTCCATCAGGTGCCTGGGGCGGAACCATCTAGTCGGTTCCACCTCCCTGCGGCGAGGGGTAGCGGTATGGAAGTCAAGCCTGATGAGGAAATGATCAGACCATGACAAGGGTTGAATAGAAATATCCCCTAAATCTAGATCATTCATCCACTGCCCAGAGACAAAAATCAGGTCGAGCGTGTGTCCCCCATTATGGGTGGGGTCTTGAATTAACTGAGTTAGGTCCATAGCTGTCATGGAAGCCATGAACTCCCGAGCTGACTCGGATGTCCCGCCAATGGAAGGCAGATTGAAATCCCCCAAGACCATGAGCCTGGGGAAATCAACCGCCAATCCAGCTAATACATTCAGCAGGGCCGATGAAACATAGCAGGGAGACAGGTATGTAACAAAAAGGCCCACCTGAGCTCCAAGGCCCCACTTCACAAAGAGGGACTCACACCCGCCTATCGGAGGCACAGTGACCTCATGAGGTCTGAGACTTTCCCTAATAACCACCGCTACCCCCCCCCCCGCCCCTGCCCTGGGCTCTCGGCTGGTGAAACGCCTGGAAGCCTGGTGGGCATAGTTCGCTAAGGGGCACACCCCCCTCATGGCCCAACCAGGTCTCCGTAATGCACGCCAGGTCCGCTCTACCCTCTTGTATGAGGTCGTAAATGAGGGGAGCCTTATGTACCACAGACCTGGCGTTAAGCGACACCAGCCGGAGACCAGGGTCCTGTCATTGCGGGCACCCGGGGGTGCAAGAAGGGCGATGAGGGTCGGAACGCGCGATCGCTCTTAAACAGCAAACCCGCGTCCTCCGAACATTATTTGGCCCTCGGCCCCCACCATATCTGCCTCTCCCACAAACAGTAGAGATGGTGAACCCCCCAATGGAATGGCCTAATGTCTCCCCCGGAATCCCAACCCTTCCTAGCCCTCCCAACCCGTGCACATTAGTTAGCGCTGGCTTGTGCCCTGGCAGACTCCCCCTCAAGCCTGTCTGAGCCATCCGAATCAACCCCCCCTCCCCCCCCTTAAAATTTGGTTTAAAGGCCCCTGTAAAAAACCCTTAAGAAGTCTCTTCTTCGCATGCCACCTCTCGGGATCCCGAGATCCGTCATTAAGGAAGCGTCTTGATAGGTCAGAAGGCCATCCCCGGGAAAGGGGGAGTTCCCGGAGGGAATAAAGTTCTGTCGCAGTATAGCATAGAGGAGAGTGTGGCATCAACCAAACGGGATGACATCATGGGGAGATGGAATGAGGAGATGACATGTCCACGGGGGGGCAGCCAGCAGTGTTCAAGGGGGTAGCAGGAAGCTTATGTCCATCATAAAAATTGTCAGTGTTGGGGACAATATGTAATGGTAACGGCCACCTGTCCAAAATCGCAGCAGATGCTAGCTTGCGAGGTGGTAAAGCGGCCAGTGATGGCGGCAATGAGGACAGCGGTGGCATCGGCAGCTCCTCCAACTCTGACTCCAACAGCTAAGCTCCGCCCACGCCAGCCGCACTCACATCCATCGCCAGGGCCGCACTCCGTTGACCCAGTCCATAATATCACAGGAGGGGGGGCCAAATGGCACAGAACAGTGGCCCAGGCAATGGCAGTAATACCAGGGGGGGGCACAATGAAGGACCCCCCCCACTCCAGCCACGCCCACGCCAGCTCCCGAAGCCATCTTCCGCTGGCGTTAGTATCCATGCCAGCTGCCTCAGCCACTCCCCGCTGATCTAATTTATCATGTTCACAAGCAAGGAGGAGGGGGGGGGAGCAACCGGGATAACACCACGGCGTGGGGACCGGCAGCTGTAGAGACCCCAAACTGGGCGTCCCACCACCACCGCTGACCATACCCACGCCGGCTGCAGAGACCCCAGGCCGGGCATCCCGCCAGGTGTCCCGCCGCAGCTGCTGACCACACCCACGCCGGCAGCCGACCGACGCTCTCCATTCTCCTTTCACCGCCCCATTTCACTCACGATGTTCCGGCTATAAGGCAGGACATCGCAGCTCAAGGGTATCCCTCGAGGTCCCAGGAAGTTCTCATAGCTGGACCTGGAACCAACGATGGAATAGGGTACCCCTGCAAGCCCCAAGAAGGACAATCATCTCCCCGAAGCTCTCCTCAAACGCGACAGGACACCATCTTGCGCATGCGTAGTAGAGGCAAGCATGGTGAAGCGAGGGAACTATGGCAAGCATGGTGAAGCGAGGGATCTCAGTCTTCAGAATGAGCAACGAAGGACTCCCATGTCTAACCAGGCAATGGCAGCAAGTAGCTTAGATCACGTTTTATCAACCTTGGCAACTTTAAATTGTGTGGAATTTTGGGAGTTGAAGCCCATAAATCCTCAAATTGCCAAGATTGATGAACACTGGTTTAAAAGCCTCTACCTCTTTGCTGCCACCTACTGGTCTTTAGAATATCTGCAGTATAGCAACATTTTCCCTTAGGAACTTGCAGGGTTTTAGTCGCCCTGCCTGTAGCAATCCGCTAGTGACTCCTGTCGGATACGGTTTAAATCGCGTGCCGAAATTCTTAGCGAGGGTGCCATGTATTAAACGGGCAGCCTCGAGATTCCTCAACTTTCACGTGGGTATCTCGAGTCCCCCTCTCGCCTCCTTACGCAAAGTTCGGCGGGTTTCCTACTAAGTTCACAGTCACATGTAACTTTCTCCCTCTCTTCTGATATGCCCTTTCTAGAATTATCGGTATCTCTTCGCCGCCATTCGGATTTTGATAGCCCTCAAAATGTAAAAATAAAAAAATTAATGAGTTTAATATTTAATGTGAAACCCTGGGTTTCATAAACAGTCACACGCATGCGTACGAGGAAAAGCTCCCCTTCCGATGCCATGTTTGGGTCGAGCATAAGAAGGATAATCGATGTTCTCGACTCCTCCCCCCAACCCCTCCTTTGTTCCCCTCCTCCATCTTTGAAAAGGGCAGTGTGTGGGCGCTGGTCTCATGCCTTGGTGCGGGCGGTCAGAGGAGGCGGAGTCATGGGGGTGGTGGTGGTGGTGGTGGTTGTTTAGAAGAGGAGGAGGGGGCGGCATAAGTGTCCTGGGAAGGGTTAAAGGTGAGAGGTCAGGATTCTGCTGACCCCCAAGGGGGCTGGGAGGGAACGGGTCTCCGGTGCTTAAGCGGGGGGGGGGGGAGAAATAGGAGGCAAGATAAGGTAATATGCGTTACCCCACTCCCCCGCCGCTAGCTTTCGGAGCCCTGCTCGGGGGGCTGGGGAAAGAAAGGAAAGATTTGTGCCGGGGGGCGTCCCTTCTTCCTCACAGTGCTGTCTTTCGGTATGTGCCCCCCCCCCTTGCTTTTATTCCAGGGCTGTATCATTTGCGTTGGTGCCCTTTTTGCCTCTGCCCCGCTTTCCGCCCTGCATATCCTTCTCTGCACCCCACTCCCCCACTTCCGGTGCATGTTCTTTACAGCGCAATCTTGATCATCTGAGCCCCACTTTCTGCCCTGCACGTAATCATTGGTTGCTTGCCTCTTGCAAGCTCCTGCTTTGGCTGCTTCTCTCCATGAGAGAATCCAGAGGGGTCCAGCTTCTTTGACTCTTCCAGATGTGCTGTGGCTTCTCTTGGTTTTCATACAGGCTGTTCATCGTGGCTTAACTTTTTTTAAACTCCTGCTCAATCCTGGTCAATGCCATGTGTGCTGCTCAGCTGAATTCCCTCTCCAAGGCTGACCAGGTTTCTTGGCCTTCTGTCCATTCCTGGTCTCTCATAAAAGTGCCCCAGGGTGAACTTGGGCTGTGACATTCAGCTGATTAATTGGTTAGGCAAATTGACTAAAAGTATTTGGCTTTTCCACTGGACAAAAACAACCATAGGTGGCAGAAGCTGTCTTTAAAAAAGACATCATGTGAATTTGAATGCCTGTTGCAGTGCCGTGTTTGTGTCACTTAGAAACAGGAGTGTGTTTCCTTCCTGTGAATATTTAATATTTTCATCGGCTCAGCTTTTTAACTATGGATCAGTTCTGTTCCACTGTGCAATGGTTTAACCTCCATGTCCTCATTTTTTTTGCCTACAGGATGACAGATACGGCAGATAATCATAAGGAAAATTGGGTAGCCCTGGTGGCTGCAGCAGAACAGTACCGGAGTCAAACAGGCAATGAAATTGTTTTGCTAACAGCCTTCCGGGCACCACCCCCTGGCAACTACAGTTATGTGCAGCATGGGAGTGGGGCTCTAGCAGATGCCGTTCAACGTTACCTCAAAGATATCACGGTGGCTCATAAAACGGCTGCTTTCACCTATGCTGCCCACCCTCCCTCAAACCCTCATCCACCTCCCCCACAAGGATCCTACTCCCAAAGTTACCCTCCTACTTATGTTCCAGATGAACCTGCCCCACACAGGACACCTACCTTCCAGAGGAGCCAGACTCAGGCTTTGGGAGGCCAAGAACCTGAAGATGATGATGATGAAGGGGACAGAAATACATTGACTGAATTGGAACAACCCGGTGGGAGAGACCCTCCTAGTGATACTACTGGTATGTCTCTGTCCAACGAGTTTGCATTTATAGCTTATTTTTCTATAAACCATTTCAAGTAGCCTGCAATAAATATATAACTGCCAAATATCAACCCAGTAGGCTGCTCACCCCAAAGCTTTACTTGAAAAGCCAGGCTTGGACAACACTGTGGAAATTACAGCATAGAGGTAGAGACCTGTGGCTGTAGATATGCACTGCTTTTTTTTTTTGTCCGTCCTATAACAAAGGTCAGCCTTCCCCAGTCAGGGTGTTCTTCAGATGTGTCAGACTTTAACCCCCAGGACCTGCCAGCCAGCATCTGGATAGAAGGCCCAGGGGAGTTAAAATCCAACCACCAGATGCTTGAATGTAGAAGTCCAAAATAAAGTTAAGAGTGTAGTGGACTATAGAGGTAGTCCTCAACGTATGACCACAGTTGAGCCCAAAATTTTCTGAGACATTTGTTAAGTGTGTCTTGCCATTTTATGACCTTTATTGCCACAGTTGTTAAGTGAATCACTACAGTTAAGTTAGTAACCTGGTTAAGTGAATCTGGTTTCCCCATTGACTTTGCTTGTCAGAAGTGGACTGGGAAGGTTGCAACACGCAATCACAAGATCCCAGTACACTGCAAGCATAATAAATACCTGTTGCCAAGTGCCCAAATTTTTATTTGTGGCAATAATGTGACCGTTGTAAGAGCATCAGTCATAAATCATTTTAGTGTTGTTCAAATGGTTCCTAAATGAGTGATTGTAAGTCAAGGGTTACTTATATAAACAGAAATAAGTGCTATAACATTATTTGACATATCCCACCTTTATTTTATACATAATATAAAATACATTTTTATAGTATACATAATTCTCCCATTTTCCCCAGATCAACAATCTTGTGAGGTGGGTTAGGCTGAAGAGATTGTCTGGCTCAAAGTCCTCCAACTGACTTCCATGCCTAAGGGAGGACTAGAACTCATGGCCTAACACTTTCTGCTTTAGTATCTTGGGTTATCCTGGCTCTCTGTAATGTCCTCCAATGTAATACCTTCCTTTTAAAATTGGCTTCTCATATTTGAAGTACATTCCTTTCAGATGTGTTATTGTCATCTGCTGACATGAAAGGAGTCTGTGTGCATGGGAGGTCCACAGACTCATTTAGTTGCGATAAAGTAAACCTTAATCCACATTTACTAAACAGAACAGACCTATTAAGCTATTATGACATCCTTTCTTGCATCTTATACTGTTCTTGTAGCACCTGAAGATTGCTGTATACATTCTGCCTTTTCCTTTTCCTTCAAGGAAATGTATTAATTAAATTAGGACCTTCAAGCAGCCATTGAAGTGGGCTTTGTTTCAGGTTCCAAGTTAGTTGCTGAAAACTATTATATTGAGCATGATTGGTTGCCACTGGTCTTTGTTTCAAACACACACACACCATCACTTGTGCTATATTTAGAAAGCCTTGATGTTCATCCAAGCTTGTTGATAACTTCCAACTGTGACGGCATTATTTTTGGAGACAAAAGGATTAATTCTAAAAAATGGTATGAGAAAGGCAGCATTTCCATTCAGATGGGATGATAACATTTATGTTGAGGGACAGGGGTGTAACATGAGGGATATTGTATGGACAGCCACTGTCATTCTACATTTTAAGATAACTGTCCATTTCTAGGTCTGTTTGTGATGGACGAAGATTCTCCAAGCCAAGATTATGAGCCTTTTTTTGATTCTGATGTGGAGAGCACTGACGGTGAGTGAAGTAGCACTGTGTAAAAGAGACAAAACTGAACCCAGCTAATCCTTTGAGTTTTCCCCTATTCTTCCTTTGTAATAGGTATCCTCCCTTCTCAGAATGATCAAGGTCCAAACCTGTAAATTTTTGGTTTCAGCTTCATCCATTAAATCCTCTTTTGTTGTAAGGATCTTCTTGACAAGGCCAGTGAGGTTCAATTACAGGTAGTCCTCACTTAAACCACAATTGAGCCCCAAATGTCTCTTGCTAAATGAGACTGTTAAGTGAACTTTGACCCATTTTATGACCTTTCTTGCCACAGTTGTTAAGTGAATCCCTGTGGTTGGAGCACAGTTGCAGTTTCTTCCTGCTTTAGCTTTGCCCTCAGTCGGGAGCAGGGTGTTTGTGGTCAAATGGTGCGTGAATTTGCTTGCGAGGTATTCCTCAAGCCTCAGCAGGAGGGGAAGGTCACTTGGGTAGTAGGCTGAGAAAGTGGGCTTAATACATGAGGTGTGGGTTACAGGTTGAGCTTGGCATTTCACCTTCCTGCCGTTTGCTAACTTTTGGCTGCACGCAAGGAAAGCAGAAGCAGCAGAGACCCTGGCTTGTTTCTCTCCCCCAAACTCTGCCAAAAATGAGTCTTTGTGAGGCTCCTCGCACCAGCACTTTGCACAGCCTCTCACGGCAGGACGCTGCAAGGACTGTTGTGGCGTTGTGCATGCGAGCGACAGCACCACTGCGAGCTTCATCACACCGGCATAGCCGGTGTCCTGCAGAGATCCTGGCTTGTTTCTTTCCGCCCAAACTCCACCAGAAATGGGTCTTCACGAGGTTTGTCATACCAGCACAGCCTCTCGCAGGATGCTGCAAGGCTTGTTGTGGTGTTGTGCGACCAGCGGCACTGTTGCAAGCTCCTCTCCCCCCCTTGATTTTTAAGCCTGCACCTCCTCCCTTCTAGTTGGTTGATGATCTCTGGAGGGCCAGAGATAGGGGTTGTTCCTCTGTCCTGGTCCTATTAGATCTCTCGGCGGCTTTCGATACCATCGACCATGGTATCCTGTTGCACCGGCTATGGGGGTTGGGAGTCAGGGGCACCGTTTTACGGTGGTTCGGCTCCTACCTCTCCGGCCGGACGCAACGTGTGTTGGCAGGGGAGCAGAGATCGACCCTGAGCCCCCTCACTTGCGGGGTGCCACAGGGGTCGGTTCTCTCGCCACTCCTGTTCAACACATACATGAAACCGCTGGGCGAGATCATCCGTGGCTTTGGGGTGGGATACCATCTGTATGCTGATGACACTCAGCTGTACATCTCCACCCCGAACCACCCCAACGAGGCCGTCGAAATGATGTCCCGGTGCTTGGAAGCCGTACGGGTCTGGATGGATGACAACCGACTTAAACTCAACCCCTCCAAGACGGAGTGGCTGTGGCTTCCGGCCCCCCGGTTCAACCAGTTGCTTCCATCTCTGGCCATTGGGGGCGAGCAACTGGCCCCCATGGAACGGGCGCGCAATTTGGGCGTCCTCCTAGATGCCCGGCTGTCCATGGATGACCATGTAACAGCCGTGGCAAGGGGGGCGTTCCACCAGGTCCGCCTGTTGCGCCAATTGCGCCCCTTATTTGACCGGGATGCCTTGCGTACAGTCACCCATGCGCTAGTGACGTCTCGCCTGGACTACTGCAATGCTCTCTACATGGGGCTTCCCTTGAGATGCACTCGGAGACTACAGTTGGTTCAGAATGCGGCCGCGCGGGTGATTGTGGGGAGGACTAGGTTCTCCCATGTAACACCTCTCCTGCGCGAGCTGCACTGGCTTCCTGTGGTCTATCGGGTGCGTTTCAAGGTTTTGATTACGATCTTTAAAGCGCTCCATGGCATAGGACCTAGTTATTTGCGGGATCGCATCCTGCCCCATACATCCCTACGACCAATCCGCTCACACAGAGAGGGACTTCTCCGGGTGCCGTCCGCTAAACAGTGTCTGGGGGCGACACCCAGGAGCAGGGCCTTCTCTGTGATGGGCCCAGCCCTGTGGAATGACCTCCCCCTTGACATCAGGATTACTTCCGATCTCTGCTCCTTCCGTGTAAAGCTCAAGACCCACCTCTTTCAATTATCTGGCCTGGCTCAACCGTAGTTTATCCTCCTCCTGACAGTCCTTTTTAAATTGTATTTTATCATGGGATATTTTAATGGCTAATTTTAATTTTCTATTATTATTATTAATGTGATATATGTTTTGATTACTACCTCCTCCATGTATGTATATGTGTGTATATGTGTGTATCTGCATGTCTATATGTATGTATGTATTTTTTATTGTACGCCGCCCCGAGTCCCTTGCGGAGAGGGAGCGGCTAACAAATTAAAATTTTGAATTTGAATTTTAGTACAACCAGATGGTGGGTGGGGTTTAATTAGGGCTTATTTTTGGGGTAGGGCTTGTTTTAGGTGCAAGTGTGAAAATCAAGCTAGGGCTTGTTTTCTGGGTAGGTCACATTTTGGGGGGGAGAAGTACAATGGTCATAAGTGTGAAAAATGTCATTTTTTTCAGTGCTGTTGTAACTTTGAATAATCACTAAATGAATTGTAAATCAAGAACTACCTGTACTCACAAATGAAAGCAAATACACGTGTCCCAAGATAATGTTGCAGGATCCAATCTGTGTCAGTCATCAGAAGCAGAGGTTTTGTCTTCTGAGCTTTTGGACTCATGCTGGAGCCCACCTTCAGGGAACTTCTCCCTAACAGAGTGTACTGTTTTGTGTGTGGTAATTATAGTGCCTGTTGTAAGTTGCTTTTTAGATATTGATTGGGGTGTGTTGATGGCTGGCTTTTAAGTCATTAGCTTGTGCTGCCCTGCCCTCGCCTTCTTGATAGGCTGGTAGTAAAATCAGCACTCCTGTTGACTGACGAGGGGCCTGTTTCCAAGGCTGCAATCACTTAGCTAGCTGTTTTTGTGCCTGCTCGGCTTAGTAGCTGCAAAATTGAATGTGTGTTCATTGCAGTGTGAGGCTACCAATGCATTCAGGTCTCCTGGTCTAACTGCTTGCTTGTATTCTTGCAATCTGGTGGTTAGCTTCCTCCCCATCTGTCCTACATAGACACAGGGGCAATCCATGCAGGAGATTTGGTAGATTACATTGGAAGTATCTCCCACCTCCAAGTGATCATTAGTCTTGTACCTTGTACATGGTAGGGAGAGAAAGGAAGGAAAAAAGGTACAATACCAACCACATGGCACACCCTTCTATACATCAAAAACATTTTTGAAGCTGTAGAATGCAGCTTCTGAGAGCTGCAAATGGGCATCGCACACTGCCCAGAGGTTACCATACAAGGACAAATTATGCATTGTAAAGATTGCTTGGAGGTGGGAGATACTTCCAATGTAATCTACACAAGCGAGCAGTCAGATAAGGAGACCAGAACTTATTGGTAGTGTCACACTGCAATGAACAAGGACACACATTCAATTTTGCAGCTACTAAGATTGTTGGACGAACAGGCACAAAAACAGCTAGGTAAGTTGGCAAGGTTGGGCAACTACCTGTACTGTAACAAGCATAATTTTAGTGGCTAAGAGAATAAAAAAGAAACCTGTTCAGCCATTCACTGGATGACTTTGGCAAGTCTAGCGTACTTTGCAAATTTGTTGAGAGAAAGAAAGGAGGGTTCCTTTGTTCCTTGGAGAAAGGATATAAATGTGAAGGATAATTAAGCAGAGATCCACCTAATATGTGAGGCTTTGTCTTCTCTACCCAATTGGCTCCCTCAATTGCTTGGTCTAATTAGTTTTTAATGAGACTGCTAGTCATGGCAAAGTGGATCCAATTTACTTAGTTGGGAAGGCTTGTTCTCAAGTTTTTTCCTAGTTATACTTAATGTCATTCTCCTGTGTGTGTGTGTGTGTGTGTGTGTGTGTATAAGTTTATTATTTTTCATTTTCATAACATATAACCACATATATATTATTACATAGCCAACATCGTATTGTTAAATGTTTACATCAGTTCATCTTACCATCAACTACCAAAAGCAATTATTGGCTCTTCTGCTCTCCATACACCACATTTGTACCTTATCCATCACTTTCTTCTCCCTCTCTCCTCCCCCTCCCTACCTCCTTTCTTCCCTCTGTCATCCTTCTCTTCCCTACTTCCCCTTCCTCTCTCCTCCTCTCTCCCCTTTCCACTCCTCCGTTCTCTCCTCCTCTTCCCCCCCTTCTCCTCTCCCTCTCTTCTTCCCTTACCTCTCTCCTCTACTTCACACTCTTCATCTCATTTACTTGGTGTATTTCAGCTTCTGAGCAAGCTCCATTTTATGTTGATGGTATTTATAATTCCTTTTCAATACACATATTTAATTTTAAGAGATATCTCCCCCCTTTAAAAAAAATAGAACAAAGAAGTATACATATATAGTCATTGTGCTTTTAACACCCCCGCCTCGCCTAATGTTGGCTGAGATATAGACCTGGTTACAATTCCCAGCTATTCTCATCAATATATATATATATATAGTCAAAAATTTTTATCGATTTTAAAAGTTTTACAAGGGAAAAGGGGTTAAGAGGTTATGGAACATTTTGACAGCTACATCGTGCGGGGGGGGGGGGGGGAGAAGCCCCCCCGGGTCTTGCAACTTTTACAAAAAGGAGAAATAAAAAACTATAAACTTTTGCTCATCATTATATTTATATAATTATACATCCTTACAATTTGTGATTCTGTCTTTAAATCTCAATAGTTTCCCATTGTAAGTATATTTCATGTTCCCTCTCCATTTTTCTATATCTTGGATTAGATTACCCTTAATTGTGTATAAATGGCAATCCTTACTGTTCAATGTTCATTACAATTCCCTTACTCTACTATATAGAATAACAGGCGGTAAATTCTCACTTTGTTCATCATCTTAAAAGTTCTATATATGTCCATGTTTCATATATTTTAACCCATACTTAATTGTCCTTCTATTGTCATATTCAATCAATTAGCAACTCAGTTATCATGTATAAAAGTGAATCACAAACCTCTGCTTTACAATCTCCCCATATCAGTTTCATATTTGTCCATATTCCATATATTTTAACCTTTAATTATCTTTCCATTATCATATTCAACCAGTTAGCAACTCCATTTTATTGTCATATTTAGGAATAAACCCCTTATCTTAGCTTTATATTTTCCCATATAACAATTTCTAGTTGTCTGTTTTTTTCCTAGTAAGTCTTTTGTCCCACTTCTCTGTTCCTGCCTTCTCCTTTTCCTTTGTTTTGACACGTCCACCCTCTTCAATTTTCCCCAAGCCACCATCAAAAAGATCTTTTATATTTCTTTTTGTTGGGGCGTAATCTCCTACTTCAATTTTCCTTATGCCACTGACAACCTCCAAAACATCTTTTGTCTGCTTTTTATTCCCTTTTGTTGGGACACATCCCCCTTTTACAATTTTCCCTATACCACTGCCAAGTACAATGGAGTTTTTTGTCTGCTTTTTATTTCCCTCCGTTTCTACCTTTTCATTATCTTGCCCCCCTTCTTCTTTGCCTTCTTCTTTAAATACCTGCTTCTCTGGGTTCAGAATTCTATTTAGGCTTGATTTTAATTATTTATGCATATTTTTTATAATTTCACATAGTTCTTCAAATTCCCAGCTTTCCATGATGTCCAGTTCCAAAGTTACAGTTAGGTTATAGAGTTCTTATTTCAGAGTTCTGATCCACCTTAAATTTATCTACTTCAGCTGCTGTGGGGAAGAGCGACGGGAGCCATCTTGGTCTTTTGTTCTTCCTTAATGTTCAGTTCCAAAATTGCAGTTAGTTATACAAGTCTTATTTCAAAGTTCTGGTCCACCTTAAATTTAGCTAATTTAACTACTGTGAAACCGGAAGAGAAGCTGGAGCCTTCTTAATCTTTTGCAGAAAAAAAGGAAGGAAAAAAAACCCCTTTGTATTTCCCAGTTCTTGACTTTGTTATTATTTCCTTTCCTTGCCACTCCTCATCTCTCGTTGGTCATAGCTGCTCAAAATATATTAATTGGAACAAGCTTGCATACAGCCAAAACTCGGGTATGTTTCTCCTTCACCTCCTGCTTTTCCAAGTTCTGATTTATGGCGGTTGGTTGATTAGAATTTCCCACACAGGCAAGATTAGGTTATCAGTTGTCAATGAGGAGATAGTGCTTTTTCTTGATCTTTCTCCCTTGTTGCATTCCATCTCTCATTAATTGGGATTGCTTAAGATATGTTAGTTAAAAGACACTCGGACGAAATAAATCTTCACGCTCCTAGACTCCTTTAAAAACACAATCTTTTCAACTCGGAAGCCAAATTTAGAGTTAGTGTTTGAGTGGGTTTGTCACTTCTCTGCTTTCTCCCTTTCTGTCTAAATTGTTTCAAACAAATGGCTTTTGGGGGGGGGGGGGGGTAGTGTTTCAACCCTCCATTTTCCTTTTCTTTCTTTCTTTCTTTTTGAAAAAATCCCGGTCTGACCATCAATATTATTTATGCTCTCAAGATTCTTTGCCTTTTCCAAGTTTGATTTATGGCTGTGGTTTAGATGAATTTTCTTACCAGTCTTTCATCTCTTCCTCACACTTCTGTTCATTTGCTTTGGCTGGAAGTCAGCTTCTTGTGCAGCATGTTGCCATGCTGCCACCCCTACTCCAATTCAGAGGGCAAATCTCCAACCTGCGAGGGACCTGTTGCCTCCCCCTGGGTCTGATGAGACGCTGCCCCTCCCCCCCCCCCATCTGTCCAGCTGGAGAACTTCCGGTCAACTCCCACACAGTTTGTATATTACAAATTATAACTCCTTGCTGTTTATACATTGGACACTTTTGTAAGTAATCTATATATTATCGCTTAAGTTTTCATTTTTAGTTTTCCAAAACTCAGAAGCTTGAATGCTTTATGACAGCCATCTCCAATTTAACAGTATTCAATCCAGCAACCAGGATTTCCTATCTTTGGCCATGCAAGCTGGGAATTAAGGAAGCCTGCCATAAAAGGAAACTTCATCATTTGTCTTTTTTAGATCTTCCATATTCTGTTTGGAATTGAAACTATGTTACAGGGTGAGAGGAAGTTTTAAATTATAGGTTAAAGGTTGCTCTACTGATGAATGAATCTCTGGCTCCCTGGGATTGTCAGGAAACAGAATATGGAGAAGTGCTGAATGAGAGTAGCCTTGGCCAGGTCTACAAATGAACATTTCAGGTATTACTTGATAAAAATATCCTCAAGAAGGTATAATCTATGCCACGGGTGTCAAATTTGCCACGTCACGTCGTCGTCATGTGATGGTCTGCAATATTTTTCCCATTCGTGGAGCTGGGGTGGGCGTAGCCTGCGTGTGACGCATCTGGCCCGTGACCCGCCAGTTTAACACCCCTGATCTATGCCAAAGATTAACACATTCTTGTACACACTTGGAAATTTTTTTGAATAAAGTTTAGAGCATGGGTCGTCAACCTGGTCCCTACCGCCCACTAGTGGGCGTTTTGGGATTCCAGGTGGGCGGTGGGGATTTCGGAGGTTAAAACCTCCTTTTGAAGTAACGTGCGCGAGAATGCGTGCGTTAGGGATTTCGGAGGTTAAAACCTCCTTTTGTGCGAGTGGGCAGGCGAGCGCAAGCGCACACATCAATGAACTAACGCGCGCATGCACGCAAACAAACACGTGGGAAGAGGAAGGGGAGGAGTAGAAACTGATAGCAGGGACAGGCAGAAGCGGAGCAGAGCAGTTGCAAAATAGGAGAAAGAAAAGGCAGGAGAGAATTGTTGTTGGCTAATAATTTACTTTATTGTTTTCTAATTAAACTTTATAAAGTTAAAAACATTATAAACATGCATAAAGTAGAAATAAAAAGATAAATGTATGTACATTTCTTTTTTTTTAAACATCCTCCTTTCTAAAAAATATTCCGCACTTGCGCAAAAACTGGTGGGCGGTAAGGAAATTTTTCCATCAAGAAAGATCCATTAGTGGGCGGTAGGTAGAAAAAGGTTGACTACCACTGGTTTAGAGAGATGGAGGATCTGAGGTAGCTTGTAGTCATGAGTGTGTTGCTAGACCCCTCCACTGCTATCTACTGTTTGAAAGAGGCTTGTCATAAGAAAAAAGGATGGCAACATGCTGCACAACAATGCACTTGCCTGCAGCTTTGTATCTATTTGCAAGAATCCCCCTTCATCTTATCAAGGAATGATAGAAAACATCCTAGTAAATGAATGTTTGTGACGGCCCGTGAAAGTACATCTGCCACATGCTGTCAAGATTTCAGATGTGCCTTTATCTTAAGAGGTTGCCTACCTCTGCTCTAACTATTGTTGAATCGTAACTCCCTGTAGCCTCTGCCAAACGTCGCCAAAGATTAAGGATTTTGGGAGTTGTAATTCAACAAAATGAAAGGGATTAATGTAAAGCAGGCCACTCTTGCTTTAGATCAGGCTTCGGATGCTTACAGCTCGCTGTTTTCAAATGTTGCACAGTTGGTGTAAGCCTTTCTTTTTCTGAATCTCCACTTTTTCTCAGATGGAAGTCTGAGTGAGGAGGCTCCAGGACAGACAGCTCCTCCAACCCCCAGCCATCACTATGCCAAATCCCTCCCTGTCTCTGTGCCTATCTGGGGCTTTAAAGCGCAATGCCAAGAGATGCGATCCTCTGACGAAGAGAACAGTAAGGTGGGTCAAAGTAAGGATGTGCACCATGAGAGGCCATCCTCTGGGGAAGCAGAATGGCTATCAGGGCCTTTTTCTTTTCCTTGGGTGTCATTGGAGCTTTGCTGACTAAGTACAGGTGGTCCTCAAATTACAGCCATTCATTGAAAAATATGACTTACAGCTGGTCCTCACACTTATAACTTCCCCAGCATTCCCATGGTTAGTGATCCAAATTCTGGCAACTGGCATGTACTTACGACAATTGTAGTGTCCCAGGGTCATATCACCATTTACCACTTTCCCAGCAGGCTTCCAACAAACAAAATGAATGAATAATGCTGGATTTATTTAACAACAACATGATTCACTTACCTGCAGTGCTTTGCTTAACAACCGTGGCCAAAAAGGGTCATAAATCAGGCATGATTCATTCCACCACCACTTTGCTTAGCAGTGGAAATTCTGGTCCCAATTGTGGTCATAGGTCAAGGACTACCTGTAATAAAATCCTTGAGGGGGAGGAGTTGTGGCTGAGCCTGTTTCAGTCTGCAGACTGAAAGTAGAGAACAAAATACTTAATTCAGCAAAAATGAGTGACCACCTTGAGTATATTTTACAGTTCTGGCTGCCATCTTTTAAGGAACACTCTGACTTTGCAACACATTAAAGGAGGTTGCTCAGGGACTTAAATTATATCTTTGGAGATAAACTGGGGCAACGTAGTATATTTGTGCTAGAACCTGAAAGAATGTCTTACAGAAAAAGATTAAAAATCTGTTCATCATCCCAAAGGATTGGAACACAGGAAAATGCTCTCAGGTTACAGGAAGGCAGATCAAAGCAGGCAAACTGAATTGTGTAGAAGACTTTCTAACAGTAAGAGCAGTTCAAGCCAAATACCCACAGATGTTGTGAGCTCCCTGCATTAGATACGTTTAAAGAAAAGTCAGGCAGCAATTTTGTCAGCCATGCTTTAACTTGGGCTCCTGGACTGAGCAGGGCATTGAGCCCCATCCAACTCTCTATTTTATATAGTCGGTCATAGTTTGGAATAGCAACTTCATAGAAACACAAGAGCTTAATGCAAAGTTTCCCAACCTTGGCAATTTCCAGGTATATGGACTTCAACTCCTAAGAATTTCACAGCCAGCAGAGCCATTTCTGAGAAGTCTAGGAGTTGAAGTCCACTCCACTTCAGTTTGGAAGGTTGGGAAACAGTGATCTAAGGGTTGGCTCTTTCTCCACTATCTTGACCATTTAATTGTGGCTACCCATGTTCCTTTGAAAATACAACCCGGTCTTATTTTCTTTTGACCCCCGAAAAAGCGACTAGGGCTTCTTTTCGAGGGGTGTCTTAATTTTCCCCCCATGCGCCTGGCCTGGCCACCAGGCCGCTTCTTTCGCAGCCCAAAAGAACGAGTGAGCGACGTGACCCACACACCTCACCTGGCCACCGGGCCACTTCTTTCGCACCCAAAAGGAGCGACCCACTCACCCAACATGCCTTGCCTGGCCACCGGGCTGCTGCTTTCACGGCTGAAAAGAGCGAGCAATGCAACCCATATGCCTCATGCACCCTTGCCTACCTGTAACAGTCACTTCAGCAACCGGCAAGCCTGGATGCGCATGTGCTTATATAGGGCCCAATTTTGGGGGTAGGGCTTAATTTTAACACATGTGCACAAAACAGTGCTGTGCCTTTTTTGGGGGGTGGGTCATGAAACACAGTTCAGTTGTGACTTTTGGCTTTATTTGTTCTTTCTCAACTCATCCCTACACCTAGCATCGTTTACCCATAAACCACTTAGGTAGGTGTAATGATGAAAAAGGAAATCCTACAGTTATATACTTCAGAGAAAGAGTTTACAAAAAGGGGCTTCAAACCAGTTTCTGGGGAAAAATCAGAAGTGGCCTGCAGTTCCTTAAACATGTTAAAGCTTTCATCCTTCTGAGCAGGTAATGGAAAATGGCAGATAGGTAGTCCTTGACTTATGATCACATTTAAGACCAGAATTCCCCTCGCTAAGCAAGGCGGTTAAATGACTCACACCCAATTTCACAACCGTTTTTTTTTGCCATGGTTAAACAAATCACTGCAGTTGTTAAATGAATCACACGGTTGTTAATCAAATCCAGCTTCCCCCACTGACTTTGTTGGAAGCCAGCTGGGAAGGTCACAACTGGCAATCACATGACACACACTCCTAGCAACTATCTTAAATGTTGCCTAGCAACCAAATTTTGATCATGTGACCTTGGGGTGCTGTGACATGCAAACCTGATATTAGCATTTTGTGTAGAAAATCAGCTTTCTACGTTGGTTCTTGTCTTCTTAATTAAGAATATAAATTGGTATAGAAGGAATACAGGTAGTCCTTGACTTACGACCACCATTAAGCCCGAAATTTGTGTTGCTAAGTGAGAGATTTGTTAAGTGAGTTTTGCTCCATTTTATGACCTTCCTTTCCACAGTTGTTAAGTTAGTGATAGTTGTTAAGCAAATCTGGCTTCTCCATTGACTTTGCTTATCAGGTCACAAAAGGTGGTCACATGACCCTGAGACACTGCAACCCTCATAAATATGAGTCAGTTGCCAAGCGGCTGAATTTTGATAATGTGACCATAGGGATGCTGCAACGGTCATAAGTGTGAAAAATTGTCATACGTCCTTTTTCAGTGCCGTTGGAATTTCGAATGGCTACTAAATGAACTGTTGTAAGTCGAGGACTACATGTAATGGTGGAAGAGAAGTCAGATTCATATTGGTAGCGTCTCATTATCAGTGACAGCAAGAACAAGGGAAGCAGTCAAAGAAATTTGGAGATGCAGGAGGAAAAGCAAATGAGTTCTCCATTTTCTCTCTTCCATTCCTCTTTGCAGCATTCGTCTCCTGACCTCGAGAAGATTGCTGCCAGCATGAGAGCTCTGGTGCTGCGGGTTTCAGATGGCACAGAGATGTTTGGAGACCTGCCTCGGCCACGCCTGAATACGAGTGACTTCAAGAAGCTGCAGCAGAAATATTAATAGATCTGACCATTGCTCCTGCCGCCTTGACGCCATTTTCCTCCACTACCAAAAATTTGGTAGACAGGGTTTAGAGCTCCTCTCAAGCCATACCGTTCAAATTCTGTCCTCTCCTCTGGCCTTTGCTCCTACAAGCTTTAATTTAAAATGGCAACCTCAATTTCACACTACAGATGGGCTGGAGGGGTTAATTACCTCATTTTTTACAATTGAAAATCCTCTGCTTCTATGATTTGAACACTAAGACCAGTGTTTCTCATCTGTGGTAACTTTAAGATGTGCGGACTTCAATTCCCAGAATTCCCCAGCCTACTTTTAATCAGATTTTCAAGGGCTGTTTCTGGCTTAAACCTTCTATTTTTGTCCAAAGATGATTGGTGAATTGGAAGAGAGGATATTTTTTTTCTCCTTCCTGCCAGCCTATGAGCCAAAAATAATAATAAAAAGGTTGTCTTTTACCAGCTCCTTTTGCTGTATTGTCTGAGTTTTTGGAGTAGAAATCAGCTGTGTTGGCTGGAGTTCTGAAGTGCAAGTTGGATAAATGTCTATGGAGATTCTCAGTCATCCAGGTCATGGTTGCCCCAAAGGTGCTTTTTTTCAAGAGGCAACTGGACTTTCTGGTTTTTCTTTGAAGACGTTTCGCTTCTCATCCAAGAAGCTTCTTCAGCTCTGACAGGATAGTGGGGAATGGAAGGATTTATACTCCTTGCAGACAGTTTTTCATTTGCATTGTTTTAGTGGGTCATCAAGGTCACCTGGAGGTTTATCTGTGTCATCAGGGCCACCTGAGTGGTGCAAATGGATGTGGAGCCGCCGTGGAACTGTTGAAAGGACTGTGTTGTAGACTGATGTAGATGATGTCGTATCCCTCCCCCCTCTGTTGAGAGAGACAGTTGTTCAATTTTGACATAGATGGCCTCTTTGACCTCTCTTTTAAACCAGTGGCCCTCTCTGTCCAAAATGTGGACTTTGCTGTCTTCAGAAGAGTGGCCTTTGTCTTTTAAATGCAGATGGACTGCTGAATCTAGTCCTGATGTGTTTGTTCTCCTATGTTGTGCCATAGGAGTATACATCCTTCCATTCTCCGCCATCCAGTCAGAGCTGAAGAAGCTTCTTGGATGAGAAGCAAAACATCTTCAAAGAAAAACCAGAAAGTCCAGTTGCCTCTTGAAAAAAGCACCTTTGGGACAAGTTGGAGAAAGATAATTTAAATAGAAAAAACACCAGGGAAGTATCCAGAAAGTTTAAGCATTGAAATTGTACTCCAAGTAATATACTCCTCGACTTACAACAGTTCATTTAATGACCATTTAGTTACAACAGCACTGAAAAAAGTGACTTGACCATTTTTCACACTTATGACTGTTGCAACATCCCCCAAGAGTTGAGGATTTTCCAGACCTCTGAGGCGCCAGGCAACGGTTATAAATCAGGCAAAAGGTTATACAAACAGGCAAGGCAAGATAGAAAGGAGAAAGAACAAAATGCATCAAATCCACCCCCCACCCCTCTTCATCCACCAAAGCATGGCAGATACACAGGTCTGACAAAAATGGAAAATCCACCTGGAAAGACATAAAACATATACAGGTGAAACTCAAAAAATTAGAATATCTTGCAAAAGTTCATTTATTTCAGTAATGCAACTTAATAGGTGAAACTAATATATGAGATAGACTCATTACATGCAAAGCAAGATAGTTCAAGTCGTGATGTGTCATAATTGTGATGATTATGGCTTACAGCTCATGAAAACCCCAAATCCACAATCTCAGAAAATTAGAATATTGTGAAAAGGTGCAATATTCTAGGCTCAAAGTGTCCCACTCTAATCAGCTAATTAAGCCATAACACCTGCAAAGGGTTCCTGAGCCTTTAAATGGTCTCAGTCTGGTTCAGTAGGAATCACAATCATGGGAAAGACTGCTGACCTGACAGTTGTGCAGAAAACCATCATTGACACCCTCCATAAGGAGGGAAAGCCTCAAAAGGTCATTGCAAAAGAAGTTGGATGTTCCCAAAGCGCTGTATCAAAGCACATTAATAGAAAGTTATGTGGAAGGGAAAATGTGGAAGAAAAAGGTGCACAAGCAGCAGAGATGACCACAGCCTGGAGAGGATTGTCAGGAAAAGGCCATTCAAAAGTGTTGGGGACTTTCACAAGGAGTGGACTGAGGCTGGAGTCAGTGCATCAAGAGCCACCACACACAGACGGATCCTGGACATGGGCTTCAAATGTCGTATTCCTCTTGTCAAGCCGCTCCTGAACAACAAGCAACATCAGAAGCGTCTTTACCTGGGCTAAAGAAAAACAGACCTGGTCTGTTGCTCAGTGGTCTAAAGTCCTCTTTTCTGATGAGAGCAACTTTTGCATCTCATTTGGAAACCAAGGACGCAGAGCATGGAGGAAGAATCGAGAGGCACACACTGCAAGTTGCTTGAAGTCCAGTGTCAAGTTTCCACAGTCTCTGTTGATTTGGGGAGCCATGTCCTCTGCTGGTGTTGGTCCACTGTGCTTCATTAAGTCCAGGGTCTACCAGGAGATTTTGGAGCACTTCATGCTTCCTTCCACAGACGAGCTTTATGGGGATGCTGACTTCATTTTCCAGCAGGACTTGGCACCTGCCCACACTACCAAAAGCACCAAAACCTGGTCCAATGACCGTGCGATTACTGTGCTTGATTGGCCAGCAAACTCGCCTGACCTGAACCCCATAGATGATCTATGGGGCATTGCCAAGAGAAAGATGAGAGACATGAGACCGAACAATGCAGAAGAGCTGAAGGCCGCTATTGAAGCATCCTGGTCTTCCATAACACCTCAGCAGTGCCACAGGCTGATAGCTTCCATGCCACGCCGCATTGATGCAGTAATTGCTGCAAAAGGGGCCCAAACCAAGTACTGAGTACATATGCATGCTTATACTTTTCAGAGGTCTGATATTGTTCTATGTCCAATCCTTGTTTTATTGATTGCGTGTAATATTCTAATTTTCTGAGATTGTGGATTTGGGGTTTTCATGAGCTGTAAGCCATAATCATCACAATTATGACAAATCACGGCTTGAATTATCTTGCTTTGCATGTAATGAGTCTATCTCATATATTAGTTTCACCTTTTAAGTTGCATTACTGAAATAAATGAACTTTTGCACGATATTCTAATTTTTTGAGTTTCACCTGTAATACATTAAGATTTAGGATGGTTTTTGAGGGTATTTCAGGTGGAATTTCCTTTATAGTGTGGGAGCTTTTCCATGTTTTTTGGCTACCCACTCGTTCTGAGAGGATGGTAGGTGTTTCCATGGCACTAAATATTGCATGGAGCTGTGGTGCATGCGGGAGTCCAGGATATCTTTAATTTCAAAATGTTCTCCTTCTACCATAATGGTGGCTGGGGGTGTGGGCAAAGGGGATCTGACATTTGAAGTTATTTCTGGCTTGAGTAGGCTACAGTGAAACACTGGATGAACCTGCCTACGTGTCTTCGGAAGGAGGAGTTCTACTGTGACAGGGTTAATGATTTTGGTGATGGGGAATGGGCCAATGAATTTTGGTCCCAGTTTCTTAAGAGGGTTGTTAAGGATTGTAAAAACTTTGTGGATAGATATACGCAGTCCCCCACTTTGAGTGGTTTGGGTTCACAGCATTTCTTGTCAGCTTGAACTTTAAAAGCTGCTCTATCTTCTTGTACAGCTAGTCTGACCACTGGTCAAGTGGCTTGTAGATTGTTTATCCACTCCTTAAGGGGGCATGTCAGGTTCCTTAGCTGGTAGATCTGGCATGGGGTTGAATTCTTGTCCTGTGGCTACCTGAAATGGGGTTCTTAAAATATTGTTCCAATCTGCCATTTGTTTTCTACACACACACGTTCATCTGGAGGTTATGTGAAGAGGACAGCCCCTGGGCGGAGCGTATAACATATTTAAGAAAGCCCAACGGAGGTGAATTGGACACCCCTGTCTGAGATAATCCCTTGGGGAGCTCCATGGAGGCGATAAATGTGGACTAAAAACATTTTTGCTAGTGCCTTGGCTGTTGTGATCTTCGGGCAGGGTATGAAATGGACCTGTTTTGAAAAGAGGACCGTTACAACCCAAATAACTGTTTCCCGTGCATTCAGGCAGCTCCACTATAAAATCCATAGAAATATCTCTCCAGGGTGCTGAAGGTTCTGCTACTGTTTGTAAATCCTGGGGATTTTCCTTGTCCTCTTTTTGCAGCTGTGCAGGTGGGGCAGCTAGCAACATAGCTCTCAATGTCTTTTTAAAGGGATGGCCACTAGAATTGTCTTTTGATGAGGTGTAGAGTTTTCACAAATCCAAAATGTCCAGCTATCTTGGAGTCGATCCAATCTTTGGCTAGCAGGGAGGTAAAGTTTATTTTCTAGCCTCAAAGTTGTCTTTGAGGAAACAAATGTTTTTGTGTTTGGAACCAGTCATCCTTAAGTAAAGCCTCCTTAAATTTGGAGGGACACCCCCCCCTGCGCATGCGCGTGTAACACCCCTGTGCTCCCCCCGTCCTGGCTGCGCACAACACCCCCAACCGGCCCATTTTGGGCCTAGCAGGCCTCCCTGAAGCCTCCTGGGACAAAAATGGGGTACGGGGGGGGGGCACTGTGAGTCTCCCGCATGCGTGGCAGAGACCTGAAAATCAGCTAGCCGGCAGGAGGCACACGTGCATGTGTGGTAGAGCTGAGCTGGGCAACGGCCTGTGTGGCTGCAGAGAGGTGGCACATGTGCCAGAGATTCACCATCACTGGCCTACAGCAAAGGATTTTTGTTTGCTATGCTTTAAATTCTAATAAACCTCTGAATCCTAAAGTGAAACTTTTGTGGTGCACTGTCTGTTCAATTGTTATTAAGTGTAGCTATGCTCATAATCAAGTTTTTTCCCTGACATATATATACAGGTAGTCCAAACAGATTTCCATACTTAGTTTCTATTTAACAAAATATATCAGCGATGGATCTCTTATACTCTCCCTGGTACAAGAACACTCAAAAAGCAGAAACCGGAGGAGAGCCAGATGTCGCGACGACACAATGTGCGGTCTCGATAGTCCGAGACCGCCGTTGATTCTTTTACTGCTGTTACGGTCCATATGGACCTAAGCCGTCCTGAAGAGACGGTGAAAGGGAGACAAATCCTTGCTGGTCACAGGGACATCGCAAGGTCAAAATCGCTCAGATTCGCAGCAAGTGGGTCCCCACTAGCGGTCTAGAGGGGACGTCAGAGGTGGGTCTTGAGGCTCCACTCTGGGAGGAGTTTGACTCTGTTACTTCCGACGATATGGACAGGTTGCGTGGGCGACTACGAGCCACCACATGTTTACTGGACCCGTGTCCCTCCTGGCTTATACTGGCATCCTGGGAGGTCGCACGAGGCTGGCTCCAGGAGTTAGTCAACGCTTCTTTGAGAGAGGGGTTCTTGCCGGCCGTCCTGAAAGAGGCGGTGGTGAGGCCCCTACTCAAGAAGCCTTCCCTGGACCCAGCTATGTTAGCCAACTACCGTCCCGTCTCCAACCTTTGCTTCCTGGCGAAGGTTGTAGAGAGTGTGGTGGCACAACAGTTCCCACGCCACTTGGAGGAAATTGATTATCTGGACCCGCGCCAGTCCGGTTTCCGGCCCGGCCACAACACGGAGACGGCATTGGTCGCGTTGGTAGATGATCTCTGGAGGGCCAGAGATGGGGGTTGCTCCTCCATCCTGGTCCTATTAGACCTCTCGGCGGCTTTTGATACCATCGACCATGGTATCCTATTGCATCGACTGGAGGGGCTGGGGGTGAGGGGCACCGTTCTGCGGTGGTTCTCCTCCTACCTCTCTGGCCGAGTGCAATTTGTGTTGGCAGGGGGGCAGAGGTCGACCTCGAGGCCGCTCACTTGTGGGGTGCCGCAAGGGTCGGTCCTCTTGCCTCTCCTGTTCAACACATACATGAAGCCGCTGGGCGAGATCATTCGTGGGTTCGGGGTAGATTACCATCTGTACGCGGATGATACCCAGCTGTACATTTCTACCCCGAACCACCCCAACGATGCCGTCAAAGTGATGTCCCGGTGTCTGGAAGCCGTACGGATCTGGATGGGAAGTAACAGAGTCAGGCTCAACCCGTCCAAGACGGAGTGGCTGTGGCTACCGGCACCCCGGTTCAACCAGTTGACTCCATCACTGGCCATTGGGGGCGAACATCTGGCCCCCGTGGATCGGGTACGCAATTTGGGCATCCTCCTAGATGCCCGGATGTCAATGGACGACCATGTGACAGCTGTGGCAAGGGGGGCATTTCACCAGGTTCGCCTGGTGCGCCAATTGCGTCTCCTATTGGACCGGAACGCCCTCCGCACAGTCACCCATGTGCTTGTGACGTCCCGGCTGGACTACTGTAACGCTCTCTACATGGGGCTCCCCTTGAGATGCACCCGAAGGCTGCAGTTGGTTCAGAATGCGGCCGCGCGGGCAGTTTCGGGAGTTGCTAGGTACTCCCACGTAACACCTCTCCTGCGCGGGCTGCACTGGCTACCTGTAGCTTTTCGGGTGCGTTTCAAGGTGCTGATTATCATCTTTAAAGCGCTCCATGGCACAGGACCTAGGTATTTGCGGGATCGTATCCTGCCCCATACATCCCTTCGGCCGATCCGCTCACACAGAGAGGGACTCCTCAGCGTGCCGTCCACTAGGCTGTGCCAGCGGGAGACGCCCAGGGGAAGGGCCTTCTCTGTGATGGGCCCGACCCTCTGGAATGACCTTCCCCCTGATAGAATAACCACGGACCTCCGCTCCTTCCGTAAGAAGCTTAAAACTCACCTGTTCAATTTAGCCGGCCTGGCCTAATTCCAGCTCTCCCACCTCAGTCTGTATTTTTAAAGTTTACGGGTGGGTTTTAGGCCGAGTTTTAATTTTTATAAATTTGTACAGGGGGTTAAGGTTTAATTTGATTTTAATGGTATTTATTCTTATGTGTATGGTTTTTTAATTTGGTGCCTGTACACCGCCCCGAGTCCCTTTGGGGAGAGGGGGCAGTCTAGAAATCAAATAAATTGAATTGAAATTGAATTGACCCAAGGGAAGCTCTCCAAATTGGCGGTAAACAGACAGCCCCCAGGCTGACAAAGTCGGAGACGGCTCCGGAGGAAAGGCAGTGAAAACGAAAGTGAGTCTATTTGGTGAGATTTTTTTTTCTTTGAGAATGACTGCCCAAAGAAAAAAACTTTTTAAAGATAAATTAGTCCTTTAAGCTAAGAACAAAGAGGCGAAATTTATCTTAATTGGACTGCCTTAGAAAGTTTTTTTTTTTTTTTCTATGTAACAACGTTTTGTGCATTGAAGTGATTGTAACGCTTCCCGTTTCTCCTCTTAAGTGAATGAATTGATTTTTTTTCCTACTTCTTGTTACCTTATTTTTTGGCTGAACTAAAACCCTTTTTTCATCTTAACAATTCTTCCTCCTACTGTTTATTAAATTTTATTAAAGACACTTAGAGATTCTTGTTTTGTTTTTTAAGCCTGAAATGAATAAGAGAAAGTTGAATCTGCCACTCGGAAGCCAGAACTTGGTCTTTTTTTCTTCTGAAACAATGTATCCTTTGTCTTACTTTCCTTGATTTTACTGAAGTTGGAGGGGTTGCAGCTTGTTTGTGGAGACTGATAACAACTCAAGGACACGTACTATTTCTCTACAGTGTCTGTGAGAAATATTTTGGGCAAGGGAAGGTAAGGAAAAGATAGAACCCTCCATTTCTGAAAAAACTAGAAGAAACTTGTGCTTAAGTAAATTCAAAACAAAAATATTTTTATACATAAAAGAGATATTGAAGGCGAGAGTTGCAGTGGAGTTTAGAACTTTTTTTCTCTTTTCGGAAATATGTATCTATATACAGATGAGAAAGCCCCAAGTCTACAAGATGTTTGGGATGGACTTCAAAATATATTGGAAGGATTCGAGAGATTTGGAAAGAAGCTGGATAAATTATTGCTATGCGCAGAAAAAGTGGAAGAGATTGGAGCTCCCAAAACTAAAGAAGAGAATAAAGATATAGAAGATATAGAAGATAAAGGCAAGATAATAGATGAACTTACTAATGAAGCACCTATGAGTGAAAATGGAAAGATATGGAAAAGTGAATTTGATTATTTGGAGCTCTATCCCTCTTCTCAATATATGGATTTGATGATGGAACTAGGAGGAGAAGCAGCTTTGGAAAGACGTCTGATAATCAAAGATATGTTAATGTCAATTCCAGTTGAAGGGCAACGAGACTACTTGAGAGATTTTTTGAGCAAAAAAGTGTGGAGAGAAGTCTTTAAGAACTCTATAAAGAAATTAATAAGACAATTGACGCAACGACTGGCTAAAGAGATAAGAGTGTTTTGTTACTGGATAGACACAGGTTGACAATGAATGCTGATAATTAAAAACTTAGTTAATCTTTGGTGATTAATAAGTAGGATTTTGTAGATGCTTATAGAATGTTTTTGTTTTTTAAAATGTTTATTCGTTAACAAATAATCCATTATGATAATAATAGTGAAATAATAACTCTAATTAGTGAAAACAATTTGGATATAAACTGTAAATTGGGACCTGGGAAAAAGATTTACTAACTTTACTAATACTTTTTTGTTTGGATTTTGTTATGAAGATATCTTTTCTGGGTACCTATAAATTCTACTAACAAAATTTTTGCCTAGATTTATTATAAAGATGTTAGATAACTACAATAGCAATAACGAAATATTACTGTCTAAAGAGATAAGATTGTTTTCGTTACTGGAAAGACACAGGTTGACAATGAATGTTGATAATTAAAAACTTAGTTAATTTTTGGTGATTAATAAGTAGACCTTTGTAGATGCTTATAGAATGTTTTTGTTTTTAAAATGTTTATTCATTAACAAATAATCCATTATGACAATAATAATGAAATAATAACTTTAATTAGTAAAAACAATTTGGATATAAACTATTAATAATTCTTTGTCTAGATTTATTATAAAGATGTTAGATAACTAC
The DNA here is from genome assembly GCF_964273705.1 of Natrix helvetica. Lineage (NCBI taxonomy): Eukaryota > Metazoa > Chordata > Lepidosauria > Squamata > Natricidae > Natrix > Natrix helvetica. The sequence goes on from NC_138555.1 coordinate 43,792,657, forward strand.
AATAACAATAACAAAATGTTAATGGGTAATGTTTAATGATTTTATATGTGTTGGCATTGGTGAAAGCAATTGAATATAAGCCTGAGGGTTACAGAAATAGCTAACGAATGCCAGTATGTGGTTGTGTCTTTAAATATGATTCTAGACAAAAGCACGTTTAAACAAATATAGTTAAATGAGAATGATGGTACATTGATGGTATATAAAGATTTTTGATTTAAAATGTACAATCCAATATGAACGAAGTATAAAGAATGATTGTGGTAGTAATGCACGAAATTTATTTGTAACCAATCGACATGCTTTCTGGAAGATGTAATGAAGAATGATTTTTTTGTGTTTTTTGTTTAATTAAAACAATTTAAAAAAAGCAGAAACCGAATAAGAAACATTAACTCATTTATTAATGTATTTATGATGAAAACCTATTTTACTACTCCAATTCCTAGGCTGCCTGACTCCACAATGATGCTGGGTGGCTGAAAATTTAAAACTGTAAAAGAAAACAACATATATAGGTATATCTCAAGTTACAACCACAATCGAAACCAGAATTTTGTTTGCTAAGCAAGGTTTTTTTGCCATTGTTAAGGGAATCACTGCAGTTAAATCATATGGTTGTTAAGCAAATTGGCTTTGCTTATCGGAAGCCAGCTGGGAAGGTTGCAAATAACAATCACATGCCTATAGGATGATGCAACCATTATAAATACATGCTCGTTGCCAAGTCCAAATTTTGATCACATGATTGTGGAGATTCTGTGGTGGTTGTAAGTCACTTTTTGAGTGGTGTTATAACTTTGAACAGACTATGCAATTGATACTAAGTCAAGGACTACCTGCATCAAAGTAAAAGAATGCAGCTGACAAGAAGGCAAAAGTGGCTCAATGACCATCCTAACCCAGGGGTCCCCAACCTGTGGGCCGTGGCCTATTGGCCACCGAGCTGGCCGGTGCATGCATGCGCGGTGCCTGCCCCTCCCCCCAGGCCAACCCAGAAAGGTTGGGGAACTCTGGCCTATAGGTACCAGTGTGCACCCATTAAATGTGCAGGTATCAATAAGTAAACCTTTGTGAACATTGGTATTCCATACCTTCTGTTGTTCCTGAATTAGGTTTCAGGGTAGCAATAGAGACATTGGCAACCTTACCCAGCCTTACACGGTGAAGTCACCAAAATTGCCCTGTGCAAAGATGAGATAATTTCTCATTTCTCCCATTAATTTCCCCAGAGATGCATTGGATGCTCTTGATCTGAAGTACTAGTCTTTTCGATGCTTCTATCCCACATGGATTTGATTAAGAAGCTGCTGAACTACGTGCCCTTGGAGGAGTAGCATTAGTAAATCCAAACCATGCCCAATAGAAATGGGCTATAAATATTTGCATCCCTTAGCTTGTGCTAAAATGGACACCTCCTACCAGATGGCCAAGATATGCAGCAGAAAAAGTTTGGTTCAGTGATGCATAAGAAAAAAAATGCTATCTACGTGAAATTGGTCCATGCTGTGTTAAGTTTATCATCGAGAGTAGTTTACACTCAGTGCTGTTTTCAAAGAATCTTGTAGAGCAGCAGTCCCCTACCTTTACAGCTTGGCAGCCCAGCAGGTGGTGAGGGGAAGCAGGCCAGCATGCATGTTTAGTTCAATTTGCACAAGCGGCCGGCTGGCACACATACACATGCACATGCAGTTTGACTTACGCAAATTGAACTGCGTGTGCATGTGCCGGACCACCACTTGCGTAAGATGAGCTGTGTGTGCACGCCGGCCTGCTGTTCCCGTGGACCAGTTCCAAATAGGCCACAGCCCAGTAGTGGGCTGTGGCCCAGGAATTGGGGACCCTGTTGTAGAGCTCATGAAGAGGACTTAAGTCAGCTTTGCTCCATCCGGTTGTTGTGTCTTTGCCATAGTGGGGACTGCCTTTAGTAGAGAGATCAAAAGCTTACCCTTTCTTTTCTTTGTGCCTCTCATTGCTTGCTCACAGAGTGAAAGAATAAAGGAAATATAACACCAGAACAGAAAACGTTGGGCTGTCCATTCCATCTGTTACAATCAGCAACGCCTCCTGTGGGGTCCAAAGAAATAGCATGTAGCTCTGGAGATAATAAGACCACAAATCACCATAAATTGGAGACCTCATGTGTGCTTGGTGGCTCCTTGATTGTTTAGTAGCAAGTGCCTAAATACAGGTAGTCCTCAACTTATGACCACAATTGAGCCCAAAATTTCTGTTGCTAAGTGAGACATTTAAGTGAGTTTTGCCTCATTTTACAACCTTTCTTGCCACAGTTGTTAAATGAAATCACTGCAGTTGTTAGTAACACTGTTGTTAAATGAATCTAGCTTCCCCATTGACTTTGCTTGTCAGATGGTCACAAAAGGTGATGTCAGCCTCTGCTTTGCTGCTTGCTTTCGGCTGCCATTGAAACGGGGAGGGAGGATGACATGGTATATGGGAAGGGAAGTTTTCAGCACAGGAGTGAATGACGAAGGGAGTGTTTTTCTCACCATCTACTGCACATGCTGCAGATAGTGGAACTGCCGCCAAGGCCAACTGTCCGGCATACCAACCTAATGATGATTTTTGAAGATGCATCCCACATGACACCTGTGGGGTGTGCGGATTGGACTGGGTGATGGGGTTACCAGGGGGAGGGAGTTGGGTCACATATTGATATCTATGATTACGCGCTCTTTTGCCTCAGATCTTGCTTTGCCTAGCTGCTATCTACTCATAACCAGTAAAAGTACTCTTAATTCTGCAAAATGGAGTTGAGTGGTTTCTTTCTTGGTTACTGATGGAGGCTGCCCTGACATTAAGCAAGATCTCAGTTTCGCATTCAACCCGGAGTTAACACCTTCCGAGGGGAGTGCAACAAAATCCCAAACTTCAAAAGAATGTCCCACCCGGGCAGTGGCCAGGACGACGACATGGGGGCGGCTGCATCTTCGTGCCCTCTGGAAATGGAGCAAATGGCTGGACTACACTTGGAAGAACAATCCGTTCACCCCAGATGGACATTGGGAGTGGGACAGAAGTATGATTCCGAGGAAACTCCGATTGGGGTCACCACAAGGAGACAGAGAGTGGTCCTGAAAGAGAACATATTCTCCCAGAAACAGAGGAGAGAGCTGCAAAGGGTCTGTTCTGCCCAAGAGAGGCTGGGGGGGGGGGGGGGGCGGATGGTGGCGAAGACTTACCTGCAGAAGAAGCCAAGGTAAGAGTCGTTACCATGGCATTAGAAGATAAAGCAGCGGCTTGGATGGTTGCCTTGCATAATGCTGACTCCCCCCTATTGAGAGACTATAATAGATTTATAGCCGCCCTGAGGAAACACTTTGATGATCCGCTCACAGAGCGAAAAGCTAGAACTAAATTTAAAACCCTTACCCAGGGGAACAGGCCAGTTGCTGAATATATACAAGAATTTCGTGAATTGTCTGTTTATATGCGGGGTTGGTCCGAACAGGCCGTTGGATGGCTTCATGGACAGTTTAAACAAAGATATATACCAGAACTGTGTATACAGCCCCCCCCCCCCCCCCCCAGATTGCAGCCCTGGTATCTATTGGCAGCGGATGTGGAAATTGATTTAACCCGAGACAAGTACTGTGATGACAGTGAAAAAGAGAAGGCTAACCCCCCCCAACCCCCCCAAGGAGCTCCAAAAGGAGGGAAAAGTTGGTCTACTAGCAAGCCCCGGGCCATCATCTGTTTCCGTTGCAGGAAGGAGGGGCACAGAGCAGCAAACTGCCGCACCAAGATGGGACCAAAGCCTTCTGCTGTGGGAGAGAGAAAACCAGACAAACAGCCCGGGAAAAGAAGGGAGACCGCCATGAAAGGGGTGGAGCCTACTGCACAATTCCATCGTACTCCAGGGGAGGAGGAACCATCCTCCTCATCGGAGGAAAGTGAAACCGAATCTGACGATGAACGTCTGTTAAGCTCCTGATCGGGCCCCATGACTATCCCAGTAGAACTTAAAGTGCCCTCTACTGGAGCGCAAGAAAAAATGCTGGCCCTTTTAGATTCGGGGTGCACACGTTGCATCGTTACCCCTGAGGTGGTGGAAAAACTGGGACTGAAATTGAAAACTTTAAAAGTCCCCATTGCTTTTTGCCAGCTGGACGGCTCAATAGCTGGGGGGAGCCCTACCCATTTTGTAACTGAACCAATAGACATGTGGATGGGAACTCACCAAGAGACTATAAGTTTTATTGTCGCGCCAGGAATGGATCGGCCTCTCATACTAGGTTTACCCTGGTTACGGAAATGGAACCCACACATCAATTGGAGAAAAGGGTGGTTGCGCATCCGATCCGCTACACCCCCTGAGGGAGAGGGGGGGCTCCAAAGCCTGTTAACGCTAAATCTAACCTAGCAGCCACAGGGCAAGAAAAAATTGAGGGGGAGGAGAAAATCCCAAAAGAATATTGGGACCTAAAGGATGTTTTCAGTGAAAAATCCTCTGATAAATTACCCTCTCAACGTGCAACAGATTGCAGTATTGATATCCTCCTGGGGGAAAAACTTCCAAAACCCCAAATCTACTCAATGACCCCCCGTGAAATGGATGAATTACGGAAGTTTATTGACAAAAATTTAAAAAGGGGGTTTATTGAACCTGCCAGGCCCCGAGTGGCTGCTCCAGTGTTGTTTAGAGAAAAGAAAGATGGCTCCTTTCATCTCTGTGTGAACTATAAGAACCTAAATGCAGTGTCTGTACATAATGTTTACCCACTCCCTCTGATGAAGGACATGTTGGCCCAATTGGGTAAAGGGAATTGGGTAAAGGGAAGTTGGCCGCTAAGGCCAACTGTCCGGCATACCAACCTAATGATGTTTTTTGAAGATGCAACCCACATGACACCTGTGGGGTGTGCGGATTGGACTGGGTGATGGGGTTACCAGGGGGAGGGAGTTGGGTCACATATTGATATCTATGATTACGCGCACTTTTGCCTCAGATCTTGCTTTGCCTAGCTGCTATCTACTCATAACCAGTAAAAGTACTCTTAATTCTGAAAAATGGAGTGGAGTGGTTTCTTTCTTGGTTACTGATGGAGGCTGCCCTGACAGGTGACAGGGCACTGCAACTGTCGTAAATATGAACTAGTTGCCAAGTGTCCAAATTTTGATCATGTGACCATGGAGATGCTGCAACAGTGGCAAGTGTGGAAAACTGTCATAAGTCATTTTTTCGGTGCATTTATAACCTCGGTCACTAAATGAACTGTTGCAAGTCAAGGACTACCTGTACAACTGCTCTTAAAATGGACACCTGACTATAAATATCACACCTTGTTGTACCTGGGTACAAATCCAAATCAGGCAGCCAGAAACATGAGGGGAAAAATGAATCAAAAGATGCATAAAATTAAAGGGACTTTAATACTTTAATTTCCTTAATTGTTTCCATATAGAGCACTGTACATGACAGAACACATGCTGCAAGAGTGGAAGAATTATTCCCAAACATGCACTGAAATAAACATAAAGCTGTGAAGGATGCAGTTGTTTTCAAATGTATGCACAGAAATTGGGACATAATGCCAGATTTTAGCAATAACCTTCCTTTATGAGTACAAGTAGTCCTCAAGTTACAACCATAATTAAGCCTGCAATTACAGGTAGTCCTCTGTAGGTTTCAGAAATCCATCACGCAGTTTGTGTCCAAAATATCTGTCTGCCTTTCGCAGAGTTTATTTGGCTTTTTTATAGTTTTTACAAGCAAAGCACAGAGCAACAACACATTACTTTCGGTTTTACTCCCCCAAATCTTCCCTAGTGAATCAAGAATACTATTCAGGCCAAGGTTACCTCATGCCTTTGCTCTGGTGAATTAATGAGCTAAAGATAACAGACTATGCACCATCTTTTTCTTATTCCAGCATCTGGTTCTGCTAATTAGGTGAGCTTGTAGGTTTCCAAGATAAACAGCCACTGAGACCATGGTAGTTTCTACGCATGTCTTTACGTAAGCCTTACCTCTCATTCCCACATCTCACTCTTTTTTATTTTGTTTGACAAGGAGGAGGGGCTACCCTTCAGGAGAGGAACATCCCTGCAATTGTTTATACAGAGCATATACCTGACCCTGAGGCAATGTAGGAGGGGGTTTAGGGCAAAAAGCTGTAATGCACATTTGCAAAGGGAGGGAAGGCATTGAACAAAACAGCACCCACCAATTAAAATAGCACAAATGATGACTAAATAACGTAGGATATTTCCCAACAGACCTGTGGGTCAAAAGCTTTCCCACCAAGATCCTAGGGTATCAATTTTCAAATCAGAGGCTAATTTATGTTAAATATTGAGCTGACGCTGAATAATTCTGAATTCATCGGAAAGATTAAAACAGCACATCCCATCAAAACTTTCACAACCTATATGCTGGCGAAGAAGCAAATAATCAATAGCAGCACGATTTTGCAAAATAGCTTTATGCAAAGCTTGTAGCTCATAATTAATTGCTGAAATAGCTAAAAAAGTAGCATTAATTGTTTTTGCCAAATTACATGCAACAGCGTTAATATTAAGATGAGCATGAGCAGCAAGCGCTGGCACACCCACTATAGATATAGCCAATGCTACATATTCTACTTTATTAAGCAAAGCTATCTCAAAGTCACAAGTGTTGTCTGAAGTTGCTGTTTGGAAAGCAAAACAGGAATTAGCTAGCTAAAGCAACATTGCGCTTCACTAATATTAGCAGGAATGTAATTAAAAGTTTCGTGACCATATGTAAAAAACCATCCTTGCGGAAGCCAAACATTAGCAAAGTGAAAGGAAACCTCCTCAAAAGCTGTACAATTTAAAGCAGGTGAACTAATATGAAGACAGTAAGGCTTTTTACTTGAAGATATACAGTTAACTACTTTAGCACATGTTACATTTTCAGGAACTGCTACTATAGGAGTATACAAAGCAATTGCATTGGGGGGGGGGGGGGGCGGTTCATAAGCAATCAATTCCTAACTAGATATAGTCTTATAGTTCAAAGCAATGAAGTGTTGAATTACTGCAGACAGGATTCAAACAGGATCCAAACATGTAGAAAGCAAATGTTCCATGTACAATTCAGATAAGCAAAAGACATCAGTGTGTATAATGTTAGCTGCACCCATAGATTTTTTCTTCAGTCATTGTTCAAGTGAGTTTTTGGGTGAGATGACAACAGCTATCGATAAAGAGAAACAATTGACAAGTAGACATAAGAAAATAAGGACTTGGCAAAAATGGCAGCGCATAAGTTCTCGGGCATTTGTTCCACGTGTCGTTGTTACAGCACTGCTTGCGCTTTGGTGGTCAGGTTTTTCACATCTCCCCATGTCACGGGACAGCTGTTTTGGCAAGATCGTATTGACCACTGTGCTGTCTGAAAAGTCACCTTGGTCATCTCTAGAACTGGATTTGGGAACTGGTACCACGATATTCTTGGCTAGACAAACACAATGTACTGGAATCCACAAGAACCTGTAGAAGCAAGCACAGCATATCCTCGTCCCCCTTGCGGGGGAGGCAAACAAACTTTTTAAATCTATTATGTTACCTATGCCAAATTAGCCAAATTGGGGTACGCCAAATTGTTAGGTACCCGAGATCCCTCCTTTTTTATTTGTTTGTGAAGACAGTCCTTAAAGGACCAAGTAGCACGTTCCACAATGGCTTGACCTGTGGAATTGTAAAAAAGCCCATGAATTAAAACAATGTTTCAATTAGTACAAGATTGCAAAAAGGCCAATGAAAAATAGGCCATGATCAGATTTTTAAGAAAAGGGGTTTACCCAAAATAGTAAAGGCTGAAAAAAGATGAGAAATAGCATGACTAGCAGTTGCTCTTCATTGAAATGTGGCCCAAAAAATAAACGTAGATAAATGAATTTACTTCTAGGGAGCCAGAGAGGGAACATAGGTGACATCCATTTGCCATAATTTATTAGAGGCTAAACCACGGGGATGAACACCTGTGCCCCCACAGGGGGATGCCCCAAAACACTGGGGGCAAGATGAAACAATCTGCTTGGCCTGGTCAATTGGAATATGGCAAGATTGTGCCAGCCCTCTGGCATTCTGATGAAAAAAAGTAATCAAAAAAATAAATCTGAAAAAAAACATAGTTGAAACATGAACAGCTGCATCTAAATTGCATACCTGTTGCTTTAAGAAAAAGATCCTAGAAAAAACAAATAACTGCGTATATGAGCATAATAATTACTGCAAAGTTAAAAACAAAGCCATAAGGTTAAGATCCATCCTGGATGTAATGCAAATACCTAGAAAATTCAAAATAAATTGACACACATAATGAAAGTCAGAAATGTAGTTAAAAAGCTTGTTGAGAAAAGATGTGAAAAGCTAAAATAGCAACAGACAATTTTAAGAAAATGTTGCAGGAACAACTGCATTGCAGGGTAGGTGTTGTATTCGGGCAACGAGAGAACAGACTCCAGACGATAGTGACAATAACAGCTCTTTATTTAGTAGTAGTAGTGATCCAGCTTGCTATGGGGTCGTGCAGCTCCCCTTTTATAGGGATCTGGCCGACCTTCCATCCAATCAGAACAACCCCTTGTTCCCGCCCTAGTGGCGGACCTGAGTGGAGACTACAGCAGTTTATGCAAATATCTAACACCCCTCCCCTCTTAGATGGAGTGTTCCGGTTAGTGACAAAGTCCTGTAAGTATGCCGGTTTCTGCCTTGCTCGGGTGGACCTGCGAAGTTCGGGTTGTGCCGGAGCGGGCGTGAGGTCGGAGTGTCCTTTTAGTTCCGTAGCCCTGGCTGGGGGTGGTAGGTTTCCCTTGCTGGGAGGCTGCTCCGCTCTTTCGTTGGTCTCAGGTTCCACCCCAGGTTCTGCGGTGCCGTAGTCGTCTGTGCTGGGAGATTCGGGTTGTTGCATCTGCTGTCCTTCTGATGGGATGAGATCTTCATTTGATGATCGTAGGTTGGAGTGCGTTAGGCGACCTCGGAGTTGGTCGATGTGCCTTTTCCAATTCCTACCGTCCTCCAATTCTAACAAGTAGGAACGAGGGCCGGTGATGCCTATTACCTTTGCCGGAATCCACAGTGTCCCCCCTGCATAGTTGTGGGCGTATACTGCATCCCCTATGCTAAAGTTCCGAATTTTGCTTGTGGAGTCTGGGGGCGATGTGGCAGAGTAATTTGGGTGTAGACTGTCTAGGTGAGACCTTAACCGGTGACCCATGAGGAGTTCAGCGGGGCTCCTTCCCGACGTGGCACTAGGGGTAATGTGTTGGATTAAAAGGTAATGGTCGATCCGTGTTTGCCAATCACCCGGGCCCATCCTAGCGAGGGCCTCTTTTGCAGAGCGCACCATTCTTTCCTCCTGTCCATTCGATGCCGGATGGAATGGCGCGACGAGGGCATGCCGAATTCCCTGACTCGCTAAGTATGTTTCGAATTGCATGGCCGTGAACTGAGGCCCGTTATCAGAGACCAGGAGGTCGGGCAGGCCGTGCGTGGCGAAAAGTCGCCGTAGTACCTTGATGACCGCCTCTGCCGTGATCGAAGTCATCAGGACTACTTCTAACCATTTGGAGTATGCGTCCACAACTATTAGAAACGTTTGCCCTTGCACTGGCCCTGCGAAATCGATGTGTATTCGCGACCAGGGTGCATTCGGTTTGTCCCACTCCGTAGCGGGCGCTTCAGGGGGGGCTGGTCTGGATTCTTGGCACGGATTGCAAGTGGCTACCCATTCCTCTATTTCCTTGTCCATGTTTGGCCACCAAACGTAACTCCTAGCTAATGCTTTCATCCTTACGATCCCCGGATGCCCAACATGCAAAGCCTCTAATACATTTCTCCGTAGTTTGTACGGTACAACAACTCGATCCCCCCGCAATAAACAACCTTTTAAAACCGACAGTTCATCACGCTTAGACCAAAACAGTTTGAATTCAGGTCCCACACTCCCTTTGGGCCACCCCCTCCATACCCAAGTTTGCACTTGTCTGATTACGTTGTCCTTAGCAGAAAACCTCGCAACGTCCACAGAAGAAACTGGCCCTGTGTCCAAACAGTCAATCAAAAGGACTGGTATTTCTGGAGTGGGGTCGGTTAACAGTTCCGGTAGCGGGCAGCGGCTGAGCGTGTCTGCATGCCCCAACGTGGAACCCGGTCGATGTACCAGTTTGTAGGAATACGTTGCCAGGAAAACAGTCCACCTGGTCATGCGCGGGGAGAGGGAGACCAGTGTGGGGCGGTTTCCCGCCAAAAGACCCAGCAATGGTTTGTGGTCTGTAATAAGTTCGAAATCGCGGCCGTAGAGATATTCGTGGAAACGCTTGACTCCAGCCACAGCGGCTAACGCTTCTCTGTCCAGTTGGCTGTAGTTTCGTTCCGCCGAAGACAAAGTTCTTGAGTAGAACGCGATGGGGGCTTCGTTACTGTTTGGCATTCTGTGGCTGAGTACTGCGCCGACGCCGAAAGGTGATGCATCGCAGGTCAATACCAGTGGTAGGGTTTGGCTGTACTGGATGAGCAGGGAGTCGGTTGTCAGCAGGCGCTTGACTGCGGCGAAGGCGGCCGCCTCGGAACGACCCCAAGTCCATGTCGCGTTCTTGGCTAGAAGTCGGTGTAACGGCTCAGCGACGGTGGCTTTCTGTCTGAGAAAGACGCTGTAGAAGTTAAGAAGTCCGAGGAAGGCCTGCAACTCGGTCTGATTTTGTGGTATGGGGGCGTCCTGAATGGCCTTAATTTTTTTCGATGTGGGGTGTATTCCCAGTCCATCGATTCTGTAACCCAGGAATTCTACGCTGGGTACCTTAATTTGGCATTTTTCCTTTTTTAGGCGGAGACCCTTTTCTCGAATTCTAGTCAAAACAGTCCTAACACGTTTCAATAATTGCTCCTCGTTTGCAGCCGACACCAAGATGTCGTCGAAATAGGGGACGACTCCTGGTATGCCCTGCAAAAGCCGTTCCATGACGCTTTGGAACAATCCCGGAGCGATGCTTACGCCGAATTGTAACCGGTTGCATTTAAAAGCACCCCTGTGCGTCACTATAGTTTGGGCCTCCGCCGTGGCGCTATCCACTGGCAGCTCCTGATATGCTTGTGCCATGTCTAATTTTGCAAAAAATTTTCCTGGCCCCAACGAATGCAATAGGTGTTGAACCACGGGCACAGGATATGCGCTTTGTTGTAGGGCGACATTAATTGTGCATTTATAGTCCGCGCAGATACGGACTGACCCGTCTGGCTTAACGGGGGTCACGATTGGGGTTTCCCAGCGCGCGTGATCCACCGGTTCAAGGATCCCTTGCTCTACGAGCTTATCAATTTCTTTATCAATTTTGGGACGGAGCGCAAAAGGCACTCTTCTAGGTTTGAGTCGGATTGGTGCCACTTTTGGATCCAAATTGAATGATATTGGCTTTCCCACATACTTACCAAGGCCAGGGCTGAACACATCCTCGAACTCCTTAAAAATCCCTTCAGCGCTGGTGTTGCCCACGGCGTTGATTCCAGTAACTTCAAGCCCCAGGGCTTCGAACCAATCCAGTCCCAGGAGGCTCTGTAATGGCACGCTGGCGACGGTCACGGGCAGCTGGGCTATGATGTCTTTGAACTGGACTCGAAACGTGCCCTGACCCACGATGGGGACCCTGTTCCCCTGGTAGTCTCGCAGCAGAATGTCTGGTGTTCGTTGTTGGCGCTTCTTTAGGCTCGGAATCGCCTTTTTCATTGCTGACCACGAGATGATCGTCAGGGACGATCCCGTGTCGACTTCAAGCTCGCTAGGGGAGTCCTCCAGGAGGACAGTGAGTTTCAGCTTTTTAGGCTGCTTCGTGCGGACCTGACCTATCGTTGTGAGATAGGTTCTTAGTGGTTCTCTCTGGGTATACTCCCTCTCGGCTCCCTGGGAATATTCTCTCTCAGCTCTCTGGGAATACTCTCTCTCAGCTCTCTGGGAATACTCTCTCTCGGCTGATTCCCTTGGTTCTCTTTCTGGGCGCCCTTTGTTTTTTCGCCAAGCCCCTGGGTTGGGCTTCTGTCGGCGATACATTGGAGGCTGCCATTGTGTGGCAGGGACTTCGCTCCGACACACTCTTGCAATGTGCCCAAGTTTGTCGCAATGCGAGCAAATAACGTTCCTGAAATGGCAGGTAGACCGGGGGTGATTTCCTCCGCAGCTTGCGCAGGGCGGCAAACGGAATTTGGATTTTCGCGCCGGTCTTGTGTGACTGCTGCGCATGCGGTGGCTGTCTTCGTATTCGCTGTCCTCGGTTTCTTGATCGGCGGCCTCGTAATGCACCCGGGCTTGTCTGGCTCCGGACTGGATTGCGCTGTACCCGCGTTGTATAGTTTCTGATGATCTGTCCGCTGATTCAGAAGCTCTTGCCTCGTCTAGCGCAATTTGCAGGTTTAGGTTGGATTTGGCCAACAATCGTTTTTGCAATGAAATGTCCTTTAACCCGCATATGAGGCGCGCTAGGATTTGCTCGTCCAGGTCCCTGAACTCGCAATGCATTGCTGCCTTTCGAAGCGCTGCAACGTACTGATTGATGGATTCGTCCGCCTTCTGGTTCCTCGTGTTGAATTCTTGCCGGCGAACGTGGTGGGAAGGTTTTGGCGCGAAATGCGTCTGTATTGTCTGTTGTAGCGCCATCCATGTTACCGCCTGGATGGGGGTTGGCTCAGAGAGATCCCTGGCCGTCTCGAAGACCTCTCGACCGCAGTAGCTCAGGAACATGTTCTTTTTCCGGGAGTCCGGTACTCCCGTGAGATTGTTTGCCTCGAGGAAGCATTCAAATCTCAGCATGTAGGATTCCCAATGCTCGGTGATTGGGTTGTATGGGGTCGGAGGAGCGTGCATCGCCATCTTGTCCTGCGTTCGAATTTGCCGCGCTGAGATGGCTGCCGGAATTTCCGCCGAATTCCGGGGCTGGATCGGATCCGTAGATTCTGGAGGTAGCTCTTCGTCCTATCTGTCTCTCGATCCCACCTTCGTCGCCAATGTTGTATTCGGGCAACGAGAGAACAGACTCCAGACGATAGTGACAATAACAGCTCTTTATTTAGTAGTAGTAGTGATCCAGCTTGCTATGGGGTCATGCAGCTCCCCTTTTATAGGGATCTGGCCGACCTTCCGTCCAATCAGAACAACCCCTTGTTCCCGCCCTAGTGGCGGACCTGAGTGGAGACTACAGCAGTTTATGCAAATATCTAACACCAGGAAACTTTCATGAGAGTCCTTGTAAACAATTACTCCTCTCGTTCACCCTCCACTTGAAAAACAGTGTTGCGAAAGCAGAGAAAGAAAGCAATAGATGAGTAAACACGCAAGCCAAAAACCTTTAGGCAAATGATATGAAATACAGACCACATAGTTATTTAAAGCACACTGAAGAGATAAATTATGCTGAAAATAAAATTGAAAATCAGATTTTGGAATAGGACAAATAATATTAATTAAGTCAGTCCAATTTCTACGACAAACCCAAGGTTATTAAATCAGCAACGGCCTGGATAAACGGTAAAACATTTTGAAACGGAATCTTCTGTCTTAAAACCATCAAAAGAGTTAGCTGACAATTTCCACAAATTGAATGCTCAAAAGATCATTAATCTCCTTAACTGCGGCAAATGCAGCTGAGGAAATCACGATAACATCTCCAGGTTGTTTTCCTTTGGTCAGTAATTCAAACAATAAATGTGTCAGCAAAGAAAAATATGGCCTTACCCAATTAAGCGTACCCAATAACTGTTGTAAGTTAACTAGTGACATAACGTTAGGCAATTTCAAACAAGGAAATGCCAGGGCAGAATAGGAATGCAACATCTTATGACCCAAATACAGATAAGGAGCATGTAGTTGTACTTTTTTCTGGGGAAATTTGCAACCCATAAACAGCCAAATCATTTTGTATTTCTGAAAGCCAATTAGGTGGTATCTTTGGTGCTCCAATTAAAATATCATCCGTATAGTGATTACCAAAGCCAATGAATAAATTTGAAGCAAAAAGAACTAAATAAATGTATAAATCAACCAACGAAATAATTTTGGACATTTTGCTTTTAGCTTCAGCCCTTGGTGGAAAGGGCTGGGGGAAGTTGCAGGCATTTCCCCCCTTAACTTTCGACAATCCCTTTTATAACATTTTCCTTGAGGTTTGCTGCCTTGCGAGAAAGCGGCTGCCAATAAATTAGCCTGATGAGAAACTGTTCCTATATCTTGACATGCTTTAATCATTTCTGCCAACTCAGGATCATTCCCAATAATTGCCCTCTGGCATTCAAAAGTAGCATTTCCCTTTGCTAATTTCATCAACAACTTCATCCGAGCCTCAGAATTAGCTATTTGTTGTTTTAAAGCATCATAAACCTGCACAGACTCTTCCTGAAAAGGGGGAGGTGTGGGGAGGGAAGCAAACACACAGAAAACAGACTTTTCCTGACCGGCAGTAAAGTCAAACTTTTCTTGCAAAGCAGGGCAAAGAATAGAAGAAAAACAACCCTTTAAACCAATTACTTCATGATCTTGTGGAATCAATTTAGGTGGACAGACAGAAAACATATCATCTTTCTTCCCCTCCTCTTTTTCTAATTGTTCCTCTGACTGTGGAGAAGCAGATGAATTAGCCTCTCTGTGAGGAGCTGGAAGTCCAATTGAAGATGATTTTAGGGGAATAATTTTTACTTGATCATAATCAGGTGAAGGCTCGGTGGTCAATTGATGTCCTGCCAAAACTTTAGAGCCAAATTTTTCTACTACTTGACGGCACTGAGACCACGGATGTCCTATCTTCCAAGGACATTGTTTCCCTATCCCTCCAGCTAGCTTCCTTATGAATGCCTCAGGTGTTGTAACACCTGACTCCTGTATCAAGAATCTAAATTCTTGTACAATTTGCTGCTGGTGAGACAGATTGCAACCCATACTTATCTCTGAGGGGTCCCGTAGGACGATTGGCATGCCGTGGGGTCTGTTCCAGACGGGAGGTAAGTATGTTGGCTGTTGCTCCCCCGAAGGGTGTTCCCGGGTTTCGGCACCAGATGTAGGTTTCAGAAATCCATCACGCAGTTTGTGTCCAAAATATCTGTCTGCCTTTCGCAGAGTTTATTTGGCTTTTTTATAGTTTTTACAAGCAAAGCACAGAGCAACAACACATTACTTTCGGTTTTACTCCCCCAAATCTTCCCTAGTGAATCAAGAATACTATTCAGGCCAAGGTTACCTCATGCCTTTGCTCTGGTGAATTAATGAGCTAAAGATAACAGACTATGCATCACCTTTTTCTTATTCCAGCATCTGGTTCTGCTAATTAGGTGAGCTTGTAGGTTTCCAAGATAAACAGCCACTGAGACCATGGTAGTTTCTACGCATGTCTTTACGTAAGCCTTACCTCTCATTCCCACAGTCCTCGACTTACAACAAGAGTTCATTTAGTGACTGTTCTGTTACAATGGCATTGAACAAAGTTACTTAGATTTTTCACTTATGACCACTGCAGTATCCCCATGGTCACGTGATCAAAATTCAGCTGCTTGTCAACTGACTCATATTTATGATGGTTGCAATATCCTGGGGTCATGTGATCAGTTTTCGCGACCTTTTGACAAGTGAAGTCAATGAAGCCAGATTCATTTAACAACCCTGTTAATTAACTGCAGTGATTCACTTAATAACTGTGGCAAGAAAGGTTGTAGAATGGGGCAAAATTAACTTAAATGTTTTACTTAGCAACAGAAATCGTGGAGTCAATTGTGATCGTAAGTCAAGGACTACCTATACAATCTCGTAAGTTGTGACGATCCTAAAGCGGGTCACTATGTGACCAGACCCAATTTTATGACTGTTTTGTGCTGGTTGTTAAGCAAACCCACTGTTTGCTATGGGGCGGTTTTTGCCAGAAACCAGAACCAAACATTGCCAAAATGTCATAAATTGCAGTCACCTGCTGTGGAGGTGCTGCAAAAAGCCATAAATGTGGGCCAACTACCAAGTACTCAAAATGCAGTAATGTGCCTGGGGCAGATGGGGTGGGGGGTGGACGTTGGATCTGGTCATAAGTACCTTATGTGAGAGGGGTCTGTCATAACTTCAAACCGTTACTAAGTGATTGATCGTAAATCAGGGATTATCTCTGTAAGCCCCAAGACAATTCCAAGTAGCAGAAATTGTTTTCCATACTCAATATTTTTATTTTTGCTTTTGTTGAATCAACAGTGAAATATTAGCATCTTGGTAATGACTTAATAACTCTCAGTAGCCATGTTTTACAATAAAAGGAATTGATTAATAAATCAGGGATGGATAGTGTAGGGTTAATTGATTAATCAGTAGTTGGCAAACCACATTGATTAATCAGTCAAAATCCACATTCCTTCCTCTCTTAATCCTTTGGCTCTTAATCTCTTTTGCTTACAAAAAGAGACAATGGAATGTACACGTAGACATCACATTCCATGCAGCAAAATATTAACTAGAGTCACTATCTATACCATGAAGTGTTCATGAGGTGTCCATGAGGAAAGCATGCATCTGTAAACCAATCAATAGTTGCCAAGTGTATTTTCTGTCCAATGAGCTTTTGCTATTCTGAGAAGTTTGACAATAAAAGGGAGCCCCAAACAATGTTCTGGGTGGGTGCCCTTCGGGGTGCCTTCCATCGGGTGGCCTTCCCAGCACAACCTTACTCCTGTCTGCGTCTGCTTTTCTACGTCACCAACATCTGGTGACCCCGACGTGATACCCTCCTACTCATTCGGCCGGACGAGCCCAGGTGCACGACAGCGAACTTCGCTCCCAATTTTTCGTGAGTATGGAGGGGGAACTGTCAGCTCCGCAGAAGGTTCATGCAAAAAAGCTGCAGTAATGAAGTGACAGGAGTTAGTCTATGTAAGTTAGAAAACTTAGTAGGTGAAATAGGTTGTCAATGTCCCTGGTATCCCGAGGCAGGTACTTGGGAATTAGGGGACTGGATAAAAATTGGAAAACAATTGCATACCGAGCCGCATGCTCCTATTGAACATTTATTGTTGTGGAAACAATGCAGGGATATAATAGAGAAGATGGGGAATCATAAATTCGACTTCAAGGCACCCTCCTCTTCGCTCTAATCCTTCCCAGAGGAGGAATTTGCTCTCCCTCCTTATTTTCAAACAAAATTTTTATTGGTTTTTACAAAAAATAATCAGGGAAAGGGATGGTGGATAAGGTACAAATTTTGACAGTTACATTATGCAGGAAATGGCCCTCCCCCACATTCTCATAACTTTCATTTATTAATACATTAAATTGTTACTACTTAATAATATTTTGTCAGCATATTTTAACCTTTTATCTTCAAATGATTTCAATCATTTTATATCAGACAGATTTTCTAGTTCATTTTTGTGATCTAAGTTTTCTCGATGTTGTCTCTTCTCCCTCCTCCAGCAAGGCTCCAGCACCTCCCGTGTCCTGTATATCCCGTGTAGTGTCATCAGATTTATCCAGGAGGACTTTGTTTTTTTCCATGAAGGCCTCAGCCTCCATAGTTGTGTTAATTCTAACTCTAGTGTCCTCACAGAATATTAACATACCTTCTGGCAGAAGCCACCGAAACCACACCCCTTTCTGGTATAATTTCTTCGCTAGAAGCAAATAATTTTTTCTTTTATCTCTAACTTTCTTAGGGATTTGTTTCAGAATGGCTATTTCTCTATCCTTGTATTTTAATACTTGCCCCCTTTGTGCACTCAGAATCTCATCTCTTGTAGTCTTTCTGAGAAATTTAATGTGGACCTCCCTTGGAACGTTATGTGTTCTGGCATATGCTGAATTTACTCTATAGACCAGGTCAATATCCCACCCCAACTGTTGTCTGTCTTTTTTGATGTATTCAGCCAATAATTTTGTCATAATGTCCCTCAAGTCTTCATCATCAGCCTCAATTACATTTTGAAATCTAAGGAAAAAAGACATCCTTTCAAATTCCATTTTTATCTGGTGGTTCTCAAGTTCTTGATTTCCTCTCTGGACCCCCCTCACCTCCCCCCTCATCTCAGCCGTCCCCTCCTCCAAAAGTTCCAGTCTCTGTGAATTTTGAACCATTCGGTTTTGGTTCTCTCTGACCTGGTCATTCATTTCTTTCAGTTGATTTTTCAAGTCCTCCTGCCCCTTTAAGAGCTGTTGGAACATCTGTTGGGTTAGGTCCACCTCAAGGGGCTTAGGCTGAAGTAAAGACGTTAGTGTCTGTTGTCCGCTGGGGCTGGACGCTGAAGATGCTTGGGCAGAGCCAGCAAAACCCGGTTTCCCTGGTGGTGGTCTTTTTGGTGGCATTGTAGTAAGAAGAGCTCAGAAATGACTGTGTCAACACAGGGAAGAAACAATTGTAAAAGTGGATAGCCGAGAGAGATCACGAGGCAGGCAGCCCAGACAAATAAAGACCTTTTCTAAAGTCTAAATCCAAGCAGTAAAGTCCATCGTTCCAAGTCCAGGATAAAGTGTATCAAGAGATATCTCTGAGTGTCACGGAGACAAAGACAAGATGCCAGCAGTTTCTGTGGGTGGAGTCAAATTTCAAAGTACATGAAGACAACGGAAGTGTGCCATCTTGCCTTGCCAGCTCTGGAATCAGAAGGCAACAAACCAAAAGTTTTCAAAGTTTTCAAAAAGTCAGATCATCACCTCATTTTCACAATTGCAGTAGAGAAAATCTGCTGTTTGCTATGAGCGTGACTTCATTCCAGAGCTCACCCCCCTCCTCCTCCTCTGGGGGCGGAGAGCAGTTTAGAGCCGCTTATCCAAGGGGGGGGGAAATCCCCCTCCCTCCAGTCACATTTCCCAGGAACGGGTTGAAAGTTTTTCTAAAAAGCTGACAGTCTTTTTTTTTTCTTCAGTCAAGAAAGGGAACCGGGGGGGGGGGGGGATTTCCACCTCACCGCATTGCAGCTGCAGCCTTCAAATCATCAATGTCGCCCAGCTGCCTCGACGCGAAAGCGCAGGAAAGCGCCTCCCCTTTTGCCTCATGGTGCCTAGGGCGATGCAGGGAGCCCCCCCGGCCGCTGCCGACACAGGGGACCCCCCGCTAAGCCACCCCCTCGGCAGGGGCCCCTACAAGGCTCCCTGTGCCCCCCGATCAGGGGGGAGCCCACCAAGAGCGCGCAGGGCGAGCAAAGCATGCCCGTCACGATCCGCAGCCGGAACCGGAAGTCCTCCCTCCTTATTTTCAACTAGCTTTACCGGCTGCAAATACATTGAGGCCAGTAGAACCTTACTGCTCCAATATCAATTGTCTCTACAAAGGAGCCAATTGGAGCAGTTCGAGCAGGATTTCTAGAACAAGAAGAAAAAAAGAAAATCTCATAGGACAAGAACTTGCAGGAGGGCTTCAAGCCTTCCCAGTGGTACAAACAGTTTCTAATGGTTATCAGTTAATCCCACAAGACTGGAAAGATTTGTTTAGAATGCTTCTCACACCCACACAATATGTAGTTTGGAATTCAGAATACCAAAGAGAAGCTTATCCTGATTTTACTGATAAATTACAAGAAGCCATCCAACGGCAAATAGATAATGAAGAAGCTAGCAGGGAATTGCTGAAACGACTAGCTGATGAACATGCTAATGCAGATTGTCATAAAGCTTTGATGTCTGTTGTAACTAAAGGGGAATACGAAGTGGAAGCCCAGCTAGGACGAAGTGAGCCCCACATCTGAGTGGGATCATGGGAAGCGGTAGCTCGCGGGTGGCCACGGAAACCCCCCTAGGGGAGCTGTTGGGGACCTGGGACGAAAAACAGATGCCTGTCCTGGCCGGAATGAAAAAAAAGGAAGCAAAACAGATATGTAGAGAAATGGGCTTTGCTGAAAGATGATGCAGGAAAATTAATTTGCCTATATAAAGGTACTTATATAGGGGTTGCCACAAAGAAGACTGAGTCAAATTATTCTCCAAGGCACCTGAGGGTAGAACAAGAAGCAATGGGTGGAAACTAATCAAGGAGAGAAGCAACTTAGAACTGAGGAGAAATTTCCTGACAGTTAGAACAATTAATCAGTGGAACAGCTTGCCTCCAGAAGTTGTGAATGCCCCAACACTGGAAGTCTTTAAGAAGATGTTGGATAGCCATGTCTGAAACAGTATAGGGTTTCCTGCCTAGGCAGGGGGTTGGACTAGAAGACCTCTAAGGTCCCTTCCAACTCTACTATTGTATTGTATTGTATTGTATAAAAGGAAAGGGAAAATGTTGTGGTTTCTTTTTTCTTTCTCTTGTCTGTTTGTCTCTTTCTCTGTCTTCTATGCAACCACGTGGTTTGTTTGTTAAGATTTGTGCCTTCCCTCATTTAACAGATTTGTGCTGGGAATGACTAGGATGTGTAAACCTGAGAGGTCTTCCCCCCCCCCCCTTATTTTCTCCTTGTCCTTGTGTAAATGTGTGTCTAAGTCTTTGTGCACCCTCAAGGTAATTGTAACTAAAATTTCTCCAATCCAAAAAGACAAGAATTCTAAATTGTTCAAAGAAAGAAAAGAGTAAACTGGGAGAAATTGCCTTCGCTCAGTTTGTTGGGCCCAGAAAACTGAGTTAAGGGGAATGGGAGTCTTTACTTTGTGTCTGTGTGGCCAGCAGAAACAGTACAGAGAAGTTTTTTTTTCCTTCCTTCCTTCCCTATACTTTAAAGTAACACCCAGGAAATGTTTTAAGTTCATTTGCAAGAAAAGTTTCATCCTTGCATTTATTGTGTGTCTAAATGATTTTACCTGTTCATTTCTTTCCCGAAGCATGTGAATCCAGACCCCATTTCTCATCTGTGATATCCCCATAATGTTTATCTGTTTAGTAACTGAGGTTTTATTTTTCAAACTCTGCCTGTAAGCTATCTACCCCCCCACCCCCACGCCCCTTTACATCTAATCCTCCAACAATGCCTTTTCTGTGGGGGAGGAAACCTTGTTCTCATGTCTTTCAGCCCTAGAAGATTGTACTCTTCAGGTGAGTATAGATTTTTTTTCCCCCTTTGGGGGGAGGCGGAGAGTGTTGCCTTGTGTGTGCATGTATGAAATGAAAGAAATTCCTACTAAAGGTTTGCCTTCAACCTGAGTAAAAAACCCTCTGCACATTTATCTGGCCAACCTACTCTATTGGTCCTAAAGTAGAAACCTGGCTTCCAGAAGGCAGTTTTGATTTAGATTTTGTCAACAAAATTGCTGATTTCTGGTCACCATCCGATGAATCAAGAGCCCCTGCCAAATTGCCGCCTCTACAGTTAATAATTACAAAGGAGCCACAAAAGGCAGTGCAGGAATTGATTTAATTAATCAGGAGGACAAATATATCTCTTCCAGGAGTTATCTTAACGCCATCTCAATTGAAAGGTCTCTTGCCTGCTAATCCGCTGGTAAACAGGGAATTTTTGTAAACCCGGGTGTTGTAGATTCTGATTATGAAGGAGTCATAATGATACAATTTGAAACAAATATGCCCATGACTTTAGCTAAAGAGGATTCTTGGGCGCAGCAAAAATTGGCTACCTGAATTGACTCAAGATCTTGCAGTTTATGGATTGCAAATAGCACCAGAAAAGGTACAAGTTAAAGAACCTTTTCTTTATTTAGGTCATAAGCTATTACAGACTTATTCACACCCACAAATTCCTCAATTAAAAATAGAGGATACATTGTCATGTTAACTTACAACAGCTTTTAGGTTCAATTAACTGGTTATGCTCATATGTGGGTCTTCCTACCAGTATTTATTTGGTGCATTAAAACTAAGAAATAATCCTTCTGATTTAATACAATTGACAGCAGCGCAGAAGGAAATATTTGACCAAATAAACAATGCATTAAAATTAGTCTGGGTGGATAGATGTCAGGACCTCCCCCAGGCCTGAAAATGTTGTTCCATGGTATTTGTGCATGTATGTGTGTTGAGATCCTTTAATAATAGAAAATGGAGCTCATTGGCTTATGTACAGCTCCCTGAAATAATTGTAATAACTGCTTTGCATGAAGAAAGAATGAAATGGGATTTTTGTATGTGAAATTAATGATTGCAGTGCAAATGTATGTTGATGGTAAAAGTTGGTATGAATGTAGTTTTTTCCCTTTCATATAAACAAACAGTAAGTTGCAAGGTTGTTTAATGGTATGTGTGTGTATGCATGTGTGTTATCATTTCCAAACCTGAAGGGAGGGTGAGATCCTCTAATAAAAGAAAATGAAGCTTGGTGGCTTGTGAAGAAACAAAAAAGCTTCCTGGAATACTTATGATTGGTTGGCATGAGCAAGCATGAAGGTCTGATTGCAGTATGAATGTGAGTATGTGTCCCTGATGCCCCAGGGAGTGATAAGTGAAAGGATCCAGCTGCGTGAATCCCCCCCTCTTCCTTCTGGGTCATTCTTTGGAGGGAAGCAGGAAAGGTGGGGAGAATGAGTGTCTGCTCATTTTTACCATGAGTGTGTGTATACCTGTGAATGCCTCTGTGCATTCCCCCCTCCTTCTTTCCCTTCCTTTTGGATCATTAAAGGCAGCTGAAGTTTTTCTGCTCACTAACTATTTTTTTTCTCTCTCTTCTGAGAAATTTAAAGTAAAGGGGTGATCTGCTCCTGCATTTTTACCTTTCATTGTTGTGTTCTTTCATCTGCATATTAAAGTTATGCAGT
Source organism: Natrix helvetica (assembly GCF_964273705.1). NCBI lineage: Eukaryota > Metazoa > Chordata > Lepidosauria > Squamata > Natricidae > Natrix > Natrix helvetica. The sequence continues at coordinate 43,815,278 of NC_138555.1, forward strand.
TACATTTCTTTGTCTGCTCTGAATACAATTTTGATTTTTTTTCTCCTGGAAATAACTTCATGTTCCAATGGATACTTCATTTGCGCTACTCCGCAAAAAGGAGAGGCCACAAAACATGTTATAAATCATTGTATTAGGACATTTGCTGTTATGGGCCTACCCTCTACTTTAAAAGCAGATAATGGTCCAGCATATTGTAGTAAACTCTTTGCTGAATTATGTGAGAAATGGCAAGTTAAACACATTTTTTGGCATTCCCTATAATTCCACAGGGCAGGCTATTGTAGAACGAGCTAATCATACCCTAAACTCAGCTTTGGAAAAACATAAACAAACGGGGAAATCCCGTAGGCCTTTCTGGGAAACAGGAATGGCTGAACAAAGTTCTATTCACACTAAATCATCTTAATATAAAAAATTTATTTACTCCAGTGGATAATCACTTTGGCCATAGAACAAGTCATCCTCAGCCACAAGTAATGTATAGATTGTTACCTAACCCTGAATGGCATGGTCCGGTTCCTGTGTTAACATGGGGACGAGGATATGCTGCTGTGTTTGCTCCAACAGGACCTGTGTGGATTCCAGTGCAGTGTGTAAAACCTTGGAGAGATTGGAAAAATATACCCAACTTCTCCCTAAGCCCACAGAATCCTCAAACGGATCGAGACGGGGCATCTCGGAAGAAACATAATCCAACTTGGGGACAAATAAAGGCTTGTCTGCTCAAGGCAGTCAGCTCTTGCAAGATCAAAATGTGGAGCCAACACCAGAGAACTTTTTAGTGGCTGCTTTTTCTTGCTTAAATGCGAACTCTCTCACTATTGTAGTGTGTCTATTTTTTACATGTCTTTTCCCTCCAACTTTGGCGACGATATCCCCACAGGACGGCATTCCAGAACAAGGCCTTTGGGACCAAAATCGCTTTCTGTGGGATGTTCAAAATGTTTCAAGAATGGTTAACAGAACTGACTGTTGGATTTGTATGCATGTTCCTACACACACAAAAGGAGGACTCATGGTACATGCAGTGCCTTTTAACAAAACTGGCTGGATACGACATCCTTGGATAGATGGAATACTGGGGAAAAAAACATACTAGCTATACAACTTTAGCGATTGGAAGTAGAATTCAGGAGAAGGCAGCATATTGTTGGGAATATACTAATACCACTAGCAATAAGAATACTTTGTATGTAGGAAAATATCCATATTGTGACAAAACATTTGTGTTAAACAACCCCATATCAAACCTTTGTTGAACATCTTACAAATTATACTGAATTTGGCTATACAAATCAAATCACGGGAGGTTGTCCGATAGCACAGGGGTGTCCTACTATATTACAAAGCATCGAAACAAATGGTTTACACTTATGTAATTTAGTAAGAGCTAAACAATTGGTATCAGAAAATAACCACACCACAAATACATTAGATAACATCTGGATGTTATGTGGAAGAAGAGCGTATCAACGTATTCCTGCATGCTGGTCTGGTTGATGTATATTAGGATATATTGCTCCCTCTATTATAATAACAGATCGTCCACCAAAGGGAAGACTGAGAAATCGCAGAGAATCATGTTAATTTGTTGCTGTTGCTGCATTCAATGTGTACCTACATTAATAACAATGTTTCGGCCCAGAATTCGACCTCATAGACGCGACATAATGTATGTGTGCAAATGGTTAAAACAAAATGAATTAAAATAAAAGAAAGGAGGAAATGTAGGGTTAATTGATTAATCAGTAGTTGGCAAACCACATTGATTAATCAGTCAAAATCCACATTCCTTCCTCTCTTAATCCTTTGGCTCTTAATCTCTTTTGCTTACAAAAAGAGACAATGGAATGTACACGTAGACATCACATTCCATGCAGCAAAATATTAACTAGAGTCACTATCTATACCATGAAGTGTTCATGAGGTGTCCATGAGGAAAGCATGCATCTGTAAACCAATCAATAGTTGCCAAGTGTATTTTCTGTCCAATGAGCTTTTGCTATTCTGAGAAGTTTGACAATAAAAGGGAGCCCCAAACAATGTTCTGGGTGGGTGCCCTTCGGGGTGCCTTCCATCGGGTGGCCTTCCCAGCACAACCTTACTCCTGTCTGCATCTGCTTTTCTACGTCACCAACAGATAGTCTTTGAAAGGATCACAGAAAGCTAGCTGATAATGCTTGGATGTCACCAGGAACATTTTCATTTCACCTTTGACCACTGAGTTAGGGAGTGATTGTAGCAGGTAACTTTCCTGAGGCAGACCACTTCCATTTCTACTTCTAACACCCAACACCCCCACCCCAATAAAATGGGCTTTGAAGTCAAACTTTCAAAATTCAGTGTCAGCAGCTTGGGGTCCTGGGAAGTCTCCAGTTGGATGTTGGGGATGCACAGCAGTGGTGGGATTCAATTTTTTTTACTACCGGTTCTGTGGGCATGGCGTGGCTTGGTGGGCATGGCAGGGGAAGGATACTGTAAAATCTCCATTCCCACCCCACTCCAGGGGAAGGACACTGCAAAATCCCCATTTCCTCCCAATCAGCTGGGACTTGGGAGGCAGAGAATAGACGGAGGCGGGGCCAGTCAGAGGTGGTATTTACCAGTTCTCCGAATTACTCAAAATTTCTGCTACTGGTTCTCCAGAACTGGTCAGAATCTGCTGAATAGCACCTCTGAAGCACAGATCCTGCGGGCCAACTCCCCTGATTTAGAAGAGCCGAGGTGGCGCAGTGGTGGCAATACTGCAGGCTACTTCAGCTGACTGTTAGCTGCAGTTCGGCAGTTCAAATTTCACCAGCTCAAGGTTGACTCATCCTTCCAAGTTGGGTAAAATGAAGACCCAGATTGGGGCATTGGTTCTTACCTGATATGCCCCTTCTCCAGGCAGGTGGAGACAGCGGTCATGCATGGGTTAACTCAGTCAATAACCAATAGAACTGAGTCTACCAAAGTGATGTTATCGTCTCTGTGGAGCATGCTCCCACTTTTCGTGACGAAGGAGATAAGTAGACTGCTGTGCTGTGAACAATTGCTCTCTCCGTTTGGTGACTACACAACATACTCCCAGATCCTCCCTGCGAGGTAGGCCAGAACCCTAAGGGTGGGGATGACCGCTGTCTCCACCGGCCCGGAGAAGGGGCGTATCAGGTAAGAACCAACGTCCCATTCTCCCAAGTTGGTGGAGACAGCGGTCACGCATGGGACGTACCAAAGCTGGCGTGTCCCCGGGAGGGCATGAGACTGGCCTAGGAGCTGTAAGAAGGAAGAACGTGTTGAAGGATGCGCTGTCCAAAAGTAGCATCTGTCAATGCATATTGATCCACCTTGTAATGTCTAATGAAGGAATTAGGGGTGGACCAAGTAGCTGCCTTGCAGATTTCTTCCACTGAGGCCTGCCGTGCCCACGCCGCCGACGTGGCCGCACTTCGTGTGGAGTGAGCCGTAATGTTAGGCGGAGGAGTGAGATGATGCGTGATGTAGGCTTGAGCAATGGCTGACCTAATCCACCGGCCAATCATGGAAGGGGAAGTTTTCAGCCCTTTGTTGGTAGGATGGAAGGATACAAAGAGGGCTTCGGTGCGTCTGAAGGGCGCCGTCATGGCTATGTAGATCTTAAGAGCCCGCCTGACGTCCAGCCTGTGCCATTTGTGCTCCAGCCTGTGAGATGGGGCAGGGCAGAAATTTGGGAGAGAGATATCTAGGGAGCGATGGAATGCTGAATTGACCTTCGGGACAAAGGTGGGATGTCCACCTTTACTCCAGGTGTATAAAGGTACCACTCTTTATCTTAGCCGGGGCCTATGGGGCCCTATCATCCTCCCGGGGGGGGGGGGGTTTCCCTCAGCGCCCCCTTGGTCAGGCCTTGGATCCCTGGGGGGGGGGGGGGACTGGATGGCATCCCCTGGAGCAGGCCTGCGCTTGCGGCCCTTAGAAGCAGGAGGCTCGGTGGCAGGGGCAGGAGTCACAGGGACTGGAGGTAGCTGAGAGCCAGGATTGGGAGAGGAGGCCATAGCCAGTACTCACAGTTGTTGGCCAAAATGGCCACCGAACACTTTCGTGCCCAAACAAAATGGCCGCCGAGGCTGCAAAGCCTATGGGCCGGCGTCACGAGGTAGCCGAGGCCGCGCTGATAGCGTGGGCGGGTTAGGCCCTGAGGCAAGGCTGTGGGGCCAAGGGCGAAGCTGTGGAGGACAGCTGGGGCCGGAACGACGATCGGGTAAAGCGGCGGCAGAAACGGAGCCTCCCAGGGTCAAAATGGCTCCCTGCGGCGATTGGAGGCTTCTGGCGGCGGCAGCGGCAGTCAGCACAGCAGAAAAGAATTAGAGGCTGAGAATCCCTCATTGGAGAGCCTCTTCTGGCTCCTTCCAAAGGCATCACTGCTCTGGGGAGCATTAGAAACCCGAAGGCAAGCAAGGCAGGCCTCGCCAAAGCGAGGCAATCCTCTCCAGCCCCAGGGGCTGTTGAGAGTGCTGAGAACTTCAGCAGGAACCCAATGGAGATGAACAATTTAGAAGTAGTTTGCAGAGAAGTCCAATTAAGTTCAAATTCGAATTAAAATGATCAAATATTTAAGTTTTGTAGAGGAGAAGCGATTAGCACAGCCAGTTCTGATCGAACTGAGTCTAAAAAAGTGGGAGCATGCTCCACAGAGACGATGACATCACTTTGGTAGACTCAGTTCTATTGGTTACGGACTGAGTTAACCCATACATGACCACTGTCTCCACCAACTTGGGAGAATGTTGGGGGCATATGCTGACTCTCTAAACCGCATAGAGTGAGCTGTAAAAGCACTATGAAGCAGTATATAAGTCTAAGTGCTATTGCTATTTAGGAAGTTGTCACATTTATTAGACTCATTGCTCAAAAATTGACTTTCCAAGGAAAGCAAAACGTAGCTGTGGCAAGTTCATGCCATTTATCATTCACAAGAATCAAATAGGAAAAAACACTTCATAATTTTGCTAATAATAGTTTTCTTTGCGACTACCAACAAACACCATTTTGCAATTTATCCGAGTAACCTTAGAAACCTTACATTGCCTAAGCTAGCCCCATCTCAAACTGGCTGTAGCTGATTGCTGACTGTAAGATCAGGAGCACATATTGGATAGTGGGCACAAGAGCATGGGAAAAAAAGAAAAAGCTACCTTATCTCATTTTTCATATGAAAATTTAAATGCGACTGTGGCCTAACTTCAAACAATTTTGGTGCCATGATTCAGGAGGAAAAGTTCACTAATCCTTTATTCAAATTTTGTAACAAGGTTGCTGGTTGAACCATTCAGTCATTCTTCCTTCTGTGTTTGGCAACCTCCACTGCTAGCATCAAAACTATTTTAACTCCTGTTTCCTGGAAACTGGCCCCAAGCTAATGGAGAAAAAAAGGAATATGGAGAAGTTGCAGGATTGAGAATAAACAAAGAAAAAACCAAAATACTAGCTAAAAATCTTACAGATAAACAGAAAAATGAATTGACAAGAAAATAGACCTTCAGGTAGTAAAATACATGGGAATGGTAGGAAGAATAGCAACTATAAAAATGAATATCCTGCCGAAGCTACTCTTTTTATTTCAAACAATTCCTATAAAACTAGAGGAAAAATACTTTGATGAACTAAATATAATAATTTTGAAATATGTTTGGCAAGGAAAAAGAGCAATAATAAGACTGAAAACGCTGCAGGAATCTAAAAACAATGGAGGCTTTGGGTTGCTGGATTGGGAGCTTTATTACCAGGCTTCTCCATTAACTTGGGTGAAAGAATGGATAAATCTCAGAAATAGGAGACCGTTATTGCTGGAGGTACATGATCTTCAATTGGGATGGCATGCCTTTTTGTGGTATGAAAAGAATAAAATACATAGATATTTTCAAAGACATTATGTAAGGAATGCTCTACTCCTAGTATGAGAAAAAGTTAAAGCAAAAAATTACATGAAAATACCAGTCTGGCTGTCCACAATGGAAGCACTGATACATCCAAATGTTGTAAACTTAGAAAAAAATCATAACATATAAAGATATTCTGAATGAGAAAGGGGAACTTAAAACTAAACAGGAATTACAAAACCAAGAGGTGGACCTAGCATGGTGGTCATATTTGCAAATACAATCAAGATATGAGAAAGTCATGAAGGCATATGGTTTCTATAAAGAGCCAACAACACTTATCGGATTCTATTAGCAACATATGAAAAATTAATTTAAAAAATATATAGCTATTTATTAAGCCTTAAAATGGAAGATAGCATGGGCAAAAACTGTATATACTATACAGGTGAAACTCGAAAAATTTGAATATCGTGCAAAAGTTCATTTATTTCAGTAATGCAACTTAAAAGGTGAAACTAATATGAGATAGACTCATTACATGCAAAGCAAGATACTTCAAGCCGTGATTTGTCATAATTGTGATGATTATGGCTTACAGCTCATGAAAACCCCAAATCCACAATCTCAGAAAATTAGAATATTACGTGCAATCAATAAAACAAGGATTGTACATAGAACAATATCGGACCTCTGAAAAGTATAAGCATGCATATGTACTCAGTACTTGGTTTGGGCCCCTTTTGCAGCAATTACTGCATCAATGCGGCATGGCATGGAAGCTATCAGCCTGTGGCACTGCTGAGGTGTTATGGAAGACCAGGATGCTTCAATAGCGGCCTTCAGCTCTTCTGCATTGTTCGGTCTCATGTCTCTCATCTTTCTCTTGGCAATGCGTTGACCCTGGACTTAATGAAGCACAGTGGACCAACACCAGCAGATGACATGGCTCCCCAAATCAACAGACTGTGGAAACTTTACACTGGATTTCAAGCATCTTGCAGTGTGTGCCTCTCCATTCTTCCTCCATACTCTGGGTCCTTGGTTTCCAAATGAGATGCAAAAGTTGCTTTCATCAGAAAAGAGGACTTTGGACCACTGAGCAACAGACCAGGTCTGTTTTTCTTTAGCCCAAGTAAGACGCTTCTGATGTTGCTTGTTGTTCAGGAGTGGCTTGACAAGAGGAATACGACATTTGAAGCCCATGTCCAGGATCTGTCTGTGTGTGGTGGCTCTTGATGCACTGACTCCAGCTTCAGTCCACTCCTTGTGAAAGTCCCCAACACTTTTGAATGGCCTTTTCCTGACAATCCTCTCCAGGCTGTGGTCATCTCTGCTGCTTGTGCACCTTTTTCTTCCACATTTTCCCTTCCACATAACTTTCTATTAATGTGCTTTGATACAGCAGTTTGGGAACATCCAACTTCTTTTGCAATGACCCTTTGAGGCTTTCCCTCCTTATGGAGGGTGTCAATGATGGTTTTCTGCACAACTGTCAGGTCAGCAGTCTTTCCCATGATTGTGATTCCTACTGAACCAGACTGAGAGACCATTTAAAGGCTCAGGAACCCTTTGCAGGTGTTATGGCTTAATTAGCTGATTAGAGTGGGACACTTTGAGCCTAGAATATTGCACCTTTTCACAATATTCTAATTTTCTGAGATTGTGGATTTGGGGTTTTCATGAGCTGTAAGCCATAATCATCACAATTATGACACATCACGACTTGAACTATCTTGCTTTGCATGTAATGAGTCTATCTCATATATTAGTTTCACCTATTAAGTTGCATTACTGAAATAAATGAACTTTTGCAAGATATTCTAATTTTTTGAGTTTCACCTGTAGAATTAGATAAATGGCAAAAACGTTGGGATAGATATTATAAATTGACAATGACAACTACTTACAAGGAAAACCTGTATAAAATGTTTTACCTCAAGGCTAGAAAAATATGACAAAGGGAACATATATTTAATACTACGTGTTTTGACAGTGGCGAGAATTGTATTTGCACAACACTGGAAAAATGAAGAAACTCCTACAGATGAAAATATAATTTAAAAAATATTAGATTGTGCAGAAATGGATAAGTTAACATTACAGATAAAGGATAAAGAAGATACATATTTTTCAACATGGGATTTGCTTTACCAATGGTTAGATAATAGAGGTAGAAATTAGAAGTTGGAAGAATACCACTATGTACAAGTGAATAATATTATTACTATTATTATGTATAAGCAAATTGACCCAGAAAATACACTGTTTACTAAGCACTTATGTATACTGAAGAGAAACATATAAATAAAATTTTTAAAAAAACTATTTTAACTCCTGGATCCCAAAGAGAAGTCCTCCCCCATCACTGATTTCCCAGATTCTTTCACTTCTGAGATTCCAGGGCATGAATCTTGAATCTTCTGCAATGAAAAATATGTCCTCCTACCCCCTTATTCACACTAGACAGTCATACACTGACACTAAATTATGTGATTCAACTAAAAAAACCCTACCCTTTTATGACCTTGTAATCCCTTAATTTGGGGTAGTCTGGTAACTGGATGGAGCTGAGCATTTACTGACCAAATGCCCTTCGTGACGCCGCAGTTCCCAACAATTATTTCTTCTTTGTGCCCTAGGAGAAACATCTACCTAGGTGTGATGACCCGGGGTGTGGCACAAAAGCAACACAACCAGAGAAAAGGTCTAACTCCACTTTATTGCTCCAACTATGCACCCAAACCAGGGGTCTGCAACCTTAAACAACCAAAGAGCCATTTGGACCCCTTTCCCACAGAAAACAAAACACCCACAAAACCTGTGTGGGCGTGGCCAACTTGATGTTACTCACTCCCACTAAGTCACATGACACCCCCCCACCAGGCCTACACAGGTTTTGTGGCTCTCTAGCTTTCTTTTCTATGTGAAACAGGTATCTCTCTCTCTCTCCATCTCTTTCTCCCTCTCCCATCTTTCTCTCTCCCTCTCCCTTATCTTCCCCTCTCTGTGTGTATCACTCTGTTTGTGTGTGTGGATGTCTGTCTGTCTCGCGTCCCACTCGCTTAAGGAGGTTCTTAACAGGATGCAAAAGGACGCAGCTTCTCTCCTGCAGTAAGGCTCCGGCGATCGCCTTGCTGTGTTGTCCCTCCCTCCCCCCTGCACGAGAGGGGAAGGAGGGTCGCTGGAGCCTTAGTGCATGAGCGACGCGGCCCTGTACCTGCCTTCACGCCACATTTGCGCGTAAGACAGCCTTTGCTTCCTGCTGCTTCGGGCTGGATTTCGCATCCTCCGCACTTGGCCGAAGTGCGGGGGGGGGGGGGGGAGGCGATGACATGGCAATGCGATGGCTGGAGCCTTAGTGCAGGAGAGAAGCTGCGTCCTTTTGCATCCTGTTAAGACCCTCCTTAAGCAAGTGGCTGGAAAGTTGCTGCGCTTTGGGCACGCGCTCGAGGAGAGTCTCCCTGCGCATGCGCACCCCCCCCGCCATAGCCGGCCCCGGGGTCGCGAGATGAGAAGGCGGGGAGGAGGGTCGCCCGAAGGGAAGCCTCTGCCACGGCTGGTGATCATTCCTCAGCCCGGATTTCCAAAAAGAAGAAATAAAAGTAGCAAAGTGCCCGAAGAAGAGCTTGCTGAATTGGCCAGAGAGAAGCAACACAGGGACAGAATGATTGAGTGCACATTTGTAGTGAGTGGAGGGGTTATGTGGGAAAGCTCTTGGTTTCATTATTCGGATAGTTTAGGGCAGGGGTGTCCAACTTTTTAAGACTGGTGGACTTCAACTCCCAGAATTCCCCAACCAGCCATGATGACTTGGGAAATTCTAGGACAGTGCTTTCAAACTCCCTGACCACAGGCCAGATGCATCACGCACTGGCCATGCCCACGCCCAGTTTCACAAAGGGGAAAAAAGTCCAGATACGTCACGTGATGCCGCTGTGATGATGTGAGTTTGACATCCCTGTTCTAGGAGTTTAAATCCACAAGTCTTAAAGTTGCCAAAGCTGGACACCCTTGGTTTAGGCCTATTCCACACTTGGAGCAGCTGCCAAGTGTATCGGGCACAATGTGGCCTGCATTATTCTCCTAGGGCCTAGGGCTAAGCCTTCTTTACCTATGTGGCTAAGAAGTCTATGCTGGAGCCACTGCTGAAGGTGCAATTTCTCCAGTTAATTTCTACATATGGAAATGCTGAGTTGTTATCCTGTCTCTTGGGACTGGCTTGTAAAAAAATTCTACAGCTGCATCAGTAACAGGATGGAAGTCCTTTGTGTCCTAAACCAGGAGTCCCCAACCTGTGGACTGCAGCCCACTACCAGTCTGTGGCCTATGCGCTCTTGGCCCCGCTTCCACATGCTCCTGCCCCTCCCACAAAACCATCCCCTCTGTACCCCCATCCCGGGCCACCAACCAGGAAATGTTGGGTAATTCTGTCCTAAACACCCTGGGTCACTCTTTTGGAGTTCTCCGCAGTTCAGCCCAACCCTTCATCCTATTCCCACATATTTTTTTTCTCATAGAAAGACTCCAGGGAACGTTTGATAGGGAAATGCACACATTATTACATTGTTTTTTGCTAATAAAAGAAGGAGCAACTGGTTTCAACTTCTTTATTTTTCCCCTCATGAATGTAACCATATAAAACCCATAAGGTATGAAAGTCACACTATGTCAGCTTTCCAAGGGCAAAGGATTAAACAAAACACCATCACTCTCCACAGATCTGAACAGGAAATTTAAGATAGAAAGGTACACACCCATCAGTGAAAAAAACAATACCCATAAAATGGAGAAGTCTTTTTCACCCACACCTCCACATACCCTCTTCATTTAAAAAAATCCTGGTGGGATGCCCACCCTGCTGACTGGATGCCAAATTGATATACCCCCCAAAACCAAGCAGTGTTTGCACTGGAGGTGGTGGCAAGGAACAGTATTACACTGAAAAAATCAGGCTGGGAGGGAGAAAAATTTTAGGCAACAGTTTGGCAGAGAAGACCAACAACGATTTAACAAAAATAAAAATCCATGATGGAAGCCTGCTGTTGGCACTCAAGCCTCAGTTCCTGGTAGTTGGGGAAAGGGAAGGCTTTTGAAAACAAGGGGCAATGGGATTTGGGGTGGGGGAATCTTGGCTATTTCCCCCTAGCCTCTAATACTGACCCTTTCCTTGCTGGCCCAGATTGCAGCTACAGGGAACTACACAATGAAATGAATTAGTGATATGCCAATGGAATAGGATGACAGAGAGGATTTGCTCTGGGTGCAAGGTTTGTTGAAGAAGGAAAAAAAAACCTGTGGGAGCAAAGGGGCTAACGCATCCGGTAATCCGTCGAACACGACAGCTCACACAACTGCCCCTTGAAGTCCAAGTCAATAGTGAAGTCCAGATCTCGCTGCATACAGAAAAAGAAAATGAGTCAAAGCATTATTATTTCCACAATGTACTCCACCACACACAGGAAGCTCAACCTCATCCCCATCGAGAGATAGGGAGGATTTGGCATTCCTGTGCTGCTAAAGTTGTTATATTCTCTTTTCAGAATGTTAGCATGCATTTTGTTGTGTTCCTTAACTCCTCTATCACATAACTTGGCTACTGGGACAAATAGGACTGAATTTTAGACCCTTTCCCAATAAATTCTCCAGCACTCCTTCTTGTCCCCTGCTCTCATCACTCTATTTCTTCCAGTGGCAAGAAATTTTGTTGCACCAAACACCACAACACAGGGTAACCACACTAAATGTTGATAGGCATACGGAAACTTCAGAATGGCAATCTCCAATCAAGAATAAACTCTTGTTAAATTGAAATCACCTAATTCCCATAAGAACTTTTAACTTGAACATTAGCAGGATGAACTTCCTGCAGTAAGGTAGACTACCTGTGGATTTTATTCTGCTAGTCGTTGGCGACTATAGGGGGCGGTGCTCATCTCCGTTTCAAGGCCATTGAGCCAGCACTGTCTGAAGACATTTCCAAGGTCATGTGGCCAGCATGTTACAGAGCATTGTTACCTTCCCACCGAAGTGGTACCTATTTATCTACTTGAATTTGCATGCTTTTGAGCTGCTAGGTTGGCAGGAGCTGGGGTAGGGATGGGAGCTCACCCTGGTACATGGAGCTCAGGTCTTGAACCTGGGCTGCCGGCTTTCCAGCTGACAAGCCCAGTGTCTTAACCGCTAAAACACCGTGCTGCCCCACTTGCTGCAGTACATAACCTTCAATACATTTAATTTTGGAAACCTAAATATTAAACTCAAAGTACACTAAAATGGAACTTTCACAATTTGCCAAATCTGGCAAGATGTTAAGAGTTCTTGCATGACACTTTAAGCAAGAAAGCCACACATCCCAATTTTATACAGTATTCATTTTAAACAAGATCTTTTTAACTAAGATTTTTTTTTCGGAACCATCTTTTATATATTCACAAGCTTATGCAAATTTCATCAATTATGCCTGAGTCATGACTAAACCATTTTCTTTTCTTAAAATAATAAAAGCTACAGATTAGCTGGCCTTCTCCCACAAGCTAAGTGCAGTCAGTGGTGCAGAGATAAGATGGAAAAGAAACTGGATAAACAAATGGGTAACAACATTCTAATGTCTTTTTAGGGTTTAAAAATAAAGAGGCCAATCACACTCCTTTAAAAAAAATACATCGTATTTAAACTCCTACCAATCAAGAGCATATAACTGAGGAAGAATGGGGAGATTAGGTTGGGAGGGGCGGGGGGGGGGGGCAAGAAAAATGTTAAAAGCATATGAATGCACCCTGATGGAAGAAAATCCAGTTCAGATCAGCTTTTGGCCTGGATTATGGTAAGAAGCAACCAATTTCCCCAAACGAACTTCCTACACCACTTGTCCCAAAGATGCTTTTTCAAGAGGCAACTGGACTTTCTTATTATTCTTTGAAGACATTTTGCTTCTCATCCAAGAAACCTCAGCACTGAAGCAGCTTTTGTATTAAAAGCAAAACATCTTCAAAGAACAAGAAGAAAGTCAAATTGCCTCTTGAAAAAGCACACCTTTGGGACAAGTGGTCTAGCAAGTTACCAAAGCATATATCTGCCGCTGAATGATGTAATAGGGACATGGAAAATTGGGTATATGACAAGTCGCCATGGCCAACTCACCACAGCCAACTCACTGCAGGATAACTCATTGCTGGACAAGAGTTACACTAATACCATAACCCTAACCCCTAACCCTAGATCAGAGGAACAGAACATTTCCGACTTCCGATTCCGGCGGCCAACGGCGACGAGCAAGCCTTGCTCGCCCCCCGCTTCCCTGGTGGGCTTCCCACTCCTTGGGGGGCACAGGACGCCCTGTAGAGGCGTCCTGCCGAAGGGGCGGCACCGCGGGGGATCCCTGGATCGGCGGCGGCCGGCAGGAGGTCCCCCGCCTCGCTCCAGGCACCGGGGAGCACAATGGGGAGACGCTCCGGCGTCTTCGCTACGATGCAGATCGGAGAAAAAGAAACTAGAAGGATGCGGCTGCTGTGTGGTGAGGCGTGAACTTTCTCCATTCCCTTTAACAACCCTAACAACTCTAACGAAAAAAAAGTCAGCTGTTTAAATCCTATTTTCGGCGTGAATCGGAGAGGCGCGGCTGGAGGGAGGGGGAATTCCCCCCCTCCCTCGGACGGGCGGCTGGAAACGATCTAGCTCTTTGCCCCAGGGAAAGGAGGAGGAGGGGGAGAGCCAACCAATGATGTCACGCTCCTATTTAGTGAATTAAGTGAATTTTCGGACTTAAGCCCTAAAATAATGATGATCTGGAAACTTTGAACATTGAACTTTGAAAACTTTATTTGTTGCCTCCAAACCCGAAGCTGGCAGGGCAAGATGGCACACTTCCGTTGTCTTTATGAAATGTGAAATCTGACTCCACCTTTGAAACTTCAGGCTTCCGGTCTTTGTCTCCGTGTTGCTCAGATAAGTCTCTTGTGGATTGCTGTTCTTTGAACTCCCTGGAGTGGAAATTTTGCTCTATTACCAGGGCCAGTGGAAACAAAAACTCTCTTCTGCCTGGACCTTCTGTCTCTTGGACTCTCTTAGCTGCCTTGCCTTTCTGATTGACCATTCTCTATACTGACTGAACTCTTTATGGTATAAAGAATGCCACCTAAAAAACCACCTCCTGGAAAGCCTGGCTTTGCTGCCTCTGCCCCGACATCTGCAACCTCCAGTCCTAGTACACAATCAAAAATAACAGCTTTGATGCAACCCAAATCTCTGGAGATGGACTTTCAACAAATGTTTCAGCAAATTATACAGGGACAAGAGGAAATAAAGAAACAACTGCAGGAGATGAAAGAAGAAATTAAAGAGAACCAGGCCAAAATTAATAAGAACTCACAGAGATTGGACCTCTTGGAGGGTGGGGCGGCGGAGATGAGGGAAGGGATGGAAGGGATGCAGAAGGGAAACAAAGAACTTGACTCCCAGCAGTTGAAAATAGAGTTTGAGAGAATGTCCTTTTATCTTAGATTTCAAAATGTGATAGAGACAGATGATGAAAATATAAGGGACATCATGACAAACATTTTGGCTGACTACATCCAGAAAGAGAAGCAACAGATGGGGTGGGAAATAGACCTGGTATATAGAGTGAATTCAGCTTATGCTAGGACACACAATGTTCCCAGGGAGGTACACATTAAATTCCTTAGAAAAAGCACAAGAGATGAAATTCTGAGCACACAACGGGGGCAAGCCCTGACATACAAAGATAAGGAGATAACCATTCTGAAACAGATCCCCAAGAAAGTAAGAGAAAAAAGAAAAAACTATTCGCAATTAGCGAATAAATTATACCAGAAGGGGGTGTGGTTTAGATGGTTGATGCCTGAAGGTATGCTAATATTCTGGGAGGAGACAAGAGTTAGAATTAATACACCCATAGAGGCACAGGCCTTTATGGAAAAAAACAAACTACTCCTAGAAAAACCTGAGGATCCTCCACCAGATACACAGGACACGGGAGGGGCCGGAGCTCTGTCGGCGGGGGGAGATGGGGCAACATTGAGAAAGCTCAGATCACAAAAATGAGTACGAAAATCCACCTGACATAAACTGTTCGAAACTATTAACTGAACTTACATGCTGACTATATGTTATTATGTTACTATCTAATAATGAATTATGTGCAAATGTATACTATGAGTATGGAGGGGGGGGCGCACCTACCGCACAGTGCAGTTGCCAACATTTGTAACCTATCCCCTACCTTTTCCTTTTGTAAAATATTAAAAAAACCAATAAAACTTTGTTAAAAAAAAAAAAAGAACATTTCACACTTCCCTACTTAATAGGAGTAAGTGCATCTTAATCAGAATTCCAGCCAACCATGGCTTTCTCCAGCAAACCATTTCATCTCTCTCCATCTCTGCACATCCAACACTCCATGGCTGTCACTATGCTTGATCCTCGCTGGATTGTTTCTGGTTAGTTACCTTTTGCCTAATATGGCATTTATATTTGTATTTTTGCAAATCTAAGAAACAAAGAAACTTCTGTAGGCTCGATTTCTATTTCCCAAGCAAGTTTGCCATTGGAGGAAATGATGTCAACTTTCCAGAAAAACACTGCAGGAAAAGAACCACCCTCATGACTCACATTGTTCTTGGCGTTGGGCTTCATGCCAATGGTGCCAAATATCTCCTCTCCTGTCTTCACTGTTAGATAGTCTTCCATGT
The DNA here is from genome assembly GCF_964273705.1 of Natrix helvetica. Taxonomy (NCBI): domain Eukaryota; kingdom Metazoa; phylum Chordata; class Lepidosauria; order Squamata; family Natricidae; genus Natrix; species Natrix helvetica. Next base: position 43,830,828 of record NC_138555.1, read on the forward strand.
AAAAGACTGTCTGTTTCCAGTGGGTGTAGGGAGATTCAGGACCTGAAGGTAGTAAGAAAATGAAAATGAACAGAGAGGGCAGCCAGGAGGAAAAAGAAGTACCCAAAATGTCTCTCCAACCATGTCCTTGATTTAGTTGACTTTAGATATTTTCCTCCAAATAAACTGAAGTTCTCTGAATATCCCAATAATTCTACTTTTCAATCTCTCAATCAGTAAAATCTACAAGAATGCTAAAGTGGGAGGATACCAAAGCTACTGAAAAAACAGCCTAGCTAAACCTGCTGCAATAGTCCTGTTTGTCAGCAATAGCTTACTGTGTTTCCCTGAAAATAAGACCCGGTCTTGTATTTTGGGGGGCTCTAAAATAAGCACTAGAGCTTTTTCCAGGGATGTCTTATTTTTTTCCCCATGTACAGGAGGCGGTGAGTGTGGGGGGCCGCCGGGCTAGCCCTCTCCATCCCACCATCTGCTTGCCCACAGCCACAACAGGCCAAATTCTTGGCGCACCCTGCCCTCCGCCCGCCCTGCCTCCTGCTGCTGGGACACTGGCGCTCCGGTCTTGCTCAGGCTGCTGTTACAAGGCAGGTTGTGCAGTGTGTTGGGATCACCTGCCCACCCCCACCCCCTCGGCTGCCTATGCCTGCTGCCAGTGGCCAGCGCCGCCGTGCATTGGAATCGCCTGCCTCCATTAAATCCATCCCACTGTCTCTTGGCAACTCACGTAGTGCATCAGGAAAGCCTCCCCCCCCTGGTGCCTTTGCTGCTGGGCCTGCTGAACCGGCTGCTGCTGGCCTCGCAGGAGCTCTTCGCCCTCCTGGCTGCCCTGCTCTAGGCTGCCCTGCTTCAGACCAGTGCCGCCACCGTAAGCCAGGTGGCAGGGTGTGTGTGTACAGCTGCCTACCTCTGCCTCCCAGACTCCCGCCAAAGAGGCGCATGGCAGGGGCACACTACCCGGCCTGGGGGATTGCATGGGGCAGCTCCAGCGGAAGGTACAGTAGTGCAGGCTGCTGGGTACCGTAGCAGTCTGGGCTTGGTGTAGGGCTGGCCGGAAGGCGAGAAAGTGGCAGCAGAGCAGTCACAGGTGAGGTAAAGGTCCAAAGAGGTACTCGGGAGCTGAAAACCCTCCCTGCTGAAATCCAAGCAGGAAAGAGGGGATGGTTCCATGTGAGGGGCTGGCAAGCACACCTGCCACTCACTTAAATGGAGTACACACTAACCTGCTGCTTGTGCAAATGAGTGTGTGTGTGTGCACTCGCCGGCCATTTCTGCAGCCTGGTTGCAAACCCCTCGTGGCCCACTAGTGGACCGTGGCCCACAGGTTGGGGATCCCTGCTTTATTGCTTCCACATCTAGACAGAATTTTGCCAAACTAAGCATTTTACTATTAGGGAAGGGATGGCTTCACCCTCTTTCTCACACACAAAGAGGGGATGGTTCCATGTGAGGGGCCGGCAAGCACACCTGCCACTCACTTAAATGGAGCCTGGCGTTACCATTACAGAACAGGTGTGTAGCCGGCTCTCAGCAGCCCAAAGTCGATGGTGGGTGAGGCAGCGCAGCTCCACCGGCAACCGCTGACGAAGGGCACTTGCCAGGCTGGCAGCGGGGGGAAGGCGCTTCGGACCTCATCGATCTGGGCCAACTCGCCCTGTGCCAGGTAGGAGCAGCCCAGCAGGGTGGCCGAGAACAGCAAGGCCAGGAGGACGAAGAGCCCCCATGAGACCAGCAGCAGCAGGTGCAGCAGGCCCAGCAGCCAGGCAGAGGCATGGGGGGAGGCGATCCTGATGTGCCCTGCAGCCTTCTGCCTCATCATTCTAGTAGCAGCAGCTTGAGCAAGACCCAAGCTCCAGGCCTGGTGGAGCACAAACCGTGGTTGCCACCTGCTCCAGAACCACAAAGTGAGCTGCAGAACAGAGGAGCCGTTGTTGGCGAGGTTGCCTAGCACCGGGAGCAGCGCTGGCGAGTGCGCGCAGCAAACTCCTCCAGGCACCCGGAGAGATGGAACGAGAGGCAGCTCCCGGCTCTTGCTGGCTTAGCTGATCCGCGGGGCTGCGATTAAGGGGCCAAGTCAGGTCCGGGCCAAGCTTGGGGTGGCGCTTTACCCACATGGTTGATCCCAGCGCTAAGCCAAGTCGCACACCCCGTCCCATGCAATTGGCGCCAAGGTCTGGCTGCTGGAGTCACACTGGTGGGGAGGGAAGGGGCCGAGCCTCCATGAGGTGACTGGGGAAGGTAAGGAGCTGTCGTGCTAAGCACCGCCTCAGGGATCACTGCCCATATTTGTGAGGGGACATGTCGTTGGGTGGGTTCCCAGCCTGGAGGGCGGGGGTGGGGGAAATAAGTTTTCTCCTTTCTCCTATAACAGTGGTATAGGGAAAATTGAAAAGGGGGGATGTTTCCCAACAAAAGGAAATAAAAAGCAGACAAAAGATCTTACAGAGGTTGACAGTGGCATAGGGAAACCTGAAGAAGGGGGTTACTCCCCAACAAAGGGAAATATTGAAAGATTTCTTTGGGTTTGACAGTGGATTGGGGAAAATTGAAGAGGGTAGATGTGTCAAAACAAAGAAAAGGGAGAAGACATGAATAGAGAATTGGGACAAAAGACTTACTAGGAAAAAATCAGACAATTAGAAATTGTTATATAGGGAAATATAAAGCTGAGATATGTGGTTTACTCCTAAACATGACAATAAAATTTAGTTGCTGTTTGAATATGATAATGGAAAGATAATTAAATAAAGGTTAAAATATATGGAATAAATTTTCTCCTCTGGCTTCAGCGCCCCCTCTTCGGCCAGGGCGAGTTACAGCTTCAACTCAGGCCTTCAATTCATGTGGGCTTCTGAATCAGTATACCCAGAAGCAAGATAGAACACCCTCCCCTTAGTTACTTTTTTTTTTGCAGGGTTTTATTTTCTGTCCTTGGGCCTGTGTTTTGCACATCTGTTGTGCCCGCCCACTACACTACGTCCCACCATCTCTCTGCTTGCCTGCAGCTGCTGCCAGACACTTGCCACCTCCTGTGCTGGCCGCACCCACCCGTGGCCCTGGGCTGATTACAACCTTCGCTAGGGCTTATTTTTGGGGTAGGTCTTATTTCCGGGGAAACACGGTAGTTCAGTGTTACTCAACCTTAGCTACTTTGAAACATGTGGACTTCAACTCCCAGAATTTCCAGCCGGTATGATTGGTTAGGGGATTCTAGGAGTTCAAGTCCATTAAATTTAAAGTTGCTAAGGTTGAGAAATACAAATCTAGTCTTTCCAGCAGTGTTGCATTACTGTAAGATATTAACTAGTCATATTTTAAAACTGAAAATTCCACTGGTTTAGTTTTATCCTTTACCAGAATATTAACATTTTAGCACCCAAACTCCCCCACACTGGATCAAAATTCCTCCTTGCTGATTTCCCACACTGAGGCAAAAAGTGCCCTTACTGGTAGAGAATCCAGTTCGCTTGTGGCATCGGGTAAACTCTATGTTGAAATAGGCGACCAAGGCATGGATGTAGTCATTGCGCTTCACTTGGAGACAGAAGGGGGATGTGAATGTGAGGTCCTCCACCTTCACTGTGTAGATGTCTACCTCCTGCCACAGGTGAGTAGGAAGGAGAGAGAAAACAAGACAGGTCAACATACCTTCATTATCCTCACAAAACAGTAACAATCATTCTTTCTTATAGCAAGTTCCTGCAGATTGCAAAAGTAGCAATCCTTTAGAGCCAAAACAGTAACATCTGAAAGCCAAATATTTGGAGGCATCCTGAGATGAACTAGCATTCGACACAAAAAAGTGAGCAATTTATAGAGTTTTTAAGTTTTATGCATCTGTGCAACCTCACTATGTTCATAGTTAGTCTGCTCTGCTCTGGGCCATAGGGTGACTTATACCAAATCTGATGTTTTCCCCTTTTTTCTCTGGGAAACAGAAGAGAATACTCCCTTACTGCAGTTCAGTACAACAATCTAGCATTTGTTCTTAGTCCCTATTTGCCTATTTCCATCATTTTCTCCTGGTTATATGCCAGGGCTTTTCTCTCTTGCCTACAAAGTCCCCAAAAGGGTCATTTGCATGCGTAATCCAGATCAGCAAGTGCCACAGAAAGACAAAGCATAGAGAGGCCCTGCCAAAAAAAACAGATGAAGCAAAAAAGAAGATGTTCCTAATGCAGTGACAATGTTTATCAACATGACAACTAAATACCCAGTAAGATTAAGAAAGATTTCAAATGCTGGATAGTAAATCCTAAGGGCTGGCGCTATATTTCTTCTAAGTTCTGAAAAGTTCCTGGCATGCTGCTATGAGCAGCCTTCTTTGGGGATAGCTTAATGTTCCCCTTAATCAGGATCACTGTGCTCGATATTGCTCAATGATTTTTATTCACTGATCTGAAGACCCACTACAACAGAGAAAGGTGATCAGTGCTAGAAGCAACATATGACCAGTGAACACCTAATGCTATTTTAGACAGGGTTTTCATAGCAATGGCGGTTAAGAAAATCAAGGGCAGAAAAAGAAATTACCCCATACCTTGATGAGACAGGCATTAGTGACTAACTGCTTTGGGTCAACAACATCCACCAAGGGCTCTTTGATTGCCACATCTTTGATGCATGACATGTCAAATCCATATACGTTCTCCCACCCTGCAGTAAGAAACACAAGAGTTTAGAAGGGGTTTATATCCTGGAAAGCCTTTGCAATCACACCCACCCACTAACAAAGGGAACAATTAAAAAGAAGCAGAGAAAATGTTCACTTAAAAGAGTCACCAGGAAATATCTTTCCCCCATATGGATGATTCCTTATGTGCTCAAAGGGCCTGGCATCCTTTTTGGGAAAGAACTTGGTACTTACAGTGGATCTTGTAATCTTTGTACTGCCTATCTTCAATAGCAGTGATGTATAGTGTGGCACGGTCTGGAAAAATAAGTCCATCTGGGGTCTAGCACAAAATGGATGGTAAAAGAAAATCAGTCAGCCACAAAATAATGACAATCCTTTTCTTCGTGGAGAATCTAATTTCTTTTTTTAAATGACAAGGGGACTGAGCAGGGGAGGGACACATAATATACATGTTAACATTCATGTTTCTTACAATTTATACCCCAACTTCCAGAATAACAATGCAGTACCGTAATACCCAAACGGCTTACAAGCATTATAAATCATTCTAAATAAAAATAAAATAAGAACAACTTTTAGGATCCTTTCCATAGTAGCATGGGTACTAATGACGCTGTAAGGAGGACGGGTAACTTAGTGACATTCAGCAGTTTGTTTCTGGGTCAACTGAACAACAAACTGGATAAAAGGTAGGATTCTTATATGGTTCTATGTTTTTGAAGTTTGGGGTTTTGTGCAATATGGGCTTTGTGTTTCTAACAGGGTTTGGATCATTCCCTGCTTGTGAAAGGAGCCAAACTTTCTATAAGCTCATTACCTCATTATGTATCTGGCAGGAATGTGGAATGAGCCTTTCTGGGAGTAATATTTTATTGGGGGGGGGGGGTGTTGGTTGCTTCCCACAAAGGGGAGAAAGAAAGAAAGAAAGAAAGAAAGAAAGAAAGAAAGAAAGAAAGAAAGAAAGAAAGAAAGAAAGAAAGAAAGAAAAGCAATTTAGGGCTAGAAGGCTACTCGGAGGTCATCTAGCCCAACCCCCTGCTGCAGCAAAAAAACCTTACATTGTCTGGATTATTTTGGTGCCTCTAACAGAGAGGAAAATTGCCAGAAAGGAGGAGGAGTTTACTAGGACAAGACTGCCATGCAGAGGAAGGCAGAGATAGTCCTTGACTTATGACTACAATTGAGTCCAAAATTTTGGTTGCTAAGCAAGAGCTTTGTTAAGTGAGCTTCACCACATTTTACCCAATCCATGACATCTCCTGGTGAGTGACATCACGTTGCCCACGCCCACCGTTACATGACCGCTAAGCCATGCCCACAAAATAGACCACGCCCACAGAATAGGTAGTAAAAAAAATTGAAACCCACCCCTGGTGCTCTTCTGTGTTACTGCATTTTTAAAGGAATTAGTACTGTACTGTTCTGAAAGATTAGATGATTTAGATACTGGGATGAGTCTAATGAACCTGACTGTAATCCTGAGACTTTACAGGAACAAGGTCACTCTGAAATGTTCTTTTGGCCAATAGAGTAGTAGCTATTATTAATGATGTGTAAATTTCTGAAACTGAAATATCCTGTTGTGACCTTGAAACAGCTGCTCTGAGATCAAAACAGCTACCGTGTTTCCCTGAAATTACGACACGCCCTGATAATAAGACCATGCCATATTTTTCCTGTGGGCAAAAATATACGCCCTCCCCCAATAATAAGCCCCCTGGACACCCCCCCCCCTCCAGCCAGGCAGAGCGCCACTCACCAACCTAGCAATATCCCAAAGGCGCAAAGCCGCAGGAGCCGGGGGAGGGGGGCAAAGGAGCTCACATTACTTGACACCTTTGGGATACCGCTAGGTTGGTGGGTGGCGCTGTGCCCAGCTGGAGTGGGGGTTGCCAGGCAGCTGCTCTCACAAGCAGCCGCCTGGCAATGGCCCTTTCCAGCCGGGCAGACCACCACTCACCGACCCAATAATATCCCAAAGGCGCTAAGCCGCGTGGCGCTCTGCCCGGCTGGAAAGAGAGGTTGTGCAGGCACTTGTTTTGCCTCCAGCTCGCGTGCCTCCCAGCCTCACCATGCCCAGCTCTCCCTGTAGAGCCATGCCCAGCTCTCCCTGTAGAGCTGGGCCAGGGCGCCGCCGCCGCCCCGCTACCACCATTCTCCGAGCATAACCAGCTTCCAAACTCCGAAAATTACGCTCTATGGTTGTGGGCTGGCTGCGGAAAGACTGTTCCAACAGCCAGCCCACAACCATAGAGCGTAATCCCAGAGCGGCCGCTGCCGGAAGAGTCGGCAGCAGATTTCCGGAGTTTGGAGGCCGGTTATGCTCGGAGAATGGCGGCGGTGGCAGCGGGGCTGCGGCGGCAGCGGGGCCCTGGCCCAGCTCTACAGGGAGAGCTGGGCATGGTGAGGCTGGGAGGCATGCGAGCTGGAGGCGGAACAAGTGCTCGTGCAACCTCTCTTTCCAGCTGGGCAGAGCGCCACGCGGCTTAGCGCCTTTGGGATATTACTGGGTCGGTGAGTGGTACTCTGCCCAGCTAGAAAGGGGGGTTGCCGGGCAGCTGCTCATGAGCGTGGTCACCTCATGGCGGCTTTGTTGCGCTGCTGCGACAGCGCAACACAGCCGTTTGCCCCTGAGGCTGTGCCCAGCTCTTCGGGCGCCCGCTCGCAAGAAAGCGGCCACCCGGCAACCCCAAACCAATAAGCCCCCCCAATAATAAAGCAAAATTGGGGGGGGGGGCGCAAAAGAAAATAAGACCCTGTCTTATTTTCGGGGAAACACAGTATTCCATGTGGAAAATGGTCTTCTCCAATTATTCTGGAAGTTTTTTGAGCTACAAATTCTTGACTTCAAACTAGAAATGCTTTCTGATCTATAGTTTAGATTACAAAAGTTCTTTTGCATTCAAAATGGGGTGTTTCAAATTAAAGTAAGTTTAAAATCAAAACTTCTGAACACATCTCATCACCATTCTACCACTATACCTTGTCCTTTTGGTCAAATGGATTTTTTCATAATCCAGCTTTGAAAATAAGGTAGGGTAGGGCCAGTGTCAGGCCTGTAGTTATCTTCCTTTTAGGATCTTTGGCCTGCCACACTTTTTATTAATTGCTTATGCTGTTTCATTAGTGTAGTAGTTGGGAGGGGGGAATAGAAAGGAGTAGGATTGTGGAATGTATTGTTATGGTTCTTCTTAGAAGCTCAAGGTCGTCTTTTGTCTCCGTACCTCGACACCTGACCGGAAGCAGAGGGGTGTACATGCCAGCGTGGAAGATGAAGATTGGACCATGTGATGAATTATGGGGTGTGGGGATAGATAATGAACTTTCAACTGGGTGAACCCACAGGATGTACATTAGAGTTGAAATTTCACAGCATAATGCCAACATGTCTGTCTTATTAAATTGGAGTTTTAAGGATAACTTTGCCTTGGATAATGATTTAATTCTGCATGATATTTGGAACGCTGACAGCCAGTTTAGATCTAAGCACCACTGGCAGAAATCAAGGATTTAGACTTACCAGCCACTTATCACGGGCGTAGATGACAGTATTGAGCATGGACTCATAGAAGAGACAGTAGCCCATCCACTCACTGATGATGATGTCAACCTTTTCCACAGGCAACTCCACTTCCTCCACTTTGCCCTTGATGATGGACACCACTTTAGTGGGGGAAAACCACACATTTTAAAATTATGCTTCATAATTTTAAATCAGAGAAAGAGGGGAAGACAGAATTTTGCCAAACTAAGCATTTTACTATCTGCATCTACCATACATTCTGATAATTATTAGGGAGGGGATGGCTTCACCCTCTTTCTCACACACAAAGTATCTGAGTTTGTCTCTTATCATTTTGAATACCTCCCTCCCCTGGGAATCCACCTCTTAACTACATTCCATTGCACAAATCATGATCACACTATATATCTGAAACCGCTGGGCGAGATCATCCGTGGTTTTGGGGTACGGTATCATCAATATGCTGATGATACCCAACTTTTCATCTCTACCCCAAACCACCCAAACGATGCCCTCGACGTGATGTCCCGATGCCTGGAAGCTGTGCGGATCTGGATGGGGAGGAACAGGCTCAAGCTCAATCCCTCCAAGACTGAGTGGCTGTGGTTTCCTTCATCCCGATTTGTGCATCTTGTTCCATCTTTGATGATAGGGGGAGAAATTTTAGCCCCCTCAGAGAAGGCTCGCAATCTGGGAGTCCTCCTGGATACGCGGCTTAGTTTAGAAGAACACCTGACGGCCGTGACCAGGGGGGCCTTTTACCAGGTTCGCCTGGTACGTCAGTTGCGCCCCTTCCTGGATCGGGATGCTCTGTGCACAGTCACTCATGCCCTTGTCCTTTCTCGCCTGGACTACTGCAATGCTCTCTACATGGGGCTGCCCTTGAAGAGCACCCAGAGGCTTCAGCTGGTCCAGAATGCGGCCGGGCGGGTTGTCATGGGGGTACCTAGGTGCTCCCATGTTACACCCCTTTTAGGCGGCCTGCACTGGTTGCCGGTTGTTTTCCGGGTGCGATTCAAGGTATTAATTATGACCTTTAAAGCGCTCCATGGCTTAGGCCCAGGGTACCTGCGAGACCACCTACTGCCACCAGTAGCCTCCCACCGTCCAGTACGATCCCACAGAGTTGGCCTTCTCAGGGTGCCGTCGGCCAGACAGTGTCGGCTGGTGACCCCCAGGGGGAGACCCTTCTCTGTGGGAGCGCCTTCCCTCTGGAATGAGCTGCCCCCGGAGCTTCGCATAATCCCTGACCTCCGGTCCTTCCGACGTGCCCTAAAAAGTTGGCTTTTCCAGCAAGCCGGCTTGGCCTGTTAATTTTAACTTATTTTAAATGTATTGTCTTTTAAATTCAGTTTGGTTTTTGGGATATGGATTTAATTTTTTTTTAACTTTTGGGATGTGTGTTTTTTAATGTTGTACGCCGCCCTGAGTCCTTTTGGAGAAGGGCGGCATATAAATCCAAACAAACAAACAAACAAACATGAGCATGGGTGCTTGGCAACCTGTTATAAGCACGAACAGGTTGCCAAGCATTCAGACTGCGACCATATAACCACGGTGTTTTTTAAAAAAATATTTTGCAACAGTCAGACGTGCTTTACATAAGCCCATTGTTAATTTGAACCATTGTTAAGTATGGCCCTAGGTTGAGGACTACCCCTAAATATCTTCTGTACAACACTGGCTTTTTGGATACACATAGATAAGTGCTTCAGAAATTGAGGACATTTAAAAAAAATGAATTTACTTACCATGATCAAGTTTGTTGGCTTTGACGATTTTGACAGCATAATCAGAGATACTGGAGCATTCAATCTATTAGTTGTGGGGATATCCAAAGTGGGGAATGGGGTGGTGGTGGAGTAATAGAGATGTTTCATAAGATAGCACATTATATTTTTTCTTCTTAAATTAGTAAGAAACCCCCCTGGAAATACATGTGATGAAATGGCACTAAAGAATGTCAAGTGTTAGTATAACAGCAAATGGTCTCTCTCTCTTGCCTGCCATTCCAAATCTTCATAGAAATAACTAAGGTAGATTTATAGAATTTTGCCAATACCAATTTTAATACAGAACTCTTAATCTCTGCTTATCAGACCATGTAGCATTCCATCAAATCCTTTCATCTATTTTGCATTCAACAGACTCCATCACAAAACAGAGGCCAATAGCGTATGAGCATCGCACTTACCCCAATGACCCTCTTGGCACCAGCCTTGGCTGCAAACATGCAAAGTATTCCTGTGCCACTGCCAACATCCAGGACCACTTTGTCCTTGAAGAGGTGCCGATTGTGAAACATGGAATTTCTGTATGTCAGTGTCCGGACCTCATCTTTCAGCATTTCCTAAGATGCAGAAAAAGGGCGCATCAGGGAACTTCCTCAAAATCTATTTACTTACACACACACACACACACACACACACACAGACACACACAAATGAACAAGACTGGATCTCGTTTTTATATCCTGAGGCAAGATGGGTGGCAAACAAATTTAATAAATTAATAAATAACCACATCCCCACCAATTCTCTAACCTCATGGATTCCAAAGTGAGCATAGGAATCAAAGTAATAATCCTTGGAAGTCATCTCTTCTGCTGTTGGTTTGCTGTTTTCCAGCTGGGTGCACGAGACCTGGTGAAAATACATAAAGACCCAAGTCATCCCAGGACCCCCAAATATAATTTACAATTTCCCTAAATTCCATATTTTTTAAGTAAACATTTACATTTGTATTGCTCAACTAATAATTTCATATCAATCAAGATGGTCTATATCAGGGGTGTCAAACTTGATTTATTCAAGGGCCGGATCAGTAGTTCTCCTCTGCTGGGCGGGGAAGGGAGAGTCAGGACGAATGCCTCCTGCAGCACTCTGCTCCCTGCCCCGTTTTCGGCCTCAATGGCCTGCCCCCTCTGCCCCGGAGGCCTCACAAGGCCAGTTTTTGGCCAACAGAGTACTGGAGGCTGGGAAGGCTGAAAACGGGTCACATGGGAACCTCGGGAAGCCTCCATGTAGCCAGTTGTTGGCCAGCAGAGTGCTGCTGGAGGCCATGGGAGGCTGAAAACGCACTGAGGGGGGGGCGCACATGGCCCATTTTGGCCGGAGAGGCACCGCGGGCTGGTCCTTTGATATTTCCAGGCCAGCCTTGTTGGCCGGATTTAAGCACCCCAATGCCTGATTAAATGGATTTTAAAAACACTGGTACAACAATGTGCTTTCTTAACAATGTTGTGTGTGCAAGAGGCAAAACGCAACAAACATCTTTTCAGAGTTGTCAATGTACATAAACTTTATACAAACAAGTATGCCGCTTCTTTTAGAATTAGTTTTTTACTCCTAGCAAATTCATGCAACTATTAATTAGATGATGGCCATAAAGAGAAAAGGAGTATTAGGACCTTAGCTTGTAGAAATTCACACTGTATCACCCTCTTGCAAAATATTTGCAGTTTCTGAAGTAACCCTTTATATTCAATTCAATGGTTTGGTTTTTTTTTTATTTCACCAAGGGAAACCAGAGTTCCAATTTAGAAAATCTGTTGCTGATACTCTTCTTCTGAACATGTCACTGTGCATCTATTTTAATGAGGTTGAACAGTCTGCAGATATGCAACAATTCCTTCTTCCCAAGAAACAAAATGTTTGGTTTAAAAAGTCATTCAATGTCAGCCTCTGCTTTGCTTACTTGCTGTCGGCTGCCATAGAAATGGGGAGGGTGGGGGCATGGTATTTTGGATGGGAATAAATGGTACTGGAGGTGATATGGCAAAGGGAGTTTTCTTCTCACCATCTTCTGAGCATGCTGATGGCCGGTGTTTGGACCTGGTCAAGGCCAACCGTCCTGCATACCAACGTAATGATGTTGTCTGGAGATGCAACCCACGTGACACCTTAGGGAGTTGCAGATTGGACACTGGGGTGGGGGTCATTGGAGGGAGGGGGTTGGGTAAGCGTTTGATATGTAAGTGTTCGTGCCTGTCTGGCTCAGATCTTGCTTTACTTTCGCAGCTATCTTTTCATAACCAGTAAAAGTACTTTTTAATTCCACAAACAATGGAGTTGGGAGTTTTCTTTCTTGGTTACTGAAGGAGGCATGCCTGACATTCTACTTGTATCCCAAAGGGGGGTAGGATTTTGCTTGGTGGAGATAATTAACATATTGGAGAGATACAGATCAGGGTGGCTTCTGGAAGATTCACACGCTGACAATGCAAAGGGGTAAGTGGGATTCATGTCAGAAAGGTGATGGGTGACCCTGTCATTATGAGAATTTTAACAGGCAATTTGGAGGCTAAGGAAAAACACATGCATCTCTTCTATGCCTGGGGTTGTCTCATGATGCTATTCTATACTTACTGATTTTAGGGAACATTCTTTGTGTAAGCACTGGGTCTAATTCTCATGTTTAATTTGGTTTGCCCGTGTTCTAATAAGTAGCATTAAGTCTGTTCTGACAAGTGGTAGCTCTTTAGATAGAAGCCTGAACCCAAACCTATTATCTAGACATTTTAATCAAACATGTAATGGAAATTCTTGGACACTAATTTATTTTTGGAGGTGGTGGTTGGTGGAATTGACAAGTAAAATGAAGAGTTAATCCTAAAAATTCTAAACAAATTGGACTGATTTCCAATTTAAGGGAATTTTAAGGGGGAAAATTAGTGTCTTTTAACCTCTGGTAAACCAAATTGAAGTTGCTTAGTAGAATTAACTATTTTATCTTCCTAAAATTAAGATTTCTTAGTCAGAAGAACAGAGATAACAGGAAAAAATATAGCTCAAGCCAGTGGTGGGTTGCAAATCCCGTTCCAACCGGTACAGTTGGAACGTGGCCGGTGGCATCCTCATGGACGTGCGCAGAGTACGCATGCATTCAAGTGCCTCTGTGATGCTCCAGCTGCTCCGTGGAGCGTCGCACAAGCACTGTACACGCCATGCGCCTGTGCGGAAGCACAAAAGCCTTTAAACACCAGTAAGGAGCTTGGGCGGGGGGGGTGGGCCCTCCGGAGCACCGTACCGGAACGGTATCCGGTGCTCCGCGCTGGCTCCGGTACACTCGTACTGGGGCGTACCGCCTGCAACCCACCACTGGCTGAAGCCTATGTAAGATAGGCCATATATTACTGAATAGGACACATTTTCACAAGTTGAATTTTCAAGCATGAGAGTCTTAAAACAGGTTGTAGATTTGGAGGTGGAATTTGAGGGGGGGGAACTATCATGGACTTGGATTAGTACCTTTCACTTATTACCGTATTTTTCTGAGTATAAGACGGTCCTTTTTTCCCTCAAAAAGAGGCTGAAAATCTGGGTGCGTCTTATACACTGAATATAGCATTTTTTGCCTCCCCAAACCCCACCGCCTTCACCCAAATGGCCGTGCATAGCCTTTAGGAGGCTTTCAGAGTGCTCCTGGGGGCTGGGGAGGGCAGAAATGAGTGAAAAATGGGCCATTTTTTGCTCAATTTTGGCGCCCCCCCAGCCCCCAGGAGTACTCTATAAGCCTCCTAAAGGCTATGCAGCACCTTTTTTTTGACAAAAAACGGGCCATTTTTTGCTCGTTTTTTGGGGGGGCACCCCCCCAGGAGCACTCTCAAAGACTTCTAAAGGCTATTCATGCCCTTTTTTTGAAAGAAAAACGGGACGTTTTTGGGAGGTCTGCAGAGTGCAAAACCTTTTTTTAAAAAAATTGCCTCTTCAAAATCTTGGTGCGTCTTATACTCTGAAAAATACGGTACTTAAAGACTTCAGTGCTAGACTATTGCAACATACTTTAACTGCTCCCAGTGTTGAGTAACTGGAAGCTGTAGCTGGTACAGAGAGCAGAGGGCTGAATTCAAGGAAATAGGTGCATCAATATACTTCTATCAATGCAGATCCTGTCTTTTTTTCGGAGAGACCACTAAAAGCCATCTACAAAGTCACACTGAATTCTAACTGGAATTTCCTGGATTAGAATCTGGCTTCCCATTGGCTTTGCTTGTCAGAAGGTCGCAAAAAGAGATCACGTGCCCCGGGACACGGCAAAGGTCAGAAATATGAACCAGTTGCCAAGCATATGAATTTTGATCACATGATCATGGGGATGCTGGAAAGATAAATAACTGTGAAAACGGTAATAAGTCACTTTTTTCAGTGCCATTGTAACTAAATGAACTGCTGTAAGTCAAGCACTACCTGTATTAAATCCTAACAAGCCATAAGAGCACAATATTCTTTTCACTCAGGTTGCTCAAACTCATCTGGAGGGCACCAGATTGGAGAATTCTGTTTTCAAGGTTAAATCCTTAAGGAAGTCAAATTGTTCCCATATTTGCAAAGCTTTAGGCAAGCCATAGAGATTGCTTTTAATAGATAAGTTTTATCCTGCTCTTTTGATGTTATGTTATACATGTTATAAAACTAGGTTTATGCTATCCTTAATTGAGTTTTTTAACATTAATACGGCCTTGGCCAAAAAGGGAATTAATATTATAGTAACAGAAAAATGACAACTTAAAATGCATCTCAACAAGCAAGCAATGGTTCACTAAAACTTATGTCACAACAAATCTGCTCCTCCCCTTAAAGGTTGTCACAAGACCTCAGCTATATGGATTATTTACCCCCAAAAGAGGAGGAAACAGGGAGTCTCTTTGCATTTGGCTAGTCAGATGCTGAACATATTGAAGTTCTAACTAAAGTGCACCAGCTCCATTTGCTAGAAGAGAAATTTCTGGCTCTGGCAGAAATGGATAATAATTTGCCATTTCAGTCTTCTTAGTACCACTCTTTGTCTATCCCCCACCCCCACCCCCAAGCTCTCAGGGCAATTCTGTCTCATATTCCCACAATGCACAGGAAAGTTTGGCAGGCTTTATCGTTAATGGCCTACCTCCTGAGCTGCTCTACCCCGAATGTCTCCATGAGCTGCAATAAAAGTTAAGGAAAGAATGAGCAAGTCCTCCCAACGCAACTAACACCCTGGCTTAGAACCCTCCAGCTCTGCCCCACAAAGTCTCCCCAGTATGTCAATGTTGGGCAATTAACATTTTGTTTAAACTGACTGACATGAGAAAAAGAAAGGAAAAATACCCTGAGGTACAAAGCCTTTGCCCATGTAAATCAACCAGAAAATAAGCTTGATTTTTTAAACAAAGATGCAATGCAAGACAAATATAGTTTGATGGCCATTATAATTTGTATGTCTCAGATAAATAGAATAGACCTGTGATGGCGAACCTATGGCACGCGTGCCACAAGTGGCACACGGAGCCATTTGTCAGGGCACGCAAGGCGCTGCCCTGTCAGTTGGCCAGAGTGCATGCGTGCGATGGCCAGCTGAGTTCACCATTTTAAAAGCTATTTTTCGCCTTCCCCAGGCTCCAGAGGCTTTATAGGAGCCTGGGGAGGGCGAAAAGAGCCTCCCCCATCCCCCCGGAGGCTTCAGGGACCGTCCCTGAAGCCTTCGGAACGCTTAAAACCACCCTCTGAGCAAACCGGAAGTCACTTCCGTACAGTCCCTGAAGCCTCCGGAGGGCCTCCGGGGGGTCGGGGGAGGCTCTTTTCGCCCTCCCCAGGCTCCTCTAAAGCCCCTGGAGCCTGGGGAGGCCAAAAAAATAGTAAAAATGGGGGGGTCACGTGTTGTGCACGCATGCGCACTGGGGGGGTCGTGCGTTGCATTATGGGTGCGGCACGCCCGCACTCGACCCCCCAGCACTCCCCCCACTTGTGGCACGCGAGCCAAAAAAGGTTCGCCATCACTGGAATAGACAATAAAACATCATGGGACAATAGCTGGGCAGCACATCAAAAGTAGCAGCTATGCGCAAATCAAGCAGCTGAGCTAAGTGCAATGAATCTGTTTTCTGACCTAACATCCAAAACTCTCCCCTTCCAAAATATCAAGGAATGACTAAACATTTTCTACCAACACCCTGAGAAAAATAAAAACAAGTGTTGTAGCAAAATACTCTATTACCCTGTTTCCCTGAAAATAAGCCCTCCCCAGATAATAAGCCCTCCCTGAAAATATTGCAACACAGCAGCAGCCATGAGGTGACCAAGCTCGCTGCCCCCTGCACCTCAAAAATAAGACCTCCCCAAAAATAAAGCCAAGCACTTATTTTGGGGGTCAAAATAAGACTCTATCTTATTTCTGGGGAAACACAGTATTTTATTTGCAGCTTTATCAATGGATCAAAAGAGGATAGGCTCTAATCAGTTTCTACTAAGGACATAAATATATGTCCTTTATATGGGCAGCAGGGTGAACAATTTGAAATAAATTACCATGACCTGGTCCATATTTTCAATCAGTACGATTTAATATCCACTGCACACACAAAAAAGGTATGGTCATGAACCCCATTCTTTTTTCATCCTGCACTGTTTAGCCACTGAAGACTGAACAGACACTGCATCATAGGATTAACTGAAGGATACGGACTAAAAGATACATACAGAAGCAAGAAAGAAGAAACAAGAATGTAAAGTGATTATGTGAAGAAGGGGGCAAAGAACCAGAGAGTAGGTATATTCTACACCTAGAACTTATGGGAAATGGTAGTTAGTTAGTCCTAGCATTTTAAGAAATGGGCAGTACATCTAAGCAAGAGCTACAAAAGCAAGGGGATAACTATAGATGCAATTTTAGCAAAAGACAGATGCGAGGGGGACTAATGGATGATGCATCACCAAGCCAGCTACACAGCAAGGGAAGATCTGGCCTGAGCTCAACCACATCCAGGATTGAGCACTAGCCTAGTGTTCATGAACTCAAAGGATATTTACATCTTCTAGCGGAGTCTGCAGGCTCATCCCATTAGCCAGCGTGGTTACAAAATTCTAGGAGAGAGTAACAAGGGAAAGAATGTCAATTCAGAGCTCAATGGGAACTGATCCGAAGCCTGGATCATTTTAACAACTAAGATTTGGAGAGGGAGTAAGGCAAATAAAAAACTGTTAAAGTTGACCAACAAACAAGGAAGCAATTCTGGGATGTTTCTCTATGTGAGGGGTTAATGGTAGTTTCCTGCTAGGCTTGCCAATGGTATAAAAGAAAGAACAATTTCCAGAGCCAGAAACCAGCATTTAGAATTGCAACAATCCACCCAGAATCACATATGTGAGATGGGTGGCTGTATGAATTGAATAAATAACAGGACTGATAAATGCAAGTTTGGAGAGGAAGTCTTTAGTAGTATGTCCTCTATGGTAAAAATAGACTGGCACCCCACCTCCCCCAATAATGTACGCATTTTCTATTCAACCATATCAGTAAACAGAACTATAGCACACAGAGCAGGGTTGCCTCGTCACAAAGAGGCTTTTTATAGGATTATCACAATCCCATGCCAGGAATAGAAAAAAAGTCATCTGAAATGCCAGCAGAGTTGCTATGCCAAACATCAAGGTCTCAGTTATACACCTACCAAATGACAACTCTCCACCATCTATTCCCCCTCAGTATATTCAGATACAGCACTTCCAAGGGGGATTGGTAAACACAACTGTATTGGAAATAGCTACTGTATTTTTCGGAGTATAAAATGCACCGGATTATAAGATGCACCAAGATTTTGAAGAGACAATTAAAAAAAAAATTGCACTCTGCAGACCTCCCAAAAATGGCCCGTTTTTTGTGAAAACAGGCCTGGTTTTTGTCAAAGAAAAGGCATGAATAGCCTTTAGGAGGCTTGTACAGTGCGGGGGGGGGGGGGCGAAAACAGGCCCGTTTTTTGTCAAGAAAAAAGGGCATGCATAGCCTTTAGGAGCCTTATAGAGTGCTCCTGGGGGCTGGGGGGGGGGCAAAATTGAGCAAAAAACGGCCCATTTTTTGCTCATTTCTGCCATCCCCAGCCCCCAGGAGCACTCTGGAAGCCTCCTAAAGGCTATGCACGGCCATTTTGGTGAAGGGGGCGGGGTTTCGGGAGGCCAAAAATGCTGTAGTCAGTGTATAAGACGCAACCTGATTTTCTCCCTTTTTTGAGGGAAAAAGGTGCATCTTATACTCTGAAAAATATGGCACTTAAACATTCAGGTGAAACAGAATGCAAAAGTTGCATGTCTTACTTAAGAGATGCCTGGGAGTCATCCATTAGGTGATAGGGGCTCCCCATGCTACATTCCTGTTTGGGATCACCTTGTTCCCTACATCCTTAGTACTCTGCTTTTATAATTATTTCCATAATACTCTTATAAATTGTCAGCTGACATATATGCAGCAGTTATACCACAAGTTGTCAGTACTAGCCCACTCCTCAGAGGGTAAAACTAGGATTTCTTTTGGTAGCCTAGCGTGAGTTATCTGTGTGCCAAATTCAAGCATCATCACTACATGCTCCCTAGCTACAACTGCTCTTACATTTGGTTGAAGGACAATTAAGGCAACCAATTATCTGAGATAATAATTTTCTTTAACGAATGAAGGTGAAGGCGAAAATACATGTCCCAGGATGTTGCAGGATCCAATCTAGCCTAGAGAGACCTTCCCTGAAGATGGGCTCCAGTAATTGAAAAAGCTAGTAAGTCACTTATTAGGGTTAATCTAGAGTCCTACATCAAGCAAGGGATAAAGTGAGTGGCCTAAATCAGCTTTCAACTCATACATTTTCAAAGTACTCACCAGTACCAGTGGTGGGTTCCTGCCGGATCGCGCGCGCTCCCTTTTGGCGCTAAACCCGGATCGCGCGCTCCCTTTTGGCGCTAAACCCGGATCGCGCGCTCCCTTTTGGCGCTAAACCCGGATCGCGCGCTCCCTTTCGGCGCTAAACCTGGAAGTACGTTCTTGCCCCGCCCCTGGCGACGCGACGACGCTTGCCTGCGCTCCACCAGCTCGGCTGGGAACGGAGACGTTTCTCTGCTCAGCAATGTCTTCAGTGGAGTGGTGGCAGCCTGGCAGGCTGAGCCTGCGTCCCTTTCAGGCGCTCCGCTCCGCTGAGGAAACGTCTCCGTTCCCAGCCGAGCTGGTGGAGCGCAGGCAAGCGTCGTCGCGTCACCAGGGGCGGGGCAAGAACGTACTTCCGGGTTTAGCGCCGAAAGGGAGCGCGCGATCCGGGTTTAGCGCCGAAAGGGAGCGCGCGCGATCCGGTGCGATCCGGCAGGAACCCACCACTGACCAGTACACAATGTATGGTGAATGCCCAGATCAAGAAGCTTGGTCTAAATGGATCATTCCAATTAATTCTATGGGCTCTATGAAACCAAACACCGACGGGCAGGTGGGGTTGGGGAGCATCTAAAATGGAATGAGCTGGAAGATGGTAACAAGGAACCCTTCCCCACGGTCAACTATTGGGCCCCATCATTGCCATTCTAGGGAGAAAAGCAGCAAATGAAAAGGATTCCCTCAACAATTGTGTTTCTGTGACCATGTGAATAGGAGATTGGAGATACTTCAATTTCTCATTTAGGTATACAGTACATAATTCTTCCAACCTTTTTCAACCTCTGTCACCTGCCAATTTAAATAATTCATCCATTCCTCTTCAATCTTTTTCCAAAATTTGCAGCTCCCTGAAGTCTATACATTGACCTTTGATATCCAACATTCCTAAGTTTAGTTCCTACTCACCTTGAGCTTCACCTTTCACCCAAATCTTACCCCAGCCGCATCCAAACTTTCTCTGAAGACCCTGGAATCTTACCTGCCCTCAAAAAAGATCTTATACAAATCATAGCATATCAAAGCAGATCCTCCTCAAAATTTGCCCAAGTAAAATACTTGTGAGGTTTAGTCTCAAAAACGTCTTCCTGTCCTGAGTAAACCCACATAAAGTGTTTGGCTACCACAAGGTGCAAGAACCCTCCAAGCATAAGGGAACAATGAGCCAGAAGGCAATAACTCACCACAAGGCATCAGATATTTTAAGAACAGATTGGACATTACCATTTGTCTGAAATGGTATGTTTCCTGCCTGTGCAGGGGGTTAGACTAGAAGACCTCCAAGATCCCTTCACATTATGTTATTCTATATTCTAAATAGAAATGAGCCTCCTTAGGACAATGAGCACATTGGGCCTGTCAAAGTTAGAGAGGAACCAACCTGAGGGAAGCAATGGCATTAAGGCCCACCGTTTCCTTTCAGACAGAAAACGGGGCAAAATTAAAGAGAGAAGGGACAAAATCATGGTGGAAACAGGCACCATTTAAGTTTTTTTACAGGCAAATATGAAGTTCAAAAATGGGGGGGGGGGAGAACAGATGAGTTTGAGTTTGAGTTTTATTAAATTTATATACCGCCCCCCTCTCCCCGCAGGGACTCGGGGCGGTGTACAGACAGTACATATAAAACAACAAAGCAAGAACAACAAAACATTAGACAACCAACATAAACATACGGTCTGTAAAATACCCGAACTCATATCAAGTTAAAAACAGTCTAAAACCAAATTAAAACCCCAAAATTTACAATATTAAAAAGCCATCCAGGAAGGTCAGTAATAGATTGTACTTATGATTACGATTAGGCTAGGCCGGAACAGGTGGGTCTTGAGTTTCTTACGGAAGGAGCGGAGATCAACAGTAGTTCTAATGTCAGGGGGGAGTTCGTTCCAGAGGGTTGGGCCCATCACAGAGAAGATGAGACTGGGCGAAGGGGGTTGATCTGTGGGTTGATGCTGTATTTCCACGTGGAAAGGATTGGGCAATCCGTAATAGCCCATATTACGAGAACCAGCAAGGGTTGCCCAAAGAAGGAAACGCAAAGGCGCCAAGGAGGCAGCGGGACAGCCCGTCCAAAGCGCAGGAGCGTCGGCGAACAAAGAGTTCACTATCTGCGGCAGCTTCGGGGTCTTTTCCAGCAGAAGGGAGTGCAACGAAGGGGGGAGAGGGGGGGCTGCAGCACCTAAGAGTCGATGGAAAACCTAAACCATCCGGGAAGCAGGAACCCCACGCGGCCATGATTAAGGAGGACCCACTGCGGGGGCGGAGCTCAATGGGGCAAGGCTGCCATGCGGCTCCCATGAGGAAGGGGGCGGGGAGCGTGCGAGGTTTTCCGCGGAAAGGGGCGACAGCGAAAAAAATGGACCGCCATGGAGAAGAAAAAGGCGGGAATGGTATTTAAGAGGCCGCCAGAAGGGAGAAAGAGGTGAAAGGCAGCGAGGGGCATAAAGAGGGTCTCGGTCACTTAGGTGGCGGAGGGCAGATAGTCCCCAGGAGCCCCGTCAAGCCTGGCTTCGGAGGGGTCTAGGGTTGAGCAAGTTGAGTTCCTATCGCGTTATGAGGTTCTGGAAGAGACTCGTTGGGTGAAGGCTCAGGGCCCCTCAGAGGGGACCAAGGACAGCGTCCGGCTCCACCCTTGTTTCTCTCCCTCCGCCCCCCCTCACCTCCATGATACAGTTTGCAGCCTCCGCCATCTTGCGAATGAGACAGAAAGAGAACAGCTGGCCGAACTCCCCCAGCCTCGTTCAGTCGAGGGGTGGGAACTGGGTGTTCCATTGGGCGGCCTCGTCGTCACTCAAAAGGGAAGGGGAGGCGGGGAAGGGCAGTCCCACCTCCCAGGTTTTCATTGGTCGGTGGGGTATCCGTCAGCCCTCACGCTATTTCAAACCGTATTGGGCGCATTTAGAGCAGCGACCCCCAACCTTTTGGGCATTAGGGACCGGTTCCGTGGAGAGTAGTCCTCGCCAGGTCCGAAACAAAGCTCTCTAGACCGGCGGCCGGGGTGGCGGCCATCTTCAATGACCGCTCTGAAGTCGGGGCAAGTTTAGAGCAGGTGAAGGATCAGATGATGGAATGTGTGTCCAGATGAGGCTCTGGGGATCAGAGGAAGGGTCACATGTTGGGATAGGACCCAGGTGTGGATGGAATGGACATGAGAGAGAGGAATATGAATTCTGATAAAACATTTTCTCTTGTCTTCATTTCTTTGCCTTGACAATTAAGAACTTTGCTCCTTTCCTGTCTCTCTCTCACTGAAGAGGGAGGGGGGTCGCGGGGTAACTGCCTCAGATAAAACTGTTCTTTTATTCTGCTCTGCAATAGGAAGGGGGGCTGCACATTAACAGTGAGACAAAAGTTAGCACCTTAAAACCACTAGCCAGGATGTTAGGAACAAGAATAGCTCGCTTATAAGAAAAAACCCCAAACCCACATACAGGTGGCACACTTTGCAAGATACCCATGACCTGGGGTGAAAAACAAGTGACTTGAAATCCAAATAACCAATCAATCATCTGTTATGCATGCATTATTAGGGGAAGGGCAAAGGGTTGAACACAACCATCCCTTGACTATAAGAACTGTAAGATTCTACTCGTGGTCCTTATATCTTGGTACCAAACTAAAAGTATAATTCTATATCACACCTTGTGTCCGGTGACTTATTGTCTTCGACACCAAGCAAGAGCCCAGTTTTGGGGACAACACAGGAGTGGTGATTGGATGGAGTGTGGAGACTGGGAAGAAGGCTGGCCAACCCAAGGATAAATAAAAATCTTTAATTTGGAACTTAATTTTTTTTGTGTGTGTGATTTAAAGCAGCGGCTAAGTGGCACTTGAAAAACAAAGAGGGGAAAGGAAGAAAAAAAAGGTGACTGCCCAAGAAGATTGTGGCTAAAATATTTGGAATTTAAGCTTTTTTTTAAAAAAAAGGAAAGGAAAGACATGGAGAAAATAGAAAGACCTATATTGAATGGATTTGGAATGTTTGACTCTTGAAAATACTGACAATTTATCGATTTGACTGATTGGGGGATTGTAAATGCCATCTACTGGAGGGAAGAGAGTACAGCAACATCTGGCAATAAATAGCAGTGGAAAAATATACAGAGTACAGAACAGATACCGTAAGTGGAAAAGCTCTAAGGCAGCGATGGCGAAACTTTTTTGGCTCACGTGCCATAAGTGGGAGCGCACGGGGGTTGCGTGCGGGCGTGCCGCACCCATAATGCAATGCGTGACCCCCCCAGTGCGCATGTGCTTCCGGTTTGCTCGGAGGGTCGTTTTGAGTGCTCCAAAGGCCTCAGGGAAGCTCATGAAGCCTCCGGAGGGCCTCCGGGGGGGCGGGGGAGGCTCTTTTCACCCTCCCCAGGCTCCTATAAAGCCTCTGGAGCCTGGGGAGGGCGAAAAATAGCTTTAGAAAAGGGTGAACTTAGCTGGCCATCGCACGCATGCGCTCTGGCCAACTGACAGGGCAGCGCCTCGCGTGCCCTGACAAATGGCTCCGCGTGCCACAGGTTCGCCATCACTGCTCTAAGGAGTGTATAGCTTGTCTTGGTTGTTTTGACTTTGTTTTGCAACAACTGAGAAAGTTTTGGAATAGACTGATCTACCCTGGGATTGGATACTACAGCTGGAAAATTTGGAAATAAGAGAGACTCAAATGTGGTAAACTATTAAATATTAAAAACCTGTTAAACTTGTTAAATTTGAACATGGAATATGAGATGTTTGAAGAAATACTTGAAATGTTGAAAGATGCACGGTCAACACTAAAAGGTACCGTGTTTCCCTGAAAATAAGACAGGGCCTTATTTTCTTTTGACCCACAACATATGGCTTGGGCCTTATTATCAGGGGAGGGCTTATTGTTTTGGGGTTGCCGGGCGGCTGCGCTCTTGCAAGCAGGCTCCTGAAGAGCCGGGCACAGCCTCAGGGGTGAAGCAGCCATGAGGTGACCACACTCACGAGCAGCCACCCGGCAAACCCCCTCTCCAGCCGGGCAGAGCACCATTCACTGACCTAGGGGGTATCCCTAAGGCACCAAGGCACGTGGTGCTCTGCCCGCCCCCCAGCTCCCGCGGCTTGGCACATTCGGGATACCCTCTAGATGAGTGCATGGAGCTCTGCCCAGCTGGAGAGGGTGGTTGCATGAGCGCCTGTTCAGCCCCCAGCTCGCATGCCTCCCCACCTCACCATGCCCTGGCCCAGCTCTCCCTGCAGGGCCAGGGCACAGCCACCACCGCGCTCCGAGCATAACTTCTTCTCTGGCTTCCAAACTCCACAAATCGGCTTCCGATTCTTCCAGCAGCAGCCGCTCTAGGAGTGCGCTCTATGGTTGTGGTCCGGCTGCCATAGGGCCCACTACCATAGAGCGCACTCCTAGAGCGGCCGCTGCTGGAAGAATCGGAAGCCAAGTTCCAGAGAGGGGTTTGCTGGGCGGCTGCTCATGAGCATGGTCACCTCTTCGGGAGCCCGCTCGCAAGGGAGCAGCCGCCCGGCAACTCCCCCCTCCAGCCAGGCAGAGCACCACTCCCCAACCTAGCGGTATCCCGAAGGCACCAAGCAACGTGAACGCCTTCCCCCCCTTCCCCAGGCTCCCGTGGCTTGGTGCCTTCGGGGTACCGCTAGGTCGGTGAGTGGTGCTCTGCCTGGCCAGAGCGGGGGGTTGTCCAGGGGGCTTATTTTCGGGGGGGGGTGTCTTTTATTTTTGCCTACACGAAAAATGTGGCAAGGCCTTAGTTTCAGGACAGGTCGTATTTTCGGGGAAACATGGTACTAAAGAACCAGAAGAAGCATTGAAATATATAGAACAGGAGGTTGGAGAAGAACTGATAAAGGGAAATAGGAAAGAGAGGCAAAAGACTAATAGGGTGGGAAAAATCTGGAAATAAAAGTCAGCTAGGCAATCATACTGAGATTTATAGAGATACAAAAAGAGCAGAGAGAGAAAAAGGAAAATACTATCCAAGAAAAGAACAACCTAAAAGTAAAGAGAAATAGTGGGAAGCAAAAAAGAGGAACCCAAGGGAGGGTTACTTAAATAAATCACAGAAGAATGATAGGGGAAAGCCAGAAGATATACAAAAGGAAAAAAAAGAAGAAAAAGGGAATCTATGAGTAGGAGACAGAAGGAGAAAAAGAAAGCTGAAGAAAAATAGAACATTAAAGAGAGCAAGAGATGAGTTGAGACAAAATGGTTAGGAAAGGAGGAAGATAAAAAAGAGAGATATTGGTAGAAAATGAAATACGTGGATATTGTTGATGATACATAGCTAAATAAGATATTGTTAAGTGTGGATAACCAATTAAGTGAAATGCCTGTTACATTAAAATGGAATTTGATGATATATGCTGCATACAGAAACTAGAAATAACAAATGAAATGATAAAGTTGGTATACTTTTTATGAAAGGGCGAAAAATAATTTTATTTCTTTGTTAAGAAAAATTTAAATTCAAGATGGTAATTTGGAAAGAAAATGTGGGTCTGAAATTAGAAATGATGTGTTGTAAAATAATTTATGTATAGGAGAAAATGTACAAAGGGGGTAAAACCTACAAACACTTTGTTTGTAAAGAGGTTTTAAAGTTTGTAACAAAAAAGTAAAAAAAAATATGCTAAAAAAAATACAATTAATTTTTCTGTGGCCCACCAAATTTTTTCTCGCATACCACCAGTTGGTGACCACTGCCTTAAACCACTTGGAGAGAAGCTGTGGAAGTCACAACTGTCCTGCCAGTTCTTTTTGCAGGAGCAGGACTGTGGAGTTTCTGCCCAAGTGAAGGCATCCTACAGAGTTTTAAAACATCTTCTCCCTCAAAGTAAAAGGAACATTCTCCATCTCCAGGCCATCTCCACAATGTGTCTTATAAGATGAAATGATACTGTTGTGGAAATTGAAGACTCAAAGACCAGCTCTTTGCAATGCAAGAAAGTTTATTGCGCAGGTTCAAACAGCTAAAATAGCATATGGGGGTTTGAACCCCGAACAGTCTCAAACAACAATCTTATATAGTCATTTTGACGTAAGCATATACGCAGGCATACATTTGCTAAATTGATAAAAGGAGAAATGGAAAAGTACAGAAAGAGCCGAGAATAAAAATACGTCAAGGAACATTTAACATCTGCGAGACAAACACGGGACTATCCCCTGTCCTAGACAGATAACAGGATACACCCCTCATGGTCTGTCTGAACATACAGATAAAAATATAAATGTTATGCCTCATTGATCTTACCCTGCCTCTGTCTGGAAATATCTTTTTCCTTGACCAGTCTTTTGCAATGTTATAATGAACCAAAGTCTGAACCAAGATTCAGGGCCTGTCTTCCCGATTCAGGGCCTGTCTTCCCTCCTTCCTTAATCCCCCCTTTGTGACTCATCTGAGTTTCCCAGAAGAGTCACATATTCTTCCAACTCTATTGTAGGTCTTAAGTTCTCATATTCTAGCACAGCCATCACCTGAGCAGTTGCCTTTCTTTCTGCTAATAAAGACAGACTATTAGAGATGGTTCGAACAAAAATTGGCAATACACAAGGAAGTATCACACATCCCGCTGCAATCAACCCAATCAAAGCAACTATGGCCTGTAATCCTGGAAGCTTGGGAAACCATCCCCCAAACACCTCCTTCAGATTAAATCCTCGCCATATTTGAGTGGGATTATGTGTAAGTTGTCTAATTTCTGTAGTCAGCTGTTTTACCACCTTCCCTGTTTCATCGATTTGGAGGCAGCAGTTGGACAAATTAAACTTTCCACACACCCCTCCTTCTTTAGCCAAGAGGTAGTCTAGGGCCAATCTATTCTGATACACAGCAGTTCTTATCTTATCAGTGGCTTCCGACAAAACATTAAGTGCTTTGTCTATTCTTACCCCTGCCAGATCCAGAACTGCCTGTAACCGAATGATTCTGTTTAACATGTATATAGGGGTGTGGTACCCCCATGATCCATCTTCTGCCCATGTTGCTCTTCCATATGTACACACTATGCGTTCACTAGTCCATTTCTCATCCTCCTTATCATAAGCAGAATATTCTTTACAAGGGAAGTCTGTGAACACAGTTTGCACTTCCCTCTTTGCTCTCAATCCTACTTGTTCATATAAGGGGACTCCTAATATTTGTTTTGATTGAATTGGTAACAAAAAGAAGGATGGTTTTATCCAACCTAAGACACACGAACCTGACCAATTAAAAGGGAGTTGCTCATAAGCTAGTTTTCCACATATCCAATACATGTCTTTAGGAGCTACCCATTCATCAGCCGTCCGGGATGAGTTCAGGTAACCTAGATATGTTCTATTAAAATGTTCAGGTTTTGTGGCATTACCTGGTGATGTCCATTGGTTATACTTTTCATTCCAAATTCCTAAGCAAATAAGTTCTCCTACATAATGTGTACCATTTCTAGCAAAACAGTTTCTTCCTACAAGATTAGTGGTGAGTGTCCAGACAATACCTGTACGCTGTTCCCTCTTTGTAATATTTCCTGCCTTGGAAAGATTATTATAGATCAATGGATGAGCCTCCAGCGCCTCCCATGGCCATTGTTCCCCCATATTAGTTCCTCCACACACAAAACAATTCTTGACTGTAAGGGTTTTAGCTACTTCTTCGGCAAGCTCTACAAAAAGATTATTGGCTTTTGCGCTTATTAAAAGGGGAGTTTCTAATTTCCGTAGATTATCGTAAACCGACCATCCCAGGGATTTTACTTCACCTTCAAATACTTTCTCCACCTTTATAGTAAGATACGTTTTTGGATCTGATCCTGTGCCATCTATTCCAAATCCATAACTTACTACAGCAGGATGCCTTCGGTCCACTTCTAACTCTACTACATTTCCACTGCTTCTTCTAAAGGAAGTAATATACTTACAGCCCTTATAACCCCCTCCAGTATAATCACAGATGCACTTCCAGCCAGAACATTGGGTGTTTCCAGCACAGGGGAGCCATTGGTTTGGGTTGCCATAAGCCCAATTCAAGTTAGCGGAACACAAATATTTATGGTTTGCTTGGTAGGCTGTTACCCAAGACTCGTCTCCACAGGTGGAACCCCATCCTTTGCTCAGGGCGATACATGCATCAAAGCTTATTCTTAAGGGGTCTTTTCCTCTTTCTAACTTTAGAGTATAATTGAGAAAATACAACTTCCCGTCACCTTCAGGGGTATTACGGGAGCCATATTTAGCCAATCCAGCATATATGGTCACATTCAATCGTATGGGAGTACTAGGGTTATAACAAATAATTTTTCCATCATGGTTGCACAAACTATACATGGTTTGGTTATGTATGCAATTGACAAGCTGAGGCTTACAGTTTCTAGGTGATTGTGTGTGGTAGACTAAAGTGTTAAGAATGGTTCTCCCTACTTGTGCCTTTGTAATACAAAGAGAACAGGTGTCAGGGGCCTCGGTGGAGTGAGGTGCCCGTCTAGGTGCTTCTCTTGGTGTAACATGAGATTTTGGTGCACGTGTTTGTGGGAAAAGTCTTTTTACGTGTGCTTTGGTGGGTGTTTGACGAGGGGGTGGACAGTGATTCAATGAGCCTTTGCAATCCTGATAACATAGTACCCCTTCTGTTCCATTACATCTTTTGTATATACTTAGACCTCTTCTCCCGGATCGAGCACAAGTGGTTAAGTCAAACCTGGTACATGTTTTTGGTTTCTCCAAACGATAGAAGATGGCTCCATCATTTAAACATTGAGTACAGGGTCCTTCCCCTAAAGGCCATTTTTCCCCAACACTTCGCTGTTTCCTTCTCTCCTTTATGCGGCTATGTTGTAAGGTACATATCCCTTTCCATCCAGGTTTTAACTGATTGATATGAGTAACCCGTTCCCAACCCCGAAATATTGGATCCCCACAGTCTAATATAATAGGAGGCCTTTCCACTCGATATGAAGCATAGCTACACATTCCCTTTCTGAGCACATAGCCTACGTACTTGCAGAGGAAATGGTTTGTGTACTTCCGAGCTAGACAGGCTTCCTTGACTAGTTGATCAAATGCATGGGGGGCTTGACAAGGGTGAGGTAAGATTTCATTCCAGCAACCTGGTGTAAAGACAAGAGGAGGATAGCCCCGGCACTGTCCATTGCCTATTACATAAGACTGGACAATACCTGGACGTTCCTCAGGTCTATTCCACTGTCCTAGATTTTGCACGCACACCGAATTACCTAACACCCTTGTAAATAAAACACTTACCCCCAACCAACCAAATGCACAAGTTAACCTCATCCTCCGTTGTATCCGGGTTGTCTGCTTCTTCCTGACGCATCTGGATGGTTTGATTTACAGTAGGACAAGGTTTAAGTGTACAATAATATTTGTTATCTTTTTGACCTATGTATGGTGATAATGCGTCCTCTATAATTTTTACATCACATTCAATTCCACAATGTGAGTATGCAATACAATCAATACAATGTGTACAGCAACAACACCCACACTTACAATCACAAAACCAACACATATAGACTTATCCTATTTGGTTATATAATAAGCATATGTTAATAATATGTATGCTATACTAAGTATTACTTATCCAATCTTCACCCGTGCGTTGAAAAGTCAGCTTCCAGGGGTGACTTTAGCAGGGGTTTCTTCTTTCCTCCAGGAACTCAAGCCACGTGATCTGTTGTTGGCCCTCAGGAGTTGGAGTGGGCAAGGGAATCAGAGGATCCACAGGCTTTGGAATACCACAAAATCGCTCACGACAGTAGTAGAATAATACTATCATTAGTGATCCTATTGCTAATATCCAAAGTCCCCACACCCAGGCTTCAAACATGAGTCCATACCAATCTTCAGCCGTGCTTGGGAGACAGCTTCCGGGTTGTGGTCCCTGCAGGGCTAGGTCCTCTTCTTCCGCCTTCTCAACACAACCTGGGTACACTTAACCTATTTATATACATAACACAAGTGATTTAAGCACGTTTGAATGTCATTTTGGTAGGATTTCGGTGGTCCACTGAAACGCTCCAGCCTACGTCCGCAGCCTTAACCCTCGTCCAATGAATCCAGGCCTTGGACTCTGCTATTTTCACTGCCAAGGGTGACACCATTATGACCATATATGGACCTTTCCATCTCCCTTCCAACTGTTCCTTCTTCCAATGCTTTACCCACACATTATCTCCTGGCTTAAATGGGTGACATTTAGTCACTAGTGGTGGGGGGTTTTGCTCTTGAACATAATTTCGGAGTTTCTCAACTTGCTTGTTTAATTCTTGCACCATCTCCATATTCCAAACACCCCCCTTATGTCCCAAATCAGGCCACCCCGCCAAGTTTCTTCTCAACAATGTAGGTGGACGCCCAAACATTAACTCATAAGGTGACAGTTTATGTTGGCGTCGGGGAGAACACCTGACAGCATACAAAGCCAATGGAAGGGCATCAGTCCATTTCAAATGACATTCCGCACAGATTTTAATGATCCTTTCTTTAAGGGTTCTGTTCATTCTTTCAGCCATCGATCCCGATTCAGGGTGATTTGCACTATGGAACCTCCACTTGATCCCCACTGCGTTAGCCACCGCCTGGTTAATGTGATGGACAAACTCAGGCCCATTATCTGATGAGATATGGGATGGAAGTCCGAACCTAGGGATTATCTCTTTAAGGAGCAGTCTAGCCACTTCTCTAGCTTGTTTTGTTTTTGTGGGAAAAGCCTCTGGCCATCCGGTATACATATCAACCATAACCAACATTGCTTTATAAGGGCCACATCTTGGCATGTCTGTAAAATCAATCATCAAATAATCCATTGGGAGATAAGACACCGGGATGGTTCCAGGGGGCAAGAGTGGTCCCTGCCTCGGATTCACCTTAGCACATATAATACATTTGGCCACAACTTTCGCTGCTATTCCAGCCAGTCCATTAATGAAATAATCCCTACTCAGGGCGGTTTCTAAGGCAGTTTTCCCCATATGAGTAGTTTCATGTGATAGCTGGACCAATGTCCATGCTACTGACGTCGGCACATATATTCTTTTATCTGGCATCACATACCAACCTTCTTTTATACTAGCATGTAAATCATGAGTGGCCTTAATACACTCCTGTTGAGTGTATGTTGGCTTTATTTCTGGTGGAATCACTCCTAAATCCATTGCCACATGAATTGCTAAATCAGGAGTAGGGCCCGCTCGCTTGGCTGCTTCTCTGGCTTCCAAATCTGCTAGTCGATTTCCCTGGGCTATCCTATCGTCCCCCCTCTGGTGGCCTTTACAATGCATAACAGAAACCTTTGCAGGTTTATGTACTGCATCGATGAGGCGACTAATCAAATGTCCATGCTGGACATACTTCCCTGCAGAATCTCGAAAACCCCTTTCCTTATAAACTGCTCCATGAGCATGTAAGGTCAGGAAAGCGTACTTGCTATCAGTCCACACATTCAAAGTCTCTTTCTCTGCTCTTTCTAAAGCTCTTGTTAATGCCCACAATTCTGCCACCTGAGCACTCCACTTCCCTCCTATCGGTCCGCTTTCTACAACACCTTCATCATCCACAATCGCATATCCGGCCACACGTTTCCCCTCATGCATGTAACTAGAGCCATCTGTATACCAATAAAGTTTTGCATCTGTCAAAGGGATATCAGATAAATCGGGACGAGTTGAATACACTGTCTCTAATACTTGCAAACAATCATGTTCCTTTTCAGTTTCTGTGGGCAACAATGTAGCTGGATTCAATCTATTGGAAACTATCAACTGTACTTGAGGATTCTCGATCAACATGGCTTGATACTTAGTCAATCTCTGGTTACTAATCCATAAATGTCCCTTATTATCTAATACTGACTGTACAGCATGTGGGGTGTGCACATTGATAGGACAAGAAAATGTTAGTTTGTTACAATCCTGTAACAACTCAGCAATTGCAGCCAAAACCTTCAGGCAGTGCGGCCATCCTTTGGCCACTCCATCCAATTGTTTGGATAGGTAGGCAACAGGTTGTTGCCACCTTCCAAGTTTCTGAGTGAGTACTCCTAGAGCCATATTTTTGCTGGTATCCACATACAAATTAAAAGGTTTCCTCAAATTAGGCAACGCTAAAGCAGGTGCAGAAGAGCTATTTTAATACTTCTAAAAGCATTTTTCTGTTCTCCTTCCCAAAGGAAAGGATCTACATTTGCTCCTTTGGTAGATGTATATAGAGGTGCTGCTATCAGAGCAAAGTTAGGGATCCAAATTCTACAAAAACTTGCTAAGCCAAGAAATCCCCTAAGTTGTCTTCTGTTTTTGGGTTCTGCTATTGTTAAAATTGCTTCTTTTCGTTCTGGTCCTAGCGATCTGCGTCCTTGTTCAATATCATAGCCTAAATATCTCACTTTCTCTTTTACCAACTGCGCTTTCAGTCTGGATACTCTATAACCACAATCTAATAACAAATCCAACAACCTTTTGGTATTCTCCCAACAAGTATCCTCACATTGTCCTGTCACCAACACATCATCCACATATTGTAAAACCACATCTCCTTCTTGTCTGGGAACAAAGTAGAGCAGATCCTTGGCCAAAGCAGTTCCAAATAGGGTGGGTGAGTTTTTGAACCCTTGTGGTAATCGAGTCCAAGTGAATTGCATCTTAACTCCTGTTCCTGGGTTTTCCCATTGAAAGGCAAATAATGGCTGACTAACCGGGTGAATGGGTATTGTGAAAAACGCATCTTTTAAATCTATGACTGAAAACCACCTAGCTTCCGGAGGGATCAAACTCAAAAGCGTGTAAGGGTTTGGTACCACCGGGTGTAGGGTCACAGTCATACTATTCACGAGCCTCAAATCCTGAACCGGCCGATAGGAGCCATCCGGCTTCCTAATAGGAATGATCGGGGTGTTCCAAGGAGACTGAATCGGTACTAATATACCTGCTTTCAAGTACTTCAATATACTTTTATATATGGCGAGTACGACTTCCCTGGAATATGGGCGATACTGTCCAATTTGCACAGGCATAGCAGTAGGTTTTAAATCTACAATAACGGGAGGATGGTGGGCTGCAAAACCCGGAGGATTGTCCTCTGCCCATAATTCCGGTACATCGAATTCTCTCCATTTTTCATCCGATTCCTGCCCCCCAACAACATCCAGTACCATTACCCTCCATGTGGCTTCAGACCGGTGTCTTACAGACACCCGCTGACACCCTTCATCAAATGAAATCGTAGCCCCTAATTTGCTAAGCAGATCCCTTCCCAACAAAGGAATGGGGCATTCAGGAATATACAAAAACTCATGTTCAATTTCAGATCCATTCAATACACACTTCACTGGTTTCAAAACCTCACGTCCCACCACCTTTCCTGAAATCCCCTTCACTTGTAATTTGTATGGTCCAGGTGACGTGACTGGTTGATTTACTACCGATCTCCCTGCTCCTGTGTCTACCAAAAATGTGGTTTGTTGACCCCCAATTTGCATAGTAACCAAAGGCTCGGGTGGGGCCTCCCCTAAGCCAGGTCCCCGTCAATCTGTCCATCCTGTTTCTGCCAATCCAATTCCTTCCACCCTGTTCTCTCTCTCTGCATTCACATATCCTCTGCCTCTCACACCTCTGCCTCTCCCTCTGCCAGGGAATCTTCCAGACACCATTCCTCCTCTTCCTCCTTGGCCGTATGTTTGCCTCTCAGAGTCCTGTCTATTTCCTGGTCTATCCCCTAAACCTCTTCCCCTCATCATCTTTCTGGGACATTCTCTCTGCCAATGTCCTTCTCCTTTACAAAATGCACATTGGTTGGGTCCCAATCCAGGGCCCCTCTGCAGTGCCACTGCCAACAATTCTGTCTTTTTCTGCATCCTAACATCTCTTTCCTTCTTCTCAACTTTGTCTCTATTCACATACACTTTTCTCGCAATCTCCAACAACTCAGTAGTATTTTTACCCAATGCTCCTTCCAATCTTTGTAACTTCCTTCTAATATCCTCATAACTTTGGGCTATGAAGCGCTCATTCAACATTCGCACATTGTCTGGGGCTCTGGGGTCTACTTGAGTATACAACTGGTAGGCTTCAATCAACCTTTGCAGGAAACTCTCAGGACTTTCATCTGGCTTCTGCATCACTAAAGATGGTTTAGACATATTAACAGGGGGTTTTCCCGCCATTCGGAGTGCCCTTACTGTCAAATTCTGATAGTCCTTGAGTCTATCCATATGTGTATTATCCCGGGTGGACCAATGCGGGTCTTCCTCGGGTGCCTTTTCTGACAATTCCTGTTGTAAATTTGGAACATTTGGCGACTGTTCCTGAATGCACTTTCTAACTGCTGTCTTCCACTTTTCCCTCTCTTCTGGGGTTAATAAGGTATTTAGAAGTTGTTGGATATCATTCCAGGTTGGATTATGAGTTTGCATAATTGTCTGGAATAAATCCGCCATCTCTGTAGGTTTTTCACTCAACGGACCATAATGTTGTTTCCAATTCAATAAATCAGTTGTTGTAAAAGGGACATACTGAAACATAGGCACAATTTGCATCTGCCCGTGAGCTCCCGGCACTTGTTGGTCCGTTTGTCTCAAGGGAGCAAGGAATTCCTTCCTCGCTTCTGTTTCCTCTCTAGCCGTAACAGACCGCGTTTTCATTTTAACAACTTCCTCCTTATCTTCTAACCCCCCTTCTCCCCCTTCTTCACTGACAGACATTTCTCCACTAAGTTCTGCTTTTTTCTCACCATCTGCCACTTTTTGTTTTCTACGGACTATAGGTTCCCCCCCCGCTGCCAAAGCAACTTGATGTTGTGCATATAATTGAGGTGGGGATGGCGCATATGGTGGGGGTCTTATACTAACATCATCTTCATCCTCACTCAATATTTTCTTTTCATTCTCTGTCTTTCTTTCAACCTTTGGAACATTTCTCGGCTTCTCTTTGTCACAGATGTTTTTAGTTATCTTGTTCTTATTTCCTCCCTGTCTACTTAGACACAGTTTCACCATTTCTGCCTGACATTGTAACAATTTATCACTTCTATCAAGGACTGCGTTACGCCACTGGTCTATATAAGGATATTGGTTAGGATATTTCTCCTCATTTTGGTTAACCACATCCCACAGCCTTTGTATAATCTGTTCTCTAAACGTCCCATAAGACGGCCACCCAACCCCTAGATGAGGCCATTCACTTTCGCATAAGAACCTCAATCTTTGTTTGGTGATTTTGGGATAGGGAAACGTGTATTTGACCTGATTGAAATACTCATCAAAACCTTCCAACATGCATTCCAACGGGGTGTTGGGAACGCTTGACTTTCCACCCATCTCTAACCACACAACTACCGACCCTTAGTCTCGGATGCACATACGACCACTAAAGGGAACTGCGGTAGTAACCACCCACACAGCCTGACACGGAGTTCTTTAGGGTCGACGCCCCGACTCCAGGGGGGTAATTAGTCCCCCTCTTCTATCTTCAAATGAGATAGGTACTTCACAAAGTTAACATATACTCGCCTGAAAAGTCTTCACACACGTCCTGGCCAGGAAAAGAGGTCAGACCTTCTTTCTTGCATTCAAGGGTTCTTGGACTAGGTTTTCCAGCACCGTCGATCCCACAGGAGGCCGCTACCTTTTCCTGGAGATAAGTTTTCCCCACGGCGCCTTGGAAGTCGGGAGTGGCCTCCCCTGGATCCGAAGGGTGAAACCTGCCCTCAGCGAAATTTCGCCTCGTCTAAGAGTCCCATCTGGATGGTGCCATGTTGTTGTGGAAATTGAAGACTCAAAGACCAGCTCTTTGCAATGCAAGAAAGTTTATTGCGCAGGTTCAAACAGCTAAAATAGCATATGGGGGTTTGAACCCCGAACAGTCTCAAACAACAATCTTATATAGTCATTTTGACGTAAGCATATACGCAGGCATACATTTGCTAAATTGATAAAAGGAGAAATGGAAAAGTACAGAAAGAGCTGAGAATAAAAATACGTCAAGGAACATTTAACATCTGCGAGACAAACACGGGACTATCCCCTGTCCTAGACAGATAACAGGATACACCCCTCATGGTCTGTCTGAACATACAGATAAAAATATAAATGTTATGCCTCATTGATCTCACCCTGCCTCTGTCTGGAAATATCTTTTTCCTTGACCAGTCTTTTGCAATGTTATAATGAACCAAAGTCTGAACCAAGATTCAGGGCCTGTCTTCCCAATTCAGGGCCTGTCTTCCCTCCTTCCTTAATGCCAAGAGACACCAGATCCCCATGAACTAAATTAAAGGAAACTGGAATTACATTTGTCACATTCCCGCCTCTCATTTTTCTATTTTGATTTATAATCCTGTTTTATGAAAACATCTTGAATCAATCTCTCTCAGCCTACCTTACCACATAAGAATTTTGCTAAGATAAAATGAAGGGAACTGGGGCATTCTTAATTTAGCCTTTCTTGGTGTGCTGTAGGTAAGTCAGGTTTCATTATAGTATGTAGAATAGAATAGCTTCCAACCAAAGGACAAAGCTCACGATTATGTGGAAAATTGGCTTGGTGCTTTTGAAGGCTGAAAATGGAAATGAAAAAATAAAATAATCTCATGCAACTAAATCTCAATTATAAATCCTCTGGTGCATAAAACCCCATGCATGGGGCCACAGCCCTTATAAGTAAGCTATCTGTAGTGTTTCTTTCTTCCACATTTTCCCCCGTAGAAACTTGCCCTTTCAGTGGCTGTTTTGAAACCTGTAAATTTTGCCTTTTGAATGAAGCTAGCATGTATAGGTGAATAACAGACACAGAATATAACTAAATCAGGCAAATGTTATGGTATCTCTTTATTACTTCTCATTCATGGCCTTGGGATAAGCAGAGGTAAAATAGTACCTAAATACAGGTATTCCTCATCTTAAAACCACAATTGGTTGGTTGTCAGACTCCCATGGGGCCATGCAGGGGCAACTCTGTAGGCTGTCTCCCAGGCTTGCTTGACTTGCTGAGTGATGATGTAATCTTCCCAGGTGCCATGTGGTGAGATGGGTGGAAGGCTAACCCTACCTTTGTTATGTAGAATAGACTGGTCCAGGCACCAATGGCCCATTGACAAAGGGGGAGGGGGGGAGGGAGGAAGCTCCAGGGAGCTACTTTGTCTTTAAAAACATGTTTCTCCCTTTTCTCATCCAGGGGAATATAATATTCTGTCTTTTTAATATTTCCTAGGACAGTGATGGCTAAACTTTTCCTGAGCGAGTGTCCAAAGCGTGTGCGCACACGCCCGAATGTGCGTGTATATGTGCGCACCCAAACCCCCAAAATGCAATGCGCACGTGTCCCCCCTGCATGCCCCCCACCCTCCCATGCATGCTCATGCCCCCTACATGCCCCGCCCCAGCATGCATGCACAGCAGAGACCAGCTGGACAGTGGGAGGCACATGCGCATGCGTGGCAGAGCTGGACCAGGGCAACAGCTCGCGTGCCATCAGAGAGGGTGCTGCGTGCCACCTCTGGCACACGTGCCATAGGTTCACCATCATGGTCCTAGGATATTTCATTCCTCTAGGAGAGGGGTGGGTGCTAACTTCCTGCACAGTTTTCAAGCATACAAATGTAAATCATA
Source organism: Natrix helvetica (assembly GCF_964273705.1). NCBI lineage: Eukaryota > Metazoa > Chordata > Lepidosauria > Squamata > Natricidae > Natrix > Natrix helvetica. The sequence continues at coordinate 43,868,221 of NC_138555.1, forward strand.
TGACCATGGGGATGCTGCAACTTATCAGTGTGGAAAATTGTCATACGTCCCTTTTTCAGTGCTGTTGTAACTTCAAACGGTCACTAAGTGAACTGTTGTAAGTCGAGGACTACCTGTACTTCCCATCTACCATGTTTACTTTTTACCTCTGGATCTCACCGTGCATTCATATCTCACCACCTTCTTTTTTTGTTTTGGCATCCCTTTCGATTTCCCTTGCACCGAAAGCAATTTCCAGAAAGCCTCAATACTCCCCTGCCCTCGCGATACTTATCCTTTAAGTCCTTGTAACAACCTCCTGGGCGTGGCTTTGGGATCTGCGGGGTGGGGGTGGGGGGCAGCTTCATTGTCATTAGTGTACCCTCACAACACCACCTCCCCCGGGCAATTGAGAGCCACAAACTTGGTCTCCCCAAATCTGAGATTTTCCCCATCCCCCCCCCCACTCCTCTTTCGTGCCACCCCTTAAAGAAACTTTTGTTTGCTTGTTCTTTCCTTTGCACGTCACCCTTTCCAAATAAGGGACCCAGTGTGTAAAACGGGGATGGGAGCCATCGTTTCTTTTAGCCCATTGTCTTAAAGAGTTGCTTTTAATGCTATAGCATTTCCTTGCTGCCTCCAGGAATCTTAGTCTCCTGGCTAACTTCCAAATGAACCCCTTTTGGAAATCTCCAGGACATAAATCTGTTGCAGCCTCCCCCATGGCAGGCGATTTCCACCATCTTACTCTGTTCCTTCCCTCAGCTGTTGTTGCAACTGTATCTATCTATCTATCTATCTATCTATCTATCTATCTATCTATCTATCTATCTATCTATCTATCTATCTATCTATCTATCTATAATACAATACAATATAATACAATACAATAGCAGAGTTGGAAGGGACCTTGGAGGTCTTCTAGTCCAACCCCCTGCCTAGGCAGGAAACCCTATACCGTTTCAGACAAATGGCTATCCAACATCTTCTTAAAGACTTCCAGTGTTGGGGCATTCACAACTTCTGGAGGCAAGCTGTTCCACTGATGAATTGTTCTAACTGTCAGGAAATTTCTCCTCAGTTCTAAGTTGCTTCTCTCCTTGATTAGTTTCCACCCATTGCTTCTTGTTCTACCCTCAGGTGCCTTGGAGAATAGTTTGACTCCCTCTTCTCTGTGGCAACCCCTGAGATATTGGAACACTGCTGTCATGTCTCCCCTAGTCCTTTTCATTAAGCTAGACATACACAGTTCCTGCAACCGTTCTTCATATGTTTTAGTCTCCAGTCCCCTAACCATCTTTGTTGCTCTTCTCTGCACTCTTTCTAGAGTCTCCACATATTTTCTACATCATGGCGACCAAAACTGATTGCAGTATTCCAAATGTGGCCTTACCAAGGCATTATAAAGTGGTATTAACACTTCACGTGATCTTGATTCTATCCCTCTGTTTATGTAGCCTAGAAGTGTGTTGGCTTTTTTGGCAGCTACTGCACACTGCTGGCTCATATTTAAATGGTTGTCCACTAGTACTCCAAGATCCCTCTCACAGTTACTACTGTTGAGCAAGGTACCACCTATACCAGTGATGGCGAACCTTTTTCGCCTCGGGTGCCAAAAGCACATACGTGCGCGCTATCACACGAACTCGAGTGCCGACCCACATAACGTAATGTCCCCGCTCACCTGTGTGGACCGTGCATTTTTGCACAAGGCTTCCTCGCCACTCTCTGCTCTGGCTGCTTCCCCTTGGATAACACCCAGTGAGGGGAGAAGTTGCTCTGCCACTAACGGGCAGAGATTGGGGTGGGGGTGGGGGGATGCTCAAGTGTGCTTCTGTGTCAAAAAACCTTCCCTTATCATTCTCCCGTGTAAAGATTGGGCCCTTTTTACAATGGGAGGTGTGAGTCCAGTTGCTAAATTCTCCCCTTCTATTAAAGAGGATCCTGGGCACTACAGTCAATAGACAAATGATGAAGAGAGCTGCTGGCACAGGGGAAAGAAAAGCAGCAAGAAAAGAAGAAAAAGCAGCTTTTTCCCCTCAAGGTGGCTGCGCTGTTTCCCCCCCTCCCCTGTGCTAGCATAGAGGATCCTGCCTGGTTGCTGCAATCCAAAGAGAAATGAGGAAGAGAGCTATCTGCATGAGGGAAAGACAAGCAGCAAGGAAATAAGGAAAAACAGCTTTTTTCCCTCAAGGTGGCTGCTCTGTTTCCCCTCCTCCCCCTTGCTAGCACAGAGGATCCTGCCTGGTCACTGCAGTCCAAAGGGAAATGAGGAAGAGACCAATCTGCATGAGGGAAAGACAAGTAGCAAGGAAATAAGGAAAAGCAGCTTTTCCCCCCTCAAGGTGGCTGCTCTGTTGCCCTTTTCTCCATTTCAGCACCACTCCATGGAGCCTGCCCCACCCCCCATCGCCCAGGTCCTCGCTTCTCCCAAGCATTTCTTTGCCTATTTAATTTCCCCTCCGTAGCATTTTTCCATCGTGTTTCTTGCCGTTTTGGACAGGAAAACAAAGTTTGTGGGACTAAAAAAAACTCCTTTCAATCAATCAATTCCAACTTTGCGAGATCTCTTCCCCCTCCCCAAGTTGCAATTGATTGAAGTTTTTTTTTAGTCCCACAAACTTTGTTTCTCTGCACATGATGGCAAGAAACGCGATGGAGCTGGAAATCAGGTAGGCAAAGAAATGTTTGGGAGAAGCGAGGACCTGGGCGATAGTGGGTGGGGCAACCTCGATGCCCTAGTACTGAAATGGAGAAAAGGGCAACAGCAGCCACGTTGAGTGAAAGAAGCCTCTTTTCTTCTTTCCTTACTGCTTGTCTTTCCCCCCTGCTGGCAGCTCTCTCATTTCCCTGTGGATTCAAGCGATCGGGCAGGATCCTTTTTAGTAGCAGGGGGGAGGGGGGAACAGAGCAGCCAGCACGGGGGAAAGACAAGCGGCAAGAAAAGAGGCTTCTTTCACTCGTGCTGGCAGCTCTCTCATTTCCCTGTGGATTCAAGCGATCGGGCAGGATCCTTTTTAGTAGCAGGGGGGAGGGGGGAACACAGCAGGCAGCACGAGTGAAAGAAGCCTCTTTCCTTGCCGCTTGTCTCCCCCGTGCTGGCAGCTCTCTCATTTCCCTGTGGATTCAAGCGATCGGGCAGGATCCTTTTTAGTAGCAGGGGGGAGGGGGGAACAGAGCAGCCAGCACGAGTGAAAGAAGCCTCTTTCCTTGCCGCTTGTCTCCCCCGTGCTGGCAGCTCTCTCATTTCCCTGTGGATTCAAGCGATCGGGCAGGATCCTTTTTAGTAGCAGGGGGGAGGGGGGAACAGAGCAGCCAGCACGGGGGAAAGACAAGCGGCAAGAAAAGAGGCTTCTTTCACTCGTGCTGGCAGCTCTCTCATTTCCCTGTGGATTCAAGCGATCGGGCAGGATCCTTTTTAGTAGCAGGGGGGAGGGGGGAACAGAGCAGCCAGCACGAGTGAAAGAAGCCTCTTTCCTTGCCGCTTGTCTTTCCCCGTTCCGGCAGCTCTCTTTGCATTGGGCTGTTTTTCGCCCTTTGGAGGCTTCAGGGAATCCTCCGGAGATTAAAGAAAACTATCGAAAATCAGCTGGCCAGCGGGTGCATGCACACTGGAGCTGACAGGGCAATGCCTCGCGTGCCCTCAGAAGTGGCTCCGCGTGCCGCCTGTGGCACGCGTGCCATAGGTTCGCCATCACGGACCTATACTGTACCTGTGCATTTCGTTTTTGTTGCCTAAATGTAGAACCTTACTCTTTTCACCATTGAATTTCATTTTATTAGATAGTGCCCAATGTTCAAGTTTGTCAAAATCCTTCTGTATCTTTAGCCTATGTTCTGGAGTGTTGACTATTCCTGGCAGCTTAGTGTCATCTGCAAATTTGATCAGTTCCCCATTTATTCCCTCATCCAAATCATTGATGGAGATGTTAAAGAGTACTGGGCCCAAAACAGAGCCTTGGGGTACTCTACTGCATACTTCCCTCCATGAAGATGCAGTTCCATTGAGGACTACACGTTGAGTGCGGTTGGTCAGCCAGTTACGAATCCATCTGGTGGTGATGCTGTCTAACCCACATTCTTCTACTTTATCCAGTAGTAGGTTATTATTATTATTATTATTTATTAGATTTCTAGACTGCCCCCTCTCCCCGAAGGGACTCGGGGCGGTGTACAGGTACAAATTAAAACCATACAATCAATAATACATGTAACTAAAATCGAATTAAATATACCCCTATACACATTTATAAGAATTAAAAACTTAACCTTAAAAGCCAAATCACAAAATTTAAAAGTACAAACTGAGGTGGGAGAGCTAGAATTAGGCCAGGCCGGCTAGATGAAACAGGTGGGTTTTGAGTTTCTGGCGGAAGGAGCGGAGGTCCGTAGTCGTTCTAATGTCAGGGGGAAGGTCATTCCAGAGGCAGGATACGATCCCGCAAGTAACTAGGTCCTGTGCCATGGAGCGCTTTGAAGATGATAATCAACACCTTGAAACGCACCCGAAAAGCCACAGGTAGCCAGTGCAGCCCGTGCAGGAGAGGTGTTACGTGGGAGTATCTAGAGACTCCCAGAACCGCCCGCGCGGCCGCATTCTGAACCAACTGCAGCCTTCGGGCGCATCTCAAGGGGAGCCCCATGTAGAGAGTGTTACAGTAGTCTAGCCGGGAGTCCCTTCGGGGAGAGGGGGCGGTCTAGAAATCAAATTAATTAATTAATGGTTCCAGACGGAGCTTGGGCCACTGCCTGTAACCCTGACCCGCGCCCGGATGGAGGACCTGGTGGTCGCATGGAATAGTGCGGTGGCCGGGGCCTTGAACCGGGTTGCGCCCTTGCGGCCTCTCCGGTGGCAGCGAACCACCCTGGCCCCTTGGTTTACTGAGGAGCTGAGGGTGATGAAGCGCCACAAGAGACGCCTAGAGAGCAGATGGAGATCCTCTCGCGCCGAATCTGACCGAACACAGGTAAGAGCCCATTTACGGACCTACCTTGTAGCACTAAGGGTGGCTAAACGTCGATACTATGCCACTCTTATTGCGTCCGCAGAAAACCGCCCTGCCGCCCTGTTTCGGGTGACCCGCTCCCTCCTTTCACAGAGGCCGCGGGAAGCCCCTTTGCAGGGTAGGGCAGAGGAATTTGGGGAATATCTGCAGGATAAAATCGCTCAGATCCGGAGCGAATGGGTTTCCTTGAGTGATCTCGGGGAGACACCGGAGGGGAGTCTTGAGGTACCATGCTGGGAGGAGTTTGACTCTGTTGCCGCCGAGGATATGGACAGGTTACGCGGGCGACTGCGGGCCACCACATGTTTATTGGACCCGTGTCCCTCCTGGCTTGTACTGGCAGCCTGGGAGGTTACACGAGACTGGCTCTTGGGACTAGTGAACGCCTCGCTGAGGGAGGGGTTCCTACCAACCGTCTTGAAAGAGGCGGTGGTGAGGCCCCTACTTAAGGGGCCTTCTCTGGACCCAGTAGAGTTAGCCAATTATCGTCCTGTCTCCAACCTTCCCTTTTTAGCGAAGGTTGTTGAGAGTGTGGTGGCGCAACAGTTCCCTCGACACCTGGAGGAAATTGTTTATCTAGACCCGCGCCAGTCCGGTTTCCGGCCCGGGCACAGCACTGAGACGGCTTTGGTCGCGTTGGTGGATGATCTCTGGAGGGCGAAAGATGGGGGTTGTTCCTCCATCCTAGTCCTATTAGATCTCTCAGCAGCTTTCGATACCATCGACCATGGTATCTTATTGCGTCGGCTGGAGAGGATGGGGGTGGGGGGCACCGTGTTGCGGTGGTTCTCCTCCTTCCTCTCCGGTCGGACGCAATGTGTGTTGACGGGGGAGCAGAGGTCGACCCTGAGGCCGCTCACGTGTGGGGTGCCGCAGGGGTCGGTCCTCTCACCTCTCCTGTTCAACACATACATGAAACCGCTGGGTGAGATCATTCGAGGTTGCGGGGTTGAGTGCCATCTGTATGCAGATGACACTCAGTTATACATCTCTACCCCAAACCATGCCAACGAAGCCGTAGAGGTGATGTCCCGTTGTCTGGAAGCCGTCCGGGTCTGGATGGGGGACAACAGACTCAAGCTCAACGCTTCCAAGACGTAGTGGCTGTGGCTACCGGAGCCCCGCTTTAGCCAGTTTGCTCCATCTCTGGCCATGGGGGGGAACAACTACCCCCGGTGGATAGGGCACGCAATTTGGGTGTCCTCCTAGACTCCCGGCTGTCGCTGGATGATCATGTGACGGCCGTGGCTGGGAGGGCGTTCCACCAGGTGCGCCTGGTGCACCAATTGCACCCCCTACTAGAGCGGGACACCCTTCCCACAGTCACTCAGGCCCTGGTGACTTCCCGTCTTGATTACTGCAATGCTCTCTACATGGGGCTCCCCTTGAGATGCACCCGAAGGCTCCAGTTGGTTCAGAATGCAGCCGCGCAGACAATTATGGGGAGTACCAGGTACTCCCATGTAACACCACTTCTGCGCGAGCTGCACTGGCTGCCTGTGGCTTTTCGAGTGCGTTTCAAGGTGTTGATTGTCATCTTCAAAGCGCTTCATGGCTCGGGACCTAGTTATTTGCGAGATCGCATTCTACCCCATACATCCCTACGACCAATCCGCTCACACAGGGAGGGTCTCCTCCGGGTACGCTCCGCTAGACAATGCGGGCGGGCGGTGCCCAGGAGTAGGGCCTTCTCTGTGATGGGCCCAACCCTCTGGAATGAACTCCCCCCTGATATTAGAACTACTGTTGATCTCCGCTCCTTCCGTAAGAAACTCAAGACCCACCTGTTCCGACTAGCTGGCCTGGCCTAATTGTAATCACAAGTACAATCTATTACTGACCTTCCTGGATGGCTTTTTAGTATTGTAAATTTTGGGGTTTTAATTTGGTTTTAGACCGTTTTTAACTAGAAATGAGTTCGGGCATTATACAGACCGTATGTTTATGTTGGTTGTCTAATGTTTTGTTGTTCCTGCTTTGTTGTTTTATATGTACTATCTGTACACCGCCCTGAGTCCCTGCGGGGAGGGGGGGGCGGTATATAAATTTAATAAAACTCAAACTCAAACTAAGCGCATGAGTGACTGTGCGAAGGGCGTCCCGGTCCAATAGGGGACGCAACTGGTGCACCAGACGAACCTGGTGAAACGCCCCCCTCGCCACGGCTGTCATGTGGTCGTCCATTGACAGCCGGGCATCTAGAAGGATGCCCAAATTGCGTACCCGATCCACGGGGGCCAGATGTTCGCCCCCAATGGCCAGTGATGGAATCAGGTGGTTGAACGGGGGCGCCGGTAGCCACAGCCACTCAGTCTTTGACGGGTTGAGTTTGAGTCTGTTACTTCCCATCCAGATCCGTACGGCTTCCAGACACCGGGACATCACTTCGACGGCATCGTTGGGGTGGTCTGGGGTAGAGATGTACAACTGGGTGTCATCCGGGTACAGATGGTAATCTACCCCATACCCACATATGATCTCGCCGAGTGGCTTCATATATGCATTGAACAGGAGAGGCGAGAGGACCGAACCTTGTGGCACCCCACAAGTGAGCGGCCTCCAGGTCGACCTCTGCCTCCCTGCCAATACAAATTGCGCTCGACCAGAGAGGTAGGAGGAGAACCATCGCAAAACGGTGCCCCTCACCCCCAGCCCCTCCAGTCTACGCAATAGGATACCATGATCGATGGTATCAAAAGCCGCCGAGAGGTCTAATAGGACCAGGATGGAGGAACAACCCCCATCTCTGGCCCTCCAGAGATCATCCTCCAACGCGACCAATGCCATCTCCGTGCTGTGGACGGGCCGGAAACCGGACTGGCGCGGGTCCAGATAATCAGTTTCCTCCAAGTGGCGTGGAAACTGTTGTGCCACCACACTCTCTACAACCTTCGCCAGAAAGCAAAGGTTGGAGACGGGACGGTAGTTGACTAACAAAGCTGGGTCCAGGGAAGGCTTCTTGAGCAGGGGCCTCACCACCGCCTCTTTCAGGGCGGCCGGCAGGAACCCCTCACTCAAAGAAGCGTTGACTAACTCCTGGAGCCAGCCACGTGTGACCTCCCAGGATGCCAGTACAAGCCAGAAGGGACACGGGTCCAATAAACATGTGGTAGCTCGGAGTCGCCTACGCAACCTGTCCATATCGTCGGAAGCAACAGAGTCAAACTCCTCCCAGGATGGAACCTCAAGACCCGCCTCCGACGTCCCTTCCAGAGCACTAGTGGGGACCAACTCGCTTCGAATCTGAGCGATTTTGTCCTGCAGATAGTCCCCAAATTCCTCTGCTCTACCCTGCAAAGGGGCCTCCCGCAGCCTCTGTTGAAGGAGGGAGCGGGTAACCCCAAACAGGGCGGCAAGGCGGTTATCTGCGGACGCAATGAGAGTGGCACAATACTGACGCTTGGCCACTCTTAACGCCACAAGGTAGGTCCGTAAATGGGCTCTCACCTGTGTACGGTCAGATTCAGAGCGAGACGATCTCCACCTGCTCTCTAGGCGTCTCTTGTGGTGCTTCATCACCCTCAGCTCCTCGGTAAACCAAGGAGCCTGGGTGGTTCGCTGCCGCAAGAGAGGTCTATCTTATCAAATGCCTTACTGAAGTCCAAGTAAACTATATCGATGGCATTCCTCTGGTCCACTAATTTTGTCACTTTGTCAAAGAATGCAATAAGATTAGTCTGGCATGATCTGTTTTTGACAAACCCATGTTGGCTTTTGGCTATTACTTTGTTTACTTCTAGGTGTTCGCTAATTCGTTTACTTGTTTACTTCTAGGTGTTCGCTAATTCGTTGCTTGATTATCTTTTTCAGAATCTTTCCTGGTATTGAGGTCAGCCTTATAGGTCTGTAGTTTCCTGGATCTATTATTTTTCCTTTTTTGAAGATGGGAACAACATCTTTTCCAGTCCTCTGGCAGTTCCCCGGTGCTCCAGGATCTCTGAACGATATAGTTCCGTGGTTCTGAGATCTCATCTCCCAGTTCCTTCAGAACCCTGGGGTGTAATCTGTTGTGGCCCAGCAGGAGCCGTTGGAGCTGCCACCAGACTCCGACAGCGAGGGTCCCTATGAGTCGGCTCAGGAGGAGGTGGAGGACCTTGGACAGGGTTCGGACTCCAAACAGGGTGCAGAGAGCTTGGTTGGCCACCAGGAGGCGCCTGAGCCTTGGACCAGTGGAGAGGAGACAAGGAAGTGTGATCTGGACATCAGCAGTGAGTTGTTTCTGGATGCTCGCCACCGGAGAGCTAATAGGCGTAAGGAACAGTTGCGCAGTTACAGGATGTAATTGTACTCAGCTGGTGGTAATTAGGCTTCTGTCCAGACTATAAAAGGACTGCTTGTGCAAACGCCCCTTTTTCAGAAGTCAATGCATGAACTAATGTGGGAGAACAGTCTTGTGAGCGTGGCAGGCTGGATTGCTGCTAATGCTTATCAGTACCGGGTTGTTGCTAAGGCTTATCTGTGTTGGTTTACTGCCAAGGACCTGTCTGTCTGTCAATAAATCTTGTAAAGTATCTTTGGCTCAGAGTGTTTTGGTGTGGACGAACGGGGGGGGGGGGGTCAGAACAGATTGACTTCTGCCCCAAACGAAGCTCCATTAAGCTGCAATGGAGCAACTACATGCTGAGAATGCCCTCTTGGCACAACAATTGGCTTTGTTGACTGGGCAAATAGCCCAGCTCCAGGGGCTTGCTAACACCCCCCCCCCCCCCGCCAGCCAAGGAGGAAATATCCAGTGGCTACTCCAGACAAGTTTGATGGCAAACAAGCTATGTTTGCAGCATTCTTCGGACAATGCCAGCTGTTTATCAGCTTGAGAGCGGAGGACTTTCCCACTGACCGGACAAAAGTGGTATTTATTATCAGCTTGCTCTCAGGCACAGCAGCTCGTTGGTCTACTCCGTTGCTATCTCAGCTTAGCCCTAGTCAAATGAAGGAATAGAGATGGACCCAGCCAAAGTACAAGCCGTCTTAGGCTGGCAACCCCCTCGCACCCGCAGACAGCTACAAAGCTTCCTAGGGTTCACGAACCTTTACATGCAATTCATCCCCTCCTTTGCGAAAATTGCCAAACCCTTAACAGACCTCTTGAAGACAGGGAGCCCATGAATGAAACCTCATCCGGGACAACCCCTACAGTGGGACCTAACCTGCCAAGAGGCGTTCGAAAGACTAAAAGAAATGTTTGCAAAGGAGCCGGTGCTGAAGCATCCTGACCCCAAGCAACCCTTCGTGATCCAGACAGATCAAATCAAATCAAATCAAATTTTATTTGATTAGCCGCAACCCTCTCCCGAAGGACTCGGGGCGGCGTACAGTCAAAAAGATAAAATACACATAGGACACACATACATACGAAAAAACAAGGACAATTACATTTGTGCATGGAGGAGAGTAGACCTGCAAGTGAAAGACAATAAACACAGCTAAAAACACAGTTAAAACACAGTTTAAAATCCCCTAAATAAAATTGCTGAATTAAAAACCCCTCAGGAGCGTAACGAAGTTATGGTTGGGCCAGGCCAGATATTTGAAAAAGGTGGGTCTTGAGCTTAACACGGAAGGAGCGGAGGTCTGTAGTGGTCCTAATATCCGGGGGGAGGTCATTCCACAGGGCTGGGCCCGCCACAGAGAAGGCTCTGCTCCTAGGCGCCGCCCCATGACATTGTCTAGTGGACGGCACCTGGAGAAGTCCCTCTCTGTGCGAGCGAATAGGTCGTAGGGATGTATGGGGCAGAATACGGTCCCGGAGGTAACTAGGTCCTGAGCCATGGAGCGCTTTAAAGATCGTAATCAAAACCTTGAAACGCACTCGATAGACCACAGGAAGCCAGTGCAGCTCGCGCAGGTGTGGTGTCACGTGGGAGTACCTGGTGCTCCCCATAATCACCCGCGCGGCCGCATTCTGGACCAACTGTAGTCTCCGAGTGCATTTCAAGGGAAGCCCCATGTAGAGAGCGTTACAGTAGTCCAGGCGAGACGTTACCAGCGCATGGGTGACTGTGCGTAGAGCGTCCCGGTCCAATAGGGGGCGCAATTGGCGCACCAGGCGAACCTGATGGAACGCCCCCCTGGCCACAGCTGTCACATGTTCATCCATGGACAGCTTGGCATCCAGGAGGACGCCCAAATTGCGCGCCCGCTCCACGGGGGCAAGTTGAATGCCCCCAATGGCCAGAGATGGAATTATCTGGTTGAACCGGGGAGCCGGAACCCACAGCCACTCCGTCTTGGAAGGGTTGAGCCTGAGTCGGTTGTCATCCATCCAGACCCGTACGGCTTCCACACACCGGGACATCACTTCGACGGCCTCGTTGGGGTGGTTCGGGGTGGCCGAATGGGGATGCCAGCGACATTGCAGTGGGAGCAGTGCTACTCCAAAGAAACAACCAAGGAAATTTACAACCCTGCGCTTACACCTCCCGCAAGCTCACAGACACAGAGAGACGATGGGCCGCGTGGGAAAAGGAGGCTTTTGCAGTGAGATGGGCACTGCTGACCTGGAGACACCTGTTGGAAGGGAGCCAGAAACCGTTCGAAGTCTGGACTTACCACAAAAATCTGGAGGCGCTTAGGACCCCACGGAAACTATCACCTAAACAAGTCCGATGGGCTCAATACTTCAACCATTTTGATTTTGTGTTAAAGCACATTCCAGGGGAGAGGAACTTTCTAGCTGAAGCCCTCTCCCGCATGCCTCAGTACAAGTGTGAATGGGAGCACATAGTGGATGCCATCATTCCCTCTACTCAAGCAGCTACCCAAGTGACCAGGCGGCAACGCCATGACCGGCAAAACCAACCATCAAGCGACCTAACCACGAGGCTAAAAACCGAACTGCTAGCAGACCCCTAGTTCCAAAACAACCAACACATCTTGATGAAAAGAAATGACCTTGCATGGAAGGGGATGAAACTCTACGTCCCAGAATCCCTATGTACCCTAATTCTCCAGAGGAGCCACAACGCCAAACCGACAGGCCACTTTGGGTTCCTAAAGACTTTACACTTAGGCCGAAGACAATTCTGGTGGCCTGGCATAAAGAAAGATGTGCATAGTTACGTGAAAAGTTGCACCATCTGCGCCACAATGAAGAGACAACCGAGAAAACCCCCCGGACTGCTGCAAACAGTAGCAGAGCCAACGACACCGTGGGAGGAGATCACAATGGACTTTATAGTACAGTTGCCAAAAAGTGGGGGAAACACAGTGATTTGGACTGTAATAGACCTGTTCTCTAAACAGGCACACTTCATACCCTGCAGCGGACTACCCTCGGCTCACAAGCTGGCTAAACTGTTCGTGAAGCATATCTACCGACTGCATGGAGTACCTCAAAGAATTATTTCAGACAGAGGGGTCCAGTTCACGGCTATGTTCTGGAGGGAGTTCCTGTGGTCCATTGGGTCATCTCAGGGTCTTAGTTCAGCTTTTCATCCGAGCACCAATGGGGCAGGAGAGAGACTGAATGCCATGATAGAGCAATACCTAAGGTGCTACGTGAACTATCAGCAATCCAATTGGGCAGACCTTTTATACTTTGCTGAGGTCGTGTACGATAATGCTGTTCACAGTAGCACAGGACTCACGCCGTTCAAAATAGTGAGCAGTATGGACTTCGTCCCAATGCCTGAGTATCCAAGGGATCCCTCCTCCTCAGTTAGCTTGACTGATTGGATGTCGATGCTGAAAGCAACCTGGGAAAATGTCAAAAAAGCACTGACTAAAGCGGCACCAACTTATAAGAAACAGGCAGATAAACACCAGGCTCCGCAACGGCCATTCCGGGTGGGAGAGAAGGCTTACCTCTCCAGAAAATATTTGAGATTAAAACTGCCTAGCAAGAAACGGGGGCCCAAAGTTTATGGGACCATTCCCCATAGTAAAGATCATCAACCCAGTCACAGTGCAATTGAAACTGCCTCGATTGCTGGGGAAGATACACCTGGCATTTCATAGTAGCCTCTTAAAACCCGTGATCGGATCCACTCTGAGACCACTACCCCGGGAGCCCCCGGGCCCTGTGGTCATAGGGGGCCAAACCCATTATGAAGTTCAACGAGTCCTTGATTCGAGGTGGCACAGGAGACAACTTCAATACTTAATCAAGAGGAAGGGCTACCCCTTATCGGAGGCATCTTGGGTAAAAAGTAGGAATATCCAGGCTGATCACCTTATAGCAAAATTCCATGCAGAAAATCCAGGCAAGCCTGGGGGAGGAACGCATCCCTAAGTTGTACACCTGTACTCAAATTGCTTTGTTTTACACAGGTCGCTTTCGGGAAGTGAGGGGAGCCGGATGTCAACTTGTAAAGCGTTGCCATTACTATTATCAGATTGACATTCGAGGGAGGATTCTTTTTTTTTTTACGGGCAAAGACCAGCAATACACATTAGTTTTTACAATATGTTAAAAAGTACTGACATTAAGATATAATTAAAAAGTATTGATGTTAAAAGTGGAAAATAGCATACATGTTCTCAGATTGTTCAGATCACACCCTAGTTTACCTGGGTGCAACACTGTTAAGTATAGGAGTAAATACAATGGTCCAAAGATTGTTAGAGATATGTCCAGATAATTGGCACAAGATGACAACTATACTTCTGTAGCCAATTTTTTTCTTATGGACATTGCAGCAGCACAGAACTTTGCCACTGCATACGTGGTAACTGGGTTAGTGTCCTGGAGGAGAAAGCCTAGATAAAAATTGTCTGCCCTCCCTGGCAATCTCTCTAATAAGGGGAGAATATGTGCAGACCTACAAGCTCTGTATAGCTTGCAGTGTAATAGAACATGTGAATTAACTTCCACTTCTCCTTTACCACATATACAAACCCGTTCTGCTATAGGTGTTCTCTTATACCTGCCCTGGAGGAGTGCTGAAGGAAGAATGTTAAATCTGGCTCTGAAGAAAGCTATTCTTTGTTTTGGGAAGATCAGGTCATTTAGATATCTTGCTGGTTCCCACACACCCTGTTTAATTCTGTCCCTACTGTGGAGAGACAACCTATTTAGTTCTTCTTGGAACTCCATGTCCTTCATTCTTTTTTTTCTTTTTTTTTGAACAAAAATTTTATTGGTTTTACAAAATTTTCAGGAAAAACGGTAGTGGAAAGGGGTACAAATTATGGCAGCTACATTGTGAGAGAATGGCACCCCCCCGACTCTCATAGTTTTCACTTGTTAATACATTAATACATTAAGTAAAATACTACTTAACAATTTTTGACAGCATATTTTACCTTATATCTTCCAGTATTTTCAATCTATTTTATATCCAACAGAAAAATTCCCTGTATCAGCAATTGCAGTGTTTTTCTAGCTCACTTTTGTGATCTAAGTTTTCTCGATGCTGCCTCTTCCCCCCCCCCCCCCCAGCAAGGCTCTGGCACCTCCCATGTCCTGTGTGTCCTGTGTAGTATCAACAGCTTTATCTAGGAGAGCATTGTTTTTTTCCACGAAGGCCTCCACCTCCGTGATTGTATTAATTCTAACTCTGCCACCCTCCCAGAATATCAACATCCCTTCTGGCAGAAGCCATCGAAACCAAACCCCTTTTTCAAATAGTTTTTTCGCTAAAAACGAATATTTTTTTCTTTTATCTCTGACTTTCTTTGGGATTTGTTTCAAGATGACTATCTCTCTCTCCTTGTATTTTAACGTTTGCCCCCTTTGCGCACTCAGAATCTCATCTGTTGTAGTCTTTCTAAGAAATTTAATGTGAACCTCTCTTGGAACATTATGTGTTCTAGCATAAGCTGAATTGACTCTATAGATCAGGTCAATATCCCACCCCAACTGCTGTTTGTCTTTTTTGATGTATTCAGCGAGTAAGTTTGTCATAATCTCCCTCAAAACTTCATTATCAGCCTCAATTACATTTTGAAATCTAAGGAAAAAAGACATCCTTTCAAATTCTATTTTTATCTGGTGGTTCTCAAGTTCTTGGTTTCCTCTCTGGACCCCCCTCACCTCCCTTCTCATCTCAGCCGTCCCCTCCTCCAAAAGTTCCAGTCTCTGTGAATTTTGAGCCATTCGGTTTTGGTTCTCTCTGAGTTGTTCATTCATTTCTTTCAGTTGATTTTTCAATTCCTCCTGCCCCTTTAAAATCTTTTGAAGCATCTGCTGGGTTAGGTCCTCCTCAGGGGGTTTTTGTAGTAAAGATGTTAATGTCTGTTGTCCACTGGGGCTGGACGTTGAAGATGTTAGGGCAGAGCCAGCAAAGCCTGGTTTCCCAGGTGGGGGTCTTTTCGGTGCCATCTTAATGAAGAAGAACTCAGCGGTGTCTGTGTCCACAAAGTAGAATGGCAGTAATGAGCAGAGGGTAGCCGAGAGGGATCACGAGGCAGGGAGTCCAGACAATAGTAGAGACCTTTTCTATAGTTCAAATCCAGACAATAAAATCCATCAGTCCAAGTCCAAGGTACAATATTTCAAGAGATATTTCTGGGTGTCACGGAGACAAAGACAAAATGCCAGCAATTTCTGTGGGTGGAGTCAAATCTCAAAGAGCATAAAGACAATGGAAGTGTGCCATCTTGCCTTGCCAGCACGGGATCAAAAGGCAGCAAACTGAAAGTTTTCAAAAGTTTTCAAAAGAAACAGATAATCACTTCTCTTTCACAATTGCAACAGGGTATTCACCTTCTTGCTTGCTATGAGTGTGATTTCATTTTAAAACTCTCCCCCCTCTCCTCCAGGGGCAGAGAGCAATCCAAAGCCGCCCATCCAAGGGGGGGGGGAATCCCCCTCCCTCCAGTCACACTTCCCAAAAGCCGATTGAAAGTTTTTTAGAACGCTGTCAATCCTTCACCAAACAATCAAAGAAGGGAGTCGGGGGGGGGGGGTGTTCCATCTCACCACCTCGCAGCTGCAGCCTTCATTCTATTAATTACTGCTTGCTTTGCTTGATCAAAGCCTAGGGACATTAAGAATAACAGTGAGAGCCCATAAGAGCCCAGTTTGTGATCAATTGCCTGTTTCCAGGGGGAGGGGAAATTGTCAGTCAACACTAGTGGGGACAGTCCCTCTGGAAAGAAATGCATTTTAAGCCAATGAATGATCATCATCTTCCAGGCTCTTACCTGAATTTGAGGAATGCCTGTCTCAATTCTTTTTTTTTTTTGAAGAATTTTATTGGTTTTTAAGAATTTATGGGGAAAGGTAAAAGGGTACATAGAAAATTTTGGCAGCTCCCGTGCTAGTGGTAGAAATCCCTCCAAATCTCACAATTTTTACAATGTTAAAGACAACGTATAAAAGATAAGCAAAAACAGAATCTTGTTCTACATTATATCAACCATGTGTTCAATCATCTCTTTTTGTCACTTTCTAGTATATCAACAATTAGAATAATATTTCAAATGCATTTATTTTTGTGACCTGAGCCTTTTCGCTATTGCTCCCTCCTCCCTGTCCCCAGATGGCGCCACATCCTCTCCCTCCTTCATATCTTGTACATTACTATCTTTTTCACTACCTCCCATATTTTCGTCCTCTAGGAGAGAACTGTGTTTTTTAATGAAGGCTTCTGCCTCCCCCAGTGTATAATTCTAACCCTGTTTCCCTCCCAAAAGATCAGCATTCCCTCTGGCAATAACCATCTAAACCAAATTCCTTTATTATATAATTTCTTTGATAAGGAGGAGTACTTCCTCCTTCTCTCTCTTATTTTTTTCGGAATTTGCTTAAGAATGGTAATTTCTTTGTCTTTATATTTTAGTGGTCCCCCCCCTTTGAGCCCCTAGCACAGTGATGGCGAACCTTTTTTGGCTCGCGTGCCACAAGTGGGGGGAGTGCTGGGGGGTCAAGTGCGGGCGTGCCGCACCCATAATGCAACGCACGACCCCCCCAGTGCGCATGCGTGCACAACGCGTGACCCCCCCATTTTTACTATTTTTTTGGCCTCCCCAGGCTCCAGGGGCTTTAGAGGAGCCTGGGGAGGGCGAAAAGAGCCTCCCCCGGCCCTCCGGAGGCTTCAGGGACTGTACGGAAGTGACTTCCGGTTTGCTCAGAGGGTGGTTTTAAGCGTTCCGAAGGCTTCAGGGACGGTCCCTGAAGCCTCCGGGGGGATGGGGGAGGCTCTTTTCGCCCTCCCCAGGCTCCTATAAAGCCTCTGGAGCCTGGGGAAGGCGAAAAATAGCTTTTAAAAAGGTGAACTCAGCTGGCCAGCGCGTGCATGCGCGCTGGCCAGCTGACAGGGCAGCGCCTTGCGTGCCCTGACAAATGGCTCCGTGTGCCACTTGTGGCACGCGTGCCATAGGTTCGCCATCACGGCCCTAGCACTTCATCCCTCGTGGTCCTCCTAAGAAATTTAACATGTACCTCCCTAGGAACATTATGTATTCTAGCATATGCTGAATTAATCCTGTAAACCAGATCCATATCCCACCACAACTGTTCTTTGTCTCTCTTAATATATTCTGCTAAAATTGTACTCATAATTTCCTTAAGGTCTTCATTTTCTGTCTCTGGTAGGTTCTGGAATCTGAGAAAAAAGGACATTGTTTCAAGTTCTTTTTTTGCCATAAAATTTTCCAATTCTAAATTCCCCTTCCGGACTGCCTTAGCCTCCTCCCCTAGCCCAGCCGCTCCCTCCTCCAACACCTTAATTCTTTGTTTGTTTTCTGATATATGGTGTTGTACACCTCTGAGTTCTTCTTTGAGATCTGACACCTCCTTTTTCAACTCATTTTGACCCCTCATAATTTCCTGAAACATTTGGGTAACGGATAAGTCTTTTGAGCTCTCTCCAGCCCCTTCTTGCTGTAACAATGAAGTAATTTTCGTCTGGTGCATACTTGGGCTGGAGGTGGCAGATGTGGGAGCCGAGAATGACTTGCCCGTTGGTGGTTTTTTGGGCCCCATTTTTCTGAGTTCAGAGATGGTATAATTCTTTTACAAAAGAAATGGCGTCAGTGGAGTGTGCAGCTGTGCCGATCCAAGGAGGTAGGCAAATCCAAAAGTGAAAAGTTAGTTCTGCATCACAGTTCCAAGGCACAGAGGGACACCAGAAAGGGGAAAATCAAATAGTCAATATCGAGGAAGACCATATAACAGGAGAGGTCCAGGGATCCTTCAGGGGGGGTAATAATACAATGCCAGCGATTTTTCAACGGTAGTTTCAAAAGGCAGACTTCATTTGTAAGTACAAAGACGAAGATGGAGGGGAGCCATCTTGGCTCCTCCTTTCACAGGGAGAAGAACAAAGGTTTCCATAAAGTTTTTTTTCCCTTTAAGAAAACAGCTCAGGAATCACCTCTTGCAGTTGTGATGTGAATCTCACATAGTTAATACAGGTGACAAGTCAGCCTTCATTCTCTCTCCATTCCAATGTAGAGAGAGATAATTCAAATGTCGCTTTATCCGAAGGGGTAGAGAGAAAGAAAACCCCCCCTCTAATCTTTCAGCTTCAAATAGATTGAACATGAATTTGCAATAGTCTGCTGCTTATCCATTAACGATGATTAAGGAGATTAGGATGGATCTCCCCCCACCAGCATTCCAGCCGCTCCTCCTAAATTAACTCCTTCCTCCCGGAGCCCATTCAGCGAAAGGGCAGACAGCCAGATGCTGCTCCATGCCCCCCCCTCCGCTCCCCGGCTCCTGAGGCGAGGCTGGAAACACCCCCGCTGGCTGCCGCCGAATCCCGGGGGGGGGGGTGTCCAGCAAGCCGCCCTGCGGCAGGTGGCCCCTCTGAGGCCCCCTGTGCTCCTAAAAGGAGCCCACCAGAGAGACGAACAATGGACAACAACGTCCGTCGCCTTCAGTGACCAGAAGTGCCTGTTTCAATTCTTAACTGGGCATTTGGAGTTCCATTGGGTGCAGCTAACATGGCTCGCAGGAATTTGGTTTGTATGGTTTCTAGCAAGTCTTTCTTTGCAAGGATCCCTGTTTGTGCCCCGTATAGAATTTGTGCCAGGGACTTCCTGTGGTGACGTCAGCGTGCTTGGAGTTGAGGAACGGGAGCTCTCCTGAACTCTAACTCTAACTTCTTCGTTTGGGCTCATTTTTGAGTGCTGTGGATCCTGGAGGGACCAACAGATTAAGGGGGAAACTCTGAAGACGCTGGGGTGATAAGGCAAATCCTCCCAGCGGCAGGAGAAACCCACTAAACGGACGAGGAATCATCCTGCCACTTTGTCAGGAGCAATGGCGACCGCATAAGAAGGAAGCAAAGAGAGAAAGCAGTTGAAATCGAGATATCTGTTACTATTATTGACAACCCAAAGAAGAGGGAAACAACACGTAACTGGCAGAAAGGGTGAGCTGGAAAGAAGGAGGCTCTGAGAAGGAGATTTTTCAGACTTTTGCCGAAAAGCTGTGAGAGCAGAATTACTGACCTTGAATTGACAGCGTAAATAACTTGAACTAAATTGGCCAGAGGGAGAACAAAAACCCGGCATGGATAACAGGAGTAGGACATAGTAACTGTTGAGAAGACGTGTAAAGTACAGAAGGATTGTTAAAAATTCGGGTTGGTTGTTGACTTGTTGACTTTTTTCTTCTTGCTCTTTTGGAACGATTAGAGGGCTTCATTACCCACCCACCCACCCCTATTTTCCTTTGTCGCTGGACTTGTTGCATTAACTGATGGACACTAACAGTGATACTGAACAGAGGGTGACACCTAGTGGATCAAAATTTGAACCCTGCGGTCTGAAGAAACCGGTGAAATAAGCTGATATATATGTATAGAGAGAAACTTATTACCCTTATAATTGATACAATTGAGAGACATCTATTTGTATAAGATAACTGTGTGATATATAATTCTAAGATATATGATAATTAAGGATCAAAATAGAATGGAATAATACATAAGAATGTGTAGATATTGAAACGTGATATTAAGGAAGGTTAATTACTGCTAAATACTGAGATATATAATTATAAGATTGATAACATTGATATTGCTGATAAAGTAGAAGTAAAGTAGAACTTATATGCAATTGTGGACAAGGATAAATAGGGGGATAAGAATGGCAACTTCAGGAAAGTTAATTAAAAAAACCACACCTAATATGACTTCGGCAACACCCCCCTCCTCAAATCAAAGATTAATTGAGAGCGCATTGGGACTGGAGAAAGGCGGAAAGATGGCAGAAACAACAGGCCCAGCACCAACAATGCAAAGTATGCAATTAATGCTTCAAATGATACAAGAGACACTTATGAAAAACCAAGAAGTGACAGCTACAAATCATGAAGAGACAAGGAGAAATCATGAAGAAATGAAAAATGAAATGGGAGAACTGAAAGGAAATACTAAAACCGTGGATGACAAAATTGAAAAGATACAGAATGTCTTAGCAATCAATGAACAGAAAATCCAGAACATCAAAACAAAAATAGAACAAACAGATCAGAAGATGGAAAAAATGCAGCTAGAATATAGACAAGTGAATAAAGAACTAGAGTTATCAATAATTCGACTTGAAAATGAAAGAGCTGCATTCCATTTAAGATTCCAAAACATACCGGAAGAGAAGGAGGAAGACCTGAAAGGAAAAATGAATGAAATCTTCACTGAAATTTTACAGAGAAAAGAACAAGAGTTGAGAGGGGATATTGATGAAGCTTACCAAGTGCATACTAATTACGCCAGAAGACACAGGCTCCCGAGAGAAGTGCATGTAAGATTTGCCAAAAAAAACAACAACCAGAGATGAAGTATACAAAAAAACCAGAGAAGGGACGATTACATATCAGGGGAAAGAGTTGATCACGCTTAAACAGATTCCACGGAGAATTCGTGAACGACGTAGACAATACCAATTTTTAACAAACCAGTTAAATAAAAACAGAATAATGTACAGATGGTTGATACCAGAAGGGGTACTGGTGTCTTGGCAAGGAAAAAGGTATAAGATAGAGAATATAGAAGAAGCGCAGGAATTCTATGAGAAATACTGCACAGGGGAAGAAGAACAAGGAAGTAAAGAGGACCTAGAAAGTGGAAGTCGAGGCCAAGAGGAAGAAACATCAGAAGACAAAGAAAGAAACAGGAAAGAAGAACAGAGGCAAGAAAGAGAGAGAGCAGAAAAGGAGGGCACGAGAGGGAAAAGTCAGATACAAACTAGAAGCAACAAAAAAAAACCATCTAAAGATGGACCAGGAAATAACAATTATCTCAACAAACTTGAATGGACTGAACGCACCAAAAAAAGAGCGCAGATGTTTAACAAACTTAAGAAACTGAAGGTAGATATAATCTGCATACAGGAAGTGCATATTAAAAGGGAGCATAAGAACTTATTGGAAAACAAAAAACTAGGGAAATTATACACAGCACTAGCAGAAAAAAAAAGAGGGATAGCAACCTATATAAAGGAAAAATAAATTCCAAAGAAGTCTACTCTGATGAAGAAGGCAGGATACTAATGATTGAATTAGAGACAACAGAAAAACCGATATTATTAATAGTCATATATGCACCAAATCAGAAACAAGAGGAATTCTATAGGAAACTACACAACAAAATAGACGAATTAGAATATGAAAATATTTGCTTAATTGGGGATTATAATGCAATAGTGGATAAAAAAATGGACTATGAAAGCAAAAAGAAAAATAAAACGAAAAAAAATACGCTACCCAAAGCCTTTTTTGAGATGGCAATGGAATATAAATTACACGATATTTAGAGAGAAAGGCACAAAACAAGAAAGCAATATACCTTTTATTCGAACCCCCATCAGTCACTATCAAGAATTGACATGGCTTGGATTTCATCTGGTCTATGCAATCAAGTAGATGAAATTGAAATAGAAGCAAATGAGTGGGCAGATCACAATCCAATAAAATTAAGATGGAAACGTCAAAGAAGAAGGAAAAGATGGATGATGAATTCAAATATTATAAACGAAATAGAATACACTCAAATGCTGGAGAAAGAACTAAAACAATTTTTTAGAATAAATAAAAAAGAAGATACCTCAATTCAAAATCTCTGGGACACTATGAAAGCATACACAAGAGGCCTTACGATTGCCTACATGGCGAGAAAAACTAGAAAACAAAAAGAGCAACAAGAATGTATGCAAAAGGAACTTATGGAAGCCGAAGATGAACTCCAGAAAGACCCAAAGAATAAAATTAAAAAAGAAAAAAGAGAGATAATCAAACATAAGCTCAACTTAATAAATCAAAAGGAATTAGCGCAGAAAATTAAAGCAGCCAGACAAAATTACTTTGAACAAGCCAACAAACCTGGACGATGGCTGGCATACAGACTGAAGAATGAAAGAGAAAAAAGGATGATATATCAATTAAAAGATGATGAGGGAAGAATTCAATACAAAGCAGAAGAAAAGAAGAAAATTATTCATAAATACTTCACAAAACTATACGCACAAGATAGTATGGAGGAAAACAAAATAAAGCATTATTTAAACACAGCAAAGATAAACCCAATCTCAAAAGAGCAAAAGGGAGGCGATAAACAGGCCAATAACGTTAGCCGAAGTGGAATCAGCTCTGAAAAACCAGAAAAGTAATAAAACACCAGGACCAGATGGAATACTGGTGGAGCTATACAAAAATAATAAAATAATGCTGGAAGAATTAGGGGTAGACATGTTTAATGAAATCTTAGGAAAAGCCAAGATACCGGAATCATGGACAGAAGCAATAATATCGCTAATCCCAAAAGAAGAAACCAGCCTACAAGAAATTCAAAACTACAGGCCAATTTCATTACTAAACTCCGATTATAAAATATTTGCAGCAATTATGGCAGGGAGAATGAAACAGGTTTTAAATGAACGAATACACCCAGACCAAAACGGATTTTTACCCCACAGACACATTAGAAATAATACGAGAATCATCCTAGATATAATAGAGTACTACGAGGCGCATCCAGAAAAACAAATGGTACTGGTTTTCCTTGATGCACAAAAAGCATTTGACAACGTAATCTGGAAATTTATAATAACAATATTGGATGAGATGAAATTCGGTGAAAAATGTATAAAAATGATAGAAGGATTTTATAACAATCAGACAGCCAAAATTCTGATGAATGGAGAATTAACAGAGAAGATCGAAATAAAAAAAGGAGTCAGACAGGGATGCCCCTCTCTCCTTTGCTGTTTATATTGACTTTGGAAATTTTATTAAATGAAATTCGGAAGGACCAGGGAATAAAAGGTTTAAGACTCAAAAATGAAGAATATAAGGCCCAAGCCTATGCTGATGACCTAGTATTTGTATTAGAGGACCCATTAGAATCCGGTTGGAAATTAATTCAAAAATTAGAAGAATATGGCGAAGTGGCAGGATTAAAGATCAATAAAAACAAAACAAAAATGATAACCAAGAACATGACAAAAAAGCAAGAAGAGGAACTGGAAGTAACAACCAGAATGCAAATAACTAAGAAAGTGAAATACTTTGGGATCTGGGTGTCGGCAAAGTGTTCCACAATTAAAGATGATAACTATAATAAATTAGTGATACAAATAAAGAAAGAGTTAGAAAATTGGAAAAATATTCAACTATCACTCATGGGATGTATAGCGACAATTAAAATGAATATTCTACCAAGAATCTTATTCCTGTTGCAAGCCGCACCTATTAATCCAGGTAAAAAATTCTTTCAAGAATTAAACAAAATAACCGCTAGGTTTATTTGGCAGGGACGAAAAGCGAGGATTAAACTAAAGTCAATGCAAGACAGCAAGGAGAGGGGAGGTTTAGCATTACCAAATTGGGATCTATACGCATCGGCAGTATCAATAACATGGGTGAAAGATTGGATAGAGCTAAAGAATAAAAGAATTTTGACTTTGGAAGGCCATGATTTGCAAGCAGGCTGGCACACATTCCTATGGGATGATAAAAATAAAACGCACAAATATTTTCAAAATCATTTAATTAGAAGAGCGTTATTGCAAAAATGGCTCAAAATAAAAAAAAAACCACTATGTGAAAATTCCGAATTGGCTATCACCGACAGAAAGGACGACTCATCCAAATTTTATAGATTGGAACAAAATGCTAAGATATAGAGACTTAATTGATAGACAGGGAAACTTAAAAACAATTGAAGAATTGGCAGAACAGAACATGAAAGTTGACTGGCTAACTTACCTTCAAATCAAAACTAAATACAATAAAGATACCAAATTATATGACATTGAAACAGAACCACACGAATTGGATAAAATCATTCAAAGCCCAGATAGAAAAATGATAGGGAGAATATATAAATTTCTCCTGAAGTATAAAATGGAAGAGGAAATTGTGAAAGAACAAATGATAAAATGGGCGCAGAACTTTGGATATAATATTGAATTAGACAAATGGGAAAAATTTTGGGGAACAAACTTAAAAATGACACTCTCAGTTGCATACAAGGAAAACCAGTACAAAATGTTTTATAGATGGCACCTGGCACCAACAAGGTTAGCTAAAATATCATCAAATACCTCCCCAAAATGTTGGAAATGCGAATCGATACACGGAACGTATTACCATTTATGGTGGACCTGTGAGGAGGCTAAAATGTTTTGGAAAAAGATCAAAAATTGGCTGGAGGCAATAACGGGAGTTAAAATAGAATGGAAACCGGAAATCTTCTTATTAGGAATAATGTCTGCGAAATACAAAAAAGAAATCCAGTATTTAATACTACATATAATAACGGCGGCAAGGATTGCCTATGCCCAGAAATGGAAAAACAAACTAACTCCAAGTGAAGATGAAATAATAAGAAAGATTATGGACTGTGCTGAAATGGACAAACTAACTAAAGAAATTCAGGGAAAAGAAGAATCAGAATTCTACCAGATATGGGATAAATGGTATAGGTGGATGGAGGAAAGAAACAAGAATCAATGAAGGAATGTAACAAAACTTAAAAATAATAGTTATGGGTAAAATAAAGTTAAGAATCGTGAAACCCAAATAAAACATAATTGAATGGGAAAAATAAAATAAAAAACTTAGCTAATTTTTGGTGATTAATAAGTAGAACGTTGTAGATGCTTATAGAATGTTTTTGTTTTTAAAATGTTTATTCGTTAACAGATAACCCATCATGACAATAATAATGAAATAATAACTCTAACTGGTAAAAGCAATTTGGATGTAAACTATAATATGGGACCTGGGGAAAAGATTTACTAATTTTATTAATATTTTTTTTGTTTAGATTTTGTTATAAAGATGTAATCTCTCCTGGGTACTTATAAATTCTAGTAATAAATTTTTGTCTAGATTTATTATAATATAAATATAAATGATTCTAGACAAAAGCACGTTTAAACAAATATAGTTAAATGAGAATGATGGTATATTGATGGTATAAAGATTTTTGATTTAAAATGTACAATTCAATATGAATGAAATATAAAGAATGATTGTAGTAACGCATGAAATTTATTTGTAACCAACCGACATGCTTTCTGGAAGATGTAATGAAGAATGTTTTTGTGTGTGTTTTTTGTTTAATTAAAAAAAAATGAAGACTTGGCAAATAAAAAAATAAAAGAATTTGTGCCAATGTTTTGGCCTCAAAAAGTTTTAAGGCAGCAGGTACTAACTGACCTCCACCCGTATAAAAAAAATGTTTAATTGCAATTGAGGACCTATTGGCTACTTGCAGTGTTTGATCCAGGTGTGCCTTCCATGTCCCTTGTGAGTGGAAAACCACCCCAAGGTATCTAAATGTTCTAACCTGTTCCAAACTATGTCCTTCTGTTTTCCAGGAGTATTGGCTTGGTCTTTTAGCAAAAACTAAAATTTTTGATTTATCAAAGTTAAGGACCAGCTTGTTTTGCCTGCAATAGCCGAGAGTTGCCCTAATTGCTCTCTTCAGTCCTACAGGGGTTTGTGAAATGATAGCGGCATCATCAGCATATAAAAGAATTGGCACTTTGCGTTGTGCTAGGTTAGGAGGATGGAAATCAGGGTTCTGTAAGAGATCAATCAGGGGATTAATGTAGAAGTCAAAGAGGGAGGGGGACAGGATGCAACCCTGCCATACCCCTTTTTGTACCCTTACTGAGCCGGTTAAACTCCCTTGGGGATTGCACCTCACTTTCAAGGTGGAATTGGCATACAACTTTTGTATGAGGAAGAGGAGACGTTTATCGATAGTGGTGCATTTTAATTTCTCCCAGAGGGTGATCCTGGATATTGAATCAAAGACCTGCTTAAAATCAAGGAAGGCCACAAAAAGAGAGGATTTCTTTTTATCTATGTATTTTTGTACTAAATGGTGGAGTACCAAGATGTGGTCCACCGTAGATCTTCCTTCTCTAAAACCGGCTTGTTTGTCTTTGATTATCCCCCCTGAGATTAGCCAATCTTGAACTTTATAATTTAGGTGTTTGGCATCCAGTTTACTAATAGCACTTAGCAGACTAATGTGTCTATAATTGCCTGGGTCATTTCTATTACCTTTTTTATAAATTGGTATGATAATTGCTACTCCCCAATCTCTAGGCATATGGCCTGTTTTATCTATAAATGTAAACAGTGATGCTAAAAGTGGAGCCCACCAACTGGCGTTCATTTTGATTATTTCTGGCAGGACATTATCAGCCCCGGGTGCCTTATTAGCCTTTAGGGCTCCGATCAACCGGGATATCTCTTCTGGTGTAACAGGGGACCAGTAAGGAGTTTGGTCCAAACTAGCTTGGCTCTCCTTGGTTACATAGTCAGGATCTGTATAAAGCTCCCTAAAATACTCTTCCCAGGCATGAATCAGAACCTGATTTGTTGGGCGTAGGGGAGGTTTTCCCAATCTCCTGGTGATGTACCAAAAAAGGGATGTATTTTTTGTCCTGACTGCCGTAATTAGTCTATGCCAAGACTCCTTCAGAGCCGCACTTTTCTTTTCTTTTAGAAGGTTCTTATATTGTGCTTTCAGCTGCTTTAAGTAGTAAGTGTGATCCTCAAAGGGGGCACTTTTATTTTTCTTGTATTCCATATTATATATCCTTTTTAGTTGCACGGAATCTCTATCAAACCATTTTTTGTTCTTTGAAACCGGCCTTTTGGAGTGAGCTAGTGATCTGTTACTGGGAACCAAATTCAAATTTAAAATTAAGGATTCAAACCTCTCTAAGTAAGATCCTCCACACTTATTTCTTAGTAGAGATGTACGTAGCTCTATGGTTTCAGGGGCTAACATCCATTCGGTAACTTCCTTAGCGTTTTTCTCATTCCATTTAATTTTTACCTGGGTATTTTGAGTCTCTAACCTGGGTAGGTAGGCTGTGCCTGCCCTTAGAGATTTCTGGTGCAATGTGAGAGTAAGGAGCATTGTATTATGATCGCTTTCCAGTTGCGAGTCTACCTCCATCTTCTGTAAGAACTTCAGGAGGTCATATGATATTATCCAGTAATCAACTGTGGATTTTCTTCCTGCTCCCCGATAAGTATATTCTTCTGGAAAGTCGCCCCATGGGGAACCATTAAGGATACATAGATCCAAACGTACAGCCATTTGTCTTTCACACAAACCTGCCTGATTAGCTTTAGGGTCTTTAAATTGTCTGGAATGCAAAGATTCTCCTGTTACATTTTTGTCATAGTGAATCTTAAAATGATTAAATAATGCTTGATCATTTGGTCCCATTCTAGCGTTTAAGTCCCCCCCCTATAATTATTGCAGCTTTGGGGAATTTGGCTGAACAGCCAAGAATAAAATCTTCTATGCTGTCCCAAATCTTGTTAATCACATTATTCTTATTAAGTGGAGGGATATAGATATTAAAAAGCAAAATCTCCACCTGTTTAAATAAGAGTAATGTAGTTACAACCAATGGCTGGAAAGGTGGCAGTGGTACACATTTAAATTGCAAGGATGTATTAACTAATGTCACAATACCCCCTTTAGCTCCCACCACCACCTTGCTTGGGACAGCCAGGATTGAGTTAACCCAATAGCCATCTAGCTGAATCTCTGTGGAGGCCCAGGTTTCCTGCAAGAAGAGAATGTCAAATTGTGATATATAGTCAAAAAAGAGTTGGTCTTTTGATGGAACAGACCAACCTGCTATATTCCAGGTTATAAGGGAAAGTGGGTCATCTTTTGCAGCTCATCAGGAAACTTGATTTATACAAAGGGAAGTTGTCTGGTTGTTACCATGGATTGAGGTGTCATTGCACACCGAATTGGCCTTCTTTAAAAATAGGGAGGACCCGTCTAGGTCATGTGTAGACTCTTGAGGAACTTGTTCAGGGTAAGAGGTTTTAGCACCAGCTAACAGAGCTTGCCATTCCGATGCCTCTTCTCTGGGTGTAGGACAAGGCGTTATTAGGTCGTCTTTCATTCTTTGAGATAGTGGCTCTGACGTGGGACGACTCTCAGTTTCTTGGTTTGGTGCTGAAGGTGCTGAAGGTAGTAGATATAGTTCATACCTTTTTTTAATGAAAATTATCAGTACTTTTGATCAGTGACGTCATCAAAGTAAACAAACCCACGTGCTGATTACGTCACCAGATCATGCCCCTAAGCGGAAGTGACACGCACAGCCCCCACCCTCCGGATGTTACGTGCATAGCCCTCCTCCCCGGCTGGGATGTGTATAATTTACCCCCCGTGGTGCAGGGTTCACAAAGGTCATAGCCCTAGCCGGATATTTGTATATTGTCCTAAGCCCATCATGATGAGTAGCCCTAACAGATAAGGCGTTGTGCAATATCCTAGCCCTATTTTTTCAGATAAGACGTGTTGAAACTTACCCCATCAGGAAAGATGGCAAGATTCTGTGTACATGATTAGTTTAACCCTAGATTAATTCTATGGGCATTCAAGGGGGAGGGGGGGTTGTGAAATAAAAAAAATGTTTTTTATTTGTAATCATTCTCCTAAGGGCTGCATTTAAACCCACATTTTTTCCCTAGAAGGTATTTATTTCTAGGCAATGTTGGTTTTAATTTTTGTGGAGACAGGGGTCTGCATTTAACCCACCTTTTTTTTTCTAAAAGGTATTTATTTCTAGGTGGATTTAAAAACATTTCCTTGAAGCCTGGGGGGGAAACACACAGCCCTTTTAAACCCTGCAGCTGGTTTTTACCTTTGTAAAATCTAAAGACACATATTTTGCCAATTGCACACTCAAATACTCATGTAACCGTTTTGAAGCCCGCCTATAGGAAAAGACAAGGAATATTAACAGGAATTAAAATGTTCACAAGAGGAAACTCACCATGTTGTATGCAGGGGATAAGTCTTGTTCAGGCATGCCTGGGAAATGCCCTGGCATGTCACACCCACCCGCCAACCTGACCCCCTGTGATTCTGGGCATGCTCAAGAGACATGTGTGGGACATGCCCGGGCATGCCTTACCCACCCACCCACCCACCCAGCCCACTCCCCTGTGATTCTGGGCATGCGCAAGAGCTATGCCAGGGACATGCCTGGGCATGTCATACCTCCCATGATTCCGGGCATGCGCAAGGCTCACTTGTCATTACAAGAGCTGGGTAGTTTGCCTTAATTTCAGCAGTCTCTTGAAGATGGCAACCTCAGATTGAGATTTGTTTGATATAAATTTGACCCCCAAACCTCCCAAGCGTGGGCGTAGAATAAGAAAAAGACCTGGCTTCATTGAAGAGAATGAACTTATAAAGCCTTGTTATTGCAGGTTCTGCAAAATATCAAATGGTAAGGCAATATAAAAATTAAGAAAACACTATTTTGCTTAGTTGAAACATCCCAATCTAATTCTATCTTATTTCCTGTTTTAGAAACAGTGGAGCCTCAAAATGTCAGCATGCCACAAGTTCTGAAAGCATGTGTTATTAAAATAATACATCATTGTTTAATGGGATGTTTAAAATCAGAAGATAATGTAGATGGAAACAGTGAAACAGAACTTATTAACAGATTATGTATTCGGCTTTCTATGCCGCATGTTCTCGGGATCATCATCAGTATTACTGACAAAGTGAATAAATTATATTTCACCCGGGATACACTTGGTGATCTCAAGACATTCATACAGTGTATCGAGAAGAGTCATAACCCGCTGTCATTAATGTCAAAGATTGAAGCTGAATTGCCATTGGCTCTGAAGAGGATCATATGCCAGAATGTAACAGAAATTAATTACAAGAAACTGTTAAAGCTATGAAATTTATAATAAAATGTGCTTTACAAAACACATGAAAGGTGCATTACGTTTTTTTCTTTTGCTGACCCTACTGTTTAATCTTGTCAGATGTTAAACACAGAGATACAGTTTAATGAAAGCTCATGTGATGTTATTCATTCGGGATTTCCTATGCTGGTTGGGGCAGGGGAGGGCTGGCCAGTGTTTGCAAAAAGTCTGAAGAACTCACCTACTCTGACGGGATTAATTTGCAACATTATCTTCTATTCAAATGCATCTTCCGGATAGGCAGGGGGGACAGTTTTGCAAAAGGTGTGAAGAACTCCCCTTTTCTGATGTGATTAATTTGTGACGTCACCAGGGTGTATAAAAGTAGGACCGATACTTGTCTAGTCATGTTACTGGTTTCAGGCATAACCATACCTCTGGATCAATTTGAGCTGCTAAGAAGACCCCTATTCAGAATGGAAGCTACTATTGTAAGTAATTTTATGCCTAATTTTGAAACACTTAGATGCAAAATGGTTTTTATAGAGTTCTTGTCTGCCTGCTTGCTTGTTTGTTTGATTGAATATTTTCTTTCACTAGAATGAATTGACAGATTCAGAATGTTTGATGGGAGCTACAATTGTAAGTAGTTTTATGGCTATTTTTTTGAAACACTGACCCCTCTTAGATGTAAAATGTGTTTATAACATTCTTGCTTTCTTGCTTGTTTGTTTGACTGTTTGTTTGTTTTTCACTAGAATGAATTGACAGACTCAGAATGTTTGAGGGCATATGAAGGTATTTATCTTTCATACTTTCATATATTTAGATTCTTATAAACATACTGCAACAATTCTGACTATTGGGGGTGTTTTCTTTTCCTCTAGAATGGGGGGACGATCAGCCATTCGTGGATCTCACTATTCCCGCAGAACCCCAGGGGTCCCCACATAACATGACCCCTCAGCCTTCCACAAGCCACACAACACGAATGATGTTAGGAGGTATAATATCTATCATTTTACCCAGCTACAACTCTATTAGTATTATTTTTAGAAACTAAAGGGGTGTGTGTGTGTGTGTGTGTGTGTGTGTTGGCATTACTTTATTATGTTGGTGATAACTTTTTGTTTGTTTGCTTGTTTGTTTAACCAGAGCCGTCCTGCAAAAAAGCAAAAATGCATGGCGCCGGACTTCCTGCATCCCCAGCAGACAGTGTTAGTTATGATTCTATGATTGTCTCTCAACCAGAAGAAGATACATGCCATTCTATGTCCCAGCTACAATCCTCTAGCTCTGCAAACTCTCAGAATATGAACAATGTTTATCTGGATATGGTGCAGGCATGGGAAAATCCTATCCGAAATTTCAGAGCTGTGGAATACTATCAGCGATACAGATTTGTTAATCTTGACCAAATCCGGTCCTTTGTAGTTGCTATAGAGGCTATTCATAATGTGTTACAGATTCTTTTGAATAATGTAGCTATGAACATAGGCCCAAATGATTTTGTTCAACTCCGGTTGGATGCAGAGGGTTTAAACCATCCTCTCTTTTCTCTTAGGAGGTGTGTGAATGATTTAAATGCTGATGATTTTCTGACCAGTGTTGAAAATCTGCTTCAAAGTAAAGCTGAGATATTGTGGGGGGGTAATTTGCAATTAGTTGTTACCATCGTGAAGAACAAGGAGGGAGGAGGGCTTAGGAAGTTAAACACTTTGCTACTCACCAGAGTACTGGAGAAAAAAAGACAGCACCTAGTAGATTTCAATGTGGAAGGCGAATTTCTTTGTTTTGCTAGCTGTTTGCTCTGTCTGATAGGTGCTGATGTTAGAAATCAAGAAATTATTACCAGGGCCAGGGAACTTCACAGCAGACTGGGTATTTCCACAGAAAACAGGATTGACTTTTCCCAGATACACATCTTTGAAAAATATTTACGGGTCACTATAAAGATCTTGTTTTATATGCAGGACGGGTGGCAGTTTTTTTGTCACAGGTTGTCCACAGCAAGAAAAAATAGTATTTATATTATTACACAACAAGCATTACTATGGCATAAAAAATATCAAGGGCTTTCTGGGTGAACGCTATTTCTGTAAATTCTGCCACACACCCTACCACCACAAATTTAGTCATGGCTGTCAATATATTTGCAGAGCTTGCCTAAAGCAAGAATGTCAGCAGATTGAGGTGGAGAAGATGCGCTGCTGTAGGTGCAAAGTGCATTGTCGGTCTAAGGAATGTGTTGAAAGGCACACACAACTCGCTAAGGAGGGAAAAGTAGACTGTAAGAATAAGGAATATTGTGAAATGTGTGGGGTTTATGTCTTTACCCCCCACAAAAAGTGCAAGGAAGTCAAGTGTGGGCAGTGCTCTGAGAAGGTTGAAAGCTTGGAAGGTCATTTATGCTTTCTAAAATCGTTGGACCGACCATTAATTGGCGAAAGATACATCATTTATGACTTTGAATGCTGCCAAGAAACAGGCACACATATACCTAATTATACATGCGCCAGGGATATGTTGAAGGATGAGGATGATAAAGATGTTGTGAGGTGGGATTGTTATAGTATTAGATGCCTAGAACAGTTTGTAAAGAAATTTATAAATCATAAGTTTAAAGGATGTACTTTTATCGCACACAACTCCAAAGGTTATGATGGGTACCTAATACTGAGGCAGCTGATCCGTGAAAAGGTTAGGGTTCAACTTATAAGTCAGGGGGGAAAACTTCTGTGTATTACCCTTCCAGATTATAAGATTCGGTTTATTGATAGCCTCTCATTTTTACCAGTTAAATTATCCAAATTACCCAAAGCTATGGGGTTTCAAGGCTGCAAAGGATAGTTCCCCCACTTGTTCAATACAATGGCCAATCAAGACTACATGGGACCACTCCCTGAAACCAAGTATTAAAGCCCAGAAACCATGATGACCGGGGAGAGAGAAGAATTCCTGAAATGGCACACTGCTAATAGAGGTACTGTGTTTAAACTAAAGAAGGCTCTGGCTTACTATTGCAGACAGGATGTAGATATATTAAGAGAGGCCTGTATTCGATTTAGGGATCAGGTGATGAAAATGACTGAGTGTGAGTACCACTGTGGTGTCGGAGGGGATATTGTTGAGGAGATTCAATGCATTGACCCCTTCCAATATATCACATTGGCATCTGTCTGCATGGCGCAGTACCGGTTCATGTATTTGAAAAGCAATACCATTGCTTTAGTTCCTTTGGACAATTATCACAATACACAGAAAAGGTATTCAGCTCCAGCGATTCAATGGTTGTTGCATATAGAACACACTGAGAAGCTCAATATTCAACATGCTCTGAAGGGCGGTGAAAAGAAAGTGGGCAAATATTTTTGGATGGTTTTGCTATCATAAATGGAACCCCCACGGCTTTTGAATTTCATGGCTGTTTTTTTCATGGGTGCCCTGTCTGCTACTCTGAAAAAGACTTCAACAAATTACTTGATTCAACATATGGCAGCCTGCACAGCCATACTAGGATTAAAGAAGAGTACCTCAGGGCACAGGGTTATGCTGTGCGCTGTATCTGGGAACATGAATGGCGGGCCATGGTGGAGGATGACACCTCTTTGAAGCAGTTTCTAGTCGAGAATAAGCTCCCAACTCCTTTGAATCCTCGAGATGCTTTTTTTGGTGGTAGAACAAATGCTACATGTCTATACTACAAACCAAAACCTGGTGAACAAATCTTATACTACGATTTCACCAGTTTGTACCCTTTTGTGAATAAGACCAAGGAGTATCCAGTTGGGCACCCTCAAATCATCTATCAAAACTTTGGGGACATAAAGCAATATTTTGGGCTAGTCAAAGTCAAAGTGTACCCACCAAGGAATCTCTATTTCCCAGTCCTACCTCACAAATCAGGGGGCAAATTAATGTTTAGTTTGTGCGCAACCTGCACAGAAAAGCTGCAAACCTCCCCCTGTAAACACAGTGATGAGGAAAGAGCTCTGACGGGGACATGGTGTACTGTTGAATTGAATGTAGCCTTAGAAAAAGGTTACAGAATTGTTGAAATCTATGAGGTCTGGCATTTTGAAAGAACTTCAAATGAGCTATTTTCAGGATATATGAACATGCATCTTAGACAGAAACAGGAGGCCAGTGGTTACCCTGAATGGTGCAAAACAGATCAGGATAAAGAGCAATATATTCAGGATTACAAAAAGATGGAAGGTGTCCGTTTACGACGTGACCACATTGAAGTAAATCCTGCTAAAAGACAGATTGCCAAACTCTTTTTAAATTCGCTGTGGGGCAAGTTTGGCCAGAGCACCAACCACCTGACCACATCAGTGGTGACAAACCCTGAGGAATTATTCAAATATCTTTTTGTACCTTATTATGATGTTTCCTCATGTGAGTTTGTGGATACAGAGACAGCCGTCGTGACGTGGAAAACAGCCAAGAACCACCCCACCAAATCCTCATGCACTAATGTATTCATTGCCAGCTTTACGACCGCCTATGCACGGCTGGAATTATACAGACTACTGGAGGGGCTGGGTGATAGGTGTCTGTACCATGACACCGATTCAGTCATCTTTGTAAGTAGAGAGGGGGCGTGGACACCCCCTTTGGGTGATTATTTAGGACAACTGACAAGCGAAATTCCACCAAACACTACGGTAACAGAGTTTGTTGTGGCCAGCCCCAAAACGTATGCTTATGCTTTGTCCAACGGTGAAGCGGTGGTAAAGGTGAAGGGAATCACACTAAATTGTGGTAATAGCAGTAAAGTTAACTTTGACAGTTTGAAAGATTTGGTAGACGATTATTGTCTGTCTGATGCAGAGAGAAAAAAAGAGATCAGGGTAGAACAGTTGGGGATTGTCAGGGTTAAGAAACAGTGGGCCCTAGAAACAAGGGTTCTCCGAAAAACTCTAAAAGTAGTGTTTAATAAAAGGTTATTAAAGAGTGAGGATTACTGTACACTGCCTTACGGTTATTAAGGATTATGGAAAACATTGCACAATTTGTACACCCTTTTTCCTGTATTATAAGTGGACCGTCCAATTCTGGCAAATCTTTTTTTATCAAACAAATGTTAGAACATGGCGATGTGGTATTGTCTCAAAGTCCTCAAAATATTGTATGGTTTTATAGCTGTTGGCAACCTCTGTACAAAGATCTGCTTAATAAATTCCCTTATATTAAGTTTATGGAAGGTCTACCGTCTTCTTTTGAAGATGATGTCTTGTTTCCGCCAAATCAAATAACTCTAGCTGTGATAGATGATCTCATGGCATCTGCCGGTGACAGTGACCAAATAGAGAAGGCTTTTACACAGTACGTTCATCACAGAAACCTGAGCATTATTCTCATACTACAAAACCTGTTTTTTTAAAGGTAAGAAAATGAGGACAATAGCTCTGAATTCCAAATATTTGGTATTATTCAAAAGCCCCCGTGATCAGATGCAAATTGTCACACTGGCCAGGCAGATGTACCCCACTAACACAAAGTATTTTTTAGAAGTATTCCAAGATGCCACTCACAAACCACACGGGTACCTATTAGTAGATTTGTCAGCCACCACTCCAGAATCCTATAGGCTAAGAACAGGTCTCTTCCCCCCTGATTGGCCTACTGTTTACACAATGAAAAAGAAGAGTAAAAAGTTGTAGCCCGGTTACCTTAGCGCTAGTTCATTTAAGATGTCAGAGAGGTTACGTAGAAATTGGGGGCTTTTAAAAATCTTAGTAAAGGCCGGACCAAGACAGAGAAAAGCCATCTTATGCAATGCTAATAATGACCTGGTGGGGTCAATAGCAGAAATAGCACTGAATACCCTAAAAGGAAATCTTCCTCTGAAACCTTCACAATTCTGGTCTCTAAAGAGTAAGAAGGGTGTCATTAAAAAGTTGAATGATAGAAAGGTTTCACTCAAAAAGAAGAAGCAGATCATACTTCAGTCGGGTGGTTTTATAGGGCCCTTACTAGGGGCGGCTATTCCTCTGTTGACTAGCCTGTTAGCAGGCTAAACCATGGACCATGCCGAGAAAATGTATCTGGTGTCGCGTCATCAGATGGAGCAGCTACAGGGCAGGACGCCTACTATGGGGACTACAGCCATTAACTGGTTGGATGATGAGATGCGCAACATCCTTCAGAGGCATGATTTGAGTGAGGATGACAAGATTAAGCTCTACAATTCTGTACTGCAGAGGTATCTAAGACTGACCAGGCAAAATGAGTCTGAAAAGGACAAACTGAATCTCATTTATCCACCAGGACAACCTCAGCCACTACCAACATTACCAGAACAGTCACCACATCCAACTCCCCAGGATACAGCTATGGATGATATCCTAAGCGGAGTGAGCGCTCGTTATAGGAAAAATGCAGAACTTTTGCTGAACAAAATGAAACAACACCAGGACGTCTCAACCTGGGATGATCGCGGTACCTTTTTATACAAAGGTGTACCTATTCCTGGTACTAATATTTTAGACTTGGTGAAAGGCGCCTCGCAATGCCGAGCCCCTACTGAGAAGCGGAAACCTAAAGGATGGGATGATTTTATGAATGCTATGGCTGAGGTGAATGTTCCAACTTCTGTGTTGGGGTCTACTGCTGTTAAAGAACAAATAGAAAAGTTGAAAGATACTCTGGTTGTTAAGGATGAAACTGCTGCTAGCCCCGACTCTGTTATAACAGCACCTTTTGGGGCTCAGAAGCCTATGTTTACAGGCACCCCCACTAGCCCTTGGACAATAAAACCTAGAAGTCAGCTCAGGTTTGGTGACTGGCTCAATTTTTAAAATGAATAAAAACACTGATACACGTAAAAACGTTTAAGTATTTTTCTTTATTTTACAGTAAGGCATGCATGCCTGCATGCACTGGTGACGGTTACAGATTCCAAGCCCCCTCCCAACCTTTATAGTTTTTATAAACAGCTTTACCATTTGATCATTTTTAATATCGGCATTGGAGTACATCTTTAAAATATTTTCATAGGTCACTCCTTTAATACGGTTCAGTAGAAAAAATGCACAGTGTTGTCCGCAGGTCACAGCACTGGGGTGTTGCAATTGTTGTTGGTGAAATGTGTACTTCTCAGCTTGCTGCTCTAAAAACATCACTATGGAGCCAGGAAAGTCATGGTTATCCGGAGGTCTTCCATAAGAATCAGAAAATTCATCATATCTGGGAGATGGGAAGTAGAGGGCCAGCCAGTGTTCGCCAGGAAATGTGTGAGGATGGGTGTTTACGATTAATCCAAAAGGTCTTTTGGAGATTTGTCTCTGGGGTAACAGGTCACAAGGGTAGACCCCTAGAAAGGTAGTATTTCCAGAGAACAAGTGGAGGAGCTGCTGTGTATCCATACTCACATATAATCAAAAAGTACATTCTTGTGTGACTTATTTCAATAAGGTTTTCAAAGATTGCATAGAGTATCATGTTAACGGTGTTGGGGAGGGGCTGTGCAAATCTAATTTCGGCTCTGAGGTTACCGTTCCTGATCAATGAATAGTGCCTCAGGACTCAGGTCAAAACAATACAAAGTATACCCTCGGTTAAACTCTTCCCGGCTGATTAACATCGGTCTGTCTTTCATGCCTTTGCCTGTTGCTTGAACCATCTGCATGTACTCTCTCACAAAAAGACCATGCTCATAATCAGGCTGAAGAGGCTTTGCGGGGATCTGTTCGCCATCACAATGCAGGGCACAAAAATTGACATTGCAGTGTTGAAAATTGAATGGATTTCTTTCATAATCCCCACTAAAAGCTGCATTGTCCACAAACCCAATCACTAATTGTTTAGGTAGTTGGCCCAGAAATAGATTTTCCTGATTACACACAAGACTACCTGCGGGAATGCTGTAAACCTTCATCCCCACTCGATCAATGGGGTATTTGGCATTGGAGGTGAGCAAAGCTTCTGCATGGCCAAGACGCACTCCCGGGGCTACTTTTACACGTTTTACAAAGAGAGAAGCAGCCAGGAGTTGCACTTTGTAATTCTCATTGCCATCCTTCATCACGCAAAATTCATTTCTGCTTCTTGTGAGTTTGACTTTCACATCTACGCCGTTAATTAGCAGTCTGTCTTGAAAAAACAGATCACTATGCAGAGGCCCAAGCAGATCCCATTTACGACTACTGGCCGTGTGTCTCGCTCTCGCTTTGAAACCAGAGTTCCCAGCCGCTGTCAGTAGAGTACTCTCCATGAGGTCCGAATCATCTTTGTAAAAACCCCCAGAAGTAAATTGGGTGGCCAACGCATCACCACCAAAGTTGAGAATCAGTTCAATTATGGCCCTATACGAATAGCAATGATGGCTCTGTGTAATGAGCCGATCTCCCAAGGTAACATCCAGCTGGTTAAACAGCGATGCTATGGGGTAGTTGGCCAGGGCCACCCTTGCCCCATCATCAATATCCGACCCGTCAGCTTTTACAATCTTGCAACTCACATACAGAAGGGTGTTGTTTAAATCGGTGTAATGCTCACCATGCCCTGTGATGAAAAATTCCAGGGGGCCGTTGGGCGTTAGCGCTGATAAAGGAGGGATCTCGATATAGGTACTGTTTTCAGTACTGGTCTGTGTAGGCGCCAGTTGAAAAAGATCCAGTTCAGATTTAACACATTCCTCTGAAGCAGAATGAATAAATGCCATAATGTATTAGAATATGTCTTCCTTGTCACAGGGTTTCCTCTTCTGTGCACGTTTCCTCTTGGTATGACGGGGCTTTTTCACAAGTCTTCTCTTTTTAAACGGAATAGGCGGCCCCAATGCGTAATTCTTCCTGGCTATGACCAGCCCTGATCCATCCTGCCCGCTCTCAACAACATGGGATACAAGATGGCCCGCAACATCTCTAGCGATGTTTTTGGCAGCAGATTTCACATGCGGCTTTATGATTTCCAATCCCCGCCTCAAAAAAGGCATTGCTTTTCGAAAAAGTCCACGGAACAACCCTCCTAAACCAGTCCCGTACATAATGGGGGCTCCTCGGAAGCCTGGAAGGCCTCCCCCAGCTTGTGCCCTGTAGTAAGCTACGTAGTCTTGAGGTCTCCCGTGTTCCTTGTTTACAACCATCCTTCACTTTTCCGAGGCCTAAAATGAAGCTTGACAATCACCTTCCCGTGATAAAAATGCACGTTTTTGTCCTGGTCAGTTTTGATTTCTATAGTAACGGTATCAATGTGATGTTTGCTGACTGGCACATAATGTGGATGGTCATAGGTCACAGTTATGAAATCATTGTCTTGCCCCCGCACAGGCACACAGCGTAGTAACGGCACATAGAAGTCACCTACTATCTGGAGCTCTACAATGTCTGTGTAAACATATAAGGTGCTGAATCCTGGGAACATACCTAACAGATGTCCAAGTTCTCCTCTAACTAGAATGGTATGCAGTTCATCTCCTTTAAGATTAATTTTTCGACCCACTGAATCATAATGTAGGGTTGTCTTAGGTCCATCCTTGGCATTTGATATAAGCTTGTTCATATTTTCTAACAGTTGTCGGATGCTATTATAGTACCCGCTTCTCAAAGAAAAATGCCATTTCTTTCTCTCGTTAGCAATTTCAAAATATCCAGGAGAATTTAATGTGTGCCAACTATGCGGATACTGTATCTCTGCTAGACCTACTTCCCATGACCCTGGAAGATCCAACGATCTCGCTAATTGAATAGTAAAATT
Source organism: Natrix helvetica (assembly GCF_964273705.1). Lineage (NCBI taxonomy): Eukaryota > Metazoa > Chordata > Lepidosauria > Squamata > Natricidae > Natrix > Natrix helvetica. Next base: position 43,907,974 of record NC_138555.1, read on the forward strand.
AGAATTTTTGTTTTGGGGGAAAATTTCTGCTGATGCATTGCTGGGGAGGGTGATGTAAAAATCTGACATTTCAAAGATGTTGTACTTCAGTAGCCTTAACCCAACTGTTGAACTTCTCTGGCCAGCCATTCCATTTGACTAGAAACTCTCTGCGTCTCCCCCGCCCTCTTTTTTGGATAATTTTCTCTATTCTGTATATACGCTGTTGGTCAGCAGGAACCTTTTGGAGCTCCTCAAAGTAAAAAGCTCCCTCTACAGGGTCACCTGTGTAATCATTTAATCTATACACCACTCTTTCCCCCCTTGTCCCCAGTTCTTTGACAATGAATATCTCATCCGTATAGGTTTGCTGATAGCCCTTTTCAAACTTCCCCTTCAGACTAGATACCCTGACATGATCCCCCACCTTAAGACATTTTTCCTTTCTTTTACTTTTTATACTTACCCCATAAAGTCTCAGCCACACATCCCTTTCGTTAGACAAATTTACGGCTTTAGGAGCAGTCCCAATGCTACGATGGTAAGTGCTATTGTACCCCTGAAGAGTGTCTGCCAAAATGTCCACGTACCGATGGGTATTCCTAGCTGTGAAATATCTCCAGAGTTTGTTTTTTAGGGTTCTATTAAACCTCTCTATAACTGCTGCTTTAGTTTCACTATGAGTGACAAAATGATGAATGCCATAACGTGTTAAAAGTTTCTTCAGCGGCGTATTCAAGAACTCTTTACCAGCATCTGTCTGTATTTTTCGGGGTGCACATCCTGTTTCAAAGATATTCTGGAAGGCGGATGTAACTTCCCTCCCTGATTTATCAGATAAAGGGGAGGCCCAGGCATATTTAGATAACACATCGATAACTGCTAAGATGTATTTTTTTCCCCTGGTTCTCTTTAGAAATTTTGGAGACATCTATGAGGTCGGCCTGCCATTGATGATCTAAGCCAGACACTACTGTTTTATTTCTAGGAAAGTTAATTCTTGCAGGCTTATGAAGCGTATAAGCATCTTGCCCTGACAGCCACGTCTTGACTTGCTTCATGGTCAGGTTTTTATCATGTTTTCTAGCTTCCTGAAAAAGGGTATTTACTCCTCCATAACTCCCTACATATCCTGGTGTATAATAAATATGGCTTAGAACTTTTTCATGCATCATTATATTGAAAGAACACTGACAAATGGGTCATGCATTGACATTAACACAATCTTTTATTGGTTATACAGAGTTCAAAGGGTCATGCCCCTCCATCAGAAAAATAGCCCTCATCACTACTGTAGGAAGTTATCACCCAGCCCTCTCCCAGGAAAATGAAATATCTAGGAAATATTGATAAGGCAGAATATTATATTTTCCTGGATGTGAAAATGGGAGAAACACATTTTAAAAAACTAAATTCCTGCAGCTTCCTGCCCATCCCCACTTTGTCAATGGGCCATTAAGAAGGCCAAGCTAGTCCACTTTACATAATAAAGAGTTCTCCTCTTCAGCTGTGATGGGATTAAGGCAGGATAATATTGCTTTTTACTCAACTGACCACATGGCATCTAAACTCAATCAAACCTGAATTCAAAACTCACCCTAGAGGGTTGCCTTTGCATGGGCCCATGGGAGTCTGGCAACCAATCAGAATACATTTCTTACACAGGAACAGGAAACAGATAGGTGGGACAGAACAGATTATACAAAGCCCTGCAAGCCCTTTTTCTCTCTCTCTTCTCTTCCTCTTCTCTGCCCTTCTCTTCTTCTCCACCAACATTGAAGCATGTGATCACTTTTCTGTTCAGGGCTCAAGCCATGTGGTCCTGTCCACCATTAAAAACATCTTTCCAAGCAGCCTCCATGTCTCCAGTGTCTTTTTCCCCACTTGGAGCCGAACCCAGAAGGACATTTCTTCCAACAATTGGCACCCCAGATGGGACTCCAAGCTAGCCTAACAAATAGATATGGCCCAGGTAAGCCTCCCATGCCGGCACAGACCCCATTGAGTCTGTGGGTGGACTTTATCTTGGCCTTAGCCATTTGGATCTAGGCTTTAAAGGGGTTTTGAGTTTGAGCTCAAAGGCTGCCTGGAAAGAAGGTGAGTACCTCTAAATTTTAATTCTCTAAAATTTAATTTTAAAGCATGGGAAATGTGTGTATGCCTGCCTGTGTGTGACTAGTGTGTGTGAAAATGGATGGAAAAGTGAATGGATTTTTTATTTTTTGTTGTTGCTGCTGTTTTTGTCCTGTGAGAGAAAAAAGCTAAAGCCCATAAGGAAGTTAGAGAGAAAAAGGGAGGTACGCATACCCGCTCCGACAGCACCCCTCCTGGGTCACTGTGCGGCTGGTCCTCCGGGTCTCTTTCCCCAAGACTTGAAACTGTAAGAAAAGTCCCTGCATGAAAGGGCGCGAATCGAGAGAAGGTTCCCGCGGTGAGGAACGCGACAAAAGTCCCTCCGAAGGGCACCCCCCGAAAAGTCCCTCCGAAGGGCACCCAAAGACCCTCCGAAGGGCAAACAGAAAAGTCCCTTCAAAAGGGCGCGAAAGGTCCTCTAAGGACGCGAAAGTAAAGCGGGGAAATACGAAGTGGCAAACCCGGCTAGGACGAAGTGAACCCACATCTAAACGGGATCATGGGAAGCGGTAGCTCGAGGGTAGCCACGGAAACCCCCCTAGGGGAGTTGTTGGGGGCCTGGGACGAAAAGCAAATGCCCGTCCTGGCCGGAATGAAGAAAAAAGAGCAAAACAGATTGTAGAAAATGGGCTTTGCTGAAAGATGATACAGGAAAAACTAATTTGGCTAAAAAAGGTACTTAAAAGAAAATGGTGGGATTTCTTTTTTCTCTTGTCTGTCTCTTTCTCTGTCCTTTATGTAACCACGTGGTTTTTGTTTGTTAAGATTTGTGCCTTCCCCAATTTAACTGGTGGGAATGATTTTGTTTGTGAAATTCATGAGTTTTGTTATCCCCTCTTTGTCTCTCTGTGTGTGTGTGTATGTCTAAGTCTTTGTGCACCCTCAAGGTAATTGTAACTAAGATGTCTCCAATCCAAAAGACAAGAATTTTAAAGTGTTCAAAGAAAGAAAGGAGTAAACTGGCAGAAATTGCCTTCGCTCAGTTTGTTGGGCCTAGAAAACTAACTGAAACTGGGAGGGGTCTTTACTTTGTGTCTGTTTTGGCCAGCAGAAACAGAGTAAAGATATTTTTTTTCCTTCCTTCCTTGCCTATACCTTAAAGTAACAACCCAGGAAATGTTTGCAAGAAAAGTTTCATCCTTGCATTTATTGTGTGTCTAAATGATTTTACCTGTCCATTTCTTTCCTGAAGCATGTGAATCCAGACTCCATTTCTCATCTGTGATATCCCCATAATGTTTATCTGTTTATCTGCTTAGTAACTAATGGTTTTATTTTTTTCAAACTCTGCCTGCAAGCTATCTACCCCCCCCCCCCCACTCCCCTCCCTTACCTCTAATCCTCCAACAATGCCTTTTCTGTGGGGGAGGGAACCTTGTTCTCATGTTTTTCAGCCCTAGAAGATTGTACTCTTCAGGTGAGTATAGATTTTTTTTCCTTTTAGGGGGAGGAGGAGAGTGTTGCCTTGTGTGTGCATGTATGAAATGAAGGAAATTCCTACTAAAGGTTTGCCTTCAACCTGAGTAAAAAAGAACCTCTGCACATTTATCTGGCCAACCTACTCTATTGGTCCTAAAGTAAAAACCTGGCTTCCAGGAGACAGTTTTGATTTAGATTTTGTCAACAAAATTGCTGATTTCTGGCCACCATCCGATGAATTATGGGCCCCACCCAGATGCAAACGATGTGTTAATGAAAGTCTCCATACATCTTGGTCTTTAAAACTATGCCAGAAATTGCTGGGAGACCAAGATAGGGTTTGGATCTTTAAAAATATGCCAGCGTGTGCTGGGAGCGCCAACCTAGAACCCTGGCTGAATGCAAACAATGTGTGGACAAACGTCTCTGTACATTGTTTCTATACATCTTGATATTTAAAAATGCCAGCGCGTGCTGGGATATCAAGATAGAATTTGGATCTTTAAAAATTAGCCAGCACAGCTGGCAGGTCCAAATTAGAAACGAACACCCCAGGGCAGAGACAGGTATTAATAATCTAGTGCTTAAGGAGATAGAACAGCGGGGTCACTTCAAGCAAAAGTAAGAAATTTAGCACGTAACAAAAAGGTAAAGCCTGTCTGAATGGAAGACCTAGGTAATTGGACTTGATTAATTTGATGTAATGTCTGTTAAGAAATTCTTAGGTGTGCATCTATACACTGCTCTCTGAGTTTTCACATGCTTGGAGAACGAGCCACGTGTTCACCAAGGAAAGATAGCCATCTGTCTGTCTGAAAGAAAATTGAAGATTTAAAGGGACAGGACCTCCCCCAGGCCTGAAAGTGTTGTTCCATGGTATTTGTGCATGTATGTGTGTGTGTGTGATCATTTCCAGACCTGGAGGGAAGTTGAGATCCTTTAATAATAGAAAATGGAGCTCATCGGCTTATGTACAGCTCCCTGAAATAATTGCAATAACTGCTTTGCATGAAGAAAGAATGAAATGGGATTTTTGTATGTGAAATTAATGATTGCTGTGCAAATGGGAGTAGGTTGATGGTAAAAGTTGGTATGAATGTACTTTGATTCCCTTTCATATAAAGAAGCAGTAAGTTACAAGGTTGTTTAATGGTATGTGTGTGTATGCATGTGTGTTATCATTTCCAAACCTGAAGGGAGGGTGAGATCCTCTAATAAAAGAAAATGAAGCTTGGTGGCTTGTGAAAAAAAAAAAAGCTTCCTGAAATACCTATGATTGTTTGGCATGAGCAAGCATGAAGGTCTGATTGCAGTATGAATGTGAGTATGTGTCCCCCATGCCGCAGGGAGTGATACGTGAATGGATCCAGAGATCCACGTGATTGCCTGTGTGAATCCCCCCTCCCCCCCCCAATCTTCCTTCTGGGTCATTCTTTGGAGGGAAGTAGGAAAGGCGGGGAGAATGAGTGTCTGCTCATTTTTACCATGAGTGTGTGTATGAAACGCACCAGTGATACCTGTGAATGCCTCTGGGTATTCCCCCCCTCCTTCTTTCCCTCTTTCCTTTTGGGTCATTAAAGGCTGAAATTTTTTCTCCTCACTTTAACCACTTTTTCCCCCCCCTCTCTTCTGAGAAATTTGGAGTAAATGGGTGATCTTCTCCGCTTACCTTTCACTATCGTGATCTTTCATCTGCATATAAAAATTATGCAGTTACATTTCTTTGCTCTGAATACAATTTTGATTTTTTTTCTTCTTCTGGAAATTTTTGAGGTTTAAAATTAAACCTATAAAAAGAAATGATTTTGAGATATTTTGCTTACATTTGTAAATGTTTTAACATACTTAATGAGAATTTGCTTCCATCTGAATGGAATTTGATATTTTGGAGTGTTGACTCAAAGTACCTTTTTTTTTAATTGCAATTTTTTTTAAAGCTGTTTTTCTTCCCTCCCTCTTTTACACCTGTGCATTTTTAAATGTTTATGAGTCAAGGTGCTCTACCCTATGATATTTTATTTGTTTGTTTGTTTGCAACACAAGTTGTTGTCCCTCTTGGAAATTTACTCATCTTACTGCAAAAGTGTTTCAATCATACAGGCAGTGGGAATGTCATGTTCCATGAAATTTACATCATCTGCCTCCTGAAATAATGTTTGGATTTCCACACTTGGACAGAATGGGTGAGATTCCACAACATGAGACTAAAGATATGTCTGTAAAGAACTGTATTCTTGGCCTCTCCTCTTTTTTTTTACCTCAGAAACAAAGGACTGCTAGCTCAAACCATAACTCTCGAATTTGCTGCTGGTGATTGCGTGCTGATAAAACCTGACATGAGGAAAAAAAAACTTAGCCAAGCCTGGGACAGACTACCAAGACTGACTGACCACTCTTACCAGCCTTACCACCAAACCAAGCATGCCACCCTAGCAGACATGAAAGAACCCTGAAGGAGATGAAGAAGTAAAGACCAAAAGACTCTCTTCTATTATTATTATTATTATTATTATTAGCACTTATATACCGCCCCCTCTCCCGAAAGGGACTCGGGGCGGTGTACAGTCCGTATTAAAAAACACCAAATAAAATACATGTATGCATAGGAGGAGGATAAAATAGACCAAAACTGTACAGCTAATAAATAAACAATATAAAATTTAAAATATCATACAATTTATACACTATCCCTCTAAAAGCCAGTAAAAAGTATATGCCAGGGGGGGGTAGACGTTGTAAATTATGCCAAACCAGCCAGTCGGAACAGGTGTGTCCCCAGAAGACAGCTGTAAAGACTATGGGGGAGGGTGGAAATTGATTGTAAAGTTTTGTTTCTTTGCCTCCTTCACAGAAATTGTAAGGTCTTCTTTCCTGTCTCATTTATATTGTAATCAGTTTAATGTATTCATGTAAGAATTGTATTTGAGAATGGCTAGCACAGCAAGTCCTGAACACCTTAGATTTCTGGCTGGTGGGAGGGAAATTTTGTCCAAAATGTCTGTATTTTCTGTATTGTAGAAGCAGCTACACACACACACACACACACACACACACACACACACACACAAAGAGAGAGAGAGAGGGAGAGAGAGAGGCTCCATTCAGAACTAGATTGAAACTATCTCCTTGACTTAACTCCACAAAGCTTTTCCTAGGTTGATTTTGCCCTTGCACAAAAGCCTAAGCAGTGATATCTCCCTTTTAATCCCATGGGGGAGGGTCAGTTCCCCTCAGGCAATTCCCCCACTTGAAGAGTAGCAGAAAGGATCTTCAAAAACTCAAACCCTGACAGTGACTCCCCCCCCCCCCCCAAAAAAATGATGTTGCCCAGTAAAGAAGGACATGTTGCACTGGTGGTCTCTGATAGGAGTCCCTGGGCTCATTGTGTGTAATTTTTTTAAAAAATATTAAATAGCTTGTATTGCACACTAGCTAAACTCAATTTGGCCTCACTAAAATAGGAGCTAGGGCAGGTTAAAGAAATCTCTTGGAAATGGGCAGCCTGTACTTCTTTAAAAGGCAGAACCATGGCTGTGAAGGGTTTTTTGGGACTTCTGCTTGCTTGTAACCTGGAAGCTCACAGAAAGTGATATCTGATATTAATTGGCATGGTAAATTGGATATTGTAAATTTCTTTCCAGAAATTGTGCCCTGGTTGCTAAGACCTTCATGGTTGAAAGCTCTCTGGGAGCCAACTGAAGGGATCCTTCTGCTGTCTCTTTCAATGCCTTTCCATCAGAAAAATTAAGCCTCCCTGATCTGACCAATTTTTATCTTTTGTCAAAAACATGTGCGTTCCACTCACATGTTTTGAAAAAAAAAGGAGGGATTGTAGGAAGTTATCACCCAGCCCTCTCCCAGGAAAATGAAATATCTAGGAAATATTGATAAGGCAGAATATTATATTTTCCTGGATGTGAAAAAGGGAGAAACACATTTTAAAAAACTAAATTCCTGCAGCTTCCTGCCCATCCCCACTTTGTCAATGGGCCATTAAGAAGGCCAAGCTAGTCCACTTTACATAATAAAGAGTTCTCCTCTTCAGCTGTGATGGGATTAAGGCAGGATAATATTGCCTTTTACTCAACTGACCACATGGCATCTAAACTCAATCAAACCTGAATTCAAAACTCACCCTAGAGGGTTGCCCTTGCATGGGCCCATGGGAGTCTGGCAACCAATCAGAATACATTTCTTACACAGGAACAGGAAACAGATAGGTGGGACAGAACAGATTATAAAAAGCCCTGCAAGCCCTTTTTCTCTCTCTCTTCTCTTCCTCTTCTCTGCCCTTCTCTTCTTCTCCACCAACATTGAAGCATGTGATCACTTTTCTGTTCAGGGCTCAAGCCATGTGGTCCTGTCCACCATTAAAAACATCTTTCCAAGCAGCCTCCATGTCTCCAGTGTCTTTTTCCCCACTTGGAGCCGAACCCAGAAGGACATTTCTTCCAACACTACTATCAGAAGCAGAATTTTGAGGTGCATAACATGCTATTTTACAATTCGTTGTGTCTGTATTCCACAAATCATGTCCGCAGCCGCAAGCAAACCAGTCTTTACACAAATTGCATCTCTTTAGCTCACTGGGTAGATAGTGTGGTCTCTGGGATAGCTCAGAATCCCAGTTATAGTCTAGATCATAAAAATCTGCAGAAGCTTTATGGCCGCGGTAATTACCACTGGAATATAAAATCGGGGTGTCTTGAAGAGTTTGTTGTCTAGGAGTTATTATTTTGGAGTCTGCAAAATATAAATTGCATCTTGTTAGTGAGTTATCCACTCCAGTGTCATTTACAATATAATTATTAAAAAAACATATTTACTTACCATTGCTAGGAGATACTGAAGCATCATTCGCTGTTTCACATACTGTCCGGTAAGTACTCTGCATATCATCGTTAAAATTACAACACACCATGCTGCAGCTGTGCAAAACAGGTCTGAATAAAAAATTTTCTTTATCATAACCCTTGCAACAGGGTTTGTTGCATTCTGGCGGTTGGGGTCTTGTGTCAGAGCATGCGATGCTGGCTTTTGCTGCTGTTTTAAAAACATCTTTGGAATCTGAGGTTGCCATCTTCAAGAGACTGCTGAAATTAAGGCAAACTACCCAGCTCTTGTAATGACAAGTGAGCCTTGCGCATGCCCGGAATCATGGGAGGTATGACATGCCCAGGCATGTCCCTGGCATAGCTCTTGCGCATGCCCAGAATCACAGGGGAGTGGGCTGGGTGGGTGGGTGGGTAAGGCATGCCCGGGCATGTCCCACACATGTCTCTTGCGCATGCCCAGAATCACAGGGGGTCAGGTTGGCGGGTGGGTGTGACATGCCAGGGCATTTCCCAGGCATGCCTGAACAAGACTTATCCCCTGCATGCAACCTGGTGAGTTTCCTCTTGTGAACATTTTAATTCCTGTTAATATTCCTTGTCTTTTCCTATAGGCGGGCTTCAAAACGGTTACATGAGTATTTGAGTGTGCAATTGGCAAAATATGTGTCTTTAGATTTTACAAAGGTAAAAACCAGCTGCAGGGTTTAAAAGGGCTGTGTTTCCCCCCCCAAGCTTCAAGGAAATGTTTTTAAATCCACCTAGAAATAAATACCTTTTAGAAAAAAAAAAAGCTGGGTTAAATGCAGACCCCTGTCTCCACAAAAATTTAAACCAACATTGCCTAGAAATAAATACCTTCTAGGGAAAGAATGTGGGTTTAAATGCAGCCCTTAGGAGAATGATTACAAATAAAAAACATTTTTTTATTTCACAACCCCCCCTCCCCCTTGAATGTCCATAGAATTAATCTAGGGTTAAACTTATCATGTACACAGAATCTTGCCATCTTTCCTGATCTACTGAAGGTGTCATGGGATATTCACACAGGGATGAAAACATCTCCATCTCTACTGGAATCTCTAATACCCTCTTTGGGTCTTGACTTCTATTTTCCATGATCTTGTATTCATGTAATCCCTTGTCCTCTGGGGGAGAAGTGGGAGGCTCAATTATTGGGGAAACCAGATCTATAAGTGCCTCTGCTGTGTCCATTGTGACCAATAAGGATTTCTTTAAATTTTCTAACTTGTATAATATATTGTCTTGTTCTTTCCTTGGGAGAGCACCAAAAGTGTTAATGAGACCAGCTTCTGTGCTGTTAAGTAACTCTTCACCAGGCAGGGCTTGTTGACTCCCACTGTCTTTCTCTCTCTTTTCCAATGTTGAAAATGAGGAGGAGGCAGCCACCCTGGGGGCTCGCATGTTACCTATTAACGGAGCAACCCTTTCCTCACCAAAGACTCTGATGGGAAAGATTTGGAAGGCGGCTAAATATGCCTTCATCTTGAATAACATCTGTGGTATGGTGGGCTGTTTGAAAGACAGGAGAATCCACTTCCAATTTGGGGCCTCAGGTAACCACTCCACAGCACAGAGATCAATCATGCCCCTGTGACAGTGAAGAAGCTGGTTTAGGGAGTTTATTATTGCACTTCTGGAATTCCAACGTCCATAATTAAGTCCGTTCATATGGATTCTAAAAGCTATCCGTTGGGTTTGTAGTGAGTGATGTGATTGTTGTAATTGAGGGAGGGATGCTTTCCTGATTTCTTCTTTATTGATACCTTTTCCTCTCATTGCCTTGTCTGGGAAGGGACTGTTTTGCTGAGAGGACTGTCACCTTTTATCCAACTCTTTAACTGTTTCTCTGGCTCTTTGCTCTTTTTCCTTTTCCTTATCCCACGTATGGAAGTTAACCAAGTCTTCTGCAAGAACTTTAGTGGGGGTACCTGGGGCCCGATACTGTACTTGAAGAAAAGCAGCTAAATCTTTTTTCAATGTCTCTACATCATGTTGGATGGCAATTAATTGTTCAAATATTGAAACCACCATTTGCGCTGTGAGAAGGCATTGCTTTGCCATAAACTCAGTAGAATTTTCCCAAGGTAAACTCTCCGTACTCTGAATTATCTGGTTGTTGGTCGCCTTTTTTGCCTTTAGCTCAGCCTCCATATAGGAAGTTATTGGGCTAGTTGTTTGTGAGAAGAGCTGGCTTTCAGTTTGTCCCCGTCCCCCCCGCCAGATCGGGAAAGTCTAGTAAATGCTGTTTTGCCACATCTTTTTGCCGTTCCTGTTCTAATCTCTCCAGATTGTTGGGGATTGGGGGGTTAGTTTTACTTACAGATCTCTTGCCAACAAAGAGCTCCTCAATTCTTGGTTGTTGTGCTGTCTTCACTGGAGGGAGAGATCCTGGGCTGGTGCCATGGCGTTTCTTTCTTTTTCCCATGGTTTTTTAATTCTTGGCAGCAACAAAAGTTTTTGTTTGTATTATGTTCTACGCTGTTATCTCCACCAAAAAATGTTAATTAAATAAAAAAGGATCCAATGGGAGTACTAAAAATTGATAAAATAAAATAAAACCGGGAGGCACTACTGCAAACACGCTCCAGCTGCACCGGCTGCAGCTCCGCCCCTCCCGAGGGAGGATTCCATGCATACCTTCGGCCAGAGTTGGAGCTCATATTTCTACAACCTAGTTTATGAATATGATTTATGACGCATGACAGAAGGGAGGAGATAGAGGGGTAAAGTTCAAACGCAATTAAGCAGAAGCCAGTTTTGGCTCCGCAGGAGCACACGCCAGAATGTTGATCCTAATAAATGAATGGATTTCTTTTGAACTTTGTCTCGAGGCTCATAAATTAATTAGGTCATCTTCTGGGAACTTCACAGGTAGTTAAAATCCCCCATTACTATTGTGGTGTGCTTCCTACATACAATACAATACAATGCAATACAATAATACCTTAGTTAGCTGACTAGCAGAAAGTTCATCTACTTCCTCTGCTTGGTTGGGTGGCCTGTAGTATAGACCTATGGCAATGTCATTTCCCCCCAAACCTTTAATATTGACCCAAATGCATTCAAGATAGTTCTCATCATTGTTGTGCTCTATTTCTGTAGAGATGTAATTATTTCTTATATATAGTGCAACTCCACCTCCTCTTTTATTTGCTCTATTTCTTTTAAATAATTTAAATCCTTCTAGCTGTATGTTCCATTTGTGGGTTTCATCCCACCAAGTTTCTGTAATGGCAACAATATCATATCTGCCGTCATTTACTTGAATTTCTAATTCACCCTGTTTATTCCTCATACTGCATTGGTGTATAGACATTTGAGTCCATTTTGATTGACCCTGTGTTTACTGTCTACATAACCTGTGTTATGCCTGACTGCCCCTATTTTCTTGCCACTTGTATGATTCATGCACATGGTATGGCACTCACTATTAAATGCTTTGTTTAGCCACACATTAAACTCTGCTACATGCTGGCCCTTCCCTTTTTGTTCCTTATATACTGGTAAAACATCTGAAAAGATAAGCCTACAACCTATACTACTAAGTTCATACCCCAAGCTCTGGAAATCATTCTTCACAGAAAGTACATCTTTTTGGGACAGATCATTTGTGCCAAGATGTATAATAGCATCAACATCACAGTCCTTACTGGCATTCCTGACTATCTTAAGAATACGTCTCTTGTCTCTGCTGGCAGTAGCACCTGGCAGACACCTGACCTCTTTTAAAACCACCATATCCTTTCCTAAATTTACATCCCTTACGATTGAATCACCAACCAGAAGGTGACTTCTCTTTTTGCATACCTTGATCTTCTTGTGCAACTGATGTTTGATACCTGGTTCCCCATTTTGCCTTTCCGAAGAAAATTCTTTATTTTGGACCACGATCCCCTGCTTATTTGCGTCAGCATTATCATAACTACCTTGACCTGTCTCTTTAGTGTCCCCATTAAGGTCAGTAAGGGCGCTATACCTCTTATGCTGTGTCACAGCAAAAGCTTTGTGTTTATGGTTCACAGCTCTCAGCCTGCCAGATCCCACGGTTGTCCAGACTGCTCTTCTCCTGCAGGATCTTTGCGGTAGAGGGGGCTGATAGCATGGCATCTCCATAGAGTAGAAGGGCCGAATTGGACACCTAATTTCTGCTTGGAGAGCACAGATTAGAGATTCTAGATAGGTAATTGTCTATGTAGACTACTAATTTGTTTACAAAGGGGACAGTATCCAAATTTGAAAGAGTACTTTCAAATTTGAAAGACAGGTGCAAAACAGCTATTACATTGAACTAAGCCGGTCATTTTGAAATAAAATAAAATCACAATCTCAAGTGCACTAATCCAGAATGTATTATTGCTATTTTGGTTTATAGATATATGATTCTATACCCTACCTCAGTCCTCTTTGTCTCTCTGACTCCCCCCTTGTATCCAGCAGCTCCACTCACCAGCCTCAGGAAGGTTCAGATGAAATGGAGTTAAACAGGAACCAAACATGTAGAAAGCAAAATTTCCATGTCATATGATTCAGAAAAGCAAAAGACATCAGTGTGTGTGATATTAGCTAGCTGCACCCATAGGTTTTACTTCAGTCTCCGTTCAAGTGAGTGTTTGGGTGAGATGACAGCAGCTGTTGTCACTAAAGGGCAGCAATTAACAATCAAACATAAACAAATGATGACTAAGGAATTGGCAGTTAAAACCTCAAAGATGGCAGCGCATAAGTTCTCAGGGATTTGTTCCACATGCTGGTCAGGTTTTTCACGTCTCCCCACGTCACTGGACAGCTGGTCCAACGAGACAGCTGTGCTGTCTGTAGAATCACCTTGGTCATCTCTGTAATCGGATTCGGGGACTGGTACCACGACATCCTTAGCTGGACGAACACTACGTGCTGGAATCCACAAGGCCCTGTAGAAGCAAGCACAGCATATCCTCATCCCTCTAGAGGGGGAGGCAAATCTTTTTTTTAACCTGTTATGTTACCCACGCCAAATTGGGGTACAACAAATTTGACAAATTCAACAAATTGATGGATTGGGTACCCGAGAGCCCAAGAGTCCTCCTTTTTTATTTGTTTGTGAAGACAGTCCTTAAAGGACCGATTAGCACATTCCACAATGGCTTGACCTGTGGAATTATAGGGTAACCAGTGAGTAAAAACAATGTTCCAAGTTGTACAAAATTGCAAAAAGGCCAATGAAAAATAGTCCGGGCCATTATCTGTTTTTTAAAGAGAAAGGTTTACCCAAAGCAGTAATGGGTGAAAAAAGATGAGAAATAACATAATTAACTGTTTCTCCTCATTGAGATTTGGCCCAAAGCACTCCTGAATAGGTAACAATAGATAAATGAATATACTTCCAGGGAGCCAGAGAGGGAACATAGGTGATATTCATTTGCCATAGTTGATTCGAGGCCAAACCACGGGGATTAACTCTGCTTGGCCTGGTTGAGTGGAATATGGCAAGCTTGTGCCAACCCCCTGGCATTCTGATGGGAAAAAGAGTGATTAAAGAATGGATCTGAAAAGGAAGTAGGTAAAACATAGACAGCTGCATTTGCATAACTGTTGCCTCAAGAGAGAGATCCTGGAAGAAACAAATGACTACGTATATGAGAAACAAAATATAAATGCTTTTAATCTTGTAAAAATTGCTGCAAAATTAAAAACAAAGCCATGAGTTTAGAGTCAATCCTGGGTGTAATGTAAGCACCTGGAAGATTAAAAATAAGTTGACACACATAATGAGAGTCCTTGTAAGCAATCGCTCCTCTCATTCGCCCTCCATCTGAAAAAACAGTAAAAGCTTGCAAAAGCAGAGAAAACGAAAGGAATAGATGAATAGGAAAAGAAGAAGTCATTAAACACGCAAGCCGAAGATCTTTAGGCAAATGATATGCAATACAGCCTACATGGTCAGTTAAAGCACACTGAAGAGATAAATTATTCTGAAAATAAAATTGAAAAACAGATTTCGGAATAGGAAAAATAATATTAAGTCAATCCAATTCTACGACAAGCTCGTGTACGTCCCAAGGTTATTAATTCAACAACTGCCTAGATAAATGGCAAAACATTTTGGGATGGGGTCTTTTTGTCTTCTAATATAGATAACATTCCTGTAGGCAGCTTAGAAAACATCAAAAGAGTTAGCTGACAGTCTCTAAAAGAAATACGGTCTACAAACTAAATACTCAAAACATCATTAATTTTTTCAACTGTAGCTGCAGAAGGAATCAAATCTTTGGGGTGTTTTCCTTTGGTCAATAAATCAAATAAAGAATTGAGTATATATGGTGGCAAAGATCTATCTATCTCGCTATCTATCTATCCGTCCATCCGTCCATCCATGCATCCATCCATGCATCTATCTATCTATCTATCTATCTATCTATCTATCTATCTATCTATCTATCTATCTATCATCTACCTTCCTACCTACCTACCTACCTACCTACCTACCTACCTACCTACCTACCTACCTACCTGTCCGTCTGTCCATCCATCCATCCATCCATCCATCCATCCATCCATCCATCCATCCATCTATCTATCTCTCTTGCTATCTATCCGTCTATCCATGCATCCATGCATCCATGCATCCATGCATCCATGCATCCATGCATCCATGCATCCATGCATCCATCCATGCATCCATGCATGCATGCATCCATCCATCCATCCATCCATCCATCCATCCATCCATCCATCCATCCATCCATCCATCTATCTATCTATCTATCTATCTATCTATCTTGTACTTATCATCTATCATCTAGCTAGCTATCATCTGTCTGTCTGTCTGTCTGTCTGTCTAATCTATCATCTATCTATCTATCTATCTGTCTCTCTGTCTCTCTGTCTACCTACCTACCTACCTACCTACCTACCTATCTACCTACCGACTCATCTATCTATCTATCTATCTATCTATCTATCTATCTATCTATCTATCTATCTATCTATCTATCATCTGTCCTATCATTCTGTCCACCTATGTGCCTATAAACCAGCCTAAGGAAGGTTCAAATGAAATGGAGTTAAAGGGCCTCTACCTCAGTCCTCTTTGTCTCTCTGACTCCCCCCTTGTATCCAGCATCTCCAATCAGCAGCCTCAGGAAGGTTCAAATGAAATGGAGTTAAAGGGCCCCTACCTCAGTTCTCTTTGTCTCTCTGACTCCCCCCTTGTATCCAGCAGCTCCAATCACCAGCCTCAGGAAGGTTGAAATGAAATGAACCTTCTATCATCTATCTATCTATCTATCTATCTATCTATCTATCTATCTATCTATCTATCTATCTATCTATCTATCTATCTATCTATCTATTAATATCTATCTTCTAGCTATCATCTATCATTAGTTATATTTGAATTATCTCACTATCTCTATCATCTATCAGCTATCTGTCTATCTAGCATCTATCTAGCATCTATCTACCTATATCTATCTATCTTCTAGCTATCATCTACCATTAGTTATATTTAAATTATCTCGCTATCTCTATCAGCTATCTGTCTATTATCTATCTATCTATCTATCTATCTATCTATCTATCTATCTATCTATCTATCTATCTATCATCTATATATTTATCTATCTGTCCTTCCGTCCGTCCATCCATTTATCTAATTATCTATCTATTAGCTATCTATCTATCTATCTATCGATCAACTGACCGACCGACCGACCGACCGACCGACCGACCGACTCATCTATCTATCTATCTATCTATCTATCTATCTATCTATCTATCTATCTATCTATCTATCTATCTATCTATCTATTTATCATCTATCATCTAGCTAGCTATCATCTATCTGTCTGTCAGTCTGTTTGTCTATCTATCTTCAGGTGTGGTCGCGAGCAGAAGGAGCGGAAGGGAGGAGGAGGGGGAGGATATCGTTCCTCTACAGGGATCGCTGATTTCAACGGTCGTAGGGAGGGGCAGATACGAGGACAGATTAAGAACTCATAGTCGGTTGGGAGACCGTGGGTGCTGGTTACACCCGGTCGCTCGTACCAACCCCCGCGTACTAGGTGGTCAGGAGCTGCAGACCCAGGGCCTGAGGCTGTTGCTATGCAATGCGAGGTCCGTCGTTAATAAGGCCCCCCTCATCTACGATCTAATTTTGGAGGGGGAGCCGGACCTCGCGGGAATAACGGAGACCTGGTTGGGCCACGAGGGAGGTTTACCCCTCGTGGAAATGTGCCCACCAGGCTACCTAGCATTTCACCAGCCCCGGGCCCAGGGAAGGGGTGGTGGGGTAGCAGCGATTATCCGGGAGGATTTAGAGCCAAGGGAGTCCACTGTGCCACAGACGTCCGGGTGTGAATCCCTTGTTGTGAAATGGGGCCCTGGGAGACAGTTGGGCCTGCTGATAGTATACCTGGCTCCTCGCTATACATCAGCGGCCCTGCCTGAACTCCTCGAGCTGATCGCATCGGTGGCGGTTGAGACCCCCAAACTCTTAGTGATGGGGGATTTTAACCTGCCATCGGTGGGAGAAGCATCCGAGGGGGTTCTGGAGTTCATGGCTTCCATGACAGCCATGGACCTGACTCAATTGATTCAGGGCCCGACACACGAGGGAGGACACACCCTGGACCTTGTTTTTGTCTCTGGCCAGTGGTTGAGTGATCTGGGAGGAGGGGACTTAACCATCACTCCCCTGTCATGGTCAGATCACTCACTCCTCCGACTCGACTTCCCTGGTGCTACCCCCCGCTGCGGGGAGGCGGAACCTGAAAACACTAGATGGTTCCGCCCCAGGCGCCTGATGGAACCAGATAGGTTCCAGACGGAGCTTGGGCCACCTCCTGCAACCCTGACCCGCCCCCGGGTAGAGGACCTGGTGGCCGCGTGGAATAATGCGACTACCGGGGCCTTGAACCGGGTGGCGCCTTTGCGGCCTCTCCGGCGGCAACGATCCACCCTGGCTCCTTGGTTTACCGAGGAGCTAAGGGTGATGAAGCGCTGCAAGAGATGCCTAGAGAGTCGTTGGAGATCCTCCCGATCCGAATTTGACCGAGCACAGGTACGAGCCCATTTAAGGACGTACCTAGTGGCATTGAGAATGGCCAAACGCCAATATTGTGCCGCTCTCATTGCATCCGCAGAGAACCGCCCTGCCGCCCTGTTTCGAGTGTCCCGCTCCCTTCTGTTTCAGAGGCCGCGGGAGGCCCCTTTACAGGATAGGGCAGAGGAATTTGGGAAATATATGCAGGATAAAATCGCTCAAATCCGGAAGGATTGGGTCCCCTTCAGTGGCCCAGTCGAGACGCCAGTGGCAAGTCTTGAGAAACCTTTTTGGGAGGAGTTTGACTTGGTTGTCATCGAGGATTTGGACAGATTGCGTGGACGACTGCGACCTACCACATGTTTACTGGACCCGTGTCCCTCCTGGCTTGTACTGGCATCCTGGGAGGTTACACGCGACTGGCTCCTGGGCCTAGTGAACGCTTCGTTGGGTGAGGGGTCTCTTCCGGCCACCTTGAAAGAGGCGGTGGTGAGACCCTTGCTCAAGAAGCCTTCCCTGGACCCTACGGAGCTGGCCAATTATCGTCCTGTCTCCAACCTTCCCTTTTTGGCGAAGGTTGTAGAGAGTGTGGTGGCTTCTCAGTTCCCACGACATCTGGAGGAGAATGATTATCTAGACCCGCGCCAGTCCAGCTTTCGCCCCGGGCACAGCACAGAGACGGCCTTGGTCGCGTTGGTAGATGATCTCTGGAGGGCCAGAGATAGGGGTTGTTCCTCTATCCTGGTCCTATTAGACCTCTCGGCGGCTTTTGATACCATCGACCATGGTATCCTATTGCACCGACTGGAGGGGTTAGGGGTCCGGGGCACCGTTTTGCGGTGGTTCGGCTCCTACCTCTCTGGCCGGACGCAACGTGTGTTGGCAGGGGAGCAGAGGTCGACCCTAAGCCCCCTTACCTGTGGGGTGCCACAGGGGTCGGTCCTCTCGCCACTCCTGTTCAACACATACATGAAGCCGCTGGGTGAGATCATCCGTGGTTTCGGGGTGGGATATCATCTGTACGCTGACGATACTCAGCTGTACATTTCCACCCCGAACCACCCCAACGAGGCCGTCGAAGTGATGTCCCGGTGTGTGGAAGCCGTACGGGTCTGGATGGATGACAACCGACTCAGGCTCAACCCTTCCAAGACGGAGTGGCTGTGGGTTCCGGCTCCCCGGTTCAACCAGTTAATTCCATCTCTGGCCATTGGGGGCATTCAACTTGCCCTCGTGGAACAGGCGCGCAATTTGGGCGTCCTCCTGGATGCCAGGCTGTCCATGGATGACCATGTGACAGCCGTGGCCAGGGGGGCGTTCCACCAGGTTCGCCTGGTGCGCCAATTGCGCCCCCTATTGGACCGGGACGCCCTACGCACAGTCACCCATGCGCTGGTGACGTCTCGCCTGGACTACTGTAACGCTCTCTACATGGGGCTTCCCTTGAAATGCACTCGGAGACTGCAGTTGGTCCAGAATGCAGCCGCGCGGGTGATTATGGGGAGTACGAAGTACTCCCATGTGACACCTCTCCTGCGCGAGCTGCACTGGCTTCCTGTGGTCTATCGGGTGCGTTTCAAGGTTTTGATAACTATCTTTAAAGCGCTCCATGGCTCAGGACCTAGTTACTTGCGGGATCGTATTCTGCCCCATACATCCCTGCGACCAATTCGCTCGCACGGAGAGGGACTCCTGCAGGTGCCGTCCACCAGACAGTGTCGAGGGGCGGCGCCTAGGAGTAGAACCTTCTCTGTGGCGGGCCCAGCCCTGTGGAATGACCTCCCTCCGGATATTAGGACGACGTCCGACCTCCGTTCCTTCAGAGTTAAGCTCAAGACCCACCTATTCCAAGTAGCTGGCCTGGCTCAACCATGATCCAACTATATCGCTCCTGACGGGTTTTTTATTAATGTAATTCAATAGAATTTATTTATTGGGGTTTTTAAATATTGTGACTTTTTAATTGTTTTAATTGTTTAATTGTTTAATTGTTTTTTTTAAGCTATCAGCCTACCTCCTCCTTGTATACGTTTTATATACGTCCTTGTTATATGTATGTCCTGTCCAGATTTGTATTGTATTGTATTGTACTTTGTATTTTATTTGTCTTATTGTACGCCGCCCCGAGTCCTTCGGGAGAGGGTGCGGCTTAGAAATAAATATTCTATTCTATTCTATTCTATTCTATTCTATTCTATTCTATCTAATCTATCTTCTATCTGTCTGTCTACCTACCTACCTACCTACTGACTCATCGATCTATCGATCTAATCTATCATCTATCATCCTTCTATCTATTATCTATATATCTACCTACCGACTCATCTATCTATCTATCTATCTATCTATCTATCTATCTATCTATCATCTATCTATCTATCTATCTATCTATCTATCTATCTATCTATCTATCTATCATCTACTTATCAGCTATCATCTGGCTAGCTATCATCTATCTGTCAGTCTATCTAATCTAATTTCTGTCTGTCTGTCTGTCTACTGAGTCATCTATCTGTCTGTCTGTCTGTCTGTCTATCGATCTATCGATCTAATTATCTATCATCCTTCTATTATCTACCTACCTACCTACCTACATACCTACCTATATATCTACCCCGTTTCCCTGAAAATAAGACCTCCCCAGATAATAAGCCCAATCAGGTGTTTCAGCGTATGCGCTAAAATAAGCCCTCCCAAAAAATAAGCCCTCCCCGAAAATATTGCAACACAGCAGCATCCATGAGGTGACCACACTCGCCGCCTCCTGCACCTCAAAAATAATAAGACCTCCCCAAAAATAAGGCCAAGTACTTATTTCAGGGATCAAAAGAAAATAAGACCCTGTCTTATTTTCGGGGAAACAGGGTATCTATCTCCGTACCTTCCTACCTATCTCCCTATACCTACCTACCTACCTACCTACCTACCTACCTACCGACTCATCTATCTTTTTATCCACTATTGCGTTATAATCCCCAATTAAGCAAACATTTTCATATTCTAATTCATTTATTTTGTTGTGTAATTTCCCATAGAATTCCTCTTGTTTCTGATTTGGTGCATATATCACTGTTAATAATATCGGTTCTTCTGTTGTCTCTAATTCAATCATTAGAATCCTGCCTTCTTCATCAGAGCAGACTGCTTTGGAGTTTATTTTTTCCTTTATATTGTTTGTTTGTTTGTTTGTTTGTTTTATTGGATTTATATGCCACCCTTCTCCCAAGGACTCAGGGCGGCATACAACATTAAAAAACACACATCACAAAAGTTAAAAGAAATTAAATACATATCCAAAAAACAAACCCAATTAATAGGACAATAACATTTTAAAAAATGAGATAAAATTAACATTAACAGGCCATGCTGGCTTGCTGGAAAAGCCAACTTTTTAGGGCGCGTCGGAAGGACCGGAGGTCAGGGATTATGCAAAGCTCCGGGGGCAGCTCATTCCAGAGGGAAGGCGCTCCCACAGAGAAGGCTCTCCCCCTGGGGGTCGCCAGCCGACACTGTCTGGCCGACGGCACCCTGAGGAGGCCAACTCTGTGGGATCGTACTGGACGGTGGGAGGCTACTGGTGGCAGTAGGTGGTCTCGCAGGTACCCTGGGCCTAAGCCATGGAGCGCTTTAAAGGTCATAATTAATACCTTGAATCGCACCCAGAAAACAACCGGCAACCAGTGCAGGCCGCCTAAAAGGGGTGTAACATGAAAGCACCTAGGTAACCCCATGATAACACGCGCGGCCGCATTCTGGACCAGCTGAAGCCTCCGGGTGCTCTTCAAGCGCAGCGCCATGTAGAGAGCATTGCAGTAGTCCAGGCGAGAAAGGACAAGGGCATGAGTGACTGTGCACAGAGCATCCCGATCCAGGAAGGGGCGCAACTGACGTACCAGGCGAACCTGGTAAAAGGCCCCCCTGGTCACGGCCGTCAGGTGTTCTTCTAAACTAAGCCGCGTATCCAGGAGGACTCCCAGATTGCGGGCCTTCTCTGAGGGGGCTAAAATTTCTCCCCCTATCATCAAAGATGGAACAAGATGCACAAATCGGGATGACAGAAACCACAGCCACTCAGTCTTGGAGGGATTGAGCTTGAGCCTGTTCCTCCCCATCCAGATCCGCACAGCTTCCAGGCATAGGGACATCACGTCGAGGGCATCGTTTGGGTGGTTTGGGGTAGAGATGAAAAGTTGGGTATCATCAGCATATTAATGATACTGTACCCCAAAACCACGGATGATCTCGCCCAGCGGTTTCATGTATATGTTGAACAGGAGGGGTGAGAGAACCGACCCCTGGGGCACCCCACAAGTGACGCACCTGGGGGTCGATCCCTGCCCTCCAGTCAACACGAACTGCGACCGATCCGACAGGTAGGAGGAGAACCACCGTAAAATGGTGCCCCCCACTCCCAACGCCCCCGAGTCGTCGCAGTAGGATACCATGGTCGATGGTATCAAAAGCCGCCGAGAGGTCTCATAAGACCAGGACAGAGGAGTAGCCCCTGTCCCGGGCCCGCCAGAGATCATCGACCAACGCAACCAATGCTGTCTTCGTGCTGTACCTGGGCCTGAAACCCAACTGAAACGGATCCAGGTAGACAGCTTCATCCAGGTACTGGGGAAGCTGACGTGCTACCACACTCTCGACAACCTTCACTACAAAGCGAAGGTTGGAGACTCGATGATAGTTGGCAAAAGAAGCTGGGTCCAGGGAAGCCTTCTTAAGGAGGGGCCTCACCACCGCCTCCTTCAAGGCGGTGGGAAAGAACCCCTCTCTCAATGAAGCATTGGAGCCAGCCTCGTGAATGAAGCCTGGAGCCAGCCTCGTGTCACTTCCCGGGAAGCCGAAACTAACCAAGAGGGACACGGGTCAAGCACACAAGTGGCAGCACTGAGTCTCCCCATAATCCTGTCCATGCCTTCGGGGGTCACAGGGTCAAACTCATCCCAGATTGTCTCAACAAGATTCATCCCCGTCGGCTCGCCCGAATCTACCCAGTCAGAGTCCAAGCCTGTCCAGATTTGAGCGATTTTATCCTGCAGATACTGAACAAATTCTTCAGCCCTACCCTGCAAGGGGTCTTCCCCAGTTCCTTGGTTAAGTAAGGAGCGGGTCACCCTAAACAGGGCAGCTGGGCAGTTATCTGCGGACGCGAGAAGAGCGGAAAAATATTGCCGTTTTGCCGCTTCTATCGTCACTAAGTAGGATTTAATATGAATCCTTACTAGTGTTCGATTAGATTCAGACCGGCTGGCCCTCCAGCCACTCTCTAGGTGTCTTTTCCGGCGTTTCATCTCCCGGAGCTCCTCGGTAAACCAGGGAGCCACCCGGGATCTACACTGGGGCACAGGCCGCAAAGGCACAACGCGATCCAAGGCCCCAGTGGCCGCCCTATCCCAGGCTTCCACTAGGGCTTTGGTCGAGTTGTGCGCAAGAGATTCAGGAAAAGTCCCAAGCTCCATCAGGAACCTTTCGGGGTCCATCAGGCACCTGGGGCGGAACCATCAAGTCGGTTCCGCCTCCCTGCGGCAAGGGGTAGCAGTATGGAAGTCAAGCCTGATGAGGAAATGATCAGACCATGATAAGGGTTGAATAGAAATTTCCCCTATATCTAGATCATTCATCCACTGCCCAGAGACAAAAATCAGGTCGAGCGTGTGTCCCCCATTATGGGTGGGGTCTTGAATTAACTGAGTTAGGTCCATAGCTGTCATGGAAGCCATGAACTCCTGAGCTGACTCGGATGTCTCGCCAATGGAAGGCAGATTGAAATCCCCCAGGACCATAAGCCTGGTGAAATCAACCGCCAATCCAGCTAATACATTCAGCAGCTCCGGCAGGGCCGATGAAACGTAGCAGGGAGACAGGTACGTAAGAAAAAGGCCCACCTGAGCTCCAAGGCCCCACTTCACAAAAAAGGGCTCACACCCGCCTATCTGAGGCACAGTGACCTCCTGAGGTCTGAGACTTTCCCTAATAACCACCGCCACCACCCCCACCCCCGCCCCTGCCCTGGGCTCTTGGCTAGTGAAACGCCCAGAAGCCTGGTGGGCATAGTTCGCTAAGGGGAACAGCCCCTTCATGGCCCAACCAGGTCTCCGTAATGCACGCCAGGTCCACTCTACCCACTTGTATGAGGTCGTAAATGAGGGGAGCTTTATGTACCATGGACCTGGCGGTAAGCGACACCAGCCGGAGACCAGGGTCCTGTAATCCTGAGCACCCGGGGGTGCGAGAAGGGCGATGAGGGTCGGAACGCGCGATCGCTCTTAAACAGCAAACCCGCGTCCTCCGAACATCATTTGGCCCTCAGCCACCACCATATCTGCCTCTCCCACAAACAGTAGAGATGGTGAACCCCCCAATGGAATTGCTTAATGTCTCCCCCGGAATCCCAACCCTTCCCAGCCCTCCCAACCCGCGCCCATTAGTTGGCTCTGGCCTGTGCCCTGGCAGACTCCCCCCGCAAGCCTGTCTGAGCCATCCGAATCAACCCCCCCTCCCCCCCCTTAAAATTTGGTTTAAAAGCCCCTGTAAAAAACCCCTAAGAAGTCTCTTCTTCGCATGCCACCTCTCGGGATCCCAAGATCCGTCATTAAGGAAGCGTCTTGATAGGCCAGAAGGCCATCCCCGGGAAAGGGGGAGTTCCTGGAGGGAATAAAGTTCTGTCGTATATAAAGTTCTATATAGGTTGCTATCCCTCTTTTTTTTATCTGCCAGTGCTGTATATAGTTTCCCTAATTTTTTATCTTCCAGTAAATTAATATGTTCCCTTTTAATGTGCACTTCCTGTATGCAGGTTATGTCTGCCTTCAGTTTCCTCAGTTTGTTAAACATCTGTGCTCTTTTTTTCGCTGCATTCAATCCATTCAAGTTTATTGAGATAATTGTTGTTTCATGGTCAATCTTTAGATGGGGTGTTTTTTATTACTTCTGGTTTGTATCTGACTTTTCCCTCTCACTCCTTCCCTTTCTGCTCTCTCTCTTTCTTGCTTCTGTTCTTCTTTCCTGTTTCTTTCCTTGTCTTCTGCTGTTTCTTCTTCTTGACTTCTACTTTCTACGTCCTCTTTACTTCCTTGTTCTTCTTCCCTTGTGAAATATTTTTCGTAAAATTCCTGCGCTTCTTCTATATTCTCTATTTTATATCTTTTTCCTTGCCAAGAGACCAATATCCCTTCTGGTACCAACCATCTGTACATTATTCTGTATTTATTTAACTGGTTAGTTAAAAATTGGTACTGTCTACGTTGTTCCCGGACTCTCCGAGGTATCTGTTTAATAGTAATCAGCTCTTTTCCCTTGAACGTTATAGTCCCTTCTCTGTTTTTTTGTACACTTTGTCTCTAGTTGGTTTTTTTGGCAAATCTTACATGCACTTCTCTCGGAAGCCTATGTCTTCTGGCATAATTGGTATGCACATGGTAAGCCTCATCTATGTCTCCACTCAACTATTGTTCCTTTCTATGTACAATTTCAGGAAAGATTTTGGTCATTTTTTCTTTCAGGTCTTCCTCTTTTTCTTTCACTATGTTATGGAATCTTAGATAAAATGAAGCTCTTTCATTTTCAAGTCAGATTATTGATAGCTCTAACTCTTTATTGACTTGCATATATTTCAACTCCATTTTTTCCATCTTCTGATCTGTTTGTTCGATTTTTGTTTCAATGTTCTGGATTTTCTGTTCGTTGATTGATAAGTCTTTTCAATTTTGTCATCTAGATATTTCTATCATCTACATCTATCTGTCTGTCTGTCTGTCTGTCTGTCTGTCTGTCTCTCTCTCTGTCATCCATCTCTATCTAAGTATCTCTATCATCTACATCTGTCTGTCTGTCTGTCTGTCTGTCTGTCTGTCTGTCTGTCTATCTATCTATCTATCTATCTATCTATCTATCTATCTATCTATCTATCTATCTATCTATCATCTATCTATCTCTTTCACCTATCGAATTATTAGTCCAATTATTAGTCTATCTGTCTATCTATCCCCAATCAAATTATTAGTCTCTCTCTCTCTTTCATCCAACTATCTCTATCTAGGTATCTCTAGCATCTACATCTATCTATCTATCTATCTATCTATCTATCTATCTATCTATCTATCTATCTATCTATCACCAATCGAAATATTAGTCTCTCTCACTCTCTCTCTCTCTCACTGTCATCCATCTCTCTCTATCTAAGTATCTCTATCATCTACGCCTGTCTGTCTGTCTCTATCTATATCTGTCACCAATCTAATTATTAGTCTATCTGTCTGTCTGTCTGTCTGTCTGTCTATCTCTCTCTCTTTATCTATCTATCATCTATCTATCTACCTATCTATCACTAATCAAATTATTAGTCTCCCTCTCCCTCTCTCTATCTATTACCAATCAAATAATTAATCTCTCTCTATCTCACTTTCTATCATCTACGTCTGTCTGTCTCTCTGTCTGTCTATCTATCTATGTGTCACACATCGAATAATTAGTCTCTCTCTCTCTCTCTCTCTCTCTCTCTCTCTCTCTCTCTGTCATCCGTCTGTCTCTATCTAGGTATCTCTAGCATCTACATCTATCTATTTCTCTCTCTCTCTCTCTCTCTCTATTACCAATCAAAATATTAGTCTCTCTCACTCTCTCTCTGTCATCCATCTCTCTCTCTATATATCATCTACGCCTGTCTGCCTGTCTGTCTGTCTCTCTATCTATCTATATCTGTCACCAATCTAATTATTAGTCTATCTGTCTGTCTGTCTGTCTGTCTGTCTATCTCTCTCTCTTGCTATCTATCTATCTATCTATCTATCTATCTATCTATCTATCTATCTATCTATCTATCTATCATCTATCTATCTACCTGTAATCAAATTATTAGTCTCCCCCCTCTCTCTCTATTACCAATCGAATAATTAATCTCTATCTCTCTCTGTCATCCATCTCTATCTAAGTATCTCTATCATCTACGTCTATCTCTCTGTCTGTCTCTCTGTCTATCTATGTGTCACACATCAAATAATTAGTCTCTCTCTCTGTCATCCGTCTGTCTCTATCTAGGTATCTCTATCATCTACACCTGTCTGTCTGTCTGTCTGTCTGTCTATCTATCTATCTATCTATCTATCTATCTATCTATCTATCTATCATCTATCTATCTATCTATCTATCTCTATCTACCATGTTTCACCGAAATTACGACATGTTCTGATAATAAGGCCATGCCACATTTTTCTGGTGGGCAAAAATATAAGTCCTTCCCCGCAAATAAGCCCCCTGGACAACCCCCCACCTCCGGCCAGGCAGAGCGCCGCTCACCAACCTAGCGGTATCCCGAAGGTGCCAAGCTGCGGGAACTGGGGGGAGGCAAAGGTGATCGTGTTGCTTAGCGCCTTCGGGATACCGCTAGGTTGGTGAGCGGCTCTGTGCCCCCTTTCCAGCCGGGTACAGCACCATTCACTGACCTAGGGGTATCGCCAAGCCGCGTGACCGCCTGTTTGCCGCCGTCGGGCTCCCGCGGCTTGGCGCCTTCGAAATGGCAGTGAATGGCACTCTGCAAAGCTGGAGAGGGGGGGTTGCGCGAGTGGCTGTTCTGCTCTTGCTCGCTTGCCTCCCAGCCTCATGATGCCCTGGCCCAGCTCTGTCCGCAGAGCCAGGGGACCTCTGCTGCTGCCGCCGCCACCACAAGGCTTTTTCTTCCGACAGTGGCCGCTCTGGGCGTACGCTCTATGGTTGTACGCTCTGCCGGCAGCTGGCCCACAACAATAGAGCATACGGCCAGAGCGGCCACTGCCGGAAGATTCAGTTTGGAAGCTGCAGAAAAAGCTATGTGGTGGCGGCAGCGGCAGCAGCAGCGGAGGTCCCCTGGCTCTGCGGAGAGAGCTGGGCCAGGGCATCATGAGGCTGGGAGGCGCGCGAGCGAGAGAGGAACAGCCGCTCGTGCAACCCCCCTCTCCAGCCATGCAGAGCACCATTCACTGCCATTTCGAAGGTGCCAAGCAGCGGGAGGTGGCCGGCGGCGAACAGGCGCTCACGCGGCTTGGTGATACCCCTAGGTCAGTGAAAGGCACTGTGCCCGGCTGGAAAGGGGGTTTGTCGGGTGGCTGCTCATGAGTGTGGTCGCTTCATGGCTGCTGTGTTACGCTGCTGTGACAGCGCAACACAGCCGTTCGCCCATGAGGATGTGCTCGGCTCTTTGGTAGCCCGCTCACAAGAGAGCAGCCGCCCGGCAACCCCAAAACAATAAACCCCTCATAATAAAGCCCAAGCCATATTTTGTGTGTAAAAAGAAAATAAGACCCTGTCTTATTTTCGGGGAAACACGGTATCTATCTATCTCTGTCAGCAATCTAATTATTTCTCTCTCTGGGTCATCCATCTATCTCTATCCAGGTATCTCTATCATCTACATCTGTCTGTCTGTCTGTCTGTCTGTCTGTCTATCTATCTATCTATCTATCTATCTATCTATCTATCTATCTATCTATCTATCTATTTCTCTCTCCATCTCTTTCTCTCTCTATGTGTGTGTCATCCAACTAGCTCTATGTACATATTTCTATCATCTACATCTATCTATCTCTCTGTCTGTCTATATCTATCTATGTATCTATCTATGTATCTATCTATGTATCTATGTATCTATCTATCTATCTATCTATCTATCTATCTATCTATCTATCCATCCATCCATCCATCCATCCATCTATCTCTATCCAGGTATCTCTATCATCTACGTCTGTCTGTCTGTCTGTCTGTCTGTCTGTCTGTCTGTCTGTCTGTCTATCTATCTATCTATCTATCTATCTATCTATCTATCTATCTATCTATCTATCTATCTATTTCTCTCTCCATCTCTTTCTCTCTCTGTGTGTGTGTCATCCAACTAGCTCTATGTACATATTTCTATCATCTACATCTATCTATCTCTCTGTCTGTCTATATCTATCTATGTATCTATCTATGTATCTATCTATCCATCCATCCATCCATCCATCCATCCATCCATCCATCCATCCATCTATTTATCACCAATCAAATTATTAGTCTCTCTCTATTTGTCTTTCTCTCAGTGTCATCCTTCTTACTCTATCTAGGTATATCTATCATCTTCATCTATCTGTCTGTCTGTCTGTGTGTCTATCTATCTATCTATCTATCTATCTATCTATCTATCTATCTATCATCTATGTATCTATCTATCACCAATCAAATTATTAGCCTCTCTCTCTCCATCTTTCTCTATCTAGATATTTCTATCATCTATATCTATCTGTCTCTCTGTCTCTCTCTCTCTATCTATCTATCTATTACATATCAAATAATTAGTCTCTCTCTTTCTGTCATTCGTGTATCTCTATCTAGGTATCTCTACCACCTACATCTGTCTGTCTGTCTGTCTGTCTGTCTATCTATCTATCTATCTATCTATCTATCTATCTATCTATCTATCATCTATCCTGGTCTTGTTCTATTCGGGTCTTTTCCCATGTAAGATTGAGATTGTTTTGGCAACGTTTCAGCGAGGTCTCACTCACCATCTTCAGACTGGGCTTAAAGCGTGGTCGGAGCTGCCGTCTTTCTATAAATCTTGGTTGGGGGGGGTGGAGTGCTGGCTTTGTTTCAGTAAGTGGATTGATTGGATGTGTGGTTGCATCATGATTGGTAGATTGGTGTTTATTGGTGCTGGCTGTGTGTCCGTTGTTGTTTCGTGTTGTGACGGCCTGGGTGGTGGGTGGGGCTCGTTTGTTGATTAGGGCTGGTTTCCAGATGTCTGGTAGGTGGGAGGTATCGTCACGTTTATTCATGTTGTGGGGGTGTTTTTCCATTTCGATAGCTTCCATAATTATTCTCTTGTTGAAATGTTCAGTTTTGGAGATTAACCTGGTTCCTTCAAAATTAATTTCATGTCCTGTAGCTTTAAGGTGCTGGAAAAGGGAGGAAGTTTTTTCTTTTTTTCTTACTGCGTTCTTGTATTCTGCGATGCGTGCATTTATTCTCCTGTTCGTTTATCCTATGTATGTTGCAAGGCAGATTTTTTTGCAACATAAAAGTGTCATCAACATATCTAAGCCAGAGTTTGGGTTTGTGTTCAGATTTATCTAAGGCGTTAGTTTCAAAATGTTCCATGTATAAGTTTGCAATTATGGGTGAGAGGGGTGATCCCATGGGTGCTCCTTCTATCTGTATCTTTGTCCATTATGGATGAAGTATGTGTTGGTTAGGCAGTGGTTGGTCAGGTCCAGGATGTGTTTAGGGGGGTTGTGTTTGTTCTGGATAGTTGTCAAGGCTGTCTCCCCAATCATCGCAAACTCTGGCTTAGATATGTTGATGACACTTTGGAGATTTGGCCACACGAGAAAGAAAAACTGGACAACTTCCTCACACATGTCAACAGCCTACACCCCAAAATACAATTTACTATGGAAATAGAAGCAAACAAACAACTTCCCTTTCTGGACATCCTAATCTACAAAAAACCCAATGGCTCCCTAGGACACACCATCTACCGGAAAAAAACACACACCAACCGCTACTTAAAAGCACAATCCCATCACCACTCTGCACAGATCAACTCTGTAGCCAAGACCCTCATCTCCAGAACCAAACGCCTAGCCGACAAAGACCACCTGAAAACTGAATTACACACTCTCACAAACGTATTAATATCCAACAAATTCCAAAGAAAAACAATTACCAACCTAATCCGAAGGGAGACTCCCCCCAAGAACCGAGACACAGAACAGGACAACGGCATCGCCCTCCCCCCTTACATCAAAGGTGTGAAGGTTCCAAGAGTTGCCCTAATTAATTTACGAGCCCAGGGACGAAATTCAAAGTAAAACCATTCATTTATTAGGACTAAGATCTTAGCACGGAGTTCTGTGTAGCTGAAACTAAATCACATTTAATGGCATCTGACCTTTACCCCTGTGCCCCCTCCCCTCTGGCTGAGGTCATTAATCACATTCTCCAACGGGACATTAAAGCAGGGTTCTAGACATGCGCATTCACATCCCAGTACAGAAATATGAGACTTTTACTCTGGCCAAAACTATGCATGGAATTTCCTTCCCCTTCTCAAGGTGATAGTAGTCATGGAAACGCCTTAGGCGTTGACATCCGGCTCCCCTCACTTCCTGAAAGCGACCTGTATAAAACAAAGCAATTTGAGTACAGGTGTATAACTTAGGGATGTGTCCCTCCCCCAGGCTTGCTTAGATTTTCTGCATGGAATTTTGCTATAAGGCGATCAGCCTGGATATTTCTACTTTTCACCCAAGATCCCTCTGAAAAGGGGTAGCCCTTCCACTTGATTAAGTATTGGAGTTGTCTCCTGTGCCACCTTGAATCAAGGATATGCTGAACTTCATAATGGGTTTGACCCCCTATGACCATAGGGCCCGGGGGCTCCCGGGGTAGTGGTCTCAGAGTGGATCCAATCACAGGTTTTAAGAGGCTGCTATGGAATGCTGGGTGTATCTTCCCCAATAATCGAGGCAGTTTCAATTGCACCGTAACTGGGTTGATGATCTTTACTATAGGGAATGGTCCCATAAACTTTGGCCCCAGTTTCTTGCTAGGCAGTTTTAATCTCAAATATTTTGTTGAGAGATAAACCTTCTCTCCCACCCGGAATGGCCGTTGCAGAGCCCGGTGTTTGTCTGCCTGTTTGTTATAGGTTTGTGCCGCTTTAGCCAGTGCCTTTTTGACATTTTCCCAGGTCGCTTTTAGCATCGACATCCAGTCAGCCAAGCTGACTGAGGAAGGGGGATCCCTTGGATTCTCCGGCATTGGGACGAAGTCCATACCGCTCACTATTTTGAACGCCGTGAGTCCTGTGCTACTGTGGACAGCATTATTGTACGCGACCTCTGCAAAAGATAAAAGGTCTGCCCAATTGGACTGCTGATAGTTCACATAACACCTCAGGTACTGCTCTACCATTGCGTTCAGTCTCTCTCCTGCCCCATTGGTGCTTGGATGAAAAGCTGAACTAAGACCCTGAGATGATCCAATGGACCGCAGGAACTCCCTCCAGAACTTAGCCGTGAACTGGACCCCTCTGTCTGAGATAATTCTTTGAGGTACTCCATGCAGTCAGTAGATATGCTTCACGAACAGTTTACCCAGCTTGTGAGCTGAGGGTAGTCCGCTGCAGGGTATGAAGTGTGCCTGTTTGGAGAACAGGTCTATTACAGTCCAAATCACTGTGTCTCCCCCACTTTTTGGCAACTGTACTATAAAGTCCATTGCGATCTCCTCCCATGGCCTCGTTGGCTCTGCTACTGTTTGCAGTAGTCCAGGGGGTTTTCCTGGTCGTCTCTTCATTGTGGCGCAAATGGTACAACTTTTCACGTAACTATCTACATCTTTCTTCATGCCAGGCCACCAGAATTGCCTCCGGGCTAAGTGTAAAGTCTTTAGGAACCCAAAGTGGCTGCTGGTTTAGCATCATGACTCCTCTGGAGAACTAGGGTATGTAGGGATTCTGGGATGTAGAGTTTTGTCCCCTTCCATGCAAGGTCATCTCTCTTTGTCAAGATGTGTTGGTTGGTTTGGAACCAGGGGTCTGCTAGCAGTTCATTTTTAAGCCTTGTGGTTAGGTCGCTTGCAAGTTGGTCTTGCCGGTCACGGCGTTGCCGTCTGGTGGTCACTTGAGCAGCAGTTTGG
The DNA here is from genome assembly GCF_964273705.1 of Natrix helvetica. Taxonomy (NCBI): domain Eukaryota; kingdom Metazoa; phylum Chordata; class Lepidosauria; order Squamata; family Natricidae; genus Natrix; species Natrix helvetica. The sequence goes on from NC_138555.1 coordinate 43,940,038, forward strand.
GTAGAGGGAATGATGGCGGCCACTACGTGCTCCCGTTCGCATTTGAACTGAGGCATGCAGGAGAGGGCGTCAGCTAGAAAGTTCCTCCCACCTGGAATGTGCTTTAAGACAAAATCAAAACGGTTGAAATATTGAGCCCATCGGACTTGTTTAGGTGATAGTTTCCGTGGGGTCCTAAGCGCCTCCAGATTTTTGTGGTCGGTCCAGACTTCGAACGGTTTCTGGCTCCCTTCCAACAGGTTTCTCCAGGTTAGCAGTGCCCATCTCACTGCGAAAGCCTCCTTTTCCCATGCGGCCCATCAGCTCTCTGTGTCTGTGAGCTTGCGGGAGGTGTAGGCGCAGGGTTGTAAGCTTCCTTGATTGTTACTTTGGAGTAGCACCGCTCCCACTGCCACATTGCTGGCGTCTGCCTGTTTCATGAAAGGTTGCTCGGGGTCAGGATGCTTCAGCACTGGTTCCTTTGCAAACATTTCTTTTAGTGTCTCGAACGCCTCTTGGCAGGTTAGGTCCCATGGTAGGGGTTGTCCCGGACGAGGTTTCGTTCCTGGGCTCCCTGTCTTCAGGAGGTCTGTCAGGAGTTTGGCAATCTTTGCAAAGGAGGGGATGAATTGCCTGTAGAAGTTTAGGAACCCTAGGAAGCTTTGTAGCTGTCTGCGGAGGCGAGGGGGATGCCAGCTTAGGACGGCTTGCACTTTCGCTGGGTCCATCTCTATTCCCTCATTTGACACTCGGTAACCCAGGTAGTCTAACCGTGCATGATGGAATTCGCATTTTGATACCTTGACGTACAGGTTGGCTGCCAGAAGTTTCTCCAGTACTTGGCGGATCAGAGGTATATGGTCGTCCATGGTCTCTGTGTAGCTAAGGATGACATCTAGGTAGACGAGGACCCCCTTGTAGAGGTGCTCGTGCAACACCTCGTTTATTAACTGCATGAATACCGCTGGGGCCCCCTGCAGTCCAAAAGGCATCACTTTGAATTGAAAGCTCCCTAGGGGGCAGTTGAACGCTGTTTTCCACTCATCTAACTCTCTGATTCGTACTCGGTAGTATGCTTCTCTGAGGTCTAGTTTGGTGAAGACTTTTCCCTTGGCCAGATGAGATAGCATATCCTTCATGAGGGGGAGGAGGTATAGGTTGTGTACGCACACCCCGTTTATCCCTCGAAAGTCCACACACAACCTCATGGTGCCATCTTTTTTTTCTTTGAAGAGGACTGGTGCTGCGACCCGTGGCTTGGCTCGCTCAATGAACCCCCTTGCTAGGTTTTTGTCTATGTATTTGCGCATCTCTTGCATTTCCCGGGGTGTCATGGCATACAGTTTGGGCTTGGGTAGTTTTGCCCCGGGGATGATTTCGATGGCACAGTCTGTCTCCCAGTGGGGAGGCAGAACATCACACTCGGCCTCACTGAATACTTCTACGAGGTCCTGATATTCTATCGGAATCAGTTCGGCCTCTGGGGTTTTGTCGGATGTGGTTGCCAGTTGTTCTCGTGGGCTTTCTTGGGGGTTTTCCAGCATGGGTGGTGTTTCTACTTGCTGGTGTGGGAGGGGTTGGGGGCCCCTTGATATCCTAAGTCTTCGGGTACCCCCTTGCCACCAGATGGTCGGTCCCCACTTGTCTAGCCAGGAAAGTCCCAGTATGACTGCGTCTGTCATTTTGGGGGCTATTATGAATCGAATTACTTCCCAGTGATCCGCTAGTTCTAGCCTCACTGGTTCAGTTAGGTGGGTGGCATAGGCTCCTCCCATTAGGGACCTGTCGACCTGCTCAAACCGGATCGGGTGGGCCAGTCTTTTTGCTCTGATCCCCAGTTTCAGGACTGTGGTTAGGTTGATCAAGCACCTTGTGCAGCCTGAGTCTATTAGGGCTTGAAAATCCCCCTGGTTTCCTGTTTTTGGGGCTGTGAGGCGTATTGGAAAAAGGAAAGGGTGAATTGATTCACTCACCATTGGGTCATTTTCTCCCTCGTCCTCGCTGTCATATGATTCTGGCGATTGGTTGTCGCTGCCTGGGGTTCCATCACTTTTGCCTGAGGGGAAAGGGGCCTTTGCAGCCTGGAGGGCTTTTCCAGACGTGTTGGTGGTCCGTTTGGACCCTCATTCTGGTCGTGCCCTAGGCGGTGGGTCTGGCCTTGGTTTTGGGGCTCAGGTTGGGCATGCAGCTGCCATGTGGCCCATCCCCCCACATCTGTAGCATTTTGGTGGACTTCGAGGGAGGGCTGGTCTCAGAGCCTGCTGTGGTGCTGTGGTTCCCTGCCGGCTGGGTGGTTTCAGGTCGGGTTGACCTCTCTCTCGTGTGTCCGGTTGCTTTGTCATGTCGTTGGTGCGCAGCCCACTGTCGACTTTTGTTCCTACTCGGAACCACTCAGAGAGTTGATTTGGGATGTCGCAGTATGCAGTTACCTGGGTAATTTGCTTGTCCAGGCTTGTTCTGAAGAAATGCAGCAGCAGCCGCTCTGGTAAGGGGGGTAGCCTTCCTATAACCCTCCTAAATTCACGGATGTGTTCTTTGATGGGGCGGTCCCTCTGCTTTAGGTTGCTGAGTTCCTCTTCTGCATATAGGTCCTCCTCCTCCACCTCCTCAAATCTGGCCTCTAGCAGTTGCAGGAAGTCATCTATGTCTTGCAGTTGGGGGGCTCTCCTCTTGTGGAGGGCTGCTAGCCATTCCCTTGCTTCTCCCTCTAGACCCTCTGTGATGGCATTCACCATGGCTCTGGGGGATGGGTAGAGGTGCCCATAGCGTTCTAGGTGGCTATCAGCTGAATCAAGGAATAGGGCTAGCTGGTCTGAGTCTCAGTCAAACTTTCCCCTGAATTGGGGTGGGTCATCCAGCCCTAATCCCCCAGCCTCCTGTCGGCTTTGGTATGCTTGCACCTGATATTGCTGGTTATCTCCTTCACCCCTAGTTCGGTGAGAAAGAGGGGTTTGCCTGCTCTTGGCAGCCTGCCTGCTGCGTGGGAGAGGCACTGGTTGCCGTTCTGGGCTCCTTCTTCTTCCATCGGGATGGGGAGGGGGGCTGCGCTCCAGTCTGCATCTCTTCCCTTCAACAAGATCAGATGTCCCTCCCCTCACTTCCTCCCTCCGTTGCTCTTTTGCACTCCCTCGGGATTCCATCTGGGGGTTTGGACTAGGGCAAGGGAATTTCCACGTTTACTTATCTTCTCTTGCTTCTGCTTCTGAGAAAGGCATCCTTGTTTTGATTTGCCACATATGTCCAGCTGCAATCAATCTCCTGTCTTCCTGATTTTCCCTCCAAGCAACCCAAACATTGGGAGGGAGTACTCAGAGAGGCCAGGCTTCAGGAAACCCGGAAAAAAATATATTTTAAAAGTGAGTTTCAGCTATCTGTGAAGGTTGCAAGAGTTGCCCTAATTAATTTACGAGCCCAGGGATGAAATTCAAAGTAAAACCATTCGTTTATTGGGACTAACATCTTTTTTTTTTATTATTATTATTATTATTTATTGGACTTCTAGACCGCCCCCTCTCCCCGAAGGGACTCGGGGCGGTGTACAGATACAAATTAAAGTCATACAGTCAAAATACATATAACTAAGAATCGAATTAAATACACCCCTGTACAAATTTATAAAAATTAAAACTTAACCCTAAGACCAAATCACAAAATTTAAAAATACAAACTGAGGTGGGAAAGATGGAATTAGGCCAGGCCGGCTAGATGAAACAAGTGGGTTTTGAGTTTCTGGCGGAAGGAGCGGAGGTCCTTGGTCGTTCTAATGTCAGGAGGAAGGTCATTCCAGAGGCTCGGGCCCGCCACAGAGAAGGCCCTTCCCCTGGGCGCCGCCCGCTGGCACAGTCTAGTGGATGGCACCCGGAGAAGTCCCTCTCTGTGTGAGCGAGTCGGCCGAAGGGATGTGAGGGGCAGGATACGATCCCGCAAATAACTAGGTCCTGTGCCATGGAGCGCTTTGAAGATGATAATCAACACCTTGAAACGCACCCGAAAAGCCACAGGCAGCCAGTGCAGCCCGCGCAGGAGAGGTGTTACGTGGGAGTATCTAGAGACTCCCAGAACTGCCCGCGCGGCCGCATTCTGAACCAACTGCAGACTTCGGGCGCATCTCAAGGGGAGCCCCATGTAGAGAGCAGTAGTCTAGCTGGGACGTCACAAGCGCATGAGTGACTGTGTGAAGGGCGTCCCGGTCCAATAGGGGACACAACTGGCGCACCAGGCGAACCTGGTGAAACGCCCCCCTTGCCACGGCTGTCACATGGTCGTCCATTGACAGCCGGGCATCTAGAAGGACGCCCAAATTGCGTACCCGATCCACGGGGGCCAGATGTTCGCCCCCAATAGCCAGTGATGGAATCAACTGGTTGAACCGGGGCGCCGGTAGCCACAGCCACTCAGTCTTGGACGGGTTGAGTTTGAGTCTGTTACTTCCCATCCAGATCCATACGGCTTCCAGACACTGGGACATCACTTCGACGGCATCGTTGGGGTGGTTTGGGGTAGAGATGTACAACTGGGTGTCATCCGCGTACAGATGGTAATCTACCCCATACCCACGTATGATCTCGCCCAGCGGCTTCATATATGCATTGAACAGGAGAGGCGAGAGGACCGACCCCTGTGGCACCCCACAAGTGAGCGGCCTCAAGGTCGACCTCTGCCCCCCTGCCAATACAAATTGCGCTCGACCAGAGAGGTAGGAGGAGAACCATCGCAAAACGGTGCCCCTCACCCCCAACCCCTCCAGTCGAAGCAATAGGATACCATGGTCGATGGTATCAAAAGCCGCCGAGAGGTCTAATAGGACCAGGATGGAGGAACAACCCCCATCTCTGGCCCTCCAGAGATCATCCACCAATGCGACCAATGCCGTCTCCGTGCTGTGGCCGGGCCGGAAACCGGATTGGCGCGGGTCCAGATAATCAGTTTCCTCCAAGTGGCGTGGAAACTGTTGTGCCACCACACTCTCTACGACCTTCGCCAGAAAGCAAAGGTTGGAGATGGGACGGTAGTTGACTAACAGAGCTGGGTCCAGGGAAGGCTTCTTGAGGAGGGGCCTCACCACCGCCTCTTTCAAGGCGGCCGGCAGGAACCCCTCACTTAAAGAAGCGTTGACTAACTCCTGGAGCCAACCTCGTGTGACCTCCCAGGATGCCAGTACAAGCCAGGAGGGACACGGGTCCAGTAAATATGTGGTAGCACGGAGTCGTCTACGCAACCTGTCCGTATCGTCGGAAGCAACAGAGTCAAACTCCTCCCAGAATGGAACCTCAAGACCCGCCTCCGGCGTCCCCTCCAGACCACTAGTGGGGTCCAACTCGCTTCGAATCTGAGCGATTTTGTCCTGCAGATAATCCCCAAATTCCTCTGCTCTACCCTGCAGAGGGGCTTCCCGCGGCCTCTGTTGAAGGAGGGAGCGGGTTACCCCAAACAGGGCGGCAGGGCGGTTATCTGCGGACGCAATAAGAGTGGCACAATACTGACGCTTGGCCACTCTTAATGCCACAAGGTAAGTCCGTAAATGGGCTCTCACCTGTGTTCGGTCAGATTCAGAGCGAGACGATCTCCACCTGCTCTCTAGGCGTCTCTTGTGGCGCTTCATCACCCTCAGCTCCTCGGTAAACCAAGGAGCCTGGCTGGTTCGCTGCCGCAAGAGAGGCCGCAAAGGCGCAACCCGGTCCAAGGCCCCAGCGGCCGCACTATCCCATGCAGCCACTAGGTCCTCCATCCGGGTGCGGGTCAGGGCTACAGGAAATCAGGTTCCATCAGGCGCTTGGGGTGGAACCATCTTGGACATTCCGGTTCCGCCTCCCCGCGATGGGGAGTAGCGGCTGGAAAGTCGAGCCGGAGAAGTGAGTGATCTGACCATGACAGGGCTGTGATGACTAAGTCCCCTACTCCCAGATCACTCCTCCACTGGCCAGAGACAAAAATGAGATCCAGTGTGTGTCCTCCCTCGTGTGTGGGGCCCTGAATTACTTGGGTCAGGTCCATGGCTGTCATGGAGGCCATGAACTCCCAAGCTACCTCGGATGTCTCCCCTACCGATGGCAAGTTGAAATCCCCCATGACCAACAGTCTGGGGGGTCTCAACTGCCATCTCGGCGATCACCTCGAGGAGCTCGGGCAGGGCTGCTGATACATAGCGAGGAGCCAGGTATACAATCAGCAAGCCCAACTGCCTCCCTGGGCCCCACTTCACGCACATTGGCTCACAACCGGTTATCTGTGGCACAGTGGTCTCTCTCGGCTCAAGACCTTCCCTCACAATGACCGCTACCCCACCACCCCTGCCTAGGGCCCGTGGTTGATGAAATGTGCGGTAACCTGGTGAGGGGGAGATCTTAGCACGGACTTCTGTGTAGCTGAAACTAAATCACATTTAATGGCTTCTGACCTTTACCCCTGTGCCCCCTCCCCTCTGGCCAAAACTATGCATGGAATTTCCCTCCCCTTCTCAAGGTGATAGTAGTCATGGAAACGCCTTAGGCGTTGACAAAAGGCACCACAGATAAAATCAGCAAAATTCTCCACAAACACAATATCAAGGCAGCCTTCAACACTGACCAAAAAATAGCCAACATCTTAAGAAACCCCAAAGACAAAATACAGCTAGAAAACCAAGGAGTTTACAAAATACCATACAAAATCTGCCCTGCAACATACATAGGACAAACGAACAGGAGAATAAATGCATGCATCGTAGAATACAAGAACACAGTAAGAAAAAAAGAAAAAACTTCCTCCCTTTTCCAGCACCTTAAAGCTTCTGGACATGAAATTAATTTTGAAGGAACCAAATTAATCTCCAAAACTGAACACTTCAACAAGAGAATAATTATGGAAGCTATTGAAATAGAAAAACACCCCCACAACATGAATAAACGTGACGATACCTCCCGCCTACCAGACATCTGGAAACCAGCCCTAGTCAACAAACGAGCCCCACCCACCACCCACCACCCACCACCTAGGCCGTTACAACACGAAACAACAACGGACACACAGCCAGCACCAATCAGCACCAATCTACCAATCATGATACAACCACACAGCCTATCAATCCACTTACTGAAACAAAGCCAGCACTCCACCCCCCACAACCAAGATTTATAGAAAGACGGCAGCTCCGACCACCCTTTAAGCCGAAAACACCATCCTGAAGATGGCGAGTGAGACCTCGCTGAAACATTGCCAAGAAAATCTCAATCTTACACGGGAAAAGACCTGAATACAACAAGACCAGCATACATACATACATACACTAGGCAAGAGTTTTAGCCACTATGCCACAGGCTTCTCCTCCTTTATCAGCTGAGCCAGGGAAATAAGTATGTGTTTGTGTTACAACCCCTGGTATGACCTAATATGGGAGGGAGCTCACTCCTCCCTCTTTCTGTCCTTTCAGCCGAAATATATATATATTTGTTTTCGTAGATTTTCACGGGTGTAGGTATGCTGGTTTTGTTGTATTCGGGTCTTTTCCCATTTAAGGTTGAGATTGTCTTTGCAAGTTTTTTCTGTTTTTTCTTAATGCGTTTTTGTGTTCTGTGATGCATGCATTTATCCTCCTGTTTGTTTGTCCTATGTATATTGCTGGGCAGATTTTGCATGGTATTTTGTAGACTCCTTGGTTTTCTAGCTGGATTTTGTCTTTGGGGTTTCTTAAGATGTTGGCTATTTTTTGGTCAGTGGTGAAGGCTGTCCTGATATTGTGCTTGTGGAGAATTTTGCTGATTTTATCTGTGGTGCCTTTGATGTAAGGGAGGAGGGCGATGCCATTGTCCTGTTCTGTGTCTTGGTTTTTTGGGGGAGTCTCCTTTTGGATTAGGTTGGTGTTGTGGCCCAGCCGTTGCCGTTGCCGCTGCCACCAGACTCCGAGAGTGATAGTCCCTACGAGTCAGCTCCAGAGGAGATGGGCAACGCTGGACAGGATTCGGATGCTGAGCAGGGATCCGAGAGTCTGGTCGGCCACCAGGAGGCGCCTGAGGCATGGAGCAGCGGTGAGAGCCAGAGGAGGAGGACTCCCGATGCCATGCCTTGGAGTAGCGGGGAAGAGTCACGTAACAGTGACTCAGGACTCAGCAGGGAGTTTCTGGACGCCCGTTACCGGCACGCCCACAGACGCAAGGAGCATGGGCATAATTATAGGTGGTAAAGAGCTCTCAGGTGCTGTTTGGGAGGCTCCCTTTTTAGGTTATAAAAGGGTTGACTTTGCATACGCCCTTCGCAGCAGTCAACAGAAGACTTATGCCAGAAGCTCTAGTCTGGGATCCTGGCAAGCTGGATAGCTGCTTTTGTGTTCTGTTCCTGTGAGTTTTGTCTTGGTGGCTTGCTGCCACGGAACCTCTTGTCTGTTTGTGCAATAAACTTTGTTCCCTTGTACTGAGTGTGTGTGCTGTGTGGGCAACGGAGGAAGGGGGGTCAGAACAGTTTGACTGCTGCCCCAAACGAATCTCCATTCAGCAGTAATGGAGCAACTCCAGGCGGAGAATGCCCTCTTCGCACAGCAACTTGCCTTGCTAACAGCGCAAGTTGCGCAGCTGTCTGCTCCTGTCAACCCCCCACCCCCCCAGCAGCAATGGAGGAAATGTCCAGTGGCCATGCCGGATAAGTTTGATGGCAGTCCGAAACTTTTCTCGGCTTTCCTGGGCCAATGCCAGTTGTTTATCGGCTTGAGAGCGGAGGACTTTCCCACTGACCAGACGAAGGTGGGATTTATTATTAGCTTGCTCTCAGGCACAGCAGCGCGGTGGGCTACGCCTTTGCTGTCTCAGTCGAGCCCCCTGCTGGACGACTTCCAGGGTTTTTGTACTCATCTTCGGCTGACGTTTGAGGATCCCATCAAGGGAGAAACAGCCACCAGACTCCTGAAAGAGTTGCACCAAGGGCGTGGTTCTTTACTGGACTACGTTAGCGAGTTCCGGCTGCTCAGTCAGGACTCTGAGTGGAATGAGCCAGCCCTTATGGATGCTTTTCAGGATGGCCTGTCAGATGACCTGCAGGATGAGCTGGTGAGAGTGGACAGGCCTCCAACGTTTGACGCGTTGGTTCATTTATGCCTCCGGATTGACAGCTGGCTGCAGAGGCGGAGGCCTCGCCGAGCGTCCCGGGAGGTTATGAGAGTGCCAGTTCCACGAGAGACTCCTGTCCCACGGGAGGAGCCCATGGAGTTGGGTGCAGCCAGACCCCGCTTGTCACGCACGGAGATGGAGAGACGGCATGCAGGAGGGTTGTGTTTTTACTGTGGGGACCCGGGACATCTGGCTACGGGTTGCCCCAAGAAGGGAGGTAGAGGGGCTGCACGGTCTACGGCCTCCCCTCAACGACGGACCTCCATCTCGGGAAACGGGGAAAGCCCGATCTGAGGGAGACTTCGGGTTGGGCACAGGCCGGAACAGAGGCGGAGGGGCCTCCATGGCATCTGATTCTAGCAGCGCACATTCTCTTGTCGGGTAGTCCGCAGGGAATTCCAACCCATGCCTTGGTCGATTCCGGGGCTACCACAAACTTAATGGATGCAGCGTTTGCCACGAAATATCATGTCCCTCTGTGCCCGGTAGACCCTCCGATGCTAGTGGAGACCATTGACGGTCGGGTGCTTCTGTCTTTGTTGCGATTACTGGCGCTTGAACGCCATCACGATCCGTAATCGCTACCCGTTGCCTCTGATTCCCGAGTTGTTGGAGCGGCTCCGGGAGGCCGCGGTGTTTACAAAACTGGACTTACGTGGGGCTTACAATCTGGTCCGATTCAGGGCGGGGGACGAATGGAAGACAGCCTTTGGCACCTGATACGGACATTTCGAGTACACGGTCATACCGTTCGGGTTGACCAATGCCCCAGCTGTCTTCCAACATTTTATGAATGATATCTTTCGGGACCTTTTGGATCAGTTTGTCGTCATCTACCTGGACGACATCTTGATCTACTCTACGTCTCGGAAGGATCATCAACCGCACTTGCGTCAGGTCTTGCAGCGCCTTCGAGAGCATCGCTTATTTGCCAAGCTGGAGAAGTGTCAGTTCTGGCAGACCACCATCGAGTTCCTGGGGCACCGTATATCCCCTGAAGGAATTGCGATGGAGCCAGGCAAGGTGGAGGCGTTACGCAGTTGGCAATCTCCTCGACAGATGAAAGACGTTCAGAGACTCCTCAGGTTTGCCAACTACTACCGGTCCTTCATCCCTGGCTTTGCTTTCTTGACCGCGCCCCTCACTCGGCTCCTGCAAAAGTAAGTGCCGTTTCACTGGGGGTCCACGGAACAACAAGCGTTCGTGGCCTTGAAGCGCGCTTTTACAAAGGAGCCGATCTTGAAACACCCTGATCCCCATCGCCCCTTTGTAGTCGAGGCGGATGCGTCTGACATCGCGGTGGGGGCGGTGTTATTGCAGGCTCATGCCCCTGATGGCACCCTTTTCCCTTGCGCCTATTACTCTCGGAAACTCAATCCTTCCGAGCGCAATTATACCATCTGGGAGAAGGAGTTGCTGGCTATCAAGGCGGCGTTCGAAGCCTGGCGACATCACCTGGAGGGGGCCAGGCATCAGGTCGAAGTCCGGACAGACCATCGGAATTTGGAGTTTTTGACAACAGCGCGGAAGCTGAATCAACGCCAGATCCGGTGGTCTCTGTTTTTTGCCCGGTTCCATTTCAAGGTCACGTATATCCCCAGTGCCTTGAACCAGAGGGCGGATGCCCTGTCTAGAAAGCCGGAGTACTCAGACCCTGCTGATTCACTTCCCCCCCGGATGGTCCTACCAGTCGAGTCCTTCGCTGCAATCCAGGAACCCGTGGATTTACGGTCGTTGATACGGAATGCGCAGCGAAACGACGAGTGGGTGGAACAACGGCGGGCAGAGGTAGGGCCGACATCCCCGTGGATCTTTGATGAGGACCTTTTGAGGTATCGGGATCGGCTCTACGTGCCTGCAGGACCGCTCCGTGGATTGGTTCTCTCCCAGTGTCATGACACTCCGGCAGCGGGACATTTTGGCCTGTTCAAAACCTTGCACCTGGTTTCCCGTACGTTTTGGTGTCCTCGCCTGCGACACGACGTGCAGACGTACGTCACGTCGTGTGTGCAGTGTCGACAGGCCAAATCAGCGACGGGAGCTCCTCCAGGCTTGCTACAGCCATTGCCGACCCCGGACAGATCCTGGGGAGCTGTGTCCATGGACTTCTTGACGGAACTGCCTCCGTCGTCCGGTTTCACTATGGTCCTGGTGGTGGTGGACATGCTCACCAAGATGGCGCATTTCATCCCCTGCCGGAGATTGCCGACAGCCCGCGCCACCGCCCGCATGTTCATCCAGCACGTGTTCCGGCTGCACGGCCTACCTGACCGGGTCGTCTCCGATCGCGGTACACAATTCACGGCCCAGTTCTGGAAAGGGCTGATGGCCGCTCTTGACGTCCAAGTTTGTTTGTCCTCGGTGCACCATCCCGAAACCGATGGGGGTACGGAGAAGGTGATTGGGATTCTGGAACAATATCTGCGCTGCTTCGTGAACCAGCAGCAGAACAATTGGGCGGAGTACCTCGCCGTGGCGGAGTTTGCGTTCAACAACTCGCAGCACTCCTCCACACGGACGACGCCTTTCATGGCGAACGTCGGGTACCACCCTCGTTTTTTCCCTCTCACCCCCGTGGACTCTCCGGTCCCAGCAGCGCAGGATTTCCTCTCTGAGCTTCAGGCGGTTCACCAGATGGTGCGCCGCTATTTGAATCAGGCGAAGGAGGGTTACAAGCGAGTAGCGGACAGGTCTCGCCGTGCGGTGCCGGAATTGGCCGTGGGTGATCGCGTGTGGTTGTCCACGCGGCATCTTCCGTCCCAACGGCCTACGAGGAAGTTAGACCACCGGTATCTGGGGCCGTTCCCTGTGGAGGCCGTTATCAATCCGGTGGCCTATCGCCTGACCCTCCCGCGCTCGATGCGAGTACACCCGGTGTTCCATCGCTCGCTCCTGATCCCTGAGCGGTCGGATTGTCCTCTCCGACGTCCCTCTTCACCCCTGCCGTCGTCGCCTGAGGTGCACGCACAGCCATCACACAGAGTGACCCGGATCCGTGACTCGAGATGGCTCAAGGGTCGGTTCCAGTATTTGGTCGACTGGGCGGACGAGGACTCGGACGGGGGGACCTGGACCGATGCGACGGCTGTGCATGCTCCAGATTTGGTGCCGGCCTATCATGGACAATTTCCCTCCCGACCGCATCCCGAGCGTCAGGCCCGGGGGAAGGGCCCTGCGGTGAGGGATAGTATTGTGGCCCAGCCGTTGCCGTTGCCGCTGCCACCAGACTCCGAGAGTGATAGTCCCTATGAGTCAGCTCCAGAGGAGATGGGCGACCCTGGACAGGATTCGGATGCTGAGCAGGGATCCGAGAGTCTGGTCGGCCACCAGGAGGCGCCTGAGGCATGGAGCAGCGGTGAGAGCCAGAGGAGGAGGACTCCCGATGCCATGCCTTGGAGCAGCGGGGAAGAGTCACGTGACAGTGACTCAGGACTCAGCAGGGAGTTTCTGGACGCCCGTTACCGGCGCGCCCACAGACGCAAGGAGCGTGGGCGTAATTATAGGTGGTAAAGAGCTCTCAGGTGCTGTTTGGGAGGCGCCCTTTTTAGGTTATAAAAGAGTTACCTTTACCTTTACCTTTATTTCGATTTTTATACCGCCCCCTCTCCCCAAAGGGACTCGGGGCGGTGTACAGTCAAATAAACAGATAAAATGGAATACAAACATACAAACATAAAAACATAGAAGAGGAGGCAATACGACACTGTACAAAGTAAAGTAGATAAAAACAATATTTCAACAATCCTAAAAATACCCAATTAAAATTACCCAGTTAAAATATATCTGCCAGGAGGTATAATAAGGTTATGAATGGTCCAGGCCGGCTAAACGGAACAGGTGAGTCTTCAGTTTTCGTCGAAAGGAGGGGAAGTCGGTGGTGGTTCTGATATCGGGGGGGAGGTCATTCCAGAGGGTTGGGCCCATCACAGGGAAGGCTCTACTCCTAGGTGCCGCCCGTTGGCATTGCTTAGTGGACGGCACCCGGAGGAGTCCTTCCCTGTGAGAGCGAATCGGTCGCAGGGAAGTGTGTGGTAGGATGCGATCCCGCAAGTACCTAGGTCCTGAGCCATGGAGCGCTTTAAAGATGGTAATTAACACCTTGAAACGCACCCGAAAGACCACAGGCAGCCAGTGCAGCTCGCGCAGGAGCGGTGTTACGTGGGAGTACCTAGTACTCCCGAAGGTAGCCCGCGCGGCTGCGTTCTGGACTAGCTGCTGTCTTCGAGCGTGTCCCAAGGGAAGCCCCATGTAGAGAGCATTGCAGTAGTCCAGCCGAGACGTCACCAGTGCATGAGTGACCATGCGTAGGGCATCCCGGTCCAGTAGGGGGCGCAATTGGCGCACCAGGCGAACCTGGTGGAACGCCCCCCTTGCCACGGCTGCCACATGGTCATCCATTGACAGCCGGGCATCTAGGAGGACGCCCAAATTGCGCGCCCGTTCCACAGGGGGCAATTGCTCGCCCCCTATGGTCAGTGATGGAATCAACTGACTGAACCGGGGTGCCGGTAGCCACAGCCACTCAGTCTTGGAGGGGTTGAGCTTGAGTCTGTTGTCCCCCATCCAGACCCTGACGGCTTCCAAACACCGGGTCATCACCTTGACAGCCTCGTTGGGGTGGTCTGGGGTGGAAATGTACAGCTGCGTATCATCAGCGTACAGATGATACTCCACCCCAAAACCACGGATGATCTCCCCCAGCGGCTTCACATATGCGTTGAACAGAAGGGGCGAGAGGACCGACCCCTGAGGCACCCCACAAGTGAGTGGCCTCAGAGTCGACCTCTGCCCCCCTGCCAACACACATTGCGTCCGGTCGGAGAGGTAGGAGCCGAACCACCGCAGAACGGTGCCTCCAACTCCCATCCCCCCCAGCCGGCGCAATAGGATACCATGGTCGATGGTATCAAAAGCCGCCGAGACATCTAATAGGACCAGGATAGAGGAACAACCCCTATCTCTGGCCCTCCAGAGATCATCGACCAACGCGACCAAGGCCGTCTCCGTGCTGTGTCCGGGCCGGAAGCCGGACTGGCGTGGGTCTAGATATTCGGATTCCTCAAGGTGTCGTGGAAACTGCTGTGCCACCACATTCTCTACAACCTTCACTAAAAAGGGAAGGTTGGAGACTGGACGATAATTAGCTAGCTCCATCGGGTCAAGGGAAGGCCTCTTGAGTAAGGGCCTCACCACCGCCTCTTTCAAGGCGGCAGGTAAGGACCCCTCACTCAATGAGGCGTTCACCAAGCCCAGTAGCCAGCCTCGTGTCACTTCCCAGGATGCCAGTACCAACCAGGAGGGACACGGGTCCATTAAACATGTGGTCGGTCGCAGCCGTCCACGCAACCTATCCAAATCCTCGGGGGCAACAGACGTAAACTCCTCCCAGAGTGGTCTCACAAGACTCACTGTTGGCAGCTCCTCTGGTCCACTGAAGGGGGACCATCCGCTCCGGATCTGAGCGATTTTGTCCTGCAGATATTCCCCAAACTCCTCTGCTCTGCCCTGTAAAGGGGCTTCCCGTGTCCTCTGTGATAAGAGAGAGCAGGTCACCCGAAGCAGGGCGGCAGGGCGGTTATCGGCGGACGCAATAAGAGTGGCACAATATCTGCGTTTGGCCACTCTTAATGCCACAAGGTAAGTCCGTAAATAGGCTCTTACTTGTGTTCTGTCAGATTCGGAGCGTGAGGACCTCCACCTGCTCTCTAGGTGTCTCCTATGGCGCTTCATCACCCTCAGGTCCTCGGTAAACCAAGGAGCCCGGGTGGGTCGTCGCCGCAGGAGAGGCCGCAAAGGCGCAACTCGGTCCAGGGCCCCAGCGGCCGCCCTATTCCAGGCGGCCACTAGGTTCTCGGAGCGAGAGCGGGTCAGGGCTACAGGGAATGGCCCAAGCTCCGTCTGGAACCTATCCGGTTCCATCAGGCGCCTGGGGCGGTACCAACTTGGATAGTTTGGTTCCGCCTCCTCGCGGTGGGGGGTAGCGCCAGGGAAGTCCAGCCGGAGACATGAGTGATCTGACCATGACAGGGGAGTAATGGTTACATCCCCTCTTCCCAGATCACTCGCCCACTGTTCAGATACAAAAACAAGGTCCAGAGTGTGGCCACCTTCGTGTGTGGGCCCCTGAATTAATTGGGTCAGGTCCATGGCTGTCATGGAAGCCATGAACTCCCGAGCTACCTCGGATGCTTCCCCCGTCGACGGCAAGTTGAAATCCCCCATAACCACAAGCTTGGGGGTCTCAACTGCCGTCTCTGAGATCAGCTCGAGGAGCTCGGGCAGGGCTGTTGACGTATAGCGAGGAGCCAAGTATACAATCAGCAAGCCCCACTGCCTCCCTGGGCCCCATTTCACACCAAGGGACTCACATCCGGGTATCTGAGGGACAGTGAACTCCCTCGGCTCTAGACATTCCCGTATAACTACCGCCACCCCACCACCCTTACCCAGGGCCCGAGGCTGATGGAATGCACGGAAACCCGGTGGGCACATTTCCACGAGGGGTAAACCACCCTCGTGGCCCAACCAGGTCTCCGTTATCCCTGCAAGGTCCAGCTCCCCCTCTGAGATCAACTCATTAATGAGGGGGGCCTTGTTGGTCACGGACCTTGCATTGCAGAGCATCAGCCTCAGGCCCTGGCTCTGTAGTTCCTGACCACCTAGATTGCGGGGGTTGGTACAAACGACCGGGTGTAACCAACAACCACGGTCTCCCAACCGACGTTGTGGTCTTCTCCTGTCCTCGCATCCCCTCCTCCCCACGACCGATGTAATAAGACAACCCTCTATTGGAACGTTCTTTCCCCTCCCCCCCTCCACCACACTCACTTCCCTCCTAGACTCACCTGTTTGCCTGGCACTGGCCCCCCTCCTGGACAGATTTCCCTCCCCTCCTACCCTAAAACCCTCCCTGGAACCCCCTAAAAAGGATAAAAAACATTTAGTTAAAAACCCCCTAAGCCTCCGTTTCTTCCACCTCTCGGGGTCTATAAACCCGTCATCAAGGCGGGCCCTTACAAGCGTCAAGGGCCATGCCTGCGAGAGGGGGGTCTCACGCAGGCGGAGCAGGTCTAGCCTCGTATAAATAATCTTCAGAATCTTAAAAACACGATGGGGTCAAGGTGTTATAGATGATAAGTGGTCAGTCATAAAAAAAAAGGGGGGGAAGAGTTCTTAGATGTCCAAATGGTGGTCTGGGTGGAGGAGAGATGGTCCAAGGGTAGTAGCCGCCTAGATGATCCTAGGTGGTCCTAGGTGGGTGGGAGTTCATGGAGAGAGTTTATAGATGGTAATCTAGAGTTCTTAAGGAATGGAGTTCCCGATTGGGAGGGGGCTGATGTTCTTGGGGGGCAGATGGTCTTGGCCTAGACATCCCTGTGGCCTACCCATAGCCCTAATATAGGGCTTCCGGTGACCTCCGGTGTTCCAGGCCGCCCCCAGCCGCCCCCAACCTCCATTCCAGTCTTACTCTCTCATGGCTCCCACCTCAAATCCAGATGTTGGTGGGACTCACCCAATGTCCTAATGATGTTACTGGCATCCATGACAGCTCTTTCAGCGGCTGCTGTTGGAGCCAGCCTCTCTCCTTCCAGTGTCTTTCCAGCGTCCTTCCAGCGTCGCTGCAGCCGCAGCCATAGTCACTTTCTCTCCCTTCACCAACTTCTCTCCTTCCGACTCCTTCTTTTTCCTCTCTCTCCTTTTTTTCCTCACTCTCCTTCCAATCTCTCCTTCTCTCCTTCCAAACCTCTCAGCTCACCAGCTCACTCCTTCCAATCCTCTCAGTTCACCCGCTCACCAGCCTCTTTCCTTCCAGCCTCACATTCCTCCTTCCTGCCGTTCTCACATTCCTCCTTCCTGCCGCTCTCTCCAAAATGCTCCAAAACGCTCCAAAATGCTGTCACAAACGCCGCCATTTCCAGCTCACCAGCCTCTTTCCTCACCAGCGCAACAGCCTCTTTCCTTCCAGACTCACAATTCCTCCTTCTAGCCGCTCTCACATTCCTCCTTCCTGCCGCTCTCTCCAAAACGCTCCAAGACGCTCCAAAACGCTCCAAACGCTGCCGCCGCTGCTGTCGCTGACACACACGCTGCCATTTCCGTTGCCGGTTTCTCTCCCCCACTCCACACATCATCTTCTCTCTATCCTTCCCTCCAGCCTCCCGACCCACCCTGGTGGACCCAAATAGGTCCAAAATGGGCCAGGGTGGTCATGCTGTCTGACTCCCGACCCTCGGATGGAAATGAGGGCCGGATACAACCTTTTCGCCCATCGCCGGGCTCCTTGGTATTCCGGAGCTTCAGGAGGCGACCGCCATCGCTGGAAGCTCCTCCTCCTCTTGACTTTGCATACGCCCTTCGCAGCAGTCAACAGAAGATTTATGCCAGAAGCTCCAGTCTGGGATCCTGGCAAGCTGGATAGCTGCTTTTGTGTTCTGTTCCTGTGAGTTTT
The DNA here is from genome assembly GCF_964273705.1 of Natrix helvetica. NCBI lineage: Eukaryota > Metazoa > Chordata > Lepidosauria > Squamata > Natricidae > Natrix > Natrix helvetica. Next base: position 43,957,540 of record NC_138555.1, read on the forward strand.
GTCTTGGTGGCTTGCTGCCACGGAACCTCTTGTCTGTTTGTGCAATAAACCTTGTTCCCTTGTACTGTTCCGGAGTGTGTGTGCTGTGTGGGCAACGGAGGAAGGGGGGTCAGAACAGGTTGGTGATTGTTTTTCTTTGGAATCCATTGGAGATTAATACATTTGTGAGTTTGTGTAATTCAGTTTTCAGGTGGTCTTTGTCGGCTAGGCGTTTGGTTCTGGAGATGAGGGTCTTGGCTACAGAGTTGATCTGTGATGGGATTGTGCATTTAAGTAGCGGTTGGTGTGTGTTTTTTTCTGGTAGATGGTGTGTCCTAGGGAGCCATTGGGTTTTTTGTAGATTAGGACATCCAGAAAGGGAAGTTGGTTGTTTGCTTCTATTTCCATGGTGAATTGTATTTTGGGGTGTAGGCTGTTGAGATGTGTGAGGAAGTTGTCCAGTTTTTCTTTTCCGTGTGGCCAAATAACGAAAGTGTCATCAACATATCTAAGCCAGAGTTTGTGTTTGTGTTCAGATTTGTCTAAGGCGTTGGTTTCAAAATGTTCCATGTATAAGTTTGCAATGACAGGTGAGAGGGGTGATCCCATGGGTGCTCCTTCTATCTGTTTGCATCTTTGTCCATTATGGATGAAGTATGTGTTGGTTAGGCAGTGGTTGGTCAGGTCCAGGATGTGTTTAGGGGGGTTGTGTTTTTTCTGGGTGGCTGTCAAGGCTTCTTTTATGGGCACTTGGGTGAACAGGGATATGACATCGAAATTCACAAGTAGGTCGCTGGGTTGTAAGTTTTGTTTCTTTATTGTTTCTATGAAGTGGAGTGCGTTTTGTACATGTGAGGTGATGGATTCTGCGTAGGGTTGGAGTTGTTTGGCGAGGAATTTGGCAAGATTCTGTAGAGGTGAGCCTATGGACCTGACTATGGGTCTGAGTGGTGTTCCTTCTTTGTGTATCTTGGGGAGGCCATAGAGCTTGGGGCATCTGGAAGATTTCTCTCTGTGGATGATTCTTTGCTGGATCTCTTCACTGATGGCAGAGGCTTTTATTTTGGACTTGGTGGTTTTTTCCAGGTAGGTGGTGGGGTCTGTGTTTATAGGTTTGTAAGCAGGGTCTTGGAGTAGGTTGGATAGTTTGGCTTGGTAGTCAGATGTGTTCATCACCACTGTGGCATTTCCTTTGTCTGCTGGGAGAATGATTATGTTGTTGTCTTTCCTCAGGTTGGAGAGTGCTTTTTCTTCTTGTTGCTGTAAGTTGCTTCTGGGTGGATTGCTGGAGCAAAGGACGTTGCTGACTGCAAGTCTGATTTTATTGGCTTCATCTGGGTTGATTTTGATGAGTGTAGCTTCAACTCCGCATATGATGTCTTCAGTGGGGATACGTTTAGGGGCAACTGCAAAGTTGAATCCTCTGGAAAGGACATTGGTTTCAGCTGTGGTGAGGGTTCTGTCTGATATGTTGTGTACTGTTTGTTTCATGAGTTGCTGAGGAGGGGGGTTAGGCTTCTGTCGTTTTTCTAGTCTGTAGAGTTTGTTGGAGTGTTTTTCTGTCTTATAGAAGGTTTCTTTTTCTGCTCTCCAAATGGCTAGTTGTTTGAATTTGTCCCAGAGTGCTGGGTGGATTTTGTTGCTGAGTTTGAGGTGAAGAGTTAGTAGGTCCTGGTTGGTTTGGTCTAGTAGGAATCTTTTCCTGTGGAGTTCGTTTCTGATTAGGGCTAATTCAGTTCTTTTCAGGATCCTTTCGGTGGCTGAGGTTTGTGAATGGAATTTTAGTTGGAAGCATGTGGGGATCAGGCTTTTGTCTCGGCAGTTGCGTAGGAATGTTAGGTCACATAACACATAACTCTATCACCTACGTCTGTCTGTCTGTCTATCCATCCACCCATCCACCCATCCACCCATCCATCCATCCACCCATCCATCCATCCATCCATCCATCCACCATCTATCTGTTTATCAATCAATCTATCTATATCTGTCACCAATCTAATTATGTGTCTAATTGTACGCATTTCTATCATCTTTGTCTGTCTGTCTGTCTGTCTGTCTGTCTGTCTGTCTGTCTGTCTATCTATCTATCTATCTATCTATCTATCTATCTATCTATCTATCTCTATCCATCTATCTATCTATCATCTATCTATCTATCTATCTATCTATCTATCTATCTATCCATCCATCCATCCATCCATCCATCCATCCATCCATCCATCCATCCATCCATCCATCTCACCAATCAAATTATTAGTTTCTCGCTCTCTCTCTCTGTCATCCATCTATATCTATCTAGGTATTTCTATCATCTATCTATCTATCATCTATCTATCTATCTATCTATCTATCTATCATCTATCTATCTATCTATCTATCTATCTATCTATCTATCTATCTATCTATCATCTGTCACCAATCTAATTATTAGTCTAATTATTTGTCTATCTATCACCAATCAAATTATTAGTCTCTCTCTCTCTCTTTCATCCAACTATCTCTATCTAGGTATCTCTATCATCTACGTCTGTCTGTTTGTCTGTCTGTCTATCGGTCTATCGCTCTCTCTATCTCTCTATCACCAATCAAAATATTAGCCTCTCTCACTCTCTCTCTCTGTCATCCATCTATTTCTTTCTAAGTATTTCTATCATCTACATCTGTTTGTCTTTGCTTTTCCAATTTTCAGCTCGCTTCTCAATTACTTCTTTCTTATATTCAGCTTTTAACTTAGTTGTCTTCAAAAGGCTTCCTTTATTTACTTCCTTAATCATTGGTTCTTCACTTTTCTGGATGTAATCATTCAAGCTGTGTCTTTCTTCTTCCACAGTCTGCTTTACTTGTAGGAGTCCTGACCTCCCTCTGCTCTTGGTAGATACAATCGGTCAACATCACTTTTAGGGTGCAAAGCATGATTCATTGTCATAAGCTTCCTTGTTTTTCTGTCCAAATTGTCCAACTCCATCTGGGTCCAGTCAATTATTCCTACAGAGTATCGAATTGCAGGTATAGCCCAGGTATTTATGGCTTTTATGATGTTTCCTCCACTCAGTTTGGACTTTAATATTTTGCGAATTCATCGAATGTACTTGGCTGAGGTTAATTCCTTGACTTTATTATGCATTAAGTCAGAGGCCTCTAAAATCCCCAAGTACTTGTAGCCTTCTTCTGGTTTTACTGCCTTTATCATTTCTTCATTCTCAAGTTGTCTGCCTTGGTTGCCATTGTTGCACATTTGTCAATTCCAAACTGCATACCAATGTCTTGACTAAATTCTTTTGTGCTTTCAATTAATAAATTCAGTTCAGCTTTTGTTTTACCAAACAGCTTCAAATCATCCATGTACACCAAGTGTGAAATTTTCAGTCCTTTCTTTGCAAGTTCGTATCCACAGTTCACCTCCTTCAAAATGGTTGTCAGTGGTAGCATTGAGAGTATAACAAGTAGGGGTGAAAGGGAATCACCCTGGCAAATTCCTCGTTTAATTTCAACTTCACCCAGTTCTTCTCCATTAGCCATAAGCTTTGTTTTCCAGAGGTTCATTGAAGTTTCCATGAATTTTTGTATGTTGCTACTAATGAATCAAATGCTTTCTTATAGTCTATCCAAGCCATGAACAGATTGGTCCGTCTTTTCTTTGAATTCTTTAGGATTAGCTTGTCTATTATTATTATTATCATCAACAGAATTGTATCACAGCGGCCAGTTGTTTCGCCGGATTTGGCATTAATTACTAGTCGGGCCCCGCCCAGGGGCCTAGGACGTCGTAACGTATTTTCGTAATATGTGTGTGGATCCAAGCAGTGCGGCCTTTTGCATTTGACTGATGGTGATTTTGTCAAGTTTTAACTGTTTTAAATGTAATTCCAGTGCTTTTGGAATAGCACCCAGTGTGCCGATTACCACTGGAATTACCACTGCTGGTTTGTGCCATAATTGTTGGATTTTGATTTTTCTTTGTGTATATATTCAGCCAAAATGTTTGTCATAATGTCCCTTATATTTTCCCCATCTGCTTCTATGACATTTTGAAATCTAAGATAAAAGGACATTCTCTCAAATTCTGTTTTCATTTGCTGGGTATCAAGTTCTTTGTTTCCCTTCTGCACCGCTTCTACCCCCCCCCCCTCACCTCCGCCACCCCACCCTCCACAAGGTCCAGTCTCTGTGAGTTCTTATAGATTTGGACTTGGTTCTCTTTAATTTCTTCTTTCATTTCCTTTAATTGTTTCTTAATTTCCTCCTGACCCTGTATAAGTTGCTGAAGCATTTGTTGCAAATCCATCTCTGTACTCGGTTGCATCAGGTCTGTAATCTTTGATTGTGTGGCAGGACTGGACGTTGCAGATGTCGGGGCAGAGGTAACAAAGCCAGGTTTCCCAGGGGGTGGTCTTTTAGGAGACATAGTTTATAAAATAAAGAGTTCAGTCAGTATGGAGAATGGACAACTGGAGAAGCAGAGCAGCCAGATGAGTCCAGGAGGCAGAAGATCCAAGCAGAAGAGAATTTCTCTAGTCAATCTGGCAATAGAGAAAAATTTTCCCCCCAGAGAGTTCAAAGAATAACAATCCACAAGAGATTCTTCTGGGTGGCACGGAGACAAAGACCGGAAGCCTGAATTTTAAAGGTGGAGTCAGGTTTCACAGTTCATGAAGACAACAGAAGTGTGCCATCTTGCCCTGCCAGCTTTGGGCTCAGAGGCATAACAAAGTTTTAAAAGTTCCCAAAGTCCTCAGATCATCAATAAGTTATGGAGCTAAATTCAATGAAAAGTCACTTTAGCAAGGGTGAGGCATCATTGGTTGGCTCTCCCCCCTCCTCCTTCCCCTGGGGCTGAGAGCAGAATTGTTCCAAGCCGCTTGTCCAAGGGGGGGGGAATCCCCCTCCCTCCAGCCGCGCCTCCAAAGTAATCCGAAAGTTAGAGTTTTAAAATGCTGAAAAGTCCTTCAAGTCAAGAAAGGGAATGAAGGGGGGTAGCGCCTCACCACACCGCCGCTGCTTCCTTCTATTTTTTCATTTCTCCGATCAGCCTGTTGCGAAGACGCGAAGCGCCCTCCGAAACTGCTCCCCGATGCCTAGAGCGAAGCGGGGGGCCCCCCACCAGCCGCCGCCGATGCCGGGATCCCCCGCGAAGCCGCTCCTCCGGCAGGACGCCTCTCTGGGGCGTCCTGTGCCCCCCAAGAAGTGGGTAAGCCCACCGGGGAGCCGGAGCGGGCAAACGACTTGCCCGTCGCCGTCAGCCGCCGGAACCGGAAGTCCAGTTTTGATTTTTAAGTCCTGGTATTTCGCGATTTTTTCATATTCCTTCTCGGCGACCCTGCTATCACCTGGTATTGCGATGTCTATGATTGTAACCTTATTTTTCTCAACCAGTGTGATGTCTGGTGTATTATGCGCCAGTATTTTATCCGTTTGTATGCGAAAATCCCACAAGATCTTGACCATCTGACCCTCGACAACTTTTTCAGGCTTATGTTCCCACCAGTTTGTTGCTATTTTAATATTATAATTTTTGCACAAATTCCAGTGGATCATTTGTGCCACTGAATTGTGCCGCATTTTATAGTCAGTCTGCGCGATTTTTTTACAGCAGCTGAGTATGTGGTCAACAGTTTCATCAGCCTCTTTGCAAAGTCTACATTTGGCATCATCAGAGGATTTTTCGATTTTGGCCTTAATGGCATTTGTGCGGATAGCTTGTTCTTCCGCAGCCAGGATTAGTGACTCTGTTTCTTTCTTTAATGTACCTGCTGTTAACCATAACCAAGTTTTTTCACTGTCCACTTTATCTTTTATGTTTTCCAGAAATTGACCATGCAATGCTTTGTTCTGCCAACTCTCCATTCTTAATTTTATCACATCTTTTCTGTATTCTTGTTTCGTCTGTTGGGCCTTTAGTAGATTTTTGTTCTTTACTTCGATTAATAAATGTTCTTGACTTTCTTTTAAATAATCAGCCAGTGCATGTTTTTCTTCTTCAACTATTTGCTTCACTTGTAATAATCCTCTGCCACCTGATTTTCAGGGCAGGTATAGTCTATCAGTGTCACCGCGTGGATGTAAACTGTAGTGCATTGTCATTAGTTTCCTGGTTTTTCGGTCCAAAATGTCCAAATCAGCTTGTGTCCAGTTAACTATACCAGCTGTGTATCTTATAACTGGTATTGCCCAGGTATTTATGGCCTTGATTGTATTTCCACCATTTAATTTAGATTTCAAAATTTTCCTAACTCTGTTGGTGTACTCTCTCCTGACAATAGTTTTTACTTCTCCATGTTTGATGTTATCCAACTGCAGAATGCCTAAGTATTTGTAGGCTTCATTTTCGTTGCATTTAATTAGTTGGCCATTGGGCATTTCAATTCCCTCACACGCAGTGATTTTGCCCCTTTTTATGGATACAGTGGCGCATTTTTCCATGCCAAATTGCATTGAAATATTGGTGCTGAATACTCGGACTGTGTTTGTCAGTGATTGGATTTCTATTTCTGACTTACCATAGAGTTTCAAATCATCCATATATAATAAATGCGAAAATTTTTCAGCTTCTTTGGCTGTTTGGTAGCCTAATTTCATTTTTTTTTAAGATTACTGATAGCGGGATCATCGTGTGATGAAGAGAAGAGGTGAAAGTGAATCACCCTGGAAAATTCCTCGCCATTCTGTAGTTCTCATTCCCTACTGCCAACTCAGTTCTCCATTGTTTCATCGCCTTTTCAGTGAAGGATGTAATATTTTTGCTAATGCCAGTTGTTTCTAAGCATTTTATGATCCAACTATGTGGCAATGAGTCAAATGCCTTTTTATAATCAATCCAGACCATATTCAAGTTCGTTTTCCTTTTCTTACAATTTTCTAATATCATTTTATCAATCAGGAGCTGATCTTTTGTGCCCCTACTCCTTCTTTTATTGCCTTTTTGCTCTACTGGCAAGATGTTGTTTGTTTCCAAATAATCCATAATATTATCTGCAATAATGCCTGTGAGTAATTTGAAGGTTGTTGGCAAGCATGTTATTGGTCTGTAGTTTTCAGGTATTGTTCCTTTAGTTGCATCTTTCTGAATCAAGTATGTTTTTCCAGTTGTTAACCATTCATCAATTTGACCATTTTGTAAAATTTCATTCAGTTGCCTGGCCAATATTGCATGTAAACTGGTCAGATGTTTGAGCCAGAAACCATGTAATTGGTCATTTCCAGCTGATGTCCAATTCATTACTTTTTTTACTCAATTTTTGACCATCTCAGTTGTTATTTCTAATACTTGCATTTGTTTGTTACCAATGCTTTTCTCAAAGTCATGTATCCACTTTGCTTCCTTATTGTAGTCCTTTGCATTTTCCCACAATCCTTTCAATAATTCAGCTGTGGCCTGCTTTTCGGGGTTTTCACTTTTGGTGTCACCATTCACATTAACACTTTGATAAAAACGCCGTTGGTCTGATCGAAATTGTTGATTTTGTTTGTATTGGATCATTCGTGCCTCATATCTCTCAATTTTTCTAGCTGTTGCTGTTATCTGCTGTTTTACAATCTCTACAGCTTCATTGATGTTTCTTGTATTCAATCTATATCTTCTGATTAGCTGATCTATGATTTTGCTGTTTTTAAGCCATTGCTCGTGCATGTTTTTTAAGTTGCTAGCATCTGCCCTTAATTTTTTGACTTTTTGTTCTAATTGGATTTTCCACTTTGGCTTTGATGCTTTTTCCATTGTGTGCTTAGGTGCTTTGATTTTAATGCCTAGTTCATTAGTGACTATTACAGCTGCACTGTACATTAACTGATTGGTTTCCAAGATGGATCCCAATTCAATTGTTGAAAGCACTGCATTAACCATTTTCATGATAGGACCCAAAATTTTCTTAGGGACAGTTTTTAATGATGGTAAACGTTGCCTTTCCTCACTAGCCAGAAAATGCTCCATGATCTTGTCCTTCAGTTCTTTTTGTTTTTGACTTGGCTCATCAGTTGGTTCAACGATAACTGGTTCTGGTGGTAGTGTTGTTATTTCCTCTCCAACAGCTTCCTCTGGGAGTTCTACTACGATTTCTTTACTTGTGTCTTGAGTATCAGTTAATTCCTCTTGTGATGTTGTGTTTTTTGTTTTGCAATTTGCCTGAATTTCCTCAAGTTCAACTTCGCAAAACTCTTTATTCCATATAATAAATCGTCTTTGATCTGCTAGTCGTTGTTCACTTACATTTAAATCTGGATATTGTTGTTTCCATAAATCATACATTCGCTTTAAGTAGCCTCTTTTGTTTGGCTCTGAGTTGTAATAACAGGCCATTATGGCACGATTTTCATCTGCACTATATTTTTGTCGTTTTGTTGGCTGGTCCACTTGTAGCCCACTTGTCAACGGATGCCCAGGGACCTTAACATCCACCGCAGCCCTTGTTAACTGGCGTGACGACTGATGCGTTATAGAATTTTTAGTCGTTTCTTTCACCATATTGTATGGGTTAGCGAGTTTTTATGGGGCCAGGTTGCCAACCTGACCCCAACCCTCCTCCTTTCTCATCCGGGCTTGGGACCGGCAACTGCGGAGTTGTTGTTGTTATTATTATTATTATTATCATCATCATCATCATCATCATCATCATCATCATCATCATCTCTTTTATTCATTAAACATGAAACTCAGTCAACTGAACACTTAAAATGTGTCACAAATACCATTGACTGGTGCTAATGGTTGATACGGGTTGCTACCAGCATCCTAGGTATCAACCAAGTATCCTCTTAAAATATATGATGTTCTGAGTAGCACATTTTTTTTGCAGTTCAGTTGGTGTTATTGCAGGAAGCTGCAATTTATTGATGTGTTTTGTAAAATTCTTGGACATGATACCAAGTGCCCAGATGACAATGGGTATCACTGTTACATGTTTTATCCACAACCGTGTACTTGCGATGGCCAGGTTGCAATATTTCATGATTTTTTCCAGTTCCTTTTCTTCGACTCTGGCATCTCCTGGTACACCGATATCAATAAACTGTACGATTTGGCCCTCGACAAACGTGATATCTGGCGTATTGTGCTCCAAAGGACGATCCATCTATATTCGAAAGCCCCACAAGATCTTCACCATCCAATTTTCTGTGACTTTTTCCACTTTGTGCTCCCATGACTTTTCGGATACAGGTATGTTGTATTTTTACATAATGACCAGTAGACTAATTTAGCAACTCGATCATGTCTAGCTTTGTAATCAGTTTGCGCAATTTTGCTGCACTCACATATTAAGTGTGAAACAGTTTCAACTTTGTCGTTGCAAAGTCGGCAGTTTGGATTGTCAGTGGATTTTTGTATCTTCGCTTTCATGGCATTAGTTTGTAGTGCTTGTTCTTGAGCAGCAAGTATTAAACCTTCTGTTTCTTTCTTGATGGTTCCTCTCTTAAGCCATGCCCATGTCAAGTTGTTATCACATTTTCCTTCAATGTTTTTCAAGTGTTGTGCATGCAAAGCTTTGGTTTTCCATCCATTTAATCTGTCATCCATATGTTTTTCCTTATATTCTGCCTTTATTTCTGTTGTTTTTATAATGTTCTCCGTTTTCACAGCCTGCAGCAATCTTTTTGTGCTTTGGTTCACATAATCATTCAAACTTTATTTTTCTTCTACAGTTTGATGGATTTGCAACAACCCTCTGCCCCCTATTCTTCTTGGCAGGTACAACCTGTCGGTATCACTTTGTGGATGTAAAGTGTGGTACATATTCAAAAGTTTACGTGTTTTCCGGTCCAGGTTTTCCAGTTCAGCCCCAGTCCAGTTGATGATTCCAGATGGGTAGCATATCACTGGAACTGCCCATGTATTAATGGCTTTAATTATGGTTCCAGCATTCAGTTTTGATTTTAATATCTTGCGGACCCTCCTGATGTATTTCTTTTGGGTTGATTCTTTGACTTTTCTATTCAAGATGTTATCTGCTTCCAATATGTCCAGGCATTTGTAACCGTCATCCTTTGCTAATGCTTTCACAATGCTTTCATTTCCTGTGATGATGATGATTATGGCTGTTTGTATCAAAATGAACTATACCCAGAGGCCACACTGTTCGTTTATTGAGATTGATGTATATTTAAAAGTAAAAATCCAATAAAACTTTTTTTAAAAAAGAAGGGCTTTAAACTAAAATTGAGGCGGGAGAATCACCAATCTTCATGACCTTTAGGACCTAATTTCAAGCATAAACACCACTAGATAACTAATCAAACAAGGAGGTAAAGAGTAAAGATGTAAAGTAGGTGGTGTACGAAAGAACTTAAATGCCTATACACTAACAAAGTTTAGGGAACAAACAGGGTACACTTGAAATACTAGTACACAAGGGCAAGTATGATAGAGTTGCCATTACAGAAACTTGGTGAGATGAAACTCATGACTGGAATGTACTGATAGAAGGATACAAATTATTCAAAAGAGGAGGTGGAGTTGCATTATCACTTCCTCTCTACAGAGATGCACACAACAAAGAATGAAAGCCTTCTAGAATGCATATGGGTCAACATAAAAGGAAAAAAAGAATGATATTGCCCTAGGTCAGTGATGGTGAACCTTTTAGAGACCGAGTGCCCAAACTGCAACCCAAAACCCACTTATTTATCGCAAAGTGCCAACACAGCAATTTAACCTGAATACTGATGTTTTACTACCAAAAATAATGATAAACAAGGCAGAGTTCAGCTAATTGTTCTAAGAAAAATGTAATAAATGCACTTTTATGCCCCCTCATTTTTTTCTGCTTTTGAAATATTACGTTTAGCAACAATAAAAAAGAAAAACGTTTGTAATATAATTTCTTTCCCTCTCTGTCTCTCTCTCTCTGTCTCTCTCTCTCTTTCCCTCCATCCCTGTATCTTCCCCCCTCTTTCTCTCTCTTTCTTTCCCCATTTCTCTCTCTTTCTTTCCCTCCCTCCCTCTCTTTCCCTCTCTCTATCTCTCGGCCTGTTTCTCTTTCCTTCTCTCCCTCCCTCTTTCTCTCTCTCTCCTTCCCTCCCTCTCTTTCTCTCTGCCTCCCTGTTTCTCTCTCTCTTTCCCCCCCATGGGGGGGGGGAGGAAGGAACCCCTGAACTGGTGCTGGGAATCTGATGTCTGGAGGCCAACAAGCCCAGTAGCAGCACACCGAAGCTCAGCTGGTCGGCAGAGAGGCGGGGCATCCCAACACAGGCAGCTCTGCAGGAAAAGCAACTGACATCTGGGAGGCCAGAACGAGCCGAGATGACGCAGGGACACATTGTGGCTCCTCGTCGTAATGGGCTTCAGGAGGAGGGGACCCTGTCTCCCCCATTGTGAAGCATGCAAGTGAAAATGTTCACTCAATCAATTCCAACTTCGCGAGATCTTTTTCTTTTGCAAGAAGTTGGAATTGATTGAGTGAAATTTTTTTTAGTCCCACAAGCTTCTGTTTCCCTGCAAATGATGGCGGGAAATGTGAGAGAGAAACGCAATGGGACTGGGGTGATGGCGCACATGTCCACAGAGAGGGCTTTGCGTGCCACAGGTTCGCCACCATGGCCCTAGGTGTATACTACAGGCCACCCAACCAAGCAGAAGAAATAGATGAACTTTTTGCTAACCAGCTAACCAAGGTATGTAGGAAACACACCACAGTAGTAAGGGGGGACTTTAACTATCCTGAAATCAACTGGGAGGCAAACTCTGCAACAAATGGGAGATCAAACAGATTCCTGACCAACCTAGCTGACACCTTCATCACCCAAAAGGTAGAGGTAGCAACAAGAGGGACAGCTATACTGAACCTAATACTTACTAACAGAGAAGAAGTGATAGAGGGGATTGAAGTTGCAGGAACTTTAGGGAAGAGCGATCATGTCATATTAGTATTCAATATAAATGGACACAAGCAACAGAACATAATCAAACCAGTGTCTTAGACTATAAAAGAGCTGATTTTAACGAACTCAGAGAGAGCTTGGGAAGGATTCCATGGATGTAAGCCTTAAAGGGGAAATCAACTCAAGAAGCTTGGGAAACTCTGAAAAATGTGATTATAAAAGTCCAGTCCAGTTCAATACCACTAAAAAGAAAAGCAAGAAAAAAACAGTATAGTTGCACAAAGAACTCTCACACCAACTGTGAGGAAAAAAGAGACAAGTGCACGCGAAGCGAACTGGCAGCAACACCGGCAGCAACCCACCCCTGAACTAAACCAATGGTGGTATCTGAATTGCTGAATAAACTTTTATTTTTATCTGTTGACTCCTTTGCTCACTGGACATTCAACTGTTATTCCACCACAATATGCTTCACCATCTCATCAAGATGATGGCAAAATATACAGCAACTTTGATAATATCCCTTCTCTTGAAAACTGAGTGCATTCAAAATTGAATTCAAAATTGAATTTCTTGAGTAACAGGTGCACACAATCTGACCCACTTTCTACTTTTTCAAGTTCTTTTGAAGAAAACACATTGTTCAAAAATATTTTGGCTTTCAGGCAGTGGGGTGCAACTCAAGTTATGCGCTTATCAGTAATTGTTCTGTGGACATACATTGGTGGAGGGATGAATTTTGAAATGGTTATTGTAGGCTACTGCTGGATATTGTCAGGCGTGCCTCCAACAATAACCAAGAAAGAAAACTCCCAACTCCATTGTTTGTGGGATTAAAGATACTTTTACTGGTTATGAAAAGATAGCAGCGAAAGAAAAGCAAGATCTGCATCAAAAAGGGGCAAACAAGAATTTATCAAATTATTACCCAGCACCCTCCCCCCAATTACCCCAACCCAATGTCCAATCTGCAACTCCCTAAGGTGTCATGTGGGGTGCATCTTCAAAAGCGTCATCAAGTTGGTATGTGAGACGGTTGGTCTTGACCAAGTCCAAACACAGGCCATCAGCATGCGCAGAAGATGGTGAGAACAAAACTCCCTTCTGCATAACTCCTCCAGTACCAAACGATTCCCTTCCCAAATACCATAAACCCCCACACTCCCCATTTCTATGGCAGCTGATAGCAAGCAAGCGAAACAGAGGCATTTTTTTGACACTGAGTTGAGGTTCACCTCCCCTGAACTGGGACTCTGAGTTGAGGGGTCAGGCCAGGGCACATTCGTCTGTAACCTATTTTGTAAGAAGGGAATGTAAAAACATTATGTTTAGCATAAAATTTTAACATATTATTAATGTTTTTAATAGCGTGTCATGAATGAATGAATACATAAACAAATAAATAAATGATTCTTAATTTGACCTTCCATAGTCATGGTGATAGGAAAGATATTGAAATTCAAAAAAAATTATTTTTTTCAGTAATTACATTTATATTTTATCAGTAGATCCAAATGTTATAGCCTTAGCCTACTTCTTTTTAAAAAGTCAACTGTGCTTATTATTTGAGATAAGAATTGTTTCAGATACTACAAATACACAATGCTGGTGGTACATCTTTGTAATGTTTGAGCATGAATGAGGGTCTAAGAGCATAAAACCTACTCTGTGTCTCTGCAAGAGGTTCCCTTTTGTTTTTCTCTTTTACTCTCTATTCTCTATTACTCATCAGACTTTTTCTTCTCTCTCTTGGGCTTAGGTGTCTTAGTCATTGGGCCAGAGGTATTAAGCAAATCTTCTCCAGCATCTTCTATTGGTGTACCACCAAACTCTTCATCAAATTCCAGCTTTATTGCTGTAGTATGAAGTGTCAGGGGTAAATTGAGCCCTGTAATTAACGAGGTATGAATCGTGGCATTTCCTAGAAGCATACTTCTTAAATAAGCAAAATAAACCTGAGATATATTCTAAGAAAAACATTTTATTGTAAAGAAAAATAAAACATAACTTACTAAGCTAATGATTACATTTTGGTAGAGTTCCTGTCTGCCTTGGCAGACAAACAAAAGAAAGTAAAGTGAAAGAAAGAATGTGGAATGTGTGACATGCTCAGTGAAGCTTAGAGATAAGAGTCAGTTCATTCTACCGTATAACTCAGAATGTAAGCACAGCTGGCAAACCAAATAAACGCAGTGACAGTGAAGGTCCCCCTAAAATTAAAAAGAAAACAAGTGAAGCTACCATAATGGTCAAGAGAATGATACAAATTGAGCAATAAGATCAATAAATATCCTTGGAGGTGAATATCAATCTTTCAAACTCCATTCCAGTCTTGAATATGAGATTACATATGTATACTGTGTCAGAGTATATTCATAGACTGGAATAGGCAACAGATCAGCCAATGGGGACTGTTTGGATAGACATGGTAACAGGTCAGCCAATGGGGACTATTTGGCAACTGAAAAAGTATTTGCTGTATGAGCAACAAGGAGACAGCATGGAGCCTGGGCGTGGCTTAGCTATGTAGCACAGCAAAAGCCCCAAAACTAGTCTGTTGCTGGAACTGAAACTGGAAACTGATCTCTGCTTTTCCCTGCTTGTGTTTTGCTTGTACTCTCTACCATGTTGGAAGAACCACTCTTGGTATTGTATACAGTATATGTCTCATGTGTTATATTATATATAAAGAGAAGTTAATGAATCCTGCTGAATCAGTTACCTGTTTGTGCTTTCTGGATTTGATTTCTGCTGCAAACTCTGACATACTACCTTTCCACTTCACAACAATGTACAAGGCAACTAGCAATAAATTCAATCCAAAAACAGAACTAAAATCTGTTTAAAGCACATACTGTACATTGCAAATAAAATCAATACTAAAAAAAATCATAAGTTACCCTGTGTACCCTGTGGTAAGATGGGTGGCCAATAAATTTTATAAACGAATAAGTTCAAATTAAAAAGTACATTCTACATTTGGGGAGTAACACAGAACAATATCTTCCATTTTAGTTACTTTCTGGTTAGGTTTCTTTTAAAGTGTTTTAAATACTGCTATTCTGAGGAAAATCCAAAAATATTCAACTAGTCTAGAATCAGGGTTTTATTTGGGGCCAACAAACTGGATATTTTTTATTGTATCCATTAAATAGGAAGTAATGGGAAGGGCAATTGTCTTAAGTGTGCTGAAAATAGAAAATACAGTTGAAAATAAAGGAATGTAGCAGAGATGCAAACAGCTAAACATTGCTGCTGAAATTTTGCCTTCAGCAGTACACCTTGGGAGAGGTGAGACCAGTGGTGGGTTTCAAAATTTTTAGAACCTCTTCTGTAGGTGTGGCCTGCTTTGTGGGAGTGGCTTGCTGGCTATGTGACTGGGTGGGAGTGGCTTGGCAGTCATGTGATTGGGTGGGAGTGGCCAACTTGTAAAATGTGGTGAAACTCACTTAACAACGCTCTTGCTTAGCAACCAAAATGTTGGCTCGGAAACTCTGGCATTTGAAGCACGCAAGTCTTAAAGCTATCAAGTTACAAGACCCTTGCACCCCTAACCCTTTAGAAAAAAAACCCCAGGGGTGTTCAAATTTGACAGCTTTAAGACTTGTGGACTTCAACTCCCAGAATTCCTCCTCCAGTCATGTTGGCTCAGGAATTCTGGCATTGAAGTGTGCAAGTCTTAAAGCTGTCAAGTGACAAGACCCTTGCACCCCTAGCCCTTTAGAAAAAAGAACCCCAGGGGTGTTCAAACCTGACAGCTTTAAGACGTTTTTTTTGAAGAATTTTTTTTCTTTTTTAAATGAACACAAACAGACTAAAACAAAAAACACAAAACCATCTTCCATTACAAATTGTAGAAAGTGTGACGGTTGGTTACAAAAACTTCCGTGCGTCCCTTCCACAGTCATCACCTATAATTCATATCGAATCACATATTTTTAAATCAAGTGTGCAGTATTTATATACATTGCTTTCTTCATACCTCAGCCTTCATTTGACTGTAATTGTTTTTACATCCTCTTATATGAAATATTCCAATTTAAAGCAAAACCACATAATGGCATTCCATTAACTCCTCCCAACATCCTACAATAAAATTGCATCTTTATAACATGTTCTAAATAAAAAATTGATTATGTTTAATTTCTAAACTTCTTTTCATAGTCTCCATTTGCAATTTATATAGAATTTCCTCTTAACAAACCAATACATATATATGCATTATTATCATTATCAATCATTTGTTTAACTATAACCATTATCACTTCATTTTATACATAATACTCTAAATTTAACTAAATTTTACTTAATTTTTATTATCAGCTTTCATTACATCAACCTGTGTCTTTCCAGTAATAGTGCAGTCTTATGTCTCTTGCCATTTGTAGCATTAGCATTCTGATTAATTTCTTGGTAAGTCTTATATAGACTTCTCTTTGCAAGTTATTGTTCATTTCATTTCTTATGTAAACTCAAAACCCTCCATTTGCTTCTTCAATCAGCTTATCTTTAGTTATCACTCTTGCTTCTGATAAAATTTCTCTCCTTACTTCCATCATTTTTTCTCTT
Organism: Natrix helvetica; assembly: GCF_964273705.1. NCBI lineage: Eukaryota > Metazoa > Chordata > Lepidosauria > Squamata > Natricidae > Natrix > Natrix helvetica. The sequence goes on from NC_138555.1 coordinate 43,973,899, forward strand.
TTCTTCTTCTGTACTTTGAAGTCTGGGATAGAGGTCCAGTCCATCTATCTTCCCTTTCCATATTCCACTCTTTTCATTTCCAGCCAGGCTCAGTTTACTATCAATATCAACAGTTTTTTTTGTTTCTTTGATTGTTTTTTCTTTCAATTTTTAGAACTCTGTCCTCCACTTTTTCCATTTGATAAACATCCTCAATTTTTCCATCAAATTTTACTGTGCTGCGTTCTATATTCTCCAATCTCTTCTCAATTTTTTCTGTTACTGCTAAGATCTTTTGAATTCCAAACATAATCATTTGCAATGTTAAGGTTTCTTTTTCTTGTTGTGCCATTTTCCAATTTGTAAACACTGCCACTATAACATTTGAAGCTTTTTGTTAGATTTGAAGCGAGTTCATTTATAATCTTTGAAAGTCAAGTGTTGCAACAAGCCTTGCAACACACTTGTTGCCCGAGGTTCAAACTTTCCTTGTCGATATCTCCCACAGGAGAGAATTTAAAGAGCCCCTCGCGAGGGTGGATTAGCCAAATAAAAGACACCACACAAAAGATAGTGAGAAAGCAAGAAAATGCCCGGGGTGATGTTGTTGTCCCCCGAACAGATCAAAGCAAACTCCTTTTATTAAGCAGTTTCATTCGGGCGGGGGGAAATACACGTATAAAGGAGTAACGTATAGAAATCACAGAAAAACGTGACTCATTGCATACGTAACAGAAGCTTAATACTTCGAGGAAAAAGAAACTTATCCTAGAATTGAAACTGAACATTTAGTGAAGAAACGAAACCTAAATGTGGCTAATAGATAGCTCTATTACACACCAAATATTAAAACTAAGCAACATATATGCATAAAAAAACAATACATGACAATTCTAAAAAAGCCTTAAAAGGTTATATTCTCTTGGCCTATTATATTAATAACAAATGCTGAAGCCTAAGCCAGACTTATATCCATATGTTTCAAACTTGTATCCATATGTCCTCTGTTTTTATTTTTTAAGATGGTTAAAATTCCTCTAAAGCTATGACATCCCCAGTGGATCCCCCCTCCGGGAGAGCCCTTAGGGAGCCAATACACCTTTCCAAAGGAATGTTTTCTGATTCGGAGTCCTCATCGGCCTCAGAGGCAAATTCTAAAAGAGGTTTTTTACATTCGTTTTCAACAGTGTGCTTCAGCAAGAGGACATCATCTCCAATACTGTTTAATCGCTGTTTCAAAAATGCCAAAAGTCTCCCCATAACGCATGGGCCAATTATACATGCAAGGAGCAATAAAATCAAAGGACCGGCTAGGGCCGAAAGGAGAGTAGTCAACCAGGGGGAGAGATTAAACATTCCCTGATACCATGTGTGAGATTGGGAGCGTTCCCTCTCTCTGTCTTTCAATCGGGTGTTTAATTCTGCCATAGAGTCAAGCACGATGCCCGAACTGTCTGTATAAAAACAACATTCCTCTTTCAAAGCTACACACAGACCGCCCTGTTTTAAGAGTAGCAAATCCAAACCCCTTCTATTCTGTAAAACAACTTCCGATAGTGAAGTAAGAGAATTCTGGAGAGCAATCATAGATTGTTCAATGCGTTCGAGATCGGCATCAATTTCAACACTGAGCCTGCGGATGTTTTGGTCAGCCACAACCATTCCTGCGATGCCTGTTGCCGCACCGGTGGCTCCTAGGCCCAGGAGAAGGGTCAGAGTCATAATAGTAACCATTTCACGTTTTGTTCGTAAAAGGTATTGGGGTGTTTCCATACGAGAAAGGAACTCATTATTAGAAAAAACAGACATTTTAGGGAGAAGATAAATTTGAATACAAAAAGCTTTTTGTGTATATAAAATGTCTCCACTGACACATGCAGTAGCACCAGTGGAGCAGGCCCAAATAGAGCCATTGGAGGGGACAAAAAATTGACCTTTATACCGTCGGGAAAGATCGGCTGTGGGAAGGAGGGTGTGCATAGTAGTCCATCCACCTGTGGGAAGCCCTAGTCTTACACCAGGCAACCACAATTGACAAAGGTGATAAGCATCAGAAGAAGCATTAATACAAAAGTGAGAAAAGTTAGAGGGTACATACCCAAGGCAACAACCTTGACCTTCAATTGAGGATACTGTTATAGAAGAATTAGACCACCGACAAGTGGTATCTGAGGTACTATTAGTAAAAGGTAAGGCAGAACCTATGGCTTCATAAAAAGGGGGTTGGGAAGACATACACAACCAGCACCTAGTATCATTGTGAGGAAAAGTACGGGCTGCTGCGAGGGCATCACGTGCAGAGGAAACCAAAGTCACCAATGGATTATTATTTTTTGTCAAGGGCTGTAAAAAGGGCGAACTAAGTTGCAGGTTTGGGCCTACAGGTGGAGATGTTTCTAAAGACATGGTAAGACGAATTGTAAAAATATTACCTGGGTGACTGTTTTTGGAGTTATCATTTGACCTTCCCCCCCATTTTTTTCCTGCAAACCATTCAGTGATTGGAAGATTCCTGCCATATGAAGTAAAGGTAACAGTCATGGGGTTAAGGCGAACACCGCAGCAGGCCCAATTGGTACAGGATTTCCAAGGCAAATTGTTATCAGGGCCCAATACTGCTTTGATATAGTCCGAGGTATAGGGAGCCGTCCACCAAATTTTTCCGGTTGACACACATTGCCAAGACTTACAATACCAATCAGGGGTGGTTCCACATTTATCCAGGTGGGAAAGTTCTGTAAGATGTCCTGGGCAAATATACAGGCCTGGGCCAGTGTTCCAGACCTGTCGAGGGGAAGGGTCACATTTAGTCTTATGTTTAAAGCCATGAGCACCAACCAGCATTTCAGCAAAGTCAAAGAAAAGCACAGGAAACCAAGGCCACAGAGTTCGATTAGAAATGGAGTGAAGGATGTTTCCTTGAAAGTCCAAAATAGTCCAGGTATAGTTTACGGGACGGTGCTGATTCCGTTGTGCATCGGACAAGGAGCGCCGCAAACGGGGAGCTACAGGAACAAAAACATAAGAAGAGGACAAGGAGCGAAATACGCCAGGGGAAAAATAGATAGCGGAAAGAAGGGAAACTTTCATGACAAAAGATCTTTTTTGCTTTGGAAAAAACAGAGAACACACATAAGTGCCATAGTCCTCAGAGGAAACATTAAAAATTAGCAAAGAAGTAGAACAAGGAGAAGATATTATATAAGTGTTGTTAGAGGAATGGATCGGATATCCATTCCTCAGCCATGTCCATTGAGCTGGATGCAGCAAGGGATGGCGTTGTCTACAAATAAGCTCCGCACGACCCCCGGAAGGGGTTTGTACTCGACAATGTGGAACTCTAATGTAGGCACTCAAACGTTCGAAAAGTGTACATTTAGGGAGTGAGACACGTAGATCAGGAAGAGTAGGAGACGCAGAAGAAAAGAGGTTAGAGACAGAAGAGACAAGAGAGATCAAAGACAGGATCAACAGAAGGATCATGTTGCTTTTTTGATTGGTCGAGATGACAAGGGCGAACGCAGCGAGCTGGAACCCACAGAACTCGATCTTGTAATTGTACTGCTGCGTAGCCTTTTCCCCAAGTAATCAATTGAACAGGACCTCTCCAAGCTGGATCAGGAAGGTGCCTATAATAAACAAGAGGATGAGAAGAGGGGAGGGGAGGAGTGGAAAAATGTCTAGAGGCGGCAGTAGAGGCTGGGGATCCGGTTAAATTAAGAAAATTCAAAGAATACAAACAAACATTTAATACATTTTGTAACGCCGGGAGTGACGGGGGGCTTACGCCTTTGGACCCCAAATGTCTGTCCAGGGCTTGTTTGAGGGTCGAATTTGCCCTTTCCACAATAGCCTGTCCCTGGCTATTGAACGGAATGCCAAATTTATGGACAATTGACCAGCAATGGCAAAATTGTGCAAAGGCAGAGGTTGTATATGCTGGACCATTGTCAGTTTTTAAAGTTGTAGGACATCCCAACGTTACGAAAGTCCGAATACTATGATTTATAACTTGCTTTGCGGCTTCCCCCCTTTGCAAGGTAGCCATAATAAAACCCGAATAAGTATCCACGGATACGTGAATATACTTCCAAGGGGCAAAGGATGGATATTGAGTCACATCCATTTGCCACGTCTCACAGGCACTAGTACCCCTAGGGTTGACCCCTTGTGGGATAGCCGATGCCTGCAGACTACATGTTGGGCATTGTTGGATTATAGCAGCAGCTTCTTGATGTGTAATACCAAACTGCTTGACAAGTGCCTTTTTATTTTGATGGAAATAATCATGGCTTTCTCCTGCTGTTAAGGCATACAAGCAGGAAGACGGGGTGGTTTTACATGCCTCATCTGCCATATGATTTCCTTCAGATAAGCATCCAGGGAGACGTTGATGACTTCTTATGTGTGCTACAAATAATGGATGAGCACGGAGATATAACAATTCCTGGAGCTGTAAAAACAACTTCATTAAAGGGGCAGGGGTAGAGGGAGAAATATAGGCATCATAAATACAAGACACCAAATGTGAAACATATAAACTATCTGTGATAATGTTGAGGGGCTGATTAGGAAACAATGCAAGAGCAAGATTAAAAGCAGATAATTCTGCTTGTTGGGCAGATGGCTGCGCTGTCGTAGTACGAGTCTGCCACATTTCATGTCCATTGTCTTGCCATACACAGGCACCCACAGATTTAGAGCCATCAGTGAATACAGTGAGTGCATCCTTTAGGGGAGAAGAACTCACAGGAGTTGAAAAAAGAATAGGAACTGTTTTTAATATTTGTAATCGAGGGTCTGGAGGGAGGTGACATGAAAGAATTCCATTCCAATCCTCTAGGGCATTCTGTAATGCATCTGAGGTTTGGTATAAGGATTCCCATTGAGTTAACTTAAAAGGCACGTGCAGAGTACTAAACTCAAGACCCATCAAGGCTTTTGTGCGCCTCCTTCCCTTTTCTAAAAGAAGAGCCATTTGTGAGGCTTTGGTGGTAATTGAAGCCTTAGGAGTGTGTGCCAGATGTATCCATTCCAAAATATGCAATTTCTTTTCATCTGTTAGCTGGAAAATAATGGCTGTTAATAAGGAAGGGGTTGATAAAATAGCAAAAAGAAGTGGTTTGTTGGATAGAGCCCTGTCGACCCACTGCTGGGTGAGCACAGCATTAACCATTGACAAAGCAGCCTTTTGATCTTGTGTTAAAACAACGGTATCTGATGGATGCTTAAGGCCTACTAAGGCAGAAAAAAGAGGAGATAAAACATGGGTAGAAAGGGATAAATAGGGTCTGGCCCAATTAAGGGTTCCCAGATACTGCTGGAGTTGAACAAGTGTGGTTTTTTCTGGGAGATATAATGTAGGGAAAACAGGCATGGCAGCAGATGCCATGAGCTTATGACCCAAATATTGCATAGGATACTGGGTTTGTACTTTATCAGGGGCAACATGAAGACCTGATTGGGTGAGAACAGTATACAAAAAGGAAAGAGTTTGAGAAACAGTGCCTTTTGGGCCATCAGCTGCTATTAAAATATCATCCATATAATGGTAAATCAAAAATGTGGGATTAGCATCTCAATAAGGTTGCAAGGCCTTATCAACAAAATATTGACACATTGTGGGTGAATTGATCATTCCCTGAGGGAGGGCCTTCCACTGATATCTAGTGGTTGGCCTAGAATTGTTAAATTGAGGAATGGTAAAAGCAAAAAGGATTCTATCAGCAGGAGCAAGAGGAATGGAAAAAAAACAATCTTTTAAATCTATTACAACCAGATCATAATTATAAGGGATTAAATTTGGATTTGGAAGGCCACATTGTAAAGGTCCCATAGGCTGAATTATAAGGTTGATTTTTCTCAAATCCTGTAGGAGGCGGTATTTCCCGCTTTTCTTTTTGATAACAAAGACAGGAGTGTTATAAGGGCTGGTAGAATGCTCAAGATGTCCCTCCTGCAGTTGTTGAGCCACCAATTCTTGCAAAATCATAACTTTTTCTTGGGACATGGGCCACTGATTAATCCACACGGGGATAGAAGATTTCAAAGTAAGGGAAAGAGGGGACAAAGACATACTGCAAAAGTTTCAAGGAATGGTCAAAATAGCATGAAGTTGAGATAACAAATCTCTTCCCCACAAATTAGTATGCAAAGGTAAAATAAAGGGACGGAGATAAGCAGTGAAAGAGGAATGAGGAGTAGATGCAGTCAACCAAGAGGTGCTAACCTTAGCAGCCTGGGCACCTCCCACGCCTTGCACAGTAGACGCATCAGTGAGAGGCCAAGAAGAGGGCCATTCAGATGTGCGAATGACTGAAACGTCAGCACCCGTATCAATAAGCCCCGAAAAGGAGCGGCCATTGAGAAGGATGGAAATTATTGGCTTGGCATTTTGCACAGGCTGTTGGAGAGCAAGAAGAGAGGGGTGATCAGGCGGAGGCAAAAGGATAAGGGTGGCAACAACAGTTTCAGCTTTTAAGGAAAAGCAACGATCTCCAATCGCGGCCAAAGAAATGTTTTTAAGAGAGTCCGAATTATATAGAAAAGGAGCGGCCACTACCCCTTCCAAAATAAGGGAAGAATTAGGAAACAACAAAACAGATACATCGGGCGGAAGCGGGGCTAAAAGAGACACTTTTAGTGGCATTGTGAAAACAGAACCAGGATCATCATAAACAAAATCTTCAGAAAGGCGAACAAGGAAAACAAGGGAGGAGTCAGTGGCCAAAGCTTGCAAGTCAGCCTTTGAGGCGGGGCTAGCTGATTGCCCCCCCTCTAGTTTCCCAACCCATTGTTGTTAATAGGTGTATTGCGACAATTCGCTGACCAATGATAGCCGTTTCTACATTTTGGACAGAGGGTTTTAGGCTTATCATTTGGGTTAGGGGGAAAACCTTTTGATTTTCCACGAGGCGCCCCACCCCCGCCTGGCAAGCGACACTGACTTTTAAAATGACCAGGCTTGCCACAATTAAAACAGTTGCCATTGCGAGCAACAGGAAAAACCTGAGAAGTTGGAGCAGGCGGAGACATAGTGGAAGTAATTGCAGCAGCCAAAGACGACATTTTGTGAGAAGTTGTTCCAACCACACGACAGGCTTGCAAAAATTCAGCAAGAGTAACACCTGGTTTTCTACTCAAGGGTTGAATTACCCTTTTACAATCTTCATTAGCATTTTCAAAAGCCAATTTGATTAAAAGTTCTTCACGAGCAGCCTGATTTTGAATTTGTCGTTCCAAAGCTGTTTGGAGTCGACTTATAAAGGTAGCATAAGGCTCAGAAGGTTCCTGAATTACTTTTAAAAATTTTTGTGATGCGCGACCATCCGCGTCATCTACCTGTTTCAAGGCACCCATTGCACACAGGCGAATGATCGCAAAGGCTCGGCGTGGGCAATTTTGTTGTTGAGCCAAAGTGGTAAAAAGACCTGTGCCCTTAATGTGATCAGCCAAAACACCTTGAGGCAAGCCTCGCATAATTTCAGCGTCTGCCAATTTATTATATTCAGAAACCCAGATGACAAACTGAGCAGGGGTTAGCAACATTGAAAACAAGGACTTCCAATCATAAAACAACATAACAATGTTAGTATCCATAAGAGAATCGAGTAACCCCATCACGTAAGGAGAATGGATGCCATAAGAAGTAACAGCTTCTTTTAAGTTCTTTAACACACGCACGTTGATGTTTTCATGCATCGGCTGTCCCCCGGCTGGGTTAAGAGTCATAGGATAAGCCGAAGCCGAGGGTTCCGTTTTAAAAGAAAGAGAGGAGGAGGCAACTAGAACAGAAAAGGATCCCGCAGCCACATCCATATCCATGGAGGAGCAAACGGGAGCAGTAGAAAAAGAAACAGTAGCCTCCGCAGGGGGAGCGGAGGAAGCCACCGAGACTTCAGGAGCCTCGTAGGGAGGAGGTGAAACCGTCTTTGGAGGTTCACCCGGAGTTAAAGGAGCGGAAGTATCTTCCGAAAGAGAGTTAGGATAAAGAGTTTGAAGTGTTGCCATAATAGCCCTCCAGGTCACTAAAATATCTGATGGCGCTCGGGGAGCTTCATGAAGAAATTTCCCAAAACGCGTCCAGGTAGCCTTCTTAAGGGTGCCTTCCTCTGGATAAGCAGGGCATTTGTCATGAATATAAGACAGAAAGGAAGCAATAGATTTTTTAGAAAGGGGGTAAACAGTAGTGCCATTAACTTTTTGCAAACGATTAGCCGTCCTCACTATAGTGAAAAGCTCGTCCTTATGCCGTGACGAAGCTTTGGAACTCGAAGTGCCCATCACTTACTTGTGCACGTAGCCTCTTCCAAGCGAGAAGTAACAGGCGTGAGGGAGGTACACTTCTAGACAAAAGTCATACCTTTGTAAACGCAGAAAGCCGAATCCCGGAACGAGCCCCCAGATGTTGCAACAAGCCTTGCAACACACTTGTTGCCCGAGGTTCAAACTTTCCTTGTCGATATCTCCCGCAGGAGAGAATTTAAAGAGCCCCTCGCGAGGGTGGATTAGCCAAATAAAAGACACCACACAAAAGATAGTGAGAAAGCAAGAAAATGCCCGGGGTGATGTTGTTGTCCCCCGAACAGATCAAAGCAAACTCCTTTTATTAAGCAGTTTCATTCGGGCGGGGGGAAATACACGTATAAAGGAGTAACGTATAGAAATCACAGAAAAACGTGACTCATTGCATACGTAACATAAGCTTAATACTTCGAGGAAAAAGAAACTTATCCTAGAATTGAAACTGAACATTTAGTGAAGAAACGAAACCTAAATGTGGCTAATAGATAGCTCTATTACACACCAAATATTAAAACTAAGCAACATATATGCATAAAAAAACAATACATGACAATTCTAAAAAAGCCTTAAAAGGTTATATTCTCTTGGCCTATTATATTAATAACAAATGCTGAAGCCTAAGCCAGACTTATATCCATATGTTTCAAACTTGTATCCATAGTCAAGGTCTCTCCTCTCTCCACTCCAGCTATTGAAAAAGCTCCCAAAGAGCACCTGTATAAACAACCCGTGCTCTTCCCACTATCACTCACAGTAAACAAGCTGAGAGACCTTGAAGTGTAAAACAAATGATCAAAGGGAAGGAAAAAAAATATTTCCAGCCTCCAGTCTCCAAGTGGCAGTGTTACTTCCTTTCCTTCTATTTTTTTTTAATTAAAATTTTTAATAAGTTTTACAATTATTACCCCCCTTACCCTTCCCTCTTCCCCCATCCCTACCCCTCTTCCCTCCCTCCCTCCCCCCGACCTCCCAGAGCAAAATACAGGGTATAAACATTTAACAACCATACGCTAACATAAGCTAACTAATTTTAACATGTTACTATTCTTGTGCTTTAACTCCCCCTTTATTAAACTAGCTTTAAATAAATTGTAGCATTCCTTATGCCTTCATTCATAGGGTAACTGAAATTTTTTAGTCCGGTATTTGTTTTGAATATAGTCAATCCATCTTCTCCAGTCCAGCTTGTACTTCTCATCTGAATGGTCCTTCAGATACGCTGAGATTTTGGCCATCTCTGCTAAGTTTATTACTTTTAACGTCCATTCGTGGATAGTGGGCAACTCTTCCTTCTTCCAGTATTGCGCCACCAACAATCTTGCTTCCGTCGTTAGGTTCAAAATCAAATTAGTCTCTATAACAGTACAATCTGAAACTATACCTAACAGGAACAACTGGGGTGTGAACTTTATCATCTTTTTCAAAATATTTTGAATAACTCACCATATTTTTATCCAAAATGCTTTAACTTTTTTACAAGTCCACCAAATATGGTAATACGTGGCACCTACACAGTCACATCGCCAACATTTAGATTGTAGATTCGGATACATACAGGCTAGCCTTTCTGGATCTAAATGCCATCTGTACAGCATCTTGTAAAAATTCTCTCTCAAGTTCTGAGCTTGTGTAAATCTGTTTCTATCAATACATTATACAACCTTTTTATGTGCAATTGACCCTGGTCCCAAATTTGTTTTATCAAACTATCCTCATTTTGGATAATACCAGATTTCTGGTCTTTTTTCCATCTAGCCTGTAACTGACCATACTGAAACCAGGTTTGAATTACCCTTTCGCCTCTTAATACATTCAAAGATTTTAACTGTGGTACACCTCTATCCATACTAAGAAGTTCTGCATATGTAGTTACATCTTGTTTTTGTTCTATACTTATGTTCTCTATAGCGTGTCTGGGCACCCCCCCCCCCCCACACACACACATAGGTATCTTGTCATTTAACCTATATTGATATTTTTTCCAGACACGCAATAAAGCATTCCTTAAAATATGACTTTTAAAAATCTTGTCGGCCTTCTTGTCATATATTAGATAAGCATGCCAGCCATATACCAAATCATAACCCTCAATATTCAATATTCTATCATCTGTTAGGTTAATCCAATCGCTAATTGTTGTTAAGACTGCTGCTTCATAGTATAATTTTAAGTTGGGCATTTTTAAGCCTCCTCTTTCGCGTATATCTTGCATTATTTTAAGTTTTATTCTCGGTTTCTTTCCTGCCCAAACAAAGTTGTTTCTGCCAGTCTTCCAAATTTGTGTCTTTTTAAAGTATTGGTATCATTTGAAAGAAGAATAGAAACTTAGGCAAAACATTCATTTTAACTGCTGCTATCCTTCCCAACAAAGACAATTGTAGTTTTTTCCATTTATTCATTTCTATCTGTATTTTATGCCATAATGGTTCATAATTGTACTTATATAATTTCCCGTTTGAAGTTGTAATATAAATTCCTAAATATTTAGCCTTTTTTACTATCTCACATCTTGTTACTCTTTCTAAGTCTTTTTTTTGGTTCGTAGTCATATTTTTAGCTATCATCTTTGTCTTCCCTAGATTTACTTTGAACCCAGATACTTGACCATATTGATTAATTATATTCATTAAACCTGTAACTGATTCCCCCGGCTGGGTTAAAGTTGCAACCAAGTCATCCGCAAATCTTAATTCCTTGTAATTCGTCAGACCCATGTGTTGTGGCCCAGCAGGCGCCGTTGCTGCTGCCACCAGACTCTGAGAGTGAGGGTCCCTATGAGTCAGCTCCAGAGGAGGTGGGGGACCCTGGACAGGGTTCCGACGCTGAGCAGGGATCAGAGAGTCTGGTCGGCCACCAGGAGGCGCCTGAGGCATGGAGCAGCGGTGAGAGCCAGAGGAGGGGGGCTCCCGATGCCATGCCTTGGAGCAGCGGGGAGGAGTCACGAGACAGTGAGTCAGAACTGAGCAGGGAGTTCCTGGACGCTCGTTACCGCCGCGCCCATAGACGCAAGGAGCGTGGGCGTAAATATCGGCGATAAGAGCTCTCAGCTGCTGATCAGGAGGCTCCTCTCCAGGTTATAAAAAGGGTTGACTGTGCATACGCCCTTTGCAGCAGTCAACAGATGACTTATGCCAGAAGTTCTAGTCTGGAATTCTAGCAAGCTGGATAGCTGCTTTCGTGTTTTGTTTTTGTGAGTTTTGTCTTGGTGGTTTACTGCCACGGAACCTTCTGTTTGTTTGTGCAATAAACCTTGTTCCCTTGTACTGTTCCGGAGTGTGTTCTGTGTGGGCAAAGGAGGAAGGGGGGTCAGAACACCCACATATTCTGTTCAATAACAATTCCAGGGTTAAAATAAACAATAATGGAGACAAGGGACACCCCTGTCTTGTTCCTTTTTCAATTTTAAAAGATTATGTTAAGCCTCCATTAACTATAATTTGTGCTGTCTGTTTCTGGTATATTGCTTTGATAGATTGCATGAAATGCTCTCCGAACTGCATCTTTTGTAATATTTACAATATTTTGTAATAAAAATTGCCAATTGACTTGATCGAATGCTTTCTCCACATCTAAGAATAAAAGCACTGCCGGGACTTGGTTATACTTTCCCAAATATTCCATTATATTGATGATTTGTCTTACATTACTTTTCATTTGTCTCCCCTGTATAAAACCAGACTGATCATTGTTAGTGGCTATCTGGTCCGACATTAACATATTAAACTGCCCTCGCAATAAAGTAATTACCTCTTTTGTCTTCTTATCATCTGGTTTAGACATTAACTCCTGCTCTTTTTTTTAATCTCTTCCTCTAATTCCCTTTGTTTCTCCCTTTGTCTGTGCCTATAAATATTATTCAAATTTATTAAAACACCTCTCATGTATGCTTTACTTGCGTCCCAAACCATTTCCATAGATATCCCCTTATGCATATTAAAAGCAAAATATTCTTTCAATAGTTTTTTACATTCCGTAACATTTTTCTCATATCTAAATAGATTTTCATTTAATCTCCAAGACCTCCTAAATCGGTCTCCATATTCAAATTCCATCCAAACCGGGTTGTCATCTGTTAAAGTTCTTGGGCATATCTTAGTCTTCTTCACCCTGGAAAAAAAGTCATTTGTAATTAGTATAAAATCAATTCTGGAAAAGGATTGGTGCCTATCAGAAACGAAAGTGAAATCCCGTTCTTTAACATTCCATTCTCTCCAGATATCTCTCAGTTCAAAGTCATCCATCATATCAAAAAAGGATTTAGGTAATCTTGTTCGTGTTTGGGTATTTTGCAAAAGCCTCTTCTTGTCTTGAACGGGATCCAGTACTCCATTCCAATCGCCCAGTAAAACGTAGGATCTATAACCCCATTGTGTTAATTTAGTGTGAAGAAACTTATAAAATTTTTCTTGTTGTTGATTGGGAGCATATACTCCTGTTAAGAGTATTTTCTTTCCTTCTATTAATAGTTCAATTGCAATATATCTACCTTGAGGATCTGCTTCAATTAATTCAGCCTTTAAGTCTTTTCTTAAATATATGACTATACCGTTTTTCTTCTCCGGAGCAGATGCTACGAAGTGTGGTCCCAGTCTTGCGTTCATCAAGTATTTCTGATCCTGTGTTCTAATGTGTGTTTCTTGTAAGCAAATTACATCATTTTTAAATTGTTTCAAATAGTGAAATATTTTTTTCCTTTTTTGTGGTGAGTTTAAGCCATTGACATTCCAAGTTAGAAATTTAATTGTCATCTTCAGCACACTGAAGCTTTCTAAGAGCTGCCTGGAAATCTTGCTGGGATTTCACCTTCGGTCTAGCTCCTCCCACTGCTTCTGTGCTCATGTTTATATTATCTTGGACTATCATCTGGGCTTGTTGAGACTTTAATTCTTGTTCTTTACGTTTAGTGGCCGCACGGGTTTGCCTCTGTTCCATAATTTCTTCTGTTTCCTGCAGCAAACTCACAACCCCAATTTGTGCCTGATTATCTTGCTGCCTGGGGTCCTCTGTCTCTTTTCTTTCTTTGGGACCTGGAGATGGAGGGCGTCCTGCCTTTAGTACTATGCTATAGAAATCTTTTGCCTTCCAGACAGAGTTAAGGCGATTCCTTTCTCCCAGGTAGTTCACCACCAATCCGGCTGGGGTCTCCCATCTGTATTGAATCTGGCGCTTTCTAAGTTCATCCACTAGAAATGCATAGTCCTTTCTAGATATCAACATTTTGGGGGGGATTTCCTTCAGTACTATCACGTCTTGACCTGCCACTTGCAGTTTGTTTTTATAGGTTGCTTGCAATATTTCATTCCTAATTTTCCTGGTGACAAAATAGATTACAATATCTCTTGGCAGTTGTCTTTGTCTAACAATCCATGAATTAACGCGGTAAATTTTGTCAATTTGTCAGGCACATTTGGCCTTTGATTCCCCAGTTAATTGAGCGAAAGTGTCTGCAAAAATCTCTCTTAAATTTTCTTGGTTATGTTCTTTCAAACCCCTTATCCTCAGGGCAAATTCCATTATTCTATATTGTATCATTGTAAGCTCCGCCTCCGACTTATCAATTTTACTTTGTGCCTCAATAAGTTTATTGTCCAACTTTATATTAGACTCATTAATTTCTTCCACCTTCTCATTGAGAGATGTTACGTAACCAAATAATCCTTTAAATGCCTCAACTATATCCTCCCTTATCTCTTGGTTACGTGTTTGGATTAAATCCTTAATTCCAGATATTTCATCAGAGACATCTTTAAAGGCACTTGCAATTTTCCCCTCCAAGACAACTGCCTGTTCTTTTAATGCATTTTGTAAATTATTTTGTAGAGCCTCCAGTGTCAGGGTTTGTGATTGTGTTTCCACCGGAGGTAGTAAAGACTGCAACTTTTGTGACTGTGCTGGCGAACTGCCAGCACTTTTTGAAACATTGAATTTTGTTTGCTTTGAAGCCATTTCAAAGTATTCAAATCAAGCTTTTTAGCAACCAATTTGTTCAGTCCAGAAAATCCACCTATTCTCTCAAGCCTTCCAACAACACTAACAAGCACTTAACAAGTGCTAATCAGCTTTCCGCTTCACTTTCGTTTTCACCACACCCTTTATTGTTCCGGCGCCATTTTTTTAAAAGTTCCCTTTAAGTTTACAGAAGGAGATATAATCTATGGAGTTAAGGCTTGTACTTGCGATATATTGACCTCCTGGTTTGCTCTGCCTGCGTCTTGTTCAGATGTAGAATAAGCATTGAAACAGCAGGGGTGGACGCTGCCTTTTGTTTCTGTAAAGGCAGAAGCGTCCCGAGATGAGGAGATTGTCGGGCTTCCTGGGGAGTTCACACCCTTCACGCCACAGAATTGCTTCTGGGGCTGCTGGGGGCCTCTACCCTACTCTTTTCCCGAGGGGGTTTTTTCAAACCGCTGGACAGCTGATTTATGCTATCCTAGCAGCTTGTTACTCAAACACGGGGCTGGCGTTCCCGAGGGAGCGTCCTCCAAGGCCAGCGGCGCCACTGGAAGTATCTTTCCTTCTATTGTTACAGACCTCTTTGTATTCCTTTTAATATCTTCTTTATAATCGAAACTTACAGAGAAAAGAAAAAAAAACCTTCTTAAACCTTCTCATTACGCTTCTCTGCATACTCGCTCTTCTAACGGGGAGCTTAATTACTTAACACTGGTTATGGGCCCAGAGTGTTCCAGACGTAGCTGAAAAGAGAGTTGGTGTTGATACGCATTACCGTATACAGATAGCTGTTTAGTTTGTAAGTGTCTACTATTATGGAGAAGATGGCACACACACCATCAGCAAATCTATCACTGATAACCCAGTTGGATGGAACAAACTATGTTTCCTGGTCAATGAAGTGCAGCCTACTCCTGCGTACTGAGGGGTTGTGGGATGCTGTACAGAATGCACCGGAAGTGACTTCTTGGGATCCAGATGACGAGGATGATGCCAAGAAGATAGCAGAGTTTCAAAGATGCAACGAATGAGCATTGTGTATAATTGGTCTAACGTTGACTGACCAACAGTTAGTTCACATTCGTGGGGAAAATTCTGCAGCAAGATGTTGGGAGAATTTGAAGAAGATATATATACGCGACACTGTAGGTGCACATATACATCTTACCCGCAAACTGTTTAGGGCACGTCTTCTGAAGGGTGGAGATATGTTACCTCATTTAAACTTTATGAAAGGAGTTTTCCAAGAGCTACATGAAAAAGAACTTATTTTCTCAGAGTTACATCAAGTTTACATCATTCTGTCATCACTGGATGAGAGTTATGATGATTTTGTATCGTCCCTCGAGGTCCTAACCCGAAATGAACTAACATTGACTGACATAACTGCACGATTGTTGGAAGAGACCACAAGAAGATTGGAAAGAGAGCAACTGAGAGTGAAACCACCTCAACATGAAGAGTCACCTTCAACTGCCTATACTGTTAGAAAATGTTTTTCTTGTGGGGCAAAGGGGCATATAGCTAGATTCTGTAAAAATGCAAAACGACAGAATACTAGAAAGGCTAAGAAAAATGGTAATGGCTATTTAGGTATGTCTACTTTCACTATCTCTAGAAATGCACCAATAAGCCATGATTCATGGGTTGTTGATAGTGGAGCATCACAGTGCTTTACTAGAAATAAGAATTGTTTTATAAAAATGTCTGCCAGTAAGCAACATATATCTTTGGCAAATGGATGGATGGTGAAAGCATCTGGTGAAGGTATGGCAAGGAGTTCATTTGTAAATGAGCATTTATCCATGTTGTATATACCTAAACTGAAATTTAATTTGTTATCAGTAAGAGCTCTAGTTAACATTGGCTATGTAGTAAGCTTTAGGGGAGATAACTGTATCATAGAAAAGGAAGGTAATAGGATTACTGCCAAATTAACAAATGGTTTATATATTATAACTGATGACCATACTGCCAACTCAGTGCATGACAATGTGAAGCCACATGATGAATGCATACATCTGCTACATAGGCGTATGGGGCACATTAATTTCAAGATGCTGCAACAAACTGTAAAGTTGTCAGAGGGAGTGAAATTAAAACCTTGCAGTAAGTATTTAAATTGTAATGTATGTAGTAAGGAAAAGAGCAGGGTTACACCAGCAAACAGATATAATGGGTTTAAAACGAAGGAACTTTTAGAAGTTGTTTTTGCTGATCTAATTGGACCTATAAAATCCAGTTTGGGATGTGCCTGTTATGTTTTGAGTATCATGAATCATTACTCAAGATACGGTTTCTGCTATATAATGAAAGACAAGACAGAAACATTTCAACAATTTTTTAATTGGCTGAGATTTGCGGAAAGAAAGATAAAAGCGAAGGTTATTACTGTAGTTACTGATAATGGGACGGAGTTTACAAATTATAAGTTCCAAACTATGTTAAAAACAGCTGGTATTGAGCATAAACGTTCTGCTCCTTATAGACCTCAACATAATTCATTTGTAGAACGAAGGGGGCAAACGTTACAAGCTATGACTAGAACCATGTTAGCCGATCAGGATTGCCTGAAACATTATGGGGCGAAGCCATGATGTGTGCTAATCATTTACTGAACAACGTTGTAAATGCTTCTACTGGAGAAGTACCATTTACTCGTTGGCATGGTAGGAAACCTGATTTGAGCTACTTGCACACGTTTGGAGTTCCTGCATGGGTGCATATTCCAGCACAGATCAGATTAAAGAGACAAACTCGTGCAAGGCAATTATTTTTTGTTGGTTATAACTCAAACCATAGATCTTATAGGTTCTGGGAACTAGGGACAATTAAGATTTATCACAGTGCTAATGCGAAGTTTTTAGAGCATGTTGGTTGGGATAAACTGGAAAGAAGCAATGACGTAGTGATTGAAACCCAGGTTTTTCCTAGTGGTAATATAGAGAAACCAGATATAAAAATTAAGGAGGAAGTGCAAAGTCAGGATGAAGTGTAAAGTCAGGAGGAGTTAGAAGAACAGGAACAGACGCAACAAGAGAGTCCAATAGTGAGCCCTGAGTTACCCAGAAGGTCAACCCGTGTAATGCGGCCACCTGATAGGTATCAGGCATCTGTTGCATGTCAAGTAGATAAAGTTCCTGCAATGTATAATGAACTATCAATGTATCCTAAAGAGGAGCAAGCAGTTTGGAAAGCAGCAATGAACAGGGAACTGAAATCTTTACAAGATCTGGAGGTATATGAGAATGTGAGATTACCACCAGGTGAAAAGGCGATAGGATGTAAATGGATTTATAAGATTAAAACAGGTATAGATGGGACAGTTACCCATAAAGCTAGATTGGTAGCACAAGGTTTCAACCAGTCGGCAACTGATTATAATAATAATAATAATATTATGATGAAGTGTTTGCACCAAGTTTAAACGCCATAACATTGCGTGCATCATTAGTTTGGGCAGCTAAGCATGGATATGTAATAAATCATTTAGATGTTGAAACAGCATATCTTCATGCACCGTTGCAACACACTATTTATTTAAAGAAACCTGAAGGATTAAACTCTGATAGCAACACTGATTGTTGGAGATTAAAAAAGAGCCTGTATGGTTTAAAACAGTCAGGCTACGAGTGGAATCAATGCATAGTGAAGGAATTAGCAAGGATAGGGTTTAAAGCTGGATTAGCTGATCCTTGTTTATTTAAGCTAGAAAATGATGGTATGACTTCATTATTGTTATTGTTTACAGACGATATAGCATTGATTACTAAAACAGAGCAGAAGGCCATTGAAATTATTTCACTGTTAAAAAAGAGGTTTAAAATAAAACATCTTGGTGAAATAAAGAAATATCTTGGATTGAAGATAGATAAGACTAGGGGAGGATATAAAATATCACAGGCTGATAAGATCAATCAGTTACTTAGGAATTACAAAATGGAACTGTGTAAAACTGCTAAAACTCCTATGAGTCAGGAATTTAGCAATGATGATAACAAAAGCCCAGTGTTTGATACCTGCGGGATCGTATTTTGCCCCATACATCCCTGCGACCAATTCGCTCACACAGAGAAGGACTTCTCCAGGTGCCGTCCACCAGACAGTGCTGAGGGGCGGCGCCTAGGAGCAGAGCCTTCTCTGTGGCGGGCTCAGCCCTGTGGAATGACCTCCCCCCGGATATTAGGATTACCTCTGACCTCCGCGCCTTCCGTGTAAAGCTCAAGACCCACCTATTCCAAGTAGCTGGCCTGGCTCAACCATAGTTTGATCATATCGCTCCTGACGGGTTTTTTAATTTTGTGATTTTATTTAGGGGATTTTAAACTGTGATTTTAATTGTTTCCATCCATCTGTCTACCTCCTCCACGTATATGTCTATTTTGTGTATGTATTGTCCATATTTTGTATTTTATATGTTTTTATTGTACGCCGCCCCGAGTCCTTCGGGAGAGGGTGCGGCTAACAAATAAAATTTTATTATTATTATTATTATTATTATTATTATAATCCCTAATTGGTAGTTTATTTTATTTTAGCAATTGGTCTAGACCAGATATTTCATATAGCATTAATCAATTGGCAAGGTTTAATGCCGAACCCACTGAACGGCATTGGCAGGCAGCAAAACGTGTATTAAGGTATTTGAAACAGACAATATACTATACATTATACTTAGAGCCTAAGGATGAGCTGATATTAACTGCATACGCTGATGCAAGTTTTGCAACTGAAGTTTCCACACATAAATCTACATCAGGTATCGTGATATTTTTAGGAAAGGCATTGGTTGGATGGCGGTCTATTCGTCAAAAGCATATAAGTTTAGCAACAATGGAGGCCAAATTTTCATGTTTATCTTTGTTATGTACCGATTTAATTTGTTACAAGCAACTACTGATAGATATGGGAATTAATGTTTGTGAGCCTATTGTTGTATACGAGGACAACCAATCAGCGATCCAAATGGCAACAAATATTGCTGTAAAGACGAGAACAAAGCATACTGACTTAAGATATATGAATGTACGGCAGAGTGTTAGTTGTAAAATGATTACACTAGAATATTGTATGTCTGAAGAGAATGTTGCTGATCATTTTACCAAAGCACAAGGTACGGTCAAACATAAACAATGTTGTGATGTTTATGGATTGAGAATGTGAAGTTGTGTGTAAATACATTGACAACCCAAGAGGGGAGAATGTTAGGGATGTAACCCTAGGCTTGGCTTGGCAATGTATATAAGCTATGATTACTTTACTGTTACTTTAAATGCTTAAGAGATGTAATTGCTTTGTTACCTCAAGCAGCCATAAGAGGGAGCCAGAATGGGTGTTAGCTCTTTGTTTTTTTAGACGCTGGTCGATGTATTGTGAGGTATTGTGGTTTGCTACTGTTAGCTATATTTTGTGTGCTAGACTGACTATTTTGATAACTGAATTACTGAACCGTGCATGACTTGGACTGTTAACCGGACTCTGAATACCTCTATATTTCTACATAGTAAACTACTATATTTTTATACTATTCAGTTTCTCTGTATGCTGGTTTGTGCGTGTTATTCCATATCACTCTCATTACGCTTCTCTGCATACTCGCTCTTCTAATGTAGACCTTAATTACTTAATACCATCCATGTAAAAAGATTTTAAAAAACAAGGATAACTCACTGTCTAACGTAGCTTAATTTCACCACTTACTTTCTTCTGTTTTCAAATTTAATTTAACTTTGATTTTTTTTGGCTAGTCTCTTGTCTAATAATAAAATTTCCTCACCAAACAGCACACTTTCTCTTTCTGCTTTCCTCCCGTTCCGGAGCTGTCCCTACTTCAGCAGCTTCAGTGGCTGCGCTTCTATCGCCGGCAAGAAGAGGTTCTGAATCAATCAGGGACTTTGTGATGTCCCCGAGATCAGCAGGAAGTACTCTTCCATGTCACCATCTCTGCAGGATGGTTTAGGTCTAAAAGGACCGTCCAGCGACAAAAGTATCAACTGCGATCCTGGAGCTCCAAGATCGCACGTCATGTCGTCGAGACGCTAGCTCCTCCTCTCTCCCAGCTTTAAGACTTTAAGGTTTAGATAGGACTCTTAGAGGTGGGTGGGGCGATTGGTGAGCCAGCCAATCAGTGAGTGGCTGGCAGGCCAAGCGTGGTGCGGACAGGCAGGGGGAGGGAGCTGGAACCGGTTCTAAACGGCATAGTAGATTTGTGGAACCTCTTCTATAGAAGAGGTTAGAACTGGCAGGAACCCATCCCTGGGTGAGACTCACTCATGTTACTTGCCCAATGTCATTTCACCATTTTTATATCAACTAGGAAGGTTTTTATTTTTCACTTATTTCCCTGTTGACTTACCCTCTCTCCCTTCATTTCCTAGTTTGGGCCTCCCTTTCTTTTTCCTTTTTAATGCTTTAATGCAACATATTGCATTTATGGTTTTGTATTTGTTCAGTAGGTTTTATTTTTTTTAATATTTTTTTTATTTACAAACCTACAAAATACACACACAGAGAACTTAGACGTACACTACATTTACACAATACAGTACAAACAGGAACTTCCTGTTCTTTCTAATAGCAATTTCAAATCGATACAATTCTCCTTATGTTATTTCCCCTTCTAATATATTTCATTTGTGTTTCATAATTTTTAACCCTCTTATTTTACTCATCTATCTGATATATTGGGTGATTACCTCTAATAAATTTAAACTCTCTAGAGTGTGTATATATAGAAATTTATATATTCTCCCTAGCATCTTTCTTTCTGAGCTTTGGATTATTTTATCCAATTCATGTGGTTCCATTTGGATGCTGTATAATAAAGGTTAGCCAGTCAACTTTCATGTTTTGTTCTGCCAATTCTTCGATTGTTTTTAAATTTCCCTGTCCGTTAATTAAGTCTCTGTATCTTAACACTTTATTTGTATCTGTAAAATTTGGGTGTGTCGTCCTTTCTGTCAGGGATAGCAAATTTGGGATTTTCACATAGTGTTTTTTTTAATTTTGAGCCAGTTTTGCAATAACACATTTCTAATTAGATGTTTTTGAAAGTATTTGTGCGTTTTAATTTTATCATCCTATAGGAACGTATGCCAACCTGCTTGCAGATCATGGCCTTCTGTTGTGGCCCAGCAGGAGCCGTTGGAGCTGCCACCAGACTCCGACAGCGAGGGTCCCTATGAGTCGGCTCTGGAGGATGTGGTGGACCTTGGACAGGGTTCTGACTCTGAGCAGGGATCAGAGAGGCTGGTTGGCCACCAGGAGGCGCCTGCGGCATGGAGCAGTGGTGAAAGCCAAAGGGAGTGTGCTCCTGATGTCATGCCTTGGAGCAGTGGGGAGGAGACAAGGGACAGTGAGTCAGACGTCAGCAGTGAGTTGTTGGATGCTCGCCACCAAAGGCGTCAGGAGCAATTGCGCAGTTACAGGAGGTAATTGCACTCAGCTGATGATAATTAGACTCCTCTCCAGACTATAAAAGGACTGCTTGTGCACACGCCTTTTGCAGAAGTCAACGCATGAACTAATGTGGGAGAACAGCCTTGTGAGCGTGGCAGGCTGGATTGCTGCCAATGCTTATCAGTGCCGAGTTGTTATGAAGGCTTATTTGTGTTGGATTGCTGCCAAGGACCTGTCTGTCTGTAAATAAATCCGGTAACTTATCTGTGGCTCACAGTGTGTGTTGGTGGGGGACGAGGGGGGTCAGAACAGCCTTCTAAGGTCAAGATTCTTTTATTCTTTAACTCTATCCAGTCCTTCACCCATGTTATTGTTACTGTTAGTGCGTATAACTCCCAGTTTGGTAATGCTAAGCCTCCTCTCTCCTTGCTATCTTGCATTGACTTTAGTTTAATCCTCGCTGTTCATCCTTGCCAGATGAATCTAGCTGTTAGTTTGTTTAATTCCTGAAAGTTTTACCACAATGTATAGGTGTGGCTTGCAACAAAAATAAAATTCTTGGTAAAATGGGCATAATCCAGGCATGGGATATGACTCCGTCAGGATCCAATAGGACTGGGTCTACAAGTATTAAAGACACGCCCACGAGGCTCTTCCCCAGAAATAGATGAAGGAGTGACTTGTAGACCGCTGTGTAAGCAATCTGAAACAATATGTACTATCTCTCCCCAAGAAACAGAATAGACAGGAAAGGTACACATTAGAAAGGAAAGTAAGATAATAAGCCCCTAAAATGGGTGGGACTGGATGATGTCTCCACCATTTGGAGAAAGGGCGTATCAGGTAAGAACCAACGCCCATTCTCCCAGTAGGTGGAGACATCATCCAGGCATGGGACATACCAAAGCCCAATAGTCCCATCAGGAGGGAAATAAATAGATAAGATTAAGTGGCCACCACTTGCTGCAGCACACACCATCCGAAGGAAGCATCAGGTGATGCATATCTGTCCAGCTTGTAGTGACGGATGAATGGAGTAACGGAAGTCCATGTAGACACTCGGCAAATATCCTCCAGTGGAGCCTGAGTAGCCCAGGCCACAGACGTTGCTGTGCTGTGTGTGGAATGCGCCGTGATATGCAGTGGAACTGGCAGAGAGAGAGCAGAATACGCCCGGGAAATGGCTGCTCTTACCCAGCGACCGATGTCCAAAGATGAGGCCTTGGATCCCTTCTTACTTCCAGGTTGGAACTTTATGAAAAGAGCCTCAGATCATCTGAAAGAAGCAGTTCGCTTAATATAAATGCGTAAAGCGCGACGCACATCAAGGTAATGCCACTTACATTCCAGCTCGTGTGATGGTCGAGGGCAGAAATCTGAGAGCATGATGTCCTGGGATCTGTGGAAAACAGAATTTACCTTGGGGACAAAGGTCGGATCAAGCCGGAGGACTACCCTGTCCGGGTGAAAGATGCATAGGTATTGCCTGGTGGATAAGGCTGCCAACTCAGAAACGCGCCGCACCGATGTAATGGCTACAAGAAAAAACACTTTTAATGTTAAGACATGCATGGACACAGAATGCAAAGGCTCAAATGGAGACTGGGTCAGGGATTCCAGGACTTTAGAAACATCCCAGGTAGGGAATCTGTGAATCGTCAGTGGCTTGATGTTCGTGACACCCCTCAAGAAAAGCCGAATCAGAGGTTCATGAGAGAGAGGCTGAGCCGCAGTCAGAGAGAGGACTGATGAGAGGGCTGCAACCTGGCGGCGGAGAGTGTTTTGAGACAGTCCCAGGTCCAGACCCCATTGCAGGAATTGGAGAATTTGGGGAACAGATGCCTCGAGAGGAACAACGCCCTTTGATTGACACCAGAGAGAGAATTGAGTCCAAGTGGCGTCATAAATGCGGTTAGTGGATGGGCACCTGGAAGATTGAATGGTTCGGATTACTTCCGCGGAGAGGTTCGCAGTTCTTAGAGCTTCCCGCTCAACCTCCAAGCGGTGAGGCACAGCCACGGAAGGTCTGGATGCTGGCACGCCCCTTGCAGAAGTAGTGAAGGGAATTGGGGCAGTTGCCATGGAGGAGCCACTGAGAGATTCATGAGGTCGGCAAACCAGGGTCTGCGAGGCCACCGAGGAGCAATTAAGATTAGTTCCGCCCTTTCCACCATCATCTTTCGGATTACCCTCTGAAGGAGTGGGGTGGGTGGAAAGGCATACAGAAGGCCCGGAGGCCAGTTGGACCATAGGGCATCCACTCCCTCTGCCCCCGGGGACGCGAAGTGGGTGAAGTACCTTGGCAACTGAGCGTTGTCCTGAGAGGCAAAGAGGTCGAGGACCAGGGGGCCGAACCTGACCCCCAGCTGCTGAAATACTCCGTGATGTAAGCTCCACTCTGCCGGATCTATGTGAGTGCGGCTGAGTAGATCTGCCTGTACATTGTGGATCCCCGATATGTGTTCGGACCGCAGCGACAACAGGTGGGCAAGACATTAGTTGATAAGACAGAGTCATCAGACACCGGGATTTTGTCCCCCCCTGCCAGTTTATGTGTGTTTTGGTGGTGGTATTGTCCGTAAGGATGAGCACGTGCGCATTGGCCACGAGAGATTTGAACCGGAGCAGGGCAAGGAACATGGCCTTGAGCTCCAACCAGTTGATACTGTTCTTCTGGTCGGAGCGAGACCAGAGTCCTTGGGCCGTCTGAGATAGGATGTGAGCTCCCCAACCCTGTAGACTTGCGTCTGTTGTTAGTGTGATGTATGGGGGTTCGCGAAACAGGGAGCCCAGTGTCACTGCGGGAGAGAGCCACCAGCGAAGAGATCGCCTTACCTCTGAGATCAGGAGAATTCTGTGAGAGGAGCAACTGCAGTTTGCCTTTTGGTATGGAAGAAGGAGCCATTGAAGCTGGCGACTGTGGAATCTGGCCCATGGTACGATGTGGAATGCAGACACCATCTTGCCCAGGAGTTGAGATAGTTGGATGAGCTGAACCGCCTGCTGGTCGCGGATGGATGAGACCAGGGCACGAATGCTCACCTGTCTCTCTGGGGACAAAAATACCTGTTCCAAAGAGGTGTCTATCACTGCCCCAAGATGCGTGAGATGGGTCGTGGGCTGCAGATGACTCTTCTTCAAGTTGACCAGAAAGCCACGGTCTGCTAAGGTCTGGAGGGTGATCCGGACATCCTGGAGTGGCTGATGTGAGGACCTGGACAGTAACAAAATATCATCAAGATAACAGAGAATTCTAACCAGAATAGATCTGAGATGGGCCGCCAGAGCGGCTAAAATCTTAGTAAAGACCCTCGGGGCCGATGATAAGCCAAATGGAAGGGCTCGGTATTGGAAGTGATTCCCATTATAAGAAAACCGGAGGAATTTCCTGTGATCTGGAAGAATGGGGATATGGAGGTATGCCTCTGTAAGATCAATAGAGGAGAGAAGATCATTGGGGCGAATGCTCTCCAGAATGGACAACAGAGAATGCATTTTAAACCTCCTATAAACTATAAATTTGTTTAGAAATTTGAGGTCGAGAATAGCTCTCCAACCCCCCGAAGACTTAGGCACTATAAAGAGATGGGAATAAAACCCCCGGCCTTGCTGGTCAAGGGGAACCTCCTCGATGGCCTGAATTTGGAGGAGGTGTCTGATGGCTAATTCAAGCAGATGCCTTTTGGCAATGTCCCTGGAGATGGGACAAGGTACAAAAGTCTGCGGGGGGCTGGAAAGAAATTCCAGAGCCAGGCCAAAACGGACAGTATGCCTGATCCAAGAGTCGCTGGTGATGTCATCCCAGTGATCCGCAAAGGCAGACAGGCGGCCCCCAATTGGGAGGTCGTCCAGACCTTCACTTCTGCTTTCGGAAAGTGCAGTTTGATCCGCCCTTGAAGGGTTTCCTATAGGAGAATATCTGGGAGTTCCGGTTGGACCTGTCCTGGAACTGCTGGCCTTGTCTCGGGGGAGCCTGGCGCTGAGAACTGGGGTAGGCAAATCTCCCGTCCGTCCCGCGAAAGGACGACCTGCGGAAGAATGGAGAAGGTTTAGGATCAGACTTGCGGTTTGAGGCAGGAAGCACCTTGCGCTTGTCTTTGGATTCCACCAAGAGCGACTCCAGAGGGGAACCAAGAGCAGACCAGGTGAGAATGGTGCTGACACCAAGCACCACTTTGCTCTGGCCTCCGCCCGCCACTGCTTCAGCCAAAGAAGGCGTCTTGTGGCGATGGAAGAAGCCATGGACCTGGAAGAGAAACGTGCCGCATCCAAGGAAGCATCAGCTGCATACTCCATTGCCACTTTAAATTTGTTCAAGTCCTGGTGGGCGCGGGAGTCCCCAGGAGGGATCCTGTCCTGCATTTGCTTCAGCCATCAAAGGGCAGCCCTATTGAAAAAGGAAGCAGAAGAGGCGGCCTTGACCGCCCAAGTGGCCAACTGGTGACCCTTTACCAGCGACTGCTCGAAGCGTTTATCCTCAGGGCGGAGGGCGTCCTCAAGGGCATTGGTGGCCGCGTTAGGAGATGACAAGGACACCACTGGGAGATCAATGGAAGGAACCTCCAGAAGTTTAGAAAGCTCTGGGCTGACATTATACAACTGTTTGTCCAGAGTAGAGGGGAGGGGGCCTGCCCCCGGGGAACCCCACTGGTTTTGAATCACCTCTAGAAACAGTTTCGGAGAGGGAACAATGTCCTTTTCGATTGGAGGACATGAGAATAGGGGATCAGTAGTGTCAGATTTGTCCGCCTCCGAGGAGGTAGATGGTTTAGAAGCTGGAATACCAGAGACCTTCTTGGCTTTAAATAAGAGAGAATGAAACATTGCGGGTTTGAACAGGCCCAACAAGGCAGAAGGGGCAGGAGTCAAGTCCTCATCCTCTGACAGGTCAGAATCACGAGTGGCCTGTTCCTCAGTATCCACAGCAGAAGGCTGAGAGATGCATGCAGAAGAAACCGCTTGGGCCTGGTTAGAACGCCCCCTCTTGGACCTGTTAGAGGAGGCACTATGAGGAGTGGCAGAAGCAGGTCCCTGGTGTTGCAGGCCTGCCGCAATGCCTCGTTCAATGGCAGCTGCTATGATGTCAGCCATATCATCGGGGTTGATGGTGACAGCCCTTGGAGCAGGTGAACCCACATCAATGTCTGGGGTAACGCTGCCATCCCCTTCAGAATCAGATTCCCCCTGGAAACCGATCCCATCCTCTGGATTCAAAGGAAGAAAAGTAGTAAGAAAAAAAGAAAAAACTTCTTCCCTTTTCCAGCACCTTAAAGCTACAGGACACGAAATCAACTTTGAAGGAGCCAGGTTAATCTCCAAAACAGAACACCTCCACAAGAGAATAATCATGGAAGCCATCGAAATAGAGAAACACCCCCACAGCATGAACAAACGTGATGATACCTCCCGCCTACCAAACATCTGGAAACCAGCCCTAGCCAACAAACGAACACCACCCACCACCCAAGCCGTTAAAATACAAAACAACAATGCACACACAACCTGCACCAATCAGCACCAATCTACCAATCATGATACAACCACACAACCAATCATTCCACTTACTGAAACAAAGCCAGCACCCCATCCCCTCCCACCAAGACTTACAGAAAGACGGCAGCTCCGTTCCCATTTTAAGCCCACAGCTTGAAGATGGCAGGTGTGATCCTGCCGAAACGTTGCAAAGACAATCTGAACCTTACACGGGAAAAGACCCGAATACAACAAAACCAGCTGTATTAATATATTTGTAAAAATAATCATAGAGACTAATGATGAATAGACAAATGTTAATAGCAATTATAAGAATGTATATTTGTGAATGAATTTGAAAGGGAGAAATAAAAAATAAATAAAAAAGAAGAAGTTGAGGTTGCCCTATCACCGGAGGTTTTTGAAAGGAGTTTCGACAGTCATTTATCCAAAATGGTATAGGTCCCTTCAACTCTGTTAATCTGTTATTCTAGAAGACTAACATTGAAGAATAGAAATTTCAGTTTAAATTTTCTTTTTTAAAAGTCATCTAAATTTTGGGAGATTTTGAAAATGAACTTCTAGAATTTTTAAAATTTGGGGGGGGAAATCCTTTTAATGAGGTGTCCTGATGGCCCAGCTGAGAGGCATCCCGGCGGCAAGGTGGCCTGGTGGCCCATTTGAGAGATGGAGAGAGAGCCCGGCTGAGAGATGGAGAGGCAGCCCAGCGACCGAGCCGGGCAACTACTGAGTAGAGGTGCTATAGTGCAAATGGAGGCCAGCTGAGCAGCAGTGAAACAGAGTTAGGTGGCAGCAGATGAGTGGTTGTGAGCATGGTGGACCAGCTGAGCAGCAGCAGTGCAGAGCTAAGTGGCAGAGAAGTGGAGCGCCCAGAGCAGCGACTGAGGGCAGCACAGTGGACCAGATGAACAGTGGCAGTGCAGAGCTAAGTATGACAGTGGACCAGAGAGCAGCGTAACGGCCAGCAGCAGCAGAGAGCAGAGGAGCGGACCAGCCGAGCAGCAGCTAAGCAGAGCAGAGCACCCGGATTAGCACATTGTACCCAAAAAACCCAGCAGTGGCCAGGCAACAGAAGGGCAAGAAAGCAGTGAGGAAAAGGATAAGTACAAAACACTTTTGGACAAGGAGGAAAGGGAAAAACTCTCAAGGCAGGGAGTAGAGGGTTAAGAGCAAAGCATCTCCTAGAAAACAGCCAGTTTCCAGCAAAAAGAAGTGCACATCACTTCATAAAGGGCCAAGAATTTTTGTAAATTTTTAAAATCTCTGAATTTTTAAAAAAGTTTTTTCAAATTTTTAAATGTCTTTTTTCAATTTTCAGTTTTTTTAATTTTTAAATTCTTTTTCAATATTTTAAACTATTTTCAATTTTCATTTTTTCAATTGCTTTCAATTGTTCAATTTCTTTTTTAATTAAAAAAACTGAAGAAACTGTTTACTTATTTTAATTATTTAGAAATGTTTTAATTCTTAATGATGTAAGAAGAGAAAAAAGTTTAAAATTACAGAAAGAGAGACAGATACTTCAAAACAGGGAAGATAGTGATGAATTTTCAAGGCAGAGAATAAAGGGCCAAGAACTTTTGTAAACTATTGTAAACTGACACTTCACAATAGGGAAAATATTTAATTTTTTAAGAAATTTTTAATTTTCTAGCAAACTAAAAAAAGTCATGGAAAAAGAGACTGACATTATACTTCCATTATGTTATAAGTTTGAGCTTATGCCCACAGAAAACCCATACTATGTATGTATCAATTGTAAATTATATGAATTACTAGAAGAAAAAGTGAAGGGTCTAGAGCCGGGATGGCGAACCTATGGCACGTCAGGGCATTTGTCAGGGCATGCGAGGTCCTGGCCAGCTGAGTTCAGTCTTTTTTAAAGCCATTTTTAGCCCTCCCCAGGCTGCAGAGGCTTTATAGGAGCTTGGGGAGGGCGAAAAGAGCCTCCCCCGGAGGCCCTTCGGAGGCTTCATGAGCTTCCTTGAAGCCTCCTGAGCGCAAAAAACTGGCCCTATGGGCAAATCGGAAGTTTGGGAAGGGACTTCTGGTTTGCTCGGAAGATCGTTTTAAGTGCTCCTGAGGCTTCAGGGAAGCCTCCTGAAGGTCCCTGAAGCCTCCTGAAGGTCCCTGAAGCCTCCGGAGCCCCCTGAAGGTCCCTGAAGCCTCTGGGGGGGGAGGCTTTTTTCGCCCTACCCAGGCTCCTATAAAGCCTCTGGAGCCTGGGGAGGGCGAAAAAAGGATGCAAGAAATGGGGGATCGTGTGTATGTAGTGCGTGCATGCTCGCGCATTGCATTATGGGTGTGGCATGCCCGCACACGACCCCCCTGTGCTCCCCCCACTTATGGCACGCGAGCCAAAAAAGGTTCGCCATCACTGGTCTAGAGGCAACTCTAGCCACTCTGAAATTCAATTAACAAAGCGAGAAACCCCAACCTAAGCAAGAAGACTACATCAAAATTAAACACAATAGGGAGCAAACAGCTTCTAAAAAATGACCCCATATATGAACCTAAACAAGAAAACTGATACACCCAAATTCAACATAATAGGGAACAAACAACCTCCGTAAAGAAAAACATTCAGTCTTTTCTTTTTAATAAATTTACAGACATTTCTAAAATTCTGTTTTCACTTTGTCATTGTGGGGTACTGATTAATGAGAAAAAAATGAATGTTAAAAACTGTAGAATCAGGCTGCAGCATAACAAAATTGACAAAAGTGAATGGGGTCTGAATACTTTCTGAATGCACTGTATATTTAAAAAGATCAAAATTTTGTAGGCAGCTGTTTTCTCTGTGACACTCAACCAAAGCAATAATTGGACTTTGAAGAAACAGAATGCAAAGAATACTGACACTTTTGAACTTCGATGTTTGAGAAGATTCACAAAAGTATCATTAATAGCCAAAAAACAAACAAATCAATCCAGAGTTCTTACTTGATGAACAAATGACCAGGGTCAAATTATTAAATTTGGACCCATTATGCAAACCCATTCTCCCCATTATGCTGGAGAAAGAAAAGAGAAGAGGAGAGGATGACCAGTAGCAAATTATTACAGTCAAAAGGGGTGCACCATTGGAAGGCATGAAAGGCCAAGGTGGGAACAGATATCTTGGAGGTCTAAGACAGTGATGGCGAACCTTTTTGGCACCGAGTGCCCAAACCAGAAGGTGCACATGTGCCAGCGTGCCGGAAACCCAAACACCAGCTGGGTGGCACTCATGCGTGTGCCGAAAACCAGAAGACCAGCTGGCGACGGCACGTGTGCCCACAGAGAGGGCTCTGTATGTCACCTCTGGCACGCGTGCCATAGGTTCGCCATCACGGGTCTAAGAGATGACACAACCTTGATGACTCATGATCAAAAACACCATTAAGATGTCTGCTATGAACCCAGCATTTAATCTTTGTGTTATCTGTCAAGGAACATAGGAAAAACCATTGTGATACAACACTAGTGTCTTAATAGTGTTCATATTCAAATTAACAATTCATGCCATTTTAGTTCAAGGTTAGATACTTGAAAAGTTAAGAATTCAAAGTTCAGTCTCAGTAATTCCAAAACGTACAGTTATATCTGATGTAAATATTTAAATAAATTTCTACCCTTTATATCTGCAAAACTGGTTACAGGTAGTCATTGACTTACAACCATTCATTTAATGACATTTCAAAGGTACAAAGGCACTGAAAAAGCAACTTATGACCAGTTCTCACACTTACGACTATTGCAGCATCCTCAGTCACATGATCAAACTGTGGGTGCTTGGCAACCAGTATGCATTTACAATGGTTGCAGCATCCCAAGGTCCTGGGATTGTCATTTGCAACCTTCCTAGGGAGTTTCTGACGAGGAAAGTCAATGGGGGAAGCCAGATTTGCTTAATGACTGAATGATTCACTTAAGAAATATAGTAATTTGCTTAACAACCATGGCAATAATGTCATAAAATGGGGCACAACTCACTTAAGAGCTGTCTTGCTTAGCAATGGAAATTTTGGATTCAATTGTGGTTGTAAGTCGAGGACTACCTGTGTGCAGTGACGTGCGGTGAGGTTTATGGCTGGTGAGGCTGGTGACATCATCAGGAAGGCGGGGAATGGGACCACGTGTGCAGGAGGCTGAGGCAGCCTCAGCCTTCTGCACACATGGTCCCATTCCCCGCCTTCCTGAGTCAACATGAAGGGGACCACGGAGCGCGAGCCAGCGGAGCGTGCTCCGCGGTCCCCTTCATGTTGACTCAGGAAGGCAGGGAATCAGACCACGTGTGCCTTTTCCCTTTTCCTTTTTTTTTCTTGTCATGATGAGAGCGGTGAGGCTCTGCCTCCCCTGCCTCCCCTGACCGCACGTCCCTGCCTGTGTGCATGCATTCATTCTAAATCCAGCCCAGATTGAATGCCTTCTTATTCTGGCTCATTTCCCTTGACCGTTAGTAGGTCAGATTTTTGTAGCGAGCTTAAGCTTGCAATAAATCTTTATACAGGTAGTCCTCGACTTACAACAGTCCTATTAGTGACTGTTCAAAGTTACAACAGCATTGAAAAATGTGACTTATGACTATTTTTCATAGTTATCACCTTTGCAGCATCCTCATGATCACGTGATCAAAAGTCAGATGTTTGGCAACTGGTTCATATTTATGACAGTTGTTGTGTCCCAAGGTCACGTGATCAGCTTTTGCAACCTTCTAACAAGCAAAGTCAATGGGGGATCCAGATTCACTTAACAACCGGGTTACTAACTTATCAACTGCAGTGATTCGTATAACAGCTATGGCAAGAAAAGTCGTAAAATGGGGCAAAACTCACTTAACAAATGTCTCACTTAACAACAGAAATTTTGGGCTCAATTGTGGTTGTAAGTCGAGGACTACCTGTACTCATTTGAACTGCCTGAATCTCCTTATTTCACTGGGCTTGACAATAATAACTTTGCCATGAGTACAAAAATTGTTTTTGCATCTTTTGACCATACATGAATATCCTAACTTTTGAGTAAGAAAATGAAAACTGTAAGTCCCACAAACACCAGGATCCGTCTTGAATACATTTGGGTATATAAAAGGAAAAGGAATGACACTGTCACATGTGTACACTACAGGCCACCCAGCCAAACAGAGGAAATAGATGAACTTTTTGCTAATCAGTTTACTAAGGTGTTCAGGAAGCACACCACAATAGTAATGGGGGCTTTAACTACTCTGACATCAACTGGGAGACAAACTCTGCACCTAGTGGAAGATCAAACAGATTCCTGACAAACCTAGCAGACAACTTTTTCTCCCAAAAGGTAGAGAAGGGAGCTAGAGGGTCAGCCATATTAGACTTAATTCTCACTAAGAGAGATGAAATGATAGAAGGTGTTGAAGTTACAGGAACTTTGGGGGGCAGTGACCATGAAATATTGGAATTCAACATTATGGAAGCACAAGCAAAAGAACAAAATCAAACTAGTCTTGGACTTTAAGAGACCTGATTTCAATAAACTTAGAGCTTGGGAAGGATTCCATGGATGAGAATCCTCCAGGGGAAAGCAACCCAAGAAGCTTAGCAAATTTTGAAAAGTGAGATTATAAAAGCCCAGTCTAGAACAATTCCAATGAAGAAGAAAAATAATAGATCTCAAAAGAAACCAGCCTGGCTGCACAAAGAACACTCTGATAAACTGAAAGACAAAAAGGACAAGTATAAAAAGTGGAAATAGGGACATGTAGCTAAGGCAGAATACCAGCAAATAGCCCAAACCTGCAAAGATGAAGTCAGGAAAGATGAGGCTCAAAATAAACTAAGGCTTGTGACAAATGTCAAAAATAAGAAAAAAACAGCTTTTTTTCAACAAGTAAAACAAGAAAAAAGTCAAGGTCCATTAATGGGAGAAAATGGCAAGAAGGTGATGAGCAGCAGGGAGAAACAACTGCTAAAACTCATTTTTTTGCACCTGTCTTTTACACAAAAGGAAAAAACAGCCCAACCTATCCAAAAAACCCACCTGTGAAATGCAGATTAGGAATGCAAGTCAAAATAAGCAAGAAAATGGTAAAATGATTTCAAATCACCAGAACCAGATAGATTACTTCCCAAACTACTGAAGAAAGTGGCAGATGTTATCTCAGAACCACTGAATCATATATTTCAAATGTCCCAAATGTGCTTTTTCAGGAGGCAACAGGACTTTGTTTTTTCTTTTGAAGACATTTCACTTCTCATCCAAGAAGCTTCTTCAGCTCTGATAGGATAGTGGGGAATGGAAGGATTTATATTCCTTGCAGACAGCTGGTAATCTGCATCCTTTTAGAGCAGGGGTCACCAACCTTTTGGACCTCAGGGACCACTAAATTCATAATTTTAAATCACACAGACCACTAATATGATCTGCCTAATGACCGGCTGGGTGGGCGTGGCTAGGTGGTAAAGTGACTGGGTGGCAGTGACGTGCGGTCACTAGAGGCAGGGGAGGCAGGGCCTCACCTCTCTTCATGGAATAATAGTATATAATATTATATACTATATATAATATTATATAAATCCTTCCGGCCGCGCCCGGGAGACGCGGAGGGAGCAATGTTGTCGGCGCCTCCGGATGACGAACCAGTCGCTTGCTTTCGTCATCGGGAGGCCGACAACATTTCTGCCTCCACGTCTCCCGGGCGCCGAAGCAGTCCGGCGAGCGAGCGAGCGAGGCAGCGAGATCTTCGGTCACTCGTCCACCGGACTGCTTCCGCATCTCCCGGGCGCGGATGGACGAAGGGAGCCAGAATGGCGCCGAAGCAGTCCGGCGAGTGAGGCAGCGAGATCTTCGGTCACTCGTCCACCGGACTGTCTTGGCGCCATTCTGGCTCCCTTCGTCCATCCGCGCCCGGGAGATGCGGAAGCAGTCCGGTGGACGAGTGACCGAAGATCTCGCTGCCTCGCTCGCTCGCTCGCCGGACTGCTTCGGCGCCATTCTGGCTCCCTTCGTCCATCCGCGCCCGGGAGATGCGGAAGCAGTCCGGTGGACGAGTGACCGAAGATCTCGCTGCCTCGCTCGCTCGCTCGCCGGACTGCTTCGGCGCCATTCTGGCTCCCTTCGTCCATCCGCGCCCGGGAGATGCGGAAGCAGTCCGGTGGACGAGTGACCGAAGATCTCGCTGCCTCGCTCGCTCGCTCGCCGGACTGCTTCGGCGCCATTCTGGCTCCCTTCGTCCATCCGCGCCCGGGAGATGCGGAAGCAGTCCGGTGGACGAGTGACCGAAGATCTCGCTGCCTCGCTCGCTCGCTCGCTGGACTGCTTCGGCGCCCGGGAGACATGGAGGCAGAAATGTTATCGGCCTCCCGATGACGAAAGCAAGCGACTGGTTCGTCATCTGGAGGCGCCGACAACATTTCTCCCTCCGCGTCTCCCGGGCGCGGATGGACGAAGGGAGCCAGAATGGCGCCGAAGCAGTCCAGCGAGCGAGCGAGCGAGCGAGGCAGCGAGATCTTCGGTCACTCGTCCACCGGACTGCTTCCGCATCTCCCGGGTGCGGATGGACGAAGGTAGCCAGAATGGCGCCGAAGCAGTCCGGCGAGCGAGCGAGCGACGCAGCCTGATCTTCGGTTGCTTCCAGAGCCGGAGCGGGATGGAGCAGCCATCGCCTTGGAAGTGAGTCGCGCGGACGGAGCTTTGGGGCTGAGGAGAGAGGCAGGGACGGAGGGAGTGGGGGGAGAGGAGCCGCCCCCCTCAACCCCCAGGCAATGGGGAAAGCTTTCCCGAAATGGGGGGGGTGTCGCGGGAAATAAAAAGGGCGCTCGCTGGGGGGGGACGAAGGAGGCTTTGGCGTGCCTTAGAGGCGGGCGGGCAAGCAACGAAAGGAGCAGTGAGGGCGGGCGGTGGCTGCAGGCGGCAAGGCTTGAGCGGGGTGAAAGGGACTGGTGCCGGTAGAGGAAGTAATGCTACGCCGCGGTCCCCTTAATGTTCACTCAGGAAGGCGGAGAACGAGACCACGTGGTCTGCACACGTGGTCCGCACACGTGGTCCCATTCCCCGCCTTCCTGATGACGTCACCAGCCTCCCCAGCCATAACCCTCACCGCACGTCACTGCTGGGTGGGCATGGCCAACTTGATGTCACACATATCGAGGGGTGCCTCGCCAGCCTCTATTCACCCCTCTCCTCCCAGCCACTCCTCGCCTCCCTGCCCGGGCTCCTTAGGGCCCCAACAGGAAGCAGTTATTGGAGCAAAGCAGCCACCACAAGAAAGAGGTGGCAAAACAGCTCAGTTCAAATTGGATCTGACCGAGAAGGAGGCTCAGTAGAAGCACCTCATTGAGGAATACAAGCATAGGCTTGCCAAGCAGAGGAAAGACCTATGGGAGTGCAAGGTCAGGTACTGGCGCCTGGAGCCTCAGCGGATTGAGATGGTCAGCCAGTTCCAGGCCATGATTCAGTCCCACTGGAACAAGGTCCTCCAGCTCTTTGCCACCAGTGGCGCTTCCCTCCAGCCTTCGCCCAAAGCCCTGCACCAGGAGTCCAAAGCAGACCCCAAGTCAGAATTTCTGCCCCCCTCTGACCCACACGAAAAGACCCTGAAGGGAGAGACTCTCTGCATCAGTACAAACGTTCATGGCACATATCCGTCCCAGGGGCTGCAGTTTGAGGACTCCTGCTTTAATGCAATATAAAAAAATGCAAATATTTTTTCTTCAGACCACCAACATTTTTTTGTGGACCACCAGTTGGTGACCGCTGTTCTAGAGGGTCATTGAAGCACTTGGAGGTTTATCTGTGTCCTCAGAGTCACCTAAGTAGTGCTCCTGGTTTCTGTAGGATGAGAAACAAAATGTCTTTTTTAAAAAAACAAAGTCCAGTTGCCTCCTGAAAAAGCAACTTTGAGACAACCATGACCTGGATGACTGAGAATCTCTACAGACTCATATCTTTCAAAGATCCTGGAGCACTGGGGAACTACCAGAAAAACAGATTATGCCAGACAAATCTTACTGCATTCTTTGACAAAATGACAAAATTAGCAGACCAGTGAAATGTTATGGATATAATTTACTTGGACTTCAGTAAAACATTTGATAAAGTAGACCACAACTTACTACTTGATAAGATAGAAAAATGTGGGATAGACATTATCACCGCCAGATGGATTAGTAACTGGCTGACCAACCACATTCAACGTGTAGTCCTTACTGGAATTGCATCTACATGGAGGGAAGTATACAGTAAGGTACCTTAAGGCTGTCTTAGCCCCAGTACTCTTCAATATCTTCATAAATGATTTAGATGAGGGGATAGAAGGGGAACCCATCAAATTTGCAGATGACACCAAGCTGGCAGGAATAGCCAACACCCTAGAAGATAGGCTCAAGATACAGAAAGATTTTGAGAGACTTGAATAGTGAAAAGAAGGACTAGGGGTGACATGATAGCAGTGTTCCAATATTTGAGGGGCTGCCTCAAAGAGGGGGTCAACCTATTTTCCAAAACACCAGAAGGCAAGCCAAGAAGCAATGGATAGCAACTAGAAGTAAGGATAAATTTCCTGACAGTACCGTTAACCAGCAGAACGGCTTGCATTCAGAAGTTGTGTGTGCTCCATCATTCGAGGCTTTTAAGAAGATATTGGACAACCATTTGTCTGAAATTGTATAGGGTTTTCTGCTTGAGCAGGGGGTTGGAATGGAAGACCTCCAAAGTCCTTTCCAACTCTGTTTTTCTGTTATCCTGTTTCCTCACTACAAAATTTGCAGCAAATACAGTTTTGAAAACACAAGTCAAGTATGGAATTACATAAATTTCCTTTCATTTTCTTATAATGAGAAAGACTGAAGATAACCATTTGCCCCCACATAACAGTCTAATGTAAAACCTGATGCTATTCATGGATTTTAATATAGGTCAGCATACATCAAGTTCTTCTATAAAAGCTGTTAAATCTTCTTTCCAAAGATCAGAAGATGTTTTTCGGTTGAGATCACTGAGTTCCTTTCCCTATAAGAGAAAAAGAATAGTAAAATAATTTGCATTACAAACATGTTCTGAACATTGAAAGTAAGCAAATATAAGAACCTGTAAATATAGCCTTGCTGGATCAGGCCAAGTCCCATCTTAGTCCAATATTTTGTTGCTGACAGTAGCCAGAGTTCTGAAGTGCTCAGAAGCAGACATTGGAAATCTACTTCTCTCTTGCTAGTGTTCCCCTACAACTGGTAATTGGAAGCATGGTTCTCTTAACTGGGAGGTAAAATTAAGGCTTCAAAGCAACTAGCTTTTGACACACCTCTCCTTGATAAAATTACCCCAATCACCTTTTATAGCTGTTCGGATTAGTGGCCATCATGTTTTGTGGCAATGAATTCCACACAATAATTATGAACCATGTAAAGATGAACTTTGACCTTCTAAATCTGGGGTGTCAAACTCAATTTCACTGAGGGCCAGCATCAGGGCTGGGCAGGTGTGTCCAACTGGGTGGGTGTGGCCAGCTTGACGCCACTCCCCAAACTGCTGGTATGTTTCCTCTTTGCATTGGATAGACTGGGCCAAAGCCATGCTGGCCTTATCTTTCCTCTTCACATTGGGTAGACCGGGCCGAAGCTACGCTGGCCTGATCTTTCCTCTTTGCATTGGGTAAACTGGGCTGAAGCTATGTTGGCCTGATCTTTCCACTTTGCACTGGGTAGACCGGGCCAAAGCTACGTTGGCCTAATCCTTCCTCTTCACACTGGGTAGATCAGGCCGAAGCAATGCTGGCCTGATCTTTCCTCTTGGCATTGGGTAGACCAGGACAGCCCTGTGGGCCGGAGCTGACCACATCAGGGGCTGAATCCGGGCCGCGGGCCTTAAGTTTTTTACCCCTGTTCAAAATCAAAATTATCAAGATAAAGTAGATGGCAATTATGTACACTTTCTTAGTCAAATAGCTGATCATTAATAATTTAACAGTGCTATTAAATTATACTTTTTGTGAAACAAATTTAATTTAAAAATAAACAGTGTAACTTGCAATTTTACATTATTTCAATATAAAACAATATTCTCAACCGCCGATTAGGAGGTACTTTCATATTCAAAACTCAGAAAAATACCTACTTTTGCATCTCGCTGATTAATGATTTCTCCAACTTTCTCTTTAGTAAGACACCACAAAGACATATTTAAAATGTAATTGAAATCTGGAACTGAAGAAGATCCCAAAGAGGAGGAACTATCATCATTCAGATTCTGCATTTCTTCCTCCTCAGCAGCCTATTTAAGGATCAAATTAGTTATAATACTGCAAACACATACAGAAAAATGATGAATGGGGAGACATAGCAGAAATTCTAATAAATGCAGGAAATGGAATTTTAATATTTATATTAGGAGATAATCAAAACATTAATAACTTTTTAAAAATGTCAAATATAATGCTCAAGATACAAACTGTCAAAACACTGTCATATAGACAGATCTCCAGACAAATGCAAAAGGTATTATAATATGAATAGCAGGTTTGTTTGTATAATAGATATTAATAATAGATAAAATAGATATTAATAAATTATCCTGGAGACTGCCACACACGAGGAAGGTGAAACTAGAACCTCAAATTCTAATTACATCTATACAGTTGTTACAAATATATAGTGACTTGAACTGAGTCCCTATCCAAGGCTCATATTTAGCTGGTTGTCCACTAAGACTCCAAGAGCCCTCTCACAGTCACTGCTATTAAGCCTGGTTTTACCTAAGTGTAGGACTTTACTTTTCTCTACATTGAATTTCATTTTATTAGATAGGACCCAGTGTTCAAGTCTGTCCAGATCCATCTGGATCTTGAGCCTATCTTCTAGGGTGTTAGCTATTCCTGCCAGCGTAGTATCATTTGCAAATTTGGTAAGTTCCCTTTCTATTCCCTCATCTAAGTCATTTATGAAGATATTGAAGAGTACTGGGGCTAAGATGGAACCTTGTGGTACCCCACTGCTTACTTCTCTCCATATAGACTTAGATCCATTATTGACTACTCATTGAGTACGGTTTGTCAGCCAGTTGCGAATCCATCTGGTGGTGAAGCTAAGTATCCCACTTTTTCTAGCTTACAAAGAAGTAGGTTTGGTCTACTTTGTTGAATGCCTTGCTGAAGTCCAAGTATATTACGTCCACAGTATTTCGCTGGTCTAATTTAGTCACTATGTTGAAGAATGAAATAAGATTGGTTTGGCATGATCCGTTTGTAAAAAACCCGTGCTGGCTGCTAGTTATTACTTTACTCGTTTCTAGGTGTTGGCAGATCTATTTTTTTATTATATTTTTCAGTATCTTCCCGGGTATTGATGTTAGGCTGATTGGTCTGCAGTTTCCTGGGTCTGTTTTTTCTCCCTTTTTTGAAGATGGGAACCACATCAGCTCTTTTCCAGTCCTCTGGTAGTTCCCCGGTCTTGCAGGATTTTTGAAAGATGTGGTGCAGTGCTTCTGAGATGACATCTGCCAGCTCCTTTAGAACTCTGGGATGTAATCCATCAGGTCCTGGTGATTTGTATTCATCAAGATCAGACAGGTGTTCTCTTACTTTTTTTTTTGCAGTTACCGTATTTATTCGAGTATAACGCGCACACGTGTATAACGCGCACCCCCTAATTTTCGATTAAAAATCGGTATAAAATTTTGTTTTATACAAAAAACGTTGTTGAACACGTGCGGCCATGATAAAAATCATTTATTGACAACGTAAACTGGTATAAACACAATACCGAAATAAAATTACCGGTAACAATATTTATTTAAATTGCTTCAAAGTCAGACTCATCATCAGATACACCAAAGAGTTGTTCCCATTCTTCTCGAGTTAATTTTTCATCAGTGTCCCAGTTGGCAGGAACATCTCCAGTTTCTCCAGTTTCTCCAGTTTCTTCGCTTTGTTCTGAGTCTGAATTCCACAGCAGGTCGTCTTCTGTGCCGTCCATTTTATTGCTGATGCCTGTCTTCAAAAAACTCTTGATGATCACTTCTTTTGGTATGTCTTCCCATGATGTTTTAACCCAGGATGTCACGAGAGATAGGCCAGGTTTCTTGAGGTTTCCTTTTGCAGTCAATTCTTTGTCGTTGGATTTCATCCAGGTAATCCACTTTTCCCTGACTCTGTCTTTGAAGGGTTTGTTTAAAACGACATCTAGTGGCTGAAGAATAGAGGTTAGTCCACCTGGAATCACAGCTTGAAATGTTTTTAGACTTTTCAGTTTGTCCTTCACAGTGTCTGTCAGGTGTGAGCGGAACTGGTCCCATACAAGCATGGATTTCTTCAGTAGTGCGCCTGGTCTAGTACTCCAAACTTTATTTAACCATAAAATGATGCCCTTTTCATCCATCCATCCTTTAGGATGACAATGGATCACGACACCTGGTGGAAATTTAACTCCTTTTGGAATAGTCTTTCTTTTAAAAATCACCATTGGTTTAAGTTTAAAACCGTCTGCCATACAGGATAACACAACGGTAAAATGAGTTTTCTCATGGCCTGTGGTTCTAATCTGGACTGTGTGCTTCCCTTTGCTGTCAATTGTCCTGTTACCTGGTAGGTCAAAACACATGGGGGTCTCATCCATATTGCCTATCTGTGAAAGTTCAAAATTAATCTGCTTCCGTTTGTTGATTATAAAGGTATGGAATGAAGCGATCTTCTCTTCTAAATCATTAGGCAGCTTCTGTGCTATCTTTGTTCTTCTGGCGTATTGCAAGTCCATGCCTTTTCATAAACTTTTGTGTCCATCCATTAGAGGCTTTGAAGTTTGAATCTTTGCAAAACTTTTGGGCTTGAAGTCTAATGTGGAGTGATGTGACAATGTACCCACTACTTCTTTGGTCAATGATCCATTCATAAAGTTCCTTCTCCATGCCTGGGTACATGGCTTGTCTCCCTCGTTGTGCTTTTTTTGTTTTATTCATATCTTTCAGGATGACTTTCTGTTTTCTCCATTCTCTAACATTCGTCTCTGGTACAGTGAATTCTCGGCTAGCTGCTCGATTTCCGTGAATTTCAGCATGATCAACAACTTTGAGCTTGAATGAAGCGTCATATGCAGAACACTTTCTCTTGATACCCTGAGTTGCCATCTAATGGGCAATGCTTACTATCTAACGTGTGAGGGAGGCGAGGAAATGAAATCTCACCCCCAGTTCGGGCCGCCCACTGTACGCGACGAGGGGACTTTTTTTTTCTTCGCCCTCACGTACACGTGTGAGCGAGGCGAAGAAATGAAGCGGCGACGAGGGGACGGTTTTTTTCCTTTTGCTTTTGCTGGGGCTGCCAGCGAGGCGAAGAAATGAAGAGGGGACGTTTTTTTCCTTTTCCTTTCGCTGGGGCTGCCAGCGAGGCGAAGAAATGAAGAGGGGATGTTTTTTTCCTTTTCCTTTCGCTGGGGCTGCCAGCGAGGCGAAGAAATGAAGAGGGGACGTTTTTTTCCCTTTGCCTTTCGCTGGGGCTGCCAGCGAGGCGAAGAAATGAAGAGGGGACGTTTTTTTCTTTTGCCTTTCGCTGGGGCTGCCAGCGAGGTGAAGAAATGAAGAGGGGACGTTTTTTTCCTTTTCCTTTCGCTGGGGCTGCCAGCGAGGCGAAGAAATGAAGAGGGGACGTTTTTTTCCCTTTGCCTTTCGCTGGGGCTGCCAGCGAGGCGAAGAAATGAAGAGGGGACGTTTTTTTCTTTTGCCTTTCGCTGGGGCTGCCAGCGAGGCGAAGAAATGAAGAGGGGACTTTTTTTTCCTTTGCCTTTCGCTGGGGCTGCCAGCGAGGCGAAGAAATGAAGAGGGGACGTTTTTTTCCTTTGCCTTTCGCTGGGGCTGCCAGCGAGGCGAAGAAATGAAGAGGGGACGTTTTTTTCCTTTGCCTTTCGCTGGGGCTGCCAGCGAGGCGAAGAAATGAAGAGGGGACGTTTTTTTCCTTTGCCTTTCGCTGGGGCTGCCAGCGAGGCGAAGAAATGAAGAGGGGACGTTTTTTTCTTTTGCCTTTCGCTGGGGCTGCCAGCGAGGCGAAGAAATGAAGAGGGGACGTTTTTTTCTTTTGCCTTTCGCTGGGGCTGCCAGCGAGGTGAAGAAATGAAGAGGGGACTTTTTTTTCCTTTGCCTTTCGCTGCGGCTGCGAGTGAGGCGAAGAAATGAAGAGGGGACTCGGGGACGTTTTTTTTTCTTTGTCCTTCGCTGCGGCTGCAAGCGAGGCGAAGAAATGAAGCGGCAACGAGGGGACGTTTTTTTTTCCACCACCCCAGCCCAGCCCTCGTTTATAACGCGCACCCACACTTTGATTCCTTTTTTTGGTACAAAATTTTGCGCGTTATACTCGAATAAATATGGTATGTTTCTGGTAGGTTAGGCTATAGTTTCTTTGTGCATGAAGATGAATGCAAAGAATGAGTTAAGCAGCTCTGCTTTCTCTCTGTTGCCTGTTACTTCCTTGCCATCTTCTCTCTTTAGTGGACCAATTGTTTCCTTGATTTTTTTCTTGTTGTTTATATGTTGGAAGAAACTTTTTTTATTATCTTAGACTTTCGTTGCGAGTCTTTGTTCATTTTGAGCCTTTGCTTTCTTGACTTCATCTTTGCAGATTCTGGCTATCTGCTGATATCCTGCCTTAGTTACCGTATTTTTCAGCGTATAAAATGCACCTTTTCCCCCCAAAAAGGGGGTGAAAATCTGGGTGCGACTTATAATCCAAATGTAGCCCCACCAACCTGCTCTGCATGTCGCATTTTCGGGCGGTTCCAGGTGGCAGGGATCCTCACTTCCACTCGGATTTTGATAACCCTATCACCTATTCCACTCGGATTTTGACAAACCCTATCACCCTACGTACATTTAACTGGAGTGTGTGGGGTAGGGTGGGGTGGGGGGATGATTTTCATGGGGGCAGAAGAGGGACTTGGCTG
Source organism: Natrix helvetica (assembly GCF_964273705.1). Taxonomy (NCBI): domain Eukaryota; kingdom Metazoa; phylum Chordata; class Lepidosauria; order Squamata; family Natricidae; genus Natrix; species Natrix helvetica. The sequence continues at coordinate 44,016,900 of NC_138555.1, forward strand.
CTTGAAGAGGCTGGCCCAGCGCTGGTGCCACTCGGGATTGTGGAAGCCCTCTTGGAGGGACACCTGCTGTGGGGGTCCAGACCTTTCACGGGGCTCTAGCATGCCACTTGCTCTCCCCACTAGACTCCCATGAAGGGTGGCATCAAAGGTGGTACGGCGGACCACTTCTCACCCTGTAGCCTGGGCTGGGCTCCATAGCATCATTGCCCCCTGCACGCTCTCTCTCAGCCTCGCTTTGCAAAATCGGTTCCACCCTCCCGTACAAGGGCATTTAACGATGCGTTGGTTAACGTCGCCTCCCACAGCCGTTTCCTCCTCCCCTTAAAATAAAGAAAGAGAAGCTCTCTGCAAAGATAGCAGAGCGTTATTCCGCCTCGAGAAGGCAGCTCGTAGAAGATCACGGGATCAAAACAACACTAAGTAAAGGAGGAGGAGGGTGCATGCCACACAGATTTGCAATGTGCATCGCAGAACAGGGAGGAAAGCATTTTCGGCCGCATGCCTCGTTTTTCAAATTGCAGAGCTGTGCGGCATGCACCATCCTCCTCCTACTCCTCAGATTCACCTTCTCTTTCCTTCTGGCCAAATCCGCTGCCTGAAACCAAATGCACTTTTTTGGCCTCTGCACACCCTGTTTTTGGAATCGGGGAGGAAAGCATTTTTGGAACAGCAGCACCGCGATCCCCTCCCCGTTTGACTTGTTTTCCCCTTTAGAATTTTCATCCAAGGAATCTTTCCCAAGTTCTCTCTGAGTTTATTAAAATCAGCTCTTTTAAAATCTGAGACTCTGGTATCACTATGTTCTATTGCTTGTGTTTGCATTATGTTGAATTCTAGTATGACATGGTCACTGTCACCCAAGGTTCCTGCAGTTTCAACTCCCTCTATCACTTCTTCTCTGTTTATAAGTATTAAGTCCAGTATGGCTGTCCCTCTAGTTCCCTCCTCTACTTTTTGGACAACAAAATTGTCAGCTAGGTTGGTTAGGAACCTATTTGATTTCTCACTTGGTGGAGAATTAGTTTTCCAATTGATATCAGGGTAATTGAAGTCCCCCATTACTATTGTAGTGTGTTTCCTACACATGTTTGTTAGTTGGTATAGATAAGTAAAGTAGAATAAAATATGGATTAAAATATAAGAATGAAGACGTGGCATAAAAGGGACAGTTAGAAGCTTGCTTAAAGGGACAGGGAAATGTCATCAGCCTTTAACCACAACATGTTCCAGCAAATGTCCCTATGTTAAAAGTCCAAAACCACAAGGTTCAATTAAAGTTCGTTAATGGCACGTAGTCCATACCTGTAACAAAAGGAGAAGTAAGACCCCCATCTCCTTATATGGCTTTTTCCTCAAGGTAACCAATAAGAAATGAGTTAAGTGTTTCCGTGTTACGCTGTCTTTGAGAATGTATAAGAATGTGTGCTTCGATAATGAACGTCGTTCAGAAATTAGCAACGTTAGCCATGGGCTAACTTTTCTGAACCTGGCTGCCAAATAAACTTTTCCTGTATCCTGAGAAGTCTAAGCCTGTCATTTTCTGCAACAATTCTGGCGACCGTGGCGGCAGGACTTAGCGGCTTTGAAAATGGACCCTCAGGAAGAGAGAGGTTAAAAGACTGATTTATTTGACTTTTAATTGAAAATGATTTTCACAATTGCTGGAAACGACTCTGAACTGTTGTCTTAAAACAAAAAACCTTTGGCGACTTCTTTCCCTGCGAAGGGGAGGGCCAAGATGGCGCTCGCCCCTCTTTCTTTGTCTTTATGCAAATGAAGTCTGTCCTCTGAAGTTACTCCCAAAGAGAGAATAAAGAAAAGTGGATTGCTTGTTTACTCTCCCAAAGGGAAACTGGGACCTCCTCCTGTGTAGGATCTTCTGATCTTTGGCTGACTTTTCTCTCCATTCATCTTGGTGTATTTTACTCTTGGAACTGCAAATTGGGTGCCGTTGCAATTGTTTTCCTTTGGAGACCAGCGTAGCTGTGAAACCCTCTGACACCACTTCCCTTGGCAAGGATTTGCATCTCTGAACTTAAACAAATGGCGGCAAGGAAACCCCCTACCGGCAAAGTGCACTCAGCCCCCTCATCGGCTGCCCCAAGTCCCACGATGCAACAGTCTAAGATATCGTCAATGTTGCAGAAGGCAGTGGCTGGGGAGGATCCTAAGGAATTATCTGTTACGGAAATGTTTAAAGAACTTATGAAGGGACAGAATTAAATGAGGGCTGAGATCAAAGAAGAACTCAGAGTGGTTAAAGAACATATAGCTGGAAATACACAATGAATTTTGGTGTTAGAGGACGGAATGGCGGGGCTGGGGGAAGAAGTGAAAGCAATGCATAAGGGAAACATAGATATGGAAAACTTTCAGACAAAAGTAGAATTTGAAAGAATGTCCTTTTTTCTTAGATTCCAGAACTTACCAGAAACAGAGAATGAAAACCTTAAAGATATTATGAGTACAATTTTAGCAGATTATCTCAAGAGAGATAAAAAACAAATATGGTGGGATATGGATCTAGTTTATAGGATTAATTCAGCATATGCTAGAAGACACAATGTTCCGAGGGAGATACATGTTAAGTTTGTCAGGAGATCCACAAGGGACGAGGTACTTGCGACCCAAAGGGAGGGACCATTGAAATATAAGGGTGAAGAGATCACCATTCTCAAACAGATCCCCAAAAAAATAAGAGATAGAAGGAGGAAATTTTCCTCCCTAGCAAAAAATTTATATGAAAAAGGGATCTGGTTTAAATGGCTGATTCCGGAGGGGATGTTAATCTTCTGGGAGGGAAACAGGATCAGAATCAATACAGTCCAGGAGGCGGAGGCCTTCATTAAAATGAATTTTCCACTCTCAGAGGAGGAACAGAGTGGGAGTAGTGAAAGAGACAGCAAAACACAAGACAGTAAGATCCAAGACGGGAAGGAGGGGGGCACTGAGGCTCTCTCTGGCGACAGGGAGGAAGAAGCAATATCGAAAAGGCTCAGATTTCAAAAATAAAATTATTTGGAACAATAGCAGTTAGTGATATATTAGAAAACGACAAAGAGAAACATGTAGGAACACAAGACTAACAATATAGAGTAAGATTTGGTTTACTGTTTTCTTCTATAAATTTGTTGTATAATGTTATATAAATGAGTACCGTGCTGGGATCTCTACCAGCAGTATGAAAGCTGCCAAAAAATTTTGTATACCTACTTACCCTTCCCTATATATTTGAAAACCAATAAAACTTTGTTTTTTTAAAAAAAGAAGAAGCTGTATGCCAAATTGCAAACCCATGAACAGGAAAGAGTTGCGAGAATTCTTAGGTGCAGCAGGATATTGCAGAATGAGGATTTCAAATATCACGCTTCTAGCCAAACCTCCTTACGCATCTATGAAGGGGGGTGAAAAAAAAAAGAAAAAAAAAGAAAAGAAGAACCCTTGCTTGGGGTTTAAAGCAGAAACAGGCGTACAAAGCCCTAAAGTCAGAATTATCTCAGGCTCTGATAAGAAAAAGGAAGTTGGCAACAACTTGTGGCTTATTTATCTAAACAACTGGACTGTGGTGCAAAAGGCTGCCCACATTGCCTAAAATTCTAGCCGCCACGGCTCTCTTAATGGAGGAAGCTAATAAATTAACTTTTAGACAGCCTACCAATATCTACACTAGCCACACAATTCAAGGAATTTTAGAAATGAAGGGACATTTACAAATATCAGGCACTCCTGACTCAAAATCCACAAGTGACCTTGAAGCAAACAAATGCCCTAAACCCTGCCACCCTTTTGCCAATACTTTAAATGGATAGATGCCTACCCTTAGCTCTCTGGTCTGTGAAATGTACTCCATGTAAAGAACTTAAATTATCTCCTTTTGAAATGATGTTTGGACGGCCACCGGTTATAAGCCATAATTTGAAAAATAATATAAGGGACCTAGGACAGCTGGGGTCCTCATGGGTGAATCAAATGGTGGGAGAATTGAATAAGTAAATACAAGTAATCCAACAGTATTGTGTCTCCCTTACCCCCACCATTTTTAACAACTTCCAGTCATAATATTCAGATGGGGGACAGAGTGTGGTAAAACACTGGAAAGGGAAGAATTTGAAACCTAGATGGAAGGGCCCATATACTGTGGTCATGTGTTCTCCACTTGCAGTAAAAGTGTTGGAATCCAAGTTTTGGATTCACTGGACTCGAGTTAAGCCAGCTGCTGATGAGTATTGGGAGGCAGACCAGGAAGAAGCCCATCCTCTAGTGATATGCTTAAAGAAACGCCCCCTAAAAACTGCCCTACCGGCAATGGGCAGAATTATGGGGCAGAAGAGGCCCTACTGAAGTCACACTTAGAAGCTGACTTCTCGACGTAAGGCTGAAGATTTGGAGGAGGAAGACAACGTTCCATTTATTAGATATAAGATGTATTAGAAAGGTTGAGCACCTGTCAGGAAATGGCAAGCCAAGTATTCATAGTCATAACTGTACTATCTCTCGCTTTAGTGAATTTACTTATTTGTTGTATTGCATATTCATCCCTCAGGAATTGTCCCCTCCAGAGGAAGACAGGTGCTGAGGCTAAGATCATTAATTGTAATCAAGAGGAAAACGAATCATCTGATGACACTTATGTTTGAGGAACCGTGGGAATGGGTTCTTTGCAGTGTAATAGGAGTTTTGGGATTGTGGGTGATATGTTTAGCAAATAAGATTTGGTTTTGTGGATTGCCCAAAGCTCATATTGCCCTTCCTCAAACTATATATAACCCCTCCCTGATGCGGTGATTCAGTAGGATAAAAGAATTGTGTTAGGAGAAGTTTTGTGTGAGGGACAATTATGAGCCTTTTGTGGCTCTGGCTGTTATTGGCTATGGGCTTGTTAAGTGATAACGTCTTGAATGTTGCGAAAATACCCGAGCAACCCCCCTTGCTCTTGAAGAAAGATCCGTGGATGCTAAAAATCCCGGAGAACAGGGTGGAATCAAGTTACAGGATGTGGTAGAATAGAATAGAATAGAATAGAATAGAATATTTATTTCTAAGCCGCACCCTCTCCCGAAGGACTCGGGGCGGCGTACAATAAAACAAATAAAATACAAAGTACAATACAAATCTGGACAGGACATACATATAACAAGGACGTATATAAGACGTATACAAGGAGGAGGTAGGCTGATAGCTAAAAAACAATTAAAAAGTCACAATATTTAAAAACCCCAATAAATAAATTCAATTGAATTACACTAATAAAAACCCGTCAGGAGCGATATAGTTGGATCATGGTTGAGCCAGGCCAGCTACTTGGAATAGGTGGGTCTTGAGCTTAACTCGGAAGGAACGGAGGTCAGACGTAGTCCTAATATCCGGAGGGAGGTCATTCCACAGGGCTGGGCCCGCCACAGAGAAGGCTCTACTCCTAGGCGCCGCCCCTCGACACTGTCTGGTGGACGGCACCTGGAGGAGGCCCTCTCTGTGCGAGCAAATTGGTCGCAGGGATGTATGGGGCAGAATACGATCCCGCAAGTAACTAGGTCCTGAGCCATGGAGCGCTTTAAAGATAGTTATCAAAACCTTGAAACGCACCCGATAGACCACAGGAAGCCAGTGCAGCTCGCGCAGGAAAGGTGTCACATGGGAGTACCTAGTACTCCCCATAATTACCCACGCGGCTGCATTCTGAACCAGCTGTAGCCTCCGGGTGCATTTCAAGGGAAGCCCCATGTAGAGAGCGTTACAGTAGTCCAGGCGGGACGTCACCAGGGCGTGAGTGACTGTGCGTAAGGCCTCCCGGTCCAGTAGGGGGCGCAATTGGCGCACCAGGCGAACCTGGTGGAACGCCCCCCTTGCCACGGCTGTCACATGGTCATCCATGGACAGCCGGGCATCCAGGAAGACACCCAAATTGCGCGCCCGCTCCACGGGGGCAAGTTGAACGCCCCCGATGGCCAAGGATGGAATTAATTGGCTGAACCGGGGAGCCGGTACCCACAGCCACTCCATCTTGGAGGGGTTGAGTTTGAGTCGGTTGTCATCCATCCAGACCCGTACGGCCTCCACACACCGGGACATCACTTCGACGGCCTCGTTGGGGTGGTTCGGGGTGGAAATGTACAGCTGAGTATCATCAGCGTACAGATGATATCCCACCCCAAAACCACGGATGATCTCACCCAACGGCTTCATATATGTGTTGAACAGGAGTGGCGAGAGGACCGACCCCTGTGGCACCCCACACGTAAGGGGGCTTAGGGTCGACCTCTGCTCCCCTGCCAACACACGTTGCATCCGACCGGAAAGGTAGGAGCCGAACCACCGCAAAACGGTGCCCCGGACCCCCAGCCCCTCCAGTCGATGCAACAGGATACCATGGTCGATGGTATCAAAAGCCGCCGAGAGGTCTAATAGGACCAGGATAGAGGAACAACCCCTATCTCTGGCCCTCCAGAGATCATCTACCAACGCGACCAAGGCCGTCTCCGTGCTGTGCCCGGGACGGAAGCCGGACTGGCACGGATCTAGATAATCATCTTCCTCCAGATGCCGTGGAAACTGATAAGCCACCACACTCTTTACAACCTTCGCCAAGAAGGGAAGGTTGGAGACAGGACGATAATTGGCCAGCTCCATAGGGTCCAGGGAAGGCTTCTTGAGCAAGGGTCTCACCACCGCCTCTTTCAAAGAGGCCGGGAGAGACCCCTCACTCAGCGAAGCGTTCACTAAGCCCAGGAGCCAGTCACGTGTAACCTCCCAGGATGCCAGTACAAGCCAGGAGGGGCACGGGTCCAATAAACATGTGGTGGGTCGCAGTCGTCCACGCACTCTGTCCAAATCCTCGATGGCAACCAAGTCAAACTCCTCCCAGATCGAAGTCTCAAGACTCGCCATGGACGTCTCCATAGGACCACTGACAGGGACCCAATCCTTCCGAATTTGAGCGATTTTATCCTGCAGGTATTTCCCAAACTCCTCTGCCCTACCCTGTAAAGGGGCCTCCCGCGGCCTCTGAAACAAGAGGGAGCGGGACACCCGAAACAGGGCGGCAGGGCGGTTCTCTGCGGATGCAATGACAGCGGCACAATATTGACGTTTGGCCGCTCTCAGTGCCACAAGGTACGTCCTTAAATGGGCTCGTACCTGTGTTCGTTCAAATTCGGAACGGGAGGATCTCCAACGACTCTCTAGGCATCTCTTGCGGCATTTCATCACCCTTAGCTCCTCGGTAAACCAAGGGGCCAGGGTGGATCGTTGCCGCCAGAGAGGCCGCAAAGGCGCCACCCGGTTCAAGGCCCCGGTAGTCGCATTATTCCACGCGACCACCAGGTCCTCTACCCGGGGGCGGGTCAGGGTTGCAGGAGGTGGCCCAAGCTCCATCTGGAACCTATCTGGTTCCATCAGGCGCCTGGGGCGGAACCATCTAGTGTTTTCAGGTTCCGCCTCCCCGCAGCGGGGGGTAGCACCAGGGAAGTCGAGTCGGAGGAGTGAGTGATCTGACCATGACAGGTCTGGTCCCGCCAACGGTGCATCATTTATGCTTGGGGACAGAACCATAAGCCAATCCCAACACCTAAAGTCAATTATTTGACAAACCCTGTAAGAAAAAGGGCAAAGCATAGGGAAAACAGACCCCTGCAACAATTGAGAGAAGGGGACTATAAAAGGTGCTGGAGTTAGGTCAAAGCTTAATCAATCAGTCTGATCCTGTGTCTGTCTGCTGGATCTTTACCTTATCATGCTGTTTCAGTTGAGCAAGATCTTTGAAAACAACAACAAAGCTAAGATAGTCCTTGTGCATCAAATGATATCAGGAACCTGGCATTCCTGTGGGGTGACTATCAGAGGAACAATGCCCATCTGAAATGTACCTTGCCCCCAGGAAAACCCTTGTAGATGTGAAATTAACTCACAGCATGTCTCCCTCTGCTCACAAGCTCTTCCAACAGAGGGTCACTTTCTCGCTCCCACCCCCACTCGTTTTTTACCAATGGGAGGGGAATCTGACTACTGGAAGGTGCCCAAGGCCATTCCAGCCACCCCGACTTCCCATTTGGCTTTCAATACAATCTACCATGGGATTTTGTGTTCATTTTCCCCCTGGAAACACCAGTTCCCACTATCTCTTTGAAGGACCAGTTCTCAGGGATAGGCAAATGGACCCTAACCAAGAAGTTCCATTACAGCCCCTGACTGGTATGTACTTGGCAGGAACCTTACAGGTCTGGACTAATGAAAAGAACCTCCGAGCCCATGCCTTTTCTATGAACATAGGAGTGTGTGTAGGGGAAAATGGAGTCTTCTTCTTATGTGGGAAAAGCTTGCTGTTTCCATATGAATAGATCAGGGAAAGTCTGGGGGGTGGTCCAAGAACTACGAGTTTGAGCTTCCTCTATTGGTCAAAAAGTACAAGGAACAGATGTGTGGGTCTCTTGGCTACAGGGAACAGGTTGGTTCAAGCAAATGCTATTTCTTTTACTATGTGGAATCGCAAGTTTAGCCTTCCTCCCTTGCATAATACCCTTGCTTAAACAATTCGTTATGAGGTCTGTAAAGGAAACACAGGGTGAAAAGTAGTTAATGTTAAATAAAAAGCCTAATCCCACATACCCTTAAAGAAGATGATATTCAAATTGCACTCTTAGAAGTAGAGAAAGTGATTTTGGAAAATAAGACCTAAGATGTGTATTGATTGTATCCTTGCTTTTTTGCTATTCTGTATCATGCATGCTTATATTGTTAATCTAACAGGCTAGACTCAATTGTGGGCCTTAATAGAGTCTAGAAGGGGGGAAATAAAGTAGAATAAAATATGGATTAAAATAAAGGTTCAATTAAAGTTCGTTAATAACACGTAGTCCATACCTGTAACAAAAGGAGAAGTAAGACCTCCATCTCCTTATAAGGCTTTTTCCAAAAGGTAACCAATAAGAAATGAGTTAAGTGTTTCCCTGTTACGCTGCCTTTGAGAATGTATAAGAATGCGTGCTTCGATAATGAACGTCGTTCAGAAATTAGCAACGTTAACCATGGGCTAACTTTTCTGAACCTGGCTGCCAAATAAACTTTTCCTGTATCCTGAGAAGTCTAAGCCTGTCATTTTCTGCAACATAAGGATATCTATTTTTTCTGCTTGATTGGGTCAAGCCTATAGTATACACCTATGGCCATGTCATTCTTTTTTTTTTCTTTTATGTTGACCCATATGCATTCTAGGTGGTTTTCGTCTTTGGTTTAATGCAATTCTGTAGTAATATAGTGGCCCTTTACATACAGTGCAACTACCTATCTATCAGTATGTTCCAGTCATGGGTTTTGTCCCACCAAGTTTCTGTTGTTCCAACTATGTCGTATCTACCTTTGTGTGTGTTTTGCCTCTCCGCTCACCTTGCTTCAATGGGCCTCCGGGCTCTTGGGTAGACCTCTCAGGTGCAGCAGGGCTTCTCTCAGCAGGACAAGTTTACTGTGGATCGTTTTCCTCCTATTTCACCAGTCTTTTCCTTTCTCCTCTTTTTTTTCTTTCTCTATGATTTATTCTATGATTTGTCTTTCCCTCTCCACCTCTCCTCCTATAATTTATCTTACTTTAATAGCAACTTTTCTCTTCTTTTAACTCCCTGCGATGTAACTGTGCTTCCTCCGTTGCCGCCATCTTGATAATAGGCTGGCCCTGATTTTCATTCATTGAAAGAAATGTCTAAAAGGGGTGTTCCATTCAGTACAGTAATAGTACTTCTTGCAACCAGTCAGCTTGCCTAGCCTAGGCTTAAACTCCTTCTTTAGACTTCACTGAAAAGGTCAAAATGTTTATCCTGTAGAACTGTATGAATGTGACTGTGATTTTTCTCAACAAAGTAAATGAAAAAGACTAAAGCGGAAGTATGACTTACTTTTTCTTGCGCTTCCTTCCAGGCTTTGACAGGGTCAGATTTATAACCTCTCTGGACTAACATCTGAATCAAGTGTCTCTTCAATTTGTTCTCTATGGGGGGGAAAAGAGCAATGAAAAAAATATAAGGACCAAAGAGATTGATTCAAGAGAAAATTATACATTACATATTATCCTTTAATTCTACCTTATACTTACCTATGGTAATTTTTCCTTGTATTTTCTCTAAAATAAAGCAGGCTTGATTGTTAAACTTTGTAGATTCTGCCCCTAACATTCCTACAAGCCACTCCTTGAGCAAACCGTAATAATTTAAACGTAAGTCAAAAAATTCTTTTAGGATATCTTGCACACTTTCATATTTCTTCAGACACTCCATATGATCAAATAGTACCTTTACAATTGTAAAAACAAATCTCATTAAAATTATTTCCACTATACCATATTGTTAAATAAATGCTATTATTTCTAGAGGAAAAGTATCATTATTATAGAAAACAACAATATTTTAAAATTTCTCAGCTTTGAATTCAAAATTCAGATTTCACTTGTTTTACTTGAAGTCGACAAAGCTGTTTTTGGTAATTAATAAGCATGCATTTCTCTTTGTTAAGTACATCTGAAGATTTTTCATTTTGTTTTTTTTCCAAAATATCAAATGTTACATTAAAGCCAATGAAGCATCTGATTTAACTCACAACTAAGCATTTTGTTTGTATATAATGTGACAATGTTATTGCTCATGGCCAACATTTGTGCAGAGGGACTGGAGGAGGACGTGCAGGTGGGGGGAAACTTACCCCAGTGACTTGGAACCTTCTCTGGGGGCTTTACAACTGACTTTCTGAGGCAGCCAACAGGGAAGGTTGCGAATGGCGATCACATGATGAGGCCTAAGTGCAAACTGGTTGCAAAGTGCCCAGATCATAATCATGTGGCCATGGGGGTGCTAGGATGGCTGAAACTCCAAGGACCAGTCATAACCACCATTCGTCCACTGCCATCATAACTTCAAATGGTCATTGAATGAATGGTTGTAGGTAGAAGACTACCTGCAGTGCAGAAAGCCAGTAGGTATCCATCTCTCAATAATGTCTTTACACAACTTGGGCAAAAGTTCAATCAATCAATTTTATTCCAGCCATAGACCAGCATAGAACTAATAATGTAACAATTATGCTAAAATGGAAATAAAAAGTCATATTGATAGAATAACAACCCTATGAAATTACAATTAATTTTACAATGAATAATTGTCAGTAGAGGGGGCATGCATAAGTGCACTAACGTGCCTATCGTCCCTGTCATTCTATTTTTTCTTTTATTCTTGTTCTCGTTTTTGTTTGACAAATTCTAATAACTAAATAAATAATGTTAATAATAACTAGGACAAATAACTATAAAATGTCATGTGAAAAAGAAAGTAAACCCTCTTTGAGTTCTATGGTTTTACACAACAGGACATAGTAACAAACATCTGGTCCTTAGCAGTTTAGCGAAGGGGGAAAATGTCCTGATACATCACGTGATGATGTCATAACAATGCAAGTTTGACACCCAAGTTAAAGAGAACTCAATTAAACAAAGCCACGAGACGCGGTGGCTCAGTGGCTAAGATGCTGAGCTTGTCGATCAGAAGGCCGGCAGTTTGGCGGTTCGAATCCCTAGCGTCACGTAACGGAGTGAGCTCCCGTGACTTGTCCCAGCTTCTGCCAATCTAGCAATTTGAAAGCATGTAAAAATACAAATAGAAAAACAGGAACCACCCTTGGTGGGAAGGTAACAGCGTTCCATGAGCCTTTGGCATTTAGTCATGCCGGCCACATGACCATGGAGACATCTTTGGACAGCACTGGCTCTTCGGCTTTGAAACGGAGATGAGCACCACCCCCTAGAGTCGGGAACAACTAGCACATATGTGCGAGGGGAACCTTTACCATTACCTTTTAATTAAACAAATGAGTCAAAAACATACTTGTTCATTTAATTATTGAGAAAAATGATCCAAAGCTACATATTTGTGTGTTTCAAAAGTATTAGAAGCACTGCAGGAAATTAAAAGGCTGTCATTCCTCTAATACCCTAGTATACACTTTAGGTAGACTCTCAGCACCTAATTTATACTAAATGTGTTCCCTAGGCGGAGAAGGATTTGGATATTCATTTGGAATTATGATAATCCATGTCTTAAGAAAGTTTCTTATGTTCTCCCCTTGTGAAGAGACTCTATTTTTCCCTCTCTGAGAGTCTAATTAGGTCAGTTCTGCTTATATTTCAATGGGACAACTCACCCTGGCCATGTCACTGAAACCAACTCGCTGCGGGATGACTCTCTGCGGGACATCTTGCCACAGGACAATTCCACACAGGATAATTCAGTGCCTTGCTTCTACCTGGCAAGCCTTGCTGGGTTTTTTGCATGGAAAATAGACTTGGAGAATTTGGTCCTCCTTTTCATGGAAGCCCCCAACCCCAGACCCATAGGCATTGTGTCCCAGATCACTCCAAGAGCCCTGGCCATGCCAGGTCAATCCCCGGATCCAGAGGGAACCCCATCTTCCCCTGCTGAGGTTTGGCTCAGAAAGGTGATGCCAGACCGCTGCTGTCTAGACGAATGAATTAATCAAGGATCATGCCCTGACTGAGCACTCCCTGGGGATTGTCCTTCCCCTGGCCACATAGCCCTTGCTCCCTGCTGGCAATGGATGGATTTCCTCAGCTCATCCCCCAATCATCTGACACGGAATTAGCGAAGCAGGGGCTTCGTCTCCTGAGCAAGCGGTCTCCAGATAGAGTGGGTCAGGATTGGGGGTGGGTGTTTGTCCAGATCCAGCCCCTCCTGGCCTCCCTTTCCCTTTCTAACCAGGAGTTCCACAGGCTCTGGGGAAGGGAGCTCCAGCACTGGTGGGGAGTGAGGACAGTGTGGCTGTGTGAAGCACAATCCCCAGGGAGCGCTCAGGCAGGGTGTGATCCTTAATTTGCCCATCTAGACAGTGGTGGCAGTGGTTTATCAGCTCTGGCATTGCCTCTCTGAGCCAGACCACAGCAGGGGAAGATGGGGGTCCAAAGGATTGAACTGACTTGCAAGTGAGGAGGAGGTTTGGCGTTTTCCTGCAGCCTCAACATGGCCAGGGCTCTTGGAGTGATCTCGTAGGGTGTCTGTGGGGATTCTAAGGCAGGGATAGCCCCGGGGTCTCATCCTGCCTCCATGGGCACAATGCTCATGGAGCCGGGGGCTTCCATGAAAAGGAGGACCAAATTCTCCAAGCCTCTTTTCCATGCAAAAAAACCAGCAAGGCTTGCCAGGTAGAAGCAAGGGGTTGAGTTATCCTGTATGGAATTGTTCCTCAGCGAGTTAGTTGCAGTGACATGGCTATGGTGAGTTGTCCTAGACCAGAGTGCCAAAAGCGGGGGGAGTGCAGGGGTGTGTGTGCACAGGTGTGCCACACCCATAATGCAATGCACGACCCCAGCATGCATGCATGCATGACCAGCGCTCCCCCCCATTTTTTGCATGCTTTTTTCACCCTCCCCAGGCTCCAGAGGCTTTATATGAGTCTGGGGAGGGCGAAAACAGCCTCCCCCGCCCCCCCACCCCGGAGGCCCTCCGGAGGCTTCAGGAGCTTCCCTGAAGCCTCCGGATCGCAAAAAACTGGCCCTAGGGGCAAACCGGAAGTTTGGGAACGGAGTTCCGGTTTGCTCATAGGGTGGGTTTTAGCCCTCCGGAGCCCTCAAGCCCTGAAGGCTCCAGAAGGCTACAACCGGCCCTACGAGCAAACTGGAAGTCTGTTCCCAAACATCCGGTTTGCTCATAGGACCGTTTTTTTGTGCTCTGGAGGCTTCCGGGAAGCTCCTGAAGCCTCTGGAGGGCCTCCGGGGGGGGGCAGGGGAGGCTGTTTTCGCCCTCCCCAGACTCCTATAAAGCCTCTGGAGCCTGGGGAGGGCAAAAAATGGCCTCAAAAAAAGGGTGAAGTTAGCTGGCCAGCTCGCGCGTGCGGGCTGGCCAGCTAACAGAGCAATGCCTCGCGTGCCCTGAAAAATGGGTCCACGTGCCACCTGTGGCACCCGTGCCATAGGTTCGCTATCCCGGTCCTAGACCCATTGCAATCAGTTCTCTGATCAGACAAAATTTCCCTGCTGGTATTCCTAACCTTGCTATTCAACATGCTAGCAATGGGAAGCATAACATCCTCTTTCCAGTTCTATTAAATGAGTGGGTAGGTCACCTCCTCTGTTCTTCTGAGTGTGACCTCCCACATGGGTTGTTCTGGCCACATGTGGTGTTCTGAAGGGATTCCTGTCTGTTCAGCCATGCTACTTTGCCAGTGTCAGGAACGAGATCCAGGGGCACCCTCACTGCCACTTCTGAGTTGAATGGAGACTCCTGTGATGGAATGTTGGTTTGACTCACAGAGAAGTAGAATGAGAATGCCAAGCCATTACAGAGAAGATATTTGTATTCTGGGAAAGTGTAAAAGCATGAGAAAGAAAATCAACTCTGATATGATGGTGTTAGGTATAAGTTGAAATAGCGAAAGACTTTGACAGGCTTTCAAGATTCTCTTACAACATTTATCCACGTTAAAGTACATTCCAAGACTCCTAATGTTTTCTTTTCCTGACCTTCCCTACCTTGAAGGGCTGACAAGATCTTTAGTCCTGTCATATCTTCTCCAGTGGGAAAAATGCAACACCACTGTTTCCAGTGATCCACTCATCGGCATGTGAATCAGTTTCCTCTGCTTGAAAAAAGGGGAAGAGCAGAAAACCACAGAGCTCCTCAAGCCACTTTTTGGGAGAAACAAAAGGAGGCCTGCTTTTCTCCACTGATTGTTGCAGCTACTTTTACCAAGCCATATATGGTTCCATGTGGCTGAAGGTTCTTTGTTCAACTAAAGTAGCTCAGCTTCAGCCCTACAGGAAAATGTATGTATGTTTCCTTCCTCCCTCCCTCCCTTTTCTAAACATTTTTTGCTTAGACACTTCTGCTCACTGTAGTTTACTTAGCCTGAATTTCATCATTGTAAACCACATTTTTGAGATTCTGACTTACCAAACATTCATTTCATTTCATTCATTCATTTCATTTATTGAATTTATAGACCACCCCCTCTCCCCGAAGGGACTCGGGGCGGTGTACAGACAAAAGCTAAAAAACCGTATACACAATAAAAATATATTAAATACCCCCTTAAAAACAAATTAAATAAAGAGTCTGTACAATAATAATAAAAATTAAAAACAGCTTAAAAAGTCAACCCCTAAAAATTTAAAATACCGGCCAGGAGGATTGAAGATTAAAGCTACGATTGGGCCAGGCCAGCTAATTGGAACAGGTGGGTCTTGAGTTTCTTGCGGAAGGAGCGGAGATCGGTGGTAGTTCTGATGTCGGGGGGAGGTCATTCCAGAGGGTCGGGCCCATCACAGAGAAGGCCCTACTCCTGGGCGTCGCCCGCTGGCATTGCTTAGTGGACGGCACCCGGAGGAGTCCCTCTCTGTGAGAGCGAATTGGTCGCAGGGATGTGTGGGGTAGGATGCGATCCCGCAGATAGCTAGGTCCTGTGCCATGGAGCACTTTAAAGGTGATAATCAACACCTTGAAACGCACCCAAAAAGCCACAGGTAGCCAGTGCAGCTCGCGCAGGAGAGGTGTTATATGGGAGTACCTGGTACTTCCCATGATTGTCCGCGCGGCCGCATTCTGGACCAGCTGCAGCCTTAGGGACAAACATAACTTTGTCCCTCGGCAAATGAACATATTTATCCTTTTTATCAAAAAGTTATATTACATTAGTCTGCACTGAACATTGCATTACCATGGGAAGAGGGTCCAATGCATCCAACATTCGTCTGATATTGTTCGCAATCTCCCTGGTATCATAGTTTGGAATCTTACATGCCCATCCTGTACCGATGCCCTCAGCACCATTTATTAAGAGCATAGGAATTATGGGAATGTACCATTCAGGTTCCACACGCTGATTATCATCATATAGGAACTTAAGAAGGTTATCATCTACTGCAGGAAAAAGTAGTCTTGCTAAAGGGCTTTAAAGAAAATAAAATAAGACTTTTGGGTTATTTCAGTTTATAATTCAGTAAACTGTTAAACTGAATTGTTGTAGAAGTTACAAATTGTTAAACTAAACTATTGTTCAAATTTGTATAGCAACCCATCTGACAAAACAAGTGACTTTCATTCCCTTTAAAAATGAATTAGAGGAGGAGGAGCCAATGTCGCGATGAGACAACGTGCAGTCTCGATTGTCCGAGACCGCCGTTGATACTTTTACTGCTGCATGGTCCATATGGACCTAAACTGTCCCGTAGAGATGGTGAACAGGGAGACAAATCTTTGCTGGTCTCAGGGACACTGCAAAGTCCCTGATTGACCCAAGGGAAGCTCTCCAAGCCGGAGGTAAACAGAGAGCCCCCAGGCTGACAAAGTCGGAGACAGCTCCAGAAAGAAGGCAGTGAAAGTGAGTCCATCTGGTCAGATTTTTTCTTTGAGAATGATTGCCCAAAGAAAATCCTTTTTTAAAGATGAATTAGTCCTTTAAGCAAAAGAATAAAGCGGCGAAATTTATCTCTATTGGTGTCAGGCCTGTAGTTATGTTTCTTTTAGGATCTTTGGCCTGCCACACTTTTTATTAATTTCCTATGCTGTTTCATTAGTGTAGTAGTTGGGAGGGGGGAATAGAAAGGAGTAGATTTGTGGAATGTATTGTTGACATTCTTTTATAGAAGCCAAGGTCATCTTTTGCCTCCGCACCTCGACACCTGACTGGAAGCAGAGGGGTGTAGATGCCAGCGTGGAAGATGATGATTGGAACATGTGATGGATTTGTGGGTGTGGGGATAGATCATGAACTTTCAACTGGGTGGAATTCCAGGAAGAACATTAGAGTTGGAATTCCATAGACGTGCTAACTTGCCTGCATGAATAAATTGGACCTTTAAGGATAACTTTGCCTTGGACAATGATTTAATTCTGCATGGTATTTAGAACGCCTGACATTATTCCAACTCTACCTTTAAAATAAAGCACCAGCACCCTCCCCCTCGCAAGGGGGGAGGGGCTGGTGATGGGGGGTGCTGAATTCCCAACGCTGACCGGGACAGCGTAAAATATCAGCGAAGAAATAATGAGAAAGCTTTTGGTGATAAGAAGCTGAGAGCCGACGCTTCTTGATAACTTCAAAGGCAATGGAATGCTGCTTCCAGTTTTATTGCATCTGGCAAGAGGACGGAGGGGGCAGGGGGATGGAAACACACCCGGACAGAGGGGGCTGGAAACACACCCAGTGAGAAGATGAAAGGAATGGAGATTCAAGCCATCCCCACGCAATCATCTCTGATGGGGCTTCCTGGACCTTTCGAACAACTAACCGTGAGTGCATGCTCCCCCTCCTTCCCCCCAGCTTGGAAGCAAGGCTTGGAAAAAAACCTGGAATTGAGGTTTTGATTCCTTCCAGACAGCAATAAATGAAATGGCTTATTACCCTGCAACTGAGTGGGAGACAGATTCCCTATCAAAATGGGAATTTCAACCCAGACAGCAAGAAGGGATTTGGCCAGCATCTTTCACTTGCCAGCCACCACAAATGGGGCTGCAACCAATAAATGAAGCAAAACCAGATTGGGTTTTCTTCCCAGAGTATGGATGGATGAGTTGCCACTGGCCACCTCCGTTGCCATCAACATGGGAAAATGTTCCAAGCCAGCAGATGGCACCTACTTAGCCCATAACTCCTCCAAGCCAGCAGGAGGGTCCCTGGCACATAACCCCCCCTAGCCAGCCATCATTGGTTGAGCTGCAACCTGTGAAGCAGGCAACCCCGGGATGGGTCTGAACCCCAGGTCATGGATGGGAGGAATGCCAGTGGGCACCTGCCCTCCCTCAGCAGATGGCACCATGGCAGAAAACTGGGCAGTGGCCAACCAAGGGATTGACCTCCCCACCGGTTCCAGTCTCCCCTGCAAGGTCCCAAAAGGTTCTTACCCCACCTTCCTACAGAGAAGCAATCTCCACCATGGAAGAAGGGATTACCAAAGAGAGGCCTGCAGGATGGGAAGCGGGACAAGGTGCATCTGCAATGCCCCAAAAGGTTCTTACCCCACCTTCCTACAGAGAAGCAATCTCCACCATGGAAGAAGGGTTTACCAAGGGGGAAGCTGCAAGGTGGAGAGCAAGCCAATGTGATGAAACGGTTCCTAAGTTTAGAGAAGTAACTTGGTTCCATTCCTCGTGGGGGCCAATAAGATGCCACCATTGCTGTCAACTTGGCCACAGAGCGTCAGAGTGCTTGGCTCCAGCCCCAATGCCACAACCATGTGCACCAACCACCACGGCGGTAAAGAGAGGGCCCCAGATGCCACCACAGAAGAGTCATCTGGGCCACCAACCTCTGGAAGAGGATCCCCAACTTAAGGTGAGGAAGTGTCCTACCAAGGGGGAGGCCTCAGAAGAGGAAAAGGGCAAACAATCTCCGGAGGAGGATCCCCAACTTAAGGTGACAAAGAGTCCAACTAAGGGGGAGGCCTCGGAGGGGGAAAAGCCCAAACAACCTCTGGAAGAGGATCCCCAACTTAAGGTGATGAAGAGTCCTACCAAGGGGGAGGCCTCGGAGGAGGGAATTGCCGAAGAACAAAAGTGTGTACCAATCGCCACGGTGGTAAAGAGAGGGCCCCAGATGCCACCACAGAAGAGTCATCTGGGCCAACAACCTCTGGAAGAGGATCCCCAACTTAAGGTGACAAAGCGTCCAACTAAGGGGGAGGCCTCGGAGGGGGAAATGCCCAAACAACCTCTGGAAGAGGATCCTCAACTTAAGGTGACGAAAAGTCCTACCAAGGGGGAGGCCTCGGAGGAGGAAAAGGGCCAGCCGTGGATGATTGAATCCAAGAGCCCAGAACCTGCAGCACCTGCAGCAGAGAGCCCTAAACGGCCATGGGAAGAGGTCGCAATGGACTTCATCATGGAACTCCCAGACAGCAGTGGGAATAAAGTAATCTGGACAGTTATTGATTTGGTTTCTAAGCAGGCACACTTCATTGCTTGCTCAGGATTGCCATCCGCAAAGAAATTAGCGAAAATGTTTGTGAAACACATTTATCGCCTGCACGGAGTACCCAAGAAGATCATTTCAGACCACAGAGTCCAGTTCACAGCCAAGTTCTGGAGAGAGGTCCTGAGATCCATTGGGTCCACACAAGAACTAAGCTCAGAGGTTCATCCCAGCATGAATTGTGCATCAGAGAGAGCCAATGCGGAGGTGGAACAATACATCTGGTGTTTTGTGGACTATCAGCAGGACAACTGGTCGGACTTGCTACCCTTCGCCGAAGTGGCGTACAACGATGCGGTCCACAGCAGCACAGGATTAGCAGGTTTCCAGATTACCAGTGGCATGGAATTTGTTGCCATGCCTGAGTTGCCTAGAGAACCTCCTTCCTTCATGCCTTTGAATTAATGGATGGACATGCTAAAGAAAGGATGGGAGAATACGAAGAAGGCTCTAGCAGTTGCGGCAGAAGCCTACCAGAAGCAAGCTGAGAAACATCGCTCGCTCCCAAAACCCTACCGTGTGGGGGACAAAGTTTTTGTGTCTACCAAATACATAAGATTAGGAATGCCTAGCAAGGAATTGGGTCCAAAATTTCTAGGTCCATTCCCAATAGTGAAGATAGTTAATCCAGTTACAGTTCAACTCAGTCTACCCAGAAGTCTAGGGAAATTTGACCCAGAATTTCATTGGAGCTTGTTGAAACCAGTAATTGGGTCTAACAGAAGAGCATCCAACCAAGTTCACTCTCCTCCTGTAGTGATGGAAGGGGAAACACAATCTGAGGTGGAAAAAATTGTAGATTTCAGGCTGAATAGGGTCGCTTACAGTACTTAGTGCATTGGAAGGGTTACCCTTGGTCTGAAGTTACTTGGGTGAAAATTGGGAACCAAAAAGTGGAGAAGTTAGTAAAGCAATTCCATGAGAAGTTTCCCAATAGGCCTGGGGGGAGGAGATGTGGTTAATTTTGTTATGTTAACTTTTATGTTATTCTCTTTTCAGGAAATGTTTTTCTTCTGAGGAGAGGCCGCCTGTCAGGCCTGTAGTTATGTTTCTTTTAGGATCTTTGGCCTGCCACACTTTTTATTAATTTCCTATGCTGTTTCATTAGTGTAGTAGTTGGGAGGGGGGAATAGAAAGGAGTAGATTTGTGGAATGTATTGTTGACATTCTTTTATAGAAGTCAAGGTCATCTTTTGTCTCCGCACCTCGACACCTGACCGGAAGCAGAGGGGTGTAGATGCCAGCGTGGAAGATGATGATTGGAACATGTGATGGATTATGGGGTGTGGGGATAGATCATGAACTTTCAACTGGGTGGAATTCCAGGAAGAACATTAGAGTTGGAATTCCATAGACGTGCTAACTTGCCTGCATGAATAAATTGGACCTTTAAGGATAATTTTGCCTTGGACAATGATTTAATTCTGCATGGTATTTAGAACGCCTGACAATTGGACTGCCTTAGAAAGTTTTTTTCCTTTTTCTTTGCAACAATGTTTTGTGGATTGAAGTGATTGTAACGCTTTCCATTTCTCCTCTTAAGTGAATGAATTGATTTTTTCTTCTTCTATTCTTTGCTACCTTATTTTTGGGCTGAACCAAAACCTTTTTTTATTTTAATAATCCTTCCTTCTACTGCTTACTAAATTTTATTAAAGACATTTAGAGACTTTTGTTTTCTTTAAGCTTGAAACGAATAAGAGAAAGTTGAATCTGCCATTTGGAAGCCAGAACTTGTTTTTTTTTCCTTTTTTTTGAAACAATGTATCCTTTGGTCTATCTCCTTTGATTCTACTGACGTTGTAACTGGAGGGTCTGCAGCTTACTTGTGGAGACTGATAAGGACTCAAGGACAAGGACTGTTCTTTTGCAGGTGTCTTTGTGAAATATTTTGGGCAAGGGAAGGAAAAGAAAAGAAAAAGATAGAACCCTTCCTTTTTGAAAAAATTAAAAGAATCTTGTGTTTAAGTAAATTCAAAATAAAAGTACTTTTATACATAAAAGAGACACTGAAGGCGAGAGTGGCAGTGGATTTTAGACTCTTTCTTCTCTTTTTGGGAATATGTATCAATATGCAGATGAGGAAACCCTAAGTTTCCAGGATTTTTTGGATGGAATTCAAAATATATTGGAAGGATTTGAGAGATTTGAGAGGAAGTTGGATAGACTATTGTTTCCCACAACAAAAGATGGTGGGGTTGGAGCCCCAAAAATTAAAGAAGAGAATGAAGATATAGAAGATAAAGATAAGATAACAGATGAACTTACTAATGGAGCATTCATGAGTGAAAGTGGAAAGAAGGGAATATGGAAAAGTGAACTTGATAATCTGGAGCTCTATCCCTCTTGTCAAGATATGGATTTGATGATGGAATTAAGAAGAGAAACAGCTTCACAAATACGTCTGATAATCAAAGATATGTTAATTTCAACACCAGCTCAAGGGCAACAAGACTATATGAGAGATCTTTTAAGCAAAAAAGTGTGGAGAGAAGTTTTTAAAAACCTTATAAAGAAGTTAATAAGATAATTGATGCAACAACTGGCAAAAGAGATAAGATTGTTTTGTTACTGGAAAGATACAGGCTGATAATGAATGTTGATAATTAAAAACTTAGTTAATTTTTGGTGATTAACAAGTAGGATTTTTAGATGTTTTTAGAATGTTTCTTTAAATGTTTATTCGTTAACAAATAATTCATTGTGATAATAATAATAAAATAATAATTTCAACTAGTAGAAGCAATTTGGATATAAACTACAAATCGGGACCTGGGAAAAAGATTTATCAATTTTACTAATAAATTTTTGTTTAGATTTTGCTATAAAGATGTAATCTTTCTCAGGTACTTATAAACTCTACTAACAATTTTTTGTTTAGATTTTATTATAAAGATGTAATCTTTCTTGGGTCGTATGAGAGGAGATGTGATATAAATAGTAAAAAAAAAATAGATAACTATAATAACAAGGAAATGTTAATGGATAAGGTTTAATGATTTCTACATGTGTTGGCATTGGTAAAAGCAATTAGATATAAGCCTTGAACAGTGAGTTGGGGGGAAAAAAGGAATATGTTATAAAAGGGTAACTATTGGAGGTTTATTGAAATAGCTAACAAATGCCAGTAGGTGGTTGTGTCTTTAAATACAAATGATTCTAGATAAAAGCATGTTTAAATAATTCTAGTCAAATGAGAATGATGGTACATTGATAGTAAAATACATAAAGATTTTTGATTTAAAATGTACAATTCAATATGAAGGAACTATAAATAATGATTGTGGTAGTAACGCACGAAATCTATTTGTAACCAATCGACATGCTTTCTACAAGATGTAATGAAGAATGATTCTTTTTTGGTGTGTTTTTGTCTAATTAAAACAATAAAAAATGCAAAAAAAATGAATTAGAATTCTACAGCAATTCTAAATATTATATAGTGCACCTAGTGAAAATCTCTCCTCATGCAATGTAATTTTGAAGTCTCTTCTCTTTCCTCTCCTCTCCTCTCCTCTCCTCTCCTCTCCTCTCCTCTCCTCTCCTCTCCTCTCCCTCTCCCTCTCCCTCTCCCTCTCCCTCTCCCTCTCCCTCTCCTCTCTTCAAGTCAATGTTAACCCCTGATAACTGACTGGACAAATCCTTGCAGTATTCTTGCCAAGATTTCAGAAGTGGTTTGCCATTGTTTCCTTCCTAGGGCTGAAAGACAGTGACTGGTCCAAAATCACCCATCTGGCTTTGTCCCTAAGGTGGGTCTAGAACTCATCCCGATTTCTAGCCTGCTGCTTTTAATCACTACACCAAACTGGGTGGCCCTTTTCCTTATACAAAATACAAATTGAATGAAGGTTTCGTATTTTTCATTCTGTTGCTTTGTTTTTGGCAGATTGTGGGGTTTTTGTTTTTTCATTTTGGGTATGTTGGGAAATTAAATAGGTTCTTGTACCATCCACTTCTGGAGTATGATTTTCATTGTGATATGCCCTCCAGCCCTTGGGTTGACCAAAATTATGTACTTCTGGACCAAGGAATTGAAATATTTATGTGGGTATTTCTTTCTAGTTATCTCCCACAATAACAATAATATACTTCCCAATTCAGTATTACTTCAAATAAAGCTGATTTCAATTTCTGTTTTGAACTAAACTTTACCTCAACATGGTGAAGATGTAACAAGGACTTGCAGCATCCTTGCCACCATGAAGCCTAGTACCAAACTGACCAAAAGGCTGCAGCAAGCTGACATTATTACTTCCAACAAAGTTCGAACTAAGTTTACAATAGTCATCATTAAAGCTTGCTAGAAAAAAATATTAAAGTACTTTTACTACCAAGTAGAAAACTCAAACTTTATAAATCAGTATAGAATAAAGTACCGATAAAACTACTTAAGGCTCCATCAAGTATGAAAAGGGCCAGAGGAAAAAAGAGAAACAGCCCCACCCCATTCTGAAATGACACATATTATCAAGTTATCACTTTATACATTATTAATTACAAACAACAGTGTTGGTGATGAGCATGGTTATGAGGAGTTGGGAACTGAATGGAGTATTCTTTTTCCCCTCTCTCATTTGTCCCTAAGATTACCACAGCTGAAGCAAGAAGTCCTATATTTTCATATCTGCCTATTTTGTTCCCCAAAATTATTCTTCCAAAATAATTAAAGTAAAACAGGCATTTTTTTTCTTTCTATACCCACCTCTCCATGGTGATAAGCAGACACCTCGGCCACAGAGCCAGCTAACTGAGCAACTTTAACCTCCCATTTATCATTTCTCTTAAAGCAAGTGTAAAAAACTTTACGCTGCCCGGGTTTAAAGCCTGAATTGAAAACAGAAAAGGGCATATTTCAAAATTGTAGTCTCTCAAAGTATTGCTAATATAGGAAAAGAGATGCTTAATAAAATTGCACATTTAAATGAACTCTAAATATATTTATGCACATTAAATACAGTAAAATTATGTAATACAGTAAATACAAAGAACTGCAAATGTATCCATTTCTCATTTTACAGTAAAACCTAATTATTGTTTTCCAAAATCATCAACACTTAATTCCATCATTATCTACAAAATAATTCAGCTGATTTCCTGATACATGTCATTATAAAGTAAGGAAATTTAAGGGTAATTTTACTACAGCTTCATTTGGAAAGAAGACAAGTGAATTATAGAATAGCAACAACATCAAACACAAAAACAAACATTATAGTTCAAGCAAAATTATTGTTATACATAACATCATCTGACAGGGTATTCTAAGCATCACAGTTATCAGTTAAATATTCTAATATTGATGCCAAGCTTAAGAGACAAACGGAATGAGCAG
This sequence comes from Natrix helvetica, assembly GCF_964273705.1. Taxonomy (NCBI): domain Eukaryota; kingdom Metazoa; phylum Chordata; class Lepidosauria; order Squamata; family Natricidae; genus Natrix; species Natrix helvetica. The sequence goes on from NC_138555.1 coordinate 44,041,180, forward strand.
TTTCAGATGTACAATTCAACTGTTAGGCCATTGCTGGAAAGTAATATATTTATGCCTTTTCCTCCCTCTGGTTTTTTATTGGTTTGCCATAACCAAACAAGCTATAGTTATTAATACTTAGAAATACTTCCAAAATGTTTATTGACTATTTGAACAATAGTTTCAAGTTAAAGTATGGATTTAATTTCTGTTTAATACTAAAGAGTGCTTATAAACTGTACATCTCTGAAAATTATGGCTAAAGTAACTAAGCTTATTCTAGAGAGAAGAACAAAAATGAAAAAAACAAAACAAAAATGCAAATAACAGTCATCTACTTTCCAATATACATATTTAAATGTTAAAAAGAAGATGACACACATCACAAAAGTTCACTCACCATCAACAAGAGATGGGATGGATCTCTTGTTATCAGAGTTGGAAAAGAGAATCAACTCCTTGTTGATAAAGTCATTATAAGTGAGGTGCTTTGTCACAGTGCCATACAGAAATTGCTAAAAGAAATAATAATTATTAACAGTGACAAAGAACATCATTTTTACTCTTTAATATTCCGTTACCTCTGGTAATCCATGCAACCGATGCTGTCTTCTATCTTCCATGAAATTTGTCAGCCATTCTTTTCTCTCTTCAATTTTTTTCTTACTGAAGGCCTACAAAAATATAACACAGACTGTTCATGACTACCAAAAAAAAAAGATTGGGCTGACTATAAAACAGCAAGTTTTAATCAACGTCCAACAAAGAAGAAATAAAGTAGAAGTAACTAATAACTATAAGCTATGTACTGAATAACTGTGTACATGACCAGAGGTCAGAAAATAGTGTGTACATCCCATGCTACATCCTAAAATACGTAACAAAAGCTAATGCTGGCATTTTTTAAAACAAAAAATCCTAATCTGAAAGCAATCTAATAATCTGTGTATGATTTGTACACTGCTTCAAACATGCAGTAATGATTTAGATTAAGTTCCTATGCTTTATCAATGTTTCTAGTTTCTTTTTATTCCCTTTATTCCCAAATAAAGAAAAACAGGGGAAAAAAAGAAAAATGGAAATATATACCTAGAGTGGAAACATTTTTCTGCTGCAGAACGGTAAGCTTTTTGCTGCACCCTAAATCTAATAAATCCATAGCAATCCATCAAATTACATATATCACTACTGAAATAATCTTCATTCAGATTTGAAATATTTAAATCTACAAAGAGATAATTTATGAACAAGTGTAAGTGCTATAAACGATATGATAGACATGGGGACCAGTATCATAATCAGAATGTTCTTCTTGTTCTCCCCTTCCTTTTCACAAGACCAACACAAATTTCCTTCCCTACAGTATACTGACAAAGCTTTATATGCTTTCCAACTCAGAAAACATAATACGATCTTATGACAGGGCAAATATAGCATCTCATAAATTGCTGCATGCTGAGAGGATTCAGCTTGTATTTCCCAAGAAAATCTTTTCAATGTAATTCCAATTTAAAGGTTCTAAAAGCCTGGCACTCACCTACATTTTATAAAACTGAGGCAAGTATTCAGGAAAGAAAATGAAAAGGGCGAGAAGGATCAAGGAGGGCAAGAACATCCAAGCAGAAGGCCAAGATGAACCCTCTGTTATCATCCTCTCTCTAATTATCCCTGAATAAGGGCTTCAGGTTGACATCGTGGAGAGAACAGCTGGAAAATAGCGGGCTCCGCCGAGCCTTGCAAAATCCAGCCGGTAACAGCTGTCGGGAGACCCTAGGGGGTCATAGCCGCCTTGTAGGGGCAGTGAAGGAAGGAGAGGCGCTTTGCTGACCACGGGGAACTCACAATTTCCTCGTCAGGTCAGACGCAAGGTCTCCTAAAAGGCAGCATGGACAACGGCCATTTTTGGCAAGCTGGGACTTAACTTAACTTAACTTAACTTTATTCAATTTCTAGACCGCCCCTCTCTCAGAAGAGACTCGGGGCGGTGTACAGTCATGTTAAAACAATGGAACAATAGATATACATAGTATAAATATAGAATAAATATATTCTATTCTTACAACCGGGACTGTAAGATTTGTGCTGGAGCGGATCATTATAAAATGGATTTACAGGGGATAATAGAGGCATATGAAGAAATATTCTTGATGCTAAAAAGTGTGCATGAAATGATAAAGAACAATAAGGAGACAAGGGGATTGTTTAAAGAAACAGAAATGAATGTAGAAGTTACTCAACAATTGGGGGGAAAAGAGCAACACAGGAAATAGATGAAAAACTAGAAGAAGCAGTGGAAGTGATGTCCCGGTGTGTGGAAGCCGTACGGATCTGGATGGATGACAACCGACTCAAACTCAACCCCTCCAAGACGGAGTGGCTGTGGGTACCGGCTCCCCGGTTCAGCCAATTAATTCCATCATTGGCCATCGGGGGCATTCAACCTGCCCCCATGGAGCGGGCGCGCAATTTGGGCGTCCTCCTGGATGCCCGGCTGTCCATGGATGACCATGTGACAGCCGTGGCAAGGGGGGCGTTCCACCAGGTTCGCCTGGTGCGCCAATTGCGCCCCCTACTGGACCGGGACGCCTTACGCACAGTCACTCATGCGCTGGTGACGTCTCGCTTGGACTACTGTAACGCTCTCTACATGGGGCTTCCCTTGAAATGCACCCGGAGGCTACAGTTGGTCCAGAACGCAGCCACGCGGGTAATTATGGGGAGTACTAGGTACTCCCATGTGACACCGTTCCTGCGCGAGCTGCACTGGCTTCCTGTGGTCTATCGGGTGCGTTTCAAGGTTTTGATAACAATCTTTAAAGCGCTCCATGGCTCAGGACCTAGTTACTTGCGGGATCGTATTCTGCCCCATACATCCCTGCGACCAATCCGCTCGCACAGAGAGGGCCTCCTCCAGGTGCCGTCCACCAGACAGTGTCGAGGGGCGGCGCCTAGGAGTAGAGCCTTCTCTGTGGCGGGACCAGCCCTGTGGAATGACCTCCCTCCGGATATTAGGAATACCTCTGACCTCCGCTCCTTTCGTATAAAGCTCAAGACCCACCTATTCCAAGTAGCTGGCCTGGCTCAACTTTGATCTAACTATATCGCTCCTGACGGGTTTTTATTTGGGTATTTTAATTGCATTAAATTACTTAGGGGTTTCTAAACATTGTATTTTATTGTTTTTATTCATTAGCCGACCTCCTCCTTGTACATGTCTTGGTATATGTTTTTGTAATATGTATGTCTTGTCTATATATTTATTTCATATGTTTTTATTGTACGCCGCCCCGAGTCCTTCGGGAGAGGGTGCGGCTAAGAAATAAATATTTATTATTATTATTATTATTATTTTGGAAGGGAAAAATCAAAATGAGATGCAAGAAGCTAAAAATAAAGAAGAGAAAGGATTAATAAGTAGGAATCAAATAGATAACTCCTTAAACGTTTAGAATAGATCTGAGAGAAAAAAGAAAAATCTCTTCCAAAAAAAATTAAGATTTAGAGGAAAAAAAGAAAAATTTCTCTCTCTCTCTCTTTTTTTAAAAAGGAAGTCTTGTGGATGGGTGTTCAAATAATACAGCAGAAAGAGACAAAGGACACCCAGAAGGGAATGTTCAGCAGGCTGACTAAAAAGTCAATAAAAGATGGAATTTCAAAAAGGTTAAGAGATGATGGATGATGAGAAAATGTATTAATAAAATGGAAAAATACAAATAGGGAAAATAGTAGTATATATATTGACAGATATTACAGCTTATTATAACTAAAATAAGTTAAGTTTAGTAGATAGAAATGTAGGATTAGGTAATTAATTGAATTATTAACATTAATAGTGTATTAAAGTATATTGTGAATTTAAAATATTAAGGATTAGAAATTGTGTGGAGTTTGAGAGACACTCCTGGGATTGATTAAATAGTGTTAATATTTGGCTTTATTAGTAATCCTACACATTTGGAATATTGAAGTTATGGTGGAATAATGAGTAATTCTTAAAATATTAAATATTAGTAATTTAGTAGGGGATAGCAAATAAATGGTGCAAAGAAATGTTATCTATGTTTAAATGAATTAATGGGGAAAATGATAAAGAATTATAAAGAGAGAATAGTATTGTTGAAGTTGGAAGATTACACATACTTATTTGTATTATTATTGTTAGCGTTGTTTAGAAAAGATTTGACTCAGTCAATACACTGTCCACAAAATATGTATGGTGTGAAAAGAAAATTGCAAATAAAACATGTCTTTAAAAAAAAACCCTGAATATGTGCTGAAACTCAAGATCTTATTCAATTTGGTAACAAATAGTTTAGCTCAGGGGTGTCAAACTTGCGTCATCACAGTGGCATCACATGACATATCGTGACTTCATCTCCCTTTACTAAACCAGGCATGGGCGTGGCCAGTGCGTGACACATCCAGCCCACGGGCCACGAGTTTCACAGCCCTGGTTTAGCTAAACTGGTTTAACTGATATAATTTGGAAATCTTTCTTTGTGATTCTGCAATTCCTTGCTTTGCTGCATTTCTCTTTCCAAAATAATTTCCTTTCTTATATCTCGTTGGTTTAATAGGAAGTTTAAAATTAAAACTGCACGTTTATAATACTACCCCTTATTTTTCGGGCTTGGCACAAAGTTCACCGAGTTTTGTATTTCTGGGCTTTGAGCAAGAAGATCCAAAGCACTCTCCTTTTTAGATTTTTTCCCTTTACCTGATTTTATACAATACAATACAATAGCAGAGTTGGAAGGGACCTTGGAGGTCTTCTAGTCCAACCCCCTGCCTAGGCAGGAAACCCTATACTGTCTCAGACAAATGGCTATCCAACATCTTCTTAAAGACTTCAAGTGTTGGGGCATTCACAACTTCTGGAAGCAAGCTGTTCCACTGATTAATTGTTCTAACTGTCAGGAAATTTCTCCTCAGTTCTAAGTTGCTTCTCTTTTTGATTAGTTTCCACCCATTGCTTCTTGTTCTACCCTCAGGTGCCTTGGAAAATAGTTTGACTCCCTCTTTTTGTGGCAACCCCTGAGATATTGGAACACTGCTATCATGACTCCCCTAGTCCTTCTTTTCATTGAACTAGACAAACGATTTTGTTCGTTTCCACAGCCTGACAGCACGAATATACAACTTTTCATCTCATGAAATTCTGCATGTAGTAGTGAATCAGTCTGATCACATTTTATTTTATTTCTGTAAGGTTAGGTCACTCTCATCAGTTTTCCTTTTGTTTCTTACAGATTTTTGCCATATGACTTTAGATATCATATGTTTAATTGGGTCATAATCACTTAAGATATTTGACACTACAAAAGCCAATGATTGACACCATAAATATGTAATTCTAATTTCACATATAGGTTGATATATCTACATTAGTTTGAACTATCCAGCATATAGATCATGTTGGGATCATGTTAGCACATGGTAAACAGCAACAAGTATAATAATGGTATTTTATTAATCTTTTGATATAAACTCAAACAATTTTACAAAATTAGAGAAGGTACCTAATGGTTAATTAAAATGATACACGTTGAAATAATGCACAAGGCCAGAGTTAAATAATTTAAATAATTATGATTAACAAAAAAGATAAACTATTCCAGCAGATATTTACCAATGTAATGGCTGCATCGTCTTCAGGACCAGCATACTGAAATAAAATCTGATGTCTTTCCATATCTGCAAAATATTCTTTTGCTTCTTTAGCAGTGGTGGTGCCTAAACCTAACTCAATCCAAAAGAAAAAAAATCTTGATATTTTAATATATATTTCTCTCTCAATCTATTACAAAGTAATTTAAAAATCACTCAAGAAGACCAACCAAGTACAGCTAAAACAGTTTACTATTAATCCAATAGTGATTATATAAGGATTTCAAAAAGTTGAATCCAATTAAAATTAGTATTGCAAATGAAAATTTGAAGGCAACTGACAGTTAATTTATTTCAATTAATTTAGTTTAAAGTGCATTTTGAATTAAAAATATTTTTAGAACTTGGAAAAGGAGAAAAGAAGCTCAATTCAAACCTTTATGGTATTTTATTTTCCATGCTTTATGATTCTCCATATGTTTTTTCCATTCATCAAATTCAGGAATACTATAAAAGGAAAGTTCCTGCTTATTTTTACTTGCCTGAAAATAAAGAGAATCTCAATTAAATTTTACTTTATAGTTTTACTGTGTTTTATAAAAATTATACATGATATTGTTTATGATTATTTCAAGCAAGTTGGGTGCCAGCATGACAGACCCCTAACTCATAATGGGTAAATCCTAATAGGACTCAAAAAGATATTTTACAGGCACACTGGCTTGGCATACATGCCATGTCATTAGAAGGGACGTTGGTCTTACCTGACACACCCTTTCTCAGTGGGTTGCGGGAGAGTCCAAGAATGTGTTAACTTGTCCTTGCTGCCCAGAGACTGAGTCATCAACTTTAGCCACACCTTGTTGCTTCTCTGCCTGGCTCCAGTTTTCAACGAAGGCACAGTTGTGAAGAGACTACTGTACAGAGAAGGTCACATACCCCTGGATCCCGGACCATACAGTCGTTAGGGTGGGGTTGGACTCTCCCGCAACCCACTGAGAAAAGGCGTGTCAGGTAAGACCAATGCCCCTTCTCCAGTGTGGTTGCGGGAGAGTCCAAGAATGGGACATACCAAAGCGGCTGTCCTAAGGGCGGGGAGCCGTAAGGTCCGGAGTCCCCGATGTGGAATGCACCCTTTGTAGAACCCTTCATCAGAAGGATGCTTCTGCAGATGCAAAGACGTCCAGCTTATAGTGTCTAATGAAGGGCAAAGGTGAAGACCAAGTAGCTGCCCTGCAGATGTCCTCAAGTCTGTGTTGCCCACGCTGCCGTTGTGGCTGCGCTCCATGTTGAGTGGGCCATCATCTGTCCGGGTAGCGGTAGGGCCTGTATGTCATACACCTTGGCTATGGAAGCCATCACCCAACAGTCGACTGCTGATGGCGACACCCTGGTGCCCATTGAGGATGGTTGGAAAGATACGAAGAGAGACTCCGTCATTCTGAATGAAGATGTCCTCTTTATGTAAATTCGGAGAGCCCTCCAAACATCCAGAGTATGCCATTTCCGTTCCAGTGCATGGGATGGCCATGGACAGAAATCCGGTAACACAACCTCCTGGGCCCGATGAAACCAGGAATTTATTTTCGGGATAAAGTAGGGATCTAGTCTGAGGACCACCTTGTTAGGGTGAAAAATGCAAAGGTCTTCCCTGACGGAGAGGGCTGCCAGCTCTGAGATCTGCCTGGCCGATGTAATGGCCACCAGAAAAACGACCTTGAAGGTCAGGAAGCGGAGATTTACTGTCCTTAGCAGCTCAAAGGGGCATGATGTGAGGGCCTGTAGTACTTTGGATAAATCCCAAGTGGGGTATCTGTGGACCACTGGAGGAGTCAGTTTGGCTGTGCCCCTAATAAACCTCCGTATGACAAGATGGTGAGCAAGACTCTCGCTCTCCCCACATGCTAGGACCATGGAGAGCCGCCACCCATTGGCAAATGGTGTTGTGGGAAAGACCTTTATCCAGACCCTCCTGGAGGAAGTCCAGGGCTTGAGGTACAAAACCCAAGGAGGGGTCGAAGTGACCCTTGCGGCACCACTTAACGAAGGTCGCCCACATAGCATTGTAAATTCTGTTGGTAGATGGTCGTCTGGTAGCCTGAATCATCCATATCACTCCGGAGGAATAATTGTCATTCCTCAGGAGGTCCCTTTCAAGTGCTAGATGGTCAACTGGAGCCATTGAGGCTCCAGGTGAACCAGGACCCCTTGGCAAAGGGAGATTCTCTCCTGAAGAATCCTCCAGGGTCTGGCGACTGAGAGGCCTATTAAGTCCGCAAACCATGGACGTCTGGGCCAATGGGGGGCTAGGAGCAGGACCTCCACCCCCTCTTGTACTACATTCCTTATCACTTCCGGGATGAGCAGAAGAGGGAGGAATGCATACAGCAGTCTGCTGGGCCAAGGCCTGTGGAGACCATCAATCCCCTCTGCTCCCAGGGACAGAAATCGAGCAAAGAACCAAGGCAGCTGAGATCGTCAGAGATGCGAACAAGTCCACTTCCGAATGGCCAAATCTGTGTCAGCTCTCTGAAGAGTTCTGGGTTCAGTTGCCATTCATTGTGGTCTATAGTGGCCCTGCTCAGCCAGTCCGCCTGCTAATTGGCCATCCCCGATATGTGTTCTGCCTTGAGGGACCTGAGGTGCTTCTCTGCCCAGAGTCCTAGCTGCTCTGCCTAGATCCAGAGGGACTTGGAATGAGTCCCCCCCTTGTTGCCTTTGCAGTCACATTGTCCATCAAAAGTAAGACATATCCAACACGCCTGAGCCAAGTGTGACTGAAAATGAGCAACCCAGCCGAAAAGGCTTCTGTGGTAATCGTGAGGCAGATGGGCTCCTTGAACGTGCAACCTCTGGACAGAGCTGGGGATGTCCACCAACGGAAGAAGAGCAGTACCTGTGGCAAGATCCGAATCAAGACATTGGAGTTGCTGTTGCTGGTCCCTTGGAACAGGAGAAGGAACCACTGCAGAGTCCTGGCAGGCAGCCGCGCCCAGTGTACAATGGCAATACACAAGATCATCTTCCCTAGGAGCTGTGAAAGGAGAGTTCCTTTTGAATTTGAATCACCAGAGCCACCAGGCTGTCCCGACGGTCCTGGGACAGGGACACCTCTCCCAACCTGGTGTCGATCACTGCTCTGAGGTGCAGAAGACAAGTAGTGGGAACCAGGTGGCTTTTCTCAAAATTGACCGAGAAGCCGGAAGTTCTCCAGCTGGACAGACGGGGGGATGTGAGCTCTGAAGAGCCTCAGATGAACCCTGTCTGACAAACCAACTCCAGGGATCCTTTTTTGGATCAGAACTCTCCTGGAAGGGGGGGGCGAAGAAGGGGCAGCGTCTCATCAGACCCAGAGGGAGGCAACAGGTCCCTCACAGGTCGGAGATTTGCCCTCTGAATCGGAGTAGGGGCGGCAGCATGGCAACATGGCTGCACAAGAAGCTGACTTCCAGCCAAAGCAACTGAACAGGAGTGTGAGGTCGAGATGAAAGACCGGTAAGAAAATTCATTTAACCCACAGTCATAAATCAAAACTTGGAAAAGGCAAAGAATCTTGAAAGTACAAATAATATTAATAGACAGATCTGGATTTTGGCAAAAGGAAAGAAAGAAAGGAAAATGGAGGTTTGAAACACTAGCCCCCCCCCCCCCCCAAGTCATTTGTTTGAAACAATTTGGACAGAAAAGGAGAACGCAGACACATGACAAACCCGCTCAAATACAAACTCTAAATTTGGTTTTGGATTTGAAATAGAAACCAAACATTATGAAGGAATTACTTCATCCGAATGTCTTCCAACTAATATATCTTAAGCAACTCCAAATAATGAGAGGTGGAATGCAACAATGGAGAAAAATCAAGAAAAAAGCACTATTTTCTCACTGACAACTGATGACCTAATCTTGCCTGTGTGGGAAGTTTTAATTAACCAACTGCCATAAATCAGAACTTGGAAAAGCAGGAGGCGAAAGAAACATACCCGGGTTTGGCTGTATGCAAGTGTGTTCCAATTGATATATTTTGAGCAACTGTGGCCAATGAGAGGTGGAGAGTGGTAAGGGAAAAAATAATAACAAGGTCAAGGACTGGGAAAATAGGAAGTTTTTTTTTCTTTTTTTCTGCAAAAGATCAAGATGGCTCCAGTTTCTCTTCCGTTTTCATATTAGTTGAATTAGCTAAATTTAAGGTGGACCAGAACTTTGAAGTAAGATCTGTATAACTAACTGCAATTTTGGAACTGGACATTAAGGAAGAACAAAAGACCAAGATGGCTCCCGTCGTTCTTCTCCACAGCAGCTGAATTAGATAAATTTAAGGTGGACCAGAACTCTGAAATAAGAAATGTATAATTAACCATAACTTTGGAACTAGACATTATGGAAAGGTGGGAATTTGAAGAACTATGTGAAATTATAAAAAATATGCATAAATCATTAAAATAAAGCCTAAATAGAATTCTGAATTCAGAGAAGCAGGTATTTAAAGAAGAAGGGAAGGAAGAAGGAGGTAGAGATAATGAAGGGGTAGAAACAGTTGGAAATAAAGAGCAGACAAAAAACTCCATTGGGTTTGGCAGTGGTATAGGGAAAATTGAAATGGAGGGATGTGTCCCAACAAAAGGAAATAAAAAGCAGACAAAAGATGTTTCGGAGGTTGACAGTGGCATAAGGAAAATTGGAGAAGGAGGTTATGCCCCATCAAAGGGAAATATAAAAGATTTCTTTGACGGTGGTTTGGGGAAAATTGAAGAGGGTGAACATGTCAAAACAAAGAAAAGGGAGAAGGCAGGAATAGAGAAGTGGGACAAAAGACTTACTAGGAAAAAAATCAGACAAATAGAAATTGTTATATGGGAAAATACAAAGCTGAGATAAGGGGTTTACTCCTAAATATGACAATAACATTAAGTTGCTAACTGATTGATTATGATAATGGAAAGATAATTGTTTTGTTTGTTTGTTTGTTTGGATTTATATGCCGCCCTTCTCCCAAAGGACTCAGGGCGGCGTACAGCATTAAAAAACACATATTACAAAATAAAAGGAAATTAGAAACAATCCAAAAAACAAACCCAATTAATATAACACTAACATTTAAAAAATTAGATAAAATTAACAGGCCAGGCCGGCTTGCTGGAATAGCCAACTTTTTAGGGCGCGTCGGAAGGACCGGAGGTCAGGGATTATGCGAAGCTCCGGGGGCAGCTCATTCCAGAGGGAAGGTGCTCCCACAGAGAAGGCTCTCCCCCTGGGGGTCACTAGCCAACACTGTTTGGCCGATGGCACCCTGAGGAGGCCAACTCTGTGGGATCGCACTGGACGGTGGGAGGCTACTGGTGGCAGTAGGTGGTCTCACAGGTACCCTGGGCCTAAGCCATGGAGCGCTTTAAAGGTCATAATTAGTACCTTGAATCGCAACCGGAAAACAACCGGCAACCAGTGCAGGCCGCCTAAAAGGGGTGTAACATGGGAGCACCTAGGTACCCCCATGACAACCTGCGCGGCCGCATTCTGGACCAGCTGAAGGCTCCGGGTGCTCTTCAAGGGCAGCCCCATGTAGAGAGTGTTGCAGTAGTCCAGGCGAGAAAGGATGAGGGCATGAGTGACTGTGCATAGAGCACCCCGATCCAGGAAGGGGCGCAACTGACGTACCAGGCGAACCTGGTAAAAGGCCCCCCTGGTCACGGCCGTCAGGTGATCTTCGAAACTAAGCTGCGTGTCCAGGAGGACTCTCAGATTGCGAGCCTTCTCTGAGGGGGCTAAAATTTCTCCCCCTATCATCAAAGATGGAACAAGATGCATAAATCGGGATGACGGTTTTTTACAATTTTTAATTTTTTCTCACACTGGTACTTCCTAATCAAAATGCTGTCTGTAGAATTTTCCATCAGGAAATTTTTGTTAAGTCTCTAATCATTCTTAAATATGTGGAACATACATTTGAATATTGGAAGAATAATATAAATACTTCATTTCAAATACTAAATGAACAGTTTTACCTCTGTTTTACTAGTTATAGCATGTATGTAACTATGTTAATTACCTTTACAATTGGAGTAATGAATTCTTCAAGGAAACCATGTTTCAAAGGTGAAGGCCAATTGTGATGAATAAAATTGATTAGCAAACCCTTAATGTGTGATCCATCTTGATCCTGAATAAAAAAGGAAAGATGAATGCATCACAGGGGATAACTTTTACAGATGATTCCATTTTCGCTATTTAAAAAAAATCAATGAAGATTCATATATTTATGAGTGCTTTGAAAGCAATTTAGAAAACACACAGATAATCTCTAGCTCTGGATGGGGTGGCACTACCCCAGCCAGACCAAGTGTACAATCTGGAGGTCCTCCTAGACTCACAGTTCCTGCTTAAAGAGCAGGTGGCAGCTGTGGCTAGGAAGGCTCTTGCACACCTTCAGATAGTGTGCCAGTTGCACCCATTCCTGGACTGGGAGGCCCTGCTCAACGTCACCCATGCCACTGTAACCTCTCGCTTAGATTACTGCAATGCTCACTACATGGGGCTGCCCTTGAAGAGCATTTGGAAACTTCAACTGGTGCAAAATGCAGCTGCACAGGTAATAAATGGTGCTGGTTACATGGCACACATAATACCACTACTCCTACAGTGTGTTTCCAGGTGCAAGTCAAGGTGCTGCTTGTCACCTTTAAAGTCCTGCATGACACAGGACCAGGTTACCTGAGAGACTGCCTTTTTCCAAAAGTTTCTATCTGACCAGCTTGATCCAACAGATTGGACATGCTGCAGATACTGTCAGCCAAAGAGTATTGACTGGCAGGAACTAGAAGATGGGCTTTCTCTGTTGTAGCCCTTGCCTTATGGAATATTCTCCCCTCAGAAATTATGTCCCCAACCCCATTGGCCTTTCGTAAGGCTTTAACAACTTGGATATGTACCCAGGACCGGGAATGTGTTAGGGGCCCCATTACTTGGATTTATTCTTAGTTGATTAATCATCACAACTGACGTTTGTATTTATTTTGTGGATATTTTTACTTTTTTTACTGTTTTTAATTGTTTTATAATTTTAGAATTGTTAGCTGCCCAGAGTCACTTGGTTGAGTTGGACTGCTATAGAAATTAAACAAACAAACAAACATGCATATACAGCAGTTGACACTACAGGAGTTGAAATTACAATGCACGGAATTAAATTATGGCGATGCTGAACCTATTTCCCCGTTATGTTGCCTGCATTTATGACAAAAAATGGTGGGTAGGCAACGTCGTGGAAATTTTGATTGAACAAAATGATGCATTGGTAACATTTATGCATCTGTGAAGCCTTGCTCATTCATTTTATTGGCCTGAAAGACAAGATGTTTGGTGGGTTCCAGAACCACATCTTATTTACGAAACACCAACCCTACTTTTTTAGGGGGGTTGAAACATGCTCTTTCTAATGAGAATGATTTAACAGAGTTTCCAGGTCTTTTTTTTGTAAAAGCGGGCTGAAAATACCCTATTTTTGGCGTTTTTACAAAAACTGTCAACTTTGCACTCAATTTGTGAACTATTGGAAAGCAGTAGGAATGAAATTTTATATTCAAAATCCTTGTGTTTCTAAGTTATTACGCACAAAGTTTCACATTTCTCATACCTTTCCTTCCAGAGATATAAAAGGCCAAACTTTAACTTTTTTTCAAGCCACAGTCATTTTCGGCCAACTTTGCTCCAAATTATCTAGATGAAGGGTGCTCATGAGAATGTTTTTCTTATTTTGTTTAATAGAGCACAAGTTGTACAAGATGGCCAAGTTTTGTTTCTCTCAACAAAATATTGCCGGAGATATTATGTCTCAAAGTTGCTGAACCCTCAGGGTCATACTATAGAAGGCTGTGGTATGGGGTCACACAAATGACTATATCTCCGCAAGTATTGCTTCGGCACATGTAACATTTTACCAATGTTCACTGGGGATGTGTGTGCATGTTCACACCAAATTTCATTGAAATCCGTGATGGTTCAAGCAGGGAGCCCCAGACCACTTGATATGGAATGACCCTTGGGACTCTTTGTCACCCAGTTGTGTCCCAAGAAGCCTTTGGCCTGCTTCCCACCCCACTTGGCCCCACATTATTGGGCCTCCCCAGTCCCATCATTCCTCACTCCACTTACCTCTTCCAAAGATCACCTTTCCCAAAGAGATTCACCAAATCTGTTGTGCAGCCTTCCTATACAGAAGCCACCTGTTGCCATCCCAAAAGTAGGTGCCACTTTTGAAGCAACCACAATTCTTGCAATCCATGTGAGGCCACATGTGAGCTGGGGAGGTGCTGCAGTGCTGGCCTGCGCCAGGTCTCCCAGGGCCTCCCCCATCCACTGTGGCACCCCATGCTCCACTTAACGATCCATGCAATCACTAAACAGCCACAACAGGGAGAACTGGGATTGTGATAGTTAAGTGAGGCATTCACATGGGCACCTTGCTTACTGACAACAATGACTTATGACCATAATTCCTGGCTCAATTGTGGTTGCAAGTAGAGGACTAACTGTATTGTTTCTATTTTCCTTCTAGAATTCATGTAGAATTGAATGAACATTACAGTTTTAAGTACTTTATCTTTATGTAGGTCCAGAACTCAAGCAACATATGCACATTTATTTTAAAAAAATAAAATATATAATATGAACAATAAAAATGCAATAGGTATAACTGAAAATATATCACAAAACTGTACTAGCAGAACACCCTAAATAAATCACCTATTAAAAATCTTTTAAAAATTGCAGAAGCTCCTTAAGAATAATTGGAAATCTTTTCTGCCCAGAATCAATCAATTCAAAAAAAATAAAATCAATGGGAAGTTGTTTATGATGTTTATTTTAATAAATAAAAACAATATTAATGTCACCAAGGAACAAAGTAGACAGATTGCTAGAAAGGACTTCAGCAAACTAAACAAAGTCTGAAGGATAATACAGATAAGCAAATCAGAAGTACACAAAGCAATAGAAAGAATATCAGAAAGGAAAGGATTCTTGGATGGATATTTAATTTTAAAGCTTAAACTGACCTGATCAGTCATAATCATAATTTTGCCATATCTTAATGTTTTCAGAGACTCTGGATCTTCATAACTTTTCTTATATTGCAGACCAACTATTTTTATAATGTTATTAATTTCTGCATTTTCCATAATCTGTGTAGAAACGTACAATTGAAATAAGCTACTTTAGTAAGTACATGTACATGCCCTAGATAATTTTTAAAATGGCTTGTCTTACCTGTTTATGAGATGCCTCACGAACATTACGAATTTTTCCCCTGAGTGGTAATACTCCATATCTATCTCTTCCAATAACACCCAAACCAGAGACAGCCAAAGATTTGGCAGAATCTTCCCTCAGTTAAAATTAACGTACAGTCCAAGGAATGTTTGCCACCTGCAAAATTATGAAAAGAGGAACCAAAAAGCAAAGAAAGAGGGCTGAAGCCAGTGGTGGGTTTCAAATTTTTTTGGAACCTACTCTGTGGGTGTGGCCTCCTTTGTGGGAGTGGCTTGCCGGCCATGTGACCTGGTGGGAGTGGCTTGCCGGCCATGTGACCTGTGGGAGTGGCTTGCCGACCATGTGACCTGGTGGGAGTGGCTTGCCGGCCATGTGACCTGGTGGGAGTGGCTTGCCAGCCATGTGACCTGGTGGGAGTGGTCAAGATGATGTCACTGAATTCTTTGCCCCAATGGGTGAACTACAATAAGATTAAAATAAGTACAAAAACAATAAAAGAGCTACTTACAGAAGGAGGATGACTGTTCTTGCCAGTGTTCAGTATCACGGACTCCAGTGAATGGGCTGCACAAAGAAAACACACAGAAATGAACTATTTCAGTATAGGGTTTCCTGCCTAGGCAGGGGGTTGGACTAGAAGACCTCCAAGGTCCCTTCCAACTCTACTATTGTATTGTATTGTATTGTATTGCCAGTCATTGGGATGAAACCAGCACACAAAATAATAGAAAAGGAAAATTACTGTCCTTTTTTGCGTCTTCTGCACCACCTTGCTCCAACAACCTGCATAAAGACAGACACAGAAAGCAAGACCTTAATTGCATGCACTGCATTAGGATGAAACAAGCACACAAAATAATAAAAAAGGAAAATTACTGTCCTTTTTTGCGTCTTCTGCACCACCTTGCTCCAACAACCTGCATAAAGACAGACACAGAAAGCATGAAGGGCTTGCACTTCACCATCTCAAGGATGAACACAGAACAGACCACACCACTCAGCCAGCAATAAACTCAGCTACTTACGGAGGAGAGATGACCAGCTTGCCCGTCTTCTGCACACCACCTTTTCAATAGACTTTGTTGCCCAAAATACCTGCATAAAGACAGACACAGAAAGCAAGACCTTAATTGCTTGCACTTGCACCTTACATAAGAATAACACAATGAAAAACTGATGTAGCGCTGGATAAGCACGCCACACAGCCATGATTGCCCTTAAACTACAGGCAGCCCATCTTGGTCCCAAAACTCTGCCAATCTTCACAATTTCTATGCCCAATTGTTCGGAGATTTGGAAGAGGTCATTCTGGCTCTTGCAGGATTTGTGGAAGGTGGTGTGTACTTTATCCAGGAAGATCTTGAAATGATTGATCTGCTTCACTTCTCTTATTGCATCATCCAGCACAAGTTGCAGGCGGTGGTTCAGGCAGTGCCAGATGATGATGTTTGGGAACTCTTGAGCTATTCTGGCGCTGACTCCAGATTTTCTTCCAAGCATAACGTTGGCACCATCGGAGCAGAAAGCGATTAAATTCTTGCGTAGATATCCGGTGGTAAATCCAACTCTATGCAAGCTTTCCATTGCTGCAGAAAATATGGTCTCTGCATCTTGTCTCTGTAATTCCAGAAGCTCAACGAAGATGGTTGCTTGCCACTCTGGATCCTCAACTCTAACAAAAACTATCAGCACTGGTCTCATTGAAAGTGTTGAGGCTTCATCAATAATTAGACACACCTTTTGATTATTTGCAATAATCCTTGAAAACACTGTGGTCTTGATTTGGTTTGCAATGAATTCAACGGTTTTCACTGCAGATCTCCTTGAATGCAAGCCAACTCCCACATCCACTCCAACCGTATTTAGCAAATTTACTTGTGCTTCGATGTCTGAGAAGGGATTACATCTTTGCGCCAGATCGTAAACGGTAGTAAATATTGTGCAAATAGTGGATAAATGTTTCTCAGTTGACTAATCCATGGATTTGGTAAAAGCTTCCTGCTCCCGTTGCTTCCTGCTCTCCACGCAAATAAGGTGTGCTTTTGATTAAAAATGTTCCCTTAATTTTTTTCGGAGTGATGCTTGTTGTACATCCTTGCTTTTCCCTGCTGGTGCCACCTGGAAATGTTTCCACTCTTTGGAAACATGAATACCTTTCTCCAACGAGAACATGGGTTTTGCACAGTACTCACAACCCAGCTTCTTGTCAGATACTGCCATTCCATCATACTTGTCCTTGAAGTTACTGTATTGCTGCAAATTCCAGCAATCAGGAAGTTGTGGAACTACAGTGGAGTCGATGGACTTGCTGCTTTCGCCGACCTCAACTGGTGGTAGTGGTCGTGCTGGTGGTGCTGGCGGAGGTGCTGGTGCTGGCGGCGGTGCTGGCACTGCTGGTGGTGCTGGCGGTGGTGCTGGCGCTGGCGGCGGTGCTGGCGCTGGCGGCGGTGCTGGCGCTGCTGGTGGTGCTGGCGCTGCTAGTGGTGCCTGTTTTGGATCAGCTGATTCCTCAACTCTTGATTTTTTGGAGAAGAAAGCAGTCATACTCTGTTGCCTCTTCATTATGATAAGTAATACTAACTGCCTGCCAAAGAAATAAAACAATATTGGACTGAGGGTTGTAAGCTGAGGACTACAGGTAACAGAAGGGACCTCTGATTTCAACCAACAATGTATAGTATTTTCAGGAAGGATGAGAAACAGGAAAGATATAGTCTTCAGTTCAAGAATGAATGTCATAGGTAGATTTAGTTATCAGTTCCAAAAAACAGGAATATATGCAAGTAGCTATTCAGAAGTTAGTGGTTAGAAGCAATGGTAAAGCAAGATATGGAATTAAAACCAGAAATATTTTGTTGGCTATTTGAAAGGGAGTACAATATATATTTAATTTTACACATGTTAGCAGCTGCTGGAATTGTGTTTGCACAACAGTGGAAAAACAGAGTTATGAAAATGAATAAATATTACAATGTGCAGGAATAAATAAATTGACAATTAAAATCAAGAAGGCTTTGAATACTTTCTCAAATGGGATTTGTTTTAGCAATTGCTAACTAACGGAAACAGAAAAAAGTATGAAAGAAAACACCAATTATGTAAGGTAGGGTCTCTAAAATGTATAAACAAATATTAAAAAAACCAAAAAATAATACCCCCCCCAAAAAAGACTGCAAATAATAATAATAATAATAATAATAATAATAATAATAATAATAATAATAATAATAATAATAATAATAATAAATATTTATTTCTTAGCCGCACCCTCTCCCGAAGGACTCGGGGCGGCGTACAATAAAACATAGGAAATAAATATATAGACAAACATACATATAACAAAAACGTATACCAAGACATATACAAGGAGGAGGTGAGCTGATGAATAAAAACAATTAAAAACACAATGTTTAAAAACACCTAAATAATTGAATACAATTAAAATACCCCAAATAAAAAACCCGTCAGGAGCGATATAGTTGGATCAAAGTTGAGCCAGGCCAGCCACTTGAAATAGGTGGGTCTTGAGCTTTACACGAAAGGAGCGGAGGTCAGAGGTATTCCTAATATCCGGGGGAAGGTCATTCCACAGGGCTGGGCCCGCCACAGACAAGGCTCTACTCCTAGGCGCCGCCCCCCGGCACTGCCTGGTGGATGGCACCTGGAGGAGACCCTCTCTGTGCGAGCGGATTGGTCGCAGGGATGTATGGGGCAGAATACGATCCCGCAAGTAACTAGGTCCTGAGCCATGGAGCGCTTTGAAGATCGTTATCAAAACCTTGAAACGCACCCGATAGACCACAGGAAGCCAGTGCAGCTCGCGCAGGAACGGTGTCACATGGGAGTACCTAGTACTCCCCATAATTACCCGCGCGGCTGCGTTCTGGACCAACTGTAGCCTCTGGGTGCATTTCAAGGGAAGCCCCATGTAGAGAGCGTTACAGTAGTCCAAGCGAGACATCACCAGCGCATGAGTGACCGTGCGTAAGGCGTCCCGGTCCAGTAGGGGGCGCAATTGGCGCACCAGGCGAACCTGGTGGAACGCCCCCCTTGCCACGGCTGTCACATGGTCATCCATGGACAGCCGGGCATCCAGGAGGACGCCCAAATTGCGCGCCCGCTCCACGGGGGCGAGTTGGATGCCCCCGATGGCCAATGATGGAATTAATTGGCTGAACCGGGGAGCTGGTACCCACAGCCACTCCGTCTTGGAGGGGTTGAGTTTGAGTCGGTTGTCATCCATCCAGACCCGTACGTCTTCCACACACCGGGACATCACTTCGACCAGTTATTTTTTCCCTAACCCTAAGGACAGGGAAGACAAAGCCACTGGAATAAAAATTATCAAGACATTGTGGGAAATTATAAAGGACAGTGCCAGGAAGCTCACAGAGCCATCAACCACCTCAGAATTACCTAACAACGAGGGTGAAACACACTAAATCTGCCTTGCACCAACCTGGCCTGCCCATAGAAAAGCACCCACTTTGAGGCACATAAACCTGGTCTGAACACTTTTAAGCAACATAGTGCATCACAAAGAAAACATTTGGAAAAACTCCAAATAAATAAATAAATAAAAAACATTTATTGCAGTAATTTCAATTTATAAACCATAAAAAATAAAAATTCCCAAAAAATAATTAGAAAAAAAAATTCTATAAATAAAAAAATCTTTTGTTAAGTATTGCACCAGCAATAATTTATACTGCAAGGTATTGTATCAGCCATGGTAAACTGTTACCATTATTCCACCAGCAATAACTTATACTGTAACTATTTTAAGTTATACTGTTACTGTTATTTCACCAGCAATGTTTTAGATTTTAACCATTTCAAACTATTCCACACACAATTAAAAAGGAAACCATTTTAAAATATTCCATACACAAAAAATTACAATAAAACTATTTTAAAAAATTCTATGCACAATACATTTAAAAGTATTGAGTATATAACATTTTAAAATTGTTTATTTTAATTTATTGGGGATAGAATCTTTTTTTAAATAGTCTAAGACAATTTAAAAAAAGGACCTGTCACATACAACTAAGAAACCATTTTAAAATATTCCATACACAAAAAATTACAATAAAACTATTTTAAAAAATTCTATGCACAATACATTTAAAAGTATTGAGTATATAATATTTTAAAATTGTTTATTTTAATTTATTGGGAATAGAATCTTTTTTTAAATAGTCTAAGACAATTTTAAAAAATGATCTGTCACATACAACTGTTAAATGGAAAAAGGTTTCCTCTGCGGGTTCGGATTTCCCGGCTGGGAGAATGAATTTAGGATCGAAGCACGCTGCGTTTGAAAGCAAGTTGACTTTATTATTTCAGGAAAGCAAGACTGACAGTGATGTGGATCAGCGTTCCTGGGTGAGCTGACCCCGACATACAGAAAGTGTACATTTTTTATCCCATTTTCCTCTTTGGAGTCCTTTTGTTTTCTTTGTACTATTGTTTTATCCCTTTTTGTGTGTGCCTTTGCTAATGGTTCTAATACTGTCCTGAGTTTTGTTATTCCTCTGCCCTAAAGTGCTTCCCATGGGACAGGGATGAGCCCTAGTGTCTTCTACTGTATTTCCTATTTTTCCATCTTCACCCTGAGCTAATCAGTCTTTGACCTTTTCCTTCTCTTAAAGGTAGCTTCTTCCTGCACTTCCTAGGTCTTTTGTATTATTTGTACTCTGCAGCTATTTCTAATTGTCCTGATATCCTGGTAATTATTCTCAGGATGTTTCTTTTAGAATGTATGCTGGCTTTGTTATTCTAGTGACTTCTAGTTTGGCTATGGGCTGTACTGGTCTTCCTAATACAACACTGTCTTGGTGAAGTTCCCTTCCCACAATCCTACCTTTTCTTTTTCTCTCTCTTTTTTGAGTTGACAGCAACTATGTGTGTTCTTCCACCTTTTCTGTTTCTAGCGTAGTGTCTGAGTATACTTGGTACACATGGTCAATCTGAATCATCATGAGGGCTTCCTGGTGCCTGATGGTATCTGGTAGGGGAGGAGAGGGTCGGCAAGTCCTTAAACAGGCCAGACAGGGAGGAATGCAATGACAAAGGCAACACATGAGGGCCCCTATGACACAAACAGCAACAATTCCTGTCAGTAGAATTTTGAGCCAATGGAAGTCTGGCAGCCAGGAAAAGAGCCAGGAAAAATCTAGGGATGATTGGTTATGGCCAATATTTTGGGCCAGCTCCTTCAGTTGATGGATGTCCTTTTCTACAACCTCCGAGCTTTGGTCTAAATTGAAACAGCACAACCCTCTGAATTCCTCACAGCCATGGTTATGTTTTAATAGTAAGAAATCTATTGCTGCACGATTCTCCAGGGTGGCTTCTCTAACTTGCCTTAGCTCTCGGTTTAAGGCATCCAGAGCATGGGAAGTCGAATTTAAACTTTTCGCTAGGGTACATGCCAGGCTATTCAAATTTCTGGAATTCCGCACTGCTAGTCCTGGCACTCCCACTAGTGATACAGCCAATGAAACGTATTCAGCTTTTGTTAGCAGGGACACTTTGGAGTCGCAGTCTGAGTCTAAGGAGTGAAAGGCCCTTCTGTGTCGCCTCTGTAGGGCGGGCATTAACATGGTTAATTTGCCCAGGGTGCATGGTTCCCCTGTGGAATTAGCAGGTAAGTATGAGTAGGCCTGCAGACCACACAGCATGAACCAGCCATGAGGTAGCCTCATATAGCTATAGGAGTAGGAAATGTACTCAGTGTGATTGCATATAAGGTCTGTGTTGTTTAGGTTGATGCACTTTTCACCCTCCTGTGCTTTGCATCCTTCGATTCTAAAACACCATGATGAAGTGGTGACAGCAGCTATGTGAAGGGTGTACATATCTAGAGCTTTAGTTCTAGAGATGTTTCCCCAGTCATAAATGGTTGAATATGATGGTGTGATGGGGAAGTGTCTAAGCCTGGTGTGGTTGTGGATGGCTTGAGGTCCTACTGCTACTCCCATTAAACATGTCTTGAGGATGTCTTTCACTGATCTCCCACCTTCTAAACAGAAATCAGTAGTGTTGAGTACCTCTTTTGCTAGGTATTCCCAGATGTTACCCTTCTCTGGGATGAGATTTGGTTCCAGGAATGCTGTTACTTGGGTTATAGTTAACAATATACAACAAAGGTTACATAAAAGTTTTACAATGGGTTTCTTTCCTCCCATAATGTAGTTAAGTCCCCTCCTTCCCTCCCCCACTCCTTTTTTTTAATAAGCAAAGGAAAGGTTTTATTATATGGACTGAGAACAAACTGAAAACTTAAAATGCTCAGAAAATTAATATTCATAGCACCCAATTAAGAAGAAACAAATATTACTAGCTAAAGTGTGTAACTTCTCTGTTTTAACAGTGTATCATAATATATAGGAAAGCTGCAAAATATTTACTCTTTTGTGAGAGTAAGCCCCACTAGATATAATGTTGGAAGAAATGTCCTTCTGGGTTCGGCTCCAAGTGGGGAAAAAGACACTGGAGACATGGAGGCTGCTTGGAAAGATGGTTTTAATGGTGGACAGGACCGCATGGCTTGAGTCCTGAACAGAAAAGGTGATCACATGCTTCAATGTTGGTGGAGAAGAAGAGAAGGGAAGAGAAGAGCAGAGAGGAAAGGCTTGCAGGGATTTTTATAATCTGTTCGGCCCCACCTATCTGTTTCCTGTTCCTGTGTAAGAAATGTATCCTGATTGGCTGTCAGACTCACATGGGCCCATGCAAGGGCAACCCTCTAGGCTGAGTTTTGAATCCAGGTTTGATTGAGTTCAGATGCCATGTGGTCAGTTGAATAAAGGCTTATATTATCCTGCCTTAATCCCATCACTCTGGAGCTGAAGGGGAGAACTCTTTATTATGTAAAATATGGCCTTCTTTTTTTATTGTTTTAATTAGACAAATAACACACACACAAAACACTCTTCAATACAACTTCCATCTAGCATGTCAATTGGTTACATTTGAGTTCCGTGCATTACTACAATCATTCTTTATACTTCATTCACATTAAATTGTGCATTTTAAATCAAAAACGATACCCACATTCTCCTTTAGCTTGGCCTTCTTAATGGCCCATTGACAAAGTGGGGATGGGCCGGAAGCTGCAGGAATTTACTTTGTGTTTAAAATGTGTTTCTCCCTTTTTCACATCCAGGAAAATATAATATTCTGCCTTTTCAATATTTCCTAGGATATATCATTTTTCTGGGAGAGGGCTGGGTGATAACTTCCTACAATAATGAGATTTGTTTTTAAGTAAATATACAATAGATTTCGTAGGGCATTTATTTGTTTCCATCACCAAAGGTACTGTAACTGGAAAATAACACTGGGACAATTTAAATTTATTTTTCTTACTAATTCAGTGAATGAAAGATCAATAATATATCATTCTAAACATACTTTGCTTATTACGCATTATTTCTCTTCTAGAATTCTTCTATGTTGCTGAACAATACTATAGCTGAAATAGAATAAAATTTGGAAATTGATATATAAACATTATATAATACTATTTAATGTCATATTTAACTATTTAACTTCATGATCTAAACCATACCGTTGTCTGTTTACAAAAGTTTTTTAGCTATGTTATTTGAAAGCTTCCTGTTAAGATATTCTGTCCATTTATACTTTTCCAGCTCAAAAGAGCTGATCTGTTTTCATAATTTCTCTTTTTCCCAGGTTAGCCAAATATATATTTCATTAAAATAAAGAGAAAAGGAAAGAATATGTGCAGAAGATATGATACTTCCAAACAACAAGCATAACAAAATAAACAAGATGGTTTTGAAATAAAAAGAATGGTTATCTAAAAATACCACATTGCTTTTCATATTACTTTTGCACTTGCATTTTTCGGCCAAAATATCATAGATAAGATGTGACAAAATTGGGGATGATAACATCAACAACAAAATTGAAAATCTAGAGTGCAATTATTTCATATTGGCTCTGTACAGATCTTGGAGGTCTTCTAGTCCAACACTCTGCTGAAGCAGGAGATCCTCTACCATTCTGGATAAATGGCTGCCCGCCATCGGCCACATTGCCTACGTGAGGCCGCGGCTCGCGCAAGCTAGGAATCCCCGCCCGCCCGCCCGCCCGCCTTTGGCTGCGTGGCCTACGCGCGGCCGTGGCTTTTGCGAAGGAAGACCTGAAGAAGGCTTTCCCGTGCAAAACTAGGCCGCTGCCGCTGCCACTGCTGCTGCTGCCGCGAGCCCACTCGCCTTCGGCCGCGTGGCCTACGCGAGCCCGTGACTCGCACAAGTTAGGCCTCCGCCGCCCACCCGCCTGCCTTCGGCCGTGTGGCCTACGCGAGCCCACGGCTCGCGCAAGCTAGGCCTCCGCCGCCCGCCCGCCCGCCTCCCGAGTCCTGCCGCCTGCCCGCCTCCCGCCGCCTCATGCGCCTATGCGAGGCCGCGGCTTCTATCGGCAAGGCCTAATAAAGGCCTTCCCTCGCAAAACTCGCCCGCCGCCGCCCGCCCGCCCGCCTCCCGCCGCCCCGCCTTAGTTGCTTACCTGAGGGAAGCAGCTCCTGGAAGGTGAAGGGAAGAAGAAACGAAACTCCAGACCCGGTCAGCTATCGCAAGCAAAGACTCTTTTGAAAAGAGAAGTCTCCAAAAGAGAAAGACTCTTTTCAAAAGAGGAATGTTGGCCGTTGGCGCCACGTTTTTAAACGGGTCGCCTCCAGCTGATTGGCTGGACTCCAGCCAATCAGTGATCGGTGGGCTGGGCTAGCCTAGTGCGGACGGGTGGGGGAGCGAGCGAACTGCGATGGGCGGGGGAGCGAGCGAGCTGCAATGGGCGGGGGAGCGAGCGAGCTGCGATGGGCGGGGGAGCGAGCGAGCTGCGATGGGCGGGGGAGCGAGCGAGCTGCGATGGGCGGGGGAGCGAGCGAGCTGCGATGGGCGGGGGAGCGAGCTAGCTGCAACGGCGAGCGACAGGGCCGGTGCCGGTTACTTCCGTGTTCGGTCTGGAACCGGATCGCACGATCTGGTGCGAACCAGTAGGAACCCACCACTGGCTGAAGCAATCTTTAGCCAAAACGTTAATTCTTAGAGAATAGCACATTTTAAGGGGAAAAAAACAGTTTATTAAAAATACAGAGATACATACTTGATGTCAAGCCGGCCTCCCTCAGCAACCAAGAAAGAAACCACTTAACTCCATTTTGCAGAATTAAGAGTACTTTTACTGGTTATGAAAAGATAGCAGCTAAGGAAAGCAAGGTCTGAGGCAAAAGCGCACGAAATCATACATATTAATATTTGTCCAACCCCTCCCCCCGGTAACACCCATCCCATTGTCCAATCTGCAAATCCCCCAGGTGTCATGTGGGTTTCATCTCCAAGGAGCAATCTCTCCTGTACCAAATCTTCCCCTCCCAAATACCCCCCCCCCGTTTCAATGGCAGCCGGAAAAAAAAAAAAATCAGAGGCTGACATCCAGCCCTCCTTCAGGAAAAGAAGTCATCCCTGTAAGAAAATAAAACAATAGAAAAGATAACATAAAATATACACATTTCATATACAAATGACTGACACTTGACATGAATTATCTTTTTAAATAGTATACTCCTTAACCATGATGTAATTATGTATGAGAATTCACCTATGCTGAAAAATACATATTTTTAAGCATCGTTGTGGTCCGCTGGGCGGCCTGAGGAGCTTGCAGCAGAGTCGGACAGTGGGGAGGTTGGGGAGGAACATGGGCCATTCCTGGAGTCTGGGGCAGGCTCGGACGAGGGCTCTGTGTCTGAGGCAGAGAGTGGGCCAGTGCCATCTGGGAGTTATGTGCTGCCTCCAGAGCCTCCAGAGTCGGACATCAGCGAGGCAGAGGAACAGGGGGAGCCTGTTCCCAGTGCACGAATGTGCAGAGCTGCCAGAAGGCAAGAACAGTTAAGACTAAAAGGACGACTCGGGAGTAAGGCTTGGAGATGATTGGCCCCTCCCATAAGACATAAAGGAGGAGCAAAGGCACGTGAGCCTTTCACAGGAAGCAACTTTGTTCGTTCTGGTTGGTTTAAAGTCTGAAGCTCTGTTCTGACTCTGTGCTCCATGTGGCCTTGCAAAGCTAATTGCCAATTAGGTCTTTGGCAGAGTTTCAAGGGGATAAAGGTGGGTGCTTATCAGCCCTATCCCGAAAGACTTTGGCAGACTTCTGTCAGACTCTTTACAAACTATTTGTGACTCATTATGGGCTGTGAATGAACATAATTCACAGCCATTGAAATAAAAAGAAGGTTTTTGGGCCTAAGTGTGTGCTTTTTACTGTCTCAGGAAGCCTAGGTCAGAACAAGCATGTTCAACTTTGCAAGAATATTTTCCTGATGTATATGCATGTTTGTACTCACTAATTAGTGACTTTGGAAGGATGCATTTATAAGAAATATCCTGAATGACTGTTAGTTCTTACCAGCATCATTAGCATCATCAAGTTTTGGAATGCCTTTAATTTTACTATGTTTCGCTGATGAACATTTTTTGTTCAGCTGTATCTGTGCCTTGAATTTCACCCAATTCAGTATACTTTCGACAATGCCACAGTTAGAGGCCTATAAAAATTGAATTCACAGTCACATTTAAAAATACCAAAAGCATTAAAATCTACTTTTTTCTTAGAATATACCACAGAAATATGTCAATCTATTCTTTACATATCTTAATATTTCCTTATTTTCATTCTCATAATTTGTTAAAAAGCCACACAGTATATTATATAAAGTGGTGGCTTCTACAACTTTTTACTACTGATTCTGTGGGCGTGGCTAGGTGGGGGCATGTGACTAAGTGGGCGTGGCCAACTTGACATCAATCACGCCCACGCCCACTCAGTCACATGCTCCCCCACCTAGCCATGCCCACCGAACTGGCAAAGAATTCTGTTTTGCCAGCTGGGAGG
This sequence comes from Natrix helvetica, assembly GCF_964273705.1. Classification (NCBI taxonomy): domain Eukaryota; kingdom Metazoa; phylum Chordata; class Lepidosauria; order Squamata; family Natricidae; genus Natrix; species Natrix helvetica. The sequence goes on from NC_138555.1 coordinate 44,067,952, forward strand.
CTAGCAAAAAAGCCTTACTTTCCCCGCCGCCGCAGCTGCTTCTACCTCAGTGGCGAATGGTCCACACACACACACACCCCAGACACACACCGCTTGCCCTGATGGCACCCTGGCAGGAGCAGCCGAGCGAGGGAAGGAGAGGGGCCGGAGAACGAAGCAGGCTGGCTGGTGCTTTCAGGCACATAATAAATGGTCAAAAACTGCCAGTGGCCTAAAAATACACAGCAACTACTCTCCGATTAAAGAAGAGCAGCTTGGTTCGCCTCTTCTCACTTGGCAACTGCAGGAGCCACAATAAACAAAAGGCTTCCCTTCCCCCTTCCAGCGAAAGCATAATTATGAAGACTAAGAAATGCATGCACATGCGCGCCCACACACAAAAAGACACCGTCAGTTTTGGCGACTAGAGGGGAAATGCCCATTATGCCAGGGCTGCGCCAGAGCCAAATGCTGGGGGCAAGCGAGCACCTCCACACATACACCCCCTCCCCCATCTAGCTGCTTTGTGCGGTGGTGGAGCGGCACAAGGCAAGCATGGCCAGGGAGAAATGAGGGGTAGGGGAGGAGAAAGACGAGCTTCTGCTAGTGAGACGGGAAAGCGAGCCAGGTCATCTCAGCGAGCGCCGCTCTTCCTCTCAGCCGCCTCTCGAGGTTGGTTGGGTTGGACCCACGACTACTCTCGCCCACCCTGCTTCTCCTCACAGCTGACGCCATGTTTTGCGGGAATGAAAGCGGGGATGCAGAGAGACCCGGGAGAGGAACAAGCAGGTCCCGAGCGGGCAGACGGGCGCCCTACATACCTGTGTTTTCCCCTCCTCCCCTCAACGCAGCCATGCCCTCTGCTTGCCTATCCACACTTTGGCCTGCCCGCTCCCCCTGCAGCAGTGAGAAAGCGGCATGGGAGGTTTGGCTTGATAGCCCATTGTCTGGTGTTTTTTTCCCCACTTGGAGCCGAACCCAGAAGGACATTTCTTTCATCACTGGGAAGGGGGAGAAAGGAGGTAGAAGCCCCGAGCAGGAAAACGTCTCCTTTGGCTGCTTTCAGGGCAGTTGCAGGTTCAACCCAGCCAACCTTGAGAGGCAACTGAGAGGAAGAGTGGCGCTCGCTGAGGCGACCTGTTTCGTTTTCCCGTCTCCCTAGCAGAAGCTTGGCCTTCTCCTCCCCCTCCCCCTCCCCCTCCCCCTCATTTAAAATGTCAGAACATTATTCTTTATTACTTTCCAGCTTCTGAAATGTAAACCCCAACATGGATTTTACTTTCCTTAAAGAAATTGACCATTTTACTTTCTTCAAATGATTATGGTTATGAATACTTACTGCTTTGAAAAACTTTTCTGATAATTGACATTTGGACCGAAAACTTTTAGGCTGGAGTGTCATGTTCTCTTTTGTTTGAGAATAAAAAGAAGGGTTTTCAATGAGACAATTAATAAAAACCCATATGTGGTTCTGTGGAAAGTTATCACCCAGCCCTCTCCCAGAAAAATGAAATATCCTAGGAAATATTGAAAAGGCAGAATATTTCTCTGGATGTGAAAAGAAACATGTTTCAAAAAGACAAGGTAACTCTCCCTGCAGCCTACTGCCCCCACTTTTGTCCATGATCCATTAAAACCTGAGCCAGTCCCTTTACATAATAAAAGAATTTTCCCCTTCAGCTCTACGGGGATGGGAATGAAGGCATGATAATATAAGCCTTTACTCAACTGACCACATGGCATCTGAGAACTCTGAGAATTCAACCAAACCTGGACTCAGCCTATAGAGTTGCCCCTGCATGGGCCCATGTGAGTCTGACAACCAATCAGAATACATTTCTTACACAGGAACAGGAAACAGAGAGCTGGGACTGAACAGGTTATAAAAAGCCTAGCGAGCCCCTTCCCTGCCCTTCTCTTCTTCTCTCCAACATTGAAGCATGTGATCACCTTTTCTGTTCAGGACTCAAGCCATGTGGTCCTGTCCACCATTAAAACCATCTTTCCAAGCAGCCTCCATGTCTCCAGTGTCTTTTTCCCCACTTGGAGCCGAACCCAGAAGGAAATTTCTTGCAACAATTGGCACCCCACAGATGGGACTCCAAGCTAGCCTAACCAATGGATATGGCCCAGGTAAGCCTCCCATGCCAGCACAGACCCCATTGAGTCTGTGGGTGGATTTTATCTTGGCCTTAGCCATTTGGATCTAGGTTTTAAAGGGGTTTTGAGTTTGAGCTCAAAGGCTGCCTGGAAAGAAGGTGAGTACCTCTAAATTTTAAAGCATGGCAAAGCGTGGAAATGTGTGTATGCCTGCATGTGTGTGAGTGATGAAATCTTTCTCCCAATCACAGCTGGATCCTGGTTCCTCTGTGTGTTTTACCAAGGGAGCCTGGAAAGTATTAGGATCAGGCCAGAGCACAGGACCTTCTGTTAGGGAAAGGAGAGTGTGTGTGAAAATGGATGGAAAAGTGAATGAAAATTTTGTTGCTGTTGTTGTTGTTGCTTTTGTCCTGTGAAAGCAAAAAAGCAAAGGCTCATTGTGCGTAAAGAAAGAAGGAGGTGCTGGTACTAACTGCAGAGGGGCAGAGGTCCTCCCCGGGTCACCTTTTTGGATCCGGAAAACCTTAGCAGAATTCCCTACAAGGAAAGGGGCTGAATACTTCGTTGAGGGAATCGAAGTCCTTCCCAGAATTTTTTTTCTTCCGAAAACCTACGGCGGGACACCCGGCTAGGCCAAAGTGAGCCTACATGTAAAGGGTCATGGGAAGCGTTAGCTCGTGGGTGACAGGAATTTCTCTTGGAGATTTCCTTGAAGCCTGGGACGCCAGGCACATGCTATCTTGGTTGGCATGGAGAGCAAGGAACTGTGGCAAATGGGCTTTGCTGAAAGATGATACAGGAAAACTAATTTGGATAAAGGTACTTAAAAGAAAAGGGAAAATGTTGGGGTTACTTTTTTTCTCTTGTCTGTTTGTCTCTTTCTCCGTCTTCTATGCAACCACGTATTTTTGTTTGTTAAGATTTGTGCCTTCCCTAATTTAACAGATTTGTGCTGGGAATGACTAGGATGCGTAAACCTGAGAGTTCTTTCCCCCTGCCCCCCTTATTTTCTCCTTGTCCTTGTGTAAATGTGTGTCTAAGTCTTTGTGCACCCTCAAGGTAATTGCAACTAACATGTCTCCAATCCAACAGACAAGAATTTTAAAGTGTTCAAAGAAAGAAAGGAGTAAACTGGCAGAAATTGCCTTCGCTCAGTTTGTTGGGCCCAGAAAACTAAGTGAAGGTGGGGGGTGTCACGATGTTAAAAAGTTTGCTAGATATGAACTGACTGGAAACTGACACTCAAGAGTTAAACTAAGAAAGCTTTATTGCGCAGGTTATAAAACAAAGTTATCTGAAAGTGATTTATTGCGCATGCTTCACACATTCCAGAACTATTCCTTTGTTCTTTGTCCGACTGCCAAGCATGCTGGCAGGCGGAACATTTATTATCAAAATGTAACCATTAGTTAGTTCTGTTTTATTTACTTTTATTTACTTTTATTAAAGTTTGTTTATTAATTAGAATATACCTCTCAAAGACTTTTATTTTTTTCCTTCTTAACACCTCAATGATATGCTGAAGGGAATCAGCCCGGTCCATAGACCTTATTTTCTCCAGGGTGTTTTTTCCCCTGACAGGGGGAGTCTTTACTTTGTGTTTGGCCAGCAGAAACAGAGTAAAGAGAAGGTTTTTTTTCCTTCCTTCCTTCCCTATACCTTAAAGTAACAACCCAGGAAATGTTTTAAGTTCATTTGCAAGAAAAGTTTCATCCTTTCATTAATTGTGTGTTTAAATGATTTTACCTGTTCATTTCTTTCCTGAAGCATGTGAATCCAGACCCCATTTCTCATCTGTGATATCCCCATAATGTTTATCTGTTTAGTAACTGATGGTTTTATTTTTCAAACTCTGCCTGCAAGCTATCTACCCCCCCCCCCCACGCTCCTTTACCTCTAATCCTCCAACAATGCCTTTTCTGTGGGGGAGCGAACCTTGTTTTCATGTCTTTCAGCCCTAGAATATTGTACTGTTCAGGTGAGTATAGATTTTTTTCCCCTTTGGGGGGAGGAGAGTGTTGCCTTGTGTGTGCATGTATGAAATGAAGGAAATTCCTACTAAAGGTTTGCCTTCAACCTGAGTCAAAAACCCTCTGCACATTTATCTGGGCAACCTACTCTATTGGTCCTAAAGTAGAAACCTGGCCTCCAGAAGGCAGTTTTGATTTAGATTTTGTCAACAAAATTGCTAATTTCTGGCCACCATCCGATGAATCAAGAACCCCACCCAGATGCAAACAATGTGTTAATGAAAGTCTCCATACAGCTGGATCTTTAAAAATATGCCAGCGTTGCTGGGAGGTCCAACCTAGAACCCTGGCTGAATGCAAACAATGTGTGGACAAAACATCTCTATACATTGTCTCTATACATCTTGATCTTTAAAAATATGCCCACGCTTGCTGGGAGATCAAGATAGAAGAGTTTGGATCTTTAAAAATTAGCCAGCGCCGCTGGCAGATCCAAATTAGAAACGAACACCCCAGGGTAGAGACAGGTATTAACAATCTAGTGCTTAAGGAGATAGAACAACGGGGGTAACTTCAACTGGGGGCATTTCATACACACACTCATGGTAAAATGAGCAGACACTCATTCTCCCCGCCTTTCCTGCTTCCCTCCAAAGAATAGCCCAGAAGGAAGAGGGGGGGGGGGATTCACACAGGCAGTCACAGGTCTCTGGATCCCTTCACTTATCACTCCCTGGGGCATCGGGGACACATACTCACATTTATACTGCAATCAGACCTTCATGCTTGCTCATGCCAACCAATCATAATAAGTATTTCAGGAGGCTTTTTTCACAAGCCACCAAGCTTCATTTTCTTTTATTAGAGGATCTCACCCTCCCTTCAGGTTTGGAAATGATAACACACATGCATACACACACATACCATTAAACAACCTTGCAACTTACTGTTTCTTTATATGAAAGGGAATCAAAGTACATTCATACCAACTTTTACCATCAACATACTCACATTTGCACTGCATTCAGACTGCTTATGTAAAATAATTTCACATACAAAAATCCCATTACATTCTTTCTTCACGGAAAGCAATTATTACAATTATTTCAGGGAGCTGTACATAAGCCAATGAGCTCCATTTTCTATTATTAAAGGATCTCAACACACAAACACACATACATGCACAAATGCCATGGAACAACACTTTCAGGCCTGGGGGAGGTCCTGTCCCTTTAAATCTTCAATTTTCTTTCCTTGGGGAACATGTGGCTCTTTCTCCAAGCATGGGAAAACTCAGAGAGCAGCTTAAATCCTAACTACCCTCCCCTTCCCCACAGCTTCAAGACCAAACTTACTTATTTTGCCAGCTAGTCAAACATATCACAATCAATTCAATGCCATTCAATTTTACATGTTATTAGTATAGATGCACACCTAAGAATTTTTTAACATACTTAATGAGAATTTGCTTCCATCTGAATGGAATCTGATATTTTGGAGTGTTGACTCAAAGTACCTTTTTTTAAAAATTGCATTTTTAAAAAAAAGCTGTTCTTCTTCCCTCCCTCTTTTACGCCTGAGTGCATTTTTAAATGCGTATGAGTCAAGGTGCTCTACCCTATGATATTTTGTTTGTTTGTTTGTTTGCAACACAAGTTGTTGTCCCTCTTGGAAATTTACTCATCATTGCAAAAGTGTTTCAATCATAGAGGCAGTGGGAATGTCATGTTCCATGAAATTTACATTGTCTGCCTTCTGAAATAATGTTTGGATTTTCACACTTGGACAGAATGGGGAAAATTCCACAACATGAGACTAAAGATATGTCTGTAAAGAACTGTATACTTCTTCTTCACCTCAGAAACAAAGGACTGCTAGCTCAAACCATAATTCTTGAATTTGCTGCTGGTGATTGCCTCCTGATAAAACCTGACATGAGGAAAAAACTTAGCCAAGCCTGGGACAGACTACCAAGACTGACTGACCACTCTTACCAGCAAGCCAAACCTAATGCCATCCAGCAGACATGAAAAAGGACCCTGAGATGAAGTAAAGACCAAAAGACTCTTCAATTTCCAGAAGACATCTGTAAAGACTACGGGGGAGGGTGAAAATTGATTGCAAAGTTTTCTTTCTTTGCCTCCTTCACAAAAATTCATTGTAATGTTTTCTTTCCTGTCTCGTTTATATTGTAATCAGTTTAATGTATTCATGTAAGAATTGTATTTGAGAATGGCTGGCACAGCAAGATATGAACACCTTAGATTTCTGTCTAGTGGGAGGGAAATTTTGTCCAAAATGTCTGTATTTTATGTATTATAGAAGTAGCTACACACACACACACATACACACACACACACACACACACACACAGAGAGAGAGAGAGAGAGAGAGAGAGAGAGAGAGAGAGAGATCCCATTCAGAATTAGATTGAAACTATCTCCTCCACACAAAGCTTCTAGGTTGATTTTTTTCCCTGACAAAAAAAAAAACCTAAGCAGTGATATCTCCCTTTTAATCCCATGGGTGAGGGTCAATTCCCCTCAGGCAATTCCCCCACTTGAAGAGCTAGCAGAGAGGATCTCCAAAAAAACCCAAGCCCACACTGTGACAAAGAAAAAAACACATTGCCCAGTAAAGCAGGATATGTTGCACCGGCAGTCTCAGGAGTAGGAATCCCAAAGCTCATTGTGTGTAATTTTAAAAATATTAAATAGTCTGGATTGCACACTAGCTAATCTCAATTTGGCCTCACTAAAATAAGGGCTAGGGCAGGTTCAAGAACCATCCCTTGGAAATGGTTCTTTAAAAGGCAGAACGATGGCTGTGAAGGATTTTTGGGACTTGTAGTTGCTTGTAACCTGTCTGGAAGCTCACAGAAAGTGACATCAAACATCTGAAAATAATTGGCATAGAAAATTGGATACTGTAAATTTATTTCCAAATCTTTTACCCTGGCAGCTAGACCTTCATGGTTGAAAGCTCTCTGGGAGCCACTGAAGGGATCCTTCTGCGGTCTCTCTCAATGCCTTTCCATCAGAAAAATTAAGTTTCCCTGATATGACCAATTTTGATCTTTTGTCAAGAACATGTGTGTTCCACTCACATGTTTTGAAAAAAAAAAGGAGGGATTGTGGAAAGTTATCAGCCAGCCCTCTCCCAGAAAAATGAAATATCCAAGGAAATATTTAAAAGGCAGAATATTTCTCTGGATGTGAAAAGAAACATGTTTCAAAAAGACAAGGTAACTGTTAGGGATGTAACCTTAGGCTTGGCTTGCCAATGTATATAGGCTATGATTACTTTACTGTTACTTTAAATGCTTAACAGATGTAATTGGCTTGCTACCTCAAGCAGCTATAAGAGGGAGCCAGAATGGTTGTTAGTTCTCTCTGTGTTTTTGTTAGAAGCTGGTTGGTGTTTACTGAGGTAATGTGGTTTGCAACTGTTATCTACTTTGTGTGTTAAACTGAGACTATTTGATAACTGCATTACTGAACCGTGTATGACTTGGACTGTTAACCGGACTCTGAATACGTCTATATTTCTACATAGTAAACTACTATATTTTTATACTATTCAGTGTCTCTGTATGCTGGTTTGTGCGTGTTATTCCATATCACTCTCATTACGCTTCTCTGCATACTCGCTCTTCTAACGGGGAGCTTAATTAATTAACACTGGTTATGGGCCCAGTGTACCCTGTGTACCCATAGTGTACCAGACGTAGCTAAAAAGAGAGTTGGTGTTGATATGCAATACCGTATACAGATAGCTGTTTAGTTTATAAGTGTTTACTATTATGGAGAAGATGGCACACGCACCATCAGCAAATTTATCACTGATAACCTGGTTGGATGGAACAAACTATGTTTCCTGGTCTATGAAGTGCAGCTTACTCCTGCGTACTGAAGGATTGTGGGATGCTGTACAGAATCCACTGGACGTGACTTCTTGGAATCCAGATGACGAGGATGATGCCAAGAAGATAGCAGAGTTTCAAAGATGCAACGAACGAGCATTGTGTATAATTGGTCTAACGTTGACTGACCAACAGTTAGTTCATATTCGTGGGGAGAATTCTGCAGCAAGATGTTGGGAGAATTTGAAGAAGATATATGTACGTGACACTGTAGTTGCACATATACATCTTACCCGAAAACTGTTTAGGACACGTCTTCTGAAGGGTGGAGACATGTTAGCTCATTTAAACTTTATGAAGGGAGTTTTCCAAGAGCTACATGAAAAAGAACTTATTTTCTCAGAGTTACATCAAATTTACATCATTCTATCATCACTGGATGAAAGTTATGATGATTTTGTATCGTCCCTCAAGGTCCTAACCCGAAATGAACTAACATTGACTGACATAACTGCACGCCTGTTGGAATAGTCCAGAAGAAGGATGGAAAGAGAGCAACTGAGAGAGAAACCACCACAAAATGAAGAGTCACCTTCGACTGCCTATACTGTTAGAAAATGTTTTTCTTGTGGGGCAAAGGGGCATATAGCTAGATTCTGTAAAAATGCAAAACAACAGAATACTAGAAAGGCTAAGAAACATGCTAATGTCAATTTAGGTATGTCTACTTTGACTATCTCTAGAAATGCACCAATAAACCATGATTCGTGGGTTGTTGATAGTGGAGCATCACAGTGCATTACTAGAAATAAGAATTGTTTTATAAAAATGTCTGCCAGCAAGCAACATGTATCTTTGGCAAATGGATGGAGGGTGAAAGCATCTGGTGAAGGTATGGCAAGGTGTTCATTTGTAAATGAGCAGTTATCCATGTTGTATATACCTAAACTGAAATTTAATTTATTATCAGTAAGAGCTCTAGTTAAGATTGGCTATGTAGTAACCTTTAGGGGAGATAAATGTCTCATAGAGAAAGCAGGTAAAATGGTTACTGCTAATTTAAAGAATGGTTTGTATGTAATGTCTGATGAAAGTGTAGTTCTGTGTATACAAATGCTAAACAGCATGATGAATGCATACATTTGTTACACAGGTGCCTGGGGCATATTAACTTTAAAACATTACAACAAACGGCTAAAATAGTGGAAGGCATTAAGTTGAAGCCATGTACTAAGTATTTGAACTGTAACGTTTGCAGTAAGGAAAAGAGTAAGGCTAATCCTGCAAACAGGCTAAACGGCTTTAAGACTGAAAAACCTCTAGTAGTATTTGCAGATCTAATTGGACCTATAAAACCCAGTTTGGGAGGTGCCTGTTATGTTTTGAGTATCATTGATCATTACTCAAGATATGGTTTCTGCTACTTAATGAAAGACAAGACAGAAACATTTCAACAATTTTTTTCCTTATTTTTTTTTATCCACATGTTTTTTTTTTTTTTAAACATAAAAGACAACATGAAAAAGTTTTCATCCATTACATACAGCATGTCGTTTGGTTACAAGTGCTTTTGCATCCGTATTTTCAATTACATATACAATCCCAGTTTTTCCATCCAATATAGCCAAAAACCTCACTTTCATTGTGCAGCATATGTTCAATTGTCTCATTTTAAATCTTTTTACAGTATAAAAGAATTTACCAAGTGTTTATGTTTGTATATCTTTCACTGCTTTCAACAGGATATCTTTATGGTATGCGCTTAGAGTTATATATTATATTAACAATCTTCTATCAAATGTACATTAGTTCATTTATTATCTTTATCCTTCATTTTATAACAAAAAATTCTAAATTATTCATATATATGTCAGTGTTTCATTGGATTATTGTTAGTCTAACAAGATTATTATGTTTTTGCTTTTCTCCTTCAATTAAAACATTGTATCGTTATTAGTCTATTTAACAACATTATTGTATTCTCACTTTTCTCCTTCAATTAAAACATAAATTAAACATTTTTCATGTCCAGGTTCTTTTTTCCAGCCACTGATAAAACAAATCCCATATCTTATAAAATTGCTCGTCTTCTTGTTCTCTAATTTCAAATGTCAATTTGCTCATTTCAGCGCACTCCATTATCTTTCGAATGACTTCTTCCTGTTTTGGTATCATTTCGTTTTTCCAGTTTTTTGCAAATACGATTCTAGCTGCTGTTAAAACATTTAGAATCAAATATTTTAAGTCTTTGTTATAAATTTCTGGTATAATTCCCAGTAAAAAGATCTCTGGTTTGAGGTCTATGTGTTTGTGTATCATTTTCTCCAACCACATGTGTTTTTTAGTCCAGTATCTTTTAGCTTCAATACAAGTCCACCACATGTGGTAGTATGAACCCGGTATCTGATGACATTTCCAACACTTTTCCGATTTATTCTTGGACATTCTTGCAATTCTCGTTGGGGATAGATGCCACCTGTAAATCATCTTATAGAAATTTTCTCTATATGCAGTTGACATTGTCATTTTATAATTTTGAGACCACAATTTCTGCCATTTTTCTAAGTCTATCCCATACCCAAAGTTTCCCCCCCAAGCTATCATAGTTTCTTTAACTTGTTCCTCTTGTAATTTAGTCTCTAATAAATATCCATATAGTTTTTTAATTACTTTTTCATCAGTACCAATTAAAATTTTATCTAACTCAGTCATTTCATTGTAAAGACCTATTGATTTTCTATCTTCATTATATCTAGATTGTATCTGTAAGTATGAATACCAATTCATTTCTATTCCTTCTTGTTTCAACTCATGAATAGATTTGAGTTCACGCTCTGTATTCAATATTTCAACATATCTTACTGTTTGTTCCTTTTTATATATTATTGGATATGAAAATGCTTCAATAGTTGATATCCAGGCTGGAGTTTTTAAGTAGTGTAATCTTTTAATCTTTTCCCAGTTTAATAACAAGGCCTCCCTTATATAATGTCTTCTAAAATAACCATGTGCTTTGTCACTGTGTTAATTGATTTGCTAGTCGAACTGAACTGAATAGTTACTGAAAGAGTTACTGCGCAGGTCATAAGCCTTATCTGACAATGATTTATTGAGCATGCTTAACATGTTTATATACATCACACATTCCAGAGACTTCTTCTCTTTAGATCTTTGTCCGTCTGCCAGGAAGCTGGGAGACAAACTGTTTCTGCCAAAATGTAACAATTAGATAGATTTGTTTTATTTTCTATTTTATTATTTTTGCATTAAAGTTTGTTTTTAATTAGAACTTGTTACTGGACTTCATTTTTCGCTCCTTGAACATATGCCTGTTTGGAAAAAGCCGCGGTCTAAGCCTCATGTAGTTCAGGGTGAAATATCTTCCCCTGACAATTAATGGTAGCAGAGGATGGTTATAATTTACGGCTGTTTCCTTCCAAGCTATCTTTAAGAGATAAGCGACCAGGCTAATTAGAAAGAATGATTCAGCTACTGAGGTACGCTTAAAAACCAACTTTCTAACCATGCCAAGGAAGAAGAAGAAAAAAGACAGATATGAAACGTGCTCGGAAGGATCCATTTCTTCTGACACAGAAATGCAATACTTCTCACGCTGGCTTCCAACTTCCCAAACTCCAGTAACCGGACTGGATGAGGACCCTGCTGTGGGGGAAGGAGCTACAGGAGGTGAGATCTACGAACCAAGGTTAGTAGTTCCCCCTTCTGATTATGCACGTTCCCAATTATCTCCAAGAGATTATAACATGCTGGGGGCAAAGCCAAAACATTCCACGTTACCAGAGCAACTTCACTCCCAAACTTTTGGAGATTTTGAAACGATTGATGTCTGGCCAAAGCCCTCGCGGCAACTGCCGGCAGAGGAAAAACACCCCCACGCAGAAAGTAAAACTTATGAATCCTTCTCAGGCCCTGCGGAAAAATGAAAAGCTATCGTGATCGGATAGAATTCTTTGAAAAACAAGTCCTAGAAGCTAAAAAACACTATAAAAGATTAGAAGCAAGTAGGAGGGGTTTCCCCACTCCCAAAATGTCTGAGGACGCCATCTTGCCTTCTTCTAAACAACCTAAGACACACCCCCTAGAGGACATTGCCTTAGGCGAATCAGAACAGAGAGATATGTACACGTCACTGAGGTCACGTGATCTCCTTTGTTCTACTTCTTCTGCCACGTACAAAGGTCTGGTGCAGCCAAGAAGTGAAGCTGCACTGCAATCTGCTGGCGGAAATAATTTATTAGAGCAACAGTTAAAGGAATTGCAACAAACCTGGACAGATCTATCTATAAGTCGTTCAGATGTCCAAGCTGCAATGCCTCCAAAGGTTAAGTCTTCAACTCCCCCTGGTGGTGTTGGATTTTCCCTAGATGGAACAAGGCAAAGCCAAAGGCAAATGCCACCCCCTCAAGCAAGCCAATTTAATGTTGCCACACAAAGACCAATGGTGCAATTACAGCGCCCCCTGGTTCAACAACCAGCTTTTCAACCTGCACAGCAAGTTGTTCAAATGCATATCCCTCAGCAGGCATTTTCTGTCACTCCTTTGACTGGTGAGTCAAAATTAAAGGAGTAGGAGAGAATTATAAAGCCTGGATCAGTGAAATTGCGCTCTTGCTTCGCAGAGAAGGCACACACTGTATGGTTTTTAATCCTCCTGCCCAGCCATGGACTCCTGCAATGAGAGACCTAGAGTCTAGGGCGTGCATGACTTTGCTCATGTCGATGGACACTGAACTGCAGGTTACTTTTCCACCTGATGCAACAGCCCAACAAATTTGGGCTATTTTGGAAGATTGCTACAGGCCCATTTCAATTGAATCTTCATGTTTGCTCATGTCTGAGTTCCATGGTTCGAAGTTGAAACCTGGTGAACGAATTGGTGGACATTTGACCAAACTGAAAAGAATGAGAAGTGAATTGAGAGAAAGTGGCCATGTAATCGATGATATCCAAATGATTAGCATCATCATTAACTCATTGAATTATGAATGGAAAGATACCATTGCAAAGATTAACTACGTGCCCATTGCTCAACGCACAGTTAACCACGTTTGCAGACTTTTAGTGGAGGAGGAAGCTATCAAATTAGCTATGCCACATCTGCAACGACCCCCAGCATCAAAGGCTCCAGCTAGACGTCCCTTCCGAGGAAGAGGCTACGCTCCAAGGATGCCAAAATGTTACAACTGTAACCGTGTGGGACATGACACCCGGGATTGTCCCCAACGAGTTCCAGCTCCCGTCACATACCAGCCCAGAGGAACAGACTCCAGAGGCAGAGGTAGAGGTGGAAGACAAGGTCGTCGTGGTCCAAGGCGTGATCCACAAGCTCCACTCACAACATTGGCCATAACCAACGTTCCACAACCTGATCCAAAGTACGACAGACGTCTTTTGTGGACTTTAGATAGTGGAGCAGCTGTACATGTTACCCACAGAAAGGAACTTTTCACAGAGATGGGCGAGCCAGAGCCCGAATATCGAGAACTGTACACCTTTTCCAACCACACTTGCAAGGTCATGGGAAAAGGAACTGTTTACATTGAAGAGCTCAATACATACATCCCTGATGTTTACTACATACCTTCAGCAACCAGTAATTTGCTTAGTCAAAGGCATTTGTCTGGAGATTTAAAGTTTCAGGTTCACCACCTCGAAAAAGCAAGTTACATAGTTAAAGATGGAGATATTGTTGATGAAACCATGCTGATTGGTGGTGTTTATTACTTAAAGCCAAAGCCTAAAAGGCAAGCACAGGCAAGTATGCAAACCCCAAAAAGGGACAGCACGGGCCGAGAGAGAGTTGGTTCAGAGAGAGAACCCGTTACTGTTCCAAAGGCTTCTAAAGCCAACAAACAGAGAAAACAGAAGCAGGTTGCTCAGAGCAAACCTGAGGTTCCTCATGAAACTGTTAATGTTGAGAATTCACTAACTGGTAAACCTTTGCATTCCAGGTGTATCCACTAGTGGCATAGAAGATTGGGGCACGCCAGTTTCCGTGTTCTTAGAAAGATGCTGGAGTTCGCAAAACGTTTGGATCTAAAGGGGTGTAAGGTGTTTTTGGATTGTGCAGTTTGCAGGAAAGCTAAATCCAAAGCAGCTGCAATTCCCAAACACGCTACACGCCTGTCAACACACATTTTTGATTTGGTACACACTGACATAGTGGGTCCTTTCCCACCATCATTTGGTGGTAGAAAGTATTTTCTAACAATTGTAGATAATCACTCTAGATATGGATTTGTATATCCTATGAGAGAGAAATCTGAGACCTTTCAGATCTTTAAAGACTTTGCAGCTTTTGTTTCTACACAATACCAAGTTCGCATCGCCAGAATCCAGAGTGACCGTGGTGCAGAATTCATTTCTCAGCATTTCCAGGACTGGATGCGTAAGAATGGAATTCTTCACCAGACATCCGCTCCATATACACCGGCTCATAACGGAGTCGTAGAAAGAAGACAAGGGGTTCTGCAAACCATGATGCGTTGTCTCCTAGAAGATGCCAATCTCGGTAGCATATACTGGGGTGAAGCAATCAAATATGCAAATTACATTGTCAACCGTACTTGGAGCAGTGTAATAAATCAAACTCCTTTCTACATGCTGTATGGCTACAAGCCTGATCTCAAGAACCTCCACATTTTTGGTTCATACGCTATGGTGAACACTCCCTTAAGTCAAAGAAGAAAGGGAGGTCCAGTAGCAAAGAGACTGAGATTTATGGGTATTGATGATAACTCAAAATGGTGCAAATTTATTGATCCTAAACATGTGATTGTCATTTCACAATCTGAAAATTTTGAGGAAGATATTGACTGGTCCAGGATTCATTCCAATGATCCTGGAGTTTATTTTCCTAGAGATGATATTCCAGATGCCACGCAGCCTGATGACAATTCACAGGCAGACATTCCTTCTACCAGTTCTTCACAACCTGATGTTCCGTCTTCGCGAGCCGCAGATGCTGATGCTAGCGACGAACGTGAGGACGAGGACGAAGAAAAAGAAGAAAACTGGACTGTTGTTCCGAGACGTTCCAAGAGGGTCACAAAAGGAATCCCTCCACAACGATATTCGTGGCAACTGACAAAAACACAATTACCTTTGATTTGCAACGTTACTCTTCCTCCTGAGACATTCACACAAATCAAACAGCTTCCTGATTCGGAGCAAGACAAATGGTATGATGCAATGCAGGATGAAATGGACAGTTTAAAGAAACTTAATGCATTCACATCTGCAAAGCCTCCAGCAAACAAGAAAGTCATTGACACTCGATGGGTCTACAGAATCAGGAAGAAACCGAATGGTGAGTCTTTGTACAAAGCCAGACTTGTAGCTCAGGGTTTCGCTCAACGTTATCCTGAGGACTACACAAACACTTACTCACCAACAGTCAGAACTGAAAGTGTAAAAATTGCTTTAACCACTGCAACCATTCTTGGTTTAGAAGTTTTCCAATTTGATGTGGACACAGCTTATCTACATGCAGACCTAGATGAAGAGATCTACGTGAGAAGCCCTCCAGGATTCCGAAAGCAAGAAGGGGATACCTGGTTCCTGAACAAAAGTCTTTATGGTCTGAAACAGTCAGGTTTAATGTGGTACTTATGTCTTACTGACAAACTAAATTCAATGGGCTTTATTAAGTCCGAAACTGATGAATGCGTGTTCACAAAAAGATCTAACAATACATATGAGATCATTCTTGTTTATGTTGATGATATTGTTTACATTGGTCCAAATAAGAAAATGAGTGAGATTTTTGCCAAAAGTTTGCAGAGATACTTCACACTGAAATCTTTAGGTCACATTAGCACTTATTTAGGTGTTCAGATTGAAAAGACACAGAAGGGGTTTAGTCTTTCACAAGAGGAGAAAATTGACCACATTTTGCATCATTGCAACATGAAAGATGCTAACACAACAAAGACACCCATGCAAACAGAGTTCGTCCTGAGTTCGAGGACGAAACACTTTATTGTTCAGTCATTGGTTCACTGTTATACATTAGTAGTTGGACCAGACCCGACATTGCACTTAGTGTTAATCTTTTATCACGACACGTAGGTAAGGCAACACAATTTCATTGGACATGCATTAAGAAGTTATTGAAATACCTGAAACACACTAAACACATGAAGTTATTGCTAGAACCAACACACACTGATTATCCAGAATTATGTTGTTATGCCGATTCTGATTGGGCAAGTGATAAGAAATCACGCAGAAGCACTTCAGGTTACATGATGTTCCTGAATGAATGTCCTGTTTACTGGCAAGTGAGAAAACAGAGTTTTGTTTCATGTTCATCTACTGAAGCTGAATATGCTTGTGTTTCAGATGCTTGTAATTCTCTAACGTGGTTTGATGCTTTGATCACAGATATCTGGACACGTCCGATTCGACCAATCACCGTGATGGAAGATAATGTATCGGTGGTTTATATTTCTGAGTCACATTTTACAGGTTCTAGGTCCAGACACATTGACATTCGTTGTCAAAACACAAAGCAATTAGTTAAGCAAGGTTTTGTTAAATTGCAATATGTTTCTACACATGATCAGATTGCTGACATGCTCAACAAACCACTTGCAGCAGGTCAACACGAGTATCTGCGAAAGAAGATGTGCCTTAAGTGATGATTTGATGACGTCAGACCAACTAGCAAAAGAAGGGGTGTCACTGCGTTAATTGATTTGCTAGTCGAACTGAACTGAATAGTTACTGAAAGAGTTACTGCGCAGGTCATAAGCCTTATCTGACAATGATTTATTGCGCATGCTTAACATGTTTATATACATCACACATTCCAGAGACTTCTTCTCTTTAGATCTTTGTCCGTCTGCCAGGAAGCTGGGAGACAAACTGTTTCTGCCAAAATGTAACAATTAGATAGATTTGTTTCATTTTGTATTTTATTATTTTTGTATTAAAGTTTGTTTTTAATTAGAACTTGTTACTGGACTTCATTTTTCGCTCCTTGAAGATATGCTGTTTGGAAAAAGCCGCGGTCTAAGCCTCATGTAGTTCAGGGTGAAATATCTTCCCCTGACATGCTTTAGTTCCCTTATACCATAAAAAAGCATGCCATCCCAACAATAAATCATGACCCTCTACGTTCAATAATCTGGAATTTTTTAGTGTTACCCACTCCTTAATCCACATCAGGTTTGCTGCTTGATAATATAACTCCCAGTCAGGTAGGCCCAGTCCTCCTCTTCTTCTAGCATCTTGTAGCAATTTGAGTTTTATTCTTGCTTTTTTCCCTTGCCAAATAAACTTCAAGACTATTTTATTTAGGTCTTCAAAAAAGTTCTTGCCTAATCTAATTGGAATTGTCTGGAACAGATATAAAATTCTAGATAAAATGTTCATTTTAATTGTAGAGATTCTTCCTAACATTGATAGTTGCAGATTTTGCCATTTCATCAAATCAGTCGCAATTTGTTGTTTTAATCTAATATAATCATGCTCCTTAAGAGTGCTACATCTAGTTGATAGGTATATCCCCAAATATTTAACCTTATTTGTAGTTTG
The DNA here is from genome assembly GCF_964273705.1 of Natrix helvetica. Classification (NCBI taxonomy): domain Eukaryota; kingdom Metazoa; phylum Chordata; class Lepidosauria; order Squamata; family Natricidae; genus Natrix; species Natrix helvetica. The sequence continues at coordinate 44,085,424 of NC_138555.1, forward strand.
AATCTGCAAAGCTTCTTCCAACTCTGTCTTTCGTCTTAATGGTATGTTCTTTGTCAAAATCTTTGTTATGTCTTTATTTTTTTTCAAGCCTGCTACTTTTCCATACTCCTCTATTCTTTCCAACAGTTTGGGTGCTGTCTCAAATGGTTCTTCAATAATAAATACCAAATCATCTGCATTTCATTCCTTTTATTTCTTCTTCTTCTCTAATCTTTCTATTTAAGACTTCTAATGTTAAGACAAAAAGTAACGGTGATAATGGGCAACCTTGTCTCGTACCTTTCTTTATTTCAATAGAATCTGTCAATTCTCTATTTACCATTATCTTTGCGGTTTGTTTGTGATATACCATTTGTATAGTTTGGATAAATTTCTTACCAAAATTCATCTGTTCCAATTGTAAAAACATGAATTGCCAATTCACATTGTCAAAAGCCTTCTGTGCGTCAAGAAACATCAAAGCCATTTGTTTTTCAGGATGGGCCTCGTAATATTCCAAAGTGTTCAAAATCATTCTCATATTATCTTTAATTTGTCTCTTTGGTAAAAAAAACCATTTTGATCAGAGTGGATGAAGCTATTTAAATATTTCTTGAGTCTGTCTGCTAATATAGATGCGAATAACTTGTAATCTTTCAACAATTTTTTAATTGGCTGAGATTTGCGGAAAGGAAGATAAGGTTATAACTGTAGTTACTGATAATGGGACAGAGTTTACAAATTATAAGTTCCAAACTATGTTAAAAACAGCTGGTATTGAGCATAAACGTTCTGCTCCATATAGACCTCAACACAATGCATTTGTGGAAAGGAGAGGGCAAACGTTACAAGCTATGACTAGAACCATGTTAGCCGATTCAGGATTGCCTGAAACATTATGGGGTGAAGCCATGATGTGTGCTAATCATTTACTGAACAATGTTGTAAATGCTTCTACTGGAGAGGTACCATTTACTCGTTGGCATGGTAGGAAACCTGATTTGAGCTACTTGCACACGTTTGGAGTTCCTGCATGGGTGCATATTCCAGCACTGATTAGATTAAAGGGACAAACTCGTGCAAGGCAATTAATATTTGTTGGTTATGACTCAAATCATAGATCTTATAGGTTCTGGGAACGTGGGACAATTAAGATCCATCACAGTGCAAGTGCTAAGATTTTAGAGCATGTTGGTTGGGATAAACTGGAAATAAGCAATGATGAGGTAGTACTTGAAACCTGAGTAGATCAAAATAAGGTATCAGGAATACCAGAAACGTGTGATGAATGGAAGGAGTCTACTCAGGAGGAGGAAGTGAAAAGTCAGGAGGAAGTGATAAAGCAGGAGGTCGTTCAGGATAGTCCACCTATAAGCCCTGAGTTACCCAGAAGGTCAACCCGTGTAACGGGGCCACCAGATAGGTATCAGGCATCTGTTGCATGTAAGGTGGATAAGGTACCTGCTACATACCACAAACTGACTATGTATCCAACTGAGGATAAAAAAGTAGGGCAAGCTGACATGAACAGTGAGTTTAAGTCATTGCAGGATTTGGAAGTGCTTGACAAGACTGGTTTACCTTACCCACTGAGTTAGATGATGTTGATACAAAAGGTTCTATGTGTGATAAGGGATGCATTATATCTTGAACCTACATTATATACTGTATTGTGTGTTAAAGGAAAAACATAAATCATTACTGTGATGTTTATGGATTCAGAATGTGAAGTTGTATGTAAATCAGTGGTGGGTTTCTACCGGATCGCACCGGATCGCGCGATCCGGTTGAAGAATGAACCCGGAAGTAATTTCCTGCCCCGCCCCCTTGGCGTTTTTTGCATCAGGGCTGTGCTACCTCATGTTCCTTGTCTTCTGGCCGCTGCTCCACGCCTTGGAAAACATAGGCGCAATTACAGCCTGGAGCAGGAGCAAAGCCCCTTTCCCAACTGGCCCTTCCTCCTTCGGAATGCTTCAGAGGGAAGCTTCTGAGGCTGTAATTTTCTGAGCTCTGCGCGCCTGTTTTCCACATCAGCGATGATCTTTTGGAAAGGGAAAGAGGTGAGAGGGGGAAAGCCTCCCATTGAAAACAGCGCTGAGTGGGGTGGGGGATCCTTGCTTTACTCCTCTCAGCGATCTTTTGGGAAGGGAAAGAGGTGAGAGGGGGAAAGCCTCCCATTGAAAACAGCGCTGAGTGGGGTGGGGGATCCTTGCTTTACTCCTCTCAGCGATCTTTTGGGAAGGGAAAGAGGTGAGAGGGGGAAAGCCTCCCATTGAAAACAGCGCTGAGTGAGGTGGGGGATCCTTGCTTTACTCCTCTCAGCGATCTTTTGGGAGGGGAAAGAGGTGAGAGGGGGAAAGCCTCCCATTGAAAACAGCGCTGAGTGGGGTGGGGGATCCTTGCTTTACTCCTCTCAGTGATCTTTTGGGAGGGGAAAGAGGTGAGAGGGGGAAAGCCTCCCATTGAAAACAGCGCTGAGTGGGGTGGGGGATCCTTGCTTTACTCCTCTCAGCGATCTTTTGGGAAGGGAAAGAGGTGAGAGGGGGAAAGCCTCCCATTGAAAACAGCGCTGAGTGAGGTGGGGGATCCTTGCTTTACTCCTCTCAGCGATCTTTTGGGAGGGGAAAGAGGTGAGAGGGGGAAAGCCTCCCATTGAAAACAGCGCTGAGTGGGGTGGGGGATCCTTGCTTTACTCCTCTCAGTGATCTTTTGGGAGGGGAAAGAGGTGAGAGGGGGAAAGCCTCCCATTGAAAACAGCGCTGAGTGGGGTGGGGGATCTTTGCTTTACTCCTCTCAGGGATCTTTTGGGAAGGGAAAGAGGTGAGAGGGGGAAAGCCTCCCATTGAAAACAGCGCTGAGTGAGGTGGGGGATCCTTGCTTTACTCCTCTCAGCGATCTTTTGGGAGGGGAAAGAGGTGAGAGGGGGAAAGCCTCCCATTGAAAACAGCGCTGAGTGGGGTGGGGGATCCTTGCTTTACTCCTCTCAGCGATCTTTTGGGAAGGGAAAGAGGTGAGAGGGGGAAAGCCTCCCATTGAAAACAGCACTGAGTGAGGTGGGGGATCCTTGCTTTACTCCTCTCAGGGATTGTTAGATCTGGGCAACGAGAGACAGACTGCGGACACGAAGTAACTCAACAGCTCATTTTATTAGTAGTAGTAGTGATCCAGCTTGCTCTGTGGTCGGAGGGTTCCCCTTTTATAGGGATGAGGCACGCCCATTGACCAATCAGAGGAATACCTGTTTCCCGCTGTAGGAGCGGACCAGAGGGAAGACTTATCTCGATATATGTTAATATCTAACACCCCTCCCCTCCTAGATGGGACGTTGCGGTAGGTGACATAGTCCTTTAGGTAGGTGGGTGTTTGTCTTGCTCGGGAGGAACGTCGGAGTTCAGGTTGTGTTGAAGTACTTGCAGGACTGGTTTCCTGTTGGTTTGAAGTAGTTGCAGGATCGGGTGCTTTTTCTGTTTCTGGAGGTCTTGCGTTTTCGATGCTCTTTTCCCTGGTATCTTGTTCGGCTGCGATGACGGGGGGTTGCTCAGCGGCTGTGATGACGGGGGGTTGCTCAGCTGCGTGCGTGATGTCCTGTCCCCCGCTTAGCTCGCCGGTGTCGTTGTTTCCTGGGATGAAGTTTCCCTGCGGTTGTCTTTCTGTGGACAGGAAACTTTCGCCCTCATCCCTTAAGTTGGAGTGTGCTAGGCGACCTCGAAGCTGATCGATGTGCCTTCTCCAATTCCGCCCATCTTCAAGCTCTAACAAATACGATCGAGGGCCCATGATGCCAATGACCCTCGCCGGTATCCACAATGTCCCCCCTGTGTAATTTTGAGCATAAACAGTGTCTCCTTCTCTAAAAGATCTGACCTTACTTGTAGAGTCTGGGGGAGCCGAGGTAGAATAATTCGGGTGGAGCCTGTCCAGGTGAGACCGTAGGCGGCGACCCATTAGTAGTTCAGCGGGGCTTCTACCCGTCGTTGCGCTCGGGGTAATGTGTTGAATGAGGAGGTAATGGTCAATGCGTGTTTGCCAATCCCCCGGGCCCATCCTGGCGAGGGCCTCTTTCGCGAACCGCACCATTCTTTCTGCCTGACCATTGGACGCTGGATGGAATGGCGCGATGAGGGCGTGTCTGATTCCCAACCCTGCTAAAAATGTTTCAAACTGCATGGCCGTGAATTGGGGCCCGTTGTCCGATACTAACAGATCTGGTAGACCATGGGTGGCGAAAAGCCGCCTAAGAACCTTTATAACTGCCTCTGCCGTGGTTGATGTCATTAGGACTACATCTAACCATTTAGAATAAGCATCTACAACTATGAGGAAGGTTTGACCCTGGAATGGCCCTGCAAAATCAATATGAATGCGTGACCAGGGTGCCTTGGGTTTCTCCCATTCTGTGGCGGGCGCTTCCGGGGGTGCTGGTCTCGACTCCTGGCATGGGTCGCAAGTGGCCACCCACTCCTCTATTTCTTTGTCCATATTGGGCCACCACACATAACTTCTCGCTAACGCTTTCATTCTCACGATCCCCGGATGACCCATATGTAAAGCATTCAATACCTTTTTTCGTAGAGCAAAAGGAATAACAACTTGATCCCCCCACAACAAACATCCCTGTAACACGGAGAGTTCGTCCCGTTTAGACCAAAACATTTTGAATTCCGGGCCCACATTTCCCTTTGGCCACCCCCTCCATACCCAAGTTTGCACTTGTTTTATTAAATTGTCCTTCGAGGAGAACCTTGCAACATCGTAAGAAGAAACCGGTCCCGAATCCAAACAGTCAATGAGCAATACCGGTACTTCTGGAGTGGGGTCTGGCAAAATGTCTGGTAATGGGCAACGGCTGAGCGCATCTGCGTGCCCTAGAGTGGAGCCCGGTCGATGAATTAACTTGTAAGAGTACGCAGCCAGGAAAACAGTCCACCTGGTCATACGTGGAGAAAGGGAGACCGGAGTGGGGCGATTTCCCGCCAAAAGTCCTAACAGCGGTTTGTGATCAGTAATGAGTTCAAAATCGCGGCCGTAGAGGTATTCATGGAAACGTTTCACACCTGCAACGGCAGCCAATGCTTCTCTGTCCATTTGGCTGTAGTTCCTTTCGGCCGATGAAAGAGTTCTGGAGTAGAAAGCAATGGGTGCTTCTTTCCCGTCGGGCATCCTGTGGCTGAGGACTGCTCCAACCCCGAAAGGCGATGCGTCGCAGGTCAATACCAGCGGGAGGGTTTGACTGTATTGCACAAGTAGTGAGTCAGTGGTGAGCAGGCGCTTTACCCCGGCGAATGCTGCAGCTTCGGCTCGTCCCCATCTCCATGGTGCGTTCCTCTGGAGTAGACGGTGTAGTGGCTCAGCAACGGTCGCCTTCTGTCTCAGAAAAACGCTGTAGAAATTAAGTAGTCCGAGGAAGGCCTGCAACTCGGTTTGATTTCGTGGTGTGGGGGCGTCCTGGATTGCCTTAATTTTCTTTTCAGTGGGGTGAATTCCCTGACCATCAATTCTATAACCCAGGAATTCTACGCTAGGCACGTTAATTTGGCATTTTTCTTTTTTAAGGCGGAGGCCCTTCTCTCTGATTCTGGCCAAAACAGATCTGACTCTTTTGTTTAGTTGCTCCTCGTTTGCAGCGGACACCAAGATATCATCAAAATATGGGACGACTCCCGGTATCCCTTGCAACAGCCGTTCCATGACGCTCTGGAACAATCCTGGAGCAATACTTACGCCGAATTGTAGCCGGTTGCATTTAAACGCTCCTCTGTGCGTCACTATAGTCTGGGCCTCCGCTGTGGCGCTATCTACTGGCAGTTGCTGGTAAGCTTGTGCCATATCTAACTTAGCGAAAACCTTTCCTGGCCCCAATGAGTGCAATAGGTGCTGTACTACGGGCACCGGATATGCGCTCTGTTGTAGCGCGACATTAATTGTGCATTTATAGTCTGCGCATAAGCGGACTGATCCGTCTGACTTAACTGGGGTCACGATAGGTGTCTCCCAACGCGCGTGATCTACCGGCTCAAGGATTCCTTGTTCCACTAACTTATCTATCTCTTTATCTATTTTTGGGCAGAGTGCAAAAGGCACTCGTCTCGGTTTAAGTCGGATTGGCGCCACATTTGGGTCTAAATTGAACGATATTGGTTTGCCCACATACTTACCAAGACCGGAGCTGAACACATCCTCGAACTCCTTAAAGATCTTTTCAGCGCTGCTGTTTCTCACGGCGTTTATTCCGGTGACTTCTAATCCCAGGGCTTCAAACCAATCAAGCCCCAGGAGGTTCTGCAATGGCGCGCTGGAGATGGTCACGGGCAGCTGGGCTTCGATGTCCTTAAACTGGATGTGGAATGTGCCTTGGCCCACGATGGGGACTTGGTTCCCCTGGTAGTCTCGTAGCAGGACGTCAGGAGCGCGCAGTTGGCTCTTTCTGAGGCTGGGAATGGCCTGTTTCATGGATGCCCATGAAATGATCGTCAGGGTTGATCCTGTGTCAACCTCCAGCTCGCAGGGTGAGCCCTCCAAGAGGACTGTGACTTTCAGCCTTCTGGGCCGCTTAGGGCGGACCTGATGTATCGTGGTGAGATACGTTCGCAACTCCTCTCTCTGGGTCAACTCTATCTCATCGTCTATATCCTGAAAATACTCTCGTTGAGCGTCTTGGTAGAACGCTCTTTCGGCTCTCTGTGTGAATTCTTTCTGGGGATACGCTCGCTCACTTTCTTGTGAGTAATCTCTCTGGGAATACGCTCGTTCAGCTCTTTGGGGAGTTTCTCTCTGGGTAAACACTTGTGGATTTCTCTCTGGGCGCCCTTTTTGATTTCGCCAAGCCCCTGGGTTGGGCTTCTGTTGGCGGTACATGGGTGGCTGCCGTGAGGCAGGGACTCCGCTCCGGCACACTCGTGCGATGTGCCCAAGTTTGTTGCAGTGCGAACAAACAACGTTCCTGAACCTGCAAGTAGACCTGGGGTGATTCCCTCCGCAGCTTGCGCAGGGCGGCAAACGGGATCCGGGTTTCCCCCCAGGCCTCCAGTGACTGCTCTGCATTAGGTGACTGTCCTCGAACTCGGGATCCACGTAGTCGGGGCTTGCGTCTTCGTAGTGGACTCTGGTTTGTCTCGGTGCTGGCTGGGTTTCGTTGACCCTTTTTTGTATGGTCACTGCTGATTTCTCCGCTGATTCCGACGCTCTTGCTTTGTTCAATGCTGACTGTAGGGTTAGATTCGGGTTGGCTAACAGTTTCTTTTGCAACGAAATGTCTCTTACCCCACAGATGAATTGCTCTAAGATATGCTCTTCCAAATCCCTGTATTCACAGTGGGCTGCTATTCTTCGTAGAGCTGCAACAAATTGGTTAATGGATTCTCCCGCCTTTTGAGTCCTCATGTTGAATTCTTTGCGGCTGACATGGCGGGACGGTTTTGGCGCGTAATGTGTTTCCAAGGCTTGTTTCAGCGTCGCCCATGGTACTGCTTGTATTGGAGTAGGCGCGGTGAGGTCTCTGGCCGTATTGAAGACTTCCTTTCCGCAGTAGCCGAGGAAGATATTTTTCTTTCTTGCATCGGTGATCCCCGTGTACTCATTTGCTTCGAGGAAACACTCGAAACGAATCATGAAGGCTTCCCATTCGTCGGTTGCTGGGTCGAAAGGAGCGGGGGGAGCATGCATCGCCATTTTCGCAGTTTGAATTTGCCGCGCTGCGGTGATCTGAGATGGCTGCCGGAATTTCTGCCGAATTCCTGGGCTGGATCAAATCCGGAGATTCTTGAAGTAGCGTTCTTCGTCCTATCTGTCTCTCAATCCCACCTTCGTCGCCAATGTTAGATCTGGGCAACGAGAGACAGACTGCGGACACGAAGTAACTCAACAGCTCATTTTATTAGTAGTAGTAGTGATCCAGCTTGCTCTGTGGTCGGAGGGTTCCCCTTTTATAGGGATGAGGCACGCCCATTGACCAATCAGAGGAATACCTGTTTCCCGCTGTAGGAGCGGACCAGAGGGAAGACTTATCTCGATATATGTTAATATCTAACAGGGATCTTTGGGAAGGGAAAGAGGTGAGAGGGGGAAAGCCTCCCATTGAAAACAGCGCTGAGTGAGGTGGGGGATCCTTGCTTTACTCCTCTCAGCGATCTTTTGGGAAGGGAAAGAGGTGAGAGGGGGAAAGCCTCCCATTGAAAACAGCAGAGGAAAAGGAGGAGGAAGGAAAGGGGGGAGAGAAAGGGGGGGGAGGAAGAGAGAGAGAGAGAAAGAGTGACACACAAAGGGGGGAAGTTGGGAGACCTCCCTCTAAATACTGATGCCCTCTGCTTTTGGGGGGAAAGGAGAGGAGGGTCCTTGGTGAACCTCTACCCCCTATTCCCCCTATCCCAGTTAAGCCAGCTAGGTTTGGGACCCAGCCTTTCTAACTTCATTTGGGATCTTCTAACATCCCACTCCCACCCGGTCACATGGCCAGCAAGCCACTCCCACCCGGTCACATTGCTGGCAAGCCACTCCCACCCGGTCACATGGCTGGCAAGCCACTCCCACAAAGCAGGCCACACCCACAGAGTAGGTTCCAAAAAAATTTGAAACCCACCACTGATGTAAATACATTGACAACCCAAGAGGGGAGAGTGTTAGGGATGTAACCCTAGGCTTGGCTTGCCAATGTATATAAGCTATGATTACTTTACTGTTACTTTAAATGCTTAACAGATGTAATTGGCTTGTTACCTCAAGCAGCTATAAGAGGGAGCCAGAATGGTTGTTAGTTCTCTCTGTGTTTTTGTTAGAAGCTGGTTGGTGTTTACTGAGGTATTGTGGTTTGCAACTGTTATCTACTTTGTGTGTTAAACTGAGACTATTTGATAACTGCATTACTGAACCGTGTATGACTTGGACTGTTAACCGGACTCTGAATACGTCTATATTTCTACATAGTAAACTACTATATTTTTATACTATTCAGTGTCTCTGTATGCTGGTTTGTGCGTGTTATTCCATATCACTCTCATTACGCTTCTCTGCATACTCGCTCTTCTAACGGGAGCTTAATTACTTAACAGTAACTCTCCTTGCAGCTTCCTGCCCCCACCTTTTGTCCATGAGCCATTAAAGCCTGAGCCAGTCCCTTTACATAATAAAAGAATTTTCCCCTTCAGCTCCAGGGGGATGGGAATGAAGGCATGATAATATAAGCCTTTACTTAACTGACTGTGATGACCTTGGCATAAAATAAAGGCAGACAGCAAGGAGCTTGACCAAAGCTTGTCTTTATTCAGCGGCAGCCATCTGTAAACTAACTTCTGCCCTGGATGACATCATTAAAAAGGTTAACTGTTTCCTAGCCTTCTTAAAGAGCTAAGCACAGCAATTGCACTTAAAATATAACATAAAACTTACACATCATTACATCTCCCCTCTTAAGTATAAAACATCTAATATGTTACAAAATCTTTCCATATTTTGGGTTTAATGGCTCGACCATAGCGAGAGAACGTTACCGCTGTCTGATCATCAGTAAAGTTACTATCAAGTTGTGAGTCGGTCCCAGCATTGTCACATGCTGATATGCTTACATTGTTCTTGGCGTTTTCGGTAGGCTGTATATCCGTGTTCAGAAGTTTTGTGCTATCATGCGCCTGTGCTTCACTTTCCTTGTTTTCTTCTTCCAACGCAGCGTCGGCAACCGTGTCTGGACGCAGATGACACCTTTTTCTTCTCAATTGCTGTCCACACTTGGTTTCAACTACATATGATTTTGGTGAATTGCCCTCTTTGACAATTCGAGCAGGTTCCCATGTTTTCCCAGTGACTCTATGTCTCACGGCTTGCCCGGCACACAGTGGACGAAGAGGCTTGGTAGATTTATCAAAATACAGTTTTTGCTTTCTCATGTTTATGTCCCTCTGAGCTATTACCCGCTCATGTGCAATGGAACGAGGCTGCAATTTATGCGGAGCAGTAGGCACTGTAGTTCTCAGTGTTCTTCCCATTAACAGCTGAGCTGGTGAGCATAATCCCTCAATGGGTGTTGCACGATAGTTTAGTAGGCCCAAATACACATCCTGCCCTGACGTTTGTGCTTTCTGTATGATGGATTTGGCTATGCCAACATACTTCTCTGCTAGGCCATTGGCCTGTGGGTGATAAGGGCTTGTGGGTTTGTGCTTAATTCCCCATTCACGCAGGAAGCACTGGAATTCGGCACATGAGAATTGTGGCCCATTATCAGACACCAGTTCTTCACACACTCCATGTCGTGAAAGTATTGTCTTGAAGGCCCATATGACTGTTGCCGCTTTTAAACTTCCCAGCTGCACTAGTTCAAAGTATTTGCTGTAGTAGTCTACTATTATCAGATAGTGGATGTCTCCAAAATGAAAAATGTCCGTAGCCAATCTCTGCCATGCACGTGAAGGAGCATTCCACGGTGTAAGAGGTTCTTTCGCATTGTTTTTTTGAAATGTCTGGCAGGTGTCACACTTCTTTACAAGTGTTTCAATGTCAGTGTCCAAATGAGGCCAGTAGACCACCTCCCGTGCTCTGCGCTTACAGAGTGATGCCCAAATGTCCCTGATGAATTTGTTCCATTACTTCTGCCCGTTGCGACTTAGGTATAAGAATACGGTCACCCATTAGTATGATATCCTCATAAATGGATAGTTCATCTTTCACAGGCCAGAATTCCTGCAACTCAGGACACAGCTTCTTGCGTTTTTCTGGCCAGCCATTGCACATGACGCGCGTTAATTTCTCTAGTACTTTATCCTGTTTGGTGTCTTGTCTTATTTTCTCCAGCCGTACATCTGATATTGGCATGTTGACTAGTATTGTATGTACCTGCTCTTCCAACTCAGGTTCATCCCTGGCTTCATGTCCTTCTGGAAACACTCTTGACAGGCAATCTGCCATTGGAATTTCCTTCCCAGGCTTATACTTCACTGTGAGATCATACTGCTGTAATTTCATAATCATTCGCTGCAAGCGTGGAGGTGTAGAAGCTAGCAGTTTTTGTAGTATGTACTCCAACGGCTTGTGGTCTGTTTCTACAACTACTGGACGACCATACATGTACTGGTGAAACTTCTCACATCCATTCACAATGGCCAACATCTCTTTCTCAATTTGAGCATAATTGGCTTGTGTCGTGGTCAGTGCACGTGAAGCATAAGCCACTGGATGTCCTTGTTGAGTCAGTACAGCACCTAACCCAAACTGGGATGCATCCACTTGAAGCACAGTGTCAGCATTTACGTCAAAGTATCTCAGTATTGGCCCGGGATATTTAGTGATCAGTTTCTTCACTTTGTCAAAAGTCCTTTCCATGTTTGCATCCCAACACCAAATGGCATCCTTCTGCAGCAATGCACGTAACGGTGCTGTCTGTTGTGCGAGGCCCTTAGAGAATTTCGATAGATAGTTGAAAATGCCCAATGATGTCTCCAGTTCCTTTCTGGAGGCTGGGGCCTTCATGTTAAGAACTGCTGTGATCTTCTTTGGATCAGGCTTCAAACCCTCTTTGGTTAGTAGGTGTCCAAAATATGTCACTTCTCCTACGCCAATTTGCATTTTATTTGGATTGAGTTTAAGATTTCTTTCACGACATCGATTGAGCAAAGCAGTAAGGTTTCTGTCGTGTTCTACTTGATCCTTTCCATAGACCAACAAATCATCAACTATTACTTCAACACCCTGTAGACCAGCAATTAGTTCATGTGATTTCTTTTGAAATATCACCTGTGCCAATGCTATGCCGAAAGGCACCCTTGTGAAGTGCCATCGACCCGCAGGAGAGTTGAAAGTAGTGAGATAACTGCTAGCTTCGTCAAGACGCAATTGCCAGTAACCAGACTGGGCATCTAGTACACTGAACACTGTTGCTCCTACTAGCTTGTGTGCTATATCCTCTATGGTGGGGAGTTTGTAGTGTTCTCTCATTATTACTTTGTTCAGATCACGTGGATCGATGCATATACTAATTGCACCTGTGTTCTTCTTCTCCACCACAACCATAGAACTGACCCATTCCGATGGTTCAGTGACCTTCTTTACTACTCCCAACTTCTCCATCCTAGTGAGTTCCTGTCTGACTTTATCCACAAGGGTTAGAGGTATTTTCCTTGGCGCGTGGATGACAGGCTGTGCACCCTCCTTTATACGTATGTGGCTTATGCCTGGGAGACACCCCAGGCCCTTGAATAGATCACAGTACTCATGTTTAATATCAGCTTCCATCAGACCTCTGTGCCCACCATCCACAGTCATTATTATCTTCACAAGTCCAATCTCTTTACTTGATTTGAGACCTAGCACAGCTGGGGCTTGCGTTTCTATCACAAACAGTTGTAAAGCCCTTTCCGATCCCTTGTGGGCACATTGTACATGGCAGCGACCCATTACTTTCAGCTTTTCACCACCATATCCCATTAAATTCAGTAAATTCAGAGTCTCTAAAGGGGATTCATCCCTGAGGTGTTCCAGATATATGTGGCTTGGCACACAATTTACTTGTGCTCCAGTATCTATTTTGAATGTGACTGGAGTTTTATTGGCCCCTATCTGTAATGTTACCTTGGCTTCATCTGTAGACTGATGTGCTTTCTGTATCTCTGCGAGATATATCGAGGAGCAGTCCAAGTTTGACCCTGCATTGTCATCATTGTCCTCTATAGCGTATACAGCCCGTGTTTGTGGCCTTTCGGTTCACAAAAACTGTTTACACACCCTAGCAAAATGTCCTCTTTTCCTGCATTTGTTGCATGTTTGCCCCCTTGCAGGACAGACACTGTTTTTATGGTGCATATTTCCACAATATCCACAAGCTGCTACTCTGTTACTTGTTCCAGTGCCATAGGTGCCTTTTGTTCCTTTGTATGCCCTTTCTTGACCATATCTACTGCTTTGAGTTTCTATAGCATTGATCTGGTGCTGTGTTCCTTCCAGTATCTGCATGTCTTTTCTTGATATTTCATATGCTCTGGCAATCCTTACGGCTTTCTCAAGATTTAAGTCTTCTTCCTGCAGCAGTTTTTCCTGGACTTCCTTAGACTTACTGCCCATCAAAATACGGTCTTTAATCATATCTCCAGCATCATAAAAAGCACAGTCTTTGGCAAGCAAGCGCAGCTGGGTCACCCAATCATCCACAGATTCACCTCCACACTGGTTTCTCTCATAAAACAGCTTTCTCTGCACTGTGGAGTTTTTTCTCGGGTTACAGTATGCTTCAAACTTTGCAAACAGTACATCTGTTTTCTTTTTGTCCTCTGCAGTGATCTCCCCACTTGCTTGCCAGGCTCTGCAAACATCACGTCCTTTCTGTCCCACACATATTAGAAAGTGTGCTGCTTTTTGCTGATTAGTCCAATTGTTTGCATCAGGTCCTGCAAACACAAGCTCTATCAGTTCCTTCCACCTTAACCAGTTTTCAGATATATTCCCTGATTCCAAATCCAGGGAAGGAGTGTTCTTTGTGTTGCTGTTTGCTGCCATGATTCTTCTCACCCCACTCCTGGTACCATGTGATGACCTTGGCATAAAATAAAGGCAGACAGCAAGGAGCTTGACCAAAGCTTGTCTTTATTCAGCGGCAGCCATCTGTAAACTAACTTCTGTCCTGGATGACATCATTAAAAAGGTTAACTGTTTCCTAGCCTTCTTAAAGAGCTAAGCACAGCAATTGCACTTAAAATATAACATAAAACTTACACATCATTACACTGACCACATGGCAACTGAGAACTCTGAGAATTCAACCAAACCTGGACTCAGCCTACAGAGTTGCCCCTGCATGGGCCCATGTGAGTCTGACAACCAATCAGAATACATTTCTTACACAGGAACAGGAAACAGAGAGCTGGGACTGAACAGGTTATAAAAAGCCTAGCGAGCCCCTTCCCTGCCCTTCTCTTCTTCTCCCCAACATTGAAGCATGTGATCACCTTTTCTGTTCAGGACTCAAGCCATGTGGTCCTGTCCACCATTAAAACCATCTTTCCAAGCAGCCTCCATGTCTCCAGTGTCTTTTTCCCCACTTGGAGCCGAACCCAGAAGGAAATTTCTTGCAGCAGTTCTTTACCTGTTCAAAATAAACACAGACACACACACACGCACAGACACAGACACAGACACAGACACAGACACACACACACACACACACACACACACACGAAAATCAGAAAACAAAGATACTGAAATAATGAACCAATATTTTTTGTGGAATAATTTTAAAATATGAAGATCAACTTGCCTGGAATGGTTTTACTGAAACACCAGCCTTGTTCTTTTTTTTACCACCTCTATCAATTTTCCAACAATTTGATCTACCACATAATCAACATGCCTACCTCCCTTAAGGTGAAAAAATAAACTAAGTTAGCAACAACAACAAAATAAAATTATGCTTTAGGACTTTCTGCTCCTATGATCAGAACTCTTTTCACAGAAAGAAGAAAGAGATGTCAAATAATCTGGGGCAAATAATTCCAATATACACATCAGGAATGTCACCACTGTTATATTCAAGTATTTTATTGATTGATTACATTTTTATCTTACTATTTTTGTGTCATATACAACTCAAGACAGTGAATATCACAATATTCCTCCCTCCTCTTATTTTCCCTACAACAACCACCTTGTGAGGTAAGTTGGGCTGAGAGTGTGTGACCGGCCCAAGGTCATCCAGCTGGCTTCCATGGCTTAGGCAGGAGTAGAACTGACATTCTCCTGTTTTCTAGGCCAGCACCTCAACCACTACAAACTAAACGTTGTATGTGGTACACACATGTGAACATATTTTCATTTTCAAAACTCCATAAACTGCACAATGGAGCTTCACAACTACATTGAGGGAAAAGAAGTTGGGTATGTTTAGTTTAGTTTATAGTACAATTTTGTGGCAAGAGTTTTGGAAATGGTTTGCCATTATATTCTTCCTAGGACTACCTAGCCTAAAGCGACACAAGAACTCTCCTATCAAAGTGGCTCTCAAGGGTTGCAGCAATGCCAAAATAATCTAATTCTGTAATCTGTCTATCACTAATGAGACTAAAAAGTTGAGAAGCAACTAACAATTATATTGAAAATGTAATATCTGATGGCTGTCCAGTAATCTTTGAATTGGATGGCTTGGATTGTTATTGTCAGGTTTCCGAAAGATGCCCTAATTAATTAATGAGCCTTGAGCAAAGTTTCAAAACAAATCCAGTCATTTATTAGGAACACCATTTCAGCAATATCCCATTGCAGTCAGATCTGGCCTCATTTTAATTATGGCTGAACTTTGCCCCTGTTTCTTCCCTTCCCTCAGTCTGTGTCATAAATCACATTCTCCAACGAGGTGCACACCTCACAAGCCTGCTGTAGTAATCTGAGATCCGACTCTAGCCGAAGGTATGCGTGGAATGCACTCCCCCCCTTTCCTCACCATGGCAATTTTATGAGTTGACATATTTTGTATAACAAAAATATATAGGGAAACAGAGGTCAATAATGCTCTAGTATTCTACAAATCTGCAAGCCCGCTATAGAAAGATGGCTTTATTATTTTAGGTGTTTGACTCAAAATACTGTTTTGTTATTTTCATTATAAGAAAAAAGAACATACTGTACAAACCTTTTGCAGTGTTAAAATTAAAGAACAAACATGCCATTTAGGTGCCCAATGATGCAAAATACGCTGTTGAAACCTGCAGAATATGGCACAAAATAAACAACAAATGATGCTGTTTACTGCAGCAACTTTAATGATACAGTTACCTCAGCAACCTTAAATGTAGGCTAGAAATGGTTGATAGTCTACCTCATGTTAAAAGATCTTAGATAAAGTACTGTGAATCATGGCTTTTTCACTAGTGTCATTAACAAAAGCATTTTGTAAGACAAGCTATTTATTTAAGCAGCCTGCTCAACAAAATATTCAAATGCAGAATTGGGGAGTGGGGTGGGGGGTTGCTTAGAAAGTGTTAATGAATTGAAATAATGTGCTATTTACCACATTTTTTGGAGTATAAGACGCACCTTTTTCCTCAAAAAAGAGGCTGAAAATCTGGGTGCATCTTATACACCGAATACAGCATTTTTTGCCTCCTGAAGCCCCGCCCCTTCACCAAGATGGCTGTGCATACCCTTATTGAGGCTTTCAGAGAGCTCCTGAGGGCTGGGGAGGGCAGAAGTGAGCAAAAAATGGGCTGTTTTTTGCCCCCCCCAGCCCCCAGCAGCACTCTATAAGCCTCCACAAGGCTATGCATGCATTTTTTTTTTACAAAAAACGGGCCCATTTTCGCAAAAAACAGGTTGTTTTTTGCTAATTTTTGCCCCCCCCAGGAGCACTCTGCAAGCCCCCCCCAAGGCTATTCATGCCTTTGGGGGGGAAACGGGCCCGTTTTCGTGAAAAACGGGCCGTTTTTGGGAAGTTTGCAGAGTGAAAAAACTGTTTTTTCCTTTTGGAAAGCTGTTTAACTGATTGATGAGAATTACATTGATCAAGTGCTGTGCCAGCAGAAACACCTACCTATCTACTGTATTTCTCTCCTTCTCTCTCTCTATCCCTCTACCTACCCACCTACCCACTCTCTCTCTCTCCCTACCTACTGTATTTCTCTCTCTCTATTTCTCTCTCTCTCTATCCCTTTACCTATCTACCCACTACCTATCTACACACTCTCTCCCTCTCTCCCTCCCTCCCTTCTCTCTCTCTCTCTCTCTCTCTCTCTCTCTCTCTCTCTCTCTCTATCTATCTATCCAGGTGAAACTCAAAAAATTAGAATATCGTGCAAAAGTTCATTTATTTCAGTAATGCAACTTAAAAGGTGAAACTAATATATGAGATAGACACATTACATGCAAAGCAAGATAGTTCAAGCCGTGATTTGTCATAATTGTGATGATTATGGCTTACAGCTCATGAAAACCCCATATCCACAATCTCAGAAAATTAGAATATTACGTGCAATCAATAAAACAAGGATTGTACATAGAACAATATCGGACCTCTGAAAAGTATAAGCATGCATATGTACTCAGCACTTGGTTTGGGCCCCTTTTGCAGCAATTACTGCCTCAATGCGGCATGGCATGGAAGCTATCAGCCTGTGGCACTGCTGAGGTGTTATGGAAGACCAGGATGCTTCAATAGCGGCCTTCAGCTCTTCTGCATTGTTCAGTCTCATGTCTCTCATCTTTCTCTTGGCAATGCCCCATAGATTATCAAGCACAGTAATCGCACAGTCATTGAACCAGGTTTTGGTGCTTTTGGCAATGTGGGCAGGTGCCAAGTCCTGCTGGAAAATGAAGTCAGCATCCCCATAAAGCTCGTCTGTGGAAGGAAGCATGAAGTGCTCCAAAATCTCCTGGTAGACGGCTGCGTTGACCCTGGACTTATGAAGCACAGTGTACCAACACCAGCAGATGACATGGCTCCCCAAATCAACACAGACTGTGGAAACTTCACACTGGATTTCAAGCTTGTTGCAGTGTGTGCCTCTCCATTCTTCCTCCATACTCTGGGTCCTTGGTTTCCAAATGAGATGCAAAAGTTGCTCTCATCAGAAAAGAGGACTTTGGACCACTGAGCAACAGACCAGGTCTGTTTTTCTTTAGCCCAGGTAAGACGCTTCTGATGTTGTTTGTTGTTCAGGAGTGGCTTGACAAGAGGAATACGACATTTGGAGCCCATGTCCAGGATCCGTCTGTGTGTGGTGGCTCTTGATGCACTGACTCAGCCTCAGTCCACTCCTTGTGAAAGTCCTCAACACTTTTGAATTGCCTTTTCCTGACAATACTCTCCAGGCTGCTGTCATCCCTGCTGCTTGTGCACCTTTTTCTTCCACACTTTTCCCTTCCACATAACTTTCTATTAATGTGCTTTGATACAGCACTTTGGGAACATCCAACTTCTTTTGCAATGACCTTTTGAGGCTTTCCCTCCTTATGGAGGGTGTCAATGATGGTTTTCTGCACAACTGTCAGGTCAGCAGTCTTTCCCATGATTGTGATTCCTACTGAACCAGACTGAGAGACCATTTAAAGGCTCAGGAACCCTTTGCAGGTGTTATGGCCTAATTAGCTGATTAGAGTGGGACACTTTGAGCCTAGAATATTGCAACTTTTCACAATATTCTAATTTTCTGAGATTGTGTATTTGGGGTTTTCATGAGCTGTAAGCCGTAATCATCACAATTATGACACATCACGGCTTGAACTATCTTGCTTTGCATGTAATGAGTCTATCTCATATATTAGTTTCACCTTTTAAGTTGCATTACTGAAATAAATGAACTTTTGCATGATATTCTAATTTTTCGAATTTCACCTGTATATCCCTTTATCTACCTACCTACCTAACTACTCTCTCTCCCTACCTACCTACTGTATTTCTCTCTCTTTCTCTCCCTGGCTATCCCTCTATCTACCTACCTCATTTTTTAAAAATTTGCCTCTTCAAAACCTTGGTGTGTCTTATACTCCGGTGTGTCTTATACTCCGAAAAATACGGTAATAACATACTATAGTTTTAAGTCATGTAAGAGATGTTGATACCAGAATTTCTCAAATCATGTAACTGAAGTTCTATTTTTACATTTTATTTACTTTTTAAATTATATTAAATTAATTATTCATTTGACATTACTTTCACAACTTATTGTAAAATATTTGCATTACTTTCCTGAGGCATATGTATGAACAATACCAAATTAGCTCAGTGATTTTAATGTCATTGCATTTTTGTTTTTATGAATATAAAACTATTCATAAAGATAAAAGTCAAAAGCACATTAATTTCATGTCAAACATTATGCTGTGTATTATTTTAACCACTCTGAAGTATGCAAAGTAACTCACCTTTGTGGCAGCAATACTGTTCACAAAACTAATTTGCTGGAATCCCTTCTCACTTAAAGTAAGACAGACATCCCAGCGTTCATTAGCAAGTTCATGAATAACTTTTAGAGCAAGTCCAGTTTCATCTAACTTGTCCTTTACATAAAGGTCAACGTAACTACGAAAGCCATTCACCTAGGATTTAACAAAAATAATCACATTCTGCTTCGAACACATATAATTCCATTATATAAATATTTTACTAAAGCTCTTAAAGGTAGTTTCTTTCCATTAAGCATAACTTTGACTCCTTTACATGCTCCTGCCAAATCATAAACTCTTCTTGTCATAAGGGCTATTGTATCTTTATTAAGCTTTTCCATCTTAAACTTAGAAATATCTGGTTGGAATGTCACACACGTATAGTCATCCCCTTCAAAATGTTTAATCTTGGGATCTGAAGTCTTCATCATATTATTCATCCAGGTCTTTATTTAAAGCAAAAAATAAAGAACACACATACGCATTAATAGAAAATTGTCCTGTCCTCTGAAAAAAAAAACCAGCAGCTGTAAAGAAATGCTTTTCATTCAGTCAAAATTAATGATTTTTTTCCATTTAGTTTCCATATAAACTAATACATTAAGGATATGTTGAAAAATATTATATTTTAATTATTTTATATTTTTCTTTAAAAAAATGAATCCACATGTTCACATTATGTGTTAATGCACTAAATACAATGTGACTATTTCCCACATCAACACTAAATTAATTTATGAAATACTGACTGGATACTGAATAAAGTGGCGGGGAAATCCAGGCTTCTGAAGAACAATATTTTTGGCACGTTCTCCATTAAGACTAAAAGAACAGAGATATGCTTCTACAATTATATGTATTTGGATAAATTCTATTTTCCTGGTTTTTTAATAAGAGAAATACTCTTATGATCTGAAAGGGAAACAATCATACCTGTTTAAAACTATGTTTGTATTCGTTGCAAGCAGTCTCAACTGTAAACTTTGTACTGAATATATTACAAAGTTTTGCACCATACCCATTACGACCAGCTGAAAAGGTAAGGAACATTTAGAAAAGAATATTTCCCAAAATGTTACTGCTTACACTGACCTTTCCCCACTGACACAAACCATGCATCAGCAATGTTATATTGTGTTTTAACAAACAACTACTGTAGTACTTTTTGAATTTGCAGCAGGAATGTGAAGTTAAATCTTCCACTTGGTTCCACTTACAAAGCTCTTAACTTCCATGAATTAAAACATCAAATACCACAAAATTGCTATTACTACTTAAAAATAATTATATAGGTTATAGGTTATGCTGAACAAAGTGTATTACCTGTAACTTTTTTTTTTCATCATCATCATAATTACTGGATGTTAACAGCTGTCCAAAAATTAAGGCAGGAACATACATCTTTTCCACTTTATGTTCCACAACAGGAATACCTTTTCCATTATTCCAAATACTTACAATATTTGACTCACTGGAAGTGAAAATAATAAACAATTTAACCCCAGAAAAGTTGCCTCCCATGTAGTTTTCAACAATGTAAGCCAAATGATACAGTCTTATCATACATTAATTAAAAGTATGGAGTAGGAGTTTTCTGTGTTCCAGACATCCCCTAGAATTCTTCAGATGAAGAGTTCCTCAATAAGATGAGTAACAACATTTCACAAATTCACAAGCTACCTGATTATCAGTGAGCTTAACTTAACTTTATTGGATTTCTAGACCGCCCCTCTCTCAAAAGAGACTCGGGGCAGTGTACAGTCATATTAAAATAGTTGAACAGTAAATATACATGTTATAAGTATACAATAAATAAATTAAACATAGGAGTGGAGGAGGTAGTAGAAGTTCCCTGTACAATTTAGTTAAGTTAGATTAAAATTTTTTTAAAAAATTTAAAAAGTTAAAAACATTAACCTTAAAAGCTATCCCAAATAAAATATCCGCCAGGAGGTAAGAGTAGAACTATAAGTGGGCCAGGCCGGCTAGTCGGAACAGGTGAGTCTTAAGTTTTTGTCGGAAGGAGCGGAAGTCGGTAGTAGTTCTAATATCGGGGGGGAGGTCATTCCAGAGGGTTGGGCCCATCACAGAGAAGGCTCTACTCCTAGGCGCCGCCCGTTGGCATTGCTTGGTGGACGGCACCCGGAGGAGTCCCTCCCTGTGTGAGCGAATTGGTCGCAGGGATGTATGTGGTAGAATGCGATCCCGCAGGTAACTAGGCCCTGTGCCATGGAGCGCTTTGAAGATGGTGATCAACACCTTGAAACGCACCCGAAAAACCACAGGTAGCCAGTGCAGCTCGCGCAGGAAAGGTGTTATGTGGGAGTACCTAGTACTCCCCATGATGGCCCGCGCGGCCGCATTCTGTACTAGCTGTAGTCTTCGGGTACATCTCAAGGGGAGCACCATGTAGAGAGCATTGCAGTAGTCCAGACGAGACGTCACCAGCGCATGAGTGACTGTGCGTAAGGCATCCCGGTCCAATAGGGGGCGCAATTGGCACACCAGGCGAACCTGGTGGAACGCCCCCCTTGCCACGGCTGCCACATGGTCATCCATCGACAGCCGGACATCTAGGAGGACGCCCAAATTGCGCGCCCGTTCCACAGGGGGCAGTTGTTCGCCCCCTATGGCCAGTGATGGAATCAACTGGTTGAACCGAGGCGCCGGTAACCACAGCCACTCAGTCTTGGAGGGGTTAAGCTTGAGTCTGTTGTCCCCCATCCAGACCCGGACAGCTTCCAAACACCGGGACATCATTTCAACGGCCTCATTGGGGTGGTTAGGGGTGGAAATGTACAGCTGAGTGTCATCAGCGTACAGATGGTATCCAACCCCAAAACCACGGATGATCTCACCCAGCGGCTTCACGTATGTGTTGAACAGAAGGGGCGAGATGACCGACCCCTGCGGCACCCCACAAGTGAGTGACCTCAGGGCCGACCTCTGCCCCCCTGCCAACACACATTGCGTCTGGTCGGAGAGGTAGGAGCCGAACCACTGCAAAACGGTGCCCCCAACTCCCATCCCCTCCAGCCGGCGCAATAGGATACCATGGTCGATGGTATCAAAAGCCGCTGATAGATCTAATAGGACCAGGATAGAGGAACAACCCCTATCCCTGGCCCTCCAGAGATCATCGACCAACGCGACCAAGGCCGTCTCCGTGCTGTGACCGGGTCGGAAACCGGACTGGCGCGGGTCTAGATAATCGGTTTCTTCCAGGTGTCGCGGAAACTGCTGTGCCACCACATTCTCTACAACCTTCGCTAAAAAGGGAAGGTTGGAGACAGGACGATAATTAGCTAGTTCCATCGGGTCCAGGGAAGGCCTCTTGAGTAAGGGCCTCACCACCGCCTCTTTCAAGGCGGCCGGTAGTGACCCCTCACCCAATGAGGCGTTCACTAGGCCCAGGAGCCAGCCTCGTGTCACCTCCAAGGATGCCAGTACCAGCCAGGAGGGGCACGGGTCCAATAAACATGTAGTGGGTCGCAGCCGTCCACGCAACCTGTCCAAATCCTCGGGGGCAACAGAATCAAACTCCTCCCAGAATGGTCTCTCAAGACTCGCTGCTGACGACTCCTCTGGTCCACTGAAGGGGGCCCATCCACTCCGGATCTGAGCGATTTTATCCTGCAGATATTCTCCAAACTCCTGTGCTCTGCCCTGTAAAGGCGCTTCCCGCGGCCTCTGTAATAAGAGGGAGTGGGTTACCCGAAACAGGGCAGCAGGGCGGTTATCGGCGGACGCAATAAGAGTGGCGCAATGTCTACGTTTGGCCGCTCTTAATGCCACAAGGTAAGTCCATGAATAGGCTCTTACCTGTGTTCGATCAGATTCGGAGCGCGAGGACCTCCACCTGCTCTCTAGGCGTCTCCTATGGCGTTTCATCACCCTCAGGTCCTCGGTGAACCAAGGAGCCAGGGTGGTTCGTTGCCGTAGGAGAGGCCGCAAAGGTGCAACCCGGTCCAAGGCCCCGGCAGCCGCCCTATTCCAGGCGGTCACTAGGTCCTCCGACTGAGAGCGGGTCAGGTCTACAGGAAGTGGCCCAAGCTCCGTCTGGAATCTATCTGGTTCCATCAGGCGCCTGGGGCGGTACCAGCTTGGACAGTCTGGTTCCGCCTCCCCGCGGTGGGGGGTAGCGCCAGGGAAGTCGAGCCGGAGAGATGAGTGATCTGACCATGACAGGTTTAAGGTTTAAGGTTTATTGAATTTATAGACCGCCCCCTCTCCCCGTAGGGACTCGGGGCGGTGTACAGACCGTTCATGTTCAAGACAACAAAACATAACATAAGACATCAAACAAAACAATGCACACATACCGTCTGTGTATAAAACCCAAAACCAATTTAAATAATTAAAACAATTTTAAAACCAGTTTAAAACCCCAATTTAAAATTTAAAAAGCCATCCAGGAAGGTTAGTAATAGATGTTCCCTGTAAATACAATTACAATTACAATTAGGCCAGGCCGGCTAATCGAAACAGGTGGGTCTTGAGTTTCTTGCGGAAGGAGCGGAGATCCGAGGTGGTTCTAATATCGGGGGGGGAGGTCGTTCCAGAGGGTTGGGCCCATCACAGAGAAGGCCCTATTCCTAGGCACCGCCCGCCCGCACTGTTTAGCGGAAGGTACCCAGAGGAGACCCTCTCTGTGAGAGCGGATTGGTCGCAGGGATGTATGGGGTAGAATGCAATCCTGCAGGTAACTAGGTCCCGAGCCATGGAGCGCTTTGAAGATGACAATCAACACCTTGAAACGCACCCGAAAAGCCACAGGCAGCCAGTGCAGCTCACGCAGGAAAGGTGTTACATGGGAGTACCTAGTACTCCCCATAATAACCCACGCGGCTGCATTCTGAACCAGCTGGAGCCTTCGGGTGCATCTCAAGGGGAGCCCCATGTAGAGAGCATTACAGTAATCAAGACGGGAAGTCACTAGGGCATGAGTGACTGTGCAAAGGGCGTCCCGCTCTAGTAAGGGGCGCAATTGGCGCACCAGGCGAACCTGGTGGAACGCCCCCCTAGCCACGGCCGTCACATGATCATCTAGCGACAGCCGGGAATCTAGGAGGATGCCCAAATTGCGTGCCCTATCCACCGGGGGCAGTTGTTCCCCCCCGATGGCCAGAGATGGAACACATTGGCTAAAGCGGGGCGCCGGTAGCCACAGCCACTCCGTCTTGGAAGGGTTGAGCTTGAGTCTGTTGTCACCCATCCAGACCTGCACGGCTTCCAGACACCGGGACATCACCTCGACGGCTTCGTTGGGGTGGTTCGGGGTAGAGATGTACAACTGAGTGTCATCTGCATACAGATGGCACTCAACCCCGAATCTTCGAATGATCTCGCCCAGCGGTTTCATGTATGTGTTGAACAGGAGAGGAGAGAGGACCGACCCCTGTGGCACTCCACACGTGAGCGGCCTCTGCTCCCCCGCCAACACACATTGCGTCCGACCGGAGAGGAAGGAGGAGAACCACCGCAAAACGGTGCCCCTCACCCCCATCCCCTCCAGTCGACGCAATAGGATACCATGGTCGATGGTATCGAAAGCCGCTGAGAGATCTAACAGGACTAGGATGGAGGAACAACCCCCATCCTTCGCCCTCCAGAGATCATCCACCAACGCGACCAAAGCCGTCTCCGTGCTGTGGCCGGGTCGGAAACCGGACTGGCGCGGGTCTAGATAAGTAATTTCCTCCAGGTGTCGAGGGAACTGCTGCGCCACCACACTCTTAACAACCTTCGCTAAAAAGGGAAGGTTGGAGACAGGACGATAATTGGCTAACTCTACTGGGTCCAGGGAAGGCCTCTTAAGTAGGGGCCTCACCACCGCCTCTTTCAAGGCGGTTGGTAGGAACCCCTCCCCCAGCGAGGCGTTCACCAGCCCCAGGAGCCAGTCTCGTGTAACCTCCCAGGCTGCCAGTACAAGCCAGGAGGGACACGGGTCCAATAAACATGTGGTGGCCCGCAGTCGCCCGCGTAGCCTGTCCATATCCTCGGCGGCAACAGAGTCAAACTCCTCCCAGAGTGGTACCTCAAGACTCGCCTCCGGTGTCTCCCCACGATCACTGAGGGGGACCCATTCGCTCCGGATCTGAGCGATTTTGTCCTGCAGATATTCCCCAAATTCCTCTGCCTTCCCCTGTAAAGGGGCTTCCCGCGACCTCTGTGAAAGGAGGGAGCGGGTCACCCGAAACAGGGCGGCAGGGCGGTTTTCTGCAGATGCAATAAGGGTGGCGTAATATCGACGTTTAGCCACCCTTAGTGCCACAAGGTAGGTCCGTAAATGGGCTCTTACCTGTGTTCGGTCAGATTCGGCACGAGAGGATCTCCATCTGCTCTCTAGGCGTCTCTTGTGGCGCTTCATCACCCTCAGCTACTCGGTGAACCAAGGGGCCAGGGTGGTTCGCTGCCACCGGAGAGGCCGCAAGGGCGCCACCCGGTCCAAGGCCCCGGCCACCGCACTGTTCCATGCGGCCACCAGGTCCTCCGTCCGGGAGCGGGTCAGGGCTACAGGAAGTGGCCCAAGCTCCGTCTGGAACCTATGTGGTTCCATCAGTCGCCTGGGGCGGAACCATCTAAGATCTTCTGGTTCCGCCTCCCCGCGATGGGGGGTGGCGTCAGGGAAGTCCAGCCGGAGAAGCGAGTGATCTGACCATGACAGGGGAGTGATAACCTGATCCCCTATTCCCAGATCACTCTTCCATCGACCAGAGATGAAAACAAGGTCCAGCATGTGGCCTCCCTCGTGTGTGGGGCCCTGAATTATTTGGGTCAGGTCCAAGGCTGTCATGGAAGCCATGAACTCCCGGGCTGCCTCGGATGATTCACCCGTCGATGGCAGGTTGAAGTCCCCCATGACTAATAGTTTGGGGGTCTCAACCGCCACCTCCGCAATCACCTCGAGGAGCTCTGGCAGGGCCGCTGATGCATAGTGAGGAGCCAAGTATGCAATCAGCAGGCCCAACTGACTCCCTGGGCCCCATCTCACACCTAGAGTCTCACATCCAGATATCTGAGGTACGGTGAATTCTCTCGGTGCCAGGACTTCCCGTATAATGACCGCTACCCCACCACCCCTACCCCGGGCACGAGGCTGATGGAATACACGGTATCCTGGTGGGCACATTTCCACGAGGGGCAAACCCCCCTCGTGGCCCAACCAGGTTTCCGTGATCCCTGCAAGGTCCGGCTCCCCCTCAGAAACCAGATCATGGATGAGGGGGGCCTTATTAACAACGGACCTTGCGTTACACAACATCAGCCTCATGCCTCGGCTCTGTAAGCCCTGACCACCTAGAGTGCGGGGGTTGGTACAAACGACCGGGCGTATCCAGCGCCCGCGGTCTCCCAACCGACTGCAGAATCTTCTTCTGTCCTCGCATCCACCCCTTCCTGCGACCGTTGGAATATAGGAACCCTCTAAAGGAACATTATACTGACTCCCCTCCCCCACTCCGCTCTCTTCCTCCTCAGTCCCACCTGTTCGCCTGGCTCTACTCCTATTCCTGGTCTGGCTAAACCCTCCCCCCACCCTGGATCCCCTTAAAACATTTAAAAAACATTTACACAAAAACCCCCGGAGCCTCCTCTTCTTCCACCTCTCTGGATTAATGCATCCGTCATTAAGGTGGGCCCTCGAAAGGGCAGAGGGCCATATTTGCGAGAGGGGGGACTCCCGCAATAAAATCAGGTCTACCCTTGAGTAAAAATAAACCATAGTTCAGCAGGGCCTCAGATCGATTGAGGGTGCTACAGATGTTAAAATCACTTTAAAAAGATGTTAAAATAGGTGCTGCTTACAGCATTGAGTCCAGGAGAAAGGAAAATGCAGAGAGATGCAGAAAGCCAGGGCCTGGGTACCGATGATAAAAGCCAAAAGTCCTAGGTGGGGATGATGGGTATAGCAGACCAGTCAATCAGTCTGTAGATGGTCAAAGGATAGGTGGGCAGTAGAAAAACAGTAGGAAGACAATAAGAAGCAGGTGGTCGGTGGATGGTAAACCGGGGATAGTAACAGGGCAGATGGTCAATGATGGAAGATAAAGGGCTGCTACCTTCGCTCCTCCCCTCTCCTTTGCTCCAGCAGCCGCCATTGCCTCTCCCTGTATATCCCCTGTGTGTCCAGCACCTCAAATCGCCGTGTCGTGCCGCTCCAGCCCCAGGGGCCATTGCCACCAACCTCCAGTGCCTCCGACGCCTCAGCCGGCCTCCAATCCTCCCACCAACGTTTTGGCGCTTCGGCACTTCGTCAGGCCTCCAGGGCTCCCAGAGCCCGGCTCCACGGCCTCTCCCGGCACAGCCAGCACTGACAATAGCTTGCATAGCTCCTACTTCGCCCAGCCGCTCCGCATGTTCACACACACGCCACACACACACCAGCCGACTTCGCCCCGCCGTCCCGCGCCATCCCACACCGTCCCACGTCCGGCGTCTCCACAGCGGAAGCGGTGGAAGCAGCCGTAGCAGCGGCCAGCGCTGGCTCTCTCTCCTGCTCTCCGGCTCTCTCACCCTCGCATTTTCATCAGGTTTCTCCAATCGCCAGACCACCCTGGGGACCCGTTGGGGTCATGATGGAAAGCCAGGGTGGTCCTCTCCTGGACCCAGTCCTTCCAGTTAGTATAGAGGACCCAGTAGCATCCCTGCTCGCTCAGGCAAGCCCCGCAGGCATGCGGAGCTCAAGGGTAAGCCGCCATAGCTCCAGGAAGCTCCTCCCACTCTCTCACAGGGGGGTAATAACTACATCCCCTATTCCCAGATCACTCGTCCACTGTTCAGATACAAAAACAAGGTCCAGCGTGTGACCACCCTCGTGTGTGGGGCCCTGAATTAATTGGGTCAGGTCCATGGCTGTCATGGAAGCCATGAACTCCCGAGCCACCTCGGATGCTTCCCCCGTCGACGGCAGGTTGAAATCCCCCATAACCATAAGTTTGGGGGTCTCAACTGCCGTTTCTGAGATCAGCTCGAGGAGCTCGGGCAGGGCTGCTGATGCATAGCGAGGAGCCAAGTATACAATCAGCAGACCCCACTGCCTCCCTGGGCCCCATTTCACACCAAGGGACTCACACCCGGATATCTGAGGTAAAGTGAACTCTCTTGGCTCCAGATCCTCCCGTATAACTACCGCCACCCCACCACCCTTACCCAGGGCCCGGGGCTGATGGAATGCACGGAAACCCGGTGGGCACATCTCCACGAGGGGTAAGCCACCCTCGTGGCCCAACCAGGTCTCCGTTATCCCTGCAAGGTCCAGCTCCCCCTCTGAGATCAACTCATTAATGAGGGGGGCCTTGTTGGTCACGGACCTTGTATTGCAAAGCATCAGCCTCAGGCCCTGGCTCTGTAGTTCCTGGCCACCTAGGCTGCGGGGGTTGGTACAGACGACCGGGCGTGTCCAACAGCCACGGTCTCCCAACCGACTACGAGATCTTCTTCTGCCCTCGCACCCACCCCTCCCTACGACCGTTGTAATAGGGCAACCCTCTGTTGAAGTGTCATTCTCCCTCCCCCCCCCTACTACACTCACTTTCCTCCTGGACTCACCTGTTCACCTGGCACTGGTCCCTCTCCTGGCCTGATTAACCCACCCCCCCACCCTGGAGCCCCCTAAAAAGGATAAAAAACATTTCATTAAAAACCCCCTAAGTTTGCGCTTCCTCCACCTCTCTGGGTTCACAAACCCGTCATCAAGGTGGGCCCCGGAGGGGGCAAAGGGCCATGCCTGCGAGAGGGGGGACTCCCGCAGCAGGAGCAAGTCCGACCTCGAGTACGTAATGGTAAAAAGCTATGACAAAGTCAGGGTGCTGTTGATGTTAAAATCAGTAAGCCAGGATCTAATGGGAGGAAAGCAATGTCCACGATCACAACTAAGTGGGAAGATCTTATGTTGGTCAGGTGATCGGTTGGAAGATGGATAATAAATAAATAGATGGAGGCCTGGGTGCGGTCCATTGTGGGCAGAAGAGGGCAGATAGTTTGTAGTAGCTCGTTGTTATAAAATAGCAGATGGCAAGGGTGAGAGGGGGAGAGGCAGTAGGAGTAGCCCGGCAGGTGAAACGCCATAAGTCATAAATAGCAGGAAGTCAACAGGATACCAGATGTTAAACGGGCAGTGAGTCACTGCAGTTACCAGAATCCTGTGCCAGTGGTTCTCAACCTGTGGTCTGTGGGCCCCTGGGGGGCCACAATGTCATCACAGGGGGTCTGTGAAGGCTTGAAAAAATGTTATGATTTACATCTTGAATTAAGTCTTGATGGTCCATGGCCATGGTCCGTGACCACAAAAGGTATTTAAAGGGGGTCCATGATGAAGAAAAGATTGAGAACCACTGTCCTATGCTGTATTAGAGCAATTAAGATAAACAAGGCAAACACCAATACAATGTTATCATTGGTAGAGCACCACAAAGTGCACCAATAACTTTTCTCCAATGCAACATGGGGGATGACATCCTACCAATGGCCACACTGTCCATCATAGAAAATGATGTTATTGACAGTGCACAATCGTGTGCATCATAATCTTTTTTTCAATGCTGAGAGAAGTGGTAGTTCCAATTGCAATCTTCAAATTAGAATCTTGCCTCTATTTTAGAGTATATTTTAGTTAAAACAATGTGATGGTTACAAGCCTTGCCACTACCCGTGTTGTACAACACCACGCAAACTTATTCAATGCATTGGGATTCCAAAACAGATAGGTCAACATGAGAACACCTCGTTGTAGGAAGAAAATTTGAAAAATGGGGAATTAAAACATATTTAATGTGCATTAATGCCCATGATAAAATATTCAAATATTTTGCAGGTGCAAGTCTCTCTATTGTCTCTGTGATTGGGAAATATTTGTCATACAGCTCAGCATGCTTTGTATCATTGTACTGAACACTAATGTACTCTAATGTGCAGTGTTTTAATCCTGTTCTTGTAGTTGTAGACATAGGTCTAATATTTTTCTTGGTTTGCCAGACAACAGAGGGGCGGTCTAAAAATCTAAGAAATAAATAAATAAATAAATAAACAAATATTTATTCGTGTCAACAGATCAAAAGCATAAAGGACAGAAGGACTTTCTAGATTGCTAACCTGAAGCCTCAAATGTACATATCAAATTTAGCACACACCTAAATATAAATATACATTTTACCAGAATCTCAGAAGAATTACTGTAAACCATTTCATATATTTGGGATCTGGAACTTACCTCAACTGAAGCACACAGCCTTTTTTTGGTGTGCAACTCACACTCCTCCCTAAACAATGGCCTACAGAAGTCATTCAAGTCACAATTCTGTTGCAGAAAATGACAGGCTTTAGACTTCTCAGGATACAGGAGGAGTTTATTTGGCAGCCAGGTTCAGAAAGTTAGCCCATGGCTATAGTTGCGAATTTCTGAACAACCTTTATTATTGATGCACGCGTTCTTGTACATTCTCAAAGCAGCGCAACACGGAAATAGTTAACTCATTTCTTATTGGTTATTTTGGGGAAAAAGCCTTATAAGTAGATGGGGGTCTTACTTCTCCTTTTTGTTACAGGTATGGACTACGTGGCATTAACGAACTTTATTTGAACCTTGTGGTTTTGGACTTTTGACATAGGGACATTTACTGGAACATGTTGTGGTAGAAGGTTGATGACATTTCCTTATCTTTTGAAACAGGCTTCTAACTGTCCCTTCTATGCCACGTCTTTATTCTTATATTTTAATTCATATTTTATTCTACTTTATCCCCCCCCCCCCCTTCTAGACTCTATTAATACCCACAATCGAGTCCAGCCTGTTATATTAACAATATAAGCATGCAGGATACAGAATAGCAGAAAAAGCAAGAGTACAAGCAATACACATTTTAGGGATTATCTTCCATAATCACTTTCTCTACTTCTAAGAGGGCAATTTGAGATCGCTTCCGGCTTCCGAAGGTGACGGATGTTGGTCCGCTGTTCGCTTCTCCGGTGGGCTCCTCTTAGGAGCACAGGCGGTCTTGGAGAGACCACCTGCCATAGGGCGGCTTGCTGGAAACCCCCCCCCCCCCCCAGATAGGCGGCAGCCATGGGGGGGGTTTCCCGTTTCGCCTCAGGAGCCGGGGAGCGTAGGGGGTGCATAGCAGCACCTTCGCTGAATGGATTCCGGAAGGAAATAACTAATTACATGCAGCGGCTGAAGTGCTGAAGGTGAGAAGTTCGCTCCAATCTCCTTAATCGCTTTTAATTGATGAGCAGCAGCTTTTTATAAGTTGTGGATTCAATCTGTTTGAAGTTGGAAGATTGGAGGGGGGTTTCTCTTTTTTTCTACCCCTCTCAGGCAAAGCGGCATTTGGACTATCTCTCAATCTTGGAATGGAGTGAGAGAGAAAAAAGTTGAATTAGTCACTTGAACTAACTATGTGAAAAGATTTATATCACAATTCCAAGAGGTGATTGCTGAGTTGTTTTGAAAACTTTATGGAAATTTTTGATGTTCTGCTCCTGGTTCCCTGTGAAAGGGGGAGGTAAGATAGTGTCAGGCCTGTAGTTATGTTCTTTTTAGGATCTTTGGCCTGCCACACTTTTTATTAATTTCCTATGCTGTCTCATTAGTGTAGTAGTTGGGAGGGGGGAATAGAAAGGAGTAGGATTGTGGAATGTATTGTTGACATTCTTTTATAGAAGCCAAGGTCATCTTTTGTCTCCGCACCTCAACACCTGACCGGAAGCAGAGGGGTGGAGATGCCAGCGTGGAAGATGATGATTGGAACATGTGATGGATTATGGGGTGTGGGGATAGATCATGAACTTTCAACTGGGTGGAATTCCAGGAAGAACATTAGAGTTGGAATTCCATAGACGTGCTAACTTGCCTGCATGAATAAATTGGACCTTTAAGGATAACTTTGCCTTGGACAATGATTTAATTCTGCATGGTATTTAGAACGCCTGACATTATTCTAACTCTACCCTTTAAAATAATTCACTATCACCCTCCCCCTCGCAAGGGGGGAGGGGCTGGTGATGGGGGGTGCTGAATTCCCAACGCTGACCGGGACAGCGTAAAATATCAGCGAAGTAATAATGAGAAAGCTTTTGGTGATAAGAAGCTGAGAGTTTCAAAGGCAATGGAATGCTGTTTCAAGATTTATTGCATCTGGCAAGAGGACGGAGGGGGCTGGAAAAGACTTTTCTACACCCGGTTAGAAGATGAAAGGAATGGAGATTCAAGCTATCCCCATACAATCATCTCTGATGGGCTTCCCAGACCATTTCGGTGAGTGCATGCTCCCCCTCCTTCCCCCCAGCTTGGAAGCAAGGCTTGGAAAAAAACCTGGAATGGAGGTTTTGATTCCTTCCAAACAGCAATAAATGAAATGGCTTATTACCCAGCAACTAAGTGGGAGACAGATTCCCTTTCAAAATGGGAATTTCAACCCAGACAGCAAGAAGGGATTTGGCCAGCATCTTTCACTTGCCAGCCACAAATGGGGCTGCAACCAGTAAATGAAGCAAAACCAGATTGGGTTTTCTTCCCAGAGTATGGATGGATGAGTTGCCACTGGCCACCTCCATTGCCATCAATATGGGAAAATGCTCCAAGCCAGCAGAGGGCACCTACTTGGCCCATAACTCCTCCAAGCCAGCAGGAGGGTCCTTGGCACGTAAAACCCCCTAGCCAGCCATCATTGGTTGAGCTGCAACCTGTGAAGCAGGCAACCCCGGGATGGGTCTTAACCCCAGGTCATGGATGGGAGGAATGCCAGTGGGCACCTGCCCTCCCTCAGCAGATGGCACCATGGCAGAAAACTGGGCAGTGGCCAACCGAGGGATTGACCTCCCCACCGGTTCCAGTCTCCCCTGCAAGGCCCCAAAAGGTTCTTACCCCACCTTCCTACAGAGAAGAAATCTCCATGGAAGAAGGTATTACCAAAGGGAGGCCTGCGGGATGGATGGTGGGAAAATGTGCACCTGCAATGCCCCAAAAGGTTCTTACCCCACCTTCCTACAGAGAAGCAATCTCCACCATGGAAGAAGGGATTACCAAAGAGAGGCCTGCAGGATGGGAAGCGGGACAAGGTGCACCTGCAATGCCCCAACTGGTTCTTACCCCACCTTCCTACAGAGAAGCAATCTCCACCATGGAAGAAGGGTTTACCAAGGGGGAAGCTGCAAGGTGGAGAGCAAGCCAATGTGATGAAACGGTTCCTAAGTTTAGAGATGTAACTAGGTTCCATTCCTCGTGGGGGCCAATAAAATGCCACCATTGCTGTCAACTTGGCCACAGAGCGAAAGAGTGCTTGGCTCCAGCCCCCATGCCACAAACGTGCGCACCAACCACCACGGCGGTAAAGAGAGGGCCCCAGATGCCACCACAGAAGAGTCATCTGGGCCAACAACCTCTGGAAGAGGATCCCCAACTTAAGGTGACGAAGTGTCCTACCAAGGGGCAGGCCTCGGAGGAGGAAAAGGGCAAACAATCTCCGGAGGAGGATCCCCAACTAAAGGTGACGAAGAGTCCTACCAAGGGGGAGGCCTCAGAGGGGGAAATGCCCAAACAACCTCTGGAAGAGGATCCTCAACTTAAGGTGACGAAAAGTCCTACCAAGCGGGAGGCCTCGGAGGAGGAAAAGGGCCAGCCGTGGATGATTGAATCCAAGAGCCCAGAACCTACAGCACCTGCAGCAGAGAGCCCTAAACGGCCATGGGAAGAGGTCGCAATGGACTTCATCGTGGAACTCCCAGACAGCAGTGGGAATAAAGTAATTTGGACTGTTATTTATTTGGTTTCTAAGCAGGCACACTTCATTGCTTGCTCAGGATTGCCATCCGCAAACGAATTAGCGAAAATGTTTGTGAAACACATTTATCACCTGCACGGAGTACCCAAGAGGATCATTTCAGACCGCGGAGTCCAGTTCACAGCCAAGTTCTGGAGAGAGGTCCTGAGATCCATTGGGTCCACACAAGAACTGAGCTCAGAGGTTCATCCCAGCATGAACTGCACAGCAGAGAGAGCCAATGCGGTGGTGGAACAATTCATCCGGTGTTTTGTAGACTATCAGCAAGACAACTGGTCGGACTTGCTACCCTTCTCCGAAGTGGCATACAACGATGCGGTCCACAGCAGCACAGGATTAGCGGGTTTCCAGATTACCAGTGGCATGGAAGTTGTTGCCATGCCTGAGTTGCCTAGAGAACCTACTTCCTTCATGTCTTTGAGTGAATGGATGGACATGCTAAAGAAAGGATGGGAGAATACGAAGAAGGCTCTAGCAATTGCGGCAGAAGCCTACACGAAGCAAGCTGAGAAACATCGCTTGCTCCAAAACCCCTACCGTGTGGAGGACAAAGTTTTTGTGTCTACCAAATACATAAGATTAGGAATGCCTAGCAAGGAATTGGGTCCAAAATTTCTAGGTCCATTCCTAATAGTGAAGATAGTTAACCCAGTTACAGTTCAACTCAGGCTACCCAGAGGTCTAGGGAAAATTGACCCAGAATTTCTTTTTTTTTTTTAAACAAAGTTTTATTGGTTTTTTTATATTTTACAAAGGGGAAAGGTAAGGGAAAAATTGCAAATTTTGGCAAATTCAATTGGTAATTTCGATCAGTTTATATCAGATGGCTTTTCTTACTCATTTGTGTGATCTGAGCTTTCTTGTTGTCGCCCCATCTCCCCCCGCTGGCAGGGCTCCGGCCCCTCCCGTGTCTTGTATGTCTGTTGAAGAATCATCTGGTTTTTCTAGGAGGAGTTTATTTTTCTCCATAAAGGCCTGCGCCTCTATGGGTGTATTAATCCTAAATCTTGTCTCCTCCCAGAATATTAGCATACCTTCAGGCATCAGCCATCTGAACCACACCCCCTTCTTGTATAATTTCTTCGCTAATTGCGAATAGCTTTTTCTTTTTTCCCTCACTTTCTTGGGGATCTGTTTCAGGATGGTTATCTCCTTATCTTTATATGTCAAGGCTTGCCCCCTTTGTGCATTCAGGATTTCATCTCTTGTACTTTTCCTAAGAAATTTAATGTGTACCTCCCTGGGAACATTGTGTGTTCTAGCATAAGCTGAGTTTACTCTATAAGCCAGGTCTATTTCCCACCCCATCTGTTGTTTCTCCTTCTGAATATACTCAGCCAAAATGTTTGTCATGATGTCCCTTATGTTTTCATCATCTGTCTCCATCACGTTTTGAAATCTAAGATAAAAAGACATTCTCTCAAACTCTATTTTCATTTGTTGGGTGTCAAGTTCTTTGTTTCCCCTCTGCACACCCTCTATCCCCCCCCTCATCTCAGCCGCCCCGTCTTCCAAAAGATCCAGTCTCTGTGAGTTCTTATTAATTTTATCCTGGTTCTCTTTAATTTCTTCTTTCATCTCCTTCAATTGTCTCTTTATTTCCTCTTGTCCCTGTAGAATTTGTTGAAACATTTGATGAAACTCCAGGTCCGTAGATTTAGGTTGCTTGAAGGCTGTTAACGTTGATTGTGTGCTAGGACTGGAGGTTGCAGATGTCGGGGCAGAGGCAGCAAAGCCTGACTTTCCAGGAGGTGGTCTTTTAGATGCCATTGTTTATGAAGTAAAGAGTCCAGTCAGTATAAAGAAGGATCAGTCAGAGGGGTAGAACAGCCAAGAGAGTCCAGGAGACAGAGAGTCCAGGCAGAGGGGAATTTTCTAATCACCCTGGCAGATGAGCAAAAGTTTTTCACTCCAAGGAGTTCAAAGGCAAACAATCAACAAGAGAGTCATCCAGGTAGCACGGAGACAAAGACCGGAAGCCTGAAGTTTGGAAGGTGGAGTCAAGCTTCACATTTCATAAAGACAACGGAAGTGTGCAATCTTGCCCTGCCAGCTTCGGGTTTCGAGGCAACAAATAAAGTTTTCAAAGTTCAAAAATCCCAAAGTTTCCAGATCATTATTTTTTAGGTTTAAGTCCGAAAATCCACTTAGGTAGGGTGTGGCATCTTTGGTTTGGCTCTCCCCCTCCTCCTTCCCTTGGGGCTGAGAGCACATTTGTTTCCAGCCTCTTGTCCGAGGGGGGGGGGGAATACCCCTCCCCTCCAGCCGCGCCTCTCCAAGTCAAACCGAAAAAAATGTTTGCACAACTGACGAGTTTTTAAATTAGTAATGGGGATGGAGGGAGTCTACGCCTCACCGCTCCGCCGCCGCATCCTTCAGTTTTCTTTTTCTCCGAACAGCCTCTCAGCGAAGACGCCCACGCTTCCTCCGATCTGCTCCCCGGTGCCTTGGGCAAGGCGGGGGACCTCCCGCCGGCCGCCGCCGATCCAGGGATCCCCCGCGGTGCCGCCCCTCTGGCAGGACGCCTCTGCGGGGCATCCTGTGCCCCCCAAGAAGTGGGGAAGCCCACCGGAGAGCCGGAGCGAGCAACAAGTTGCCCGTCGCTGTCAGCCGCCGGAACCGGAAGCCCGGAAAATTGACCCAGAATTTCATTGTAGCTTGTTGAAACCAGTAATTGGGTCTAACAGAAGAGCATCCAACCAAGCTCACTCTCCTCCTGTAGTGATGGAAGGGGAAACACAATCTGAGGTGGAAAAAATTGTAGATTCCAGGCTGAATAGGGGTCGCTTACAGTACTTAGTGCACTGGAAGGGTTACCCTTGGTCTAAAGTTACTTGGTGAAAAGTGGGAACCAAAAAGTGGAGAAGTTAGTAAAGCAATTCAATGAGAAGTTTCCCGATAAGTCAAAGGGGTTCCCTGGGGGGAGAAGAGGTGGTTAATTTTGTTATGTTAACTTTTATGTTATTCTCTTTTTAGGAAACGTTTTTCTTCTGAGGAGAGGCCGCCTGTCAGGCCTGTAGTTATGTTCTTTTTAGGATCTTTGGCCTGCCACACTTTTTATTAATTTCCTCTGCTGTCTCATTAGTGTAGTAGTTGGGAGGGGGGAATAGAAAGGAGTAGGATTGTGGAATGTATTGTTGACATTCTTTTATAGAAGCCAAGGTCATCTTTTGTCTCCGCACCTCAACACCTGACCGGAAGCAGAGGGGTGTAGATGCCAGCGTGGAAGATGATGATTGGAACATGTGATGGATTATGGGGTGTGGGGATAGATCATGAACTTTCAACTGGGTGGAATTCCAGGAAGAACATTAGAGTTGGAATTCCATAGATGTGCTAACTTGCCTGCATGAATAAATTGGACCTTTAAGGATAACTTTGCCTTGGACAATGATTTAATTCTGCATGGTATTTAGAACGCCTGACAGATGGCCTGCTTCCGTCTTCTTCTTCGCACTTATAAATGAAGTCTACCTTTTGAAACTACCTTTGAAGAAAGTCTGGCTTTATATTAATCCCCCCCCCCCCCCCCGAAGGACTCCTGGAGCTTCTCCTGCTATGTGGTCTTTCTGGATTTAGATCATTTGATTTTTTTTTGTGTGTGTGTGTGTGTGTGACTTCTTGGCTTGGAACTGTGACTGAGGATTAACTTTCACTTTTGGATTTGCCTGTCTTCTCGGACTCGCTCGGCTGCGCGCTTCACAGACGCCATTTCTTTTGTAAAAGATTTATACTCATCTCTGAACTCAGACAATGGGGCCCAGAAAACCACCTTCAGGCAAAGCAGCCTCGGCACCTACTTCTTCTACATCCAGCCCAACGACTCAACAGACAAAAATTTCATCATTTTCACAACAAGAAAGGACTGGAGAGAGTTCAAAAGATTTATCTGTCCACAAGAGAATTATCCAAATAACACAGAGACAAAGACCGGAAGCCTGAAGCTAAGAGGTGGAGTCAAGTTCACCTTTCATAAAGACAACGGAAGTGTGCCATCTTGCCCTGCCAACTTCGGGTACTGAGGCAACAAATAAGTTTTCAAAATTCAAAGTTCCCAAGGCTTCCAGATCCCATTGTCTTAAAACCTAAAGGTTTAAATCTGAAGATCCATTTAGTTGGAGTGTGACCTCTTTGGTTTGGCTCTCCCCCTCCTCCTTCCCTGGGGCTACGAGCACATTTGTTTCTAGCCGCTTGTCCAAGGGAGGGGGGAATCCCCCTCCCCTCCAGCCGCACTTCTCCAAGTTAGCCAAAAGTTCCAATTTATTTTATTTTTATTTATTTATTTATTATTCATATCTATAGACCGCCCCCTCTCCCGAAAGGGACTCGGGGCGGTGTACAGTCACTAAAATACGTTATAAAATACATACAGAACAGTTAAATAATTAAATATGTAGGTGGAGGAGGTTGCAAGACTGTACATAGAATAATAAATATTAAATATAGTATATAGTGTATTAAAAACTTTTTAAAACCCCAAACCCAATTAAAATGAATAAATCCCCGGGAGGTAGAACTAAGAAAGTGCCAGGCCAGCTGATTGAAATAGGTGAGTCTTTAACTTTTGCCGGAAGGAACGGAGGTCGGTGGTAGTTCGAATGTCAGGGGGGAGGTCATTCCAGAGGGTTGGGCCCATCACAGAGAAGGATCTACTCCTAGGTGTCGCCCGCTGGCATTGACTAGCAGACGGCACCAGGAGGAGCCCCTCTCTGTGTGAGCGGATAGGTCGCAGGGACGTGTGTGGTAGGATGCGATCCTGCAGGTAACTAGGTCCACTGCCATGGAGCGCTTTAAAGATGGTGATCAATACCTTGAAACGCACCCGAAAGGCCACAGGTAGCCAGTGCAGCTCGCGCAGGAGAGGTGTTACGTGGGAGTAACGTGTACTTCCCAATTAACACAACTGACAAGTTTTAGAGTTGGTAATAGGTATGAAGGGAGTCTACACCTCACCGCACTGCCGCTGCATCCTTCAACTGTCTTTTTTTCTTCCGGACAGCCTCACAGCGAAGACGCTTCAGCGCGCCTCCCCTTTGCGCTCCTCGGTACCTGGAGCGAAGCGGGAGCCCCCCGACGGTCGCCGCCGATGCAGGGGTCCTCCCGCCGTGCCGCTCCTCCGGCAGAACGCCTCTCCGGGGCGTCCTGTGCCCCCCAAGGAGTGGGGAGCCCACCGGGGATGCGCGGGGCGAGCAGTCTCTGCCCGTCGCCGTCAGCCGCCGGAACCGGAAGTGTCTCTTCCATTCAGGGAACATTTTAAAGGCTTCAACACAGGGCGGCTGTTTATCTGACCATCAACCCCTTGGATGTTTCATACATTATTGGAAATGGGTGCCAAGGGTTTTGTAATTACTGATCTTGACGTCCCTTTGTCTACCAAAA
Source organism: Natrix helvetica (assembly GCF_964273705.1). Lineage (NCBI taxonomy): Eukaryota > Metazoa > Chordata > Lepidosauria > Squamata > Natricidae > Natrix > Natrix helvetica. The sequence goes on from NC_138555.1 coordinate 44,124,405, forward strand.
AGGTTACATTATTACCCCCTATCTTCATTCGGACCAAGGGTTCAAGGGGGGGGGGGGGGCTGGACTAAACCCTGGTCCCCTTCAGTCTTCAGACCTTTTGTCTATCGTAGCCAAGCTTATGGCTTCCGCCTCGCTTTGGGGCAGTCTTCGGTCTCTGCCCGGGAATCCACGGGGCTTCATTCCTCTTCTCCCTCCCGGGGGATTCATAAATCTTGACCTTTCTATTCAATCGACCAGGTTCCATTCTTCTATTCTGTCCTCTTCCCTGCCCTCCTATCCCAGCTTCTAGCCTTTTGGGACACTCTAACATCCAGTGACCTTCTTTTTTACACCAATTACATTGACCTCTGCTCTGGGTTTGGGATTTATTTGACAATGCAACTGCCAGCAATTCGGCTTTGCGTTGCATTCTATGATCCTTCTTTTTCTCTTCTACTCTTTCTCTGTTTACAAAGACTTTGCCAGCGATTTCCATTAATTGGCTTATATTCATCCCTAAGGCTCCATCTTGCTTCTGGAGTTTGTGTCTAATGTCCAGGGCTCTTTGAGATATGAAGGCGAACGCTAGCATACGGGCATTTTCGGGATCCAGGGGGTTGATTGGGGTGTAGGTTTTATACGCATCGACCAGCCTTTGGAAAAAGGCTTCGGGACTTTCGTCTGATTTTTGGATCACGAGAGAGGGTTTGGACATGTTTACTGGAGGTTTTGCAGCTTGTTCTAAGCCTTGAAGAATTAATGCCTGATAATCCTGGAGGGGGGCCATATCGCTATAGGGGTCCCACTGTGGATCTTGCCATGGAAACCGTAAATTTAGTGCGGCTTGAAGGCTTTCTCCATCTGCAGGTTTCAAGATTTTTCCAATGGCACCACTCAACCTTTCTCTTTCTTCTCCATTAAGGAGAGTAGTCATTAATTGCTCCAAATCCTGCCATGTTGGATTATGGGTTCTGATAATGACCCTAAAGAAGTCAATGACTTCCTGCAGCTTAGCGGACAGCGGTCCATAATGTTGTTTCCAATTCAACAGGTCTGTGGTTGCAAACAGGATGTATTGAAACAAAGGCTGGATCTCTACTTGTCCCTGTCCATCTATAACCCTTTGATCCATTTAGCGCAGCGGAGCTAGGAGCTGACTTCTGGTTCGGGCAGCAACGAGGGAATTTCTTTGGGTTATAGGAGAAGGGGGTCCACCAGACAGACTTTCCAATTTTTGCCTTTCTCTCTGGTCACTTTGTCCTACTGCCCCTTGGTTAATTCCACCGCCGGCATTTGAAGGTTGCCTTGGGTGATAAAGAGGGGCATATGGAGGGGGGCCTTCTTCTTCATCGGGTGCAGTTTGGAGGAGAGGCTTTTTCTCAGGGTGATTCATTTTGACCTTGCTTTTACTATTTCCTTTTATTCGGGCCACACAAACCTTTACGGCTTCCTTTTTACATTTACAGAGCCAGTCAGGATTTTTTTGCACTGCTATCTGCCTCTGGTCAATATACTGATATTGATCTGGGTGACCAGTTTTAGCATCTGCTATGATCAGATGTACCTTTGAAATGATGTCTGGATTAAAAGTGCCTTAAGTTTTCCATCCTACATTAAAGTTTGGCCATTCGTTCTCACAGAATCTTTTTAGCTCCCCAGTGTTGGGTTTGGGACCTCCATAATCTCCACTAAAAGCTCTCTTGAAGTTTTTCAACATGCACTGGAGAGGCATTCGAGGAACGCTCCCCCCCTCCCATGTTCTATTTCTAACACACTTTCTTGGGACCTGTGGCCACCAACAGGAACTGCAGCAGATTAACCTCCCACACAAACCTAGAGCCTCATTAGGATATGCCGGTTCCGTTTGGAAGGGACACTATCCCGGGCTCAGGGGGGTGATCGGGCCCCCTCTTCCACTCCTAACCGAGTGGGTCTACAATTCTTTTGATACTTGCCTGCAGGCATCTTCTTTCTCAGCCAGCATAATTTTTATTAACTTGTCCTGATCCTGGTCAGATTCTTCTATCGGTGGTGTCCTCCGGATGCCCAAGAGAGGTCATCAGCCCTCTTCCAGAGAAAGGTCTCCGTTGGCACCTGAAGATGGGCGAGATGGTCTCGATGGGGCATCAGTCGGTCCGTTCCGTCCTCAGCGAAATATCACTCTAAGTCCTGCCCCACGGTCACCAGAATTGTTGCAGAAAATGACAGGCTTTAGACTTCTCAGGATACAGGAGGAGTTTATTTGGCAGCCAGGTTCAGAAAGTTAGCCCATGGCTATAGTTGCGAATTTCTGAACAACCTTTATTATTGATGAACGCGTTCTTATACATTCTCAAAGCAACGCAACACAGAAATACTTAATTCATTTCTTATTGGTTATTTTGGGGAAAAAGCCTTATAAGTAGATGGGGGTCTTACTTCTCCTTTTTGTTACAGGTATGGACTACGTGGCATTAACTAACTTTATTTGAACCTTGTGGTTTTGGACTTTTGACATAGGGACATTTACTGGAACATGTTGTGGTAGAAGGTTGATGACATTTCCTTATCTTTTGAAACAGGCTTCTAACTGTCCCTTCTATGCCACATCTTTATTCTTATATTTTTATTCATATTTTATTCTACTTTAATTCTGGGTCCATTCTTAAATCCCCCCCCCCCCCAGTTTGAAGGAGTTTGGGGAATGATAGTAGAGTATATTCCCTCCTAGAGGTATTGCATCCACATTCCAACCCTTGACATTTTTGTAGCCAAATTTCACCAGGGTAATCTTACAATGTTTCAAAAAGCAGCAAATTAAATCCTGGGGTGGAGCTATATAGATCAGGTATTGCTTCCCCTTATCTAAAAATCTGCATCTCCCCTTTGAGGGGCACATGCCATGGATTTTGTAACTTGTTAACTAACATAGTTACGGTACTTTGTATTTTAATTTGATTTACTTTCCCTCTTTTAAAATGATGTTCAGGTTTATTAGTTTTTAACATTCCTAAACTGATAAACAGGCAGGAGAATAGCTCCAGCTAAGAAAAAGTTTGTTAATACAAATTGGGGTCTGGTTTATCTCTTTTGTGAACTCCAAGCAACCTTTTTCCTTACAATTACACCCCTTCTGATGTCAGACCTCATTTTAATGAACATGTGTGATATTATGGGATGCAAATATGTAACATATTTGACTACATGTATGTAACTGATTTCCTATGCAAAGGGAAGGTTACTACAGTATGCACTGTCAGCTGTGAGGCCTTCTATAGAGGTGTGTGTCTTTCCAAATCATGTCCAGTCATTTTAATTTACCACAGGTGGACTCCAATCAAGGTGTAGAAACATGTCAGCAGCTATCAAGAGAAATGGGAGGCACCTGAGCTAAATTTCACATGTTATTGCAAAAGTTCTGAATACTTATGCCAATGTGATATTTCAGTTTGGGTTACTGAGTGTAATGAGTGTAATTAATGAGAAAAAAATGAATTTCAACAACTGTAGAATCAGGCTGCAGCATAACAAAACTGACAAAAGTGAAGGGGTTTTGAATACTTTCTGAATGCACTATACATTCAGAAATTCATATTACATTTCTTCACTGAAGTACTGTATTTTTCAGAGTATAAGACACACTTTTTCTCCCCCTAAGAGAGGGTGAAAATTTGGGTGCATCTTATACAGTGAATGTAGCCCCCCCCCGCCCCCACCCTTCAGCCTCCTCATGGCCTCTCAAACGGAGAGCCTCTCAAACAGCCTCCAAAAGCTCCATTTGAGAGGCAGCTCCGTTTGCAAAGGAGCTTCTCTTTGCAAAGGCAGTCACTCAAACTGCTCCTGCTGAATCAGGCTAATGTGCTGAAGCTAACCAGGCTGTTTGCTGCAAGGACGCTAGGCAGATGAATACCGATGGATGCTGGTAGGCAGAGGCAGAATTTTTTTTTTCTTATTTTCCTCCCCCCAAATTAAGGTGTGTCTTATACTCCGGAGTGTCTTATACTCCGAAAAATATGGTACCTTCTTTTTATATATTCAATTCATATTATTTTATAATAAACTAAATTCTTGCTTCCATTTTAATATTTAATACAAATAATCATTTTAACACTCCTGTCCCCCAAATTAACTCTTACAATAAGAGATAGATTTAAAAAGAAATTAAAGATACCACACTGCAGGAGTTTACATATTTCATTCTTAAGACAGCAAAAAACATTTACTTTATATATTCCCATCTTACTTTTTATCATGCTATGCATCTTCAGTTGTATAGCACTACCCCATGTCCTGTTGGACAACCTTTGAGAGAAAGGTAGTAAGAGTTGGATGTGCCCTGAATGAACATTACATTTTAGGCTAACCATATTTTTTACACCAATGCTGGACAGTCCCATGATCATCTAACAAGAGTATGTTCTTCTGGCTTCCAGCGCACGGGCCACCTGGTCTTCACAGGCGCCAAAGCACCAGAAAATGGCCTGAAAACAGCCCAAAAAATGGGCAAAGCCCAGGTGGAGGAAGAGAAGAGGAACAGTCTCCTCTCTACAAAGGCTTTTCTCAGGACGCTAGATTGCGAAGTTAAAAACCTGGAATGGGGTACAATCAAACTTGATTCAAAGACTTTGGCTCATGAGATCGCTGCGCTGCCACCCAAAAATGCTGTTACCGCGATCTCTGCAGAGCCCACTTCATCTGCCCCTTCTTGGGCAGTTCCAGGTGGTAGAGATCGCGGTTTTTGGGTGGCAGCACAGCCAAAGCCTTTGAATCAAGCTTGATTGTATCCCATTCCAGGTTTTTAACTTCCCAATCTAGCATTCTGAGAAATCTGGTGTTAGATATTAACACTAGCTACCATGGTTTCCACTCTGGTCCTCTGTTCCGGCGGGAACAGAGGTTTAATCTGATTGGTTAAGAGGTCTGACAGCTCCCTATAAAAGGAGAGCTGTCAGACCGAACAGTTGCTGTATTGTACATACTTGTCTGTTGAAATAAAGAGCTGTTGTTGTGTTGAGCCAGTGTCTGCCTTCTCATTGCCCTATCTAACATCTAGAGTCTCTGAGGCACCTCTCATTTGCAGGAGGGGGAGGAGGGTGGCGTATATGAAAGCCTCTGAGTAACTGAGAAAGAAAGACACGCTTTTTGGGCGGCGGTTTTCAGCAGGTTCCAAGCATGGCTTTCTTTCCCAGTTACTCAGAGGCTTTCATATACTCCGCCTTCACCCTCCTCCTGCAAGTGAGAGGTGCTCAGAAACTCAACGGGCAGCTCAGGGGAGACAACGGCCACGACGACTTCACTCCCCAGCAATGTGAGGAGCTGCCACCGCCACCACAGCCCTCCCGGGAGCCGAGCCGAGTGGCAGCCCTGAAAGCAAAATGTCTCCTTTCCAGCCACCGTGATCTCTGCAGTGCCCGCTTCACCTACAGCCTGGCAGCGTGGCAATTTCGGCCGCCTGGAACCACCCGAGAAGGGGCAGGTGAAGCGGGTGCTGTGTGAGAGGTATATAGCGTGGCTATCTCGGCCGCCTGGAACTGCACGAGAAGGGGCAGGTGAAATGGGCACTGTGTGAGAGGTGTAAGGCAAGCCGCTGCTAGGTTTCTCCCTTCTCCAGACAACCGAGGCGGAGGGCAGTCGGCTTCTGCTCCTGGCCTGGGAGACAGATCTGGCCAGGAGGAAAGAGAAAGAGGAGAAGTGCGTGCTCTTTTTCCTCCCTATTCCAAAAACGGGGCATGCAGAATCACCCTATGACCCAGGCAGCAAAGGCGCAGGGGCTTGCTGGGAACAGGAGACGGACGCCCCATTTTTACAATCAGGGAGGAAAAAGAGCGCTTCAGGTGACGGGCAGTTCCAAGCTGCGGGATCGCAGCGCAGCCTAGAACCGCCTGCCACCTGAAACACTCTTTTTCCTCCCCGATTGCAAAAACGGGGTGTGCATTCCTCCTGGCCGGATCCATCTCCTGGGGCAGGGACAAAAGCTGACCACTCTCCACCTGTGTTGTCTGGAGAAGCGGGAGGCCAAGCAGCAAGCCACCTTGCCTTATGCCTCCTGCGCAGTGTCCACTTCACCTGCCCCTTTTCCAGACAACCCAGGCGGCTAAATTCGGTGTATAAGACGCACCCAGATTTTCACCCTCTTTTTTGGGCGGGAAAAGGTGTATCTTATACTCTGAAAAATATGGTAATTGTAAACTACATTTTAATATTAGAGAGGAATAAATTCACAAATAATTCGAAAAGGAAAGAACAGATGATGCCTTGGAGTCTTTTCATTTCGTTAACATGATAACACATTTACTATCAGCAACGCTGTATCCACAACATGCCAAAATATACCTGTATTCTTCCACTTGAAAATAATTCCCAAATGCTGTTAATATATTATTGTTATAAACACTTACCAAGAATTTCATCAAATATTTTATATAAGCCAGGAATGAAAGTAATCTCTCTACAATTCATTCCTATATCTTCATCAAACACCCACATCAACTGTAAATAAAAAGTTTATCTTATAAATAAAAGTTTTATAGATATATTATTTTAAAATATCCTAATAGACATGCCTAGTTTTTTTTAAAAGAACTGCTCATTATATTGTTGTCATTTAATTAATCGATTTAGCTTACCATTCACTCATCAAATGACTCTGAGCTCCAAAAATGTGAAAAAATAGGGGGGAAATGCAAATTGCCATTTGAGAACACCCAGGCACAAGCATTATTTGATATATTCAACAACAATATTAACTTCTCAAATAAAGAGGAAATGGAAATTACCTGAGTTAAAGGTTCTACTGAACCAATGTATGTTTTAGGTTTTAGGTTTATTTGGATTTATATGCCGCCCTTCTCCAAAAGGACTCAGGGCGGCGCACAACATTAAAAACACAAAAGTTAAAAAAAGATTAAACCCATTTCCAAAAAGACCAAACCGATTTTTTTAAAAAAGAAACAATACATTTAAAATAAATTAAAATTAACATTAACATTAACAGGCCAGGCCGGCTTGCCTGAAAAACCAACTTTTTAGGGCGCGTCGGAAGGACCGGAGGTCAGGGATTATGCGGAGCTCCGGGGGCAGCTCATTCCAGAGGGAAGGCGCTCCCACAGAGAAGGCTCTCCCCCTGGGGGTCACCAGCCGACACTGTCTGGCCGACGGCACCCTGAGGAGGCCAACTCTGTGGGCTCGTACTGGACGGTGGGAGGCTACTGGTGGCAGTAGGTGGTCTCGCAGGTACCCTGGGCCTAAGCCATGGAGCGCTTTAAAGGTCATAATTAATACCTTGAATCGCACCCGGAAAACAACCGGCAACCAGTGCAGGCCGTCTAAAAGGGGTGTGACATGGGAGCACCTAGGTACCCTCATGACAACCCGCGTGGCCGCATTCTGGACCAGCTGAAGCCTCCGGGTGCTCTTCAAGAGCAGCCCCATGTAGAGAGCGTTGCACTAGTCCAGGCGAGAAAGGAAGAGGGCATGAGTGACTGTGCACAGAGCATCCCGATCCAGGAAGGGGCGCAACTGGCGTACCAGGCGAACCTGGTAAAAGGCCCCCCTGGTCACGGCCGTCAGGTGTTCTTCAAGTATGTATCAGGATGGAGAAGAATATGCTCAAGTTGAGTCTTTTTTTGATAAAGTCTTTTTTTGAGTCACTTTTTTGTCTGTGTTCGAGTTCTTTTTTTGAAGCATTGTTTTGAATATCAAACAGTGTCTGAAATAAATCAAGAAAAAAATAATGTAAGTCCTAGTTTTGACTTACTCAGAAGCTTTGGAAAATACATTATTGGTATCACAATAATTGGAGAGCCATGTGACGCCGGCACAGGGAAGCAGTTGAAGCGGCGCCATGGCGACCTCCAGGAGCTGCAGTGACAGCGGCCGCCAGCCAGAGAGCAGCTCTGGGAGCAGGAGCCCGCAGCCTCAGCAGGCTGGTGGCCAGCGGCAGAAACGGCTGAATCCCACCACTGCAATGACCCAAAGCATACCAAAGAATGAAATTGATGCATTGATTTGTAGATAAAAAAGGAACTATTACCAAAATGATGACAAAAATAATAATTCAAGACTATTATGAAAAGCTGTATGATCATGAGAAAATTCCAGAGGATAGAATAAAACAATATTTGGAAAAAGCTGAATTACCTAAAGTACCATATTTTTCACACTATCAGATACAATTTCCCCCCAAAAAGTGGGTGGAAAAGTCTGTGCATCTTATAGAGCAAATATTGTGGCGAGGGGGGTTGGTGTGGCAGCCTGTCACGGGATAATTTCAATTGTTCCGTGGGTGGCCCCAGTTTCTTGCTAGGGAGTTTTAACCTCAAATATTTTGTGGAGAGGTAGACCTTCTCACCCAACCGGAATGGCTGTTGCGGAACTCAGTGTTTATCTGCCTGTTTCTTATAGGTTTGTGCCACTTTAGCTAACACTTTTTTGACCTTCTCCCAGGTTGCTTTCAGCATTGACATCCAGTCGATCAAGCTGACTGAGGAGGGAATCCCTTGGATACTTAGGCATTGGGAAGAAGTCCATGCTGTTCACTACTTGAACGGGGTTAGTCCCGTTCTACTGTGAACAGCATTATTGTACGCAACCTAAGTGAAAGGCAGGAGGTCTGCCCAATTGGACTGCTGATAGTTCATGTAACACCTCAGGTACTGTTCTACCATGGTGTTCAGTCTCTCTGCCCCACCATTGGTACTCAGATGAAAGACCAGGCTAAGACTCTGGGACAACCCAATGGACGGCAGGAACTCCCTCCGGAACTTAGCCGTGAACTGGACACCTCTGTCTGAGATAATTCTCTGTGGTACTCCATGCAGGTGGTAGATGTGCTTCAGGGACAGTTTGGCCAACTGGTGGGCTGAAGGTAGTCTGCTGCAGGGTATGAAGTGCGCCTGTTTGAAGAATGGATCTATTACAGTCCAGATCACCATGTTTCCCCCACTTTTCGGCAACTCCACTATAAAGTCCATTGCAATCTCCTCTCATGGTCTCGTTGGCTCTGCTACCAGTTGCAGCAGTCCGTGGGGGTTTCCTGGTCGTTTCTTCATTGTGGCACAGATGGTGCGACTTTTCACATAACTGTCCACGTCTTTCGTCATGCCGGGCCACCAGAATTGCCTCCGTGCTAGATGTAAAGTCTTTAGGAACCCAATGTGGCCTGCTGGTTTAACGTTGTGGCTCCTCTGGAGGATTAGGGTGCATAGGGATTCTGGGACAGAGAGTTTCATCCCCTTCCATGCTAGGTCACCTCTTTTCGCCAAGATGTGTTGATTGTCTCAGAACCAGGGACCTGCTAGCAGTTCGGTTTTGAGTTTTGTGGTTAGGTCGCTAGCTGGTTGGTTTTGTCAATTGCGGCATTGTTGTCTGGTGGTCACTTGGGCAGCTATTTGAGTGAAGGGAACAATGGCACCTACTACCTGCTCCCGTTTGTAATTGTACTAGGGCATGCGGAAGAGGGTGTCAGCTAAAAAGGTCCTCCCCCCTGGGATGTGCTTTATCACGAAGTTGAAACAGTTGAAGTATTGAGCCCAGAGGACTTGTTTAGGCGATAGTTTTTAGAGGGTCCTGAGGGCCTCCAGATTTTTGTGGTCAGTCCAAACTTCCAACGGTCTCTGGCCCCCTATTTCTCTGTAGTAGCACTGCTCCCACTGCCACGTTGCTGACGTCTGCTTAGATAATGAAGGGTTGTTCGGGGTCAGGATGCTTCAGCATCGGTTCCTTTGCAAACATTTCTTTTAGTGTTTCAAATGCCTCTTGGCAGGTTAGGTCTGACTGTAGAGGTTGTCCCAGGCAAGGTTTCGTTCTTGGGCTCCATGTCTTTAGGAGGTCCATCATGGGTTTGGCAATGTTTGCGAAGGAGGGGTTGAATTGTCTGTAGAAGTTTGTGAACCCTAGGAAGCTTTGTAGCTGTCTGCGGGTGCGAGGGGGTTGCCAGCCTAGGACGGTTTGTACTTTGGCTGGGTCCATCTCTATTCCCTCATTTGACACTCAGTAACCCAGGTAGTCTAGCCGTGCACGGTGGAATTCACATTTTGATAACTTGACGTACAGGTTGGCTGCCAGAAGTTTTTCCAGTACTTGGCAGACCAGGGGTATGTGGTCATCCATGGTTTCAGTGTAGATGAGAATATCATCCAAGTAGATGGGGACCGCTTTGTAGAGGTGCTCGTGCAGCACCTCATTGCATGAATACCGCTGGGGCTCCCTGCAGTCTGAAAGGCATCACTTTGAATTGAAAGCTCCCTAGGAGGCAGTTGAACACCATTTTCCACTCATCTCCCTCCCTGATGCGTACTCAGTAGTATTCTTCTCTGAGGTCTAATTTGGAAAAAAACATTTCCCTTGGCCAGGTGAGATAGCATGTCCTTCATGAGGGGGAGAGGTACAGGTTGTGTATGCACACGGCGTTTATTCCTCTGAAGTCAATGCACAGCCTCATAGTTCCATCTTTTTTTTCTTTGAATAGGACTCGCACTGCGACCCGTGGCTTGGCTGGCTCGATGAACCCTCGTGCTAGGTTTTTGTCTATGTATTTGTGCATTTCTTGCATTTCCCGGGGCGCCATAGCGTACAGTTTGGGTTTGTGTAGTTTTGCCCGGGGGATGATTTCTATGGCGCAGTCTGTCTCCCAATGGGGAGATAGACCGTTGCACTCGGCCTCGCTGAATACTTCTGCAAGGTCCTGATATTCACTTGGGATCTGTTTGGCCTCGGGGAATTTGTCAGAGGTGGCTGCCAGCTGTTCTGGTGGGTCCTTTTGGAAGGTTCCCTGTGTGGGTGGTGTTTCTGCTTTCTGGTGTGGAGGGGGTTGGGATCCCCTTGCTCTCCTCAGTCTGGGGCTGCCCCCTTTCCATCAGATGGTTGGTCCCCACTTGTCTAGCCAGGAAACTCCCAGTATGACTGTGTCTGTCATTTTGGGGGCTATTACGAATCGAATTACTTCCCAGTGATCTGCTAGCTGTAGCCTCACTGGTTCAGTCAGGTGGGTGGCATAGGCTCCTCTCAATAGGGACCCATCAAGCTTTTCAAACCGGATAAGGTGGGCCAGACTTTTCACTCTGATCCCCAATTTCAGGACCGTGATGAGGTTGATCAAGCATCTGGTGCAACCTGAGTCTATTAGGGCCTGAAAAGTCCCATGGGTTCCTGTTTTGGGGGCTGTTAGGCGTATTGGGAAAACTAAAGGGTGAACTGGTCCACTCACCATTGGGTCATTTTCATCCTCGCCCTCCCTGTTGTAGGATTCCAGTGACTGGTCATCGTTGCCTGGGGTTCCCCCCCTGCCTTTGGCTAGGTGGGGAGGGACCTATGCAGCCTGGAGAGCCTTCCAGGACGTGTTGGTGGCACATCTGGGGCCTTGTTCTGGTCGTGCCCTTGGTGGTGGCTCTGCCTTTGGCTTCAGGGCTGAGTCCGTGAATGCCAATGCCATGTGGCCCATCCCCCTGCAGCGAACTTCGAGGGAGGGCTGGTTTTGGGGCCTGCTGTGGTGCTGTGGTTCTCCATCAGGTAGGTGGATTCAGGTTGGGTTGACCTCTGTCTTTCATGTCTGGTTGCTTTCTCATGTCTTTGGCACGCAATCTGCCATTGACTTTTATTGCTACTCAAAACCACTCAGAGAGTTGGTTCATAATGTCCCGGTAGGCGGTTACCTACCTACTTTTGCCGCTGGGTGGTCCAAACGGACCTAAACCGTCCTGCAGAGACGGTGAACAGGAAAGATAGGTCTTGCTGATCTCAGGGACATGCGGAGAGTACTAATCAGGTACCGATTCATGCCTGGGAAGAATATTTTAGGGAGCTATATACAGACCCTGACTATGTAACCAAGGAGAGCCAAATTAGTTTGGACCAAACTCCTTACTGGCCCCCTGTTGCACCAGAAGAGATATCCTGGTTGATCGGAGCCCTCAAGGCTAATAGGGCACCTGGTGCTGATAATGTCCTGCCAGAAATAATAAAAAAGAACACCAGTTGGTGGGCTCCACTTTTAGCATCTCTGTTTACATTTATAGATAAAACGGACCATATGCCAAGAGATTGGGGATTAGCAATTATCATACCAATTTATAAAAAAGGTAATAGAAATGACCCAGGCAATTATAGACCCATTAGTCTTCTGAGCTTATTAGTTAACTGTATGCCAAACGCCTAAACTGTAAACTTCAGGATTGGCTAGTTTCAGGGAGCATAATCAAAGATGAACAAGCTGGTTTTAGAGAAGGAAGATCTACGGTGGATCACATCTTGTTACTCCACCATTTAGTACAAAAATACACGTATAAAGGAGAGGAGGAGCCAACGTTGCTACGAGACGGACATGCGAGCTCAATGCTCTGAGATTGCTGCCAAAACTTTTTTTTTTTTTAAACAGAAATTTTTATTAGTTTTACAAAAAATTTCAGGAAAGGGGATAATGGATAAAGTTACAAATTTTGACAGCTACGTTATGCAGGAAATGGCACTCCCCCCAATTCTCATAACTTTCACTTATTAATACATTAGATAATTACTACTTAGCAGTATTTTGACAGCATATTTTAACCTTATGTCTTCAAGTAATTTCAATCTGTTTTATATCAAACAGAAAAAATTCCCTGTATTGGCAATTGCATTAATTTTCTAATTCACTTTTGTGATCTAAGTTTTCTCAGTGTTGCCTCTTCTCCCCCCACCAGCAAGGCTCCGGCACCTCCCGTGTCTTGTGTATCCCGTGTGGTATCATCAGTTTTGTGTAGGAGCACTTTGTTTTTTTCCATGAAGGCCTCAGCCTCCATAGTTGTATTAATTCTAACTCTAGTGTCCTCCCAGAATATCAGCATACCTTCTGGCAGAAGCCACCTAAACCAAACCCCTTTCTGGTATAGTTTCTTCGCTAAAAGCGAATATTTTTTTCTTTTATCTCTGACTTTCTTTGGGATTTGTTTCAGGATGACTATCTCTCTATCTTTGTATTTTTACACTTGCCCCCTTTGTGCACTCAGAATCTCATCTCTTCTAGTCTTTCTAAGAAATTTAATGTGAACCTCCCTTGGAACATTGTGTGTTCTAGCGTAAGCTGAATTGACTCTATAGACCAGGTCAATATCCCATCCCAGCTGTTGTCTGTCTTTTTTAATATATTCAGCCAATAGCTTTGTCATAATTTCCCTCAAAACTTCATCATCAGCCTCAATAACATTTTGAAATCTAAGGAAAAAAGACATCCTTTCAAACTCCATTTCTGATATATCTGATGGTTCTCAAGTTCTTGGTTTCCTCTCTGGACCCCCCTCACCTCCCCCCTCATCTCGGCCGTCCCCTCCTCCAAAACTTCCAGTCTTTGCGTATTTTGAGCCGTTCGGTTTTGGTTTTCTCTGAGCTGTTTGTTCATTTCTTTCAGTTGATTCTTCAGTTCCTCCTGCCCCTTTAAGATCTTTTGAAGCATCTGTTGGGTTAAGTCCTCCTCCGGGGCCTTGGGCTGTAACAGAGATGTTAATGTCTGTTGCCCGCTGGGGCTGGACGTTGAGGATTTTGGGGCAGAACCAGCAAAGCCTGGTTTCCCAGGTGGTGGTCTTTTCTGTGCCATTTTGATAAAGAGAGCTCAGAGATGCAGTGAGAAGGCAACTGTAAAAGTGGATAGCCAAGAGAGATCAGGAGGCAGGCAGTCCAGGCAAATAAAGACCTTTTCTATAGTTCAAATCCAGACAATAAAATCCATTGTTCCAAGTCCAGAATATAGTATATCAAGAAATATCTCTGAGTGTCACGGAGACAAAGACAAAATGCCAGCAGTTTCCATGGGTGGAGTCAAATTTCAGAGTGCATGAAGACAGCGGAAGTGTGCCATCTTGCCTTGCCAGCACCGGGATCAGAAGGCAACAAACCAAAAGTTTTCAAAGTTTTCAAAAAAGTCAGATCATCACCTCATTTTCACAATTGCAGCAGAGTATTCATCTGCTGCTTGCTAGGAGTGTGATTTCATTCCAGAGCTCTCCCCCCTCCTCCTCCTCCGAGGGGAGAGAGCAGTTCAAAGCCGCTTATCCAAGGGGGGGGGGAAATCCCCCTCCCTCCAGTCACACTTCCCAAGAACAGATTGAACGCTTTAAAAAGCTGGCAATCCTTTTTTTTAACAGTCAAAAAAGGGAACGGGGAGAGTTTCCACCTCACCACATTGCAGCTGCAGCCTTCTAATTGTCGAATTCACCCAGCTGTCTCGACGCGAAAGCGCGTAGGAGCGTAGGAGCTCCTCGCGCCTCCCCTTTAGCCTCCTGGTGCCTAGGGCAATGCAGGGAGCCCCCCCGCGGCCGACGACGATGCAGAGGGCCCCCAGCTAGCCGCCCCCTCGGCAGGGGCCCCTACAAGGCTCCCTGTGCCCCCCCGATCAGGGGGGAGCCCACCAAGAGCGCGCGGGGCGAGCAAAACATGCCCGTCGCTCTCCACAACAGGAACCCAGAAAGGTCGCTGCCAAAACTTTTATCGCTGGGTGGTCCAATCGGCCCTAAACCGTCCCGCAGAGATGGTGAACAGGAAGAATACGTCCTGTTGATCTCAGGGACACCGCAAAGTCCCTGATCGACCCAGGAGAAGTTCTTCTACCTGGCGATAAAAGCACAGCCCCTAGGCTGATGAAGTGTGGACGGCTCTGAATGGAAGGAAATTTAAAGAGAAAGTGTTTACAGCTGGTGAGGAATTTTTACCGTTTTAAAAGAGACTGCCTACAAAAAAAATCAAAATTAATTTAAATCTGAGAACAGAAGAAATAAGCGGCGGAATTAAGCTTTAAATGGTTTTGGTCAGTGTGTTATCTTGCTCTTAAATGCTATTTTTATGGATGGAATTTATGCAAGCCTTTTAAAACGAATGGATTAAGTTTTCTTTTATCTTTTTTTATTATTATTTTTGCAACCTATGGACTAAAATTCTCCTTCCTCATTACTACGTGTGTTTGCCTCTTTTTCTCCTCTATTTTACTCAAGAATATGATTTGTATTTTTTTAACTTGGAATATAAAAAATAAAAGAAAAGAAGGAAACAAAGAGAATTCTAACAACAGAGGGAAAGTTAGTGCTGCTGCTTGGAGGCTGGAGGCTTGTGTATTGGGAACAAAGCACTTTCACTTTCCTCACTGAACAGTCTGGCTTGGCAATTCAAAGTCTCACAGCTTGTTTATAGAGAGTGAATACGGAAAGAGGAATTAAATGGAGGGGAACTCTACCCCAGATGGCAAGATACAGAAGAAGAAAAAACAAAAGAATTTATGGATTTAAAGAGAGAAATTTTATTAGCAGCATCATTGATAACGCCACTGACAATTGAAGATAAGGTGATCAAGGAAACAGAAGAAGGGCATCGAAATTACATGAGAGACTCAATAAGCAATGAGTTGCAAAGAGGAGTCCATGCAAATTTCATTAAGGAGATGATTAGAGGACTGATACCACAAATGGCAGAAGACATGAGATTGTTTTGCTACTGGAAAGATACAGGTTGATAGATGAAAGTGTATAATCTAAAACTAATTAAATTTAGTGAAATATAGTAACAATGGATATGGTTAAATAAACAACTGATAATGATAATAATGTATACATATGTGTTCTGACCCCCCTTCCTCCTTTGCCCACACAGAACACACTCCGGAACAGTACAAGGGAACAAGGTTTATTGCACAAACAAACAGAAGGTTCCGTGGCAGTAAACCACCAGGACAAAACTCACAAAAACAAAACACGAAAGCAGCTATCCAGCTTGCTAGAATTCCAGACTAGAACTTCTGGCATAAGTCATCTGTTGACTGCTGCAAAGGGCGTATGCACAGTCAACCCTTTTTATAACCTGGAGAGGAGCCTCCTGATCAGCAGCTGAGAGCTCTTATTGCCGATAATTGCGCCCACGCTCCTTGCGTCTATGGGCGCGGCGGTAACGAGCGTCCAGGAACTCCCTGCTCAGTTCTGACTCACTGTCTCGTGACTCCTCCCCGCTGCTCCAAGGCATGGCATCGGGAGCCCCCCTCCTCTGGCTCTCACCGCTGCTCCATGCCTCAGGCGCCTCCTGGTGGCCGACCAGACTCTCCGATCCCTGCTCAGTGTTGGAACCCTGTCCAGGGTCCCCCACCTCCTCTGGAGCCGACTCATAGGGACCCTCACTCTCGGAGTCTGGTGGCAGCGGCAACGGCGCCTGCTGGGCCACAACACTATCCCTCACCGCAGGGCCCTTCCCCCGGGTCTGACGCTCGGGATGCAGTCGTGAGGGAAATTGTACATGATAGGCCCGTACCAAAGCTGGAGCATGCCCAGCCGTCGCATCGGTCCAGGTCCCCACATCCGAGTCCTCGTCCGTCCAGTCGACCAAATACTGGAACCGTCCCTTGAGCCATCTCGAGTCACCGATCTGGGTCACTCTGTGCGGTGGATGTCCGTGCACCTCACGCTACGACGGCAGGGGTGAAGAGGGACATCGGAGAGGACAATCCGACCACTCAGGGATCAGGAGCGAGCGATGGAACACCGGGTGTACACGCATTGAGCGCGGGAGGGTCAGACGATAAGCCACCGGGTTGATAACGGCCTCCACCGGGAACGGCCCAAGATACCGGTGGTCCAACTTCCTCGTAGGCCGGTGGGACAGAAGATGCCGCGTGGACAACCACACGCGATCACCCACGGCCAATTCCGGCACCGCACGTCGAGACCTGTCCGCTACTCGCTTGTAATCCTCCTTTGCCTGATTCAAATAGTGGCGCACCATTTGGTGAACCGCCTGAAGCTCAGAGAGGAAATCCTGCGCTGCAGGGACCGGAGAGTCCACTGGGGTGAGAGGGAAAAAACGCGGGTGGTACCCGACGTTCGCCATGAAAGGCGTCGTCCGTGTGGAGGTGTGCTGCGAGTTATTAAACGCAAACTCTGCCACGGCTAGGTACTCCGCCCAATTATTCTGCTGCTGGTTCACGAAGCAGCGCAGATATTGTTCCAGAATCCCAATCACCTTCTCCGTCCCCCCATCGGTTTCAGGATGGTGCGCCGAGGATAAACAAACTTGGACGTCAAGAGCGGCCATCAGCCCTTTCCAGAACTGGGCCGTGAATTGTGTCCCACGATCTGAGACGACCCGGTCAGGTAGGCCGTGCAGCCGGAACACATGTTGGATGAACATGCGGGTGGTGGCGCAGGCTCTTGGCAATCTCCGGCAGGGGATAAAATGCGCCATCTTGGTGAGCATGTCCACCACCACCAGGACCGTAGTAAAACCAGACGACGGAGGCAATTCCGTCAAGAAGTCCATGGACACAGCTCCCCAGGGTCTGTCCGGGGTCGGCAATGGCTGTAGCAAGCCTGGAGGAGCTCCCGTTGCTGATTTGGCCTGTCGACACTGCACACACAACGTGGTGTTGCAGGCGAGGCCACCAAAAAGTACGGGAAACCAGGTGCAATGTTTTGAACAGGCCAAAATGTCCCGCTACTGGAGTGTCATGACACTGGGAGAGAACCAATCCACAGAGAGGTCCTGCAGGCACGTAGAGCCGATCCCGATACCTCAAAAGGTCCTCCTCAAAGGTCCACGGGGATGTCGGCCCTACCTCTGCCCGCCGTTGTTCCACCCACTCATCGTTCCGCTGCGCATCCCGTATCAAAGACCGTAAATCCACGGGTTCCTGGATTGCAGCGAAGGACTCGACGGGTAGGACCGTCTGGGGGGGAAGTGAATCTGCTGGGTCTGAGTACTCTGGCTTTCTAGACAGGGCATCCGCCCTTTGGTTCAAGGCACTGGGGATATACGTGACCTTGAAATGGAACCGGGCAAAAAATAGAGACCACCGGATCTGGCGTTGATTCAGCTTACGCGCTGTTGTCAAAAACTCCAAATTCCGATGGTCCGTCCGGACTTCGACCTGATGCCTGGCCCCCTCCAGGTGATGTCGCCAGGCTTCAAACGCCGCCTTGATAACCAGCAACTCCTTCTCCCAGATGGTATAATTGCGCTCGGAAGGATTGAGTTTCCGACAGTAATAAGCGCAAGGGAAAAGGGTACCATCAGGGGCGTGAGCCGGCAATAACACCGCCCCCACCGCGATGTCAGATGCATCCGCCTCGACTACAAAGGGGCGATGGGGATCAGGGTGCTTCAAGATCGGCTCCCTCGTAAAAGCGTGCTTCAAGGCCACGAACGCCTGTTGTTCCGTGGGCCCCAAGTGAAACGGCACTTTCTTTTGCAGGAGCCGAGTGAGGGGTGCGGTCAAGAAAGCAAAGCCGGGGATGAAGGACCGGTAATAGTTGGCAAACCCGAGGAGTCTCTGAACGTCTTTCATCCGGCAAGGAGATTGCCAACTGCGTAAGGCCTCCACCTTGCCTGGCTCCATCGCAATTCCTTCAGGGGATATACGGTGCCACAGGAACTCGATGGTGGTCTGCCAGAACTGACACTTCTCCAGCTTGGCAAATAAGCGATGTTCTCGAAGTCGCTGCAAGACCTGACGCAAATGATGTTGATGATCCTTCCGAGACGTGGAGTAGATCAAGATGTCGTCCAGGTAAATGACGACAAACTGATCCAAAACGTCCCAAAAGATATCATTCATAAAATGTTGGAAGACAGCCGGGGCATTGGTCAACCCGAACGGCATGACCGTGTACTCGAAATGTCCGTATCGGGTGCCAAAGGCTGTCTTCCATTCGTCCCCCGCCCTGACTCGGACCAGATTGTAAGCCCCACGCAAGTCCAGTTTTGTGAACACCGCTGCCTCCCGGAGCCGCTCCAACAACTCAGGAATCAGAGGCAACGGGTAACGGTTACATATCGTGATGGCATTCAAGCACCGGTAATTGCAACAAAGTCTTAGATCCCCGGACTTCTTTTTGACGAACAAAACTGGGGCAGACAAGGGCGAAGACGAAGGCCAGATAAACCCCCGGGCGAGGTTCTTGTCAATAAAGTCCCGCAATGCGGCCAACTCCGGTTCAGACATGGAGTATAAACGGCCCGTCAGGAGTTTCGTCATAAGGCCGGTGATCCGCCTCCTGTTCGCTAAAAACATCCGCGAACTCCGCTAAACCTGGCGGCAATGTCACCTCGGCCGAACTGGGCACCTGAGCCGCACAAACATGACGGGTGTGGTCGACGCATTGCAAGGACAGGAACGAGATCCGGTTCTGCGACCAGTAGATCTGAGGGTCGTGCGCCCGCAGCCAAGCCAAGCCCAACACCACGGGGAAATGCAGACCCAAAGCCACGTAAAATTGGATGGCCTCCTCATGCTCCCCGAGGATCAGGCGCAAAGGCTGCGTGGCGTCCTTGATGGGCCCAGACAGAAGCACCCGACCGTCAATGGTCTCTACTCGCATCGGAGGGTCCACCGGACACAGAGGGACATTGTATTTTGTAGCAAACGCTGCATCCATAAAGTTTGTGGTAGCCACGGAATCAACCAAGGCATGGGCTGGAATTCCCTGCGGACTACCCGACAAGAGAATGTGCGCTGCTAAAATCATATGCCGTGGAGGCCCCTCCGCCTGTGTTTTCCGGCCTGTGCCCGACCTGAAGCCTTCCTCAGATCGGGCTTCCCCTGTTTCCCGATACGGAGGTCCGTCGCTGTGGGGAGGCCGTAGACCGTGCAGCCCCTCTACCTCCCTTCTTGGGGCAAACCATAGCCAGATATCCCGGATCCCCACAGCAAAAACACAACCCCCTTGCATGCCGTCTATCCATCTCCGTGCGTGACAAGTGGGGTCTGGCTGCACCCAACTCCATGGGCTCCTCCCATGTGACAGGAGTCTCCTGTGGAACTGGCACTCTCGTAACTTCCCGGGACGCTCGGCGAGGCCTCTGCCTCTGCAGCCGGCCATCAATCCGGAGGCACAAATGAACCAACGCATCAAACGTTGGAGGCCTGTCCACTCTCACCAGCTCGTCCTGCAGGTCATCTGACAGGCTGTCCTGAAAAGCATCCATAAGGGCTGGCTCATTCCACTCAGAGTCCTGACTAAGCAGCCGGAACTCGCTAACATAATCCAGTAAACAACCACGCCCGTGGTGCAACTCTTTCAGGAGTCTGGTGGCTGTTTCCCCCTTGATGGGATCTTCAAACATCAGCCGAAGATGGGCACAAAAGCCCTGAAAGTCGTACAGCAGGGGGCTCGGCTGAGACAGCAAAGGAGTAGCCCACCTCGCTGCTGTGCCTGAGAGCAAGCTGATAATAAATCCCACCTTTGTCTGGTCGGTGGGAAAGTCCTCTGCTCTCAAGCTGATAAACAACTGGCATTGGCCCAGGAACGCCACAAAAAGTTTTGGATTGCCATCAAACTTATCCGGCATGGCCACTGGGCATTTCCTCCGTTGCTGCTGGGGGGGTGGGGGGTTGACAGGAGCAGAAAGTTGCGCAACCTGCGCTGTTAACAAGGCAAGTTGCTGTGCGAAGAGGGCATTCTCCGCCTGGAGTTGCTCCATTATTGCTGAATGGAGGTTCGTTTGGGGCAGCAGTCAAACTGTTCTGACCCCCCTTCCTCCTTTGCCCACACAGAACACACTCCGGAACAGTACAAGGGAACAAGGTTTATTGCACAAACAAACAGAAGGTTCCGTGGCAGTAAACCACCAAGACAAAACTCACAAAAACAAAACACGAAAGCAGCTATCCAGCTTGCTAGAATTCCAGACTAGAACTTCTGGCATAAGTCATCTGTTGACTGCTGCAAAGGGCGTATGCACAGTCAACCCTTTTTATAACCTGGAGAGGAGCCTCCTGATCAGCAGCTGAGAGCTCTTATCGCCGATAATTACTCCCACGCTCCTTGCGTCTATGGGTGCGGCGGTAACGAGCGTCCAGGAACTCCCTGCTCAGTTCTGACTCACTGTCTCGTGACTCCTCCCCGCTGCTCCAAGGCATGGCATCGGGAGCCCCCCTCCTCTGACTCTTACCGCTGCTCCATGCCTCAGGCGCCTCCTGGTGGCCGACCAGACTCTCCGATCCCTGCTCAGTGTCGGAACCCTGTCCAGGGTCCCCCACCTCCTCTGGAGCCGACTCATAGGGACCCTCACTCTTGGAGTCTGGTGGCAGCGGCAACGGCGCCTGCTGGGCCACAACACATATGTATTGGTATGACAAGTAGTAATTGGATATGAATATTGAATGGTACCTATGAAAGGAAGATTAGAAATTATTTGGTTATATATAAAGGTTAATAAAAAAAGAACTAAGTTGAATTTAGCTAAGTTTTGATTATTAGGGGGGGAAATGCTATGATAATGGATAGAGTTAAATGGAGGAGGGATAATGATAACAATGTATATATATGTTATGGGTACAACATAAGGAAAGTGGATGAAAATTGTAAACAGTGATTTGGAAAGGAGGATTAGAAATTTTTGTTACTAAATATTATTGATGCTTGGTCAGAATAGACCATAAGGATATAGTGTTATTGGAGGATATTAGAAATAACAAATGAAATGCCAGTATGTGGTCAGGTTTTAAATCTTGGTACATTTTATGATGAAGGACTTTTAAACAATTGTAGTCAAATGAAAATGGAGGTATGATGATGGTAATATGTATAAAAATATCAGATTTAAAATACTTGAGTTAATACGAATTTTGTGATGACAGTGGAAGTGACGCACGAAAGCTTTTTGTAACCAACTGATACACTTTCTACAGTATGTAAAGAAGGAGGATTCTTTGTGTTGTGTTTGTTTTGAAAACTTAAAATAAAAAAACTTTTAATAATTAAAAAATACACGTATAAAAAAATCCTCTCTTTTTGTGGCCTTCCTTGATTTTAAGCAGGCCTTTGATTCAATATCCAGGATCACCCTCTGGGAGAAATTAAAATGCACCACTATCGACCGGACGCAATGTGTGTTGGCAGGGGAGCAGAGGTCGACCCTGAGGTTGCTCACTTGTGGGGTGCCGCAGGGGTCGGTCCTCTCGCCCCTTCTGTTCACCACATATGTGAAGCCACTGGGTGAGATCATCCGTGGTTTTGGGGTTGGATACCATCTGTACGCTTCTGACACTCAGCTGTACATTTCCACCCCAAACCACCCCAACGAGGCTGTCGAAATGATGTCCCGGTGTTTGGAAGCCGTCCGGGTCTAGATGGGGGACAACAGACTCAGGCTCAACCCCTCCAAGACAGAGTGGCTGTGGTTACCGGCGCCTCGGTTCAACCAGTGGACTCCATCACTGGCCATAGGGGGCGAGCAACTGCCCCCTGTGGAACGGGCGCGCAATTTGGGCGTCCTCCTAGATGCCCGGCTGTTGATGGATGACCATGTGGCAGCCGTGGCAAGGGGGGCGTTCCACCAGGTTCGACTGGTGCGCCAATTGCGCCCCCTATTGAACCGGGACGCCTTACGCACAGTCACTTATGCGCTGGTGACGTCTCGTCTGGACTACTGCAATGCTCTCTACATGGGGCTCCCCTTGAGATGCACCCGAAGACTACAGCTAGTTCAGAATGCGGCCGCGCGGGCTATCATGGGGAGTACTAGGTACTACCACATAACACCTCTCCTGCGCGAGTTGCACTGGCTGCCTGTGGTTTTTCAGGTGCGTTTCAAGGTGTTGATTACCATCTTCAAAGCGCTCCATGGCACAGGACCTAGTTACCTGCGGGATCGCATCCTACCGCATACATCCCTGTGACCAATTCGCTCTCACAGGGAGGGACTCCTCTGGGTGCCGTCCACCAAGCAATGCCAACGGGCTGCGCCTAGGAGTAGAGCCTTCTCTGTGATGGGCCCAACCCTCTGGAATGACCTCCCCCCCGATATCAGAACTACTACCGACCTCCGCTCCTTCCGACAAAAACTTAAGACTCACCTGTTCCAATTAGCTCGCCTGTCCCATTTATAGTCCCATTTATACCTCCTGGCAAATATTTTACCCTGGGATAGTTTTTAGGGGTGTTTCTAATGTATTTTTAAATTTTTAAAATTTTAAATCTCACTTTAACTATTGTACAGTAAACTATTGCTACCTCCTCCAGCCACATCTATATTTATTTTATATTTATATTATGTATATTTACTGTTTTTAATATGACTGTACACCGCCCCGAGTCCCTTCTGGGAGAGGGGCGGTCTAGAAATTAAATAAAAGTTAAAGTTAAATGCCTACTCTTCCTCATACAAAAATTGTATGCCAATTCCACCTTGAAAGTAAAGTAGAATAAAATATGAATTAAAATATAAGAATGAAGATGTGGCATAAAAGGGACAGTTAGAAGCTTGCTTAAAGGGACAGGAAAATGTCATCAGCCTCTAACCACAAGATGTTCTAGCCAACGTCCCTATGTCAAAAGTCCAAACCACAAGGTTCAAATAAAGTTCGTTAATGACACACAGTCCATACCTGTAACAAAAGGAGAAGTAAGACCCCCCTTCTACTTATAAGGCTTTCCCCCCAAAATAACCAATAAGAAATGAGTTAAGTATTTCCATGTTGCACTGCTTTTGAGAATGTATAAGAATGCGTGCTTCGATAATGAAGGTTGTTCAGAAATTGCAAGTTAGCCATGTGCTAACTTTCTGAACCTGGCTGCCAAATAAACTCCTCCTGTATCCTGAGAAGTCTAAGCTTGTCATTTTCTGCAATAATTCTGGCAACTGTGGGCAGGACTTAGAGCGATATTTCGCTGAGGACGGAATGGACCGACCGGTATGCCATCGAGACCATCTCGCCCGTCTTCAGGCGCCACGGAGATCTTTCTCTGGAAGGGGGCTGATGACCTCTCTTGGGCATCTGGAGGACACCACCGATCGAAGAATCTGACCAGGATCAGGACAAGTTAATAAAAATTATGCTGGCTGAGAAAGAAGACGCCTGCAGGCAAGTATCATAAGAATTGTAGACCCACTCGGTTAGGAGTGGAAGAGGGGGCCCGATCACCCCCCTGAGCCCGGGATAGCGTCCCTTCCAAATGGAACCGGCATATCCTAATGAGGCTCTAGGTTTGTGTGGGAGGTTAATCTGCTGCAGTTCCTGTTGGTGGCCACAGGTCCCAAGAAAGTGTGTTAGAAATAGAACATGGGAGGGGGGGAGCGTTCCTCGAATGCCTCTCCAGTGCATGTTGAAAAACTTCAAGAGAGCTTTTAGTGGAGATTATGGAGGTCCCAAACCCAACACTGGGGAGCTAAAAAGATTCTGTGAGAACGAATGGCCAAACTTTAATGTAGGATGGAAAACTTAAGGCACTTTTAATCCAGACATCATTTCAAAGGTACATCTGATCATAGCAGATGCTAAAACTGGTCACCCAGATCAATATCAGTATATTGACCAGAGGCAGATAGCAGTGCAAAAAAATCCTGACTGGCTCTGTAAATGTAAAAAGGAAGCCGTAAAGGTTTGTGTGGCCCGAATAAAAGGAAATAGTAAAAGCAAGGTCAAAATGAATCACCCTGAGAAAAAGCCTCTCCTCCAAACTGCACCCGATGAAGAAGAAGGCCCCCCTCCATATGCCCCTCTTTATCACCCAAGGCAACCTTCAAATGCCGGCGGTGGAATTAACCAAGGGGCAGTAGGACAAAGTGACCAGAGAGAAAGGCAAAAATTGGAAAGTCTGTCTGGTGGACCCCCTTCTCCTATAACCCAAAGAAATTCCCTCGTTGCTGCCCGAACCAGAAGTCAGCTCCTAGCTCCGCTGCGCTAAATGGATCAAAGGGTTATAGATGGACAGGGACAAGTAGAGATCCAGCCTTTGTTTCAATACATCCTGTTTGCAACCACAGACCTGTTGAATTGGAAACAACATTATGGACCGCTGTCCGCTAAGCTGCAGGAAGTCATTGACTTCTTTAGGGTCATTATCAGAACCCATAATCCAACATGGCAGGATTTGGAGCAATTAATGACTACTCTCCTTAATGGAGAAGAAAGAGAAAGGTTGAGTGGTGCCATTGGAAAAATCTTGAAACCTGCAGATGGAGAAAGCCTTCAAGCCGCACTAAATTTACGGTTTCCATGGCAAGATCCACAGTGGGACCCCTATAGCGATATGGCCCCCCTCCAGGATTATCAGGCATTAATTCTTCAAGGCTTAGAACAAGCTGCAAAACCTCCAGTAAACATGTCCAAACCCTCTCTCGTGATCCAAAAACCAGACAAAAGTCCCGAAGCCTTTTTCCAAAGGCTGGTCGATGCGTATAAAACCTACACCCCAATCAACCCCTTGGATCCCAAAAATGCCCGTATGCTAGCGATGGCTTTCATATCCCAGAGTGCCCTGGACATTAAACGAAACCTCCAGAAGCAAGAAGGAGCCTTAGGGATGAATTTAAGCCAATTAATGGAAATCGCTCGCAAAGTCTTTGTGAACAGAGAAAAAGTAGAAGAGAAAAAGAAAGATGATAGAATGCAACGCAAAGCCAAACTGCTAGCAGTTGCATTGTCAAATAAATCCCAGATCCAGAGCAGAGGTCGATGTAATTGGTGCAAGGGAGAAGGCCACTGGATGTTGGAGTGCCCC
This sequence comes from Natrix helvetica, assembly GCF_964273705.1. Lineage (NCBI taxonomy): Eukaryota > Metazoa > Chordata > Lepidosauria > Squamata > Natricidae > Natrix > Natrix helvetica. Next base: position 44,149,808 of record NC_138555.1, read on the forward strand.
AAAAGGCTGGAAGCTGGGATAAGGGAGCAGGGAAGAGGACAGAATAAAAGAATGGAACTTAGTCGATTGAATCGTAAGGTCAAAATTTACAATCCCCCGGGAGGGAGAAGTGGAAGAGGGATGAAGCCCCGTGGACTCCCGGGCAGAGGCAGAAGACTGCTCCAAAGCGAGGCGGAAGCTATAAGCTTGGCCACAATAGACGAAAGTTCTGAAGACTGAAGGGGACCAGGGTTTAGTCCAACCCTCCCTGAACCCTTGGTCTGAATGAAGATAGTGGGTAATTGTCAGGGTGTGACTTCCAGCCCTGTAATTAATGAGGTATGAAATCGTGCCATCTCCTTGAAGTATACTTCTAAATAAGCAAAATAAACCTGAGGTATATTCTAAGAAAAACATTTTATTGTAAAGAAAGTAAAAATACAAACTTACTAACTAAATAATTACATCTTGGCAAAATTCTTGTCTGCCTTGGCAGACGGACAAAAGAAAAGAAAGTAAAGTGAAGGTATGGAATGTGTGACATGTGCAGTGCAGCTTAGATAAGAAACAGTTCATTCTACCATATAACTCAGAATGTAGGCACAGCTGGCAAACCAAATAAACGAAGTGACACCCCTTCTTCTGCCCGTTGAGCGGACATCAGGTACATCATCAAATAAGGCACATTTTCTTCCGCAGATACTCGTGTTGAGCTGCTGGAAGCGGTTTGTTGAGTATGTCAGCAATTTGATCATGTGTAGATACATATTGCAATTTAACAAAACCTTGTTTAACTAATTGCTTTATGTTTTGATAACGGGTGTCAATGTGTCTGGACCTAGAACCTGTGAAATGTGAGGCTGGAGCTATGCCCCCCCCGCACCCTCCCTCCCTCCCGGGGGTCAAAGCACCTCAAAGGGACAGGCAGGCTGCCACAGCTCCACTGAGAAGACATTTGTGAGAAGAGAAACTTCTCTGGTCGTGCCCGACCTGGTGGAGCGCCGGCAACTGCCGGCCCATCGCCAGGGAGACAGTCAGTGAGGTGAACCACGTGGTTGCTCCGATCGCACAGGCACAGCCTGACCAGAGAAGTTTCTCTTCTCTGAAATGTCTTCTCAGTGGAGCTGTGGCAGCCTGCCTGTCCCTTTCAGGAGCTCCACTGAGAAGACATTTCTGAGAAGAGAAACTTCTCCAGTCGCACCCGACCTGGTGGAGCTGGCCCGTCGCCAGGGAAACAGTCAGTGAGGTGAGCCGAAATGTCTTCTCAGTAGAGCTCCTGAAAGGGACAGGCAGGCTGTTGCCGGCGCTCCACCAGCTCCGGTGCAGCCCGACCAGAGAAGTTTTTCTTCTCAGAAATGTCTTCTCAGTGGAACTGTGGCAGCCGGCCTGTCCCTTTGAGGCTCTTCGACCCCTGGGAGGGAGGGTGCGGGGGGGGGCATAACTCTAGCCTCAAACACACACACGTTGCTCAGTAACCCTAACCTAGGTAACATCATCAGTGCTAGAAGGGAGTGTGGGGGGGGGGGGGAGGAGGAGAAAGGACAAAAAGGAGAAAGAGAGGGAGAAAGAGGAGATGGAGGAAAGTGGGATCCTTGCTGCTTTCTGAGCATCGTGGTTTTCTTACAGACGTTTCATTACCAAACTAGGTAACATCAGTGCTAGAAGGGAGTGGGGGAGGGGAGGAGGAGAAAGGACAAAAAGGAGAAAGAGAGGGAGAAAGAGGAGGTGGGGGACTAAACTAGGTAGCATCATCAGTGCTAGAAAGAGTGGGATATATTGAGAAGAGGAAGAGGGGGGGGAGGAGGGAGACGACATTGGGGTCCTTGGTGTTCCCTGAGCTTGGTGGTTTTCTTGCAGACATTTCATGACCCAGCTAGGTATATCACACCAATGACAATAAAATATCTGCAAGCAAGTCATCGAGACCACAGGGCATTTATTTCTTCATTTATTAAATTTATATGCCTCCTGCCTCGTGGTCATCACGATCTCCTCATCAGGACCTTCCACAATGACCAGCCTTAGAATTACATCTCCACAATCTCAAATTTTATTTATTGTGTATAGAATATTTTAATGGTTTTATTTTAATTTATTGTGTATAGAATAATTTAATGGTTTTATTTTAATTTATTGTGTATAGAATAATTTAATGGTTTTATTTTAATTTATTAGGTATAGAATATTTTTAATGGTTTTATTTTAATTTATTATGTGTAGAATATCTTTTTTAAAAACTATTTTTAGGGATTTTTTATTTATTTATTGTTTATAGAATGTTTATTACAAGAAATGTTATTCCTTTTTGCAAATGTTTTATTTGTGATGAAATATGTTGCTTTTAAGTGTACAGGTTGGTGCATGGTTCATGTGTCTCAAAGTGGCTTCTTTTCTATGGGCAAGCCAGGTTGGTGCAAGGCAGCTTTGCCAGATTTTGTGTGTTTCTGTGTGATACCTGGTTGTTTAGGTAATTGTGAGGTGGTTGCTGGTTCTGTGAGCTTCCTGGCACTGTCCTTTATAATTTCCCACAATGCCTTGAAGGTTTTTATTCCAGTGGCTTTGTCTTTCCTGTCCTTCGGGTTAGGGAAAAAAACTGGTTTCATCTGCAGTCTTTTGGGGGAAAATTGTTGATTTTTGGTGTTTTCCTGGCACTGTCATAGTTTGTGTGTGTGGGTGTGTAATGTCCCACAGTTATCTACACATTAATAATGATCAAGTACTAATAATATTTCCTTATACATCTTAGTGACCTTTCCTTACATAATTGGTGTTTTCTTTCATACTTTTAGATTTCTAATTGCTGTTTCTGTTAGTTAGCAATTGATAAAACAAATCCCACGTGAAAAAGTATTCAAAGCCTTCTTGATTTTAATTGTCAATTTATTCATTCCTGCACATTCTAATATTTATTCATTTTCATATCTTTGTTTTTCCACTGTTGTGCAAACACAATTCCAGCAGCTGCTAACATGTGTAAAATTAAATATGTATTGTATTCACTTTGAAATACAAGTAGTAAGTAGCAGCTACTTACCTTCTGTAAGTAGCTCTTTTATTGTTTTGTGTACTTATTTTAATCTTATTTAAGTAGTAAGTGCACAAAATAATAAATTTCCTTTTTTATATCTTCTTTTTGTAGATCATCCATTGGGGCAAAGAATTCAGTGACATTGTCTTGGCCACTCCCACCCGGTCACATGGCTGGCAAGCCACTCCCACCCAGTCACATGGCTGGCAAGCCACTCCCACAAAGCAGGCCACACCCACAGTGTAGGTTCCAAAAATTTTTGAAACCCACCACTGGTGTAGTCCTCAGGATAACGTTGAGCGAAACCCTGGGCTACAAGTCTGGCCTTGTACAATGACTCACCATTTGGCTTCCTTTTGATTCTGTAGACCCATCAAGTGCCAATGACTTTTTTGTTTGCTGGAGGTTTTGCAGGTGTAAATACATTACGTTTCTTTAAACTGTCCATTTCATCCTGCATTGCCTCATACCACTTCTCTTGCTCTGAATCAGAAAGATGCTTGATTTGTGTGAACGTATCAGGGGGAAGTGTAACATTGCAAATCAAAGGCAAAGGTGTTTTTGTCAGTTGCCACGAATATCGCTGTGGAGGGATTCCCTTTGTGACCCTCTTGGAACGTCTCGGAACAACAGTCCATTCTTCTTCTTCTTCGTCCTCGTCCTCACATTCGTCGCTAGCATCAGCATCTGCGGCTCGCGAAGACAGAACATCAGGTTGTGAAGAACTGGTAGATGGAATATCTGCCTGTGAATCTTGGTCATCAGGCTGCGTGGCGTCTGCAACATCATCTCTAGGAAAATAAACTCCAGGATCATTGGAATGGATCCTGGACCAGTCAATATCTTCCTCAAAATTAGCAGATTGGGAAATCACAATTACATGTTTAGAGTCAATAAATTTGCTCCATTTTGAATTATCATCAATACCCATAAATCTCAGTCTCTTTGCTGCTGGACCTCCTTTTCTTCTTTGAGCTAAGGGAATGTTCACCATAGCGTATGAACCAAAAATATGGAGGTTCTTGAGATCGGGCTTGTAGCCATACATCATGAAGAAAGGAGTCTGATTTATTACACTGCTCCAAGTACAGTTGACAATGTAATTTGCATATTTGATAGCTTCACTCCAGTATGGGTTACTGAGATTGGCGTCTTCTAGGAGACAACACATCATGGTTTGTAGGACCCCTTGTCTTCGTTCTGCAACTCCGTTATGAGCTGGTGTGTAAGGAGCTGATGTCTGATGAAGAATTCCATTCTTACGCATCAAGTCCTGGAAACGCTGAGACATTAATTCGACACCATGGTCACTCTGGATTCTGGCGATGCGAACTTGGTATTGTGTAGAAACAAAAGCTGCAAAGTCTTTAAAGATCTGAAAGGTCTCAGATTTCTCTTTCATAGGATATACAAATCCATATCTAGAGTAATTATCAACAATTGTTAGAAAATATTTTTTACCACCAAGTGTTGGCAGAAAAGGACCCACTATGTCAGTGTGTATCAAATCAAAAATGCATGTTGACAGGCGTGTAGTGTGTTTGGGAACGGCTGCTGGTTTAGATTTGGCTTTCTTGCAGACAGCACAATCCAAAAACACCTTACACCCCTTTAGATCCAAACCTTTTGCGAACTCCGGCATTTTTCTAAGAACACGGAAACTGGCGTGCCCCAATCTTCTATGCCACTTGTGGATACACCTGGAATGCAAAGGTTTACCAGTTAGTGAATTTTCAACTTTAACAGTTTTGTGAGGAATCTCAGGCTTGGTCTGAGCAACCTGTTTCCTTATTTTCTGTTTGTTGGCTTTAGGAGCCTTTGGAGTAGCTACAGGATCTCTCACTGGAACATCTCTCTCTGGGCCTGTGCTCTCCTCTTTTGGAGTTTGTATACTTGCCTGTGTTTGCGGTTTAGGCTTTGGTTTTATGTAATAAACACCACCAATTAGCATGGTTTCAGCAACAATATCTCCATTTTTAACTATGTAACTTGCTTTTTCGAGGTGGTGAACCTGGAACTTTAACACTCTAGACAAGTGACTTTGACTAAGCAAATTACTAGTTGCTGTAGGTATGTAATAAACATCAGGAATGAATGCATCGAGCTCTTCAACATAAACAGTTCCTTTTCCCATGACCTTACAAGGATGATTGGAGAAAGAATAAAGTTCACGTAGTTCAGGTTCAGGCTCGTGCATCTCTGTGAACAATTCCTTTCTGTAGGTAACATGCAACGCTGCACCACTGTCCAAAGTCCACAAAAGCTGTCTGTCATACTCTGGATCAGGTTGTGGATCATTGGTTAAGGCCAATGTGGCGAGTGGAGCTTGTGGATCACGCCTTGGACCACAACGACCTTGTCTTCCGCCTCTACCTCTGCCTCTGGAGTCTGTTCCTCTGGGCTGGTATGTGATGCGAGCTGGAACTTGTTGGGGACAATCCCGGGTGTCATGTCCCACATGGTTACAGATGTAGCATCTTGGCATCCTTGGAGCGTAGGCGCTTCCTCAGAAGGGATGTCTAGCTGGAGCTCTTGATGCGGGCGGTCCTCGCAAATGCGGCATGGCTAACATTAGGGCCTCCTCCTCAATTAAAAGCCTGCAAATATTGTCGACTGTGCGTTGAGCAATAGGCACATGGTTAATCTTTGCAATGGCATCTTTCCATTCATAATTCAATGAGTTAATGATAATGCTGATCATTTGAACATCATCAATAGAATGGCCTCTTTCTCTCAATTCTTTTCTCATTCCTTTCAGTTTGGTCAAATGTCCACCAATTTGTACACCAGGTTTCAATCTTGAACCATGGAACTCAGACATGAGCAAACATGAAGTTTCAATTGAAACTGGCCTGTAGCTATTTTCTAATTGGACCCAAATTTGTTGGGCTGTTACATCAGGCGGAAAAGTAACCTGCAGTTCAGTATCCATGGACATCAATAATGTTGTGCCAGCCTTAGTCTCTAAGTCTCTTATTGCAGGAGTCCATGGCTGGGCAGGAGGATTAAACACCATACAATGGGTACCTTCTCTGTGAAGCAAGATTGTAACCTCACTGACCTAGGCCTTATAATTCTGTCCTGACATTTTTAATTTTGACTCACCAGTCAATGGAGCGATAGAAAATGCCTGTTGAGGAATGTGCATTTGAAAAGCTTGCTGTGCAGGTAAAAATGCTTGTTGTTGCACCTGTGGTTGCTGTACTCTAGCTGGGGCCGGTGCTTGAGCAGCCATTTGCCTTTGCTGCATTAAGTACTGTTGTGTTCCATCTGAGAAGGCTCCAGCACTGCCAGGGGGTGCTGAAAATTGGGCCTGTGGAGGCACTTGTTGCATTGCAGCCTGAATATCTGAGTAATTTAATGACATGTGTGAAAGAGTCTGGTGCAATGTTTGGAATTGCTCCTGGATTTTAACATGCATGTCGGCTCTCTGTAGTAAATTATTTCTGCCAGGAGATGGTGCTGCAGTTACAGTTTTTGGTTGTAATATTTCTGCCTGCATGGCATGTGCAATTGGAGAACAAAGGACACCACGTGACAATTGTGACATGTGCACAGCTTTTTGTTCTGATTTGCCTGACACAATATCCTCCAGGGGGTGTGCCTTAGGCTGTGAAGAAGGAGCCAAGATGGTGTTTTCAGAAATTTGAAAAGCAGAAAAATCCCTCTTATCTGACTTGAGCATGGAAAAAGTTTTTTTGGCCTGAAATAGCTGATGTTCAAAATATTCTATTTGATCATGATAGGTTTTCATAGCTTGCTCAGAGGTTCGGGGAGAATTATACATTTCTCTTTCTGTGTGGGAGTGAAATTTCTCTGGCTTTCATAATTATAAGGAGGCGTTACTGACCTCGGTCGGAACACGTCGCCTTCAAAAGCAGCTTTATCTTCTTGAGATCTGTGTAAGAACATTTCTCCCACGGCAGATTCTTCACCTGGTCCAGTTGCTGAAGCAAACGGGACTTCAAGGGTTGTAAGATCAGTAATTACAAAACCCTTAGCTCCCATTTCCAATAATGTACTAAACATCCAAGGGGTTGATGGTCGGATAAACAGCCGCCCTGTGTTGAAGCCTTTAAAATGTTCCCTGAATGGAAGAGACATAGAACATCAGTTCCTATACATGCCTGAATGCCCAGTTCCACTGTTGGGTCGTGATATCTTATGCAAAATGGGAACTAGACTGGCCTTTGAGGAAGACAAAATGGTCCAAACAATGAGGCACTGCCCAGATGAGATATGGAGAGTGATGGCAATTCAAGATGACCAAATCCCCGATACCTGGCAGGAATTTAAAGTACCTCAACTTTGGGCAGAAGATAACCCCCCCGCCACGCATCTCATCATGCACCTATAATTATACAAGTGAAGCCTCTAGCTGTGCCTGTCCACCTCAGACAGAAAAGTTATCCCCGCTCTGTTACGCAGCCAATTCAGGACCACATTGTCAAATATTTGGAAGCTGGCATTCTGAGAACAATATAGTCTCCCTGGAATACCCGAATTTTACCCATACCAAAACCTGATGGCTCTTACAGGCCCATGCAAGATTTGAGAATTGTGAACCTCGCCACGGTCACAGTCCACACCATTGTCCCCAACCCCTATACTCTTTTGAATCTGATTCTGGCCTCAGCTACTTGGTTTTCAGTAGTAGATTTAAAAGACGCCTTCTTCACCATCTCAATACACAGGGACAACCAAAAACTGTTTGCGTTCGAATGGGAGGATCCCGTAACAGGTCGTAAGAGGCAGTACGCTTGGACTAGACTTCCCCAAGGATTTAAAAATTCACCAACCCTTTTTGGTGAAGCCTTGGCCTCAGACCTAGAAAATTTCCAGCCTTGTGAAGACGAAGATGTGCTACTCCAATACATAGATGATATCTTAGTGACAGGACAGATGAAGGAGACTTGTTGGAAAAATACCAACCAATTACTCCATCTGTTAATGGATATGGGATATCGTCCCTCAAGAAAAAAGGCACAGTTAGTAAAACCCCAAGTCAAATACTTGGGATACTCCATAAGTCAGGGACAAAGAGCAATAGGCCACGAGCGAAAGGAGGCGGTGTGCCGCATTGCGGAACCCACGACCAGGAAAGAGTTGTGAGGATTCTTTGGTGCAGCAGGATATTGCAGAATTTGGATTCCAAATTTCGCTCTTTTGGCCAAACCTTTGTATACCTCCACAAAGGGGAGTGAAAAGGAACCTTTCATTTGGGGGCTGGAACAAAAACGGGCATTTGAAACCCTAAAAACAGAATTATCTCAAGCTCCATTAATGAGTTTCCCCAACTTAGAAAAACCTTTTAATCTCTTTGTGGATTCAAAAGGCAACACTGCTCTGGGAGTCCTGACGCAGGAAAAGGGAAGGTGGCAGCAACCGATGGCTTCTCTATCTAAACAATTGGACTGTGTTGCAAAAGGCTGGCAACATTTCCTAAAAATTTTAGCCGCCACGGCTCTCCTAATTTGTCAGGCCTGTAGTTATGTTTCTTTTAGGATCTTTGGCCTGCCACACTTTTTATTAATTTCCTATGCTGTTTCATTAGTGTAGTAGTTGGGAGGGGGGAATAGAAAGGAGTAGATTTGTGGAATGTATTGTTGTCATTCTTTTATAGAAGCTCAAGGTCATCTTTTGTCTTCGCACCTCGACACCTGACCGGAAGCAGAGGGGTGTAGATGCCAGCATGGAAGATGATGATTGGAACATATGATGGATTTGTGGGCGTGGAGATAGATCATGAACTTTCAACTGGGTGGAATTCCAGGAAGAACATTAGAGTTGGAATTCCATAGACGTGCTAACTTGCCTGTATGAATAAATTGGAACGTTAAGGATGATTCTGCCTGGTCTCTGATTGATTTCATACATGGTATTTAGAACGCTAACATTATTCCAACTCTCCCTTTAAAATAAAGCACCAGCACCCTCCCCCTCGCAAGGGGGGAGGGGCTGGTGATGGGGGGTGCTGAATTCCCAACGCTGACCGGGACAGCGTAAAATATCAGCGAATAAATAATGAGAAAGCTTTTGGTGATAAGAAGCTGAGAGCCGACGCTTCAAAGTCAAAGGAATCTGCTTCCAGATTTATTGCATCTGGCAAGAGGACGGAGGGGGCTGGAAAAGACTTTTCTACACCCGGTTAGAAGATGAAAGGAATGGAGATTCAAGCCAACACCATACAATCATCTCTGATGGGCTTCCCGGACCATTTCGGACAACTAAACATGAGTGCATGCTCCCCCTCCTTCCCCCCAGCTTGGAAGCAAGGCTTGGGAAAAAAAACCTGGATTGGAGATTTTGACTCCTTCCAGACAGCAATAAATGAAATGGCTTATTACCCTGCAACTGAGTGGGAGACAGATTCCCTATCAAAATGGGAATTTCAACCCAGACAGCAAGAAGGGATTTGGCCAGCATCTTTCACTTGCCAACCACACATTGGGCTACAACCAGTGAATGAAGCACCACCAAATTGGGCTTTCTTCCCAGGGCATGGATGGAAAAGATTCCAGTGGGCAAATCCATGGCCATCAGCATGGGAAAATCCTCCAAGCCAGCAGAGGGCACCTACTTGGCCCATAACTCCTCCAAGCCAGCAGAAGGGTCCTTGGCACATAAAACCCCCTAGCCAGCCATCATTGGTTGAGCTGCAACCTGTGAAGCAGGCAACCCCGGGATGGGTCTTAACCCCAGGTCATGGATGGGAGGAATGCCAGTGGGCACCTGCCCTCCCTCAGCAGATGGCACCAAGGCAGAAAACTGGGCAGTGGCCAACCGAGGGATTGACCTCCCCACCGGTTCCAGTCTCCCCTGCAAGGCCCCAAAAGGTTCTTACCCCACCTCCCTAAAGAGAAGCAATCTCCAAAGGGGAAGAAGGGATTACCAAAGAGAGGCCTGCAGGATGTATGGCAGGAAAATGTGCACCTGCAATGCCCCAAAAGGTTCTTACCCCATCTTCCTACAGAGAAGCAATCTCCACCATGGAAGAAGGGTTTACCAAGGGGGAAGCTGCAAGTTGGAGAGCAAGCCAATGTGATGAAACGGTTCCTAAGTTTAGAGATGTAACTAGGTTCCATTCCTCATGGAGGCCAATAGATGCCACCATTGCTGTCAACTTGGCCACAGAGCGTCAGAGTGCTTGGCTCCAGCCCCCATGCCACAAACGTGCGCACCAACCACCACGGCGGTAAAGAGAGGGCCCCAGATGCCACCACAGAAGAGTCATCTGGGCCAACAACCTCTGGAAGAGGATCCCCAACTTAAGGTGATGAAGTGTCCTACCAAGGGGGAGGCCTCGGAAGAGGAAAAGGGCAAACAATCTCCGGAGGAGGATCCCCAACTTAAGGTGACAAAGAGTCTAACTAAGGGGGAGGCCTCAGAGCGGGAAATGCCCAAACGACCTCTGGAAGAGGATCCCCCAGCTTAAGGTGACGAAGAGTCCTACCAAGGGGGAGGCCTCGGAGGAGGGAATTGCTGAAGAACAAGCGTGTGTACCAATTGCCATGGTGGTAAAGAGAGGGCCCCAGATGCCACCACAGAAGAGTCATCTGGGCCAACAACCTCTGGAAGAGGATCCCCAACTTAAGGTGACGAAGTGTCCTACCAAGGGGGAGGCCTCGGAGGAGGAAAAGGCCTAGCCGTGGATGATTGAATCCAAGAGCCTAGAACCTACAGCACCTGCAGCAGAGAGCCCTAACCGACCATGGGAAGAGGTCGCAATGGACTTCATCGTGGAACTCCCAGACAGCAGTGGGAATAGAATAATCTGGACAGTTATTGATTTGTTTTCTAAGCAGGCACACTTCATTGCTTGCTCAGGATTAAGGAAAAGAAAACTAAGGTGTGTCTCGAAACCCACCTTAAATGGTTAGACGCCTTACCCTTAGCCCTTTGGTCTGTAAGATGTACTCCACGAAAAGGACTTAAATTGTCCCCTTTTTAAATGATGTTTGGACGGCCACCGGTAATAAGTTCTAATTTGAAAAATCACGTAGGGGACCTGGGACAGCTGGGGGCCTCATGGGTGAATAAAATGGTGGGAGAATTAAATAAGCAAGTACAAGAAATCCAACAATATTGTGTCTCCCTTACCCCACCATTTTTAACAAATTCCAGTCATAATATTCATGTGGGGGACAGTGTTGGTAAAACACTGGAAAGGGGAGAACTTGAAACCTAGATGGAAGGGCCCATATACTGTAGTTATGTGTTCGCCACTTGCAGTAAAAGTTTTAGAATCCAAGTCTTGGATTCATTGGACCCGCATCAAACCAGCTGCCGAAGAATACTGGGAGGCTGACTCGGATGAATCCCATCCCTTAGTAGTACGCTTAAAGAAACACCTCCTATAAGCTTCCCTACCGGCAACGGGTAGCTCTTACGGGGCAGAAGAAGCCCTACTGAAACCACAACCTGAAGCTGGTTTCTCGACATACGGCTGAAGAATTGAAGGAAGGAAAACAATGTTCCAACTTATCAGTTGCAAGATGAATTAGAGAAATTGAGCACCTGTCAGGATATGGCGGTGCAAGCTTTTATATCTGTAGACACTATATCCTTTACTTTTGTAAGTTTGATTATCCTTATTATAATTTGTTGTATGTTTCTAGCAAATAAGATTTGGTCTTGTGGAGAGCCAGAAGCCGATGCTGTAACCCTCCAAACCATGTATAATCCTTACCCTCTCCCTGATGTGGTGAATCTATAGGCCCCTTGGCTCTCTCAAGGGCCTGCCTTGATGACGGGTTTGCGAACCCCGAGAGGTGGAAGAAACGGAGGCTGAGGGGCTTTTTATCAAAATGTTTTTTATTGTTATTAAGAAGTTCCAGGGAGGGGGGGTGGGTTAACCAGGCCGGGAGAGGAGCCAGTGCCAGACGAACAGGTGAGTCCGGGAAGGAAGTGAGCGGGGTGGGGGGGGAGAAGGAACAAGTTATTCCAACAGAGGGTTGTTTGATTACAACGGTCGCGGGGAGGGGGGGATGCGAGGACAAGAAAAGATCACAAGGTCGGATGGGAGACCGTGGCTGCTGGCTACGCCCGGTCGTTTGTACCAACCCCCGCAACCTAGGTGGTCAGGAACTACAGAGCCGGGGCCTGCGGCTGATGCTTTGCAATGCAAGGTCCGTGACCAACAAGGCCCCCCTCATTAATGAGTTGATCTCTGAGGGGGAGCTGGACCTTGCAGGGATAACGGAGACCTGGTTGGGCCACGAGGGTGGTTTACCCCTCGTGGAAATGTGCCCACCAGGTTTCCGTGCATTCCATCAGCCTCGGGCCCTGGGTAAGGGTGGTGGGGTGGCGGTAGTTATACGGGAAGGTCTAGAGCTGAGGGAGTTCACTGTTCCTCAGATACCCGGGTGTGAGTCCCTTGGTGTGAAATGGGGCCCAGGGAGGCAGTGGGGTTTGCTGATTGTATACTTGGCTCCTCGCTATACATCAGCGGCCCTGCCCGAGCTCCTCGAGCTGATCTCGGAGATGGCGGTTGAGATCCCCAAGCTTGTGGTTATGGGGGATTTCAACCTGCCGTCAACGGGAGCAGCATCTGAGGTGGCTCGGGAGTTCATGGCTTCCATGACAGCCATGGACCTGACCCAATTAATTCAGGGCCCCACACACGAAGGTGGCCACACACTGGACCTTGTTTTTGTATCTGAGCAGTGGACGAGTGATCTGGGTATAGGGGACTTAGCGGTTACACCCCTGTCATGGTCAGATCACTCATGTCTCCGGCTGGACTTCCCTGGCACTACCCCCCACCGCGAGGAGGCGGGACCAGACGGTCCAAGCTGGTACCGCCCCAAGCACCTGATGGAGCCGGATAGGTTCCAGACGGAGCTTGGGCCATTACCTGTAGCCCTGACCCACGCTCGGTCGGAGGACCTAGCGGCCGCCTGGAATAGGGCGGCGGCTGGGGCCTTAGACCGGGTTGCGCCTTTGCGACCTCTCCTGCGGCAGCGACCCACCCGAGCTCCTTGGTATACCGAGGAGCTGAGGGTGATGAAGCGCCATAGGAGACGTCTAGAGAGCAGGTGGAGGTCCTCACGCTCCGAATCTGATCGAACACAGGTAAGAGCCTATTTGCGGACCTACCTTGTGGCATTGAGAGCGGCCAAACGTAGATATTGTGCCGCTCTTATTGCGTCCGCTGATAACCGCCCTGCCGCCCTGTTTAGGGTGACCCGCTCCCTCTTATCACAGAGGATGCAGGGGGCGCCCTTGCAGGGCAGAGCAGAGGAGTTTGGGGAATATCTGCAGGACAAAGTCGCTCAGATCCGGAGCGGATGGGCCCCCTTCAGTGGACCGGACGGGCCGCCAACAGCGAGTCTTGTGAGACCATCCTGGGAGGAGTTTGATTCTGTTGCCCCCGAGGATTTGGACAGGTTGCGTGGACGGCTGCGACCCACCACATGTTTAATGGACCCGTGTCCCTCCTGGTTGGTACTGGCATCTTGGGAGGTGACCCGAGGCTGGCTTCTGGGCCTGGTGAATGCCTCATTGGGTGAGGGATCCTTACCAACCACCTTGAAGGAGGCGGTGGTGAGGCCCTTACTTAAGAGGCCTTCACTCGACCCAACGGAGCTAGCTAATTATCGTCCAGTCTCCAACCTTCCCTTTCTAGCGAAGGTTGTCGAGAATGTGGTGGCGCAGCAGTTTCCACGACACCTTGATGAATCCGATTATCTAGACTCACGCCAGTCCGGCTTCCGACCCGGGCACAGCACGGAGACAGCCTTGGTCGCGTTGGTCGATGATCTCTGGAGGGCCAGAGATAGAGGCTGTTCCTCTATCCTGGTCCTATTAGACCTCTCGGCGGCTTTTGATACCATCGACCATGGTATCCTATTGCGCCGGTTGGAGGGGATGGGAGTCGGAGGTACCGTTCTGCGGTGGTTTGGCTCCTACCTCTCCGACCGGAAGCAATGTGTGTTGACAGGGGGGCAGAGGTCGACCCTGAGGCCACTCACTTGTGGGGTGCCACAGGGGTCGGTCCTCTCGCCTCTCCTGTTCAACACATATGTGAAGCCGCTGGGTGAGATCATCTGTGGTTTTGGGGTTGAGTACCACCTGTACGCTGATGATACTCAGCTGTACATTTCAACCCCAAACCACCCCAACGAGGCTGTCGAAGTGATGTCCCGGTGTTTGGAAGCCGTCGGGGTCTGGATGGGGGACAACAGACTCAAACTCAACCCCTCCAAGACTGAGTGGCTGTGGCTACCGGCACCTCGGTTCAGCCAGCTGATTCCATCGCTGGCCATAGGGGGCGAACAATTGCCCCCTGTGGAACGGGCGCGCAATTTGGGCGTCCTCCTTGATGCCCGGCTGTCAATGGATGACCATGTGGCAGCCGTGGCAAGGGGGGCATTCCACCAGGTTTGCCTGGTGCACCAATTGCGCCCCCTACTGGACCGGGATGCCCTACGCACGGTCACTCATGCGCTGGTGACGTCCCGCCTGGACTACTGCAACGCTCTCTACATGGGGCTGCCCTTGGGATGCGCCCGGAGACTGCAGTTAGTTCAGAATGCAGCCGCGCGGGCTGTGATGGGGAGTACTAGGTACTCCCACGTAACACCTCTCCTGCGCGAGCTGCACTGGCTACCTGTGGTTTTTCGGGTGCATTTCAAGGTCTTGATTACCATCTTTAAAGCGCTCCATGGCACAGGACCTAGTTACTTGCGGGATCGCATCCTCCCACATACTTCCCTGCGGCCAATTCGCTCACACAGGGAGGGGCTTCTCCTGGTGCCGTCCACTAGGCAATGCCAACGGGCGACACCAAGGAGTAGGGCCTTCTCTGTGATGGGCCCAACCCTCTGGAATGACCTCCCCCCAGACATTAGAACCACCACTGACCTCCGCTCCTTCCGGCAAAAATTGAAGACTCACCTGTTCCGACTAGCAGGCCTGGCTTAACTACAACTGTTCCTCCTGGTAAACGTACTATTAACTGGTTATTTTAGGGGTATTGTTTTTAATTTAATTTGTGTGTGTGTCCTAGGGGTTTTAAAACTATATTTATATATACTGGCTCTGTACAGTTCTTTTTAATTCGATTTTAACCTCCTCCATATTTAACTGTACATATTTAATTCTTCTATTTATTGTATTTTGATATATTCTTTATATAGACTGTACACCGCCCCGAGTCCCTTTCGGGAGAGGGGGCGGTCTAGAAGCACGGTAAAATAAATAAATAATAACTAAATATAGGCAAAAGGGAACTGTGTAAAAAGAAATCTTGTGTAAGGGATAATTATGAGTTGTTTGTGGTTTTGGCTGTTGTTGGCAAAAGGCATGCTAAGCGATAACTTCCAGACTATTAACTCCCCATGTTGCGAAAATACCCAAGTAATGGCCTTAGCTCTTGAAGAAGGATCCGAGGATGTCAAAAATTCCAGAGAACAAGATAAAAACCCATTACAGGGTGGGGAACAGATCTGCTCCTGTCAGTGGCGCATTATTTATGCTTGGGGACAAAACCGCAAGCCAATTCCAACACTTCCAGCCAACTATTTGACAAACCCTGTAAGACAAAGGGCAAAGCCTAGGGAAAACAGACCTCTGCAACAGTTAAGACAAGGGGACTATATGTTAAGAGTGTTGGAATTAGGACAAAGCTTAATCAATCAGTCTGACCCTGCCCTGGGTCAGAAATGTTGGTTGTGTTTGTCTGCTGGACCCTCATCTTCTCATGTGGTGCCAGTTGAGTCAGATTTGTGGGAAAAGACCAGAGCTACGATAGTCTTTGACAAGGGAGGTAGATGGGGAACCAAAATGGCAGAAGCCCAGCTAAATGGCGATCTGTATGGCGCACTTAAAAGACTGGGAATGAGCTGTCTCCCTATCGTTGGCCCCATAGCAGTTGGTGTAGAAATTATAGGGTCACCTTCCTTGTGCATCAAAAGATATCAGGAACCTGGCATTCCAGTGGGGTCACTATCAGAGGAACAATGCCCATCTGAAATGTACCTTGCCCCCAGGAAAACACTTATAGACGTAAAATTGACTCGCAGCATGTCTCCCTCTGCTCACAAGCTCTTCCAACAGAAAGTCACTTTCTCGCTCCCACCTCCACTTATTTTTAACCGATAGGAGGGGAATCTGACCACTGGAAGCTGCCCAAGGCCATTCCAACCACCCCAACTTCCCGTTTGGCTTTCAATAAAATCCACTACAGGAGTTTGTGTTTACTTTCACCCTGGAAACGCCAGTTCCCAATATCTCTTTGAAGGGCCAGTCCTCAGGAATAAGCTAATGGACCCTAATCAAGAAGTTCCATTACAGGCTTCCGGTTCCGGCGGCTGACGGCGACGGGCAAGCTTTGCTCGCCCCGCGCTTTCCCGGTGGGCTCCCCACTCCTTGGGGAGTAGAGGCTCCTGCCAGAGGAGCAGCACCGCGGGGGATCCCCTCGATCGGCGGCGGCTGGGGGGGGCGCCTCGCTCTAGGCACTGGGGAGCATGATGGGGGATGCTCCGGTGTCTTCGCTGCGAGGCTGACGGAAGAAAAAAACAAGCAGAAGGACGCGGGTGCGGTGAGGCGAAAAGTCCCTCTCATTCCCTTTACTAATTTGGAAAAATTGCCAGCAGTCTAAACTTCACCTTCGGCTTGGTTGGAGAAGCGCGGCTGGAGGGAGGGGGATTTCCCCCCCCCCCTCGGACAGGCGGCTTGAAACAATTTTGCTCTCAGCCCCAAGGGAAGGAGGAGGGGGGAGAGCCAATTAATGATGTCGCGCTCCTACTAATGGCGAATTTTGAACTTAAATCCACAATGGAATGATGATCTGGAAAGTTGGGAAACTTTGAAAACTTTATTATGCCTCCAAACCCGAAGCTGGCAGGGCAAGATGGCACACTTCCGTTGTCTTTATGAACTGTGAAAATTGACTCCACCTTTAAAACTTCAGGCTTCCGGTCTTTGTCTCCGTGCTACTCAGACAAATCTCTTGTTGATTGCTACCTTTTGGACTCCCTGGCATGAAAAAACTTTACCCTATTGCCAGTGTGACTAGAAAAATCCCCTTCTGCCTGGACCTTCTGTCCCCTGGACTCTCCTGGCTGTCCTACCCCTCTGACTGATCACTCTCTGCATTGACTGAACTCTTTATTTCACAAACAATGCCTCCTAAAAAACCACCTCCTGGGAAGCCCGGCTTTGCTGCCTCTGCCCCGACATCTACAACATCCAGTCCGAGTACACAATCAACGATAACAGCTTTGATGCAACCTAAAACTACAGAGACTGAATTTCAACAAATGTTTCAGCAACTTCTACAGGGACAAGAGGAAATAAAAAGACAACTAAAAGAGATGAAAGAAGAAATTAAAGAGAACCAGGCCCAAATTAATAAAAACTCACAGAGACTGGATCTTTTGGAGGGTGGGGTGGCTGAGATGAGGGAGGGGATGCAGAAGGGGAACAAAGAAATTGATACCCAACAGATGAAAATAGAATTTGAGAGAATGTCCTTTTATCTTAGATTTCAAAATGTGGTGGAGAAAGATGATGAAGACATAAGGGACATTATGACAAGTATTTTGGCTGAGTATATTCAGAAAGAGAAACAACAGATGGGGTGGGAACTAGACTTGGTTTATAGAGTGAACTCAGCTTATGCTAGAACACACAATGTACCCAGGGAGGTACACATTAAGTTCCTCAGAAAAAGTACAAGAGATGAAATTCTGAGTGCACAAAGGGGGCAAGCTTTGAAATATCAAGACAGGCAAATAACCATTCTGAAACAGATCCCCAAGAAAGTGAGGGAAAAAAGAAAAAGCTATTCGCAATTAGCGAAGAAATTATACCAGAAGGGGGTGTGGTTCAGATGGCTGATGCCTGAAGGTATGCTAATATTCTGGGAGGAGACAAGAGTTAGAATGAATACACCCATAGAGGCGCAGGCCTTTATGGAAAAAAATAAAGCACTCCTAGAAAAATCAGATGATCCTACAACAGACACACAGGACACGGGAGGGGCCGGAGCTCTGGCGGTGGGGGGAGATGGGGCAATACCGAGAAAACTCAGATCACAAAAATGAATAAGAAAATCTGTTTGACATAAACTGACCGAAATTATTAACTGAATTAATATGCTGACTATATGTTACTATTTAGTACTGAATTTTATGTAAATGTATATTATGAGTATGGAGGGAGGGGGCACCTACCGCACATCGCAACTGCCAAAATTTGTACCTTTCCACTACCTTTTTCCTTGTAAATTTTTTAAAAAACCAATAAAACTTTGTTTTTTTAAAAAAAGAAGTTCCATTACAGCCCCTTACTGGTATGTTCCTAGCAGGAACCTTACAAGTCTGGACTAATGAAAGGAACCTCCAAGCCCATGCCTTCTCCATGAACATCGGCATATGTGGAGGAGAAAATGGAGTTTTCTTTCTATGTGGAAGAAATGCCTATGTATGCTTGCCCACTAATTGGACTGGCACATGCACCCTAGTACACCTCCTCCCCAAAATGGGGGTGGTAAGTGGGGAACAGGCCCTCCCTGTACCCCTCATGGGACATGTCCAGAAAAGAGTGCCGCTCCTAATTCCACTTTTAGCAATCTTGGGAATAGGGACAGCAGTTGGAACGGGTGTAGGTGGAATGACCCATTCCATTACACAGTTCAGGCAACTGTCGGAAGAATTTCAAGAAAGCCTGAACCAAATTGCTGGCACCTTGGTTGAGGTCCAGGACCAAATAGATCCCTTGGCTGCCGTAGTATTACAGAACTGGCAGGCCATAGATCTATTAACTGCTGAAAAGGGTGGGCTATGTGTATTCCTGGGAGAAGATTGTTGCTTCTATATGAATAGATCAGGAGCAGTTCGGGGGGTGGTCCAAGAACTACGAGATCGAGCTTCCTCTATTGGTCAAAAAGTACAAGGAAGATTAAAATTACTTCATTGCTACAACAAGAAGGGTCTGGAGAGAGCTCAAAAGAGCTATCTGTTTCCCAAATGTTTCAAGAAATTATGAGGGGTCAAAATGAGTTGAAAAAAGAGGTGACAGATCTCAAAGATGAACTCAGAGATGTTAAACATCATATTTCAGAACACAAACAGAGAATTGTAGTGTTGGAGGAGGGAGCGGCTGGGCTGGGGGAGGAGGTTAAGGCAATCTGGAAGGGAAATGTAGACCTGGAAAACTTTATGGCAAAAATAGAATTTGAAAGAATGTCCTTTTTTCTAAGATTCCAGAAACTACCAGAGACAGAAAATGAAGACCTTAAGGATATTATGAGTACAATTTTAGCAGAATACATTAAGAGAGATAAAGAACAGCTGTGGTGGGATATGGATCTGGTTTACAGGATTAATTCAGCATATGCTAGAAGCCATAATGTTCCAAGGGAGGTACATGTTAAATTTCTCAGGAGGACCACAAGGGATGAGGTGCTTGGGGCCCAAAGGGAGGGACTACTAAAATATAAAGATGAAGAAATCACCATTCTTAAGCAAATTCCGAAAAAGATAAGAGAAAGAAGGAGGAAGTATTCCTCCTTATCAAATAAATTATACAATAAAGGAGTTTGGTTTAGATGGTTATTGCCAGAGGGAATGTTGATCTTTTGGGAGGGAAATAGAATTAGAATTAATACAGTGCAGGAGGCTGAAGCCTTCATTAAAAAACATTTCTCTCTTCTAGAGGACGAACACAGGGAAGGTAGTGAAAAGGGTAGCAAGGTACAAGATATGAAGAGGGGGGGCTGTGGCTCCACCTGGGGACAGGGAGGAAGGAGCAATATCGAAAAGGCTCAAGTCACAAAAATAAAAGTATTTGAAATATTTGTAATTGTTGATATACTAGAAAGTAACAAAGGAAAAATGATTGAACACATGGTTGATACAACATAGAATAAGATTCTGTTTTTTGCTTATCTTTTGTACGTTGTTTTTAATATTGTAAAAATTGTGAATTTGGAGGGATTTCTACCACTAGCGTGGGAGCTGCCAAAATTTTCTATGTACCCCTTTACCTTTTCCCATAAATGTTTAAAAACCAATAAAATTCTTTAAAAAAAAGTACAAGGAACAGATGTGTGGTTCTCTTGGCTACTGGGAACAGGTTGGATCATGCAAATGCTATTTCTTTTATTATGTGCAATCGCAAGTTTAGTCTTCCTCCCTTGCATAATATCCTTGCTTAAACAACTCGTTATGAGGTCTGTAAAAGAAATACGGGCTGAAAAGGAGTTAATGTTAATGGAAAGCCTAATCCCACATAACCTCAAGAAAGATGACGTTTCAGATACTAACTCTTATATTCAAATTGCACTCTTAGAAATAGAGAAAGTGAGTGCGGAAGATAAGCCCTAAGATGTGTATTGCTTGTATCCTTGCTATTTTGCTATTATGTATCCTGCATGCTTATATTGTTAATCTAACAGGCTAGACTCAATTGTGGGTATTAATAGAGTCTAGAAGGGGGGATAAAGTAGAATAAAATATGAATTAAAATATAAGAATGAAGATGTGGCATAAAAGGGACAGTTAGAAGCTTGCTTAAAGGGACAGGAAAATGTCATCAGCCTCTAACCACAAGATGTTCTAGCCAACGTCCCTATGTCAAAAGTCCAAACCACAAGGTTCAAATAAAGTTCGTTAATGACACGCAGTCCATACCTGTAACAAAAGGAGAAGTAAGACCCCCATCTACTTATAAGGCTTTTTCCCCAAAATAACCAATAAGAAATGAGTTAAGTATTTCTGTGTTGCGCTGCTTTTGAGAATGTATAATACAATACAATACAATAGTAGAGTTGGAAGGGACCTTGGAGGTCTTCTAGTCCAACCCCCTGCCTAGGCAGGAAACCCTATACCGTTTCAGACAAATGGCTATCCAACATCTTCTTAAAGACTTCCAGTGTTGGGGCATTCACAACTTCTGGAGGCAAGCTGTTCCACTGATTAATTGTTCTAACTGTCAGGAAATTTCTCCTCAGTTCTAAGTTGCTTCTCTCCTTGATTAGTTTCCACCCATTGCTTCTTGTTCTACCCTCAGGTGCCTTGGAGAATAGTTTGACTCCCTCTTCTTTGTGGCAACCCCTGAGATATTGGAACATTGCTATCATGTCTCCCCTAGTCCTTCTTTCTCTTAAGCTAAACATACCCAGTTCCTGCAACCGTTCTTCATATGTTTTAGTCTCCAGTCCCCTAATCATCTTTGTTGCTCTTCTCTGCACTCTTTCTAGAGTCTCCACATCTTTTTTACATCGTGGCGACCAGAACTGAATGCAGTATTCCAAGTGTGGCCTTACCAAGGCATTATAAAGTGGTATTAACACTTCACGTGATCTTGATTCTATCCCTCTGTTGATGCAGCCTAGGACTGTGTTGGCTTTTTTGGCAGCTGCTGCACACTGCTGGCTCATATTTAAATGGTTGTCCACTAGGACTCCAAGATCCCTTTCACAGTTACTACTGTTGAGCAAGGTACCACCTATACTGTACCTGTGCATTCCATTTTTGTTGCCTAAATGTAGAACCTTACTCTTTTCACCATTGAATTTCATTTTATTAGATAGTGCCCAATGTTCAAGTTTGTCAAGATCCTTCTGTATCTTAAGCCTATCTTCTGGAGTGTTGGCTATTCCTGCCAGCTTGGTGTCATCTGCAAATTTGATGAGTTCCCCATTTATTCCCTCATCCAAATCATAGATGAAGATGTTGAAGAGTGCTGGGCCTAAAACAGAGCCTTGGGGTACTCCACTGCATACTTCCCTCCATGTAGATGCAGTTCCATTGAGGACTACACGTTGAGTGTGGTTGGTCAGCCAGTTACGAATCCATCTGGTGGTGATACTGTCTAACCCACATTCT
Organism: Natrix helvetica; assembly: GCF_964273705.1. NCBI lineage: Eukaryota > Metazoa > Chordata > Lepidosauria > Squamata > Natricidae > Natrix > Natrix helvetica. Next base: position 44,171,651 of record NC_138555.1, read on the forward strand.
TCTACTTTATCTAGTAGTAGGTTATGGTCTACCTTATCAAAAGCCTTACTGAAGTCCAAGTAAACTATATCAACGGCATTCCTCTGGTCCACTAATTTTGTCACATTATCAAAGAATGCAATAATATAAGAATGCATGCTTCGATAATTAAGGTTGTTCAGAAATTGCAAGTTCGCCATGTGCTAACTTTCTGAACCTGGCTGCCAAATAAACTTTTCCTGTATCCTGAGAAGTCTAAGCTTGTCATTTTCTGCAACAAAAGTGAGGTGCAATCCTCAAGGGAGTTTAACCGGCCCAGTAAGGGTAGAAAAAGGGGTACAGCAGGGTTGCATCCTGTCCCCCTCACTCTTTAACTTCTATATTAATCCCCTGATCGATCTCTTACAGAACCCTGATTTCCATCCTCCTAACCTAGCACAACGCAAAATTCCAATTCTCTTATATGTTGATGATGCTGCTATTATTTCACAAACTCCTGTAGGACTGAAAAGAGCAATTAGGGCAACACTCAGCTATTGCAGATAGAACAAGTTGGTCCTTAACTTTGATAAATAAATAAAAATAGTTTTTGCTAAAAGACCTAGCCAATACTCCTGGAAAATAGAAGAACATAGTTTAGAACAGGTTAGAACATTTAGATACCTTGGGGTGGTTTTCCACTTGCTGGGACATGGAAGGCACACCTGGATCATACATTGCAAGAAGCCAATAGGTCCTCAAATGCAATTAAATACTTCTTTTACACAGGTGGAGGTCAGTTAGTACCTGCTGCCTTAAAAATTTTTGAGGCCAAAACATTGTCGCAAATTCTATATGGGGCAGAAACAGGAATCCTTGGAAAGAAAAACTTGCTAGAAACCATAGAAACCATATTCCTGCGAGCCATGTTAGAGTTATGGGTTTGATTTTGGTAAAAATGAATTGGAAATCTTACTGTGTGGTAGAGATGACCATATTATTGCTAAGATTTATAAAATGTTATTGAAATTGAATTTGGAAAGTGAATATGTAAAACATTGTATGATTCAGTGAGAAAGGAATTTTGGATACAATGTGATGCTTGAACAATAGGAAAATATGTGGATGAAAGGTTTAAAATGTATGCTAAATTATAATTTTAAAGAAAAAAATTATAAGATGATGTATCGCTGGTATTTAACACCAGACAAGTTATCTAGAATGTATAAAGGTATTTCAAACGAATGTTGGAAGTGTAAAAGCAAAGAAGGAACTTTTTATCATTTACGGTAGAAATATGTTAAAGCAAAGAAATTTTGGAGTAAGATTCATAATACAATACAAACAAATTCTTAAAATGAAAATAAAAATGAAACCAGAAACCTTTCTTCCAAAAGACTTGGAGAACATTTTTTGGAACTTTTGATCTTATATATGTTGACAGCAGCAAGACATATGCACAAAAATGGAACTGTCAGACCTGGAAGCCATCTTTTCCTTTTTGGATTTCAGGCTGCCACACTTTCTACTGTGGGAAAATGGGAGGGGGGATTACACAGAGTTGGGTGATGTGTAGCCATAATAACATTCTTTCTCAGAAAGTCAAGGTCACTTTTGTCCCTGCACCTGGATGGATGTGGATGGGAGGAATCTTTCTTTGTGTCAATGAAGGATTGGACCATGTGATAGACTTGTGGGTGTTGGGGCAGGATCTTGAACTTTCAACTGGGTGGGAAAACCTGGAAGCTTTCAGATTCGGGTTTTCCCACATGTGCCAAAATGACATCTCTAATAAAATGGAACTTTGAGGAAAAGCAAGCCTCAGAGTTTTCTTTCATTGGGGGTGTTTCTTGGAACCCTGACATTAACCTGAATCACTTCTAAAATACTTTACCAGCTACCCCGAAACTTGGGGTACTGTCCAGGGTACTGAGCTCCAGTGTCGACCCATAAACGGGTGGCAATAAGACTCAGGGAAGATGGAGGAAGAGAAGAAACCCACCGGGGGGGGGGGGGGGGGAGCCATAGGCGATCTATGTCGAGACCATCTACTCTCCTTCCCAAGCCGTGGTGGAAGCTGAGGAGGCCGCTGAAAAGGAATGCCAGCTGGGAGCCAGACGCAAAGAGCCGGCTCCTGGGCGAACCTTGTAACTGGACCTGACCCTGTAAGGCGAAGCCATGGGATTCACCTCCCCTCAGGAGATGCTGTTGGAACCACAGACAGGTACAGGATTAGCCTCGACCCACAAGTGGAGAATGCCAAAGCAGATGCGCAACAGGTGCTCCGGAGAATGGGGATTCCCACCACTGTCACACAGCCATTCACTGGCCTACCTCCCAGACCAATTCGGGCAGCTCAACATGAGTGGGGCAGCCCATGCCTCTGGCACTGAGCCACCCAGGTGGACCTTGGCACAGCCAACGTTAACCTTCCTGGGCTGCAACCCCGCAGCACAATGGAGTGGAGCCTCAGTCTCTTTTCATTCGGCGCAAAGTGGATCAGCCCACAGCCTTGCAGCTGGAGTGGGGCCAACTGCAGCCTCGGTCAACCCTCTGTGAAGTTTGGAAGTGGACTAGGGCAAGGGAATTTCCACCAGTACTTATCTTCTCTTGCTTCTGCTTCTTAGAAAGGCACCGCTGCTTGGCATTGCTGCATACCTCCAGCTGCAATCAATCTCTTGTTGCCTGATTTCCCCTCCAAGCAGCCCAAACATTAGGGGAGTGCTCGGAGAGCCTGGGCTTCAGGAAACCCAGAATTTTTTTTTAAAGTCACTTTCTGCTATCTGTGAAGTTTCCAAGAGTTGGCCTAATTAATTTACGAGCCCCAGACAAAGTTCAAAGAAACCCCATTCATTTATTAGGGCTAACATCTTGGCACGGACTTCTGTGTAGCTGAAACTAAATCCCACTTAATGGCGTCTGAACTTTACCCCTGTGCCCCCTCCCCTCTGGCTGAGGTCATCAATCACATTCTCCAACAGGATGTTATGGCAGGGTTCTGGACATGCGCATTCACATCCCAGTACAGCAATATGAGACTTTTACTCTGGCCAAAAGTATGCATGGCATTCCCCCCCGCCTCTTCTCAAGTTGATAGTACTCATGGAAACGCTTTAGGCATTGACACCCTAGGGCGCACATGACCCAAGACCAGGGCTGGATGACAATCCTGCAGCAGAGCTTCTGGGGGATTCCGACCCCAAGTTCGCAGCCAGCATTTGGATTACGGCCAGCAAGCCAGATCCCACTGGAGTGAGCCTTCTACTCGGGCCAAGGATGGGTGCAGGATCAGTGAACGCCAGCCCCAATCCAGCAGCAGATGCCGGTTCAGCTGCTTTGGGCTTTCCACCCGCAGATCGTGACCCCACAGGCGATCCCAGGCCAGCCGCAACTGCAAATGCAGCCCCAAGCCACAATTCCACAGCAAGTCCCGGCCTAATAGCAGCCGCCGATGGTATTGCCACAGGATCAGGTCCAGCAACAGCTGCCTGCCCAGCAACCCGTTCAAGCTCAGCAGCAAGTCCCAACAGCTCCCCCACCTCCCCGATTCCGGGTGACGTTTGATGGGACACGTGAGAGACTAGCCAATTTTCTCAACCAAGTCTGGGCACACATCAACCAATATGGGGATCAATATCCTTCTGATCAGGATTTGATTTCAGCCATATCGGATGGTATGAACGTGGGGGAGGTGTCGGAATGGATAGGTGAGCTCCACGCTGAAGGGGCCCCTGAGCTAGACGATGCCAATGGATTTGTTCAACTGACGCAAGTCAGATTCAACAATGTTGCCCATCAAGTGGAAGTGGAGGCGCAAATCCAAGAACTGAAGCAAGCCGGGAGACCAGTAAAAGAGCTCATTTGGGAGTTTCGGAGACTGGCTGGAAAACTATGAGACTGGCCGGAGCGCTTCCTAGTACACAGTTTCAAGGAGGCCCTGGATTCCAATCTCAGAACGGCATGTGGCATCCGGGGGTGCCGGACCAAATTCATATGTGGCATAACACCATGGCCATCTTGGACCACGAGCTCCACCCCCACCGAAGGCCAACCACCGAGAAACCAGCCAAGACACCCCTAGGTCGCCTAGCCCAGGTCAAGAAAGCCAAAACACCTACCCTAAAATTGGCAGGAGCTATCAAGTGGCTCCTCCTCAAGCCTTCCAACTTGGGAAGAATCAGCCGGGCTGCCGCTGAGCGCAAGACGCGGAGGGAGCCGAGAGCGGCAGCGGGAGGACGACGAGGAGGAGGACGATGAGAAGGGCCGGCGCCATGGCGGAGCAGACCTACTCCTGATACCTCTTTGATGAACCTGCCTGCGAGCGGTAGGACGCGGGGCGTCTGGATTGCCTTCCGCTATTCTGAGGACATGAAGCCTTGTTTTCAAACATCCACACTACAAACTCCTCCGCCGGCCATCTTCCCTACCGAGGCCGACTGCTTGCCAACCACTTGCTTGACCACTACCTCCTCCTCCGCTACCATCACGAGCAGCTCCTGTCGCGAGAAGCCCCGCGGCAGCTTCTCAAGACCGGCTTTTCTGCAGCTCACGCCAGAGGAGCTCCTGCTGGCCGACGACCACACGGGCAGAGCCGTCCAGAGCCCCCGCGAGAGTCGCCGACACCTGCCCTGGAGCACCGGCTACGCCGAAGTGAGAAATGCTGGTAAGAGCCAGCATAATGAGGATCAAGCCGTCTTTGTGGAAAAAAGAGACAGCCTGAGAAATAACCCAGGCCCCAAGGGAACCTCTGGAGAGTCAGAAGGCAGCAAAGGTCTGCACTTTTACTATTGGGTTTTGTTTGATGGACATGCTGGAAGAGGAGCTGCAATTATGGCATCAAAACTGCTTCATTTTCATATTTGTGACCAACTCCAAGACTTGGTGGATATCTTACAAGATTCCTCTCCCCCTCCAATTTGCCTGCAAAAAGGACCCAGGACATTTCTCACAGAACCAAACAAAGCTCCTCTGGCAGAAGATGCAGAGGCCCCAAACACTGCCTTGCCACGCTTCCATATGGAAAAGGTGGTTTCCCATGAAAGTTTAGTAGTGGGAGCCATTGAAAATGCATTCAAGCAGATGGACAATCAAATTGAGCAAGAACGGGTAACCAGGCAAGCAACTGGAGGCTGCTGTGCCCTAACTGTGGTTTATCTTCTGGGGAAGTTTTATGTGGCCAATGCTGGTGATAGTAGGGCTAATTGAGGCCTGAATTGACTTGGCTCGTGACCCACCAGCTCAGTGTTCTGCAGGCCTGGTTGGAGATGCGCCATGTACTCAAGGGCAGACCTAATATTATTGCGGGAGTCCCCCCTCTCGCAGGTCTGCCCCTCTGCTCTTACGAGGGCCCACCTCGATGAGGGATACATTAATCCAGAGAGGTGGGCGAGGCGTGGCCTCAGGGGGTTTTTAGTTAAATTTTTAATTCGTTTTTTAGGGGGTTCTAGGGTGGGGGGAGGGGGCAGAGGTCGACCTCGAGGCCGCTCTCTTGTGGGGTGCCACAAGGGTCGGTCCTCTCGCCTCTCCTGTTCAATACATATATGAAGCCACTGGCCGAGATCATTCGTGGGTTTGGGGTAGACTACCATCTGTACGCGGATGATACCCAGCTGTACATTTCTACCCCAAACCACCCCAACGATGCCATCGAAGTGATGTCCCGGTGTCTGGAAGCCGTACGGATCTGGATGGGAAGTAACAGACTCAAGCTCAACCCATCCAAGACTGAGTGGCTGTGGCTACCGGCGCCCCGGTTCAACCAGCTCACTCCATCTCTGGCCATTGGGGGTGAACGTCTGGCCCCTGTGGATCGGGTACGCAATTTGGGCGTCCTTCTGGATACCCGGCTGTCCATGGATGACCATGTGACAGCCGTGGCCAGGGGGGCGTTCCACCAGGTTCGCCTGGTGCGCCAATTGCGTCCCCTATTGGACCGGAGCACCCTTCGCACAGTCACTCATGCGCTTGTGACGTCCCGGCTAGACTACTGTAACGCTCTCTACATGGGGCTCCCCTTGAGATGCACCCGAAGGCTGCAGCTTGTTCAGAATGCGGCCGCGCGGGCAGTCTCAGGAGTCTCTAGCTACTCCCACGTAACACCTCTCCTGCGCGGGCTACACTGGCTACCTGTGGCTTTTCGGGTGCACTTCAAGGTGTTGACCATCATTTTTAAGGCGCTCCATGGCACAGGACCTAGTTATTTGCGGGATCGTATCCTGCCCCATACATCCCTCCGGCCGATTCGCTCACACAGAGAGGGACTTCTCCGGGTGCCGTCCACTAGGCTGTCCCAGCGGGCAATGCCGAGGGGAAGGGCCTTCTCTGTGATGGGCCAGACCCTCTGGAATGACCTCCCCCCCGACATTAGAATGACTACGGATCTCCGCTCCTTCCATCAGAAACTGAAAACCCACCTATTCCAGCTAGCCGGCTTGGCCTAATTCCACCTATCCCACCTCAGTCCTATTTCTAAATTTTTAAGATTGGTTTTAAGGTCTGTTTTTTAATTTTTATAAATTGTACAGGGTGTTAGGGTTCTAAATACCATGCAGAAATAAATCATTGTCCAAGGCAAAACATCCTTAAAGATGCAATTTATTCCGCAGGCATGTTAGCACGGCTATGGAAAATTCCAACTCTGGAAGTACATCCTCTGGGTTCACCCAGTTGAAAGTTCATGATCTCTCCCCACACCCACAAATCCATCACATGTTCCAATCATATTCTTCCACGCTGGCATGTACACCCATCTTCTTCCGGCCAGGTGTCGAAATGCGAAGACAAAAGATGACCTTGGCTTCTACAAAAGAATGTCAACAATCCATTCTACAATCCTACTCCTTTCTATTCCCCCCTCCCAACTACTACACTATTGAAACAGAATAGAAAATTATAAGAAAGTGTGGCAGGCCAAAGATCCTAAAAAGAACATAACTACAGGCCTGACACAGGGGTTGTTTAATTGGATTTTTACCTATGTGTATGATTGTTTGTATGTTCTTAATTTTTTCCTGTACACCGCCCCGAGTCCCTCCGGGGAGAGGGGGTGGTCTAGAAATTTAATAAATTATTAAATTATTATTATTAACATGAGCACCGGGCATCGGAATTCCTGGCCCCTGCCCCAATCACACAGGTGCACACTCCGGCCACAAGTGGGACAAAGAGGACCACATGGAAACCACCCAATAAGAGTCACCTTGCCAACCAAGCTGACGAAGTTCCTCTCCTGCCCGAAGAAACAGAGGAAACTCCAGACAGTGGAGCCCCTCCAAGTCCAGTGGGGGAAAACAGCAGCAACAACGACCCGATGACCCCTTTGCCATCAAAGCCAAAATTATAGTGCCCGAGACAGGGGTGGAAGGGGAAGTTGAGGCAGTCATTGACATGGGCTGCACCTGGTGTTTAATCAGCCTTCCCATCGTGGAGCAGCTAGGCATATGCATGAGACACCTAGCCCACCCCATCCGCTTTGAGCAAGTCGACGGGATGCTGATTGGTGGAACCCTCCCCACAACCCAGGCAGAGGGCAGTTAGCTTCTGCTCCTGGTCCAGGAGGAAAGAGGTGAGTCTGCGGAGGAGGAGGAGGAGGGTGCACCCTCCTCCGCCTTATCCACAGACTCACCTCTTTCCTCCTGGGCCAGGAGCAGAAGCCAACCGCTTGGGTCATCTGGAGAAGGGGCAGGCAGAGCTGCTAGCCCCCTTGACTTACACCTCCTGCACAGCGCCTGCTTCGCCAACTGAGTCCCGACCTCCACGCTTCCCCTGGTTGCTTGCGGAATCAGGCTCTGACTGAGGCAGCAAAGGCGCAGGGGACTTGCCGGGAAGCCCGGCACCGTGTTGATGAGATGGCAGTGTCCAGGAGGACTAAAGTGCTGCGTCTCTATCAGGCCTTGCTGCGAGAAAGCCAGGCTTTCAATGCCTACGGCTATAGGTAAGAAGACAGGGGCATCTCGGGAGCAGAGCCTTCGGTGCCAAGTCCCTCTTCTGCCCCAATGAAAATCATCCCCGAGGAGGAGCCGAAGTCCTGACGCCGACGTGCGATGTCAATGCTCTGAGATCGCAGTCGATACTTTTGCCAGTGGGTGGTCCAAACGGACCTAAACCGTCCCGCAGAGACAGTGAACAGGAAGAATACGTCTTGCTGATCTCAGGGTCATTGCAAAGTCCCTGATTGATCCAAGAGAAGTTCTTCAAGCCGGTGACAAAAAATCCAGCCATTTGGCTGATGAAGTCGGGGCGGCTCCAAAACGGAAGGATATGGAAAGAGAAAGTGTTTCCAGCCGGTGAGGAATTTTTACTGTTTTAAAGTGACTGCCTATAAAAAACATAAAATTATTTTAAATTGGAGAACAGAAGAAATAAGCAGCAGAATTTAATTTGGACTGGTTTTGGACAGTGGGTTATCTTACTTTTTAAACGCTATCTTCACAGATGGAATTTATGCAAGCCTTTTAAAACAAATGGATTAACTTTTCTTCTATTTTTTTTTCTTTTACTATTCTTTGTAATCTATGGACTAACATTCTCCTCTTTCATTACTGTGGGTGTTTTTCTAACTCATTTGAGAATCAGACTTTTTTAAAACTTGAAATACAAAAAAGATACAAAAAGAAACAAAGGAAATTGCAACATTGCAACAATAACACTGCTACTCGGAGGCTGGAGGTTTGTGTATTGGAAACGAAACACTTTTATTTTTTTTCACTGATTATCCTGGCTTGGCACTTCAAGGTCTCACTGCTTGTTTATAGAGAGTGATAAGAAGAAAAGCACACAGATGTTCCTTTGAAGTATATTTTTAACCAGAGAAAGGTGAAAATGAAATGTTATTGTGAATCTATGCTTAATCCTGTTAAAACCTTCTAAGCTAGAGCAGCAGTGTTTGTTATATATATATAACATCTTAAGAAACCCCAAAGACAAAATCCAGCTAGAAAACCAAGGAGTCTACGAAATACCATGCAAAATCTGCCCAGCAATATACATAGGACAAACAAACAGGAGAATAAATGCACGCATCACAGAACACAAAAATGCAGTAAGAAAAAAAGAAAAAACTTCTTCCCTTTTCCAGCACCTTAAAGCTACAGGACACGAAATCAACTTTGAAGGAGCCAGGTTAATCTCCAAAACAGAACACCTCCACAAGAGAATAATCATGGAAGCCATCGAAATAGAGAAACACCCCCACAGCATGAACAAACGTGATGATACCTCCCGCCTACCAAACATCTGGAAACCAGCCCTAGCCAACAAACGAACACCACCCACCACCCAAGCCGTTAAAATACAAAACAACAATGCACACACAACCTGCACCAATCAGCACCAATCTACCAATCATGATACAACCACACAACCAATCATTCCACTTACTGAAACAAAGCCAGCACCCCATCCCCTCCCACCAAGACTTACAGAAAGACGGCAGCTCCGTTCCCATTTTAAGCCCACATTTTGAGCCCACGCTTGAGGATGGCAGGTGAGATCCTGCCGAAACGTTGCAAAGACAATCTCAACCTTACACGGGAAAAGACCCGAATACAACAAAACCAGCATATATATATATATATATATATATATATATATATATGTATGTATGTATGTATGTATGTATGTATGTATGTATATATATGTGTGTATATATATATATATATATATATATATATATATATATATATATATATATATATTTGTGTTGTATTTGTACTGATAAATAAATAAAGGGAGACTAGTATAGATCTATTTCGAGCTAATTAGCTCTCATCAGCTAGCCATACCCTTACTGGGATTTGAACCTGTGCTGTTATATATCTCAGGCAGGAGCCTTAGCCACTAAGCCACAGGATCGCCTCCTTATCAGTTGAGCCAGGGAAATAAGTATATATTTGTGTTACAACCCCTGGTATGCCTAAATATGGGAGGAAGGTCACTACTCCCTCTTTCTGTCCTTCGGCTTCATCACAGAAGACGATGCAGGCAGAAAACCATATTCTTATTTTTAATGTTGCCTTTTATATTTGTGTTGTATTTGTACTGATAAATAAATAAAGGGAGACTAGTATAGATCTATTTCGAGCTAATTAGCTCTCATCAGCTAGCCATACCCTTACTGGGATTTGAACCTGTGCTGTTATATATCTCAGGCAGGAGCCTTAGCCACTAAGCCACAGGATCGCCTCCTTATCAGTTGAGCCAGGGAAATAAGTATATATTTGTGTTACAACCCCTGGTATGCCTAAATATGGGAGGAAGGTCACTACTCCCTCTTTCTGTCCTTCGGCTTCATCACAGAAGACGATGCAGGCAGAAAACCATATTCTTATTTTTAATGTTGCCTTTTATAGTTGTGTTGTATTTGTACTGATAAATAAATAAAGGGAGACTAGTATAGATCTATTTCGAGCTAATTAGCTCTCATCAGCTAGCCATACCCTTACTGGGATTTGAACCTGTGCTGTTATATATCTCAGGCAGGAGCCTTAGCCACTAAGCCACAGGATCGCCTCCTTATCAGTTGATAAGCTTATCAGTTGATCGCCTCCTTATCAGTTGGCTAGGGCTGGTTTCCAGATGTTTGGTAGGCGGGTAGCCAACAAACGAACACCACCCACCACCCAAGCCGTTAAAATACAAAACAACAATGCACACACAACCTGCACCAATCAGCACCAATCTACCAATCATGATACAACCACACAACCAATCATTCCACTTAACGTAACAAAGCCAGCACCCCATCCCCTCCCACCAAGACTTACAGAAAGACGGCAGCTCCGATCACATTTTAAGCCCACAGCTTGAAGATGGCAGGTGTGATCCTGCCAAAACGTTGCAAAGACAATCTCAACCTTACACGGGAAAAGACCCGAATACAACAAAACCAGCATACCTACACCCGTGAAAATCTACGAAAACATATATATATATATGTATTTGTGTTACAACCCCTGGTATGGCTAAATATGGGAGGAAGGTCACTACTCCCTCTTTCTGTCCTTCGGCTTATCACAAAGACCATGCAGGCAGAAAACCATATTTTTATTTTTACTGTTGCCTTTTTATATTTGTGTTGTAATTGTACTGATAAATAAATAAAGGGAGACTAGGATAGATCTATTTCGAGGTAATTAGCTCTCATCAGCTAGCCATACCCTTACTGGGATTAGAACCCGGGCTGTATATATCTTAGGCAGGAGTCTTAACCACTAACCACTAATCCCAGTAAGGGTATGGCTAGCTGTTGAGAGCTAAATAGCTTGAAATGGATCCATTCTGTAGTGGCTAGCAAGTCTGCCTAATATGTAACACATCCCAGGTTCAAATCCCAGTAAGGGTATGGCTAACTGATGAGAGCTAAATAGCTTGAAATTGATCCATACTAGTTTCCCTTTATTTATTTATCAGCACAAATACAACACAAATATAAAAAGGCAACATTAAAAATAAAAATATGGGTTTCTGCCTGCATGGTTTTCCGTGATGAGCCGAAGGACAGAAAGAGGGAGGAGTGAGCTCCCTCCCATATTTGGGCATACCAGGGGTTGTAACACAAACACATACACCGAGACAGCCTTGGTCGCGTTGGTGGATGATCTCTGGAGGGCCAGAGATAGAGGCTGCTCCTCTATCCTGGTCCTATTAGACCTCTCAGCGGCTTTTGATACCATCGACCATGGTATCCTACTGCGCCGGCTGGAGGGGATGGGAGTCGGAGGCACCGTTTTACGGTGGTTCGTCTCCTACCTCTCCGGCCGGATGCAATATGTGTTGACTGGGGGGCAGAGGTCGACCCCGAGGCCACTCTCTTGTGGGGTGCCGCAAGGGTCGGTCCTCTCGCCCCTTTTGTTCAACGCATATGTGAAGCCGCTGGGTGAGATCATCCGTGGTTTTGGGGTTGAGTACCATCTGTACGCTGATGATACTCAGTTGTACATCTCAACCCCAAGCCACCCCAACGAGGCTGTCGAAGTGATGTCCCGGTGTTTGGAAGCCGTCGGGGTCTGGATGGGGGACAACAGACTCAAACTCAACCCCTCCAAGACTGAGTGGCTGTGGCTACCGGCACCTCGGTTCAGCCAGCTGATTCCATCACTGGCCATAGGGGGCGAACAATTGCCCCCTGTGGAACGGGCGCGCAATTTGGGCGTCCTCCTAGACGCCCGGCTGTCAATGGATGATCATGTGGCAGCCGTGGCAAGGGGGGCGTTCCACCAGGTTCGCCTGGTGCGCCAATTGCGCCCCCTTCTGGACCGTGATGCCCTACGCACAGTCACTCATGCACTGGTGACGTCTCGCCTGGACTACTGTAATGCTCTCTACATGGGGCTTCCCTTGGGACGCGCCCGAAGACTGCAGCTAGTCCAGAACGCAGCCGCGCAGGTAGTCATGGGGAGTACTCGGTACTCCCACGTAACACCTCTCCTGCGCGAGCTGCACTGGCTGCCTGTGGTCTTTCGGGTGCGTTTCAAGGTTCTGATCACCATCTTTAAAGCGCTCCATGGCATAGGGCCTAGTTACCTGCGGGATCGCATCCTCCCACATACATCCCTGCGGCCAATCCGCTCTCACAGGGAGGGTGCCATCCACGAGGCAATGCCAACGGGCGACACCGAGGAGTAGGGCCTTCTCTGTGATGGGCCCAACCCTCTGGAATGACCTCCCCCCCGACATTAGAACCACTACTGACCTCCGCTCCTTCTGACAGAAACTGAAGACACACCTGTTCCGACTGGCTGGTTTGGCATAATTTATAACGTCTACCTCCTGGCATACACATTCGTACTGGTTTTTAGAGGGATAATGTTTTAAATTTAACCTGATATTTTAACTTTTGTATTGATTTATTTATTTAGCTGTACAGTTTGGTATATCTTATCCTCCTCTCATACATGTATTTATGTAACTATTTCTATGTTTTAATCTGTTGTATTTGGATACGGACTGTACACCGCCCCGAGTCCCTTTCGGGAGAGGGGGCGGTATATAAACGCTAATAAATAAATAAATAAATAATACTTATTTCCCTGGCTTAGCGGATAAAAGGAGGAGAACCGGTGGTGTAGTGGCTAGCAAGTCTGCCTAATATGTAACACATCCCAGGTTCAAATCCCAGTAAGGGTATGGCTAGCTGATGAGAGCTAAATAGCTTGAAATGGATCCATACTAGTCTCCCTTTATTTATTTATCAGCACAAATACAACATACATATACATATACATATACATATACATATACATATACATATACATATACATATACATATACATATACATATACATATACATATACATATACATATACATATACATATACATATACATATACATATACATATACATATACATATACATATATATATATATATATATATATATATATATATATATATATATACACAACATAAGGAAATGGGATGTAAATTGTAAACAGTGATTTGGAAAGAAGGATTAGAAAACTTTGTTATTAAATATTATGGATGTTAACTAGAATAGGACATAAGGATTCAGTGTTATTGAAGGATTTTAGAAATAGTAAATGAAATGCCAGTATGTGGTTATGTATTAAATCTTGGTAAATTTTATGATGAAGGACGTTTAAATAATTATAGTCAAATGAAAATGGAGGTATGATGATGGCAACATGTATAAATATCTGAGTTAAAATACTTGAGTTAATATGAATTATGTTTGTTGACTGTGGAAGAGATACACATAAGCCTTTTTGTAACCAACTGATACACTTTCTACAGTATGTAAAGAAGGATGTGTTGTGTTTGTTTTGAAAATTTTAAAAAAAACTTTTATAAAAAAAAAAGAAAATCATCCCCCACCCCACTCACTCCAGTTAAATGCGCGTAGGGTGATAGGGTTTGTTTTAAATGGATAAAAAGATCTGTGCTACTCGTTATTAAAATCTGAATGGAAGTGAGGACGCCGTTGATTCTAATGCAGGTAGGCAGAGACAGAATTATTTTTTTCTTGTTTCTCTCTCCCCCGCCCCCCCATTAAGGTGTGTCTTATACGCCAGTGTGTCTTATACTCCGAAAAATATGGTATATAGGTAAATAAAATATGATAAAATTATATTTTGGTGTCACCCCTACAATCTACCCCAATCAGTCCCACATATGCTGATTTCAACCGAACCACTTTGCTTAAGTACTGTGCTGTGCTAAACGTTATTTTCAGATTCTGGCAGCACATAAGGTAAGTTGTTTTGATATGGGGATCCAAATGGGTGATTCGTTTGGTATATAGACCAAGGTACCTATCTCTCACCCTCCTATACAGTCAACAATCAAATAGAATTTGAGCCAGGTCTTCTATCTCTGCCGCTCCGCAAATGCAGAGACGTCAATTGTAAGGTATAGAACGGAATCTCCCATATGTGACCATTGTGTCAAGCTGTTAGAATATCACTTGCATAAATATCTCCCTAAGACAGGGGTGTCAAACTCAAGGCCTGCTGGCCGGATCCGGGATGCAGGGTGCTTAGATCTGGCCCGCGGGACTGGCCTGGAAACAACAAAGGTGTTGGACCCGGGGGGGGGGCAGCTGACAGAGGGCTGCAGGAGGCTGTCATAGCCGAAAACAGGGCCCAGGGGGGGCATGTGCGCCCCCCCGGCTCCATTTTCCCTGGCAGAGGGCTATCAAAACAAACTTTTTAAAAAGGAGAAATGTTTCCTCTTTTGCATTTGAGCATGCAAGAAGGGGAAGGAAGAAGGCAGGAAGGTAGATTATGAGACTGAGGGAGTGTCTCAGGGAAGTCCTGCCTTAGCACTTGGCTACCACAGGTGCCCCACATGAGTCCCATGTCACACATACCATGGCCACAGCCCCGCCACACCATGCCCCCCCCGCCCACCCACCCCGGCCCTCTGAGGACCCTGATGCAGCCCTCAATGAAATTGAGTTTGACACCCCTGCCCTAAGATGTTTTGGCAGTTGTAACTTTGATTTGCTGGGGGGGGGGGGGGGCCTTTACTGCTGTAAGCTGCAACAGGTTGAAGCATTTCCCAAGTTATAAGCCTATTTATATGACCCACTCTATTGCCTCTTCTGCACTTTGCAAATGTAAATCACTTGCATAACAAGAATTAGGACTACCGTATTTTTCGGAGTATAAGATGCACCAAGGTTTTGAAAAGGCAAATTAAAAAAAAAAAGTTTTTGCACTCTGCAGACCTCCCCAAAACTGCCCGGGTTTTTTTCAAAAAAAGGGCATGCATAGCCTTTAGGAGGCTTAGAGTGCTCCTGGGGGCTGGGGGGGGGGGGGAAATTGAGCAACAAACAGCCCGTTTGATGCCGGGCATCCCAACACAGGGAGCTCTGCTGGTGTGAGCAGAGCTAAAACCAGATTTCTCTGCAGGGGAGAAATCGAAAGAGAAGGGGGTGGGAGGGAAAGAGAAAGAGAGAAACAGAAATAGAGAGAGGGAAAGAGAGAGAAAGGGGGAAGAGAAAGAGAGAGAGAAAGAGAGGGGGTAAGGAGGGAGAGAAAGAGGAAGGAAGAGAGAGAGAGAGAGAAAGAGAGAGGGGAGGGAAAGAAAGAGAAAGAGGGAAGAAGAGAAAGAGAGATGGGAGAGAAGGAAAGAGAGAGATAAAGAGGGAGGAAGGGGAAAGAAAGAGGGAGAAGAGAAAGAGGGGAGGGAGGGAGGGAAAGAGAGAAGAAAGGGGAAGAGAGAAGGAAAGGGCGAAGAGAAAGAGATGGGAGGGAGGGAAAGAGCGAGAAAGGGAGAGAAAGAGGGAGGAAAGGGGGGAAGAGAGGGGGAAGAGAAAGAGAGAGGGAAGGGAGGGAAAGAGAAAGGGTGGGAAGAGGAAAGAGAGTGGGGGAGGGAAAGAGAGAAAGGGAGGGTGGGAGAAGGAGAGAGGGGGAAGAGAAACAGAGGGGGGAGTGGGAGAAGAGAGAGGTAGGGAAAGAGAGAAAGAGAAATGATATTACAAAAGTTTTTCTTTTATTGTTGCTAAACGTAGTATTTCAAAAGCAGAAAAAAGGGGGCATAAAAGTGAATTTGTCACATTTTTCTTAGAACAATTAGCTGAACTCTGCCTTGTTTATCATTATTTTTGGTAGTAAAACTTCATTATTCAGGTTAATAAAGGTTGGCACTTTGCAATAAATAAGTGGGTTTTGGGCTGCAGTTTGGGCACTCGCTGCTCTAATATTTACCTCCCCCACACTGTAATTTTCTCTTATGTTGCACCTTAAATGCTCTCACAAATCAAGACAAATATGTGTGTCCCAGGATAATGTTGCAGAATCCAATCTGCGTCAGTCACCAGGACCAGAAGTTTAGTGCTGGAGTCCATCCTCGAGGATCTTCTGTCTAGTAGTGTGTGTGCTGTCCCCCAACTAATAATAATAATAATAATAATAATAATAATAAATATTTATTTCTTAGCCGCACCCTCTCCCGAAGGACTCGGGGCGGCGTACAACAAAACATAGGAAATAAATATATCGACATACATATAACAAAACATATACCAAGACATATATACGACATATACAAGGAGGAGGTGAACTGATAGATAAAAACAAGTAAAAACACAATGTTTAAAAACCCCTAAATAAATTGAATGCAATTAAAATACCCCAAATAAAAAACCCGTCAGGAGCGATATAGTTGGATCAAAGTTGAGCCAGGCCAGCAACTTGAAAAAGGTGGGTCTTGAGCTTTACACGAAAGGAGCGGAGGTCAGAGGTATTCCTAATATCCGGGGGGAGGTCATTCCACAGGGCTGGGCCCGCCACAGAGAAGGCTCTACTCCTAGGCGCCGCCCCTCGACACTGTCTGGTGGACGGCACCTGGAGGAGGCCCTCTCTGTGCGAGCGGATTGGTCGCAGGGATGTATGGGGCAGAATACGATCCCGCAAGTAACTAGGTCCTAAGCCATGGAGCGCTTTAAAGATTGTTATCAAAACCTTGAAACGCACCCGATAGACCACAGGAAGCCAGTGCAGCTCACGCAGGAATGGTGTCACATGGGAGTACCTAGTACTCCCCATAATTACCCGCGCGGCTGCGTTCTGGACCAACTGTAGCCTCCGGGTGCATTTCAAGGGAAGCCCCATGTAGAGAGCGTTACAGTAGTCCAAGCGAGACGTCACCAGCGCATGAGTGACTGTGCGTAAGGCGTCCCGGTCCAGTAGGGGGCGCAATTGGCGCACCAGGCGAACCTGGTGGAACGCCCCCCTTGCCACGGCTGTCACATGGTCATCCATGGACAGCCGGGCATCCAGGAGGACGCCCAAATTGCGCGCCCGCTCCACGGGGGCAAGTTGAATGCCCCCGATGGCCAATGATGGAATTAATTGGCTGAACCGGGGAGCCGGTACCCACAGCCACTCCGTCTTGGAGGGGTTGAGTTTGAGTCGGTTGTCATCCATCCAGATCCGTACGGCTTCCACACACCAACTAACTCCACACTTATTCTACTAAAGGACCCAAAATTGAAACGGCTATCATTTCATGATTATTGTGTGACAGGAGATATGGAGACAACTTAAAAGACATATTCATGTAGAACTGTAGGAAGTTAAAACTCCCCCCATCTCCTAGAAAAATGAAATATCCTAGGAAATATTGAAAAGGCAGAATATTATATTTCCCTGGATGTGAAAAGGGAGAAACATGTTTTTAAAGACAGAGTAGCTCCCTGCAGCTCCCCCCCCCCACCTTTGTCAATGAGCCATTAAAGCCTGAGCTAGTGTACTTTACATAATAAAGGAAGGATTAGCCTTCCAGAGAAACTCACCACATGGCATCTGGAAACTCAAACTTGGCCCCATGGGAGTCTGATAACCAATCAGAATATATATTCTTACACAGGAGCAGGAAACAGAGAGGTGGGGCCGAACAGAGAGTATAAAGCCAAGAACTTTCAGCCCTTTGCTCTCTCTTCTTCTTCACCCAACATTGAAGCATGCGATCACCTTTTCTGTTCAGGAGCTCAAGCCATGTGATCCTGTCTACCATTAAACCATCTTTCCAAGCAGCCTCCAGGTCTCCAGTGTCTTTTTCCCCACTTGGAACTGAACCCAGAAGGACATTTCTTCCAACAGAACAACAACAAAAAGGCCTGGACTGGCTTTCGTCTACAGGTGAAACTCGAAAAATTAGAATATCGTGCAAAAGTTCATTTATTTCAGTAATGCAACTTAAAAGGTGAAACTAATATATGAGATAGACTCATTACATGCAAAGCAAGATAGTTCAAGCCGTGATGTGTCATAATTGTGATGATTATGGCTTACAGCTCATGAAAACCCCAAATACACAATCTCAGAAAATTAGAATATTGTGAAAAGGTGCAATATTCTAGGCTCAAAGTGTCCCACTCTAATCAGCTAATTAAGCCATAACACCTGCAAAGGGTTCCTGAGCCTTTAAATGGTCTCTCAGTCTGGTTCAGTAGGACTCACAATCATGGGAAAGACTGCTGGACTGACAGTTGTGCAGAAAACCATCATTGACACCCTCCATAAGGAGGGAAAGCCTCAAAAGGTCATTGCAAAAGAAGTTGGATGTTCCCAAAGTGCTGTATCAAAGCACATTAATAGAAAGTTATGTGGAAGGGAAAATGTGGAAGAAAAAGGTGCACAAGCAGCAGAGATGACCACAGCCTGGAGAGGATTGTCAGGAAAAGGCCATTCAAAAGTGTTGGGGACTTTCACAAGGAGTGGACTGAGGCTGGAGTCAGTGCATCAAGAGCCACCACACACAGACGGATCCTGGACATGGGCTCCAAATGTCGTATTCCTCTTGTCAAGCCACTCCTGAACAACAAACAACGTCAGAAGCGTCTTACCTGGGCTAAAGAAAAACAGACCTGGTCTGTTGCCAGTGACGTGCAGTCAGGTGAGGCAAGTGAGGCATAGCCTCACCACTCTCATCATGAAAAAAAAAAGTAAAAGGAAAAAGCTGAGCTAGTTACTGCCTCACCGTGGATGACTCTGCTTAACTGTTAAAAAAAGCTGGAAAAGGTATGTGTGGGTTGGAGGGAGGGGGAGGAATTCAAACTTCATCCTCCTGGTGCTGTGCAGGGCTTTGGGCAAAGGCTGGAGGGAAGGACCCTGTCTCGCTTGTGCTCTCCCTCCCCAAGAGTAGTTTGATTGCAGGCAGAGCCACGTTGTGGGGCCGGTGTGTGTGCTACAGCATGGCTCTTTGCCTGGCTTCCTGCCTCCTCCTGTGGTCTCCTCACTGGTGCTCTCCCTCCCCAAGTGTAGTGACTTCCTCCCCAGGCCCCCATTCATTTCTCTCTCACACACACACAGCTGGATAAAACTATATAAAAATCTAGCCCAGCTTCACTGATTACAAGTTTGAAAAGGCAACCTGGCTCCGCCTGCAATCAAACTACACTTGGGGAGGGAGAGCACAAGTGAGCACTGAGGAGACCACAGGAGGAGGCAGGAAGCCAGGCAAAGAGCCATGCTGTAGTACACACACTTCCCCCCAGCCTCTTTCTTTTGGAAGGCTCGGCTCGGCTCGGCTCCCCTCCGGCTTCTCTGCCTCTCCTCTCACCCCAGCCTGCCAGCAGGAGGTGGTGGGTGGGCTTTATTGTGTTCCAGGCATTTCCCACCCAGACAGCAGGCTGCATTTGCAATGGTGGAGGTGTTTGGGAAAGGCATTTCCCACCCAGACAGCAGGCTGCATTTGCAATGGTGGAGGTGTTTGGGAAAGGCAGCAGGGGAATGGGGGGGATGGCAGAGGAGCTGCTTTCAAGCCACTGGAAAAGATATCCAATCCAACTTTTGTGTGTGGGGGGGTTTGTTTGAGAGTGAGTGAGAGAGGGAAGGGGTAGGAGAGATAGTCCAATCCAACTTCTGTGTGTGTTTGTGTGTGTGTGTGTGTGTGTTTGAGAGAGGGGGAGGAAGGGAGAGAGGGAGGAAGGAGGGGAAGGAGAAGAAAAAGAAAAAGAAAGAAGGAGCAAAGGAGAAAAACAAATGCTGTCGCTTTAAATTGGAACTGAGCATGCCTGGCTGTGGAATTCTGGGAGTTGAAGTCCACAAGTCTAAAAATATTTGAAACCCAGCACTGTGTCAGTGCCTCACCAGTCATAAACCTCACCGCACGTCACTGTCTGTTGCTCAGTGGTCCAAAGTCCTCTTTTCTGATGAGAGCAACTTTTGCATCTCATTTGGAAACAAAGGACCCAGAGTATGGAGGAAGAATGGAGAGGCACACACTGCAATATGCTTGAAATCCAGTGTGAAGTTTCCACAGTCTGTGTTGATTTGGGGAGCCATGTCATCTGCTGGTGTTGGTACACTGTGCTTCATTAAGTCCAGGGTCAACACAGCCGTCTACCAGGAGATTTTGGAGCACTTCATGCTTCCTTCCGCAGACGAGCTTTATGGGGATGCTGACTTCATTTTCCAGCAGGACTTGGCACCTGCCCACATTGCCAAAAGCACCAAAACCTGGTTCAATGACCGTGGGATTACTGTGCTTGATAATCTATGGGGCATTGCCAAGAGAAAGATGAGAGACATGAGACTGAACAATGCAGAAGAGCTGAAGGCTTCTATTGAAGCATCCTGGTCTTCCATAACACCTCAGCAGTGCCACAGGCTGATAGCTTCCATGCCATGCCACATTGAGGCAGTAATTGCTGCAAAAGGGGCCCTAACCAAGTACTGAGTACATATGCATGCTTATACTTTTCAGAGGTCCGATATTGTTCTATGTACAATCCTTGTTTTATTGATTGCATGTAATATTCTAATTTTCTGAGATTGTGGATTTGGGGTTTTCATGAGCTGTAAGCCATAATCATCACAATTATGACAAATCACAGCTTGAACTATCTTGCTTTGCATATAATGTGTCTATCTCATATATTAGTTTCACCTTTTAAGTTGCATTACTGAAATAAATGAACTTTTGCACAATATTCAAATTTTTTGAGTTTCACCTGTAATTGAAATTATTGTTCACAAAGCTTCCTCTGCTAGTCTAGCTATAAACAAATATAAGAGCATTACAATTTTGGCAACCAGGGAAGAGGCAAATAACTCAAACGAGCAATTCAGCAAATTAAGAGGTGTAATTTACCAGGGTGTACAGTACACGAACAGCAACGACCCTCTAGCTAAATAAGTGGATCCTCGTTGAAGTAGCAAATCCTGCAGACCCAGACCAAGCCTGTCAGCTTCCCCATGCCATCAAATGCATGACTCCCGTTGCCTCCATCCCTTTCGCGTACTGGGGATAACCGCCCTCCGCCCCCATTCCATGCATTGTCTTCCTGCATCTCCATCCAAATAAGCATGTTTGCTCCTCCATTATTTCCGTGGGGCCTTCAACCTCTCATTTCGGTCTGGGCCTGCCAAGAAAGCATCAATAGCGGGGAGAAACAGGGAGAAAATTCCAGACAATTTACCACCCAGGTTAGGCCACCGCTGCTGTTGCCACCGCCGCCTCCTCTTCCAATGCCGCCGCTGCCTTCACCTCCTCCTGATTTTACCATTATCTTACCCTCACTTCACTATAAATAGTTCTAAATCGAAAGGCCTAAAAGGGTGGTGGTGGAAGGGAGTGGGGGGTGGGGGGTAAAGCCACCCCAGACCGGACCTGGGTCACTACACTCACACTCTCATTTCCTACATGGCAGTTTCGCGGGGCGGAAAGAGTTGTTTCCCATCCACAGAGACAGAGCTCTTCCCAACCAGCTTGCATGTGCATCCACACACTGACCCATAAGCTTCACTCGCGCGTGAATGTGCGCCCACCCCTTTCCCCCACAGCACCTAACTTAACTTCTAAGCATGCGCGCACCTAAGCGGTGCGAGCCACCAGACCTCTCCTTCACTGTGCACGCCTCTACACCTCCCCTCAGACTTGCGGGGGGACACAACTCTTCTGTTCCGATGACGCCAACGTTGGGCGGCAGCATAGCAGATGAGCCGCTTTGGGTGTTGTGTGGAGCACCGGAGGCCACCTTTTCCCTCGAAGCGGGATCAAACTGCCAAGACCCCGAATTAAAAAGTGGCCTAACAACTCCCCAACGGGTTCCCTGCCCGCGGAAAAGCCCTGTCTTCAGACTATAAATGTTCTGCCTGCCCCCATCCGGCACAGCCACCGCAAACTGCAAACGCTCTATTTCCCTTCTGGCCAAGCCACCATTGGCCAATTATAATCAGATGACAGTAGCACAAATCTCATTTTCTACCAATCCCAAAAAAGCCACTCCGGTCACCGCAGATGGCAACAGTAAAACTCTTTTTCGGAATGAGTGTTGCGGAACATAGAGGCTATGTCACTGAGTTGAAAGAGAAAATGTTTCTTTAGCTGTGAAGTTTTAGGTGAAGCTCGCTCTTTCGGACGCAGACGGTTAGCTGTGCCTAAACTAAAATCTCATAACTGCGGCTGATTTTGGCTATTTTATTCAGGGGTGGGTTTCTGCCAGTTCTAACCTCTTCGGTAGAAGAGGTTCCAGAAATCTAGCGAACTTGTTAGAAGAGGTTCGTCACAGAGCGCCTGCCCCACCCCCTCGCTCAGTTCCCATTCCGTCGTTGCTCGCGGGCGGTAGCTTGTGCGGTGCGGCTGGCTTCCTAGGACCTCCCTGAACTTGCCTAGGAGGCATGGCCGCCAGCAAAGCATGGGGGCATTCCAGGGCATCCCACCCCCCACTGGTTCCCTGCCTCCCTCCCCGGCGAAGTTTACCAAGGTGTGGTTTTCCTCCCATCCCTTGTGCCCGGCTCCCATTGAGCTCCGGTAAGGAGGAGAAGAGCCTTTGGGGAGTGAAGAGGAAGAGGAGGGAGGAGGAGGAGACATGTGCGGGGCCGTGCAGCTGGGCAACCAGCGGAGGCAGGAAGGTTCTTGGGAGCGCCGAGAACCTTCCTGCCTCCCCTGGACTTCGCGCTCTTCTCCGCGCACTCCTTGCAACTGCAATAGACATCCAGAAGCAGCTTTGGGGGCTAATGGGGGCTTGGGTTGTCAGCCCCCGCCGCTTATGGACATCTATTGCAGTCGCGAGGAGCAGAGGATAGTGCGGAGAAGAGTGTGAAGGTTCTTGGCACTCCAGGAAGCCGCGAAAGTGGCTGGGAGAGGCGCGCACCTTGGTTTAGCCTCCCTGGACATCGCAGCAGCAGCCCCAAGCACGCCGACCTTGGAGTTTTTTGCATCGGAGTGTGCTGCAAGAGAGAGGGAGTGAAGACCTTTTCCGGATTGGTGGTGGTGGAGGTGCAGGCCTGTGCTCAGCAAAGCAAGTCCGGGGAAGTCCTTTGCGCTGGCTGGAAAAGGTCTTCACTCCCTCCCTCTTGCAGCACGCCCCGATGCAAAAAATGCTGAGATCGGCGCACTTGAGGCTGAACCTTTGCGCTCTTCTCCGTGCTCTCCTCGGCTCCTCGTGACTGCAATAGACATCCAGAAGCAGCAGGGGCTGGAAACCCAAGTCCCCATTAGCCCCAAAAGCCAATTCTGGACATCTATTGCAGTCGCGAGGAGCCGAGGAGAGCACAGAGAAGAGCGCAAAGGTTAGGGTTACTGGGCAACGTGTGTGTGTGTGGGGGGAGGCTGGAGCATTTCTGCTCTGAATGGAGGGAGAGGAAAAAAGTTGGGATTCTTCCTGCTGCAGCCTTTAAATGGCGGGGAGAAGCCAAACTTCCCCCCACCCATTCACAGAGCATCTGCAGCTCCCTTTATGCCCCGTCCCCGTCCCCGTCCCTCCCGGGGGTCGAAGCGCCTGAAAGGGACAGGCAGGCTGCTACAGCTCCACTGAGAAGACATTTCTGAGAAGAGAAACCTCTCTTGTCTGGCTGCACCCAAGCTGGTGGAGCGCCCGCAACTGCCCGTCCGTCACCAGGGAGACAGCCAGTGCAGGCGAGCCGCGTGGTTGCTCCAATCGCATAGGCGCTCCACCAGCTCGGGTGCAGCCGGACCCGAGAAGTTTCTCTTCTCAGAAATGTCTTCTCAGTAAAGTTGTGGCAGCCTGCCTGTCCCTTTCAGGTGCTTCGACCCTTGGGAGGGAGGAGGCCAGGGGGAGCATAAAGGGAGCCACAGCTCCTCTGTGAATGGAGGGAGAGGAAAAAAGTTGGGATTCTCCCTGCTGCAGCCTTTAAATGGCAGAGAGAAGCCGAAACCACACCACCACCCCCATTCACAGAGGAGTTGCTGCTCCCTTTATGTGGATGTAATGTGATATTTTGCAAGGACTGGGAAATCTCTCATGCAGTCTCTGAACAAGAAAAATGTATTTGCATGTTAATGGGGGAAAACAGGTGGGATAATTATAATCTTAAACTATTTTTGGCTTACTATACAGATAATGTAGTGCAAAGCCGCGCACAGCAGTATTAGCTTTCTGTGGTTTTATCTTCCTTGGTTGGTTTTGGGGAGAGCTATGGAAAGCTAAAACAAATGTTGTGTAACAAGGAAGCATAAAACATTCCTTTTGATTCATTGGATAATTAAAACCAAACATTATTTCAAAGGAGAAGATTCATACCATGCAACTTTCATCAAAACTTTCATCACATGCCGTTAAATCTTGGGGGGGGGGGGGAGAAAATAGTGAACATCTAGGAAGTAGGGTAGTAGTGGCAAATATCTTAGAATAATATTGTGATGCAACTATTATAAATTGTTCAGCAATAATTTAACTAAAAGAATTGTGCATACTATATATAAATTGTTACTTCTTAGCAGGAAGTCCAATATTTTCTTCTTTGGATTTTCCCATTTGGCTGAGTTTTTCAGTACTCCGACATACTATTCTTTTTTATTGGGGATATATCAGTGGTGGGTTCCTGCCGGATCGCACCGGATCGTGCGCGCTCCCTTTCAGCGCTCCACCTGGCTCGCGCGCTCCCTTTCAGCGCTACACCTGGCTCGCGCGCTCCCTTCCGGCGCTAAAACCGGAAGTACAGTCTTGCCCCGCCCCTGGCGAAGCAACGACGCCTGCCTGCGCTCCACCAGCTCGGCTGGGAACGGAGATGTTTCCTCAGCGGAGCGGAGCGAGGAAACATCTCCGTTCCCAGCCGAGCTGGTGGAGCGCAGGCAGGCGTCGTTGCTTCGCCAGGGGCGGGGCAAGACTGTACTTCCGGTTTTAGCGCCGGAAGGGAGCGCGCGAGCCAGGTGGAGCGCTGAAAGGGAGCGCGCGAGCCAGGTGGAGCGCTGAAAGGGAGCGCGCGCGATCCGGTGCGATCCAGCAGGAACCCACCACTGGGATATATTTATTGGGTTTCAGTCTCCCATCAGTTAAGAAGACAAGAACTGCAAAGCAGGTGGTTGTGTGCAAATATCATAAGTATTTTTGGAATGTATGAGTGATGCTACCATTGTGAATTTCTTGTTAAGAACACATCAAGTTTTAATATTATGACTGTCTAACTTATTTAGAGGGCGAGTGCTTGCTTGTTGCAGTAAAGTACAAATGCCATAAGCAAAATACCTGTTTACTCAGAGGTATATTCCTGCTTAAACTGCTTGATAGCAGTGTGCAGAAACTTTAAATTGTATAGCTCACAGCAGTACAGAAACCTTATATAGCAGTGACTACCCTTGGCTGTTTCTGCTTCCAAGTGATGCTTTTGAAATGTACTGGAACATATTAGGGATTTCTGCACTGAGAAGCAGAAGGATGGTCTCTCGACTTTATGATGGGCTTTTGAGACACTAGAAAGCAGTGGGAACTTTTGCTACTTCTAAGTACTTCCAAATCCAATAAGAAATTGATTATCTTTTTTCCGCTTCCGGGACCGAATGGCGACGGACGCGTAGTCTGCCAATCGCTCCATGGCGGGCTCCAAAAGGAGCACAGGAGACTCGAGCGAAGGGTCTCCTGCTGAAAGGCGGCTTGCTGGGACCCCTCGCAGCGGCGGCAGCCGGTAGGGGTGTTTTCCCAGCTTCGCCTAGGCGCCAGGGAGCAGTGGGGGGGGCGAGTGACATCGCCTCTTCGCCGGATGGCCCTGGGAGGTTTCAGATCAAAGGAGGAGCGTGGCTGAAGGCTGGAGGCGCGGATCCCACCTGGCGCTCTTTGTTTATCTTGAAAGAAAGCTACAGATGTGCGTGAGTTGCTGTGCTCTGGCTCTTGAAATGGAAATTAGAGGGGGGTGGTTGTCTTATTACCCCCCCCCCCTTGGAATAAGCGGCATTTAAAGGGACTCTCTCAGAGAGAGAGAATAATGACTGATTAGTTACTCGGACAGTGAATGAGAATGGCTTTTTACAATTGCCAGAAATGATTTCAAAGCTGACTTTTGCCTTTAAAAAAAGGGAAAGAAAAACTTTTTGTGGCTTCTCTCCCTGCGGAAGGGAGGGCCAAGATGGTTCCCCCCCTCCTTCCTTTGTCTACATATGAATGAAACTTGTCCTTTGAAACTGCTCCCAAAGAGAAAGCAAAGAAAAGTGGATTGTTTGTTGCACTCTCTCAAAGGGAAGCTGGGACTTCTTTCTGTATGTGGCTCTTCTGAACTTTGATTATTGGAATTATTTCTTGGAGTATCTCTCTCTTGGAACTGTAAAGGGTCTCCCTGCTTTTGTTTGCCTTTTGAGACCAGCTCGGCTGCGGAATCCCCGGACACCATTTTCCCTGGAAAGGATTTGCATCCTTGAATTTAGTAAATGGCTTCAAGGAAACCACCGATGGGCAAGGCTCACTCAGCTCCCTCATCTGCTGCCCCCAGCCCCACAATGCAACAGCCCAAGATCACCTCATTGCTGCAGAAAGGAGGGGCTGGAGAGGATACAAAAGAATTATCTGTTACGGAAATGTTTAAAGAATTTATGAGGGGGCAGAATGAAATGAGAAAAGAAATGGCAGAGGTTAAAGAAGAGCTCAGAGAGGTTAAAGAACATATTGCTGGAAATAAACAGAGAATTTTGGTGTTGGAGGAGGGAGCGGTGGAGCTGGGGGAGGAGGTTAAAGCAATACGCAAGGGAAACGCAGATGTAGAAAATTTTCTGACAAAAATAGAATTTGAAAGAATGTCCTTTTTTCTTAGATTTCAGAACCTGCCAGAGGAAGAAAACGAAGATCTTAAAGAGATTATGAGTACAATTTTAGCAGATTATATTAAGGGAGCTAAGAAACAATTATGGTGGGATATGGATCTAGCATATAGGATAAACTCAGCATATGCCAGAAGTCATAACGTTCCAAGAGAGGTACATGTTAAATTTGTCAGGAGATCCACAAGGGATGAGGTGCTTGCGACCCAAAGGGAGAGACCATTGAAATACAAAGAGGAACAGATCACCATTCTCAAACAGATCCCCCAAAAAATAAGAGAGAGAAGGAGGAAATATTTCTCCTTATCAAAAAAATTATACAACATGGGGGTCTGGTTTAGATGGCTGTTACCAGAGGGGATGATGGTCTTCTGGGAGGGAAATAGGATCAGAATTAATACAATTCAAGAGGCGGAAGCCTTTATTAAAAAGAATCTTCCCCCCCCAGAGGAGGAATTTAGTGGGAGTAGAGAAAAGGACAGCAAGACGCAAGATAGGGAGGGGGGGCATTGAGGCCCTTCCGGGGGGGCAGGGAAGAAGAAGCAATATCGAAAAGGCTTAGATCACAAAAATGAATATATTTGGAATAATTGTAATTGTTGATACTACAGAAAGTAACAAAGAAAAATAGTAGAGCACTTGTTTGATAATATTGGTTAAATTTGTTCTGATGCTTTCTTTTATATTTTATTTTTAAGATTGTTAAGTTTGTGAGTTTCTTGGGGGGATTTTCACCACCAGTGTGGAAGCTGCAAAAAAAAATTGTACACCCTTTTACCCTTCCCTATATATTTTAAAATCAATAAAAATTTTGCAATATAAAAAAAAAGAATTTGATTATCTTTCCTTGAGCCTCTTTATGCAGGGACAGGTGCTGAAAAATCCTTCAAAGAAATGGAAACAGTGAGTGTGTGTGTGTGTGTGTGTGTGTGTGTGTGTGTGTGTTTGCAGGGGGGTTGTTTCTGTTGTGTAGGATTGGAATATAACTTATTGGCCCTGGATTTTGAGGGTGGAGGGAAGTTGCAGAAGCTGAAATGCGGTTGGGACAGACTGGGGAGTCCTATGTTTTCTCTCTTTTTCATTTTCAGAGATTATATACAGTATAAAGAGTTAACAGTTGCACTGATTGTACTTTATGTTTGTGTACACAAAACAAAGAACAGGTAGTTCAGCACATGACTGCCAAGCCACTCCCACTCGGTCACATGGCCAGCAAGCCACTCCCACCCAGTCACATGGCTGGCAAAGCCACTCCCACAAAGCAGGCCACACCTACAGAAGAGGTTCTAAAAATTTTTGAAACCCACCACTGATTATATTGTATATATTATTATATTGGGTAGTCTAACTGCTGTTAGTTTAGTTGTTTGAATAAAATGTTGCATATACTGTAGGTGTTGGAAGAAATGTCCTTCTGGGTTCAGTTCCAAGTGGGGGAAAAAACACTGGAAACATGGAGGCTGCTTGGAAAGATGGTTTAATGGTGGACAGGACCACATGGCTTGAGGTCCTGAACAAAAAAGGGGGATCACATGCTTCAAGATGTTGAGTGAAGAAGAAAAAGGGCTGAGATGCTGAAAGTCCCTGGTTGTATGCCCTCTCTGGGCTTTGAACTTCAGCTTGTATTCTGATTGGTTGTCAAACTCCCATCGGGCTATGCAGGGGCAACTCTATAGGCTGTGTTTTGAGTCCAGGTTTGGTTGAGCATTGCTTCTTCTCAGGTGCCCTGTGGTGAGATGGGTAAAGGGCTAATACTATCATGCCTTAATTCCATCCTCCTGGAGCTGAAGGGGGAAGAACTTTGTTATGTAGAATAGACTGGCTCAGACCTTAATGGCTCATTGACAAAGGTGGGAGGGAGCTGAGTTTCTTCCACCCTTTTAGGGGGAAATATTCTGGCTTTTTAATATTTCCCAAAATATTTCATCTTCTAATAGAGGGATGGGTATCAATTCCCTACATAGAAATCTAATAATTTTTTACTGATATTTTCTCGTAAGCATATGTTTACACCTTGATTTAAACATGCAAAATACTCTGTCCTAAATATTTGCATTATAGTTGTTAAGTAATTAAGCTCCCCATTAGAAGAGCGAGTATGCAGAGAAGCGTAATGAGAGTGATATGGAATAACACACACAAACCAGCATACAGAGACACTGAATAGTATAAAATATAGTAGTTTACTATGTAGAAATATAGAAGTATTCAGAGTCCGGTTAACAGTCCAAGTCATACACAGTTCAGTAATTCAGTTATCGAATAGTCTCATTTTAACAGACAAAGTAGATAACAGTTGCAAACCACAATACCTCAAAATACACCTGATCAGCTTCTAACAAAACAGAGAGAGAGAGATCTAACAACCATTCTGGCTCCCTCTTATAGCTGCATGAGGTAACAAGGCAATGACATCCCTCTAGCATTTAAAGTAACAGTAAAGTAATCATAGCTTATATACATTGCCAAGCCAAGCCTAGGGTTACATCCCTAACAATAGTGCTTAATCCAGTGGGGAGATTCAAAAAATTTAACTACCAGTTCTGTGGGCATGGCTTGGTGGGCATGGCTAGGTTGTCATGTGACTGGATGGGGTGTGGCCAGTTTGTCATGTGACTAGGGGGCATGGCCAGGTTGTCATGTGACTGGGTGGGTGTGGCCAATTTAGCAGTCCATTTTGCCAATTTACCAGTCCATTAAACAATACACAGCAGCCCCCCTTTCTATTCTGACGGCCGTGACCAGGGGGGCCTTTTACCAGGTTCGCCTGGTACGTCAGTTGCGCCCCTTCCTGGATCGGGATGCTCTGTGCACAGTCACTCACGCCCTCGTCCTTTCTCGCCTGGACTACTGCAACGCTCTCTACATGGGGCTGCCCTTGAAGAGCACCCGGAGGCTTCAGCTGGTCCAGAATGCGGCCGCGCGGGTTATCATGGGGGTACCTAGGTGCTCCCATGTTACACCCCTTTTAGGCGGCCTGCACTGGTTACCGGTTGTCTTCCGGGTGCGATTCAAGGTACTAATTATGACCTTTAATGCGCTCCATGGCTTAGGCCCAGGGTACCTGCGAGACCACCTACTGCCACCAATAGCCTCCCACCGTCCAGTACGAGCCCACAGAGTTGGCCTCCTCAGGGTGCCGTCGGCCAGACAGTGTCGGCTGGTGACCCCCAGGGGGAGAGCCTTCTCTGTGGGAGCGCCTTCCCTCTGGAATGAGCTGCCCCCGGACCTCTGCATAATCCCTGACCTCCGGTCCTTCCGACGCGCCCTAAAAAGTTGGCTTTTCCAGCAAGCCGGCCTGGCCTGTTAATGTTAATGTTAATTTTAATTTATTTTAAATGTATTGTTTCTTTAAAAAAAAAATCGGTTTGGTCTTTTTGGAAATGGGTTTAATCTTTTTTTAACTTTTGTGATGTGTGTTTTTAATGTTGTGCGCCGCCCTGAGTCCTTTTGGAGAAGGGCGGCATATAAATCCAAATAAACCTAAAACCTAAAACATACATTGGTTCAGTAGAACCTTTAACTCAGGTAATTTCCATTTCCTCTTTATTTGAGAAGTTAATATTGTTGTTGAATATATCAAATAATGCTTGTGCCTGGGTGTTCTCAAATGGCAATTTGCATTTCCCCCCTATTTTTTCACATTTTTGGAGCTCAGAGTCATTTGATGAGTGAATGGTAAGCTAAATCGATTAATGTGGGAGTGCCTTCCCTCTGGAATGAGCTGCCCCCGGAGCTTCGCATAATCCCTGACCTCCGGTCCTTCCGACGCACCCAAAAAAGTTGGCTTTTCCAGCAAGCCGGCCTGGCCTGTTAATTTTATTTAATTTTTAAAATGTGAGTGTTATATAAATTGGGTTTGTTTTTTGGACTGTTTCTAATTTCCTTTTAACTTTTGTACTATGTGTTTTTTAATGCTGTACGCCGCCCTGAGTCCTTGGGAGAAGGGCGGCATATAAATCCAATAAATCCAATCCAATCCAATCCAATCTTCTTTTTAATACTGCATGAAGTTTTTGCTCTAGGTTTTTTTTTACTAGTGGGGAGAGGTTGACAATGTCTGGTGATTTCTGGGAATTTCTCCTCTGTTAGAGGCACCAAAATAACCAAGATGAGATAAGGTCTCCTGCTGGAGCAGGGGGTTGGACTAGATGACCTCCGAGGTACCTTCCAGCCCTGGATTGCTGTGCTGTTTCAAAGCATCCTCTGAAGCTGCGTCTAGTGCCAGGGTTTGTGGTCCTTCCTTCCTCTTCTTTTTCTCTCCCTCCCTCCCTTTATCCATCCATCCATCCATCCATATCTCACTCACTTTCCCTTCCCTCTTTCTCCCTTCCCTCCCTCCCTCTCTTTCTTTCTCTCTTTCTCCCTTCCCTTTCTTTCTTTCTCTTTCTTTCTCCCTTTCCTCTATTAGAAGGAAAAGATCGGGGCTCGCTTTTCGGCCATGTCTTTTCTCCCTGGCGCCAAGATCATTTGGCAAAGAAGAGGGGGGAAATGAGATGCTGTCACTTTAAATTGAAAAGGCAAGTTGCTCAGATGGAGGTTTTTAATCGCAGAAGCAGTGACATTCAGCAGTTGTTTCTGGGTCAGCTGAACAACAAACTGGATAAGAGGAAGGATTCTTATATGGGTCTATGTTTTTGAAGTTTTGGAGTTTGTGCAATATGGGCTTTGTGTTTCTAAAAGGGTTTGGGCGATTCCCATTGTGGCTAAATGACTTTTGTCCTGTGTTTGGTCTTGGGTGTGGGGGCTGCTTATTCTGATTCTATTACTCTGTTTTGTTAGCTGCCAAGAAAGAAAGGAAGGAAGGAAGGAAAGCGAGAAAGAGAAGGGAGTGAGGGAGAGAGGGAGGGAGCCACAAAACCTGGCTAGGTATGGCCGATGTGTGTGTGTGTGTCATATGACTGGGTGGGAGTGAGTGATGTCAAGTTGGCCACGCCCACCCAGGTTTTGTGGCTCTCGGTGTTTTGTTTTCTGTGGGAAATGGTTCCAAATGGCTCTTTGAGTGTTTAAGGTTGCAGACCCCTGTATTAGAGAAAGGGAGAGAGTGTGTGAAATGGAATGGAAAAGTGAATGAGAGAGTTGAACTTTGGGCAACCAGCTGGGAAGTCACAGAGCAAAGCCTTGTGTTAGGAGGGGCCTGTACCTCTACCATCCTCTGGAGTCCATTTAAGCTCACGCCTACTGCTTCGGTGACTCCATCCAGCCACCTCATTCTCTGTCGTCCCCTTCTTTTTTTGCCCTCAATCTTTCCCAGAATTAGGCTCTTCTCCAGTGAGTCCTTCCTTCTCATTAGGTGGTCAAAGTATTTGAGTTTCATCTTCAGGATCTGGCCTTCTAAAGAGCAGTCAGGGTTGATCTCCTCTAGGACTGACCGGTTTGATCGCCTTGCAGTCCAAGGGACTTTCAGGAGTCTTCTCCAGCACCATAGTTCAAAGGCCTCAATTCTTTGGCACTCAGCCTTTCTTATGGTCCAACCTTCACAGCCATACATTGCAACTGGAAAAACCATAGCCTTGACTATACACACTTTTGTCTGCAGGATGATGTCTCTGCTTTTTAGTATGTGGTCTAGATTTGCCATAGCTTTCCTCCCCAGGAGCCAGCACCATTTAATTTCTTGCTTGCAGTCCCCATCTGCGGTGATCTTGGAGCCCAGGAAAATAAAATCTGTCACTACCTCCATTTCTTCCCCATCTATTTGCCAGGAATTGAGAGGCCGGATGCCATGATCTTAGTTTTCTTAATGTTGAGTTTCAAGCCAACTTTTGCACTCTCCTTCTTTACCTGCATCAAGAGGCTCTTTAGTTCCTCGTCACGTTCTGTCATTAGAGTGGTATCATCTGCATATCTGAGGTGTTTGATATTTTTCCTGGCAATCTTAATTCCAACTTTTGATTCGTCTAGCCCCGCCTTTCTCATGATGTGCTCTGCATATAAGTTAAATAGGCAGGGCAACAGTATACAGCTTTGCCGGACTCCTTTCCCAATTTTGAACCAATCAGTGGTTCCATGTCCAGTTCTCACTGTTGCTTCTTGACCCGCATATAGGTTTCTCAAGAGACAAATAAGATGGTCTGGTACTCCCATCTCTTTAAGAACTTGCCACAATTTGTTGTGATCCACACAATCAAAGGCTTTAGCATAGTCATGAAGCAGAAGTAGATGTTTTTCTGGAACTCCCTAGCTTTTGCCATGATCCAGCATATGTTGGCAATTTGATCTCTAGTTCCTCTGCCTCTTCGAAATCCTGCCTGTACTTCTGGTAGTTCTCGATCCACAGGCTGCTGGAGCCTAGCTTGTAGGATTTTGAGCATAACTTTACTAGCATGTGAAATGAGTGTAATGGTGCGATAGTTTGAACATTCTTTGGCATTGCCTTTCTTTGGAATTGGAATGTAAACTGACCTTTTCCAATCCTGTGGCCACTGCTGAGTTTTCCAAATTTGCTGGCAAATTGGATGCAGCACTTTTACTGCATCGTCTTTTAAGATTTTGAATAGCTCAGCTGGAATACTGTCCCCTCCAATAGCTTTGCGGCTTGGTTTAGCCTCCCTGGACATCGCAGCAGCAGCCTCAAGTGCGCTGATCTTGGCATTTTTTGCATTGGGGCGTGCTGCAAGAGGGAGTGAGTGAAGACCTTTTCCGGCCAGCGCAAAGGACTTCCCTGGACTTGCTTTGCTGAGCACAGGCCCGCACCTCCACCACCAACAATCCGGAAAAGGTCTTCACTCCCTCTATCTTGCAGCACCCCCCCCCCCCCCCCGATGCAAAAATTTCCATTTGACTTCACCTTCCAAGATGTCTGGCTCGAGGTCAGTGACCACCCCATCGTGGTTATCAGGGACATTAAGCTCGTTCTTGTATAGTTCTTCTGTGTAATTTTGCCACCTCTTTTTTTTTTTTTTGAATTTTTAAAATTGTTTTAATTAAACAAAAACACAAAAAAAAGAATCATCCTTCATTACATCTTGTAGAAAGCATGTCGATTGGTTACAAATGGATTTCGTGCGTTTCTACCACAATCATTACTTATACTTCATTCATATTGAATTGTACATTTTAAATAAAAAATCTTTATGTATTTTACTATCAACGTACCACCATTCTCATTTAACTAAAATTATTTAAACGTGCTTTTATCTGAGATCATTTGTATTTAAAGACACAACCACCTACTGGCATTCATTAGCAATTTCAATAAACCTCCAATAACATTACACCTTTGTAACATATTCTGAAAAAGAAATCAATTAAAAAAATATCGAAGCATTCCCCCCCCCTTTTCCCCCCAACTCACTATTTAGAGC
Organism: Natrix helvetica; assembly: GCF_964273705.1. NCBI lineage: Eukaryota > Metazoa > Chordata > Lepidosauria > Squamata > Natricidae > Natrix > Natrix helvetica. Next base: position 44,205,875 of record NC_138555.1, read on the forward strand.
TTGTATCTAATTGCTTTTACCAATACCAACACATGTAGATATCATTGAACATTATCCATTAACATTTCCTTGTTATTATTGTGGTTAGCTAAAAATTATTTACTATTTATATCACATCTCCTCTCATCAGGCCCCCCAAAAATTACATCTTCATAACAAAATCTAAAGAAAAATTTGTTAATAAAATTTATAAGTCTTTTTCCCAGGTCCCAATTTGCAATTTATATCCAAGTTGCTTTGATTAGTTAAAATTATTATTTCATTATTATTATTGTAATGAATTACATTATCCATTAACATTTCCTTGTTATTATTGTAGTTAGCTAAAAATTATTTACTATTTATATAACATCTCCTCTCATCAGACCCAAAAAAGATTACATCTTTATAACAAAGTCTAAACAAAAATTTATTAATAAAATTTATAAGACTTTTTCCCAGGTCCCAATTTGCAATTTATATCCAAGTTGCTTTTACTAGTTGAGATTATTATTTCATTATTATTATCATAATGAATTACTTGTTAACGAATAAATATTTAAGAACAATATAAAAGAATTTACAAAGTACTAAAGTTCCTACTTGTTAATCACCAAAAATTAACTAAAATTTTTATCATCAACATTCATTATCAACCTGTATCTTTCCAGTAACAAAACAGTCTTATCTCTTTTGCCAGCTGTTGTGTCAATTCTCTTATTAACTCCTTTATAAGGTTTTTATAAACTTCTCTCTGCACTTTATTGCTTAAAAGGTCTCTCAGGTAATCTTGTTGCCCTTGAACTGATATTGAAATTAGCATATCTTTGGTTATCAGACGTATTTCTGAAACGGTTTCCCTTCTTATCTCCATCATCATCAGCCTTTTTTTTTCTCCTATATCTTGAAAAGAGGAATAAAGCTCCAGAATGTCAAATTCGCTTTTCCTTATTCCCTTCTTTCCACTTTCACCCATGTTTGCTCCATTAGTAAGTTCATCTGTTATCTTATCTTTATCTTCTATCTCTTCATTCTCTTCTTTAATTTTTGGGGCTCCAACCCCACCATCTTTTGTTGTGGGAAACAATAGTCTATCCAACTTCCTCTCAAATCTCCCAAATCCTTCCAATATCTTTTGAATTCCAGCCAAAATATCTTGAAAACTTAAGGTTTCCTCAGCTGCCTATTGATACATGTTTCCAGGATAAAAAAGAGGGGAAAAAAGAAAAAAAGAGTCTAATATCCACTGCCACTCTAGCCTTCAAAGTCTCCTTTATGTATATAAATATATTTATTTTAAGTTGACTTAAGCACAAGTTCTTTTATAGTCCTTCCCTTGACAAGATATTTCACAAAGGCACCTGTGAAAACAATCCGTGCCCTTGGCTCTTTATCAGTTTCTATAAACAAGTTGCAAACCCTTCAGTTACAAAGTCAGTGAAATCCAAGAAGAGAGAACAAAGGATACATTGTTTTTTTAAAAAAAAAAACACCCAAATTCTGACTTCCGAGTGGCAGATTCGACTTTCTCCTATTTGTCTCAAACTTATGGAAAACAAAGGCCTTTAAATGTCTTTAATGGACTTTAATAAGAAATAGTAGGAAGAATTCTTAGAATTTAAAAAAAAGGGTTTAGTTCAAGCCAAAAAAATAAGGTAGCAAAGAATAGGAGAAAAAAAATCAATTTGTTCACTTAAGAGGAGAAACAGGAAACGTTACAATCACTTCAATCCACGAAACATCGTTACAAAGAAAAGGGAAAAAAACTTTCTAAGGCAGTCCAATAAAGATAAATTTTGCCGCTTTATTCTTTTACTTAAGGGACTAATTTATCTTTTAAAAAAAGTTTGTTTGGGCAGTCATTCTCAAAGAAAAAACCTCACCAGATGGACTCACTTTCACTTCCTTCTTTCTGGAGCTGTCTCCGACTTTGTCAGCCTGGGGCTGTCTGTTTACCGCCGGCTTGGAGAGCTTCCCTTGGGTCAATCAGGGACTTTGTGATGTCCCTGAGACCAGCAAGGATTTGTCTCCCTGTTCACCGTCTCTACGGGATGGTTTAGGTCCATATGGACCATGCAGTGGTAAAAGTATCAATGGCGGTCTTGGACAGTCGAGACTGCATGTTGTTTCGTGGCGATGTTGGCTCCTCCTTCTGCCACCTCTTCTTAATCTCTTCTGCCTCTGTTAGGTACCTGCCATTTTGGTTCTTTATCATACCCATCTTTGCATGAAACATTCGCTTCATATCTCCAATTTTCTTGAAGAGATCTCTGGTTCTCCCAATTCTATTGTTTTCTTCTATTTCTTTGCACTGTTCATTTAAGAAGGCATTCTTGTCTCTTCTAGCTATTCTCTGGAATTCTGCATTCAATTGGGTGTATCTTTCTCCCTTGCCTTTCACTTCCCTTCTTTCCTAAGCTATTTGTAAAGCTTCCTCAGACAGCCATTTTGCTTATTTGCATTTCTTTTTCTGTGGGATGGTTTTAGTTGCTACCTCTTATACAATGTTGCGAACCTTCATCCATAGTTCTTCAGACACTCTGTCTATCAGATCTAATTCCTTAAATCTATTTTTCACCTCTACTCTAAATTTTGCAACGAGAAGCTCATGATCTGAACCACAGTCAGCTCCTGGTCTTGTTTTTACTGACTGTATAGAGTTTCTCCATCTTTGGCTGCAGAGTGCATAATCAATCTGATTTCTGTGTTGACCGTCTGGTGATGTCCATGTGTACAGTCGTCTCTTGGGTTGTAGGAAAAGAGTGTTTGCTATGACCACCGTATTCTCTTGACAAAATTATATCAGTCTGTGCCCTGCTTCATTTTGTACTCCAAGGCCAAACTTGCCTGTTATTCCGGTTATCTTTTGGCTTCCTACATTAGAATTCCAATCCCCCATAATGATAAGGACATCATTTTTTGGTCTTAATTCTATAAGGTGCTGTAGGGCTTCATAGAACTGGTCAATTTCATCCTCTTCAGCACCAGTGGTTAGGGCATAGACTTGGATTACTGTGATGTTGAATGGTTTGCCTTAAATTCGAACTGAGATCATTCTGTCATTTTGGGGATTGTATCCCACTATTGTTTTCCTACACTTTAATTGACTATGAAGGCTACTGCATTTCTTCTGAGGGATACAATACAATACAATACAATACAATACAATACAATACAATACAGTACAACACAATAGCAGAGTTGGAAGGGAGCTTGGAGGTCTTCTAGTCCAACCCCCTGCCTAGTCAGGAAACCCTATACTGTTTCAGACAAATGGCTATCCAACATCTTCTTAAAGACTTCCAGTGTTGGGGCATTCACAACTTCTGGAGGCAAGCTGTTCCACTGATTAATTGTTCTAACTGTCAGGAAGTTTCTCCTCAGTTCTAAGTTGCTTCTCTCCTTGATTAGTTTCCACCCATTGCTTCTTGTTCTACCCTCAGGTGCCTTGGAAAATAGTTTGACTCCCTCTTCTTTGTGGCAACCCCTGAGATATTGGAACACTGCTATCATGTCTCCCCTAGTCCTTCTTTCTATTAAACTAGACATACCCAGTTCCTGCAACCGTTCTTCATATATTTTATTCTCCAGTCCCCTAATCATCTTTGTTGCTCTTCTCTGCACTCTTTCTAGCATCTCCACATCTTTTCTACATCGTGGTGACCAAAACTGAATGCAATATTCCAAGTGTGGCCTTACCAAGGCATTATAATGTGGTATTAACACTTCACATGATCTTGATTCTATCCCTCTGTTGATGCAGCCTAGGACTGTGTTGGCTTTTTTGGCAGCTGCTGCACACTGCTGGCTCATATTTAAATGGTTGTCCATTAGGACTCCAAGATCCCTTTCACAGTTACTACTGTTGAGCAAGGTGTTAAGTAATTAAGCTCTCTGTTAGGAGAGCGAGTATGCAGAGAAGCATAATGAGAGCGATATGGAATAACACACACAAACCAGCATACAGAGACACTGAATAGTATAAAAATATAGTAGTTTATTATGTGGAAATATAGAGGTATTCAGAGTCCGGTTAACAGTCCAAGTCATACACGGTTCAGTACTTCAGTTATCAATATTATCAGTTTAACACCCAAAATAGCTAACAGTAGCAAGACTCAGTAACTCAGCAGTATCAACAGTATCCACGATCAGCATCTAACAAAACAGAGAGAGAGCTAACAGCCATTCTGGCTCCCTCTTATAGCTGCTTGAGGTAACAAACCAATTACATCTCTCTAACATTTAAAGTAACAGTAAAGTAATCATAGCTTATATACATTGCCAAGCCAAGCCTAGGGTTACATCCTTAACACTCTCCCCTCTTGGGTTGTCAATGTATTTACACACAACTTCACATTCTTAATCCATAAACATCACAGTAATGATTTATGTTTTTTCTTTAGCACACAATACAGTATATAATGTAGGTTCAAGATATAATGCATCCCTTATCACAAATAGAACCTTTTGTATCAACATCATCTAACTCATCGGGGTTTACATAACATAATGGTCTACATAATTCCTATTCACTCCAGTTTTATGGTTATATACCAGTTTGCGTCCCCTTGCATATTTACTTGAAGGTAAATCAGTCTTGTCAAGCACTCCCAAATCCTGCAATGACTTAAACTCACTGTTCATTTCAGCTTGCCTTACATTTTTATCCTCAGTTGGATACATAGTCAGCTTGTGGTATGCAGCAGGTACCTTATCCACCTTACATGCAACAGATGTCTGATACCTATCAGGTGGCCCCGTTACACGGGTTGACCTTCTGGGTAACTCAGGGCTTATTGGTGGACTATCCTGAACGTCCTCCTGCTTTATCACTTCCTCCTCCTGAGTAGACTCCTTCCCTTCATCACACGTTTCTGGTATTCCTGATACCTTATTTTGATCTACTCGGGTTTCAATTACTACATCGTTTTTTAATTCCAGTTTATCCCAACCAACATGCTCTAAAAACTTCGCATTTGCACTATGATAGATCTTAATTGTCCCACGTTCCCAGAACCTATCAGATCTATGATTTGAGTCATAACCAACAAATTTTAACTGCCTTGCACGAGTTTGTCCCTTTAACCTAATCTGTGCAGGAATATGCACCCATGCAGGAACTCCAAACATGTGCAAGTAGCTCAAATCAGGTTTCCTACCATGCCAACGAGTAAATGGTACTTCTCCAGTAGAAGCATTTACAACGTTGTTCAGTAAATGATTAGCACACATCATGGCTTCACCCCATAATATTTCAGGCAATCCTGAATCGGCTAACATGGTTCTAGTCATAGCTTGTAACGTTTGCCCTCTCCTTTCCACAAATGCATTGTGTTGAGGTCTATAAGGAGCAGAACGTTTATGCTCAATACCAGCTGTTTTTAACATAGTTTGGAACTTATAATTTGTAAACTCCGTCCTATGATCAGTAACTACAGTTATAACCTTGGCTTTTATCGTCCTTTCCGCAAATCTCAGCGAATTAAAAAATTGTTGAAATGTTTCTGTCTTGTCTTTCATTAAGTAGCAGAAACCATATCTTGAGTAATGATCCATGATACTCAAAACATAACAGGCACCTCCCAAACTGGGTTTTATAGGTCCAATTAGATCAGTAAAAACAACTTCCAGAGGTTCCTTCGTTTTAAACCCATTAAGTCTGCTTGCTGGTGTAACCCTGCTCTTTTCCTTACTACATACATTACAATTTAAATACTTACTGCAAGGTTTTAATTTCACTCCCTCAGACAACTTTACAGTTTGTTGCAGCGTCTTGAAATTAATGTGCCCCATATGCCTATGTAGCAGATGTATGCATTCATCATGTGGCCTCACAATATCATACACTGAATTAGCAGTATGGTCATTAGTTATAATATATAACCCATTTGTTAATTTTGCAGTAATCCTATGACCTTCCTTTTCTATGATACATTTATCTCCCCTAAAGGTTACTACATAGCCAATGTTAACTAGAGCTCTTACTGATAACAAATTAAATTTCAGTTTAGGTATATACAACATGGATAAATGCTCATTTACAAATGAACTCCTTGCCATACCTTCACCAGATGCTTTCACCCTCCATCCATTTGCCAAAGATACATGTTGCTTGCTGGCAGACATTTTTATAAAACAATTCTTATTTCTAGTAATGCACTGTGATGCTCCACTATCAGCAACCCATGAATCATGGCTTATTGGTGCATTTCTAGAGATAGTCAAAGGAGACATACCTAAGTTGACACTATCATTTTTCTTAGCCTTTCTAGTATTCTGTTGTTTAGCATCTTTACAGAATCTAGCTATCTGCCCCTTTGCCCCACAAGAAAAACATTTTCTAACAGTATAGGCAGTTGAAGGTGACTCTTCATGTTGTGGTGGTTTCACTCTCAGTTGCTCTCTTTCCAACCTTCTTCTGGACTCTTCCAACAGGCGTGCAGTTATGTCAGTCAATGTTAGTTCATTTCGGGTTAGGACCTCGAGGGACGATACAAAATCATCATAACTCTCATCCAGTGATGACAGAATGATGTAAATTTGATGTAACTCTGAGAAAATAAGTTCTTTTTCATGTAGCTCTTGGAAAACTCCTTTTATAAAGTTTAAATGAGCTAACATATCTCCTCCCTTCAGAAGACGTGCCCTAAACAGTTTGTGGGTAAGATGTATATGTGCACCTACAGTGTCACGTACATATATCTTCTTCAAATTCTCCCAACATCTTCCTGCAGAATTCTCCCCACGAATATGAACTAACTTTTGGTCAGACAACATTAGACAATTATACACAATGCTCGTTCGTTGCATCTTTTAAACTCTGCTATCTTCTTGGCATCATCCTCGTCATCTAGATTCCGAGAAGTCACGTCCGGTGGATTCTGTACAGCATCCCACAATCCCTCAGTACGCAGGAGTAGGCTGCAGTTCATTGACCAGGAAACATAGTTCCATCCAACCGGGTTATCAGTGATAAATTTGCTGATGGTGCGTGTGCCATCTTCTCCATAACAGTAAACACTTACAAATTAAACAGCTATCTGTATACGGTAATGCGTATCAACACCAACTCTCTTTTTAGCTACGTCTGGTACACTCTGGGTACACAGGGTACCCTGGGCCCATAACCAGTGTTAAGTAATTAAGCTCCCCATTAGGAGAGCGAGTATGCAGAGAAGCATAATGAGAGTGATATGGAATAACACGCACAAACCAGCATACAGAGACACTGAATAGTATAAAAATATAGTAGTTTACTATGTGGAAATATAGAGGTATTCAGAGTCCGGTTAACAGTCCAAGTCATACACGGTTCAGTACTTCAGTTATCAATATTATCAGTTTAACACACAAAATAGCTAACAGTAGCAAGACTCAGTAACTCATGAGCAGTATCAACAGTATCCACGATCAGCATCTAACAAAACAGAGAGAGAGCTAACAGCCATTCTGGCTCCCTCTTATAGCTGCTTGAGGTAACAAACCAATTACATCTCTCTAACATTTAAAGTAACAGTAAAGTAATCATAGCTTATATACATTGCCAAGCCAAGCCTAGAGTTACATCCCTAACACAAGGTACCAACTATACTGTACCTGTGCATTTCGTTTTTGTTGCCTAAATGTAGAACCTTACTCTTTTCACCATTGAATTTCATTTTATTAGATAGTGCCCAATGTTCAAGTTTGTCAAGTTCCTTCTGTATCTTTAGCCTATCTTCTGGAGTGTTGGCTATTCCTGCCAGCTTGGTGTCATCTGCAAATTTGATCACTTCCCCATTTATTCCCCCATCCAAATCATTGATGAAGATGTTGAAGAGTACTGGGCCCAAAACAGAGTCTTGGGGTACTCCACTGCATAGCTCCCTCCATGTAGATGCAGTTCCATTGAGGACTACACGTTGAGTGCGGTTGGTCAGCCAGTTACGAATCCATCTGGTGGTGATGCTGTCCAACCCACATTCTTCTACTTTATCTAGTAGTAGGTTATGGTCTACCTTATCAAATGCCTTACTGAAGTCCAAGTAAACTATATCGACGGCATTCCTCTGGTCTACTAATTTTGTCACTTTGTCAAAGAATGCAATAAGATTAGTCTGGCATGATCTGTTTTTGACAAACCCATGTTGGCTTTTGGCTATTACTTTGTTTGCTTCTAGGTGTTTGCTAATTCGTTGCTTGATTATCTTTTCCAGAATCTTTCCTGGTATTGAGGTCAGGCTGATAGGTCTGTAGCTTCCTGGATCAGTTTTTTTCCCTTTTTTGAAGATGGGAACCACATCAGCTCTTTTCCAGTCCTCTGGTAGTTCCCCGGTGCTCCAGGATCTCTGAAAGATATTGTTCAGTGGTTCTGGGATCTCGTCTGCCGCAACTGCATGAGCCTTCTTCGTATTCTCCCATCGTTTCTTTAGCGTGTCCATCCATTCATTCAAAGACATGGAGGAAGAAGGTTCTCTAGGCAACTCAGGCATGGCAACAAATTCCATGCTGCTGTTAATCCGGAAAGGAGTAAATCCAGTGCTGCTGTGGACCGCATCGTTGTACGCCACTTTGGCGAAGGGTAGCAAGTCCGACCAGTTGTCTTGCTGATAGTCCACAAAACACCGGATGTATTGTTCCACCACCGCATTGGCTCTCTCTGCTGCGCAGTTCATGCTGGGATGAACCTCTGAGCTCAGTTCTTGTGTGGACCCAATGGATCTCAGGACCTCTCTCCAGAACTTGGCTGTGAACTGGACTCCGCGGTCTGAAATGATCCTCTTGGGTACTCCGGGCAGGCGATAAATGTGTTTCACAAACATTTTTGCTAATTTGTTTGCGGATGGCAATCCTGAGCAAGCAATGAAGTGTGCCTGCTTAGAAACCAAATCATTAACAGTCCAAATTACTCTGTTCCCACTGCTGTCTGGGAGTCCCACGATGAAGTCCATTGCGACCTCTTCCCATGGCCGTTTAGGGCTCTCTGCTGCAGGTGCTGTAGGTTCTGGGCTCTTGGATTCAATCATCCACGGCTGGCCTTTTTCCTCCTCCGAGGCCTCCCCCTTGGTAGGACTCTTTGTCACCTGAAGTTGGGGATCCTCTTCCAGAGGTCGTTTAGGCTTTCCCCCCTCCGAGGCCTCCCCCTTAGTTGGACTCTTTGTCACCTTAAGTTGGGGATCCTCCTCCGGAGATTGTCTGCCCTTTTCCTCTTCCGAGGCCTCCCCCTTGGTAGGACACTTCTTCACCTTAAGTTGGGGATCCTCTTCCAGAGGCTGTTGGCCCAGATGACTTTTCTGTGGTGGCATCTGGGGCCCTCTCTTTACCACTGTGGCAATTGGTACACACGTTTGTTCTTCAGCAATTCCCTCCTCCGAGGCCTCCCCCTTGGTAGGACTCTTTGTCACCTTAAGTTGGGGATCCTCTTCCAGATGTCGTTTGCCCAGATGACTTTTCTGTGCTGGCATCTGGGGCCCTCTCTTTACCACCATGGCGATTGGTACACACATTTGTTCTTCGGCAATTCCCTCCTCCGAGGCCTCCCCCTTGGTAGGACTCTTCGTCACCATAAGTTGGGGATCCTCTTCCAGAGGTCGTTTAGGCTTTTCCCCCTCCGAGGCCTCCCCCTTAGTTGGACTCTTTGTCACCTTAAGTTGGGGACCCTCTTCCAGAGGTTGTTGGCCCAGATGACTCTTCTGTGGTGGCATCTGGGACCCTCTCTTTACCACCGTGGTGGTTGGTGCGCACGTTTGTGGCATTGGGGCTGGAGCCAAGCACTCTGACACTCTGTGGCCACCTTGACAACAATGGTGGCATTTAATTGGCCCCCACGAGGAATGGAACCTAGTTACATCTCTAAACTCAGGAACCGTTTCATCACACTGCCTTGCTCTCCAACTTGCAGCTGCCCCCTTGGTAAACCCTTCTTCCATGGTGGAGATTTCTTCTCTGTTGGAAAGTGGGGTAAGAACCTTTTGGGCATTTGCAGATGCACCTTGTCCCGCTTCCCATCTTGCAGGCCTGGCTTTGGTAATCCCTTCTTCCATGTTGGTGATTGCTACTCTGTAGGAAGGTGGGTTAAGAACCACTTGGGGCCTTGCAGGCGCACATTTTCCCGCCATCCACACTGCAGGCCTCTGTTTGGTAATCCCTTCTTCCATGGAGATTTCTTCTCTGTAGGAAGGTCTGGTAAGAACCTTTTGGGGCCTTGCAGGGGAGACTGGAACCGGTGGGGAGGTCAATCCCTCGGTTGGCCACTGCCCAGCTTTCTGCCATGGTGCCATCTGCTGAGGGAGGGCAGGTGCCCACTGGCATCCCTCCCATCCATGACCTGGGGTTAAGACCCTTCCCGGGGTTGCCTGCTTCACAGGTTGCAGCTCAACCAATGATGGCTGGCTAGGGGGTTTTATGTGCCAAGGACCCTCCTGCTGGCTTGGAGGAGTTATGGGCCAAGTAGGTGCCCTCTGCTGGCTTGGAGGAGTTATGGGCCAAGTAGGTGCCCTCTGCTGGCTTGGAGCATTTCCCCATGCTGATGGCAAAGGAGGTGGCCAGTAGCATCTCTTCCATCCAAATCCTGGGAAGAAAGCCCAATCTGGTTTTGCTTCATTTACTGGTTTCAGCCCCATTTGTGGTGGCTTGCAAGTGAAAGATGCTGCCAAAATCCCTTCTTCCTGCCTCCTTTGAAATTCCCATTTTGAAAGGGAATCTTTCTCCCAGTTAGTTGCAGGGTAATAAGCCATTTCATTTATTGCCGTCTGGAAGGAGCCCAAACCTCCGTTCTAGGTTTTTTTTTTCCAAGCCTTGCTTCCAAGCTGGGGGGAAGGAGGGGGAGCATGCACTCACGTTTTGCTGAAGAAGTACGTCTGAGACTTTCCTTCGTCTTGTCGTGTCTCCTCCTGCATTCCTCCAGATGCAATTAAACTGGAAGCAGCATTCCATTGCTTTTGAAGTTCCGCACTCAGCTTCTTATCACCAAAAGCTTCTCATTATTTCTTCGCTGATATTTACGCTGTCCCGGTCAACGTTGGGAATGCCGCGACCCCCATCACCAGCTCTTCCATCACCAGCCCCTCCGCCCTTGAAAGGGGGAGGGTGCTAGTGAATTATTTTAAAGGGGAGAGTGTGAATAATGTTAGGGTTCTAAATACCATGCAGAAATAAATCATTGTCCAAGGCAAAACATCCTTAAATGTCCAATTTATTCTACAGGCATGTTAGCACGGGTATGGAATTCCAACTCTGATTTACATCCTGTGGGTTCACCCAGTTGAAAGTTCATGATCTATCCCCACACCCACAAATCCATCACATGTTCCAATCATCATCTTCCACGCTGGCATGTACACCCATCTTCTTCCGGCCAGGTGTCGAGGTGCAGAGACAAAAGACGACCTTGAGCTTCTAAGAAAATCCATAACAATACATTACACAATCCTACTCCTTTATATTCCCCCCTCCCAACTACTACACCATTGAAACAGCATAGAAAATTATAAGAAAGTGTGGCAGGCCAAAGGTCCTAAAAAGAATATAACTACAGGCCTGACACTAACTTAATTAATTACATCTTGGCAAAGCTATGTGCCTGCCTCCTTCGGCAGGAGAACAGAAGATCAGAAGAGAAAGTTAAGAAGGAATGTGAAGTGCATGTGCACTAAATCATTTGCAGATAAGAACTGTGACCTGCGCAGTAAATCTTCAGCGCAGCTAGCAAACCAATTAACGCAGTGACATTGCCTTCTGGTGTTTTCCCTGAGACTGACTATGCCCTTGTTCTGAAATCAGTGGATGTTACCATGGGGGAGTTTAAGGGTCTTGCATCTGATTCTAGTGTAATGTTTCGGGATAAGAGTGACCTGCAAGCTCTTTGTCCAACACCTTCCCCCATCCCCCCAATGCTTTTTCCTTTGCTCAAATCTCATCCTGAGTATTCACCTAGGAAGGCAGAAGGTGAAACAGTTCCATTGCTGCGGGACACCATGACACTGATGCCTGTCTCAACGAAGGGCACAGAGAAATCTATGAGTTCAGTTCTATCTGCATTAATGGTCAGGGATCCAATTGCCATGTCAGCTCACTTGTAAAACACCTTATGGGAGAAACAGACAGGATGAGAGAGTAGGATGGCTTTTCTGAAGCAGGAGACAAATAAAACATAACTGAGATTTGTGAGCCAGATGAAAAGATTAATGCTGTCTAAGGCATAATATTATTTATTTATTTATTTATTTATTTATTTTATTTTATTTCTAGACCACCCCCTCTCCCCGAAGGGACTCGGGGCGGTGTACAGGTACCAAATTAAAAACCATACAAATAATCATAAATATAGTTAAAATCGGATTAAAGTTTAAACCCCTGTACAAGTTTATAAAAATTAAAAACTTAGCCTAAGACCAACCCGTGAAATTTAAAAATACAGACTGAGGTGGGAGAGCTGGAATTAGGCCAAACCGGCTAGATTAAACAGGTGGGTTTTGAGCTTCTTACGGAAGGAGCGGAGGTCCGTGGTTGTTCTAATATCAGGGGGAAGGTCATTCCAGAGGGTCAGGCCCATCACAGAGAAGGCCCTTCCCCTGGGCACCGCCCGCTGGCACAGCCTAGTGGACGGCACCCGGAGGAGTCCCTCTCTGTGTGAGTGAATCGGCCGAAGGGATGTGTGGGGCAGGATACGATCCCGCAAATAACTAGGCCCTGTGCCATGGAGCACTTTGAAGATGATAATCAGCACCTTGAAACGCACCCGAAAAGCTACAGGTAGCCAGTGCAGCCCGCGCAGGAGAGGTGTTACGTGGGAGTATCTAGTGACTCCTGAGACTGCCCGCGCGGCTGCATTCTGAACCAACTGCAGTCTTCGGGTGCATCTCAAGGGGAGCCCCATGTAGAGAGCATTACAGTAGTCTAGCCGGGACGTCACAAGCGCATGGGTGACTGTGCGAAGGGCGTTCCGGTCCAATAGGGGATGCAATTGGCGCACCAGGCGAACCTGGTGAAACGCCCCCCTTGCCACGGCTGTCACATGATCGTCCATTGACAGCCGGGCATCTAGGAGGACACCCAAATTGCATACCCGATCCACGGGGGCCAGATGTTTGCCCCCAATGGCCAGTGATGGAATCAGCTGGTTGAACCGGGGTGCCGGTAGCCACAGCCACTCAGTCTTGGATGGGTTGAGCCTGAGTCTGTTACTTCCCATCCAGATCCGTACGGCTTCCAGACACCGGGACATCACTTTGACGGCATCGTTGGGGTGGTTTGGGGTAGAGATGTACAGCTGGGTATCATCCACGTACAGATGGTAATCTACCCCAAACCCACGAATGATCTCGCCCAGAGGCTTCATATATGTATTGAACAGGAGAGGCGAGAGGACCGACCCCTGTGGCACCCCACAAGTGAGCGGCCTCGAGGTCGACTTTTGCCCCCCTGCCAATACAAATTGCACTCGGCCAGAGAGGTAGGTGGAGAACCACCACAGAACGGTGCCCCTCACCCCCAGCCCCTCCAGTCGATGCAATAGGATACCATGGTCGATGGTATCAAAAGCCGCCGAGAGGTCTAGTAGGACCAGGATGGAGGAGCAACCCCCATCTCTGGCCCTCCAGAGATCATCCACCAACGCGACCAATGTCGTCTCCGTGCTGTGGCCAGGCCGGAAACCGGACTGGTGCGGGTCTAGATAATCGGTTTCCTGCAGGTGCCATGGGAATTGCTGTGCCACCACACTCTCTACAACCTTCGCCAGAAAGCAAAGGTTGGAGACGGGACGATAGTTGGCTAACACAGCTGGGTCCAGGGAAGGCTTCTTGAGTAGGGGCCTCACCACCGCCTCTTTCAGGATGGCCGGCAAGAACCCCTCACTCAGAGAAGCGTTAACTAGCTCCTGGATCCAGCCTCGTGTGACCTCCCAGGATGCCAGTACAAGCCAGGAGGGACACGGGTCCAGTAAACATGTGGTGGCTCGCAGTCGCCTACGCAACCTGTCCATATCGTCGGAAGTAACAGAGTCAAACTCCTCCCAGAGTGGAGCCTCAAGACCCACCTCCGACGTCCCCTCTAGACCACTAGTAGAGACCAACTCGCTTCGAATCTGAGCGATTTTGTCCTGCAGATACTCCCCAAATTCCTCTGCTCTACCCTGCAAAGGGGCTTCCCGCGGCCTCTGTTGAAGGAGGGAGCGGGTTACCCCAAACAGGGCGGCAGGGCGGTTATCAGCGGACGCAATAAGGGTGGCACAATACTGACGCTTGGCCACTCTTAACGCCACAAGGTAAGTCTGTAAATGGGCTCTCACCTGTGATCGGTCAGATTCAGAGCGTGACGATCTCCATCTGCTCTCTAGGCGTCTCTTGCGGTGCTTCATCACCCTCAGCTCCTCGGTAAACCAAGGGGCCTGGGTTGTTCGCTGCCGCAAGAGAGGCCGCAAAGGCGCAACCCGGTCCAAGGCCCTGGTGGCCGCACTGTTCCATGCAGCCACTAGGTCCTCCATCCAGGTGCGGGTCAGGCCTACAGGAAATGGCCCAAGCTCCGTCTGGAACCTATCAGGTTCCATCAGGCGCCTGGGGCGGAACCATCTTGGACATTCCGGTTCCGCCTCCCCACGATAGGGAGTAGTGGCTGGGAAGTCGAGCCGGAGAAGTGAGTGGTCTGACCATGACAGGGGTGTAATAACTAAATCCCCTACTCCCAGATCACTCCTCCACCGGCCAGAGACAAAGATAAGATCCAGTGTGTGACCTCCCTTGTGTGTGGGGCCCTGAATTACCTGGGTCAGGTCCATGGCTGTCATGGAAGCCATGAACTCCCGAGCTACCTCGGATGTCTCCCCTACCAATGGCAAGTTAAAGTCCCCCATGACCAACAGCCTGGGGGTCTCAACTGCCATCTCGGCAATCACCTCGAGGAGCTTGGGCAGGGCTGCTGATGCATAGCGATGAGCCAGGTATACAATCAGCAAGCCCAACTGTCTCCCTGGGCCCCACTTCACGCATAGGGACTCACAACCGGTTATCTGTGGCACAGTGGTCTCTCTCGGCTCGAGACCTTCCCTCACAATGACCGCTACCCCACCACCCCTGCCAAGTGCCCGTGACTGATGAAATGCGCGGTAACCTGGTGGGCACATTTCCACGAGAGGGAGACCTCCCTTGTGGCCCAGCCAGGTCTCTGTGATTCCTGCCAGGTCCGGCTCCCCCTCCGACACCAAGTCGTTAATGAGGACCTGGCATTGCATAGCATCAGTCTCAGGCCCTGGCTCTGTAGGGCCTGACCACTTAGATTGCGGGGGTTGGGACATATGACCGGCCGTACCCAACGACCACGGCCCCGGTCTCCCAACCGGCGATAAGATCTCTGGCTACCCTCGCACCTGCCCCTCCCCACGACCGTTGGAATAAAAAGACCCTATTCTGGAATATCACTACTCCCCCCCTTAATGGCTCCGCTCACTTCCTTATTAACTCCACCCGCCGGCTTGGCATTGGTCCCTCCCTCAGTCTGACTAGCCCCTCCCCCCACCCTGGAACCCCCTAAAAAGCGAATCAGACATTTAGCTACAAACTCCCTAAGACTGCGCCTCGCCCACCTCTCTAGATTAATGTATCCCTCATCGAGGTGGGCCCTCTTAAGGGCGGAGGGCCAAACCTGCGAGAGGGGGGACTCCCGCAGTGAAATCAGGTCTGCCCTAGAATATAAACAGTTCTCAGTCCCTGCAGCAGGCGGTCGTTCTCCAGCTCCATCGCGCGCACCCGCTCGATGTAGTGGGCCAGGCGGTCGCTGAGGTGCCGCAGCTCTCTCCTCTCCTGTAGGCGCGAGAGCCGCGTGGGCGGGAGGGTGGCGCTGGGGCGGGCGGGCGCCGGTCATTCAATCCCACAAAATGGGGCCAGTCATTCAATCCCACAAAATGGGGTACCTCGGGAAACGGCGCATGTCCAATCGGAGGGGGAGGGCGGGGGATGTGGTTCGGCGCGGGTCCGCCATCTCGGGCCCTCAACGCGTGCTGCGACCGTCCTCCCCGACGCGGCGCGTCTCCCCCAGGAGGTATAAATGGGACTATCAATGGGCCAGGCCAGCTAATTGGAACAGGTGGGTCTTAAGTTTCTGTCGGAAGGAGCGGAGGTCGGTAGTAGTTCTGATATCAGGGGGGAGGTCATTCCAGAGGGTTGGGCCCATCACAGAGAAGGCTCTACTCCTAGGTGCCGCCCGTTGGCATTGCTTGGTGGACGGCACCCGGAGGAGTCCCTCCCTGTGAGAGGGAGTCGCAGGGATGTATGCGGTAGGATGTGATCCCGCAGGTAACTAGGTCCTGTGTCATGGAGCGCTTTGAAGATGGTAATCAACACCTTGAAACGCACCCGAAAAACCACAGGCAGCCAGTGCAGCTCGCGCAGGAGAGGTGTTATGTGGGAGTACCTAGTACTCCCCATGATAGCCCGCGCGGCCGCATTCTGAACTAGCTGTAGTCTTCGGGTGCATCTCAAGGGAAGCCCCATGTAGAGAGCATTGCAGTAGTCCAGACGGGACGTCACCAGCGCATGAGTGACTGTGCGTAAGGCGTCCTGGTCCAATAGGGGGCGCAATTGGCGCACCAGGCGAACCTGGTGGAACGCCCCCCTTGCCACGGCTGCCACATGGTCATCCAATGACAGCCGGACATCTAGGAGGACGCCCAAATTGCGCGCCCGTTCCACAGGGGGCAGTTGCTTGCCCCCAATGGCCAGCGATGGAGTCCACTGGTTGAACCGAGGCGCCGGTAACCACAGCCACTCTGTCTTGGAGGGGTTGAGCCTGAGTCTGTTGTCCCCCATCCAGACCCGAACGGCTTCCAAACACCGGGACATCATTTCGACAGCCTCGTTGGGGTGGTTTGGGGTAGAAATGTACAGCTGAGTGTCATCAGCGTACAGGTGGTATCCAACCACAAAACCATGGATGATCTCACCCAGTGGCTTCACATATGTGTTGAACAGAAGGGGCGAGAGGACCGACCCCTGCGGCACCCCACAAGTAAGCGACCTCAGGGTCGACCTCTGCTCCCCTGCCAACACACATTGCGTCCGGTCGGAGAGGTAGGAGCCGAACCACCGTAAAACGGTGCCCCTTACTCCCATCCCCTCCAGCCGGCGCAATAGGATACCATGGTCGATGGTATCAAAAGCCGCTGATAGATCTAATAGGACCAGGATAGAGGAGCAACCCCTATCTCTGGCCCTCCAGAAATCATCAACCAACGCGACCAAGGCCGTCTCCGTGCTGTGACCGGGTCGGAAGCCGGACTGGTGCGGGTCTAGATAATCGGTTTCCTGCAGGTGCCATGGGAATTGCTGTGCCACCACATTCTCTACAACCTTCGCTAAGAAGGGAAGGTTGGAGACAGGACGATAATTAGCTAGTTCCGTTGGGTCCAGGGAAGGCTTCTTGAGTAAGGGCCTCACCACCGCCTCTTTCAAGGCGGCCGGTAAGGACCCCTCGCCCAGTGAAGCGTTCACTAGACCCAGGAGCCAGCCTCGTGTCACCTCCCAGGATGCCAGTACCAGCCAGGAGGGGCACGGGTCCAATAAACATGTAGTGGCTCGCAGCCGCCCACGTAACCTGTCCAAATCCTCGGGGGCAACAGAGTCAAACTCCTCCCAGTATGGTCCCTCAAGACTCGCTTCTGACGACTCCTCTGGTCCACTGAAGGGGGCCCATCCACTCCGGATCTGAGCGATTTTGTCTACGTTTGGCCGCTCTTAATGCCACAAGGTAGGTCCGTGAATAGGCTCTTACCTGTGTTCGGTCAGATTCGGAGCGCGAGGACCTCCACCTGCTCTCTAGGCGTCTCCTGTGGCGTTTCATCACCCTTAGGTCCTCGGTAAACCAAGGAGCCAGGGTGGTTCGTTGCCGCAGGAGAGGCCGCAAAGGCGCAACCCGGTCCAAGGCTCCAGCAGCCGCCCTATTCCAGGCAGCCACTAGGTCCTCCGTCCGAGAGCGGGTCAGGGCTACAGGAAGTGGCCCAAGCTCCGTCTGCAACCTATCCGGTTCCATCAGGCGCCTGGGGCGGAACCATCTTGGACAGTCTGGTTCCGCCTCCCCGCGGCGGGGGGTAGCGCCAGGGAAGTCGAGCCGAAGAGATGAGTGATCCGACCATGACAGGGGGGTAACAACCAAATCCCCTATTCCCAGATCACTCGTCCACTGCCCAGATACAAAAACAAGGTCCAGCGTGTGGCCGCCCTCGTGTGTGGGGCTCTGAATTAATTGGGTCAGGTCCATGGCTGTCATGGAAGCCATGAACTCCCGAGCCACCTCGGACGCTTCCCCCGTCGACGGCAAGTTGAAGTCCCCCATAACCAAGAGTTTTGGGGTCTCAACTGCCGTCTCTGAGATCAGCTCGAGGAGCTCGGGCAGGGCTGCTGATGCATAGCGAGGAGCCAAGTATACAATCAGCAAGCCCCACTACCTCCCTGGGCCCCATTTCACACCAAGGGACTCACACCCGGATATCTGTGGCACAGTGAACTCCCTCGGTTCCAGACTCTCCCGTATAACTACGGCCACCCCACCACCCTTACCCAGGGCCCAGGGCTGATGGAATGCACGGAAGCCTGGTGGGGACATTTCGGCAACCCCCCTCGCAGCCCAACCAGGTCTCCGTTATCCCTGCAAGGTCCAGCTCCCCCTCCGAGATCAACTCATTGATGAGGGGGACCTTATTGGCAACGGACCTTGCATTGCAAAGCATCAGCCTCAGCCCCTGGCTCTGTAGGTCCTGACCACCTAGACTGCGGGGGTTGGTACAAGCGACCGGGCGTGTCCAACAGCCACGGTCTCCCAACCGACTACGAGATCTTCTTCTGTCCTCGCATCCACCCCTCCCCACGACCGTTGTAATAAAGCAACCCTCTATTGGAGTGTCATTCTCCCTCCCCCCCTACTCCGCTCACTTCCCTCCTGACCTCACCTGTTCGCCTGGCGCTGGTCCCCCTCCTGGCCTGATTAACCCACCCACCCACCCTGGAGCCCCCTAAAAGAGATAAAAAACACTTCGTTAAAAAGCCCCTAAGTCTGCGCTTCCTCCACCTCTCTGGGTTAACAAACCCGTCATCAAGGTGGGCCCTTGAGAGGGCAAAGGGCCATGCCTGCGAGAGGGGGGACTCCCGCAGTAGGAGCAAGTCTGACCTCGAATACATGGTGATAAAAGCTGTGACAGGGTCAGGGTGCTGTTGATGTTAAAAAGTCAATAAGCCAGGATTCCATGTGGGAGGAAAGCAATGTCCACGGTCGCATCTAGGTGGAGAAAATATTATGCTGGTAGGGTGGTCGGTTGGTAGATGGATGATGGATGGAGGCCAGGGTGCGGTCCATGGTGGGCGGTAAAGGGCAGATAGTCTGTGATGAATAGTTGATGCAAAGAAAAATGGCGAGGGTAAGAGGGAGAGAGATGGTAGGGGTAATCTGGCAGGTGCACGTCAATAGTCATCTGGGAACAGTTATAAGTAGCAGGATGTCAGCAGGATGTCAGATGTCAGGCGGGCAGATGATAGCAGGTGGTCAGCGAGGGGCACCTGGGCACAAGCCATGGGAGGCAGCTGGCAAGAGGCCGATGGATCCTCTGCCTGCCAGGTAATGAGCCTCCTTTCTGTCTCCAGGGCAAGCCCTGCCCTGCCCCTGGTGCCACAGGTCTTCCCCCTTCTGCCAGGCTCCAGCACCGACTTCCAGCAACTAGTCCTGGCCGTAGCCTGCCTCCCCGTGCTTCATCGAACCTCAGCCGCTGCTCCTGGCCCGAGCGCCGTTCCGGCCGACTTACGGCCCTCTCGCAGGCCTTCCATCGGCCTCCGGCGTCTTGGGCCTCCCTCCGCCCCCGCTCCGCCCTCCGACGGCTCTCACCAGGAAAAATCCTGAAATCTGCAGTGACTCTTAGCTTGCAATTAATTGCTATCCAACATGATGTAGAGACATTGAAAAAGGATTTACAGTGGTTGTTTTTCTTCAAGTACAATATCGGGCCCCAGGTACCCCCACTAAAGTTCTTGCAGAAGACTTGGTTAACTCCCATACGCAGGATAAGGAAAAGGAAAAAGATCAAAGAGCCAGAGAAACAGTTAAAGAGTCGGATAAAAGGTGGCAGTCCTCTCAGAAAAACTGTCCCTCCCCAGACAAGGCAACGAGAGGAAAAGGTATCAATAAAGAAGAAATAAGGAAAGCATCCCTCCCTCAATTACAACAATCACATCGCTCACTACAAACCCAACAAATAGCTTTTAGAATCCATATGAACGGACTTAATTATGGACGTTGGAATTCCAGAAGTGCAATACTAAATTCCCTAAGCCAGCTTCTTCACTGTCACAGGGGCATGATTGATCTCCGTGCTGTGGAGTGGTTACCTGAGGCCCCAAATTGGAAGTGGATTCTCCTGTCTTTCAAACAGCCCACTATACCACATATGTTATTCAAGATGAGGAAAGGGTTACTCCATTAATAGCTAACATGCAAGCTCCCAAGGTGGCTGCCTCCTCCTCATTTTCAACCTTGGAAAAGAGAGAGAAAGACAGTGGGAGTCAACCAGCCCTGCCCGGTGAAGAGATACTTAACAGCACAGAAGCTGGTCTCATTAACGCATTTGGTGCTCTCCCAAGGAAAGAACAAGACAATATATTATACAAGTTAGAAAATTTAAAGAAATCCTTATTGGTCATAATGGATACAGCAGAGCCGCTTATAGATCTGGTTTCCCCAATAATTGAGCCTCTCACTTCTCCCCCAGAGGACAAGGGATTACATGAATACAAGATCATGGAAAATAGAAGCCAAGACCCAAAGTGGGTATTAGAGATCTCAGTAGAGATGGAGATGTTTTCATCCCTGTGTGAATATCCTATGACACCTTCAGCACCAAACCAAGAAACTGAGAGTCGACCCAAGTCAGAGCCACCATCTCAAAGAATGAAAGACGACCTAATAACGCCTTGTCCTACACCCAGAGAAGAGGCATTGGAATGGCAAGCTCTGTTAGCTGGTGCTAAAACCTCTTACCCTGAACAAGTTCCTCAAGAGTCTACACATGACCTAGACGCGTCCTCCCTATTTTTAAAGAAGGCCAATTCGGAGTGCGATGACACCTCAATCCATGGTAACAGCCAGACAACTTCCCTTTGTATAAATCAAGTTTCCTGATGAGCTGCAAAAGATGACCCACTTTCCCTTATAACCTGGAATATAGCAGGTTGGTCTGTTCCATCAAGAGACCAACTCTTTTTTGACTATATATCACAATTTGACATCCTCTTCTTGCAGGAAACCTGGGCCTCCACAGAGATTCAATTAGATGGCTATTGGGTTAACTCAATCCTGGCTGTCCCAAGCAAGGTGCGGGGGGAGAGCTAAAGGGGGTATTGTGACATTAGTTAATACATCCTTGCAATTTAAATGTGTACCACTGCCACCTTTCCAGCCATGGGTTGTAACTGCATTACTCTTATTTAAACAGGTGGAGATTTTGCTTTTTAATATCTATATTCCTCCACTTAATAAGAATAATGTGATTAACAGGATTTGGGACAGCAATAATTATAGGGGGGGGGGACCTAAATGCTAGAATGGGACCAAATGATCAAGCTTTATTTAATCATTTTAAGATTCACTATGATGAAAATGTAACAGGAGAATCTTTGCATTCCAGACAATTTAAAGACCCTAAAGCTAATCGGGCAGGTTTGTGTGTAAGACAAATGACTGTACGTTTGGATCTTTGTATCCTTAACGGGTCCCCATGGGGCGACTTCCCAGCAGAATATACTTATCGGGGAGCAGAAAGAAAATCCACAGTTGATTACTGGATAATATCATATGACCTCCTGAAGTTCTTACAGAAGATGGAGGTAGACTCACGACTGGAAAGCGATCATAATACAATACTCCTTACTCTCACATTGCACCAGAAATCTCTAAGGGCAGGCACAGCCTACCTACCCAGGTTAGAGACTCAAAATACCCAGGTAAAAATTAAATGGAACGAGAAAAACGCTAAGGAAGTTACCAAATGGATGTTAGCCCCTGAAACCATAGAGCTACGTATATCTCTACTAAGAAATAAGTGTGGAGGATCTTACCTAGAGGGGTTTGAATCCTTAATTTTAAATTTGAATTCGGTTCTCAGTAACAGATAACTAGCTCACTCCAAAAGGCCGGTTTCAAAGAACAAAAATGGTTCAATAGAGATTGTGTGCAACTAAAAAGGATATATAATATGGAGTTCAAGAAAAGTAAAAGTGCCCCCTTTGAGGATCACACTTACTACTTAAAGCAGCTGAAAGCACAATATAAGAACCTTCTAAAAGAAAAGTGCGGCTCTGAGGGAGTCTTGGCATAGACTAATTACAGCAATCAGAACAAAAAATACATCCCTTTTTTGGTACATCACCAGGGGATTGGGAAAACCTCCCCTACCCCCAACAAATCAGGTTCCGATTCATGCCTGGGAAGAGTATTTTAGGGAGCTTTATACAGATCCTGACTATGTAACCAAGGAGAGCCAAGCTAGTTTGGACCAAACTCCTTACTGGCCCCCTGTTTGGACCAAACTCCTTACTGGCCCCCAGAAGAGATATCACGGTTGATCGGAGCCCTAAAGGCTAATAAGGCACCCGGGGCTGATAATGTCCTGCCAGAAATAATCAAAAAGAACGCCAGTTGGTGGGCTCCACTTTTAGCATCACTGTTTACATTTATAGATAAAACAGCCCATATGCCTAGAGATTGGGGAGTAGCAATTATCATACCAATTTATAAAAAAGGTAATGGAAATAACCCAGGCAATTATAGACCCATTAGTCTTCTAAGCGTTATTAGTAAACTGTATGCCAAACACCTAAATTATAAACTTCAAGATTGGCTAATTTCAGGGGGGATAATCAAAGACGAACAAGCCAGTTTTAGAGAAGGAAGATCTACGGTGGATCATATCTTGGTACTCCACCATTTAGTGCAAAAATACATATATAAAAAAAATCCTCCATTTATAGTCCCATTTATACCTCCTGGCAAATATTTTACCCTGTGATAGTTTTTAGGGGTGTTTTTTAATGTATTTTTAAATTTTTAAAATTTTAAATCTAACTTTAACTATTGTACAGTAAACTATTGCTACCTCCTCCAGCCACATATATATTTATCTTATATTTATCTTATGTATATTTACTGTTTTTAATATGACTGTACACCGCCCCGAGTCCCTTCTGGGAGAGGGGCGGTCTAGAAATCAAATAAAAGTTAAAGTTAAAAAGTTAAAAGTTGTGGCCTTCCTTGATTTTAAGCATTGTATGCCAATTCCACCTTGAAAGTGAGGTGCAATCCCCAAGGGAGTTTAACTGGCTCAATAAGGGTACAAAAAGGGGTACGGCAGGGTTGCATCCTGTCCCCCTCCCTCTTTAACTTCTATATTAATCCCCTGATTGATCTCTTACAGAACCCTGATTTCCATCCTCCTAACCTAGCACAACGCAAAGTGCCAATTCTCTTCTATATATCATTTCACAACCCCCTGTAGAACTGAAGAGAGCAATTAGGGCAACACTCGGCTATTGCAGGCAAAACAAGCTGGTCCTTAACTTTGATAAATCAAACATTTTAGTTTTTGCTAAATGACCAAGCCAATACTCCTGGAAAATAGAAGGACATAGTTTGGAACAGGTTAGAACATTTAGATACCTTGGGGTGGTTTTCCACTTGCAAAGGACATGGAAGGCACACCTGGATCACACATTGCAAGTAGCCAATAGGTCCTCAAATGCAATTAAATATTTCTTTTGTACAGGTGGAGGTCAGTTAGTACCTGCTGCCTTAAAACTTTTTGAGGCCAAAACATTGGCATAAATTCTATATGGGGCACAAACAGGAATCCTTGCAAAGAAAGACTTGCTAGAAACCATACAAACCAAATTCCTGTGAGCCATCTTAGCTGCACCCAATGGAACTCCAAATGCCCAGTTAAGAATTGAGACAGACATGACTCAAATTCAGGTAAGAGCCTGGAAGATGATGATCATTCATTGACTTAAAATGCATTTCTTTCCAGAGGGACTGGTCCCCACTAGTGTTGACTGACAATTTCCCTTCCCCCTGGAAACAGGCAATTGATCACAAACTGGGCTCTCACCGTTATTCTTAATGTCCCTAGGCTTTGATCAAGCAAAGCAAGTAGTAATCAATAGAATGAAGGACAAGGAGTTCCAAGAAGAACTAAATAGGTTGCCTCTCCACAGTAGGGACAGAATCAAACAGGGTGTGTGGGGATCGGCAAGATATCTAAATGACCTGATCTTCCCAAAACGAAGAATAGCTTTCTTCAGAGCCAGATTTATCATTCTTCCTTCAGCACTCCTCCAGGGCAGGTATAAGAGAACACCTATAGCAGAACGGGTTTGTATATGTGGTAAAGGAGAAGTGGAAGATAATTCACATGTTCTATTACATTGCGAGCTATACAGAGCTTGTAGGTCTGCACATATTCTCCCCTTATTAGAGAGATTGCCAGGGAGGGCAGACAATTTTTATCTAGGCTTTCTCCTCCAGGACACTAACCTGGTTACCACGTATGCAGTGGCAAAGTTCTGTGCTGCTGCAATGTCCATAAGAAAAAAATTGGCTACAGAAGTATAGTTGTCATCTTGTACCAATTATCTGGACATATCTGTAACAATCTTTGGACCATTGTATTTACTCCTATACTTGACAGCATTGCACCCAGGTAAACCAGGGAGTGACCCGAACAATCTGAGAACATGTATGTTATTTTTCACTTTTAATGTCAATACTTTTTAATTACCCGTATATACTTGAGTATAAGCCGACTCAAGTATAAGCCGAGACCCCTAATTTTACCCCAAAAAACTGGAAAAAGTTATTGACTCGAGTATAAGCCGAGGCTGGGAAATGCAGCAGCTCACGGTAATATATATATATATATATTGCTTGTTTGCGTCCGGGGTTCATGCTAGTCTTTCATGCTATGAAACAGAGCATGCGCAGACTCCTTACCTCTATCGCGTTTAAGCTGTACTGCGCCTGCGCGGTAGGACTTTCTTCATTCGCAGCCCATCCGGATGACGTGTCACGCTGGGAGCTGCATCTTCTGTGAATGGCGATCCCGGAAGCACCGAAGCCTCGGCCGCGCGCAAGTAAGTTCTTTTTTTTTTTTTTTTGTTCACTGGAGTATAAGCCGAAGTGGATTTTTCAGCCCAAAAAGTGGGCTGAAAAATTCAGCTTATACTCAAGTATATACGGTATATCTTAATGTCAGTACTTTTTAACATATTGTAAAAACTAATGTATATTGCTGGTCTTTGACCGTAATAAAGATTTACTTACTTACTTACTTACTTACATACTTCACAGGAACAGTAGTGAAGGCAAATATGGGAATTTATTTCTTGGAGCTGGCATTTCAGGCGGGCTCCATCTGGGTCATCGGTAATGTTAAGGGTCACAGTGCTGCGGCACTCCCAACCAATGAAGCTGCTATCGGTCAGGACCTCAATGTAATCTACAAAATCTTCATAGACAGGAAACAGGGTAGTAATGACGGCAAATGCTGTCCAGTCATATTGTTCCAGGACCTCAAACATCACCTGCAACTGTTGTTTGGTTGAGGAACCAAGCTGCAGGAACGTTGATCCTTTCTCCTGGATTTTAGAAAGGATAAAAGTGATCAGGCTGAAAAGCAGAAGCCATTTTATATATTTATTTATTTGTAAAATTTATTGGCCACCTTATCATAGGGTAACTCTGGGCAGCTTACAATCTTAAAATGAGTTTTCCACTCATTTTCCATCCAGATTCAAATAAAGCATACAACTTTCCAAATGTTTTCATTTGAGGAGATAAAAGTTTCCCTTTTAAATTCTATTTTGAATCCAGCCCTCCCCAGCAACTTGTCTTTCACAAAAATAATTCCCCAAGTCTTTATGAACAGAATTAGACCATCTTCTTAGATCTACTAACTCCTACCTGTAACTGAAAATGAAGATGTAGTATAATTCTACTATACCTTCGTAATGTTGATCTTTTCAGTTCTGCTAGTATTACTTAATCCCTACAAAATCCCCTCCCCCGTGTAAACACATTTCTGTACATCTAGCATTTAAATTATCTCCTAAGGGCCCCTTTTCTGAATTGTCTGCCTATAGAGTAAGCAGAATAAGCACAGGAAGTTATGTTACCTTGGGAGTAAGAACAATGGCTGATCCTCCATTGATGCCAATGATTGGAACTGAGGTCTGTGCTGAAATGAAGTCCAGGATCTGAGTGACATCCTCCATTTGCGTATCATCCTCAAAAATGACTCCATGGATATGCAAGGAGCAGAGGACATCACAGAGTCGTACAATTAGGCTACGAGGATTGGTGTCATTCAGAACAACAGGGATGGGGTTGATCTCCATGGAGAAATTGTGAAAATCCTCAGGTGAGAACCGAGCACTTTCTGGTGTGTAAGTTGAGCCACTGAAAATAATGGGAATGTTGATGGTTCATTGCCGTAGATCCAGGAAAGGACTGGCGCAGGCCAGAGCCATAACAAAGAGCATCCTAGCAGCGGGGGTGCCTGGGGGCAGGCTCATCTCACAGGAACTCTATGTTCCCCCTGTAGTAGGTTGGAAGAAGAAAGAGAGTAGGGAATGAGAAGCAGAAGATCAAAGAGGACAGGAGGCCAACCGTGACCTCAGAACTCAAATGGAAAGAATTTGGCTTGGCAACCAGAATGGTGTTTGGGCTAGTCTGGCCTTTCTCTCTCAAGGTAGCCCTTGATGGTGTCCTGTTTCTTTATATCAGAGGTTAAACACACACACACACTTGACCCAGTGATGGTATTCAAAAATTTTCACTACCAGTTCTGTGGGCGTGGCTTGGTGGGTGTGGTGTGGCTTGGTGGGTGTGGCAGGGGAAGGTTATTGCAAAATCCCCATTTCCTCCTGATCAGCTGGGACTCGGGAGGTAGAGAATAGATGGGGGCGGGGCCAGTCAGAGATGGTATTTACAGGTTCTCCGAACTACTCAAAATTTCTGCTACTGGTTCTCCATAACTGATCAGAACCTCCTGAATACCACCTCTGCCTTGACCCCCAGTTCTATCCTAGAAGCACAGTCCTTACTGTTGTGGTCCGCCGGCGGCCTGCGGAGCTGGCAGCAGAGTCGGAGAGTGAGGAGGTTGAGGACCCAGTGCGCGCATGCGCGAGCTGCCAGAAGACAAGAACAGTTAAAACTGAAGGGACAACTCGGGAGTAAGGTTTGGAGGTGATTGGCCCCTCCCATAGGACATAAAGGAGCAGCAAAGGCACATGAGCCTTTGCAGGAAGCAACTTGGTTCATGCTGGTCAGTTTCCCTTCTGAAAATACGTTTGTACTCTTTGCTCCATGTGGCCTTGCGAAGCTAATTGCCAATTAAGTCTTTGGCAGCATTTTCAAAGAAGATAAAGGTGGGTGCTTATCAGCCTTATCCCAAAAGACTTTGGCAGCCTGCTGTAGAACTCTTTACTTCTATTTGGAACGCATTACGGGCTGTGAAAGAATAGAATTCACAGCCTTTGAAATAAAAAGAGGGTTTTTGGACTTAATTGTGTGCTTTTTACTGTATCAGGAAGCCTAGGTCAGAACACTTACCATCCAGGTGCTACACAGCCAAGAGAGTCCCTTGGTATCCCAAAGGTGCTTTTTCAAGAGGCAACTGGACTTTCTGGTTTTTCTTTGAAGATGTTTCACTTCTCATCCAAAAAGCTTCTTCAGGTCTGACTGGATGTTGGGGAATGGAAGGATTTATACTCCTTGCAGACAGCTGGTCATTTGCATTCTTTAAGGCCACCTGGAGGTTTATCTGTGTCATCAGGGAAACCTGAGTGGTGCAAATGGGTGTGGAGCCTTCATGGAACTGTTGAAAGGACTGTGTTGTAGATTGGAGATGGATGATGTTGTATTCCTCCCTTCTGTTGAGAGAGGGCTGTTCAATTTTGACATAGATGGCCTCTTTAACCCCTCTTTCAAACCAGCGGGCCTCTCTATCCAAAATGTGGACTTTGCTGTCTTAAAAAGAGGGGTCTGTGTCTTTTTAATGCAGATGGACTGCTGAATCTAGTCCTGATGTGTTTGTTCTCCTATGTTGTGCCATGCGTTTAGGAAGTGGTTGTTTTGTTTCCACAATGTACAGATCTGCACATGGCTCACTGCATTGTGCTGCATATACCACATTGCTCAGTTTATGTCTGTGTGTTTTATCCTTGGGGTGGAGAAGCTTCTGTCTTGGGTTTGAAGTGTGCACGTATGTTGTGTTGGCTGAAGAGCCTCCTGAGCTTTTCTGATATGCCTGCAACATACAGAATGGCAACGTTGCTTCATTTATTGTTCTATTTGTTGTCTGTTATGGAGGAGCTCCTGTAGAGTGTCTTTTTTGAGATTTGATGAAGGCCCACTTGGGATACCCACGCGTTCTGAGGGCTTCCTTGATGTGTTTTCATTCTTTTTCTTTCCCATCTTTGCTGGTAGGCAGGCCTTCAGCTTGGTGATGCAAGGTTCTGATGACTCCCATTTTGTGCTCCAGTGGGTGGTGGGAATCAAAATGTAAATATTGATCTGTGTGAGTGGTTTTTCTGTAAACTTCAATGTTAAGGCTTCTGTCTTCCTTAATGTATACTGCATGGTACAGAAAGGCTAGACTATTTTCCTTAACATCTTCTTGCGTGAACTTGATGTTCACAGAGTTGATATGTTTGGTGAATGCTTCCAATTCCTGTGTTTTGATCTTGACCCAAGTATCGTCCACATGCCTATACCAGTGAGCGGGTAGAATTTATGTGAAGAAGTCTAGGGCTTTGGTTTCTACCTTTTCCATGTAGAGATTGGCTACAATGGGGGACACAGGTGAACCCAAGGTGCAGCTGTGTTTTTGTCTGTAGAAACCTTCATTGTATTTAAAATAGGTAGTGGTCAAGCAGAGGTCCAGCATGGCACATATGTGGTCTGGGCTTAGGTTGGTTCTGTCACCTAAGGTGCTGTATTGTAGCAGTCGTTTTTTCACTACCATGACAGCTTTGGTAATTGGAATGCAGGTGAAGAGAGAAGTCACATCACAGGAAACCATGGTCTCCTATGGGTCCAGTTTTAATTTCCAAACCTTGCTGGCGAAGTGCTGTGAATTGTTGATATGATGGGTGGTGTTGCCAACTAGAGGAGCTAATACGGTGGTTAGATGTTTTGCAATATTGTAGGTGACAGAGTTGGTGCTGCTGACAATTGGTCTGAGTGGAGTTCTCTGTTTGTGAATTTTGGGGAGTCCATATATGCATGGGGTGGCACTCACGATTTCCACTACCGGTTCGGGCAAACAGGTCTGAACTGGCAGAATACCACCTCTGGGAGGGATACAACATCTCCAATCTACAATGCAGTCCTTTCAACAGTTCCAAGAAGACTCCACACCTATTTGCACCACTCAGCTGACCCTGATGACACAGAAAAAACCTCCAGGTGACCTTAACAACCTGCTAAAAGAATGCAAATGACCAGTTGTCTGCAAGGAGGTCCTGAATCCACCAGAAATTTTGAGCCGATTCCTAACAGGTGTTTGCTGCCAAGTAAGTATTATACACCTCCCTGGCACAGAGCGCGTTCATCATTCTCCACTCCTTCAGGTTCAGATGTACCTGGGAAATGGTGATACCAGCAGCTAGGTACTGGACTGGTACCAGGACAGCTTGCTCAGTGATGAGAGTGAATCCAGATAGGAGGAACCCATGCCAGGAAAAAGGGACAGGGAAGTGGTAGTTAGAGAGAGGTCCAAACCACAGATGCCTGGTCTATAACTTACCTCCCTTGCCCGGAAAGATCAGGCATATGGAGACATGTGTAGCATATCATGACCACTGCATCTCAGGCATGCATATCTGCAAATATGCACACTGTTAGGGTTCCAAATAGCATCCTCAACTAAATCAGAATCCGAGGCAAGGGGTTCCTCAAAACTCCAATTTATTATAAGAGCCATGTTGGCACATCTGGGAAAACCCGAATCTGAAAGCTTCCCTGTTTTCCCCACCCAGTTGAAAGTTCAAGACCCTGCCCCAACACCCACAAGTCCATCACATGGTCCAATCAGTCATTGCCATGAATGAAGATTCCTCCCATCCACATCCATCCAGGTGCAGGGACGGGGTGACCTTGACTTTGTGAGAAGTAATGTTATTTTGGCTACAAATCTCCCAAGCTCCGTACAATCCCCCCTCCCAGTTTCCCGTAGACTATGTTTGAATATGTGGCAGGCTTGAGGCCCTATACCCCGATGGCTTCCAAGCCTGACTGGATGCCCCCTCTCAACAGAAGAGTGTGTCCGGGGTGTGTGGCCTGAATTCCAGCAACAGGACATGTTCTCCGGAGGGCTCTTTGAAGAACCGTCAGATTCCTGCTGTATCAGGGGAGGGGTGACCTGTAACCCCACCATAGCTGTCCTGTAGAGGCAGTGAAGAGGGGGGAGCACAAGTGGGTGTGTTTGGGGAACCCGCAACTCCCCTAAAATGCCTGCTTTTGCCCTCGGACCCAAAGCAAGAAAGGTAGCCAACGTGAGCTAGAAGGCCAGACAAAGCAGGGGAATCAACATGGACAGCGTCTGGGTGAGATAATAAGAATGCTTGAAAGTGCAACATTCCTGTAAACTAACTTTTAAACCTACAGTTAAAGCTTTTTAAAGAGAGAGTGGCAGAAGAAAGGGGGGGAGCGGACGTTACAAAGCTCTCACTCCCTCGGGTCAGCAGCGAACGGACAGAGCCGTTTGATAGAAGAAAGGAAGTGATAGACCTTGAGAACTGCTTAAGGATGTTAGAAAGCGAATTGGAAACCATTGGTGTTTAACTTTCACTCTATGCCTATGATTTTCTTGGTAACTTGGTGACTTTTGAGAATTGCTTAGCTTTGCTTTTGAAGCCAGAAACTTAAAAGAAAATATGTTGCATTAATTATCTGCATTGCTGTCTAGTAGCAAACAGTACCTGGTAAAAGCTGCCTAAGAAGAGTTGACCTTGAAACATTGTGGATAATAATGAACTGATAAAAGTCCTCTAGAAGAAAGAAATAAGACCAGCTGTGTAAACATTGCCTTCCCTTCCCTTGCTACATTATAATGGGCTGTTGAGACTGCCATCCTGTTAGTGTGTGCCTCCCACTTCTGCCTAAGGGGGGGAATTGGGATAACCCAGACAACTCATACCAAAGGTTTCCTTTTTTTCCTCTTTGTTTATTTGGCTACTTTATTTGGGTCATTTTTTACCTACCTAACTTTTATCTTTTTATCTCTTTTTTTTTACCTTTTGCAATGAGATGTGGATTACCATAGTGGAATTAATTTTGTGGGTTTTTTTTCTCTCCCCCATTTTTGGGGGGGAGGGAGGTGAGTGCCTTTTGACCAATATTTTTTAATGTGTCTATTATTCTTCCCCTTGTTTCCTAATTATTTTTCCTTTTGTTACTTCATGTGGCCATTATAAAGCGATTGGATTAAGGTAACAAGAACCTGAAGATGGGGCCCAAGAACAGGGGTTGGTTTATTGGAGGCTGGTGCTTGGGCTGGTGTGGGCGATTCCAGGACTACAATTAATTTACTAACCTATTTTTTGGCTTACAAAACTTGATTACAAATTAAATACAACAATGTCAGATCCAAATACCAAGATGAAGAAAATAACATCATATGCGTCTGCAACAGCTACCCCACCTGGTTCAGTGACACAGAAACCAGCAGGCACAGGAACACAACAAGACAAAACTATTTTGGAGGTAAAAAATATTTTGCAAGACTTACATGCGGATATCAAGGAGCATATAAACAGAGTAGAAGAGAAAGTGGGCAAAGTGGAAGACAAATTGAAAGAAGTCAAGTAAATGATGGGGAAAAATGAACAAAGGCTGCAGAAGGTGGAAGAAAAGGCAGAGATAACAGAGAAAAAATTGGAGGAGATGGATTATAGTCTGACAACATTTGATAAAAAACAGGAAGGAGCCAACGTATTGTGGGAGATGGAAAGATCCGAATTCTATCTAAGACTCGAGAACATAGAAGAGGAGAAAGAAGAGAATTTAGCAGAGAAGATCACAGAAATTCTCTCAGCGGCTACAGAAATGAGTAAGGAATATATTCTAGGCAGAATGGATGAGACTTTGAGAGTATATACATGATATGCAATGAGAAACAACTTGCCCAGAGAGGTACATGTAAGATTTGTCAAAAAAAAACCTAAAAATGAAATATTGCAAGCAGCAAGAAGTACCACAATAAAATACAAATCTAGAGAGATTAGCAGTATTGAAGCAAGTTCCAAGAAATGTCAGAGAAATAACAAAGAAATACCACTTTTTGACTAAGAGTCTGATTCAAGAAGGGGTGAGTTTTAGATGGCTTGTTCCAGAAGGGATTCTGGTAAACTGGCACTAACAAAGGTGCAGACTAGATACACTAGAGAAAGCAGAATTATTTTATGAACAAAATATAGCAGCACAGGAGGGAACGCTGATGAGAGAAGAGAAAGGAGCTAAATGCCAGGAAGCTAAAGGGAAAGATCAAAGGGAGATGGAGAAAAAACAGGAAGAGAAAGTGCTAAGAGAAGGAGCAAGGGCCAAAGAGACAAAGGAGCAGAGGGAGTTAAGAAGGATTAGATCAACTAAACCTATAAACCAATGACATGGAGGAAGAAATAAAAGTAATCTCCATTAATATAAACGGATTAAATTCGGCAACAAAAAGAAGAAGAAATTCAATAAATTAGAGAAATTGAAATTGGACATTATATGCTTACAGGAAGTACATATTAGAAAGCAACACAGAAAATTTTTGGAACAGGCGAAACTTGGTAATTTATATACGACCCTGGCTGACCAAAGCAAAAAGGGAATAGCATTATATATTAGAAAGACAATACAATCAAATAAATTTTTTGAAGATGGGGAGGGGAGAATACTGATGGTGGAAATAACGATGAACATGAGAAAGATATTATTAGTGGCAATATATGCTCCAAACGACAAACAATAATAATTTTTGTGAAACTACACAAAAAGATAACAGAATATGACTATGAAGATATATGTATACTAGGAGACTTTAATGCAATTGTAAATAATGAAATAGACTATAAATCTACAAAGATGAACAAGAAGCCAAGAAAAATCCTACCCAAAACATTTTTCACAATGGTGGAAGAATTAAACTTGCAAGATGTTTAGAGAATAAGACACCCAAAAGAAAGACAATATACATTCTACTCAAATAGACATTTATCGTGGTCAAGATTTGATATGATGTGGTTGTCAACAGAACTAACGCTCAAAACAACTAAGATTGACATAGATATAAGCACATGGGCAGATCATAATCCAACAACAATGATTTGGAACGGACAGAGGAAAAAAGGGAGATGGACTTTAAATTCAAGAATTTTGAAAGAAAAATGTTTCCAGCAATATATGGAAAAAGAATTGACACATTTCTTCCAGGAAAATAGAAAGGAAGACACATCATTACAGAATGTATGGGACACTTGCAAAGCACATATCAGAGGCCTTGCAATGACATACTTAGGAAAAAGAATAGACAAAACAGAAAAATTCAAAAGAAGTTGGAATCAGAGTACCAAAGTCTGGAGACGGAGCTGCAGAAAAACCCACAAAATAAAAAATAAAATAAAAAATATGATGGAACTGCAAAAACATAAATTGAACCTGATAGAAAATGAGGACTTGGCATATAAAATAAAATTGGCAAAACAAAACTTCTTTGAAAACGCAAATAAACCAGGACGCTGGCTGGCTTACAAGATGAAAAAGGAAAGAGAAAAAAGGCTGATATGTCAACTGGTGGATGAAGAAGGGAATATACAACATTTAAATGAAAAAAAGAGAACAATAATTGAGAACTTATACAATAAGCTGTGTTAGCAAGAGAGAGTTCCAGAAGGGAAAATAAGACAATATTTAGAGAAAACTAGAATAACCAAAATCCCATAAAAATTTAAGAAGGCACTAGAAGAAAGAATTACAATGATGGAGGTATCAGAACGCATTAAAAGGCAAAAGAAGGGGAAAACACAAGGACCAGATGGATTACCAGCAGAACTGTACCAAACACTACAAGAAGTATTAGATAGTATTGGATAGCCATTTGTCTGAAACGGTATAGGGTTTTCTGCCTAGGTAGGGGGTTGGACTAGAAGACCTTCAAGGTCCCTTCCAACTCTGCTATTGTATTATATTGTAATTATTAAGCAATGTAATGTTGGAACTATTCAATGACTTATTAAGAGAGGCAAAAATGCCAGAAACATAGACGGAGGCATATATAACGCTTATACTAAAAGAAGAGTCAGATCCACAACAAGTAAAGAACTACAGACCTATTTCACTATTAAATGTGGATTATAAATTTTTTGCATCAATAATGGCAGAAAGAATGAAGAGACTTTTAAATGAATTTATACACATAGACCAAAATGGATTTCTTCCCAAGAGACAGATCAGAGACAATATGCGGATTGTATTGAATACGCTAGAGTACTATGAAGCCCACCCAGAAAAACAAATGGCGTTGTTGTTTCTGGACGCTCAAAAGCCCTTTGATAATATGAACTGGCAATTCATGATAATGGAACTTCAAATGATGGGATTTGGTGAGGGATTTATAAATATGATTAAAACTATATATAATAACCAATCAGCAAAGGTAATGGTAAATGGTGATATGACAGGAAAGATAGCGATTACGAAGGGAACTAGATGAGGATGTCCACTATCGCCATTATTATTTATACTGACACTAGAGATTTTGAACAGAGAAATATGACAAAAAAAGAGGTAAAAGGTATGAGAGTCAAGAAAGAAGAGTATAAATTACAAGTGTTTGTGGATGATTTGGTGTTTATTATGGAGGATCCAATAGAAACAGGACCAAAACTAGCTAAAATAATAGAAGAATATGGACAAGTAGCGGGCTTGAAGATTAATAAAGATAAAACAAAATTCTGGTGAAAAATATGACAGAAAAACAGAAAAGAGAGTTGATGGGGAAACTGGACATACAAGTGGTGAAAACAGTGAAATACTTGGGTATTCATTTGACATCAAGATGTGGAACACTAAAGAAGGAAAACTATTATAAGGTGAGAAAATAAATAGAAATAGACTTGGAAAGATGGAAAAACCTACAATTATCACTGATGGGAAGAATAGCAGTAGTAAAGATGAATACATTACCAAGATTGTTATACCTATTTCAAACAATACCGATAAAACCAGAGAAAAAAATATTTGAAAGTATGAACAAAATAGTGGGGAAATATATATGGCAAGGGAAAAAAAGCAAGAATTAATATAAACATGTTACAAGATGCAAGGATTCAAGGTGGATTTGGATTACCAAACTGGGAATTGTACTATCAAGCAGCGGGTCTAGCTTGGATGAAAGAATGGATTTTACTGAGAAATACAAGATTATTGACACTGCAGGGGCATGATTTGCAACTGGGTTGGCATGCTTTTTTTTGGTATGATAAAAGTAGGGCACATGGCTATTTTCAAAGACTTTATGTAAGGAATGGATTGTTAACAATATGGGAAAGAGTGAAAGGGAAACATTATTTAGAAATACCAATGTGGCTTTCAACAATGGAAGCATTAATACATCCAAATATTAGTAGTATGAAAAATATTATTAGATACAAAGATATCTTAACAGAAAGGAGGGAACTGAAAAAAAAGAATTAGAAAAACAAGGGAATAATATAGGTTGGTTTTCACAATTGCAAATAAAATCAAGATATGAAAAAGATAAAAGGGAGTATGGTTTTAACTTAGGAAGTTCAGAGTTGGATAAGATACTTATGGGAACGGGAGAAAGAATAATCAAGGAATGATATAGCTACCGATTAAGAACTATGTTAGAAGAAGAAGTGGTAAAAGATACAATGTTAACTTGGGCAAAGAATTTTGGTCATACGATTGAACTAGAAAAGTGGCAACAACTATGGGAAAGGAATTATAAACTAACCATGTCAACAGCTTACAAAGAAAACTTATACAAAATGTTTTACAGATGGCACATGTCACCGGGAAAGCTAGTTAAGATGTTTAAAGACAAGCCAGCGAAATGTTGGAAATGTGAACAAGCAATAGGTTCATACTACCACATGTGGTGGACATGTGCAGAAGTAGGGAAATATTGGACTACAATAAGAGTATGGTTTAAAAAAATGTTACAACAAGAAATAGAATTTAGACCAGAGATATTTTTACTAGATATTATCCTAGAGAAATTCAAGAAAGAGGATAACTATTTGATTATAAATGTAACTACAGCAGCGAGAATTGTATTTGCCCAAAATTGGAAATTAAATAAGCTACCAGCAGACGAAGAGATAATAAAAAAGATATTAGATTGTGCAGAGATGAATAGGTTGACAATGAAAATAAAGGATAAAGAGGAATCGGAGTACTTCAAGAGGTAGGGAAGGTTTTATGACTGGCTAGAGAAAGCAAACTGGAAAAGAAAGTAGGGAGAAGATAAAGTACCCAGATGACGCACTATTAAATGGAAAGGGGTGGGGGGGGAGAAGGGGAAAACAGGAAAAAATATTAAACATATAAGTATATATTCAAGAACAAGATATAAAGGGGGGGGAACATATCCAGGGTAGACTAGTGAAGGTAAGGGAATAAGAAACGATACTAAATTATATTTGGGCTGACGGAAATACCATCCCAAGGAAACATAAACTGAGTTTTGAAATATACACCAACAATAATAGAAAAAGAAAGGGAGAGAGGAGGAGAGAAAGAAAGGAAGATGGGGGAAAGAAGAAAGAGGTAAGGAGAGGATGATGGAAGGGGGAGAAAGAGAAGGAGAGAGGGTAGGAAGGGGAAGAGGGAGAGCAGGAGTAGGAGAAAGGTAAGGGAAGAAGGGAGGAGAAGGAGAGGAGTAAGGAAGAAAGTAGAGAAGGGAGGGAGGGAGAAAAGAAATGGAAAACAAGGAGGTGTTACAAAAGGAGAAAGGGATGGTAAATAAAGCAACCCAAATTGTACATTATAACTTATTAAATGAAATAATGAATGTATAAGAATGATAAATGTAAAGAAGAATAACAATTCTGTGAATGTATACTTAAAATGGTATGTAAGAGAATAAAAAAATAAAAATTATTTGATCTAAACAGAAGAGTGTGTCCTCTAACGGAAGTAACACAGGGGGTTAATCAGGTACCTAACCACCTCTCCCCCACTCTCCCAGGGGGACCTTTGGCTTATCCACGTATTTGTCATGCAATTGCTTAACATTCACATTCAGGTTTTTACCCACGTAGCTTCTGACAAAGGGTACCCTTTTCAGGGTATTAAGTATTGTAATTGACTCCTATGTAATCTAGAGTTTAGAATCTTCTTCACTTCATAATGGGTTTCCCCTTGCACTACTATAGGAGGAGGTGGGGCCTGGGCCTGATGTCATAACCTAGATCCCAGGGCCGATTTTAGTAGGCTACAATGAAACACAGGATGTATTTTCCCTAAAATGCGGGGGAGATTGAGCTGGACTGTCACCGGATTGATTATTTTCACTATTGGGAATAGGCCTAAGAACTTAGGTCCCAATTTCTTGCTAGATAATCTTAGCCGTATATATTTGGTGGACAGAAAAACTTTGTCTCTCACTCGGAAGGGGGGCTGAAGGGAACGAAGCTTGTCTGCTTGTTTTTTATATTCTTCAGCAGCGTCTGCTAGCACTTTTTTTGTATTCTCCCAGCCCCTCCTCAGGGATTCCATCCACTCCGTCAAAGTCATCGAAGAGAGGCGCTCCCTGGGTAGTTCTGGCATGGGGATGAACTCCATGCCGCTAGTAACTTGGAAGGGGGTCAGTCCTGTACTGCTATGTATGGCGTTATTGTAAGCCACTTCTGCAAACGGCAATAAGTCTGCCCAGTTCTCTTGTTGGTAATTCACATAGCATCGTATATATTGTTCCACTATGGCATTAGTTCTCTTTGCAGCTCCATTAGTGCTCAGATGAAAAACTGAGCTAAGCCCTTGTGTGGATCTGACGGATCTCAAGAACTCTCTCCAAAACTTGGCCGTGAACTGGACCCCTCGATCCAAGATGATTTGGTAGGGAATTCTGTGCAGCTAGTAGATGTGTTTGATGAAGAGCTTAGCTAGCTTCTTCGCAGACGGAAGTCCGGAGAAAGGATTGAAGTGTGCTTGCTTGGAAAATAAGTCAACCACTGTCCAAATGACTATGTTCCCCCCACTCTCTGGGAGTTCAACTATAAAATCCATTGCTATTTCTTCCCAAGGTCTGCTGGTGCTTGCTACTTGTTGAAGGAGGCCAGGGGGTTTCCCTGGTCTCGTTTTTATGGCTGCACAAGTGGCACAGCTCTTTACGTAATCTTCCACATCAGCTTTCATCTTCGGCCACCAAAACTGTCTTCTAGCGAGGTGCAGGGTTTTTAGGAATCCAAAGTGACCGCCAAGCTTCAAGTCATGGCTGCGCTGAAGCACCTCTAGTCTCAAGCTCGCAGGGACATACAGTTTGGATCCTTTCCATGCTAGTCCCTTCCTCATAGTCAATATGTCTTTATTGTCCGTTAGCCAGGGGTTGCCTGGTAGTGCGTTTGTCCTGGATGGGATCAGGTGGCCGTTGGGTCTGGCCCCTGGTGGTGACTTGCGCTGCTGGTTGTGCATGGGGAATGATAGTGTGGACTACTTCCCAGTGGCTGTCAAACTGCGGCTTTCTTGACATGGCATCAGGTAACAAGTTTTTTTCCTGCTGGGATGTACTTCAGTTCAAATTTGAACCGTCTGAAGTATTGTCCCCAGCAGATGTGTTTGGGAGCTAACTTCCTATGGGTCATTAGGGGGTCGAGTGTTTTGTGATCAGTCCAGACCTCGAAAGGCACTTTCCCCCCCTCCAGGAAATGTCTCCATGAAAGAAGGGCCCACCTGATTGCGTAGGCCTCCTTCTCCCAAATTGCCCATCCCCTCTCGGCGTTGGTGAGCTTCTTTGACATGTAAGCACATGGCAGGAAGTGTCCTTTTGGGTTTTGTTGCAGTAGTACTGCCACTACTGCTACATCACTTGCATTGGCTTGGATGATGAACGGCCGCTCTGGATCGGGGTGTTGCAGAATTGGTTCCTGGACAAAGAGCCTTTTCAACTTTTCAAAGGTTTTTTGGCAATCCATTGTCCAAGTGAGCGGTTGAGTTGGCTTTTGCTTTGTTGGAGGGGACCCCATTTTCAACAGGTCTGTTAAGGGCAGGGCGACTTCTGCAAATGCTGGGATAAACTGCCTGTAAAAGTTGGCAAATCCCAAGAAGCTTTGAAGTTGTCTGCGAGTGCATGGGGGTTGCCAGTCGAGGACTGCTTTCACCTTCCCTGGATCCATTTCCACCCCTTCACTAGATATCCGGTAGCCCAGGTAGTCTAAAGAGGTATTGTGGAATTCACACTTCGACAGCTTTGTGTACAGTTTGGAGGTGAGAAGCTTCTTCAGTACTTGTCGCACTAGCTTCACATGCTCCTCTAAAGTCTCACTGAATATGAGAATGTCACCAGGTAGACTATAACCCCTTGGTACAAGTGCTCATGCAGCACTTCGTTGATTAGTTGCATGAATACTGCAGGGGCTCCCTGTAAGCCGAATGGCATGACTTTGAATTGGAAGTTACCAAGGGGGCAGTTGAATGCAGTCTTCCACTCATCCCCTTCCCTAATTCGGATGTGGTAATAGGCTTCCCTCAGGTTTAACTTCGTGAAGACTTTGCCCTTGGACAAGTGGTTCATTATATCCTTCATGAGGGGTAAGGGGTAGGTGTTCTCCATGCACACAGCATTAATTCCACAAAAATCTACGCAGAACCTCATCCCCCCATCTTCTGTTTAAAGAGTACTGGGGCTGCCACCTTGGACTTCGTGGGTTGAATAAACCCCCTTGCTAAGTTGTCATAGATGTACCTCCTTAGTTCCTCCATATCTTTGGAGTCATGGAGTACATCTTTGGCTTTGGTAGCTTAGCCCCTGGTAGGAACTCTATCGCACAGTCGGTTGAGCGGTGAGGAGAGAGAAGGTTACAATTTTCTTCACTAAAGACACCTGCTAGGTCTCAGTACTCCCTTGGTATTTGTGGACAACCAGGTGGGGCCTTGGTTGCAGGGGAAGCAGCTTGCGATTCGTTAGTGTCGGTGTGTCTGATGGAGACATGGCCTGGGTCTGGTTTTATGGGAGGCAGCGGCCCAACGGCCAAGATTAACTTCCTATAGCCATCCTCCCAAGAGATGGTTGGTCCCCACTTGTCTAGCCATGTGAGTCCCAGTATCACGGGCTCAGCCATTTTGGGTGTTACAACAAATCGGATGACAGCCCATTTCTAATCTGACCAACTCCATGGTTAAAGTGGCTGGTGCTCTGCTGATTAGAGTGCTGTCAACCTGCTTGAAGTGGATGGGTCATGCTAGGGGCCTCATGCGAATGCCCAGCTGCTCAACTATGGGGAAGCTGATTAGGCATCTGGTGTACCCTGTGTCTATGACATCTTCTACTTCCCCTTGGGTTCCAGGTTCCGGCACGACTATCCGGATTTTGATAGCAAAGGGACGTATGGCTTCACTGATCATTGGGTCGTCTTCCCCACTGCTTCCCTTGACCAGTTTTGGTAAGCTTTCTGTGGCTGGAACTCCCCTATCTCCTGGAGGGTGGAGTGGAGCCTCCACCACCTGCTTTGCAAACCTCCCTTCTTCTCTTCTCATGCTCGGGTTTTGGCCTTACACTGTCGAGTCGGGGAGTTTTGCCTCTTGCACCAGCGTAGTAGCTAGTGCGGGAAGGAAGGGCCATGTCAAAGTGCCCCCCCTCCTGTCTGGAGGTTCTGTTGGCCCCGGTTGGGGTTGGGAGCCTTTTGTTTGGGCTCTCTTACTGGGGCTCCTAGAGGTTCTACAGGCATCTCCAATGGCTGGCCTGTCCAGAGAGGCTTTACCTTCAGCACCTTGCTCTGGCTTGTCGAGGAGGAAGGATAACCATCCCAGGCAGCCTCCTCTGAAGAGGAGGTATGTCAGCGTTCCAAATATCATCCAGAATTAAATGAGAGTCCAAGGCCGAGCTTTCCTCAAAGTTCCAATTTAATAAGAGAGACATGTTGGTACATCTGTGGGAAACCCGAATCTGAAAACTTCCTGGGTTTCACACCCAGTTGAAAGTTCATGATCTTGTCCCCACACCCACAAGTCCATCACATGGTCCAATCTTCCTCTGCCACGCTGGCATTTCCACCCATCTAGTTCCGGTCAGGTGCAGAGGTGCAGAGACAAAAGATGACCTTGGGCTTCTAGAAAGGAATGTTTTATTTTGACAACAACACATTCTACAATTCTACTCCTTACTATTGCCCCTCCCAATTCCCCTACTAATGAAACAGCATAGTAAAATGAGAGAGAGTGTGGCAGGCCAAAGATCCTAAAAGGAATATGACTGCATGCCTGACAAGGCGTCTCCTTCGTTAGGTCCTTCCGGCTCTCCCCCCCATTCAGCTTCACAGTGGCCTGCTTAGTTGGTGCTCCGGAGGCTGGTGCTGGCCTCATGGCAGTATTGTCAACTGTTGGGAAGGGCCAGCTGGCAAAGAGGGAAGAGAAAACTCCCCTGCCACCCTCGGCTTGTTGAGATACACTTCAGACACCATGAGGCCCCTCCACGGTGTGGCAATAACCTCCCATGGCTGCAGGGGAATCCTCCGCCCGAGTAGGCACCGGGGCCGTATGCTCCCGGCCAGTGGAGGGGAGAGTGAACTGCAGGGGAGGTTGGGTAGGTTCTGGTGATGGTGGCGGCCATGGGGTGAGGATCGTAGGAAATTCTGGATCACTGCAGGTTGCTTCATCTCCCCCTCCCCCCCCCCCGATGCTAGTGATGGTGGTGATGGCAAGGGGACTGGAACCCAGAGCGGGTTGAGCCAGCTGCTGGCTGCACTGCCACTCCATCCTGGCCACATCAGCACTGGCAGCGGCTGGGGTGACTGGGTAGCAGAGACCTCCGCGGAGAACCCCAGGAGACTTATTCAGCCGCCTGCTGTGTCACCGCTTCTTCAGGGCGGCCTTGACTCCAGTGACAGTGGCGGCTGCACTAGTGATGGGGCGAAGATCCAGAAGGGATTTATGCAGCCTCAGGCCACACTGGCCCCCCATCCTGGATGTCCCAGGCTTGGCTGTTGCGGCAGTCCCGGGACCAAAGCCCATGGCGAACCAACCCAGCCACTGCTAGCGCTGTAGCCCCTGCAAGGCTGCCCTGGTTTCACCAGTCGGGATTGTGGACAGCCATTGCCCACCCCGCCGGGAGCTGTCGGGAAGGTCCTCAAGTTCCAAGCAAGGGCTGGCCCCAGGGAACCTTGTGGTATTGACTCACCTGGGGTGGCCCGCCCACCAGCTGCTTCCTCGGGCTGCTGCAGCCTCCATTCTCGTCAACTGTTCTCCCGGTGGGTTTTCTTCAGCTGAGCTCGGATCGTTGGGCACCGGCTACATTCGTCTCAGTCAAGCGCTCGCCTCTGCCGATCCAGCCCATCACCAGGCACCTCCGGGGCCCCACTGTTCGGTCTGGCAGGCTCAATCGTTCTCGCTCCATTCTACTTTACCCTCCATCTTCCCTGAGTCTTCCTACTCCCTGGGTGACCAGGGAGCAGTTGCGGCTCAGGACCCCGGACAGCACCCCGGGATCTGGGGAGCTGATGGATTGCTTCTAGTGCAGATTTGGGTTAATGTCAGGGTTCCAAATAGCATACTCAACTAAATCAGAATCCGACGCAAGGGGTTCCTCGAAACTCCAATTTATTATAAGAGCCATGCTGGCACATCTGGGAAAACCTGAATCTGAAAGCTTCCCCGTTTTCCCCACCCAGTTGAAAGTTCAAGACCCTGCCCCAACACCCACAAGTCCATCACATCGTCAAATTAGTCATTGCCACGAATGAAGATTCCTCCCATCCACATCCATTCAGGTGCAGGGATGAGGCGACCTTGACTTTCTGAGAAGGAATGTTATTTTGGCTACACATCTCCCAAGCTCCATACAATCCCCCCTCCCTGTTTTCTGTAGACTATGTTTGAATATGTGGCAGGCTTGAGGCCCTATACACCGATGGTTTCCAAGCCTGACACACACTCTTTGTCATCATGCTCAATACTGGCAATACTCAACTTACAACAGTTCTTTTAGTGACCATTTGAAGTTATAACGGTACTGAAATAAGCGACTTATG
Organism: Natrix helvetica; assembly: GCF_964273705.1. Taxonomy (NCBI): domain Eukaryota; kingdom Metazoa; phylum Chordata; class Lepidosauria; order Squamata; family Natricidae; genus Natrix; species Natrix helvetica. The sequence continues at coordinate 44,249,113 of NC_138555.1, forward strand.
ACCAATTTTCATACTTATGACCATTGCAGCATCCCCATGATCACCTGATTAAAATTTAGATGCTTAGCAACTGACTCATATTTATGACAGTTGCAATGTCCTGGGGTCACATGATCTCACCTTTTGCGACCTTCTGACAAGCAAAGTCAAGGGGGAAGCCACATTCACTTAACAACCGTGTTACTAATAACTGCAGTGATTCACTTAACAACTGTGGCAAGGTTGTAAAATGGGGCAAAACTCAATAAACAAAAATCTCACTTAGCAATATAAATTTTGGGCTCAATTATGATTGCAAGTCATGGACTACCTGTACTGCAGCTGGGTACAGATTTGCCTCTTCCAGCCACTCCATCACCCTGATCCTTAAGCAGGAATTTCCTACTTGTTTTTGCTCTTTATTGTTGAATGTTTTGTCTGCAATCCTTTTCAATGCGACTGAGCCATTCTGAGTATTATAGAAAGAGAAAAGCTTCCTCTCCAAGAAATGAAAGCTATCCTTTGCCCACACATACACAATGTCCTGGTGCCATTATAAATGTGTGGGCAAAAGGTAGCTTGGCTTTCTTGGAGAGAAGGTAGTGAGTCCTGCAGCAGCTAACCAGACATTTCTACTCCTGTATTAATATTGTTCCTTTGGAAATTTATACCTTGTCTCCAAGTAACAGCTCCAGGACACACACACACACAGATCACATTTTACAAAGTTATAAAACTCTCCCTGAAAGAGTAAATAATTACCCTCTGAACCAAAATAGAAACGAGAGCTTTAAAACAAACCAGGATGCAACTGATCAACTAAAGCTGATTGAGTAGAAAAGCTTGGCCAAAGGGAGCAGAGGAGATTCCTTATACTAAGGTTTATTCCCTCATCTCATTCTGCCCTTTTGTGTAATCCCAATTGTGGTGATTTAAACCGTAGCTAAATTGGGAGGGGGTAGTGGTGGTTCAGAGAAATACCATTACCAAGACAACATGAAACTCTTTTGTCCAGAAAAGATTTGGAGTGGGAGAAATGAAATAGAAAAAGCACAGAAGAGAAATGGAACTGGGCAGATTTGATGGCTACTGCTGACTGCTACAAAATTCTTTAGGATTTGGTACCTGTACTAAAAGACTGGCACTGGTTTCCAACTGCTCACCAGTCACAATCTGAGGCATTGGTTCTAACCTTTAAAGCCCTGTACCATTTACTGTACAGTCTGAATATCAAAACAAGTCTCTTCCACTTCCGGTTCCGGCTGCGGATCATGACGGGCATGCTTTGCTCGCCCCGCGCGCTCTTGGTGGGCTCCCCCCTGATCGGGGGGGCACAGGGAGCCTTGTAGGGGCCCCTGCTGAGGGGGCGGCTAGCGGGGGGTCCCCTGTGTCGTTGGCGGCCGTGGGGGGGCTCCCTGCATTGCCCTAGGCACCAGGAGGCAAAAGGGGAGGCGCTTCTCTGCTCTTTTGCGTCGAGGCAGCTGGGCGAGATTGACAATTTGAAGGCTGCAGCTGCAATGTGGTGAGGTGGAAATTCCCCCCAGTTCCCTTTTTTGACTGAGGAAAAAAAAAAAGACTGCCAGCTTTTTAAAAAGAACGTTCAATCCGTTCCTGGGAAGTGTGACTGGAGGGAGAGGGATCTTCCCCCCCCCCTTGGATAAGCGGCTCTAAACTGCTCTCTGCCCCCGGAGGAGGAGGAGGGGGGAGAGCGCTGGAATGAAATCACACTCATAGCAAGCAGCAGATTTATTTTACTGCAATTGTGAATATGAGGTGATGATCTGTCTTTTTGAGAACTTTAAAAACTTTTGGTCTGTTGCCTTCTGATCCTGGTGCTGGCAAGGCAAGATGGCACACTTCCGTTGTCTTCATGTACTCTGAAATTTGACTCCACCCACAGAAATTGCCGGCATTTTGTCTTTGTCTCCGGGATACTCAGAGATATCTCTTGATACATTATATTCTGGACTTGGAACAATGGATTTTGTTGTCTGGATTTAGACCTTAGAAAAGGTCTTTCTTGGGCTGGACTGCCAGCCTCGTGATCTCTCTCGGCTATCCACTTTTACAATTGCTTTACACAGACATTTCTGAGCTCTTCTTACTATAATGGCACCAAAAAGACCACCACCTGGGAAACCAGGCTTTGCTGGCTCTGCCCCAACATCCTCAACGTCCAGCCCCAGTGGCCAACAGACACTAACATCTTTGTTGCAGCCCAAGCCCCCTGAGGAGGACCTGACCCAACAGATGTTCCAAGAGATTTTAAAGGGGCAAGGGGACTTGAAGAACCAACTAAAAGAAATGAACGAACAGCTCAGAGAAAACCAGAACCGAACAGCCCAAAATACGCAAAAATTGGAAGCTTTGGAGGAGGGGACGGCTGAGATGAGGAGGGAGGTGAGGGGGGTCCAGAGGGGAAACCAAGAACTTGAGAACCAGCAGATAAAAATGGAATTTGAAAGGATGTCTTTTTTCCTTAGATTTCAAAATGTAATTGAGGCTGATGATGAAGATTTGAGGGAAATTATGACAAAGCTACTGGCTGAATATATCAAAAAAGACAGACAACAGCTGGGATGGGAGATTGACCTGGTCTATAGAGTAAACTCAGCATACGCCAGAACACATAATGTTCCAAGGGAGGTCCACATTAAATTTCTTAGAAAGACTACAAGAGATGAGATTCTGAGTACACAAAGGGGGCAAGTGTTAAAATATAAGGATAGAGAAATAGCCATCTTGAAACAAATCCCCAAAAAAGTTAGAGATAAAAGAAAAAATTATTCGCTCTTAGCGAAGAAACTATACCAGAAAGGGGTGTGGTTCAGATGGCTCATGCCAGAAGGTATGCTCATATTTTGGGAGGACTCTAGAGTTAGAATTAACACAATTAAGGAGGCCGAGGCCTTCATGGAAAAAAACAAAGCCCTCCTGGAAAAAGCTGATGATACCACTCGGGACATACAGGACACGGGAGGTCCTGGAGCCTTGCTGGTGGTGGGAGAAGAGGCAACACTGAGAAAACTTAGATCACAAAAGTGAATTAGAAAAACAATGCAATTGCTAACACAGAGAACTTTTTCTGTTTGATATAAAAATAGATTGAAATTATTTGAAGACAAAAGGTTAAAATATGCTGACAAAATATTGCTAAGTAGTAACAACTTAATGTATTAATAAGTGAAAGTTATGAGAATTGGGGGGAGTGCCATTTCCTGCATAATGTAGCTGTCAAAATTTGTAACCTTATCCACCATCCCTTTCCCTGGAATTTTTTTGTAAAACCAATAAAAACTTTGTTTGCAAAAAAAAAAAAAAGTCTCTTCCCTTAATGATCTATGTAACTGTTGCAATCAGGAGAGGCTCTTTTGAAGACTATCAACAACCTTGGAAATTGCTTTTGGCCTCTGAACACATCTCTTCTGCCACACCTGCAATTTTTAACTGACTACTATGTGGTGATTGTATTAATTTTCCTACAAATTAATATGTGTTTAACTTTTTGGATCAATGTGTTTGGCTTATGGCTTAAATACCAGCCAAAATGAAAGGCAAGGTATGCAATTAATAAATAATTGGATGGATGGATGGATGAATTGATGGGGATGCTGGGCCTATAAAAATATAGGTAAAAAAAGAATTTGTGTGATAAAGGCTTCATATGGGGTCCACCGTAAATAGGAAATTTCTGCTTTATTGTTCAAAATATATGTGGAATTTTATATTTCATATTTTTATATTTAACTTTTTATATTTTTATATTTAAATTTATGCTTTATAAAGCAAAATATATGTGGCATTTTATATTTTATATTTTTATATTTAATTTATATTTAATTTATATGGCTTCTTTGGTCCACCTGCCATCAGTTCTTCTTGCTATGTGACCAGCCCATTTCCATTTTGTAAGAATCAAGAAATATAGCCTATTGATCTATTAGATTCAATAAGTCCTATGGATAATAGAAGGCCCCAGAAGAAAGAGAGATGAACCAAAGTTTTCAGCTAGGATGATTTCAAAATTTACCAGAAATATTTGTAATCCTGCTGAACCCTTGCTAACTGTGAAATATGTTTTTGCAAAATATGCACTTCTATGGATTTGTTTAAAACAGGAAGAATGAAACTGTTGGAAAAGAGGAATTGAAAGTAATGTACACAGGCGTTCATGGAAAGTGACAGTTAGCGAAGTTGTGAAATATGTATGTGGTTAGAAGAACAGTATAAAGGATAGGGGTCAAGATCAGCTTGGGGCTCTTTGATTTATAGCAGTCATTGTAGGACTTGCTATTTCTCATTGGCCCATTGCAATGATTATTATTTCTTTTATATCTATTCATTTCTAATGTTCTAAATTATTAGAAACAATAAACCTCTGAACTTAAAGTAAGAATTATTGCTTGTGTTGTTGCCTTTGTTTCCTATTGGAATTTTCTTATGACAATTTCAATTCTTTTAATCTGTTGATGATATTGTATTCTTTCGTTTGTATACAATATCATCAAGGATTGAAATGGAAATGGGCTGGTCACATAGCAAGAAGAACTGGTGACAGGTGAACTAAGGCAGTCACAGAATGGATCCCACTTGATAAAAAGCATCCACGAAAGAGACCTAAAATAAGAGGGATCGACAACATCAGCAAGTATTACAGGCCCAATTGGCAAAAGTAAGCTCAGAACCATATTGATTGGAAACTTGTGTTAGAGGCCTTCACCCTGCAGTGGATAGACAATGGCTGAAATGATGATGATGATGTTGATGATGAGGATGGTGATGATATGTGGAATTTTATGGTTAATCTGTATGAGCAATTGCAAATGGGTACTCAGAAATGGTTGCCATTTTGAGGTGGGTTTACAGTACATGCTACAGTGTGTTAATGCTGATGAGGCAATGCTTCTCCAGCAACAGAACTGTAATCAAAAGCAACACTGAATATGTTATTAATTTTAATAGCCCTACCCCTAAAGTGCTACAGACAAATTACAAATACTGTAAGGAAGTCCTATAAATGAATGGCAGAAATAGAAAAGGGGATGAAGAGGAAGAAGAAAACAAGTACTAGTTCTTAGTACTTACATCAGCAGCTTAAATGGAAATGATTCAGAGAAGTCAGGACCCAGACTAGCATAGGAGCTGATCCCCAAATCCCAGTGGTTCACCTGCTACAGCCAGGTGGAATCACAGCTTTAAGATCAATGCTATATTATCCAGCAATTACTAAGGTTATGCTGGTCTTTGGATTCTTGCAGACGTTTTATTACCCAAACTAAGTAACAGCACCACTGTTAGTAAGGAGTGGGGTTTGCCTAGCACTTCTGTAACTCTTTAAACCAGCGGCATCTTTTCCCATGCAATCTAGGGTAGTGGTTTTCAGAAATTGCAAATAGTTGTTACATTTGCACCCACAAATCAAACTCAAAGCAACAATGATTAAAGGAGAGTTGCCAGCTCTGAGAATCCAAAAATTAGGTCTTCACTTCTCTCAAATCCTTGACTCTCCTAAAGTGGAATAAAATATGGATTAAAAATATAAGAATGAAGATGTGGCATAAAAGGGACAGTTGGAAACTTGCTTAAAGGGACAGGGAAATGTCATCAGCCCTCAACCACAACATGTTCCAGTAAAAGTCCCTATGTCAAAAGTCCAAAACCACAAGGTTCAAATAAAGTTCGTTAATGACACGTAGCCCTTACCTGTAACAAAAGGAGAAGTAAGACCCCCCTCTCCTTATAAGGCTTTTTCCTCAAGGTAACCAATAAGAAATGAGTTAAGTGTTTCCGTGTTACACTGTCTTTGAGAATGTATAAGAATGCGTGCTTCGATAATAAAGATTGTTCAGAATTTCCAATGCTAGCTATGTGCTTGCTTTCTGAACCTGGCTGCCAAATAAACTTTTCCTGTATCCTGAGAAGTCTAAGCCTGTCATTTTCTGCAACAATTCTGGCGACCGTGGCGGCAGGACTTAGAGCGATATTTCGCTGAGGACGGACCGGACCAACCGGTGCCCCATCGAGGCCATCTCGCCCTTCTTCAGGCGCCATGGAGATCTTTCTCTGGAAGGGGGCCGATGACCCCTCTTGGGCATCTGGAGGACACCACCGATCCAAGAATCTGACCTGGATCAGGACAAGTTAATAAAATTTACGCCGGCTGAGAAAGAAGACGCCTGCAGGCAAGTATTAAAAGAATTGTAGACCCACTCGGTTAGGAGTGGAAGAGGGGGCCTGATCACCTCCCTGAGCCCGGGATAGCATCCTTTCCAAACAGAACCGGCGTATCCTAATGAGGCTCTAGGTTTGTGTGGGTGGTTAAGTCATCGCAGTTCCTGAAGGCGACCGTGGTATTCCGGCACCCCAGGTCAGTGACAGTGTCTTAGAAATAGAACATGGGAAGGTGGGGAGCGTTCCTTGAACGCCTCTCCAATACATGTTGAGGGGGGAAAAAAGCCTTGAGAGAGTTTTAGTAAAAAGTCTCTGGCAGAGAAATTACCCTCACCCCTATTATAAAAGCCTCAAGGAGGAAAGAAAAAAGCTTTGAGAGAGTCTCAACGAAACATTTAGTTCCTGCCTTGATGATGTGTTTAAGTGTTTTTTTTGTTTTGTTAAAAAGAAAGAACAAACGGTCCCATTAGGTGGGGCCAGGAGGAAGAAAACCAAAAAGGTTATTGAAGGGTCAGATCAAGTGGACCACAAACCTGGTCCAAGGCAGCAGTTGAGATAAAAACTCAAATTGCCCTAAGGGAATTTTATTGCCAGAAGCTGAGGGGGAGCTAGGTAAGGTCTAGATATATGCTCCATTCTCAATGGCTCATTTATGTAATTGGAAAAATCAAATTCCTACTTATAGAGAAAATCCAGATGAGATGCATGTCCTTTTTGCATCCATTTTTCTGAACTCACCAGTGCTTGGGCTGACATACAAAGTCTGATGGAAATTTTATTAACCACAGAGAAAAGAATAAGTCTTTTGAATAAGCCTTTGCAGAAGGATCATGGAAAAAAAAATCCAGACTGGACATGGTTACTGAAGGAACCAGATTAGGAACCTAGTACATTCAGCTGCAAAACTATTGGACCTTAGTTTTGTTAGGATTCAAACAAAAGTTAAGAATTTAGGGAAGGTCTATTAAATTGAACAGAAACAGGATGAAAATCCAGGGGAATTCCTAGAATGCATTTATCAAACCTTCAGGCAATATACCACATTAGATCCTGAGGTTGAAGAAAATAAGAGAATGGTCAATATGATCTCCAGAAGATAGGCTAAAGATACAGAAGGATCTTGACAAACTTGAACATTGGGCACTATCTAATAAAATGAAATTCAATGGTGAAAAGAGTAAGATTCTACATTTAGGCAACAAAAATGAAATGTACAGGTACAGTATAGGTGGTACCTTGCTCCACAGTAGTAACTGTGAAAGGAATCTTGGAGTCCTAGTGGACAACCATTTAAATATGAGCCAGCAGTGTGCAGCAGCTGCCAAAAAAAAAAGCCAACACATTTCTAGGCTGCATAAACAGAGGGATAGAATAAAGATCACTTGGAATACTGCATTCAGTTTTGGTCACCACGGTGTAGAAAAGATGTGGAGACTCTAGGAAGAGTGCAGAGAAGAGCAACAAAGAAGAGGGAGTCAAAAACTATTCTCCAAGGCACCGGAGGGTAGAACAAGAAGCAATGGGTGGAAACTAATCAAAGAGAGAAGCAACTTAGAACTGAGGAGAAACTTCCTGACAGTTAGAACAATCAATCAGTGGAACAGAAATTGCCTCCAGAAATTGTGAATGCCCCAACACTGGAAGTCTTTAAGAAAATGTTGGATAGTCATTTGTCTGAAACAGTATAGGGTTTCCTGCCTGGGGTTGGACTAGAAGACCTCCAAGGTCCCTTCCAACTCTGCTATTGTATTGTATTGTATCTTCATTGGTCACTCTGCAGATGACATTAGGGGAAAAAGGGGGGCCAGGAAAGGCATCTCTGAACTTGTGGAATGAGCATACAAAGCGTAGATTAATTAGGGCTCAAAACCTCAGAGAAGAAGGAACTTCAAAAGGCAAGAGGAAACACATTTTTTCTCTCCAAGGCTCTTAGATAGAGTGGGAGGCAAGGGGACCTGCCGGAAGAATTGTCGAGGAGGTTGTTGCGGGGATCGGTAGTTAGAGGCACACATGCTGTTAATCAGATTGCTGCAGCCTGTCTCTGTTGTGACAAAACAACCCAAAGACAGGATGGAAACTTCCTTTGGAAGTCCTTGTACAGGGCTCCCAGGTGCTGTGTGGCAAATAGATGTCCCCACAATTTTCCCAGAAAGTGAGATTTAGAGATCTCTTGGTTTTGTGTGTACTAAAAGACATTGTGCCAAGATTTGGAGTGCCTTTGAATAGGGCCTCAGATTCTGGCCACCATCAGATGAATCAAGAGCCCCACCCAGATGCAAACGATGTGTTAATGAAAGTCTCCATATATCCGGATCTTTAAAAATATGCCAGCGTGGCTGGGAGATCCAACCTAGAACCCTGGCTGAATGCAAACAATGTATGGACAAACATCTCTATACATTGTCTCTATACATCTTGATCTTTAAAAATATGCCAGCGCAGCTGGGAGATCAAGATAGAAAATGGAACACCCAGGGCAGTGACAGGTATTAACAATCTAGTGCTTAAGGAGATAGAACAACGGGCATAACTTCGAGCAAAAGTAAGAAATTTAGCAGGTTATAAAAAGGTAAAGCCTATTGAATAGGAAGATCTAGGTAATTGGACTTGATTAATTTGATGTAATTCTTAGGTGTGTATCTATACTAATAACATGTAGAATTGAATGGCGTTCAATTGATTTTGATATGTTTGACCAGTGGGCAAAATAAGTAAGCTTCTCAGCTTGGACTTGAAATTGTGGGGAACAGTAGGATTTAAAGTTTTAATCTCTAAGTTTTCCCATGCTTGGAGAATGACCCACATGTTTCCCAAGGAAAGAAAATTGGAGATTTAAAGGGACAGACTCTTCCCCAGGTCTGAAAGTGTTGTTTCAGGCTATTTGTGTATGTAGGTCTGTGTGGATTGAATAAAATGGAAATTGCATGAAAGGTCTTTGTGAGAAGTAGAAGAAAGAAAGAGAGATGACAGGATACAAAGTAAAGCTGAATTGCTGACAGTTGCATTGTCAAATAATTCCAAAGCCCAAAGCAGAGGTCGATGTAATTGGTGTAAGAAAAAAAAAAGGCCACTGGCTACAAGAATGTCCCAAGACATGCTTGAATGCCCAGTTCCTCTTTTGGGTCATGATATCCTATGCAAAATGGGAGCTACACTGTCCTTTGAGGAAGATAAAATGGCTCTAATTATGAGGCACTCCCCCAGATGAGATATGGCAATGGTGGTTCAAGAATCCACCAGGCCATGTGTATCATCATGCACCAATAATTATACAAGTAAAGCCTCTAGCCATGCCTGTTTGCCTATGCCTTCTTCACCATCTCAAATACATAGAAACAACTAAAAACTGTTTGCTTTTGAGTAGGAAAAGTAACAGGTGAAAAGAAGCTGTTTGCTCTTGGAGACTAGGTTTCTCCAAGGATTAAAAAAAAAATTTACCTACCTTTTTGGTTAAGTCTTTGCCTCAGGCCTAGAAAATTTCCAGCCTTGCGAAGATGGAAATGTGCTACTCCAATATGTAGGTAATATCCCAATAACCGAACAGACGAAGGAGAATTGTTGAAAAAAAATACCAATCAATCAATTGCTTCATCTGTTAATGGACAAGGCAAAAAGCTGGAAGGCAGGGGAAAAAAAAGCCCCAAGTTAAATACTTAAGAGTAATAATATGCCAAATTGCGAACCCATGAACAGCAGGATATTGCAGAATGAGGATTTCAAATTTCGTGCTTCTAGCCAAACCTCCTTACGCATCTACGAAGGGGGGTGGAAAAAGAAGAAGAAGAAGAAGAAGAAGAAGAAGAAGAAGAAGAAGAAGAAGAAGAAGAAGAAGAAGAAGAAGAAGAAGAAGAAGAAGAACCCTTGCTTGCAGAAACGGGCATTTGAAACCCTAAAGTCAGAATTATCTCAGGCTCTGATAAGAAAAAGGAAGTTGACAACAACTTATCTATCTAAACAACTGAACTGTTGCAAAAGGCTAGCCGCCACAGCTCTCCTAATGGAGGAAGCTAATAAATTAACTTTTAGACAGCCTACCAATATCTACACTAGCCATGCAATTCAAGGAATTTTAGAAATGAAGGGACATTTACAAATATCAGGCACTCCTGACTCAAAATCCACAAGTGACCTTGGAGCAAACAAATGCCCTAAACCCTGCCACCCTTTTGCCAATACCAGGACCCGAAATTGAGTATAATTGTATGAGAATCATTGAGAATCAATTTTCATGCAGACCAGACTTAACTGACGTGCCGTTGAAATATGCAGACTATAGCTTGTTCACTGATGGATCAAGCTTCATTACTATGGGAGAACATTATGCAGTCTCCCTTGCCCAAGTCTTTGAGAGTGGACCTCTCCCAAAAGGCACCAGTGCCCAAGTGGCAGAATTGTGGGCTTTAATTTGTGCATTAGAAAGAACAAAGAATGAAAGGGTGAACATCTGAACTGACTCTGTATGCTTTCCTTACTTTGCATATCAATACTGCTGATTATAGGGAAAGAGGTCTTTTAACTGCCTCAGGAAAGAAATTAAGCAAATGTGTGAATTGCACTGTTAAGGAAAAGATAAGGTGTGTTTTGATGCCTTACCCTTAGCTCTCTGCTCTGTGAGATGTACTCCATGTAAAGAACTTAATTTATCTCCTTTTGAAATGATGTTTGGACGGCCACCAGTTATAAGCCATAATTTGAAAAATCATATAAGGGACCTAGGACAGTTGGGGTCCTCATGGGTGAATCAAATGGTGGGAGAATTGAATAAGTAAATACAAGTAATCCAACAGTATTGTGTCTCCCTTACCCCCACCATTTTTAACAACTTCCAGTCATAATATTCAGGTGGGGGACAGAGTGTGGTAAAACACTGGAAAGGGAAGAATTTGAAACCTAGATGGAAGGGCCCATATACTGTGGTCATGTGTTCTCCACTTGCAGCAAAAGTGTTGGAATCCAAGTTTTGGATTCACTGGACTCAAGTTAAGCCAGCTGCTGATGAGTATTGGGAGCAGAGGAAGAAGCCCATCCTCTAGTGATATGCTTAAAGAAACGCCCCCTAAAAACTGCCCTACCGGCAATGGGCAGAATTACGGGGCAGAAGAGGCCCTACTGAAGTCACACTTAGAAGCTGACTTCTCGACGTAAGGCTGAAGATTTGGAGGAGGAAGACAACGTTTCATTTATTAGATATAAGATGTATTAGAAAGTGTGAGCACCTGTCAGGAAATGGCAAGCCAAGTATTCATAGTCATAACTGTACTATCTCTCGCTTTAGTGAATGTACTTATTTGTTGTATTGCATATTCATCCCTCAGGAATTGTCCCCTCCAGAGGAAGACAGTGCTGAGGCTAAGATCATTAATTGTAATCAAGAGGAAAACGAATCATCTGATGACACTTATGTTTGAGGAACCGTGGGAATGGGTTCTTTGCAGTATAATAGGAGTTTTTGGATTGTGGGTGATATGTTTAGCAAATAAGATTTGGTTTTGTGGATTGCCCAAAGCTGATATTGCCATTCCTTAAACTATATATAACCCCTGCCTTCTCCCTGACGTGGTGATTCAGTAGGATAAAAGAATTGTGTTAGGAGAAGTTTTGCGTGAGGGACAATTATGAGCCTTTTGTGGCTCTGGCTGTTATTGGCAATGAGCTTGTTAAGTGATAATGTTTTGAATGTTGTGAAAATATCCAAGCAACCCCCCTTGCTCTTGAAGAAAGATCCGTGGATGCTATAAATCCCGAAGAACAGGGTGGAATCAAGTTACAGGATGTGGTACAGGTCTGCTTCCGCCAACGATGCATCATTTATGCTTGGGGACAGAACCGTAAGCCAATCCCAACACCTAAAGTCAATTATTTGACAAACCCTGTAAGAAAAAGGAGCAAAGCATAGGGAAAACAGACCCCTGCAACAATTGAGAAAAGGGGAACAGAAAAAAAGTGCTGGAATTAGGTCAAAGCTTAATCAATCAGTCTGATCCTGCCCTGGGTCAAAAATACTGGTTGTGTCTGTCTGCTGGATCTTTACCTTATCATGCTGTTTCAGTTGAGCAAGATCTTTGAAAACAACAACAACAACAACAAGAAAGCTTAAGATAGTTCTTGTACATCAAACGATATCAAGAACCTGGCATTCCTGTGAGGTGACTATCAGAGGAACAATGCCTATCTGAAATGTACCTTGCCCCCAGGAAAACCCTTGTAGATGTGAAATTGACTCACAGCATGTCTCCCTCTGCTCACAAGCTCTTCCAACAGAGGGTCACTTTCTCGCTCCAACCTCCACTTGTTTTTAATCGATGGGAAGGGAATCTGACCAGTGGAAGCTGCCCCAAGGCCATTCCAGCCACCCCGACTTCCCGTTTGGCTTTCAATACAATCCACCATGGGATTTTGTGTTCATTTTCCCCCTGGAAGCACCAGTTCCCACTATCTCTTTGGTGACATGATTAAAATTCAGATGCTTGGCAACTGACTCATATTTATGATGATTACAGTGTCCCAGGCTCATGTGATCACTTTTCTGCCCCCTGACAAGCAAAGTCAATTGGGAAGCTAGATTTACTTAACAACCATAGCAATAGCACTTAGACTTATATATCGCTTCATAGTGCTTTTACAGTCCACTCTAAGCAGTTTACAGAGTCAGTCAGAGGTGGTATTCAGCAGGTTCTGATCAGTTCTGGAGAACCGGTAGCGGAAATTTTGAGTAGTTCATAGAACCAGTAAATACCACCTCTGACTGGCCCCGCCCCCATCTATTCTCTGCCTCACGAGTCCCAGCTGATCGGGAGGAAATGGGGATTTTTCAGTAACCTTCCCTTGGAGTGGGAAGGGAATGGAGATTTTACAGTATCCTTCCCCTGCCACGCCCACCAAGCCATGCCCACCAAACTACTCCCACAGAACTGGTAGTAAAAAATTTTGAATCCCACCACTGGAGTCAGCATATTGCCCCCAACAATCTGGGTCCTCATTTTACCCACCTCAGAAGGATGGAAGGCTGAGTCAACCTTGAGCCAGTGAGATTTGAACTGCCAAACTGCAGCTTGCAGTCAGCTGAAGTAGCCTGCAGTACTGCACTTTAACCACTGTGCCACCTCGGCTCTTATGTTAGATGTTACAGATTTAACAACAACAGTGATTCATTTAACAACTGTGGCCAAGAAAGGTCATAAAATGGGGCAAAATTCACTTAACTGTCTTGCTTAGCAACATAAATTTTGGGCTCAACTGTGGTCGTATGTTGAGGACTTACCTGTAGTTGGGTCATGATCCAACACCCCAAAGAGGAAGATTTTCTTTTCATTTGATGTCTTCAATAAGGATATCCCAGCATTTTTCAAACTTAGCAACTTTAAGATATGTGGACTACAACTCCCAGAATTCCCCAGTCAGTATAGGAGTTGAAATCCACACATCTTAAAATTGCTAAGTTTGAGAAAAAAACTTACACTAGACACTGGACAGCCACCTGACTGGATGCTTTCGTTGCATTAACCTGAATTCCTGGAGTGAGAACCAGATGCTTTTCTGTCCCCTTCCAAGTCAAGGGTTATATTATGCTACTGAAATACATTAGAAGGACAGACTGTATATTTCACTGGCAGAATCAGAAAGGCTGAGGCTACCAGAGATAAGTTAAAAAAACAGAAGGTACCTGTCTCCATCTGCATCTGCAATAGCACTTAGTCCACAGGCCTTGGGTAGCAGAGAGACCGAAACACTTTTCTTAGCACTTGGTTCCTTATGTTGGATTGAAAAAAATCCCAAATGAAATGAAAAGGCTAGAAAAGCATAGGAATCTGTGGGTCAGGCTGGGAGAGCAACCTTGTTGCTTTAATGAAGCATAGGACATCGGAACTCAGGCTGAACATCATCCGCTTATGAGTATTAGATGGCAAAAATACAGCTCCACTGAGCTCCAAAACTCTTTTTGGGGCTAAGGTTGTGGGAATCCAGGTTGATCTGTTCACACAAGATCAATTAAAATATGGTGTGCTAAACTCTGTTAGGATAGAAAGAGTACTGACGCTTTTGAACATTGGTATTGGGGAAGATTTCTGAGAATGTGATGGACAACCAAGAAACAAAAAATGGATCATTGAACAAATCGTCATCAAAAAAAACACAACAAAGAATGATCTTTCTGTGCCAACTCAGGAAGCTCAAACTGCCCAAAGGGCTGCTGATACAGTTCTATAGAGGAATTATTGAGTCTGTCATCTGCACCTCTATAATTGTCTGGTTTGGTTCTGCAAACCAACAAGACAGACATAGACTTCAATGGATAATTAGAACTGCAGAAAAAACCATTACTGCCAACCTGCCTTCCATTGAGAACCTGTACACTACACAAGTCAAAAAGAGGGCCTTGAAAATATTTACAGACCCCTTGCAACCTGGACATAAATTGTTTCAACTCCTACCCTCAAAATGACGCTATAGAGCACTGCACACCAAGACAACTAGACACAAGAACAGGTGCCCCCCCCCCCCCCAACACCATCACTCTGCTAAACAAATAATTCCCTCACCACTGTCAAACCATTCACTAAGGCTGCATTACTATTACCATTAGTCTTCCCATCATTCTTATCGCCCATCTCCTCCCACCTATGACTGCAGGACTGTAACTTTGTTGCTTGTATCCTTATTGTATTGCTTACAATATTGTAACCAATATTGATATTGATTGTTTCCTGATTGCTTATTTGTACCAGATGACTATCATTAAGTGTTGTACCTTATGATTCTTGATGAATGTATATTGTCTTTTTATGTACACTGAAAGCATATGCACCAAAGACAAATTCCTTGTGTGTCCAATCACACTTGGCCAATAAATAATTCTATAATTCTATCAACCCAGAGTTGTCACTCAAGGCAAAAATGACCAAATTCAAGCCATCCTATTTTGGACACATTGTGATAAGACCTAACTCTCTGGAGAAGGCTTTATTGCTGAGAAAGGTAGAAGGAAAAAGAAGAGGATGACCAGCAGCAAGATGAATGAACTCCTTAGAAAAGCAATGGGTGCACCACTGGAGGATCTGAAGGACTAAGCTTGGGACAGACCGTCATGAAGAAAATCTATCTATGTGATTGCTAGGAGTTGACACCCGCCGGATGGCATATAATCAATCAAGCAAGCAAACTAATTAATTTTAACCTTTGATAGGTGGATGCATGTCTGCATGCATCCAATTTACTGATAGTTGAGAACCTTGTATAAAAAGGCATCTCTCTGGATTAGTTATTATGATCCAGTGTATTGATGAACCCAGAATGTGGGTAAATTCAGTAACCTGATTGTACTCCATTGGGATGATTAGATGTTCTTTTGTTCCCACTCCAAAACTCTGAATGTCTTAGCCAGAGAGGGACTGCACCATTTACTGGCTCAAATCAAAGGTCCATCAAGTTTAGGATCCAAGATATTGAACCAGATTCAATATCTATTTCATCCACCCGGCTTTACAATTTCTGACAGACATATGGAAGGTTGAAAAATTTCTTTTTAAACCTCAGGGGTGTCAAACTCTATTTCATTGAGGGCCGCATCAGGGATGTGGTTGACTTCAAGGGGGGCAGGGTTATGTGGCCAGGATGGACATGGCCAGCTTGACGTCACTCATGCCGAGGGGGGTGGCTGTGGTGGTTGGGGTGGGGCTGCAGGGATCCATTGTCTCCAGTGGAGAAAGGCAAGACCAGGGTGAACGCCAAACCCTCATCCATCAGAGGAGCCTTGCTGTCCCTCAGGCTATGTGGAGGACCCACGGACGATGGCACAGGCTGCCCAGAGCCCTGGGCAGTGGAGGTCAAGCGGCCAACCCGGCCCTCAAGTTCCCAGGGCACTGGGACCCCACAGCCCAGCCCAGCTTCCCAAAGGGGGTGGCCAGCTGTGTTTACCTCCTCCTCAGGGCTGCTGCTGCTGTGCTAGCTCTCCTTGGCCAGGTTGCTCATGGTGTGTGCCGGAGGGCAAAGTGTGTGGGTCAGATGGAGGCCCACTCCCTCTTCTTGCGAGGAGACCCAACTTTGTAACCAAAGTATCCTCAGCTATAGAATGGGAGAGGTGGGGATAAAGGGATGGCGAAAGGGCAGCAGGGCTGCTGGTGGCCAAGTGCTAAGGCAGGACTTCCCTCGACCCTCCCTCCCTCTCATAATCTCCTTCCTTCCTTCCTTCTGTTGGAAGTTATCACCCAGCCCTCTCCCAGAAAAATGAAATATCCTAGGAAATATTGAAAAGGCAGAATATTTCTCTGGATGTGAAAAGAAACATGTTTCAAAAAGACAAGGTAACTCTCCCTGCAGCTTCCTGCCCCCACCTTTTGTCCATGAGCCATTAAAGCCCGAGCTAGTCCACTTTACATAATAAAAGACTGGATGGGAATGAAGGCATGGTAATATAAGCCTTTACTCAACTGACCACATGGCATCTGAACTCAAACCTGGATTCAAAACTCAGCCTAGAGGATTGCCCTTGCATGGGCCCATGTGAGTCTGAAACCAATCAGAATACATTTCTTACACAGGAACAGGAAACAGATAGGTGGGACCGAACAGATTATAAAAAGCCCTGCAAGCCCTTCTTCGGCCCTTCTTCCCTTTTCTTCTTCATCACCCAACACCTGGAAGCATGTGATCACCTTTTTCCCCAGGACCTCCAGCCATGTGGTCCTGTCCTCCATTAAAACATTAAGCCATCTTTGTAAGCAGCCTCCATGCCTCCAGTGTATTTTTCCCCACTTGGGGGCGAACCCAGAAGGACATTTCTTCCAACAATTCCTTCCTTCCTTCCTACTCATTCCCATCTTCCTTCCTTCTTCCCTCCCTCCCTCCTTCCCTGCCTCCCTCCTTCTCAATCCAATCACCTCCCTCCCTCCCCTCTTTCCTTCCCTGCTTCTCATTCCCATCTCCTTCCTTCCTTCCTTCCCTCCTTCTCATTCCCATCTTCCTTCCTCCCTCCCTCCTCCTTCTTCTTCCCCTCTTCCCTTCCTCCTTCCCCTCTTCCCCTCCTCCTTCTTCTTCTCCCCCACTCCTCCTATCCCTACCCTTTTCCTTCCTTCCTTCCCTCCCTCCTTCCTTCTATATGAACTTAGCACCCATCCATCTCCTAGAAGAATGAAATACTGTAAGAAATATTAAAAAGGCAGAACATTATATTTTCCCTAAAGGAGAAACATGTTTCTAAAGACATAAACTCAGAGCCTCAGCTCCTTGCCCCCCAGCAGATATTTTGGTGCCAACCTATCTACAAGACAAAAGGCTGGGCCACCTTATCTACAAAACAAAAGACCTTCACCCTCAGGACATAATAGGATTAGTCTTCTACCCATCACATGTCACCTGTGAAGATTGCATCACCCAGCAAGGTTAAATCAAGCCTGGGACTTACGACAGCCTACAAAGTTAACCCTGCATAGCACCCTGGGAGTCTGACAACCAATCAGAATACATGATTGGCACTTTGTCACAGGAACAGGAAACTCAAATTCAAAGTCCAAGAGATGGTATAAATCTCTGTCTCTCGCCCACGTGCTCATTTACCCAGGATCCAAAAAACCCATGTGGTCCTGTCCACCATTAAACCATCTTTCAGCCTCCATGTTTCCAGTGTCTTTCTCTGCACTTGGAACTGAACCCAGATGGACATTTATTCCAACCCTTCCTTCCTTCCTTTTTCCCTTTTCTTATTTTTCCTTCCCTCTTCATTCTCCTTTCTTTCTTCTTCCTTCCCCTCTTTCATTCTCTTTCCTTTCTTGCTCTCTTCCCTCTTTCCTTCTTTTTCTTTGTCTTTCCTCTTTCCCTTTCTCCTTTTCTGTCCCTTTCTGGATGCTCAAATGCAAAAGGGGAAACATTTCTCGGTGCCTCCTTGCCTTGTGATCAAATGCCACTTTTGCTAGTAGTTTGTGGCCACTTAAAAGACTGAGAACAAACCAGGCTCAGTTTATCCCGTGTTTGCATTTAGTGGGGGCATCCAGACCTGAGGAGAGGGGGGTGCAGTCGGTACATTGTTCCAGGGCCCATGGAGCTTACATGAAGGGGATTTAAAAATTTTTTTTACAAAACCCAATTTTTAAAAAGGAAAACAATGCTGGATATATACTCCATACTTTCTGTGTATAGCAAAACTGCCTTACAGCCTTGTTTGACATAACCTTTATTAATCTGAAACTCAGTGAACAGTTATTTATGTAATTTGTTTAATTTTATTACTTATTTATTTAATTTTGCAAGTTTAGTTTAGTTTTGTTTATGAATATATTTTATATTTCATTTCAGTTTATAAATGGTTATGAAATGTCATCTCAAAAATCTGGAGCTCAAAACTGCAAGGAAAAACAGAAATGTGATGAAATTAATAAAAAGGGGTAACAAACGCTTTTTCAATTTGGCGTTAAATGAAAAACAAGCAAAACTAACCAAAATGAAACTTTAAATTCAGAACAATGTGAGACAAGTGCAGAACTGAAACAAAGGTCGGAATCTCATGAGGCCAGTTTGGATTTTCAAGAAACATCAGATCAAGTAAATTCTCAATTTAAAGATTTAGAGAAACAATTGAATGTTAGTGATGAGAGTACTTTACCGTCCACAGAATCTGGGCATGGCAGACATAGTGAAGAGAAGAGTAAGTCAAATACTGGAATTGATATTGGACTTCTTATAACAGATGTGCCTTCTCAGTTGGATATAGAAAACTATATTATTAAAAGTAATACTGGCTTTCCTAAAACATTTCCCACCGATATAGATAACCAGGTTTTCCCCGAAAGAATACTTGAGCAATGTGAAACAGCTTTATTTTCACCATGTGGATGTCACACACTTAATTTGTGTGGAAATGATCCCACAGAATGCATTCCTGAAGCCACAACATACTTTGGAACTGTACAAACTGTTTACAAAACTGTTTGTTTTCTTCTAGTCCACAGCGATGGGAAACCTTGCAGAAGTGTATTGGCTGTTCTCTTCTGAATTGCTTGAAAAGTTACAAGCTGGAAGGACTCTCCAAATACATGCGTCTGCCTCCGTATTCTGTTAACAATTCCTGCCACTGTCGCCTCTGCAGAGCGCTCATTCAGCAAACTAAAGCTGATAAAAAAATATCTAAGATCGACTATGTCACAGGGGCGACTGGTAGATTTGGCAAGACTCAGTATTAAGTCTGACCTTGCAAAAATGATTGATTTTGATGATGTGTTTCGCAATATTGCCAGGAAAAAGGCTAGGAAAGCACCATTGTTTAGCAGAATATAAATGCCATTACATCTCAACTATAATAACTGTTATGAGCTTGTAATCAATCTAGTATTAAATCCATTGCTTATGTATATTGTTTCATTATTGTTTATATACTGTGTAGTATTGTTTTTATTATCTTTTGCAGAAGTACCTGTTCTCTTTTTAATATATTTGCAAGTATGTTTGAATGTAATTAATAAATGTACAAGTATGACATTATTGATTTTTGTGTCCATGTGTAGGTGAGGGGGCCAATATTAGTCTTGTTCCAGCACTTAATAATCCTCTCTGCAGCCCTGGGGGGGGGGGGGGTGTTCACAGACAACAGTACAGCAAAACTGTCAAAATGGTGGCTGTGATAATTGATCAGAGCTCCTCTGTTTTTTATGTGCAACAGCTTTAGGTTTAGGAACAGAGATAAGTTAGTTGCTTTTCTATTAATACATAATCCTTAAAGGGGCTCTCCTGTAGGGACCCTGCCATGGTCTAATTCAGACTGGAAATATAGCAAAGGAAAATATTTACAATACAATACAATACAATACAATACAATACAATAGTAGAGTTGGAAGGGACCTTGGAGGTCTTCTAGTCCAACCCCCTGCCTAGGCAGGAAACCCTATACCATTTCAGACAAATGGCTATCCAACATCTTCTTAAAGACTTCCAGTGTTGGGGCATTCACAACTTCTGGAGGCAAGCTGTTCCACTGATTAATTGTTCTAACTGTCAGGAAATTTCTCCTCAGTTCTAAGTTGCTTCTCTCCTTGATTAGTTTCCACCCATTGCTTCTTGTTCTACCCTCAGGTGCTTTGGAGAATAGTTTGACTCCCTCTTCTTTGTGGCAACCCCTGAGATATTGGAACACTGCTATCATGTCTCCCCTAGTCCTTCTTTCTCTTAAGCTAAACATACCCAGTTCCTGCAACCGTTCTTCATATGTTTTAGTCTCCAGTCCCCTAATCATCTTTGTTGCTCTTCTCTGCACTCTTTCTAGAGTCTCCACATCGTTTTTACATCGTGGCGACCAGAACTGAATGCAGTATTCCAAGTGTGGCCTTACCAAGGCATTATAAAGTGGTATTAACACTTCACGTGATCTTGATTCTATCCTTCTGTTGATGCAGCCTAGGACTGTGTTGGCTTTTTTGGCAGCTGCTGCACACTGCTGGCTCATATTTAAATGGTTGTCCACTAGGACTCCAAGATCCCTTTCACAGTTACTACTACTGAGCAAGGTACCACCTGTGCATTCCATTTTTGTTGCCTAAATGTAGAACCTTACTCTTTTCACCATTGAATTTCATTTTATTAGATAGTGCCCAATGTTCAAGTTTGTCAAGATCCTTCTGTATCTTAAGCCTATCTTCTGGAGTGTTGGCTATTCCTGCCAGCTTGGTGTCATCTGCAAATTTGATGAGTTCCCCATTTATTCCCTCATCCAAATCATTGATGAAGATGTTGAAGAGTACTGGACCTAAAACAGAGCCTTGGGGTACTCCACTGCATACTTCCCTCCATGTAGATGCAGTTCCATTGAGGACTACACGTTGAGTGCAGTTGGTCAGCCAGTTACGAATCCATCTTGTGGTGATGCTGTCTAACCCACATTCTTCTACTTTATCTAGTAGTAGGTTATGGTCTACCTTATCATTTCCCCCCCACTCTGCTTTGTCCTGCTTTCCCCACTGGAAATGGCTGTTTGCAACACACAAGGAGGGGATATTTCCAAAGAGCTCACAATTCAAGAATACCAATGTTAACTTGGATTGCCAACAAAGTCATGTCTGTGACAAAACAGAACACAAAATTGCTGTCTCCTTTGAGCCCAAGTCTCAATGCATCTAGGATTGATGCAGAACTGCTTGAACCTCTTTCCCTCCCTCCCTCCTTCTTATTCCCATCTCCTTCCTTCCTTCCTCCCTCCCTCCCTCCCCTTCTTCCTTGCTTCTCATTCCCATCTCCTTCCTTCCTCCTTGATCAGGAAGGGATGAGGCGAGGGGGAGAGATTGGCAGTGTGGCTGGTGGCGATGCTGCAGGCGGCTGTGGCTTTCTCACCCAAGGGCAGGGGTGATCCTGGTAAAAGGGAAGCCTCATGGGCTGTAAGGCCAGGCCGGCGAATGGAGCATGAAGGCTTGTGGCAGCAATCTGGGCCAGAACACGGTCAGCCTTAGATGTGACCCACGTGGCCACCCTGGAGCCAGCGAGGGGCCGCCTTGGTGAAAGAGAAGGCTCACAGGCTTGAAGACCAGCCCGGCGAGCAGGGCATGAAGGAGCTGGTGCGGGCACGGCACTGATCTACAACTTGTGGTGGGCAATTCGGGTTGGAACACAGTCAGCCTTAGATCTGACCTGTGGGACCACCATGGAGCCTTGGCCCTACCCCTGGGCATGTGCACAGGAGGCGGTGAGCACTGGCATCCAGGGTGAAAGGGAAGCACTCAGAACACAGTCAGTCTGCGGGACAAGATGGTCCCCAGGGATACCAGGCCCCATGCACTCACCGCCTTCTGTGTGCATACTCACGGGGCTGGGGGGGTCCTGCAGATCTAAGGCAGACTGTGTTCTGGCCCGGATGGCCGCCACCAGGTTGTAGATCAGCACCCGGTCAGCCTGGGCTGGGCTAAGGCGCCACAGGCCAGTCCTTCGCTGTTTCCAGGGCAGCCCCGTGGGCCAGATCTAACCACATTGTGGGCTGGATCTGGCCCGTAGGCCTTGTGTTTGACATGTCTGTTCTAACTGTATTGGTGTCATATACCATGGCAGAGAATACTACCTGTTCATTCTGTGTTGAATACAGAAGAGTTTTCCTGTTGCTTCTCTGTATCTCTGGCCAGCTTTTTTGACAAATACTCTATCTGCTTTCTTCATCATTACTGAACATTTTATATTATCACTTATTCACTTTGTACATATAATTTTATTAATTTATTTTTTAAAAAATTAAATGAAGATAATGTTGCAAATCTTCTGATTTATGTTGGACTCTTTGATTTATTTGGTGCCTCGAAGTCTCACACTTCTGAGTGTGAGATAAACAAGGGCACTAAGGAATTTTTCAAGAACAACATTTCATTTATGGCCGCAATAAAAAGGGGCTCATAGATAAACATTCCATCCCTTACTGTGATATCTCTGATTGTCTAACCAATGATATATGTACGTGTGAAGTTTTCCATACATGAAATTGTATCTTTTCCTTACGTAGTTCTCTTGTTTATGAATTTGTATCCACCCCCCCTATTGAAACCAATAAAAGGGAGTGCAGAGATAGATCTGGGCTTCCATCCCGAGAAAGCAGCCTTGTGCGTCTTTCATGATTCGGCCCCCCATGAGAAGCCCACCGGACATTCGCAACTGGTGACCCCGACGTGATAGTTCCGAGACTATACGTCCCGACGTGATAGCTAGACTATACGTCCCTTGAACCTCCTGTATTCATCGCCTGGAATAGGCCATACGCATCCCGTCCACGAGACGACGATCCCTTCGTGAGTATGGGGGGGAGGTTATCCAAGCAGCAAATTGCTCATTTGCACGAGCTTGGTGAGCTGATCAAGGTTTCAATTATTATTTTAAAAAATAATGGAAAAATTTTACCTATTTTATCTAAGAAAGAATTGGTTAATCTCTTAGAATATATTTGGAAGAATTGCCCTGCCTACCCAGAGAAAGGTTCCTTGAAAACGTCTACATGGCGAAAATTGGGTGTTTATTTCCATGAGATGCCAAGGGCCCCTGGGAAAATACTATCTTCATGGCGGGTAGTTATGGAGTGCCTTATTATTCATGAAAAAGGCTTGGCAGAGGCATTGAAGCCCTCCGCCCTTCCACCCCCCTATAAAAAGGAAGCCTCACATACCGAGGAAGCTACAGATAAACTTAAAGGGGCATACTCAATTGATACTCCTCGCCCCCCCAGCGCTCCTCTGCCCAATCCCACCGGGCTGCCCGCTCATAACAATGCTATGAGCACAGTTGCCCTGGCGATGGCTAACACTCATAGCCAAGGGCTCCTCGATGCTGAGGAATTGACTCAATGTTCTGCTTTTCCTGTTATGCTTCTGCCTAACCCAGCGGGGGTTGGGGCTCCAGTGCCATTATATGAGCCCCTTCCTCTGAAAACTATTAGAGACATTAAAGCAGCCGTCTCTATGTACGGTATTCGATCACCGTATGTCAAGGGTCTTTTTAATTCCATAGCTGCATCCTTTATCATGACTCCCCAGGATTGGAAGGACTTACTGAGAATGCTCCTCACGGGGCCTCAGTATGTTGTATGGGAGTCGGACTTTTTACGGGAGGCTCAGAGTGCTGCCTGCACGGCAGGGAATCCCGCCATCACTGGGGACCATGTTGCTGGCACTGGCGCCTTTGCCTCGATTACAGCCCAAGTATAACTTCCAATGGCTGCTTTTACACTTGTTAATATTGCTGCTTTGCGTGCTTTGGAAAAAACAGATGAAGCCACTGGGTTGCCCACCGCCTCCTTTTCTAAGATTCACCAGGGTCCAAATCAAGCTTATTCGGACTTTGTGGATGAATTGCAAAAGGCGGTGAACAGGCAAATTGACAATCCTGATGCTAGATCTGAACTATTGTTAAAATTGGCTTTTGAGAATGCTAACGCTGACTGTCGCCGTATCTTACAACCTCTTGCTTCTAAACCGGGTGTTACTTTGGCGGAATATCTTAAAGCCTGTCGCATTGTGGGGACAAGCGCCTTTGTAATGGACGCCCTTGCTGCTGCCCTGCAGCAGGGCGGTCGCCCGGCTGGAAATTGCTTTAACTGCGGCAAACCGGGACATTTAAAATCTCAGTGCAAGCCCCGGGCGGGGGGGCATCCTGCAAAAACTCTAATTCTGGGGCTAAGCCAAAAACTGTTTGTCCTAAATGTAAAAAGGGGTACCATTGGGCAAATCGGTGCCGCTCAAACCAGCAGACCGCCCAGTCGGGAAACTAGAAGCGGGGCCAACAGCTAGCCCCACTCAAAAGGCTGTAAGAACAAAGCCGCCGCTATCCCCTGCTTTACTTTCTCCTTCGCTGGAATTTGTTGCTGACGTTTCCCTAGATGCGTCGTTTCCTAACACGCCTTACTTTATTTCAGCTACGCCCTCTATTGCCCTCTCCCCCCCCCCCACATCTGCTTTACTCTTTCCTCACGATTCACTTCTCTCTTGCAGTGCTTCTTTTCCTCCAACGCTTTTGACATGCTCAGCGGAACAGCAAGTTGTGCTTCGAATTGTTGCAAACCAACCCTTAATGATTAATAAAGGGGATAAATTGGCTAAGGTTTTAATTCTCCCCCATGAGGATAATCCCCCAATTTTACATGATGAACAATCAAAAATTAATGATGCATTGGCAGTCACAAAAACGATGGAAAGCAATCGCCCTAACATGGAATTTTATATTAAGGGCCGTCGTTTCTCTGGTATTTTAGATACCGGTGCCGATGTTTCTGTGATCCGGACTGTCGAGTGGCCTCCCGAATGGCCCACTGAGCAGTCATCTTCAGTCCGAGGCGTCGGTGGAACTCAGGTCGCCCAAATTAGCAAAGAGTGGCTGCCAGCAACATCGCCCCAGGTTTCTACTATTGCTCATATCAAACCGGTAATCCTACCGCTCCACATCAATTTGTGGGGTAGAGATCTGTTGCAACAATTTGGAGCAAAACTGAGTCTGGACTGAGCATGTCCCCTCCATCACCAATCCGGCTTTCTTTAAAATCGGAAAGCCCGGTATGGATTGACCAGTGGCCGCTCACCTTTGAGAAGGCCTCAGCTTTGCAAAATTTGGTTTTAGAACAATTAGAATTAAACCACATAGAACCCTCGTTAAGTCCCTATAACACCCCAGTTTTTGTGATAAAAAAGAAATCAGGCAACTGGCGCTTGTTACAGGACCTTAGAGCCGTGAATTTAATTATCCAGCCGATGGGGGCGCTGCAATGCGGTCTCCCCAACCCAAATTTAATTCCAAAAGATTTTGACCTAATGATCATTGATTTAAAGGATGCCTTTTTTTCCATTCCACTTCATCCGGGAGATAGGCAACTGTTTGCCTTTACAGTGCCTGAAATAAACATGTCTCGGCCCACCTCCCGCTATCAATGGAAAGTGTTGCCTCAGGGCATGCTAAATAACCCTACTATGTGTCAATTTTATGTGGATTCTATTTTGCAGCCCTACCGCCTTCAGTTTCCCCATTTTTTAGTGTACCATTATATGGATGATATTCTTGTTGCAGCTCCAGGCCCTGAGGGGACAGTAAGAAGTACATTGCCTATTCTCACTACTATGCTAACAGAGGGGGGACTCCACATAGCCCCGGATAAAATACAATACAAGCAACCTTTTTATATTTGGGCCATAAATTGTTATCTTCACATTCTGCTCCTGTTGTCCCTCACATTAAGTTATCACAGAAGACAACTTTGGTGCAGTTGCAACAATATTTAGGAACTATAAATTGGGTTAGACCTTACCTTGGTATTTCTACCAAGCAGTTAGCACCTCTTTTTTCAGCACTTACACAAGGCAAACATCCGTCTGATTTGATAAGTTTAAATAAAGCACAATTGGAAATAATAACGCTAGTTGAGCTTGCATTGCGTAAGCAATGGGTGGATCGCTGTATCCCAGATGAACCACTTGTTATTGTCCTGATTAATACCACGGACATACCCACTGCTATTTTAGCCCAAAACCCGGGACCACTCCTCATTTTGGAGTGGCTGCACCTTCCACATACTCCACGTAATACCATTAATCAAAAGCCTTTTCAATTCGCTTCTTTGATCACCAAAGCCCGCCTGAGGGCAAAAGCCTTGATGGGCATTGAACCATCCACCTTATATGTCCCATGCTCTCTTGACACATGGGATGTGATGTATATCAATTCTGAGCAGTTACAGATAGCTCTCACGGAATGGCCAGGTCAAATTTCCTGCCACCCGCCCGCGGATCCGAGAATTCAGCTTTTGAAAACAGTTCCAATCTTTTTGAATAATTTATTGCAGCCACTACCAATTCAAAATGCCATCACCCTTTTTGCTGATGGTGGGAAACAATTTGGAGCCTGTGCCTGGTTCAGAAATGGCCAATGGCACAGAAAAATTACTCCAGCACAAATGTCAGCGCAGAGAGCCGAATTGGCTGCCACTATTTTGGCATTTAAACATTTTTCATCGGAATCCTTTAACTTAATTTTGGATAGTTTGTATGTAACACAAATTGTTTCTACTATTTTTCAGTCATATCTGTCACCATCTTTGGATTCTGAATTAACTTCCTGGTTTTCTGCACTCCAAGCTCTTATAGTTGCAAGGAAGGAACCGTATTTCATCACGCACATAAGAAGTCATCAGCCTTTTCCTGGTCCCCTCCAGGAAGGTAATAATATGGCTGATGCTATAGCATCTGGTGCGTCACTTTTGACTCTTTCACCTGTCTCCCCTTGGGACAGTCATTCTTATTTCCATCAGAATAAAAAATCACTCATAAAGCAATTTGGTATTACTCAGGCTGAGGCAACTGCAAATTTACAGCAGTGCCCAACCTGTAGCAAACAAGCACACTCACTTCCCATGGGAGTAAATCCTAGGGGCACAGAGTCTTGTCAAATTTGGCAAATGGACGTGACTCAGTATAATTCTTTTGCCCCTTGGAAATATATTCATGTTTCAATAGACACCTTTTCAGGCTTCATCATTGCTACCCCACAAAGGGGTGAAGCCGTGAAGCACGTCATTAATCATTGCATTCGGTCATTCGCAGCACTAGGACGCCCAAAAGAATTGAAAATGGATAATGGGCCTGCTTACACAAGTGCGGCTCTTGCTGCCTTTTGCAACCAATGGTCCATTACGCACAAATTTGGCATTCCATATAATTCACAGGGCCAAGCCATGGTAGAGTGTGCTAATCAGACCCTTAAACACGCTCTGGATAGGTACAATTTGGCTCAGGGAATTTGGCCCCCCATGAGAAGCCCACCGGACATTAGCAAGACACAAACTAATATAAAGTGAGAAAAAGAAAAGAAAGACAGATGTCAAAGAGAAAGCTAAAAGTGCAAGAAAGAAAAGGAAAAGGAAAAGAAAAGAAAAATAGAAAAGAAAGCAGCTACAAAGAAGTAGCTTCTGAGCTTCTTTATGGCAGCTATAAGTACAATTATAAATTTACCTCTTACTCTATGGTTACAACATAACTCTCTCCTTTCTAAAGTCTCTTCATCATCAAAACCATACATCAAAAGTTCATTTTTCATACAAACAGTCTATAAGGGGTTTCCAGTCCAATAAATGTAGATGATTGTCTTTTCTCTTATTAATTTAGCCATCTCAACTTATTCCCATTTTCCTAAATTACCATTACCACCTTTCTATCCTCAGTTTTGGGCATCTACATTTATAGTTGGGAATGCTCCCATTTCAGGGTTAAAGAGTGAGGGGGGGGGGGGTCAGCCTAGGATCATTAGACTTGACTTCTCTTTCAGCCACACTGCCTGGATGAGGCACACAAGCCTCGGAGAGGTTTTATCAAAGCTGGCAGGTTTCCTTTCCACCTGCCAAAGCTTGCAAGAAGAACATCCCCCAAATCGTTGCAGGTTTGGGGACAAGGGGGGACGAGGGGAGGACTCAGACAGCCTGCAAAGGGAAAGAATTAGAAGGAGAGCTGATACTACCCAAGGGGAACTAATTGTGGGGTTCCCAAGGCCGGAGGAGAGATGAGGGTCCAGAGTTTTGTGCCTCAATTCCACACCTTCCACAAACCCTTAATCCCATCAAGTGACACTCCCAGACTCTCCACTGCTGGTAATTAATTTAAAAACTACAAGCATATATACACTCACACTCTCCAGACTTTGAGCACAGAATCTCTGCTTATGCCTCATTATTTTGGTTTTGTAGGAAGTTAAAACCCACCCCTCTCCTAGAAAAATGAAGTATCCTGGGAAATATTGAAAAGGCAGACTATTATATTCCCCTGGATCAGAAATGGAGAAACATGTGTTGAAAGAAATGTCCTTCTGGGTTCGGCTCCAAGTGGGGAATAAAGACACTGGAGACATGGAGTCCCCCCCTCGGACAAGCGACTGGAAACAAGTGTGCTCTCAGCCCCAAGGGAAGGAGGAGGGGGAGAGCCAAACCAAAGATGCCACACCCTTACTAAGTGGATTTTCGGACCTAAACTTATAATATAATGAGATCTGGAAGCTTTGGGAATTTTGAACTTTGAAAACTTTATTTGTTGCCTCGAAACCCGAAGCTGGCAGGGCAAGATGGCACACTTCCGTTGTCTCTATGAATTTATTATTATTTATTTATTTAATTTGACTTCTTAGTCGCCCCCTCTCCCCCCAGGGACTCGGGGCGACGTACAATAGCAACAATCACAACAATATAATATGGAGGAGGTAGAAAATAAATAAATAAATTACAGTACTTTGAAACAATTAAAATCCCAATGACAGTTAAAATTTAAAAATTAAAATTAACAATTAAAAATGCCCAAGAGGTGGAGAAGCTCTAAATTTAAGCCAGGCCGGCTAGTCGGAACAGGTGGGTCTTCAATTTCATACGGAAGGAGCGGAGGTCAGTTGTTGTCCTAATGTCTGGGGGGAGGTCATTCCAAAGGGTAGGGCCCATCACAGAGAAGGCCCTACTCCTGGGCGCCACCCTCTGACACTCTCTGGAGGACGGCACCCGGAGAAGTCCCTCTCTGTGCGAGCGAATAGGTCGCAGGGATGTGTGGGACAGGACGTGATCCCACAGGTAACTAGGCCCTGTGCCATGGAGCGCTTTAAAGATGGTGACTAACACCTTGAAGCGCACCCGGTAGGCCACAGGAAGCCAGTGCAGCTCGCGCAGGAGAGGTGTTATATGGGAGAACCTCGTTCTCCCCATAATTACCCGCGCGGCTGCATTCTGGACCAACTGAAGTCTCCGGGCGCACCTCAAGGGGAGCCCCATGTAGAACCCCCAGGGGGTTCTCTATGAAATGTGAAACTTGACTCCACCTTTCAAACTTCAGGCTTCCGGTCTTTGTCTCCGTGCTACTCGGATAACTCTCTTGTTGATTGTTTGTTTTTGAACTCCCTGGAGTGAAAAACTTTTGCTCTTCTGCCAGGGTGATTAGAAAATTCCCCTCTGCCTGGACCCTCTGTCTCCTGGACTCTCCTGGCTGTTCTACCCTTCTGACTGATTCTTCTCTATATTGACTGGACTCTTTACTTTATAAACAATGGCATCTAAAAGACCACCTCCTGGAAAGTCAGGCTTTGCTGCCTCTGCCCCGACATCTGTAACCTCCAGTCCTAGTACACAATCAACGTTAACAGCCTTAAAGCAACCTAAATCTACGGACTTGGAGCTTCATCAAATGTTTCAGCAAATTCTACAGGGACAAGAGGAAATAAAGAGACAACTGAAGGAGATGAAAGAAGAAATTAAAGAGAACCAGGATAAAATTAATAAGAACTCACAGAGACTGGATCTTTTGGAGGATGGGGCGGCTGAGATGAGGGGGGGGGGATAGAGGGTGTGCAGAAGGGAAACAAAGAACTTGACACCCAACAAATGAAAATAGAGTTTGAGAGAATGTCTTTTTATCTTAGATTCCAAAACGTGATGGAGACAGATGATGAAAATATAAGGGACATCATGACAAACATTTTGGCTGAGTATATTCAGAAGGAAAAACAACAGATGGGGTGGGAAATAGACCTGGCTTATAGAGTGAACTCAGCTTACGCTAGAACACACAATGTTCCCAGGGAGGTACACATTAAATTTCTTAGGAAAAGCACAAGAGATGAAATTTTGAATGCACAAAGGGGGCAAGCCTTGACATACAAAGATAAGGAGATAACCATCCTGAAACAGATCCCCAAGAAAGTGAGGGAAAAAAGAAAACATTATTCGCAATTGGCGAATAAATTATACCAGAAGGGGGTGTGGTTTAGATGGTTGATGCCTGAAGGTATGTTAATATTCTGGGAGGAGACAAGAGTTAGAATTAATACACCCATAGACAAACTACTCCTAGAAAAACCAGAAGATTCCTCAACAGACATACAAGACACGGGAGGGGCCGGAGCTCTGCCAGCGGGGGGAGATGGGGCGACATCAAGAAAGCTCAGATCACACAAATGAGTAAGAAAAGCCACCTGATATAAACTGATCGAAATTACCAATTGAATTTACCACACTGACTATATGTTATTGCTTAATATTGAATCTTATGCAAATGTATACTATGAGTTTGGAGAGGGGGTGCACCTACCGCATTTCGCAGCTGCCAAAATTTGTAACCTTTCCCTTACCTTTTCCCTTTGTAAAATATAAAAAAACCAATAAAACTTTGTTTTAAAAAAAAACTGCCTTCTGGAAGCCAGGTTTCTACTTTAGGACCAATAGAGTGCAGAGGTTTTTTTTACTCAGGTTGAAGGCAAACCTTTAGTAGGAATTTCCTTCATTTCATACATGCACACACAAGGCAACACTCTCCTCCTCCCCACAAAAGGGGAAAAAATCTATACTCACCTGAAGAGTACAATCTTCTAGGGCTGAAAGACATGAGAACAAGGTTCCCTCCCTCACAGAAAAGGCATTGTTGGAGTATTAGAGGTAAAGGGGCGTGGGGGGGTAGATAGCTTGCAGGCAGAGTTTGAAAAATAAAACCATTAGTTACTAAGCAGATAAACAGATAAACATTATGGGGATATCACAGATGAGGAATGGGACTGGGTTCGCATGCTTCAGGAAAGAAATGAACAGGTAAAATCATTTAGACACACAATAAATGCAATGCAAGGATGAAACTTTCCTTGCAAATGAGCTTAAAACATTTCCTTGGTTGTTACTTTAAGGTATAGGGAAGGAAGGAAGGAAAAAAACTTCTCTGTACTCTGTTTCTGCTGGCCAAACAGACACAAAGTAAAGACTCCCCTCCAATTTCACTTAGTTTTGTGGGCCCAACAAACTGAGCGAAGGCAATTTCTGCCAGTTTACTCTTTTCTTTCTTTGAACACTTTAAAATTCTTGTCTTTTTTTTGGATTGGAGACATTTTATAGTTACAATTACCTCGAAGGCACACAAAGACTTAGACATACACACACAGAGACAAAGAGGGGATAACAAAACTCATGAGTTTCACAAACAAAATCATTCCCACCATGAATCTCAGTTAAATTGGGGAAGGCACAAATCTTAACAAACAAACCCACGTGGTTGCACAGAAGACAGAGAAAGAAACAGACAAGAGAAAAAAGAAACATTTCAACATTTTCCCTTTTCTTTTAAGTACCTTTATGTAGCCAAATTAGTTTTCCTGTGTCATCTTTCAGCAAAGCCCATTTCTCACACAATTTCCTTGCTCTCAGCCAAAATCTTGGCATCTAAGGAAATCTCCGAGGGCACTTCTGGCCACCCACGAGCTAACGCTTCCCCTGACCCTTTACATGCAGGGCTCACTTTGGCCTAGCCGGGTGCCACCCACTGTAAGTTTCAGGAAAAAAAAGATTCTGGGAAGGACTTCGATTCCCCCACGAAGTATTCAGCCCCTTCTCTCAGGGAATCACCTGGGTTTTGAGAATCAAAAAAGTAATCCTTGAGGACCTCTGCCCCTCTGCAGTTAGTTCCAGGCACCTCTACTCTTTTCCATACACCATGGGCCTTTGTTTGTTTGTTTTTTGCTTTCACAGGACAAAAGCAACAACAACAAAAATTCATTCACTTTTCCATCCATTTTCACACACACTCTCCTTTCCCTAACAGAAGGTCCGTGCTCTGGCCTGACCCTAATACTTTCCAGGCTCTCTTGGTAAAACACACAGAGGAACCAGGATCCAGCTGTGATTGGGAGAAAGATTTCATCACTTACACACATGCAGGCATACACACATTTCCACGCTTTGCCATGCTTTAAAATTAAATTTTAGAGAATTAAAATTTAGAGGTACTCACCTTCTTTCCAGGCAGCCTTTGAGCTCAAACTCAAAACCCCTTTAAAACCTAGATCCAAATGGCTAAGGCCAAGATAAAGTCCACCCACAGACTCAATGGGGTCTGTGCTGGCATGGGAGGCTTACCTGGGCCATATCCATTTGTTAGGCTAGCTTGGAGTCCCATCTGTGGGTCGCCAATTGTTGAAAGAAATGTCCTTCTGGGTTCGGCTCCAAGTGGGGAATAAAGACACTGGAGACATGGAGGCTGCTTGGAAAGATGGTTTTAATGGTGGAGAGGACCGCATGGCTTGAGTCCTGAACAGGATCACATGCTTCAATGTTGGTGGAGAAGAAGAGAAGGGAAGAGAAGAGCTGAAGAAGGGCTTGCAGGGATTTTTTATAATCTGTTTGGCCCCACCTATCTGTTTCCTGTTCCTGTGTAAGAAATGTATTCTGATTGGCTGTCAGACTCACATGGGCCCATGCAAGGGCAACCCTCTAGGCTGAGTTTTGAATCCAGGTTTGATTGAGTTCAGATGCCATGTGGTCAGTTGAGTAAAGGCTTATATTATCATGCCTTCATACCCATCCCCCTGGAGCTGAAGGGGAGAACTCTTTATTATGTAAAGTGGACTAGCTTGGCCTTCTTAATGGCCCATTGATAAAGTGAGGATGGCAGGAAGCTGCAGGAATTTACTTAGTTTTTAAAATGTGTTTCTCCCTTTTTCACATCCAGGAAAATATAATATTCTACCTTATCAATATTTCCTAGGATATTTCATTTTTCTGGGAGAGGGCTGGGTGATAACTTCCTACCCATGTTTTTAGGCAGGAAACAGACTCACTCTTAATAGCCCCCACTTTTCTTAATGGGCCATTAAAATGCCCAAGCCAGTCTATTCTACATAATAAAGAGTTTTCCCCCTTCAGCTCCAGGGTGATGGGATTAAGGCATGATAGTATTAGCCCTTTACCCCACTCACCACATGGCATCTGGAAACTCAAACTTGGACTCAAAGACAGCCTAAAGAGTTGCCCCTGCATGGTCCCATGGGAGTCTGACAACCAATCAGAATACATTTCTTACACAGGAACAGGAAACAGAGAGGTGGGGCCGAACAGAGAGTAAAAAGCCAGGAACTTTCAGCATCTCTGTCTTCTTCTTCACCCAACATTGAAGCATGTGATCACCTTTTCTGTTCAGGAACTCAAGCCATGTGATCCTGTCCACCAGTAAACCATCTTTCCAAGCAGCCTCCATGTCTCCAGTGTCTTTTTTCCCACTTGGAGCTACATCCATATCTCTGGGTCCTGCTTTTTCCATCTTCCCCTCCTCCCTGCTTTTAAATTTTTGTTCACAACTATGGAAGTCCCTTGTTTTCCTATCTTTTAGCCACAGTGTTTAGTCTTGACTCTGGAAGATGGAGATAGTGATTGGCATCTGGTAGGGTGCAATTCTGTAGACTTCACTAACCTGTGAGATGAAGCTGCTAGAGGTTAGGGGCAGGAACGATAGCAATAAAATGAGATTTCAGCCCAGCGGTCTCTTATTAAAACCAAAAATAAAATAAAGACTTCTTGAATTTTCTTGGGAAAGAGACTCTCCCAGGCCACAAATCCTTGTCCCTTAATTTTAGATGGGGAGCATGCTGCAGTTGCTCAGAACTGAGGGTGGGGAGCTATGCACATGCTCTAGAGATGTGTGCTGGGGCCAAGTTCTGGATGAAGCCAGATCAAGCTGAAGCTACCAGTCCTCAAATCATTTGCCAACATTGCTGCTCTCAGTTGCTCCAATCTTCTAGCACTGGCCTCCATGCAGAGGTAAAAGAAGACCCCTACCCAAATCTTCCTCTTCCTCCTCCTCCTCTTCCTGTGGGAGTGCAAGGCCAGGTGCCGGCAGCTGACTGCCTTCTCACATTCTGGCTGACTTTTAGTACAGTAAATAGGAGTTTCTCTGAGTAGCGTTTTTAGTACAGTAAGTAGGAGTTTCTTTGAGTAATGTTTTTAGTACAGTAAGTAGGAGTGTCTTGAGTAACGTTTTAGTACTGTAGTAAGGCAGGATATAAAGTAAATAAAAATATAAAAGTAAGACATGGCAGAAAGAAGAAATAAATATCTGCTTTTGAGATGTGTACAAAAAAAAGGAAATGTTAAAAGCCAAAACCGCAGGTTCAGCTACAGTTCACACATATGGCTCAAGAAGGACAAGCTAGCCACAAGAACTTACTGGAACAAATTAAGCAAGATATGTAGTAACAGAAACTACTAACACATCAGCACTAGCATGTTATATTCATGTGTTCTGCTGCTTTTGAAAAATACAGTATACTGTATAAAGGCTGTCTTTTCTATAAGTTGTTGTTCAGATGTCAAATGGCTGTTTTGCCTTAAACTTGCTCTGAACCTTGGTATCAATAAAGCAACTTCTTTTGATTCCGATATCTGAGTCCCTTAATTTCCTGGAACAGTAGCTGGGAGTGTTTCTCTGAGTAACTTTTTTTTTTAGTACTGTAAGTAGGAGTTTCTTTGAGTAACATTTCTAGTACTGTAGCTAGGAGTGTTTCACTGAGTAATGTTTTTAGTACAGTAAGTAGGAGTGTCTTTGAGTAATGTTTTAATACTGTAGCTAGGAGTTTCTCTGAGTTACGTTCTTAGTGAAGTAAGTAGGAGTGTTTTTTGAGTAACGTTTGTTAGTACTGTAGCTAGGAGTGTTTCTCTGAATAATTTTTTTTAGTACTGTAGTTAGGAACAGGAAAGCTAGGAAAGGTGTGTTGAGGTGTAGGATGGAGGTGTAGGCGGTGCGGCAGTAGCTCGCAGCGGCCACTCCAGATCCAAAATGGTGCTATTTTTATGTTGTATCCCGTCCCACGAAACATATGGATGTCAGAGCAACTGGCGTTTACGTGTACCTTCGGCAGACACTATGGAAATACAGAAACAACTCCAACACCATTAATGATTTGCGAGAGAAGCTGCGCAGCCTCGGCTTGCTCCGAGATCCAGGCCCTCAAACCCCAGCATCGCCAGAAGCCAACGGATGGAGGAGGAGGCATCGGAAGCAGTGCAAGAGAAAGCGGAAGCGCGGAAAGCGAGCAGGGGTTAATACTAGGCTAAAGGCAAACCCTAGCTGGCCTGCTCTACCATCCATCCTGCTAGCAAATGTCTGCTCCCTGGACAATAAATTAGATTACATCAGACTCCAGCAAGCTACACGGCGTGAGTACAGACACTGCTGCATTTTTGTTTTCACAGAGACATGGCTGAGTGATAGAGTTCCGGATGCTGCTATTCAGCTGGACAGGTTAACTGCGTTTCGTGCCAACAGAAATGCAGCTCTGTGCAGTAAGACTTGTGGCGGCGGACTGTGTGTATACATCAACACAGAATGGTTTAAAAACTCTGTCCTCGTTTCCACCTACTGCTTACCGCTTGTGGAGTTTATGGTTGTGAGATGTAGACCTTTTTATTTACCCAGGGAATTCACCAGTGCTATTATACTCAGTGTGTATATTCCACCTAGTGCTAATGCTAAGGAAGCACTCTGTATACTTCACCGGACCAACAAACTGCAGAACACACACCCTGATGGATTGTTTATTGTTGCTGGAGATTTCAATCATGCAAATCTCAGGACTGTGCTCCCTAAATTTCATCAAAATGTGGAATTTGCAACCAGAGGGGAAAACACGCTGGATGTTGTTTATACAAACATCCCGGGTGCATATCGGGCGAAGCCCCGCCCCCACCTTGGCTACTCAGACAACATCTCTGTTATGCTAATTCCAGCATACAGACCACTCATTAGGCTTTCAAGACCAGTTCGGAAGCAGGTGAGGATCTGGCCAGCAGGAGCTATCTCTGCTCTTCAGGACTGCTTTGAATGCACTGATTGGGACATGTTCAGGGAGTCTGAAACCAACAGTGACTCCATTGACTTGGAGGAGTACACATCATCAGTGACCGGCTATATCAGCAAGTGCATTGATGATGTCACAGTCTCCAAGAAAATTATCTCACACTCCAACCAGAAGCCGTGGATAACTGGAGAAGTGCGTGCTCTACTGAAAACCTCAAATTCTGCATTCAGGGCAGTTGATAAAGCAGCCCTAAGAACAGCGAGAGCCAATCTGTCCCTGGCCATCAGAGAAGCAAAGCGTGCATATGCCCAGAGCATCCACCAACACTTCACGAACAGCGGCGGACACACGGCGTATGTGGCAGGGCATCCAAGCCATCACTAACTACAGAACATCACCACCTGTCTGTGAGAGTGATGGCTCACTTCCAGATGTGTTAAACAGCTTCTATGCCAGTTTTGAAGCACAGAACGACGTGACAGCAAGGAAGACCACACCTCCTTCCAACAACCAGATACTTTGTCTCTCCACTACTGACGTGAGGAAAGCTCTAAACAGAGTCAACCCACGGAAAGCTGCGGGACCAGACAATATTCCTGGCAGAGTACTCAGAGGATGTGCAGACCAACTGGCAAATGTTTTCACTGACATCTTCAACATCTCTCTGAGTACCACTGTTGTCCCAAAGTGCTTCAAGACAATAACCATCGTCCCCGTGCCGAAGAAACCATCAGTGTCCTGCCTCAATGACTACCGTCCCATTGCACTTACTCCCATTATCATGAAGTGCTTCGAGAGGCTCGTCTTGAGGCATATAAAGACCCTGCTGCCTGTAACATTGGATCCACTGCAGTTTGCATACCGCTCAAATCGCTCCACCGATGATGCCATCTCCACTACTCTCCATCTAGCCCTCACTCACCTAGAAAACAGAGACTCATACGTACAAATGCTGTTCATAGACTTTAGTTCAGCATTCAACACTATCATTCTCCAACATCTGATGGGGAAGCTGACCCTGTTGGGCCTGAACACCTCCCTCTGTAACTGGATCCTGGACTTTTTGACTGGAAGACCTCAGACAGTCCGGATCATGAACAACACTTCTAACACCATCATACTGAGCACTGGAGCCCCTCAGGGCTGTGTGCTCAGTCCCCTGCTGTTCACCCTGCTGACGCAGAACTGTGTAGCAATGCACAGTTCGAATCACATCATAAAGTTCGCTGATGATACGACCGTGGCGGGTATTATCAGCAAGAACGCCGAGACAGCATACAGAGAGGAGGTGGAGAAGTTAACAAACTGGTGTAAAGCCAACAACCTGTCTCTGAATGACAAAACAAAAGACATGGTTGTTGACTTCAGGAGGACACAACACGACTGCTCCCCGCTGAAGATCAATGGCTCCTCCATGGAGAACTGTAGAGAGCACCAAATTCCTTGGTGTTCACCTGGCGGAGAATCTCACCTGGTCCCTCAACACCGGTTCCATAACAAGGAAGGCCCAGCAGTGTCTTTACTTTCTTAGGAAACTGAGGAAGGCACAGCTTCCACCACACATCCTCACAACCTTCTAGAGAGGGACCATCGAGAGCACCCTGAGCAGCTGCATCACCACCTGGTTTGGGAATTGCACCGTTTCGGATCGCAAGACCCTACAGCAAATAGTGAGGATGGCAGAGAAGATCATTGGGGTTGCTCTTCCCTCTGTCATGGACATATACCCTACACGCTGCATTCGTAAAGCCAGAAACATTGTGGCTGACACCCCACCCCCACCCCCTCATACACGCTCTTTACTCTCCTGCCATCTGGAAAAAGGTACAGAAGCATTCGGGCCTGCACAAACAGACTGTGTAACAGTTTCTTTCCACAAGCCATCAGACTCCTCAACTCTCTCTAAGTTCTTAGATTTAGAGCTATATGTAGTTCTGTGTTCTGCTCTTTTTCTTTTTATCTATGTTGTCTGATGTAGCACCTTGGTCCTGGGGAAACATTGTTTCCTCTCACTGTGTACTGTACTGTATATTGTTGAAATGACAATAAAACCTACTTGACTTGACTTGACTTGAAATCGCTGCTTTCATCTCTCCCCTCAGCAAGCCCTTTTCCAGCTGTTTTGATCTTTGCCCATTTCCTGGAACCCAGACTCCAAGTGGCCACTTTCACTTGGACAGCTGTGGCTGGCAATTTTGACCATGTCCCAATGCTGCTGCCTTCTCTGCTCTCCCCTTGTGTGAGGGGGGGGGGGGGGAGACCTTTTCATAAGTGTCCATTAGTGGCTTGTTTTGGTAATGGGAACATCTGGAAGAAGGCGGTGGATCAGCAATCATTCCAGGTTTCTGCTTGGAGGAACAGGTTAATGGCAGTGAGAGATGAGAACAAGTATGGTGGGGGGGGAACAACACACAGAGACTGTGTGCACACTAGAAAAATGGTTCAGGATGAGAAGAAGCAATGGAGGGAGGGCCACCAGAGATCTATAGGTCTAGCTGAAGGAAGATTCAGCAGCACTGTGGACCCTATGCCAAGCAGGTAGAAAGAAGGAAGGCACTGTCTCATAAACCAGGATTTATAGCAGAGTCCGGAGAACGGTTGTAACGTGCACATGCCAACACCGTTTTCGCCCTGCAGATGTGTTGAGCTTCAATGTGTCTCACTCTGATTCCTGCATCCTGAGTCTCCGATGGCAGTTTACAATGTTCATTTGCACAGAAGATGCAGGGGAAGAATTGGACTTATATGCAGCTCGGTTTCTGTGTAAGTGCAGTGAGCAAGAAAGAAGGCATTGTGATGGCATTTATGAACTGTTTGTACAATGAGGGGGGGGGAGTAGAAATATTTAAAGCATGTGCCTGTGTGGAAGTGTGCATCCTTCTATAAAGACCAAAATATGACTAGCTATAGTTTGAAAGGCTACACAAACACAACACAGGCATTGTTATGTCAGTGCATATACCGTGGATAACCACATCTTCTTACAAGGTTACATACAGAACACTTGAGAGTCCAGCATACCATTCCAAAGTCCCAATATAAATTCCATATGTGTTCTGCAGGACAGATACAAGAATACAGTATAGGTCAGGCTAAAGAAAGTACAGTTTTTCTGAGCAGGAACAGTCAGAAATCATGCATCTAAAATTCTCTTGTGACCATGGGGAAAAATATGTAGATATAAATCAGAACTCTACTGACAAAGCATCTATCTTCCAAATATGTGGTTAAAAACAGGAACATGTATGTGATAAATTCTAGGCACTGTGCACATTCTGCAAACACTGTAAATAAAGACTTAATTGTACAAACAGAGCTGGGTATACCAGCCCGTCAATATGCATAAAGGGAGGTTAGAAAATAAGGACTATTCACATTTAACTGATAGCAGTGCCTATTTTCTAAGTGGGGCAAATACACCAATAAATGCCAATAAATGAAGTCCCATTAAACCCTAGTCAACCTGAAGACTTTGCACATTGACTAGACAATGTACAAACCTTTAATTCAGGTTGTTCATTTATGCATATTCTTCACAATGTCGATTGCCTGGGCAGAGTGGCAAAGAATATTTATGCATATTTTCCATTCAATGCACATGAATCATAAGATATATACATGTTACTAATCAAAAGGGTAATACTATGTTCTTCAGAAATTTAGTTGATGAAAACTAATGTAAAAATATAGTACTCAATGGAGAAATATGAACATTAGTAAATATAGCTAATGGGTGGCTTTAAGGAAAGAGAGATACAAATAGGTGCACTTGGAGGGTATATTTGGGGAAACCATGATAGAAGACTGGGGTTATCACCACAGAGTTTGGCAGTAACTAGATTTGTTTCTGTTCAGTTTCTTTATTCCATATCTGCTGGGTGCATAGAAACTCTTATACTATTTTTTTTAAACTGTTATTAAATTTAACAACTTTAAAATACAAATACCTATAAAAATAGTTTTGTATAAGTTACAATCCTTTTTGACAGTACTAACATAACCATTTGTTATTCAAATACATTTTTATACATTCCTAATTATTCCTATATCTATACATATATGTTTCTAAGATATACATTTCATGTTCCTATTATTTATCCATTGATACCAGTTTTCCCAAACTGTATAATATTCTTAGTCTTCCTTGTCCCTTTAACTCCAATGTGAGTTTATCCATCTCTGTGTAATCAAAAATCTTTTGGATTATCAAGCAGTCTGTCGGCATGGTATCACTTTTCCAACATTGTGTGAGTGCTATTCTCACTGCTGCAATTATGTGCAAAATTAAATATTTTATCTCTTTCATATGCTTTCCCTTAATAATCCCCAGAAGGGACAATTCTGCTTTGAGCTCTATTTGGGTTTTTGTAATTTCCTGTAACCATTTTTGCATTTTGGCCCAATATTTTTTAGCTTTCGGGCATAACCACCATGCATGAAAGAAGGTACCCTGCGCCTGTTTACACTTCCAACAGTTTGGATTTAAATTCGGATATATTTTTGCCAATCTCATGGGGGCTAAATGTCACCGATAAAACATTTTGCATTGGTTTTCTTTGTACACAACAGATTTTGTCATTGTGTAATTTTTATTCCAAATTCTTTCCCAATCTTCCAGCTGAATATTATGACCAACATTTTTTGCATCACAATCACAACATCACAAATCACAGGGAAAGAGCTGGCAGTTGTATGTTGGTAGCATAGGACAATCTCATTATGGCCTCTTTCTCTAGTGAGAAAGAAAATTATTCAGTGTAAAAATCAGCAGCACCAACAGAAGCTGCCATCTTCCTTCCTTCAGG
This sequence comes from Natrix helvetica, assembly GCF_964273705.1. NCBI lineage: Eukaryota > Metazoa > Chordata > Lepidosauria > Squamata > Natricidae > Natrix > Natrix helvetica. The sequence goes on from NC_138555.1 coordinate 44,290,128, forward strand.
TCGTTCCATATGAAGTTCTCCAGTTCTGTTTGGTTGCAGTTCTGGTCACTCACATCCAGCATAATCATCCTTTAGTATTTCAGGTGAATACGATATCAAGGAAGGTACCCTCTGACTAGATTACTCACACTGTGTTATACAAGGGAAACTGCTGAAGACTGCTAAGTGTTCCTCAGCCTTTCCAGATAGACTGGGCAGCTAATTTTGAAATCTGACATCTGGAGACCTATAGTTTGACTAAGAGTGGTATAATGTATGAGGGAAAGGGAATTAAGTGAAATCTACAGCCAACCTTTGCATAATTATACAGGGGATCGGAAAGATTGTACCTGCCTTGATACACATTGTAATAGGAGAAACAAGTGCACATAAACAGACACCCAGCCTGAATTGAGACAGCTCCTAATGCTGGGAGCACTCATAGTAGAAAAAGCAGAATCACATACAGTGAAGAAAGGGTTCAATCACTGAAGCTAATAATTGGAGAGCAAAATAGTCAGTAGCCCACACATACACAGTCAGAGGAAGGGAACAAACCATGTGCAAGACACAGGCCTACACCTGAGGAGTAATTCAGGCCCATGTTAAACTCATAGCCACAAGCACACTTTGGTACAGCCAACAGTAAGGAGATATAATCAACAGTGCCCCTGTTGTAGAAGCCAAGAAGTTCACCAACACATTAACAGAGACACACGTGGAATTGCCTCAAGGACACACCTGTTTCACAAAGACGTGAGAGTGGATTGCCAGCCTCCTTGTATAAAAGCTCACAAATACATGTTCTCAGGGACTTCACACCTAGCAATGTGGAGTCCCAAGTGCAAATATTCAGAGACATGGAATTATTCAAAAGGCATAGTCATCATTAGCCTGGCCCAGACCAACAATCCATCTGAGCCTATTCTCCATAATTCAACAAGAGAAACATGGCTTCAGCCCCCATTGCAATGGAGGCCGACGCGGTGTGTGTGTGTGTCCATTTCCAGTCCTAGGAGAAAAGGGGGCAGAAACACATGGGTGACTCACAGCCACTGACTGCTGGTGAGGTTGCACAAAATATATACCATTGACCCAACACTGGTGTGATGCCACTGGGTCTTATCCAGATACCCACCCTCAAAGGAATTGAGGCTGAAAGAGTGGTGAGAATAGAAAGAGTTCACACATCCTTCAACATAAGCCAGCATCTCCTTAGGGAGTCTTACACACACATCCTGAAAACAGTTTGCAGAGGAAATCACAGTGGTAATTATGGCATGATTTTATCTTCTTCTTCACACTCTCAATTTAACAGATGGCTTGCCTCTGCTGCCTAAGCTTCTTGGCTGATCCCACCCTGCATCAACCCCTCAAACACAATCTCTCTCACACTTTTTAAAGACCATCTTAACATCCCACTGACAGGATCCTGTGACAACAGGTTCCACAGGTTGCTCATAGCCTATGTGTAGGAAAAATGTCTGGTAGCAACAGAATAGATGAAAGAGCATTCTCAATAAGATAAATGTACACATGCCAGCCATGATAAACAGTTTATTGTCATTTGTCAAATACCAACAACACCTTGAAATGTCCCCTTTCCCCCCCCCCCCATTGGTTCAGCCCCTCCTGCTTTATTGTTCTTCAAAGAATGGCACCTGACCTGTGATTTCCAACATCATCACCATCTCTGTTGTGTCCTGCATAACTCCATCTTTGTTCCTTTCCTTCATCTTTTAGTTCTCCATGCTTTTCCTTTTTTCCCCACCCATGGCTGAGAGTTCCAAAAGAGTTCCAGGCCACCCAACTTATGGGAAAGGGGGCCTAATATTTGAATGATTGTGACAACATTTAATAAAACCCATGGTCCCACTTTTAATATCCAATTTCACCCACACACCTTTCCCAGGTATCTTTTAAAGCCAAGAGCTAGGAAGGCATCACAAAAGGGACCTGAGCCCAAATCTGGGAAAGCCCTGGAAACATCTGCAAGAATTCCATTGCATCCTGGCCCCAACTCACAATGACTGAGGCTCTCCCGCCCCCAAGAGAAACAAATCCACTGGCCAGGCAGGCCAAAGAGCAAGGCTGCCATCTTCAATCACCCTTCTGTCCTCTGGAGACCAGTGAGCTTAAATTAGCCACCCAGGCTAAGGAGAGTGTTAGAGTTTGCAGCAATCCAACCAGCACACAAGTAAATAGTTCAGCAGGATTCATGTATAAAAGAAACTTCTTTATATTATATACAGTAATATAAAGTATGCTGCATGTATACAATACCCATGCAGCAGAAGCCAGAACCAGAACTCACAGAAGCACAGAATCAATATAATCACAGAAGCTATAGAATCACAGAAGCACTCCGTGCCATCTCCCCTGGCTCACAACAGATCCTGTTTCTTAGTCACCAAACAGTTCCCATTGGCTGACTTGTTGTTATGGCTATCCCAGCTTATAATTTCTTACACACTAACAGAGACAGCTGGATTGGTGGGGAAGTCAGCTATGGATTTCCAACCAAGAAATTGGGGAACCCAAACTTCTGTAGGTCATGAGCTGAGAAATGGGGAACCAGCCAGTGCAATCATTTGGGGAACAGGCAGCTTGAACCAAGGGGCTGCCCTGGGTTCTTTCCCACCCTACCCCAACTTTCTGCATGTTTGCCTTTCCAGGGGTGGGGGGTGGGGTGGGGGGTGAAACCCAGCAGGTTTCCATTGTCCCTTAGCCCCTTTTGCTTTGAAGTGCCAGCAAAGAGATTTTTCCCCCAATGACCAGGAGATAAAGCACTCTGCAGCTCAGCCTCTGAGCCTTTCCATTCTGTTCACAAAAAACCCCTCCCTTAATTCCCATCCTACCTGTCAAACCCCCCCTTAATTAAAAGGCCAATTTAGACAAGCCACCAATCAACCTAATCATGCATTTCACCTCCCCCCTTTGCTCATGTGGGGAAGAGTTGCGTCTTTAGGAGCCAGTCTGCTGCCTAGAGAGGTGGAAAAGGAAAGCTCCTAAGCCCTCCACATGTCTTCAAGGCATCTGATTTTCCTTTGGGCAGGCTTGGGACTTCTTTCTCCATTCCAGACCCCAAGACCTGCCATCAGAGCAGCCCTCCACTGCCATTCCTCCTGTTGATGAGAGGTGTGGCTCCTCCACGTTTGGGGATGGATGGAAAGAGTCTTCTTAGCCCAGCTCCACCAGCTCACCTTAGCCAGCTTCTCATCCAGGCATCCTTTTGTTTGGGGGGGCCGTCACCCCAAATTCCTCCAAACCTAAAAGGGCCCCATCTTCTTTTGCACCTCCAATCACAGCATCAAATGGCATTCTCAGCTATCTAAGGCCCTGCCATACACGTGTGTGTGTATGTGTGCGCGCGCGTGCGTGCACGTTTGTGACTACATGTCTTGGAAGCTGGACAAAACCCATCATTGCTCACCCCTTGAACTATTACTGTCGGATTCCCCAGTCACCCTCCCTTTTACGAACGGATCTTGAAGTGGGGAGGATGCTGTTACTTTAATCACAAACCCCCCACTACTTTCACTAACATTTCTTCCTCACTAACCTTTCTTTTCTGGGCTCAGCCCAAGCCCCAATGACCATTAGGCACATCTCTCTTTCTCTAGAACTCAAGACACCCTCCCACTAGATCCCAATCCCAAAGGGCCCAGGGGATCATTCCCAATTTTAAACCCATCCACTTCCTGCCAGCCACCTCCTGCCCTCCCTGCCAGGAGGCCACTCCACACCACACAAGAAAAGGAACTCTTTGGGATGAAATCAAACAGGTATTTCCCCCCACCCTTCCCCATTGCCCTTTCTCTCTCCTAAAGAGGAAAAGAGAGCAGATGTCCTTCAGTAAAGCTGTATTTTTTCCTTTTCACCAATACAGATTCTATTCTCTGCTAAGAAAAGGCAAAGGTTGCAGTGAAGTCTCTATAGCTGACTTTATAGCTGACTCAGCCTTCCAAGGTGGGTAAAATGAGGACCCAGATTGTTGGGGGCAATATGCTGACTCTGTAAACCGCTTAGAGAACTGTAAAGCACTGTGAAGCGGTATATATGTCTAAGCAGTGGTGAAATTCAATTTTTTTTATTACCTGTTCTGTTGGTGTGGCTTGGTGGGCATGGCAGGGGAAGGATACTGCAAAATCTCCATTCACACCCCACTCTGGGGCCAGCCAGAGATGGCATTTGCCAGTTCTCTGAACTACTCAAAATTTCCCCTACCAGTTTTCCAAACTACTCAAAATTTTTGCTACCGGTTCTCCAGAACCTGTCAGGACCTGCTGGATTTCACCCCTGAGTCTAAGTGCTATTGCTATTGCCATCTCTGGTTTTTCTGATTCTTTTGCAGCTCCAGACCAGGGAGAGAAGCGCACGGGGAGGAGGGGGAAGCACGGGGTGGGGGTGGGGGTGTTATATATTTTTATTCCTTTAATGCAGACCAGACAATGTCGCCTGTCCTTTTCCCCTGATCTTGCAAGGCAAAGGCAGGCGGGCAGGCGCGCTTAAGCACTGGAGAGGTTCATTCAACACCCATCCCTCCCTGAGCCTCACCACTAGCACAGCAGAAGCAGGTTGCGAAGCCAGCACAGCCAAAGGAACTCAGCGCCGCAGAGTCCTGGGTGCTGGGAGGCTGGGAAGAAGGCAGAGAAGCAGGGATCTGACCCGATCCCTGCCTTTCCTGAGAACCCTCTCCCCGAGCCGGAGTTGAGAAGCTTGACCGTGCATAAACAGATGCCTCCTGGTACCGGCAGAAACTGGGTCCGGCATGCTGGTTCTCTGGGCAGGTCTCAGAGGCTGCCGCTGACAGCCCACCCGCTCTCGGAGGGTGAGATTGCGCTCCCACGAGGAAAGAAGATCTCTCTCCAACACTAGGGAAGAGAGGAACAAAAAATAAACTCACCGAAGAGGGAGAGAGGGAGAAGGTGAAAATTGCCCCTCCCTCCCCAGCTACCTTGGCTTCAAAAGTCCACTGCCCCTGGACTTCCGGTGGCGCCGCTGTCCTTGGAAGACATTCCCTCGGGAACGCCAGCCCGTGTTTGAGTAACAAGCGGCTAGGATAGCATAAATCAGCTGTCCAGCAGTTTGAAAACCTCCCCCTCGGGAAAAGGGGGGGAGGTGAGCAGTCTGGCAGAGGGTAGAACCGCCCAGCGGCCCCAGAAGCAATTCTGTGGCATGAAAGGTGCGAGCTCCCCAGGAAGCCCGATGATCTCCTCATCACGGGACACTTCTGCATTTGCAGAACAAAAGGCAGCGTCCACACCTGCAACTTCAAGTCTATTTAAAAGGAACTTCTCAAAAAAAATGGCGCTGGAGGAACAAAGGGTGTGTTGAAAAGGAAAGTGAAGTGGGAAACTGATTAGTACTTGTTAAGTGCCTGTTAGTGTGGCTGAAAGACTTCAAAGAATAGTTGGACTTTCTGCACTGAATAAATTGGCTGTTTGAAAGCCTGATCTAAATATTTTGAAATGGCCTCTAAACAAACAAAATTCAATACTTGAAAAACTGCCGGGAGTTCAACGGCGCAAACTTCAAAGCTGCAAATTTTATTACCTCTGGTGGAAACACAATCACAAACCCTGACACTGGAGGCTCTACAAAGTAACTTACAAAATGCACTAAAAGAACAGGCAGTAGTCTTGGAGGGGAAAATTACAAGTGCCTTTAAAGATGTCTCTGATGAAATATCTGGAATTAAGGATTTAATCCAAACACGTAATCAAGAGATAAGGGAGGATATAGTTGAGGCACTTAAAGGATTATTTGGCTACGTGGCATCTCTTGATGAGAAGGTGGAAGAAATTAATGAGGCTAATACAAAGTTGGATAACAAACTTGTGGAGGCACAAATTAAAATTGATAAGTCAGAGGCGGAGCTTACGATGATGCAATATAGAACAATGGAATTTGCCCTGAGGATAAGGGGGTTGAAGGAACATACTCAAGAAGACTTAAGAGAGATTTTTGCTGACGCTCTTGTCCAATTAACAGGGGAGCCAAAGGCCGAATGCCTCTGGCAAATTGACAAAATTTATCGCGTTAATTCATGGATTGCCAGACAAAGACAACTGCCAAGAGATATCGTAATCTATTTTGTCACCAGGAAAATTAGGAATGAAATATTGCAAGCAACCTACAAAAACAAACTGCAAGTGGCAGGTCAAGACGTGATAGTACTGAAGGAAATCCCCCCCAAAATGTTGAGATCTAGAAAGGATTATGCATTTCTAGTGGACGACCTTAGAAAGCGCCAGATTCAATACAGATGGGAGACCCCAGCCGGATTGGTGGTGAACTACATGGGAGAGAGGCATCGCCTCAACTCTGTTTGGAAGGCAAAAGATTTCTATAGTATGGTACTAAAGGCAGGACGCCCTCCATCTCCAGGTCCCAAAGAAAGAAAAGAGACAGAGGACCCCAGGCAGCAAGATAACCAGGAACAAATTAGGGTTGTGAGTTTACTGCAGGAAACAGAAGAAATTATGGAACAGAGACAAACCCGCGCGGCTACTAAACGTAAAGAACAAGAATTAATGTCCCAACAAGCCCAGATGGCAATTCAAGATAATATAAACATGAGCACAGAAGCAGTGGGAGGAGCTAGACCGAAGGTGAAGTCCCAGCAAGATTTCCAGGCAGCTCTTAAAAAGCTTCAGTGTGCCAAAGATGACAACTAAATTTCTAACATGGAACGTCAACGGTTTAAATTCACCACAAAAAAGGAAAAAAATATTTCACTACTTGAAACAATTTAAAAATGATGTAATTTGCTTACAAGAAACACACATTAGAACGCAGGACCAGAAATACTTGATGAATGCAAGACTGGGATCGCATTTTGTAGCATCTGCTCCGGAGAAGAAAAATGGTATAGTCATATATTTAAGAAAAGACTTAAAAGCTGAATTAATTGAAGCAGATCCTCAAGGTAGATATATTGCAATTTAATTATTAATAGAAGGAAAGAAAATACTCTTAACAGGAATATATGCTCCCAATCAACAACAAGAAAAATTTTATAAATTGCTTCACACCAAATTAATACAATGGGGCTACAGATCCTGCGTTTTGTTTGACTCTGTTGCCGCCGATGATATGGACAGGTTGCGTGGGCGACTGCGAGCCACTACATGTTTATTGGACCCGTGTCCCTCCTGGCTTGTACTGGCATCCTGGGAGGTCACACGAGGCTGGCTCCTGGGGCTAGTAAACGCTTCATTGGGTGAGGGGTCCTTACCGGCTGCCTTGAAAGAGGCGGTGGTGAGGCCCTTACTCAAGAAGCCTTCTTTGGACCCAGCGGAGCTAGCTAATTATCGTCCCGTCTCCAACCTTCCCTTCTTAGCGAAGGTTGTAGAGAGTGTGGTGGCACAACAGTTCCCACGTCACCTGGAGGAAATCGATTATCTAGACCCGCGCCAGTCCGGTTTCCGGCCCAGTCACAGCACGGAGACGGCCTTGGTCGCGTTGGTGGATGATCTCTGGAGGGCCAGAGATAGGGGGTGTTCCTCTATCCTGGTCCTATTAGACCTATCAGCGGCTTTTGATACCATCGACCATGGTATCCTATTGTGCCGGCTGGAGGGGGTGGGGGTGGGGGGCACCGTTTTGCGGTGGTTCTGCTCCTACCTCTCCGACCGGATGCAATGCGTGTTGGCAGGGGAGCAGAGGTCGACCCTGAGGCCGCTCACTTGTGGGGTGCCGCAGGGGTCGGTCCTCTCGCCCCTCCTGTTCAACACATATATGAAGCCGCTGGGTGAGATCATTCGTGGTTTTGGGGTTGGATACCATCTGTACGCTGATGATACGCAGCTGTACATCTCCACCCCAAACCACCCCAACGAGGCCGTCGAAATGATGTCCCGGTGCCTGGAAGCCGTTCGGGTCTGGATGGGGGACAACAGACTCAAGCTCAACCCCTCCAAGACGGAGGGGCTGTGGCTACCGGCGCCCCGGTTCAACCAGTGGACTCCATCGCTGGCCATTGGGGGCGAGCAACTGGCCCACATGGAGCTGGCGCGCAATTTGGGCGTCCTCCTAGATGCCCAGCTGTCGATGGATGACCATGTGGCAGCCGTGGCAAGGGGGGCGTTCCACCAGGTTCGCCTGGTGCGCCAATTGCGCCCCTTATTGGACCAGGACGCCCTTCGCAAAGTCACTCATGCGCTGGTGACGTCTTGTCTGGACTACTGCAATGCTCTCTACATGGGGCTCCCCTTGAGATGCACCCGAAGACTACAGCTTGTCCAGAATGCGGCCGCGCGGGCTATCATGGGGAGTACGAGATACTCCCACATAACACCTCTCCTGCGCGAGCTGCACTGGCTACCTGTGGTTTTTCGGGTGCGTTTCAAGGTGTTGTTTACCATCTTTAAAGCGCTCCATGGCACAGGACCTAGCTACCTGCGGGATCGCATCCTACCCCATACATCCCTGCGACCAATTCGCTCTCACAGGGAGGGACTCCTCCAGGTGCCGTCCACCAAGCAATGCCAACGGGCGGCGCCCAGGAGTAGGGCCTTCTCTGTGATGGGCCCAACCCTCTGGAATGACCTCCCCCCTGACATTAGAACCACTACTGACCTCCGCTCCTTCCGTAAGAAACTCAAGACCCACCTGTTCCAATTAGCTGGCCTAGCCCATCTATAGTTCTATTTTTATCCTCCTGGCAGTTATTTTTAATTTTTAATTATTTTTAATTTTGGGGTAGATTTTAGGGGTTGATTTTAACGTTGTTCTTAATTGTATTTTCCTGTACAGTTTGTATATTGCCTCCTCTATCTATATGTATGTATGGTGTTTTTTACCCTGACTGTACACCGCCCAGAGTCCCTTTGGGGAGAGGGAGCGGTTTATAAATTTAAATAAAGTTAAAGTTAAACTTTTACTGGGCGATTGGAATGGATTACTGGATCCTGTTCAAGACAAGAAGAGGCTTTTGCAAAACACACAAACACGAACAAGATTACCTAAATCTTTTTTTGACATGATGGATTACTTTGAATTGAGGGATAGCTGGAGAGAACGGAATGTTAAAGAACAGGATTTTACTTTTTTTTCTGATAGGCATCAATCCTTTTCCAGAATTGATTTTATACTAATTACAAATGATTTTTTTTCCAGGGTAAAGAAGACCAAGATATGCCTGAGAACCTTAACAGATCATAACCCGGTCTGGATGGAACTTGAATATGGAGACCGACCCAGGAGGTCTTGGAGATTAAATGAAAATCTATTTAAATATGAGAAAAATGTTACGGAATGTAAAAAAACTATTGAAAGAATATTTTGCTTTTAATATGCATAAGGGGATATCAATGGAAATGGTTTGGGACACAAGTAAAGCATACATGAGAGGCGTTTTAATAAATTTGAACAATGTTTATAGGCGCAGACAAAGGGGAAAACAAAGGGAATTAGAGGAAGAGATTAAAAAAAAAGAGCAGGAGTTAATGTCTAAACCAGATGATAAGAAGACAAAAGAGATAATTACTTTACTGCGAGGACAGTTCAATATGTTAATGTCGGACCAGATAGCCACTAATTTTCTATATGCTAAACATAACACTTTTTGTAATGCCAATAAACCAGGTCGATGGCTAGCATATATGTTAAGGAAAAAACAAAGATCCCGTAATATAGAGAAAGTAGAATATAAAGGGAAGGAAGTTTTTCAACAGGATATGATTAAAAAGACTTTTTTAGAATTTTACACCAGATTGTATGCTGGTCACAAAATACAAGGGTCAGATATAGACCGATATTTGGAGAAAGAGAAAATTCCTATACTTACAGATGAGCAAAGGGGAAGATTGAATCAACTTGTAACTGTAGAGGAAATCCTCCTGGCAATTAAGCAGTTAAAAATCGGTAAAGCACCTGGCACAGATGGCCTGACAGCAGTTTATTATAAAAAGTTACAACTAGAAATGATGGAACCTCTTAGGGAACTATTTAATAAAATTCAAATGGAAGGCAGGGTCCCACCATCGTGGAAAACAGCTTTTATTTCATTGATTCCAAAAGAGGAACAGGATCCTACCCAGCCAAAAAACTATAGGCCTATTTCATTACTTAATACAGACTACAAATTTTTTGCTAAAATATTGGTGAATAGGTTGATGCCAATTGCGCAACAAATAATTCACAATGACCAGTCTGGTTTTATACAGGGAAGGCAAATGAAAAGTAATGTAAGACAAATCATCAATATAATGGAATACTTGGGAAAGTATAACCAAGTCCCGGCAGTGCTTCTATTCTCAGATGCGGAGAAAGCATTTGACCAAGTTAATTGGCAATTTTTTAATAAAAACATTACAAAAGATGCAGTTCGGAGAGCATTTCATGCAGTCTATCAAAGCAATATACCAGAAACAGACAGCACAAATTATAGTTAATGGAGGCTTAACAGAATCTTTTAAAATTGAAAAAGGAACAAGACAGGGGTGTCCCTTGTCTCCATTATTGTTTATCTTAACCCTGGAATTGTTATTGAACGGAATACGTGGGTGTGACGAACTGCAAGGAATTAAGATTAGTTACTACGAATATAGAGTGAGAGCATTTGCGGATGACATGGTTGTAACTTTAACTCAGCCGGGGGAATCAGTTATAGGTCTAATGAATATAATTAATCAATATGGTCAAGTATCTGGGTTCAAAGTAAATTTAGGGAAGACAAAGATGATAGCTAAAAATATGACTACGAATAAAAAAAAAGAATTAGAAAGAGTAACAGGATGTGAGATAGTAAAAAAGGTTAAATACTTAGGAATTTGTATTACAACTTCAAATGGGAAATTATATAAGTACAACTATGAACCATTATGGCATAAAATACAGAGAGAATTGAATAAATGGAAAAAACTACAACTGTCTTTGCTGGGAAGGATAGCAGCAGTTAAAATGAATGTCTTGCCCAAGTTTCTATTCTTCTTTCAAATGATACCAATACTTTAAAAAGACGCAAATTTGGAAGAATGGCAGAAAGGTATTAACAACTTTGTTTGGGCAGGAAAGAAACCGAGAATAAAACTTAAAATAATGCAAGATATACGTGAAAGAGGAGGCTTAAAAATGCCCAACTTAAAATTATACTATGAAGCAGCAGTTTTAGCAACAATTAGCAATTGGATCAACCTAGCAGAGGATAGAATATTGAATATTGAGGGTTATGGTTTGGTATATGGCTGGCATGCTTACTTAATATATGACAAGAAGGTTGATAAGATCTTTAAAAGTCATATTTTAAGGAATGCCTTACTGCGTGTTTGGAAAAAATATCAATATAGGTTAAACGACAAAATACCTATGTGGGGGGTGCCTAGACATGCTATAGAGAATATAAGTATAGAACAAAAACAAGATCTAGCTACATAGGCAGAACTCCTTAGTATGGATAGAGGTGCGCTGCAGTTGAAATATTTGAATGTATTAAGAGATAAAAGGGTAATTCAAACCTGGTTCCAGTATGGTCAGTTACAGGCTAGATGGAAAAAAGACCAGAAATCCGGTATTATCCAAAGTGAGGATAACTTGATAAAACAAATTAGGGATCAGGGTCCAATGCATATAAAAAGGTTGTACAGTGTATTGATAGAAATAGACTCAGAAACAGAATTAGTTAAAGATTGTATGATAAAATGGGCACAAAACTTTGAGGAACCAATAATGATGGAAACATGGGAAGAGATTTGGGTAAGAAATGTAAAATTTACACAAGCTCAGAACTTGAGAGAGAATTTTTACAAGATGTTGTACAGATGGCATTTAGTTCCAAAAAGGCTAGCCTGTATGTATCCGAATTTACAATCTAAATGTTGGAGATGTGATTGTGTTAATGCCACGTACTACCATATTTGGTGGACTTGTAAAAAAGTTAAAGCATTTTGGATAAAAATATGGTGGGTTATTCAAAATATGTTGAAAAAGAGGATAAAGTTTACACCCCAGTTGTTTTTGTTAGGTATAGTTTCAGACTGTACTGTCATAGAGACTAACCTGATCTTGAACCTAACGACGGCAGCAAGATTGTTGGTGGCGCAATACTGGAAGAAGGAAGAGTTGCCCACTATCCACGAATGGACGTTAAAAGTAGTAAACTTAGCAGAGATGCCCAAAATTTCAGCGTATCTGAAGGACCACTCAGATGAGAAGTACAAGCTGGACTGGAGAAGATGGATTGACTATATTGAAAACAAATACCGGACTAAAAAAATTCAGTTAGCTTATGAATGAAGACATAAGGAATGCTACAACTTATTCAAAGCTAGTTTAATAAAGGGGGAGTTAAAGCATAAGAATAGTAACATCTTAAAATTAGTTAGCTTATGTTAGCATATGGTTGTTAAATGTTTATACCCTGTATTTTGCTCTGGGAGGGAGGGGGGAGGGAGGGCGGGAAGAGGGAAGGGTAAGGGGGGTGATAATTGTAAAATTTATTAAAAACTTTAATTAAAAAAAAAAGTCCACTGCCCCTTTCCAAACTCACCCATGAAGGAAAGAATGGAGTGAAGGAACACACCACAACACTTTCCATTGCATACGGGAATCATGGATATCTGTGTAGAGGGAGCTGTCCAGTGTTTAATAGTGCTGGGAAATAAGCAGAGCAGCAGCCAGGTTGCAAAGACGGGGTAAGGTGGGGTGGGGTGGATCCTGCCAGCTCTCTTTGGCCGCCATCACTTATGTCAGGAAGATGTCCCGGGTGTTTTTGCAACGCGCAGGAGAGGACTTTTAAAAAGTAGATGTGAGCATGCATAAAAATCCTGTCCCAAAGGTCAGCGTAATGCACACAGTAGTTGCTCTCTCTTTTGCCATTGTCATTTCCGCCTCGTAGCCAAAAGGCCGAGAGCTCCTTGTCAGGGGGACGGATGGGAGACCAAGTGGAGGTTTTTTAAGTGGCAGTAGTTATTCAGAGAAAACCAAAGAGGGTCCTGCATCACTTCCATCTGGAGCTCTCGATTGACCCAAGGGTGGCGTTTGGGAAGAGTTTCAAATAACACAAAGAACAGAACCGCTTATCCCATTTTTGCAGGTCAGGGCGCAACCGAAGGATCCAGAGGTGGGTTGCTGCGGGTACAGCCCGGTACGGCCATACTGGTGGTGGCCGGGAGCAGCTGAGAGCGTACCGGTCCGGTGGCTCGTTTGGCCCACCCGCCTGCCTGTGCTCTATAGCTGTTTTTATGGCAAATGGCAAAGTGCGCACGCGCATACAGTGTGCGGTGCCTGCGCAAGCCCCAACAAGCAGCTGGTTGTTGCAGGGGCGCAGGATGGCTCATGCATGCGCAGCACATGTCAGGCGCATGCACAGCGCACATCCGGCAAATGCACGAACAGACCGCGATGAGCGTACCGGTAGTGACGGTAAGAGCAACCCACCACTGGAAGGATCGTGTTAGATATGATGAATGGGTGAGGCAGACTCAGGCTTCAGTGACAAACAACAGCTCTTTATTGGAATAACTATGTACAATCCAGCACTGCTCTGTTTGATAGCTAGCCCTTTTATAGGGAGCTGTCAAACAGCTTGGCCAATCACCATTCCATATTTTCCTGCCGGATTGGAGGACCTTGGTGGAACCTACCATACTGGCTGTCAGTATGTAACACCCCTGTTAAGTAATTAAGTTCCCCGTTAGGAGAGCAAGTATGCAGAGAAGTGTAATGAGAGTGATATGGAATAACACGCACAAACCAGCATACAGAGACAGCATACAAAGTATTCAGAGTTCGGTTAACAGTCCAAGTCATACACAGTTCAGTCAGTCAGTTATCTATATTCTCAGTCCAGCACACAAAATATAGCTAACAGTTGCAAACCCCAATACCTCAAAATACACCTGATCAGCTTCTAACAAAACAGAGAGAGAGGCAACTAACAACCATTCTGGCTCCCTCTTATAGCTGCTTGAGGTAACAAGCCAATTACATCTATTAAGCATTTAAAGTAACAGATACATTTGTTACAATCATGGCTTATATACATTGCCAAGCCAAGCCTAGGGTTACATCCCTAACACTCTCCCCTCTTGGGTTGTCAATGTATTTACACACAACTTCACATTCTGAATCCATAAACATCACAGTAATGATTTATGTTTTTTCTTTAACACACAATACAGTACATAATGTAGGTTCAAGATACATTGCATAACGCATCCCTTATCAAACATAGAACCTTTTATATCAACATCATTTAACTCATCAGGGTTGTTTTTTTAAAAATAATTTTTATTTAATGTTTTAATATTTAAAAACAGTAAAAAAGACACAACAAGGAAAAAAACCACAATAAAACAAAACAAAACATGGAACATACATAACAATATAGAGTAATTTTATAGAGGCTTTCCTGCCTAGCTTATATAATTCTCCCTTCTGCATTGCCTTCCTATTACTATAGCCTTGTCCTATGATGTAACAAGCATTGTATAAACACTTATAGTAATATTCATTATTTGTATCTCCATCTATTTGTATTCTCTATTTACTGTTTTGGCTTTTGATTTGTAGACACTTGTATATTTTATTCCAAACATTATAAAAGTCCGATTCTTCTCTTTCTTTTAGTTCTATTGTCATTTTGTCCATTTCTGCACACTCAAGTATTTTCCTGATTGTAGTTTCGTCTGAGGGTGTATTAGATTTTTTCCAATTTTGTGCGAAGGCAATCCTGGCTGTTGTGAGTATATGTATGATTATATATTGAGATTGTTTGTCCATGTTTTGATCCAGTAGTCCTAGTAAGAATGCTTCTGGTTTGAGTTCTATTTTTCGCTCAGTAATTTCTTCCAGCCACTTTCGAATTTTGCACCAGTACTTCCTTGTGTTGGGGCACGTCCATCACATGTGATAAAATGTTCCAGGCTCGTGATTGCATCTCCAACAATTAGGGGATAAATTTGGGTACATTTTGGCCAATCTTGCTGGAGGCAAATGCCATCTATAAAACATTTTATAGAGATTTTCTTTGTAAGCTGCTGCCTTCGTAAATTTATAATTTCTTTCCCACAGTTTATCCCATTTTTCTAACTCTATATTGTGGCCAAAATTCCTTCCCCAGCTAATCATTGTCTCCTTTACCGTCTCTTCCTCCATTTTATATTTTAAAAGAAAGTTATATAATCTAGTGATCGTTTTTCCTCCCGTTCCTAGTAATATTTTATCTAATTCCACTTGTGTCTCATATATTCCGTATTGTTCCCGATCTTTTTTGAATCTTGTTTTAATTTGTAGGTATGGCCAACATTCTATATTTATTCCCTGTGCTTTCAGATCTTGTACTGATTTTAGTTCTCCTTTTCCATCTAAGAGGTCTGCGTATCTTACCATTTTACTAAGGTCTATAGTAAATGGAAATGTCATTGCCTCCATGGTTGATAACCAGTTTGGGATTTTCAGGTGGTGTTTTCTTTTTATTGTTTCCCAGACCCTAAACAAAGCATCCCTTATTATATGTCTCTGAAAGTAGGAGTGGGATTTAGTCTTTCCCTCCCAGAGGAAGCCGTGCCAGCCTAGTTGGAGATCTTGTCCTTCTAGGATAAGGATTCTATTATTTTTTAATTGGATCCAGTCTTTTAACCATGTTAGGGCTGCCGCCTGGTAATATAGCTCCCAATCTGGCAGTCCAAAACCGCCTCTGTTTCTACTATCTTGTAGAAATTTGTATTTGATATGCAGTTTTTTCCCTGACCAAATAAATTTGGATATCATTTTATTTAGTTGTTCGAAAAAAAAATTCTCTAATTTAATTGGTATTGTTTGAAAGAGATAGAGTAATTTGGGTAGCATATTCATTTTGATTGTTGAGATTCTGCCAATTAGTGATATCTGTAGTTTAGTCCAATTGTCCAAATCTTTTCGTATCTGTCGTAGCAGATTGTTGTAATTATCTTCTTTTATTGTAATACATTTTGCCGATAGCCATATTCCCAAATATTTAATTTTCTTGGCCCTCGAAATTCCCAGTTTCTCCTCCAGTTCTTCATTTTGTCTTTTGGTAAAATTCTTAGTTAATATTTTAGTTTTTTCTTTATTTATTTTAAGCCCTGCTACTTTACCGAATTGGTTTATATCCTGTAATACTTTTAGTCCAGTTTCTAGCGGTTCCTCTATGATAAATGCAAGATCGTCTGCAAAGGCCTGCACTTTATATTCCTGTGTTATATATATATATGCTGGTTTTGTTGTATTCGGGTCTTTTCCCGTGTAAGGTTGAGATTGTTTTTGCAAGGTTTCGGCAGGATCTCACCTGCCATCTTCAAGCTGTGGGCTTAAAAAGCAGGTGAGATCCTGCCGAAACGTTGCAAAGACAATCTCAACCTTACACGGGAAAAGACCCGAATACAACAAAACCAGCATACCTACACCCGTGAAAATCTACGAAAACATATATATAAAATTTATAGACCGCCCCCTCTCCCCGAAGGGACTCGGGGCGGTGTACAGACAACACAATAAAAAACAGTATACAAAATTAAATACTCTTAGATACCCCTAAAATCAAATTACAGTATGATGAAAATTAAAAACAACCTAAAAACCTACCCCTAAAAATTTAAATACAGGCTAGAAGGATTAAAACTACGGTTAGGCCAGGCCAGCTAAGTTGAACAGGTGGGTCTTAAGTTTCTTGCGGAAGGAGCGGAGATCGGTGGTTATTCTAATGTCGGGGGGGGAGGTCATTCCAGAGGGTCGGGCCCATCACAGAGAAGGCCCTACTCCTGGGCGTTGCCCGCTGGCACTGCCTAGTGGACGGCACCCGGACGAGTCCCTCCCTGTGCGAGCGAATCGGCCGCAGGGATGTATGGGGCAGGATGCGATCCCGCAAATACCTAGGTCCTGTGCCATGGAGCGCATTAAAGATGATAGTCAACACCTTGAAACGCACCCGAAAAGCCACAGGTAGCCAGTGCAGCCCGCGCAGGAGAGGTGTTACATGAGAGTACCTAGTACCTCCCATAATTGCCCGCGCAGCCGCATTCTGGACCAACTGCAGCCTTCGGGTGCATCTCAAGGGAAGCCCCATGTAGAGAGCATTACAATAGTCCAGTCGGGACGTCACTAGCGCATAGGTGACTGTGTGAAGGGCGTTCCGGTCCAATAGGGGACGCAATTGGCGCACCAGGCGAACCTGGTGGAACGCCCCCCTTGCCACGGCCGTCACATGGTCATCCATTGACAGCCGGGCATCCAGGAGGACGCCCAAATTGCGTGCCCGCTCCACGGGGGCCAGCTGTTCGCCCCCGATGGCCAGTGATGGAACCCACTGGTTGAACCGGGGCGCCGGTAACCACAGCCACTCCGTCTTGGAGGGGTTGAGCTTGAGTCTGTTACTTCCCATCCAGACCCGTACGGCCTCCAGGCACCGGGACAACACTTCGACGGCATCGTTGGGGTGGTTCGGGGTAGAGATGTACAGCTGGGTGTCGTCAGCGTACAGATGGTACTCGACCCCAAAACCACGAATGATCTCACCCAGCGGCTTCATATATGTGTTGAACAGGAGAGGCGAGAGGACCGACCCCTGCGGCACCCCACAAGTGAGCGGCCTCAGGGTCGACCTCTGCCCCCCTGTCAGCACACATTGCGCTCGGCCGGAGAGGTAGGAGGAGAACCACCACAAAACGGTGCCCCTCACCCCCAACCCCTCTAGGCGACGCAATAGGATACCATGGTCGATGGTATTAAAAGCAGCCGAGAGGTCTAATAGGACCAAGATGGAGGAGCAACCCCCATCTCTGGCCCTCCAGAGATCATCCACCAAAGCGACCAAAGCCGTCTCCGTGCTGTGGCCGGGCCGGAAACCGGACTGGCGCGGGTCTAGATAATCAATTTCCTCCAAGTGGCATGGGAACTGTTGTGCCACCACACTCTCTACAACCTTTGCCAAAAAACAAAGGTTGGAGACAGGACGATAGTTAGCTAACATAGCTGGGTCCAGGGAAGGCTTCTTGAGTAGGGGCCTCACCACCGCCTCTTTTAAGACGGCCGGCAAGAACCCCTCTCTCAAGGAGGCGTTGACTAACTTCTGGAGCCAGCCTCGTGTGACCTCCCAGGATGCCAGTACAAGCCAGGAGGGACACGGGTCCAATAAACATGTAGTGGCTCGCAGTCGCCCACGCAACCTGTCCATATCATCGGCAGTAACAGAGTCAAACTCCTCCCAGAATGGTCCTTCAAGACTCGCCTCAGGCGTCCCTTCTAGACCACTGAAGGGGACCCACTCGCTACGGATCTGAGCGATTTTGTCCTGCAGATATTCCCCAAATTCCTCTGCTCTACCCTGCAAGGGGGCTTCCCGCGGCCTCTGTAAAAGGAGGGAGCGGGTCACCCGAAACAGGGCGGCAGGGCGGTTATCTGCGGACGCAATAAGAGCGGCACAATATTAACGCTTGGCCACTCTTAATGCCACAAGGTAGGTCCGTAAATAGGCTCTCACCTGTGTTCGGTCAGATTCGGAGCGTGAAGATCTCCATCTGCTCTCTAGGCGTCTCTTGTGGCGCTTCATCACCCTCAGCTCCTCGGTAAACCAAGGGGCCTGGGTGGCTCGCTGCCGCAGGAGAGGCCGCAAAGGCGCAACCCGGTCCAAGGCCCCGGCAGCCGCATTGTTCCATGTGGCCACCAGGTCCTCCATCTGGGAGCGAGTCAGGACTACAGGAAGTGGCCCAAGCTCTGTCTGGAACCTATCAGGTTCCATCAGGCGCCTGGGGCGGTACCATCTAGGACATTCCGGTTCCGCCTCCCCGCGATGGGGAGTAGCGCCCGGGAAGTCGAGCCGGAGAAGTGAGTGATCTGACCATGACAGGGGTGTAATAACTAATTCCCCTACTCCCAGATCGCTCCTCCACTGGTCAGAGACAAAAATAAGGTCCAGCGTGTGACCTCCCTCGTGTGTGGGGCCCTGAATTACTTGGGTCAGGTCCATGGCTGTCATGGAAGTCATGAACTCCCGAGCCACCTCGGATGATCCCCCTGTCGACGGCAGGTTGAAATCCCCCATAATCAATAGCTTGGGGGTCTCAACCGCCATCTCGGCGATCACCTCGAGGAGCTCTGGCAGGGCCGCTGATGCATAGCGAGGAGCCAAGTATACAATCAGCAAGCCCAACTGTTTCCCTGGGCCCCACTTCACGCATAGGGACTCACACCCGGATATCTGTGGCACAGTGAACTCTCTCGGCTCCAGACCTTCCCTTATGATAACCGCTACCCCACCACCCCTACCCAGGGCCCGCGGCTGATGAAATGCACGGTATCCCGGTGGGCACATTTCCACGAGGGGGAGACCCCCCTCGCAGCCCAACCAGGTCTCCGTTATCCCTGCAAGGTCCAGCTCCCCCTCCGAGATCAAATCATTAATGAGGGGGGCCTTATTGACAACGGACCTTGTGTTGCACAACATCAGCCTCAGGCCCTGGCTCTGTAGGTCCTGGCCACCTAGAGTGCGGGGGTTGGGACAGATGACCGGTCGTGTCCAACGACCGCGGTCTCCCAACCGGTTACAAAATCTTTGTCTACCCTCGCACCTACCCCTCCCCACGACCCTTGGGATGAAAAGACCCTCTACTGGAATATCGTTATTCCCCCTCCCCTCAGTAGCTCCGCTCACTCCCCTACCAACCTCACCTGTCAGCCTGGCACTAGCCCCTCCCTCGGCCTGACTAACCCCACCCCCCACCCTGGGACCCACTAAAATATGTAAATAACATTTCATTAAAAAAACCCTAAGTTTTCGCTTCCTCCACCTCTCTGGATTAATAAATCCCTCATCAAGGTGGGCCCTCGAAAGGGCGGAGGGCCATACTTGCGAGAAGGGGGACTCCCGCAGTAAGATCAGGTCTGCCCTCGAGTATATGATAGACCATAATTTCAGCAGGGCCTCAGATCAATTAAGGGTGCTACAGATGTTAAAATATATAGTATATAATACACTAAATCCAGGAAGATGTAGAAAGCCAGAGTTTGGGTACAGGTGGTAAGCTGGACCAGTCAGGTGCCAAAAGGCCACAATCCTAGGTGGGGATGGTGGGCTAGTCAGATAGTCTGCAGATGGTAGATGGTAGATGGTCAGTAGGTGGTCAGCAGGGGGCAGATGGTCAATAGGTGGTAAGCAGGGGGCAGATGGTCAGTAGGACAGTAGGTGGTAAGCAGGGGGCAGATGGTCGATAGGTAGTAAGCAGGTGGTAAGCAGGGGGCAGATGGTTAGTAGGTGGTCAGCAGGGGGCAGATGGTCAAAACAAGGTAGGCGGCCAGCAGGGGGCAGATGGTTCTCCTGCCTGACCTCTGGCACTGAAAGCCTCCTGCTAGCCACCAGCATGTCCCCTGATTCCTGCCCGGCCTCCAGCGTTGAGAGCCTCCCTCCTCCTACCAGGCCTCCAGCGCTGAGAGCCTCTTCCATCGCTCCTCCGCTTCCGCCACAGGCCTGCATCCGCCATTCGCCATTCCCTGAGTGTTCGGCGTCTCCAGCCACCGCTCCAAGCTCCAGGCGCCATTTCCGCCAGCCTCCGATGCCCCGGCCGGCCTCCAGCCTTCCCGCCGGCCTCCGGCGCTTCGGCCGGCATCCAACGCAATCAACAGCAGCCTGAGTGTTCGGCATCTCCAGCCGCCGCTCCAAGCTCCAGGCTCCAAGCTCCAGGCTCCCGGCCCCTCCGAGACTCCACCAGCGCCGACATCAGCCCGCACGCCCCCGAACACACCAGCCGACTTCTCCCAGCTGTCTTACGCCCAGCGTCTCCTACAGCGTCTCCCACACCAGCTGGCCGGCGCCGACTCACTCTCCCGTTCTTCCCGTTCTTCTTGGCCGCCAGACCACCCTGGAGACCAACTTGGGTCGCGATGAAAAGCCAGGGTGGTCACTTACTGGACCCTGGTCCTCGAAGGTGGCACAGAGGACCGGCAGCATCCCTGCTCTATCAAATGAGCCCCGCAAGCATACGGAGCTCAGAGGCAGACCGCCATTGTTCCAGGAAGCTGTTAATATCTAATTTTCAGTCCCTTTATGTCCTTATTTTGCCTGATTTGTGATATCAATGTCTCTAGTGAGAGGATAAATAACAAAGGGGATAGCGGGCATCCCTGTCTTACCCCTTTGGTTATACTGAAGTTTTCTGTTGCTTCCCCGTTTAGTATTATTTTTGCCCTCTGACTCGAATATATTGCTCTGATCATCCCGATGAATTTATCTCCGAAGTTCATTACTGCTAGTTGATTTATAAGAAAATCCCAATTCAGATTATCAAATGCTTTTTGTGCGTCAATAAATATCAATGCTGCTTGTTTTCCTGGATGTATTTTGTAGTATTCTAATATGTCCATTATTGTTCGTATATTGTTTTTTATGTGTCTGTTGGGTAAAAATCCGTTTTGGTCTGGGTGTATGATTTCGTTTAATATATTTTTAATTCTTTCTGCCATAATTGTCATAAATATTTTATAATCAGCATTTAGCAGCGAGATTGGCCTATAATTTTGGATCTTTTGATTTTCAGCGTTGTCTTTGGGAATTAGTGTTATTAATGCCTCCATCCAGGATTTTGGTGTCTTAGCTCATTCTAATATTTCATTATACATTTCTAGTAATATGTTCTCTAATGATTTTTGCAATCCTTTATAAAATTCTGCTGGAATTCCATCTGGGCCCAGTGTTTTATTATTTTTTTGTTTTTGAATTGCCCTTTTTAATTCTAGCCTAGTTATTTTCTCATTTAATGTTTCTTTTGTTGTTTCCGGTAGGGTTGGAAGATTTCTCCTCTGGAGATGTCTTTTAATATCCTCCTCTTCTATCTCCTCTCTGCAGTACAATGCTTGGAAGTATCTTACTGCTATATTTTTTTCCCCTCCTTTTGGTGGTGTATCACCCCTTTTTCATCCTCTAGTTGCTGTATTATTTTCTTTTCTTTCTCTTTTTTTAGTTTATAAGCTAGCCATCTCCCCAGTTTATTGGCATTTTCAAAATAATTTTGCCTACATGATCTAATTTTCTGGGCCATTTCTTCTTGTGTAATTAAGTTTAATCTATGTTTAATTATTTATTTTTCTTCTTTGGCTTCTTTGTTTTGAGGTTCTTTCTGAAGTTTATATTCTAATTTCCCCCGTTTCTCCTGAAGCTCTGTATATCGTTTCTTTTGATCTTTATTTCTTCTTATTGTATATGCTATTGTAATGCCTCGTACATAAGCTTTAGTAGTATCCCATAGGTTTTGAATAGTTGTCTGTTCATTCCAATTTTCTTTTTGGAAGAGTGCTAATTCTTTTTCCATATACTGTACATAATTATTTTCTTTTACAACCCACTGATTCATGGTCCATCTCTTTTTCCTTTTTGCTTCTCCTTTCCATTTAATTGTTAATGGGTTATGATCTGCCCACATGTTCGGTGTTATTTCTATCTCTTCTATATCTTTCTCCATTTCTGGATCCATCCACACCATGTCGATCCTGGACCATGAATTATGGGGGTTTGAAAAGAATGTGTATTGACTCTTCTGTGGATTGTTTTCTCTCCAAACATCTTTTAAATTTAATTCTTGGGCCATTTCAAAGAATGTATTTGGTAGAGTTCTCCTTTCATATTTTTTTTTATTATCCGTTTTATAGTCTTTCTTTGGATCTACCACTGCATTAAAGTCCCCTAGTAGACATATGTTATCCAGTTCCAGTTCTGCAATCCGTTTATGTAGTTTACTATAGTATTCTTTCTGGTTCGTGTTTGGTGCATATGTGACTGCAATTAATACTCTTCTTTGTTTTATTAATACTTCGATTAATAATGTTCTTCCCTCTTCATCTGCATATACCTGTTTAGGTTTTAGCCAGTCCTTTATATATACTGCAATTCCTCTTTTCTTTGTATCAGCCAGGGCCAAATGTAGTTTTCCTAATTTTGGAGATTCTAGAATACTACCATTTCCTTTTTTAATATGAAGTTCCTGTAGACACGTGATGTCCATGTTTTGTTTTTGGAGTTTAGAAATTGTTTGTCTTCTTTTTATAGGTGAATTTAATCCATTTATATTGACTGATATTAATTTCACTTCCTCCTCCATCCTGTTACTAGTTTATCGCCTTCGTTCCTTTACTTAGTTTTGTCTCCCTTTGGTTTCTTGTCCTCACTCCTTCTCTTTCCTGGGCTGCTGTATCTGTCTTCTTTCTCACATCTTGGTCTAGTCCTTTTTCCTCCTTCGGCTGCTCCTCTTGGTTTTGGGTTTCCAACTCCTCTCTGCTATCTGATTCACCCTCTATATAGTGTTCATAGAATTCCCGGGCTTTCTCTACAGTGTCAATCCTTATTTTCTTATCTTGCCAAGATATTAACATGCCTTCCGGTATCAACCAGCGAAACATTATTTTATATTTTATCAGTTGTGTAGAGAGGAATTGGTAATTCCTTCTTTGCTCTCTGATTCTCTTTGGTATTTGTTTAAGGGTTATGACTTCTTTTCCTTTATGGACAATCTGTTCATCCCTTGTTCTTTTGTAAATTTCGTCTCTGACAGGTTTTTTTGCAAATCTTATGTGTATTTCACGGGGAAACTTGTATCTTCGTGTATAATTTGTATGTACTCTATAGATTTCATCGATATTGTTCCTCAGTTCACTTTTGTCTATTTGCAGTTGGTCAGCTAGAAGATCACTCATGAGTTTTGGTAGATCCTCATCTTTTGTCTCTACTATGTTCTGAAATCTTAAATAGAAAGAAGATCGTTCTAATTCTAAGTGGACTACTGCCTCCACGAGCTCTCTGTTAACTGCTGTCAGTCTTTCTTGTGTTTCTTCCAATTTCTTTTCAGTTTGTTCTGTCCTAGTTTCTATCATTTTCATCTTCTGCTCATTTTTAGCTATTGTTTCCTGTATTTTCCCCATTCTGTCATCCAACTTCTTTATATCACCTTTTACTTCCCCTAAATCGCCTTTCACTTCCGCTAGATCGCCTTTCACTTCCCCTATATCACCTTTCATGTCATCATGATTATTAGCTATTGATTCTTGTGTTTTTATCATAAATTCCTGAATCATGTTTAATGAGGTTTGTAGGCTTTGGAGGGTTGGTGCCGATCCTGGTTTTTCACTATTCGACAGGTCTGTTATTAACTTTTGTCCTGCTGGAGAGGCTACCGCTGGCTGTGTTTTCTTTAAGGCTTTGGTAGCTGTGGATGTGTTTGCCATCTTTAGCTTTTTGAAAAAATTATTCCACAATACCATAGGTTTCTAATTTTCACACCAGGTCTTTCCCTAAGTATTCCTATCTCTCTCTCTCTTAAGAAAAAAAAAGAAATCTGAAATCGGTTATATAGGTCACTGATTAAATTCAACCCTTGATATCAATTTTCTATGGACAATTATAGACAATTATATAAAAAGCTATAGACTGAATCACGTTAAAGGGGAAGAGGGAGCAATGGAAAGAAATAGATAAATATTTATAATATAAAATTGTTAAATAATCTATTACACTTTTCACTATATAATATGTTTGCTAAAAGTTCATAAATATATAAATCAATATATGCAGTTAATTAAATTAATTAAAGGTTATTGTTTATTGACAATTCCTAATTTAAAGGTAGGTAAATTTTCTAATATGCAGTAGTAAAAGAAGTGGCTATAAATTCTATCTTGTTTTAAATATGCTTAAATCTACTTTAAATATATGTGGGATATGGAAAAATAAGTAAAATATATAAAATATTAAATATAACAGTATTACAATACCCTAAATAATGTAGAGATATCAGAAGTACATAGAGCTGGTTATGAGTGAGTCCAATCCAAAATCCTACGGTGGGAATACAACAGTTCTTTTTCCTCTATCTCTCTACTGTCTTGCAAATTCTGTTCCCTGTGCTTTCAAAATGGCTTCTGTATTCAAAATTGCACAGTCATTGTCTCTTTCTTTCTCTTTCTTTCTTCTGCCTTTTTCTCTTCTATGCGAAAAGGGACTGTTCTTTCCTTCTTTCACAATTTTCCTTCTTTCTTTGTTCGCCACCCACACAAAACTCTCAGCTGGTATCACTGTAGATCCAGGCTTCTCTACAAATTCTGCATTGTCTTGTAGTTCAGGCATCCTTTGTTTTCTCTTTATTGCACTGTTGTAAATTCCATCAGCTTAGAGAAGTGTCTCGGAGTATCAAATTCTTTAACACTGCCTGCCAATAGATTCAGCTGCTACTCACTTTTTACTCCTTCCACCAATAATCAGGCTGTCACATCTCCGGACCAGGCCATAACTGCGCCATGGCAACTGGTCTCTTCCGTATCGGATTTCAGGGATTTCACCCTACGGAACGAGGGATCGCCTTTTCCTCCGTCACTGCTGGGTTTTCCCCTCTTTGAAGCTGTCCTCACCAAGGCTCACCTTCGCTGTTAACAGCCTCCAGACATGAAAAATCAGACAAGGGAGAAAGAGAGTCTTCCCCTGTAACTGCTCCAATGTGACGTCACCCCCGGAAGTCCTCAACTCATCAGGGTTTAAATTTCATAAAGGTCTACATACTTCCTATCCATTCCAGTTTTACTCTTATATTTCTGTTTGCGTCCCCTTGCATGTTTACTTGAAGGTAAATCAGTCTTGTCAAGCACTCCCAAATCCTGCAATGACTTAAACCCATTATTCAGTTCAGCTTGCCCTACTTTTTTATCCTCAGTTGGATACATAGTCAGCTTGTGGTATGCAGCAGGTACCTTATCCACCTTACATGCAACAGATGCCTGATACCTATCAGGTCGCTGCGTTACACGGGTTGACCTTCTGGGTAACTCAGGGCTTATAGGTGGACTCTCTTGAACGTCCTCCTGCTTTATCACTTCCTCCTGACTTTTCACTTCATTCTGACTTTTCACTTCCACCTCCTGAGTAGACTCCTTCCCTTTATCACACGTTTCTGGTATTCCTGATACATTCTTTTGGTCTACTCGGGTTTCAATTACTACCTCATCATTATTTCTTTTCAGTTTATTCCAACCAACATGCTCTAAAAACTTCGCATTTGCACTGTGATAGATCTTAATTGTCCCACGTTCCCAGAACCTATAAGATCTATGGTTTGAGTCATAACCAAAAAATATTAACTGCCTTGCACGAGTTTGTCCCTTTAACCTAATCTGTTCAGGAATATGCACCCATGCAGGAACTCCAAACGTGTGCAAATAGCTCAAATCAGGTTTCCTACCATGCCAACGAGTAAATGGTACCTCTCCAGTAGAAGCATTTACAACATTGTTCAGTAAATGATTAGCACACATCATGGCTTCACCCCATAATGTTTCAGGCAATCCTGAATCGGCTAACATGGTTCTAGTCATAGCTTGTAACGTTTGCCCTCTCCTTTCCACAAATGCATTGTGTTGAGGTCTATAAGGAGCAGAACGTTTATGCTCAATACCAGCTGTTTTTAACATAGTTTGGAACTTATAATTTGTAAACTCCGTCCCATTATCAGTAACTACAGTTATAACCTTGGCTTTTATCTTTCTTTCTGCAAATCTCAGCCAATTAAAAAATTGTTGAAATGTTTCTGTCTTATTTTTCATTAAGTAGCAGAAACCATATCTTGAGTAATGATCCATGATACTCAAAACATAACAGGCACCTCCCAAACTGCGTTTTATAGGTCCAATCAGATCAGCAAATACTACTTCTAAAGGTTCCTTCGTTTTAAACCCATTATATCTGTTGGCTGGTGTAACCCTGCTCTTTTCTTTACTACATAGATTACTATCCAAATACTTACTGCAAGGTTTTAATTTCACTCCCTCTGACAACTTTACAGTTTGTTGCAGAGTCTTGAAATTAATGTGCCCCATACGCCTATGTAACAGATGTATGCATTCATCATGCTGTTTAGCATTTGTATACACAGAATTAACTACACTTTCATCAGACATTACATACAAACCTGTTTTGACCCCCCTTCTTCCCTCGCCCACACAGAACACGCTCCGGAACAATACTACTTTAACAGGGTTTATTGCACAGACAGACAGACAGATACTTGGCAGTAAACCACCACGACAAGGCTCACAGACACGAGACACGAAAGCAGCTATCCAGCAGGCTACGTTCCCAAGACCAAACTTCTTGAAGAATTCCTTTGTTGACTACTGCAAAGGGCGTATGCTCAGTCAATCCTTTTATAGCCTGACTTCCAGGTTGTGCTACGGACGTCGCGGGCAGGCTTTTTTTGAGCTTCTCGACTCAATAGCCTGTAGAGGCGTTTTTTTAAAGATCGTAAACGCCTTGGACACTCCAAAATCCTCAGGAATTTAGGAGAGAGCTACAACTGTCGGGTAGAGCCACTTGTGTAGCCCCCCAGAAGGATTTATAGCCTCTGGGGTGTGGGCAAGGAGAGCCCCCTTTGCAGCTGTTTTAAGCTCCGGTCTACTGAGATCCTCCACTAATGATTTAGCGGAGCAAGATGCCGTGAACAGCCTTTAACTCCGAGCAACCCAAGAAGGAAACATTTGCAAGTATCTTAAATTTTAAGTTTGAAAAATTTTGTTAAAGAACGGTATTGCTGAACTTGAAAGGCGTGGGCTTAGAACAAAGGATTCAGAACAAAGGCTTCAAAATGGCGTTAATTTATAGCTGAAAACCTAAAGAAAATGAAAGTTAACTGATTGCTGACAGCTGGGGGAGGAAAAGCAGTCAAGGTGGAACGGCTGAAATAACTATTAACAACTCTAAAGTTAGTTTATATAACCTGATCTACTTGGAAGAGCATTTTGTGAGAAAATTGGGAAGAAGTGTTTTCTTTTTTTTTCTGTTAAGAATGGCAACAGAACAAGGGGTGGCTCCCCCAGGCGCTACAATAAACCTCCAGGATTTGAAGGACTTTATAGGTAAAGAAATTAAAGAGGTTAAACAAATGGTCCAGGACACCATAAAAAGGTATGACCAGCTTGATAAAAACATGCAAGCTATAGCCACGGGTCTGTCAGAAGTTGTTCTTAAGGTGGAGCAACTGGTTTTGGATTTGGAAACCAAAACGAAAGAAACGGATCTGAAATTTGTGGAAATGGAGGGGAATATGCAAAGGATGGATAATGAGATTATTATGATACAATTTAGATCTATGGAGTACGCTATCAGACTGAGGGGTTTAAGAGAAAACCCTAGAGAGGACTTAAGAAAAGTTTGTGCTAATGATTTGGCTACGTTATTAAAAGTGGATGATCCCCGTGAGATTTCTGCTAAGATTGATAAAATTTACAGAGTAAATTCACATATAGCATTAAAAAGGCAACTACCAAGAGATGTTGTGATATACTTTACTGAGAGAAATTTTAGAAATGACATCTTGCAGAAGTCTTTTTATTCTTCTCTTCAAATAGACGGGAACATGATTGGTGTTTTCAAGGAGCTACCACCAGCGATGTTAAAGTTTAGAAGGGATTTTGGATTTTTGGTAGCGGAGCTGAAGAAAAGAGAGATACAGTATAGGTGGGATGCTCCAATGGGTGTTATATTCAGATATGAAGGGGTGAGGTATCGTTTGAATACTATAGACAAAGCAAGAGACTTTTATTATGGAATACTGAAGGCAAGTGCAACGCCCCCACGTACATCTACACCAACACCAGCAGATTTGGATGTCTTAGAGCAGAGGCTGAGAAAGAGACAGAAGAACAAATAAAGCAGACGCAAAAAGAGAAGGAAGCTCAGGGTGCTGTAGGTGGATCACAAGTGGACCCTTCTGGATTTCTTTTCAGTTCTTTCTTGGAGGAACCGTCCAAGACCCTCATTGAAATGCCATTACTTAAGCCAGTGGAACAACGTGTTACTAGATCTACGACTAGACAAATACAAGAATCTCTGAAGCAGGGAAAGCCCCAAGTACAATGTGCCAAGAAGGAAGGTAAGAAGCAAATTGGAGCCATGGGAAGAGCAGGGCCGAAGATTAGTCTTGTGGAGAGAGATCTTCAGCAAATGCTCTCAACGCTTCAGATCAGGCCAAAAGATGTTTAAATTATTATCTTGGAATGTGAATGGATTGAATTCTCCACAAAAAAGGAAAAAAATATTTTATTATTTGAAGCAATTTAATAATGATGTTGTTTGCCTTCAAGAGACTCATATTAGGTTGCAAGACCAGAAGTATTTAGTGAATTCAAAATTGGGAACATCTTATGCTGCCTCTAATTTAGTAAAGAAAAATGGAGTGGTGATATATATAAATAAAAGATTTTCAACTAAAGTTATAGAGGCGGATGACAGTGGTAGATATATAGCAATTGAACTTGATACAGATTTTGGTCCTATTTTGGTGGTAGGAATATATGCACCTAATCAACAACAAGAAAGCTTTTATAAGATGCTTCATTTAAAAATTTTGGATTGGAATTTTAAGAGTATTTTAATTATGGGAGATTGGAATGGAGTTATTTCTCCAAGGATAGATAAGAGAACAATGACTAAATTTACTACCAAATTACCAAAGGTTTTTTTTTATTTACAAGACGACTTGAAACTAAAAGATGTTTGGAGGATACAACATCCAAATGAGATGGACTTTTCTTTCTACTCAGATAGACATAAATCCTTTTCAAGGATTGATTTTTTTTTTTTTGCTAACACCGGATTTACTTCCTAAAGCTAAGAAAACCAAGATACTCTCCAGGACACTAACCGACCATAGCCCGGTGTGGTTAGAAATTGCGCTAGGGAAGAGGCCAAGAAGGTCTTGGAGAGTAAACTAAAATTTATTTAGATATGAAAAAAATGTTGATGAACTTAAAAAACACATGAAGGAATTTTTTAGTTTTAATATGAATAAGGGTACTCCCATTGAAACAGTTTGGGATGCAAGTAAAGCTTATATGCGTGGGGTCCTGATACATATGAATTTTAAACATAAACAAAACAGACAGAAAAGGAGAATGGAACTGGAAGATGAAATAAAAAAGAAGGAACAGTTACTTATAGAAACCCCAAAAGACGAGGCACTTCAGATGGCGATAAAGCTGTTGAAAGATCAATTTCAAATGCTTATATCAGAACAAACAGCAACCAACTTACAATTTGCCAAACATAACACCTTTGCTAATGCTAACAAACCTGGTAGGTGGTTGGCTTATACCTTGAGAAAGAACACAAATGACAGAATTATTGATAGAATCGAGTATGGAGGGAAAACGGTATATCAACAAGACTTGATTAAAAAATCATTTGTGGACTATTATGCTAAGTTATATGTACAGGACAATATACAGAACAAGTCAGTAGATGACTTTTTGGAAGGAAAAAGGCTTACTAAAATATCCGTGCTTCAAAAGGCAAATTTGGAACGTCTGATAACTGCTGATGAGATTATTTTAGCTATAAACCAACTTAAACTAGCCAAGGCTCCAGGGACTGATGGTTTGACTGCAATGTACTATAAAACTTTACAATTGGAAATGATTGAATATTTTACAGAACTATTTTGCAACATACAGAAAGGAGGTAAAATACCTTTCTCATGGAAAGCAGCTTTTATATCATTGATACCCAAAGACAAAGATGGCCCTAAGAAACCAGAGGATTACAGACCGATATCTCTTCTGAACACAGATTATAAAATATTTGCTAAAGTACTAGCCAACAGATTGATGCCAGTTATCCAAGAGGTCATTCATCATGATCAAGCGGGATTTATTGAAGGCAGACACATGAAGGAGAATGTAAGGCAACTCATAGACTTATGAGGGCCAGAGATAGAGGCTGTTCCTCTATCCTGGTCCTATTAGATCTCTCAGCGGCTTTTGATACCATCGACCATGGTATCCTATTGCGCCGGCTGTGTCACGATGTTAAAAAGTTTGCTAGGCCTGAACTGCCTAAACTGACACTCAAGAGTTAAACTAAGAAAGCTTTATTGCGCAGGTCATAAAACAAAAAAAGGGTTCTTATCTGAAAGTGATTTATTGCGCACGCGTTACACATTCCAAAATTCCTCTCTTCTTTGTTCGGCAGCCAACTTTGGCTAACGAAGCTTTTCATTATCAAAATGTAACCAATTAGTTATTTTCTGTTTTATTTTATTATTAAAGTTTGTTTATTAATTAGAATACTTTTAAAGACTTATTTTTCTCAATATCTCAAAAGATATGCAGAAGGGAATCAGCCACGGTTCATCGGTCTCTAACAGGGTGTTTTTTTCCCCTGACAACTTGGTAGCAGAGGTTTGGTTGACAACTTGGTAGCAGAGGATGGTTTTTGATGATACCAGCTGAGATGGTTACAATTTATGGCTGTATTTTCCCTTCATGCTATCTAAAGATAACCGACTAAGCCTAATTAGCAATGTCGAAGAAGAGAAAGAAAAAGAAAGATGGGGCGAACACAGATGAATCAGCTTCCTCTGACAAAGAGGCTCCCTCGGACACAGAGAAGCAAGATCAAAACGTGCTTCAGGAACAACAAATTCCTTCAGGTGCCGAGCCAAATATGGGAGAAGGAGCTACAGGACGCGACATCCACGAAACGAGGTCAGTGGTTCCTCCTTCTAAAATATCTCCAGGAGATTATGAATTTTTGGGGGCCAAGCCAAAACTTCCCACTCTGCCAGAGCCACTCCATTCCCAGACCCTCGCAGATTATCAAACGATTGATGAATGGCAACTGCCGGCAGAGTTAAAATCCTCCCACGCAGAAAGCAGATTTTATAACATCTCCCCAGATGGTGAGCAAGAAATGCAAAGCTATCTATATCAAATAGAACGTTTAGAAAAATATGTTAGGGAGGCGAGAGTGTGTTTTGAAGAGATAAGGCGAAGTAGAAGAAGCTCCCCCACTCCCAAAAAGTCTGAGGACGCCATCTTGTCTTCTTCAAAACAACAGCCTAAGACACACCTCACAGAGTTCACTGGTCAATTAGAACAAAGAGACATGTACACGTCACCGAGGTCACGTGGTCCCTTTGAGCCCATTGAACTTCAGCATACGTATAGAAAGGAGAGGCAGCCAAAAAGTGAAGCTGCACTGCCATCTGCTGGCGGAGAAAAATTATTACAGCAAAAGATTAAGCAATTGGACCAGATTTTCAGAGATATGTCTATGAGTCCTTTAGAAGCCAAAACTTTGTCTCCAAAGGTTAAGTCTTCAATACCCCCTGGCGGTGTGGAATTCTCCCTAGATGGAAAAAGGCAAAGCCAGAGGCAAATTCGAGGAAGCCAATTTGATGTTGCCACGCAAAGGCCAATGATGCAACCCCAGCATCCCCTGGTTCAACAACCAGCTTTGCAACCAGAGCAACAAATTATTCCTCAGCAGGTATTCACAGTCACCCCCTTGACTGGTGAGTCCAAATTAAAGGAGTCAGGAGAGAATTATAAAGCCTGGGTCAGTGAAATTGCGCTCTTGCTTCGAAGAGAAGGCACATATTCCATGGTTTTTGATCCTCCCCGTCAACCCTGGACACCTGCAATAAGAAACCTCGAGAACAGAGCTATCACGACTTTACTCATGTCAATGGAAATTGAGATCCAAGGTATCTTTCCACCTGATGCAACTGCCCAAGAAATATGGGCTATTTTGGAAGATTGCTACAGGCCCGTTTCAATTGAATCCTCATGTTTGCTCATGTCTGAGTTCCATGGTTCGAAGTTGAAACCTGGTGAACGAATTGGTGGACATTTGACCAAACTGAAAAGAATGAGAAGTGAATTGAGACAAAATGGCCATGTAATCGATGATATCCAAATGATTAGCATCATCATTAACTCATTGAATTATGAATGGAAAGATGCTGTTGCAAAGATTAACTACGTGCCTATTGCTCAACGCACAGTTAACCACGTTTGCAGACTTTTAGTGGAAGACGAAGCTATCAGGTTAGCTACCCCACATCTGCAACGGCCTCCAGCACCAAAGGCTCCAGCCAGACGTCCCTTCCGAGGAAGAGGCTACGCTCCAAGGATGCCAAAATGCTACACCTGCAACCGTGTGGGACATGACACCCGGGATTGTCCCCAACGAGTTCCAGCTCCCGCCACGTACCAGCCCAGAGGAACAGATTCCAGAGGCAGAGGTAGAGGCGGAAGACAAGGTCGTCGTGGTCCAAGGCGTGATCCACAAGCTCCGCTTGCAACACTGGCCATAACCAACGTTCCACAACCTGATCCAAAGTTCGACAGACGTCTTTTGTGGACTTTAGACAGTGGAGCAGCTGTGCACGTTACCCACAGAAGGGAACTTTTCACAGAGATGGGCGAACCAGAGCCCGAGTATCGAGAACTGTATTCCTTCACCAACCACACTTGCAAGGTTATGGGAAAAGGAACTGTTTACATTGAAGAGCTCGATACACACATCCCTGATGTTTATTACATACCTTCAGCAACCAGTAATTTGCTTAGTCAAAGTCACTTGTCTAGAGATTTAAAGTTCCAGGTTCACCACCTCGAAAAAGCAAGTTACTTAGTTAAAGATGGTGATATTGTTGCTGAAACCATGCTGATTGGTGGTGTTTATTACTTAAAGCCAAAGCCTAAAGGGCAAGCACAGGCAAGTATGCAAACTCCAAAAAGGCACAACGCAGACCCAGAGAGAGTTGTCCCAGAGAGAGAAAGCGTTACTGTGCCAAAGGCTCCTAAAGCCAACAAACAGAGAAAACAGAAACAGATTGCTCAAAGCAAGCCTGAGGGTCCTCATGAAACTGTTAATGTTGAGAATTCACTAACTGGTAAACCTTTGCATTCCAGGTGTATTCACAAGTGGCACAGAAGATTGGGGCATGCCAGTTTCCGTGTTCTTAGAAAGATGCCGGAGTTCGCAAAAGGTTTGGATCTAAAGGGGTGTAAGGTGTTTTTGGATTGTGCCGTTTGCAAAAAGGCTAAATCCAAGGCGGCTGCAATTCCCAAACACGCTACACGCCGGTCAACACGCATTTTTGATTTGGTACACACTGACATAGTGGGTCCTTTCCCACCAACACTTGGTGGCAGAAAGTATTTTTTAACAATTGTAGATAATCATTCTAGATATGGATTTGTATATCCTATGAGAGAGAAATCTGAGACCTTTCAGATCTTTAAAGACTTTGCAGCGTTTGTTTCTACACAATACCAAGTTCGCATCGCCAGAATCCAGAGTGACCGTGGTGCAGAATTCATGTCTCAGCGTTTCCAGGACTGGATGCGTAAGAATGGAATTCTTCATCAGACATCTGCTCCATATACACCGGCTCATAACGGAGTCGTAGAAAGAAGACAAGGGGTTCTACAAACCATGATGCGTTGTCTTCTAGAAGATGCCAATCTCAGTAACGCATACTGGGGTGAAGCAATCAAATATGCAAATTACATTGTCAACCGTACTTGGAGCAGTGTAATCAATCAAACTCCTTTCTACATGCTGTATGGCTACAAGCCTAATCTCAAGAACCTCCATATTTTTGGTTCATATGCTATGGTAAACACTCCTATAACTCAAGGACCAAAGAGACTAAGATTTATGGGTATTGATGATAATTCAAAATGGTACAAATTCATTGATACTAAACATGTGATTGTCATTTCACAATCTGCTAATTTTGAGGAAGACATTGACTGGTCCAGGATTCATTCCAATGATCCTGAAGTTTATTTTCCTAGAGATGGTGTTCCAGATGCCACGCAGCCTGATGACAATTCGCAGGCAGATATTCCTTCTACCAGTTCTTCACAACCTGATGTTCCGTCTTCTCAAGCCGCGGATGCTGATGCTAGCGACGAACGTGAGGACGAGGATGATGATGAAGAAGAAGAAGAAGACTGGACTGATGTTCCTAGACGCTCCAAGAGGGCCACAAAAGGAATCCCTCCACAACGTTATTCATGGCAACTGACAAAATCACCAGTACCTTTGATTTGCAACGTTACTCTTCCTCCAGAGACATTCACACAAATCAAACAGCTTCCTGATTCAGAACAAGACAAATGGTATGATGCAATGCAGGATGAAATGGACAGTTTAAAGAAACTTAATGTATTCACACCTGCAAAACCTCCAGCAAACAAGAAAGTCATTGGCACCCGATGGGTCTACAGAATCAAGAAGAAACCAAATGGTGAGTCTTTATACAAAGCCAGACTTGTAGCTCAGGGTTTCGCTCAACGTTATCCTGAGGACTACACAAACACTTACTCACCAACAGTCAGAACTGAAAGTGTAAAAATTGCTTTAACCACTGCAACTATTCTTGGTTTAGAAGTTTTCCAATTTGATGTGGACACAGCTTATCTACATGCAGACCTAGATGAAGAGATCTACGTGAGAAGCCCTCCAGGATTCCGAAAGCAAGAAGGGGATACCTGGTTCCTGAACAAAAGTCTTTATGGTCTGAAACAGTCAGGTTTAATGTGGTATTTATGTCTTACTGACAAACTAAATTCAATGGGCTTTATTAAGTCCGAAACTGATGAATGCGTGTTCACAAAAAGATCTAACAATGCATATGAGATAATTCTTGTTTATGTTGATGATATTGTTTATATTGGTCCAAATAAGAAAATGAGTGAGATTTTTGCTAAAAGTTTGCAGAGATACTTCACACTAAAATCTTTAGGACACATTAGCACTTATTTAGGTGTTCAAATTGAAAAGACACAGAAGGGGTTTAGTCTTTCACAAGAGGAGAAAATTGACCACATTCTACATCATTGCAACATGAAAGATGCTAGCACAACAAAGACACCCATGCAAACAGATTTTCACAACTTAACACATGAACTAAGTCCTGAGTTCGAGGATCAAACACTTTATCGTTCAGTCATTGGTTCACTATTATACATTAGTAGTTGGACCAGACCTGACATCGCACTTAGTGTTAATCTTTTATCACGACACGTAGGTAAGGCAACACAATTTCATTGGTCATGCATTAAGAAGTTGTTGAAATACCTGAAACACACTAAACACATGAAGTTATTGCTAGAACCAACACACACTGATCAACCAAAGTTGATTTGTTTTGCCGACGCCGACTGGGCGAGCGACAAGAAGTCGCGCAAAAGCACTTCTGGTTACATGATGTTCCTAAATGGTTGTCCTGTTTACTGGCAAGTGAGAAAACAGAGTTTTGTTTCATGTTCATCTACTGAAGCTGAATATGCTTGTGTTTCAGATGCTTGTAATTCTCTAACGTGGTTTGATGCTTTGATCACAGATATCTGGATACGTCCGATTCGACCAATCACCGTGATGGAAGATAATGTATCTGTTGTTTATATTTCTGAGTCACATTTTACAGGTTCTAGGTCCAGACACATTGACATTCGTTATCAAAACACAAAGCAATTAGTTAAGCAAGGTTTTGTTAAATTGCAATATGTTTCTACACATGATCAGATCGCAGACATGCTTAACAAACCACTTGCCGCAAATCAACACGAGTATCTGCGAAAGAAGATGTGCCTTAATTGATGATTTGATGACGTCAGCCCAGACTAGCAAAAGAAGGGGTGTCACGATGTTAAAAAGTTTGCTAGGCCTGAACTGCCTAAACTGACACTCAAGAGTTAAACTAAGAAAGCTTTATTGCGCAGGTCATAAAACAAAAAAAGGGTTCTTATCTGAAAGTGATTTATTGCGCACGCGTTACACATTCCAAAATTCCTCTCTTCTTTGTTCGGCAGCCAACTTTGGCTAACGAAGCTTTTCATTATCAAAATGTAACCAATTAGTTATTTTCTGTTTTATTTTATTATTAAAGTTTGTTTATTAATTAGAATACTTTTAAAGACTTATTTTTCTCAATATCTCAAAAGATATGCAGAAGGGAATCAGCCACGGTTCATCGGTCTCTAACAGGGTGTTTTTTTCCCCTGACAACTTGGTAGCAGAGGTTTGGTTGACAGGCTGGAGGGGATGGGAGTCGGAGGCACCGTTTTGCGGTGGTTCGGCTCCTACCTCTCCGACCGGACGCAATGTGTGTTGGCAGGAGGGCAGAGGTCGACCCTGAGGCCACTCACTTGTGGGGTGCCACAGGGGTCGGTCCTCTCGCCCCTTCTGTTCAACGCATATGTGAAGCCACTGGGGGAGATCATCCGTGGTTTTGGGGTTGAGTATCATCTGTACGCTGATGATACCCAGCTGTACATTTCAACCCCAAACCACCCCAACGAGGCTGTCGAAGTGATGTCCCGGTGCTTGGAAGCCGTCGGGGTCTGGATGGGGGACAACAGACTCAAACTCAACCCCTCCAAGACTGAGTGGCTGTGGTTACCGGCACCTCGGTTCAGCCAGTTGAGTCCATCACTGGCCATAGGGGGCGAACAATGGCCTCCTGTGGAACGGGCGCGCAATTTGGGCGTCCTCCTAGATGCCCGGCTGTCAATGGATGACCATGTGGCAGCCGTGGCAAGGGGGGCGTTCCACCAGGTTCGCCTGGTGCGCCAATTGCGCCCCCTACTGGACCGGGATGCCCTATGCACGGTCACTCACGCGCTGGTGACGTCTCGCCTGGACTACTGCAATGCTCTCTACATGGGGCTTCCTTTGGGACGCGCCCGAAGACTACAGCTAGTCCAGAACGCAGCCGCGCGGGCTGTCATGGGGAGTACTAGGTACTCCCATGTAACACCTCTCCTGCGCGAGCTGCACTGGCTGTGGTTTTTCGGGTGCGTTTCAAGGTTCTGATTACCATCTTCAAAGCGCTCCATGGCACAGGACCTAGCTACCTGCGGGATCGCATCCTGCCACACACATCCCTGCGACCAATCCGCTCTCACAGGGAGGGGCTTCTCCTGGTGCCGTCCACCAGGCAATGCCAACGGGCGACGCCTAGGAGTAGGGCCTTCTCTGTGATGGGCCCAACCCTCTGGAATGACCTCCCCCCCGACATTAGAACCACCACCGACTTCCGCTCCTTCCGACAAAAACTGAAGACTCACCTGTTCTGATTAGCTGGCCTGGCACATTCATAACTTTTATCCCCCGGCAGATACATTTTAACTGGTATTTTAGGGGAATTATTTTTAAATTTAACTTATGGGGTACTTTTAAGGGGTTTTTAAAAATTATATTTTAGATACTTTACTTAGATGTACAGTTTTTCTTTTAACCTCCTCCATAACTATTTAACTATTTAATTATTTAATTATTTATGTTCTGTATTTTCTATGTATTAACTGTACACCGCCCCGAGTCCCTTCTGGGAGAGGGGGCGGTCTATAAGTGCAAATAAAGTAAAGTAAAAGTAAGTAAGTTAATTGATTATCTTGATAAGAATAAGCAGATCTCGGCAGTGCTGGTTTTCTTGGATGCGGAGAAGGC
Organism: Natrix helvetica; assembly: GCF_964273705.1. NCBI lineage: Eukaryota > Metazoa > Chordata > Lepidosauria > Squamata > Natricidae > Natrix > Natrix helvetica. The sequence goes on from NC_138555.1 coordinate 44,328,343, forward strand.
CTTCGATCGAGTGAATTGGAACTTTCTAACCAAGACTTTGGAAAATATGGATATGGGACCACGATTTCGGCAGGCGATTGGAGCAATTTATCAGCAACAAAATGCACAACTCATTATTAATGGAAATCTGTCAACAACCTTCGAGATACAAAAAGGTACAAGACAAGGTTGTCCATTATCTCCATTGTTATTTATTTTAACCTTGGAAGTCTTGTTGAATACAATTCGGGACTCAAACTCCTTAAGTGGCATAGCTATTAGGCAAAAGGAATACAGAACTAGAGCATTTGCCGATGATCTGGTTGTTACCCTTTCACATCCTCTGAATTTAATAATCCAGATGAAAAACATCATAGCAGAATTTGGCATGGTGTCTGGGTTTAGACTAAATCAAAATAAAATGAAAATGATGGTTAAAAACATGACAGAGACTCAAAGAAAGAGACTTGTAAGTTTGGCAGGTTTCGAAATAGTTTCCAAGGTCAAATATTTAGGAATACAAATTGCAGAATCAAATACAAAAGTTTTCTTAAATAATTATGAAGTGTTGTGGCAAAAGATACAGAAAGACCTTCAAGTATGGAAAAAGCTACAACTATCTTTGCTTGGAAGGATTTCAGCAATTAAAATGAACATTCTAACTAGATTCATTTTTTTATTTCAGATGATACCGGTGCTTAAATCAGATAAAATTTTGTCAGAATGGCAAGCAACATTAAATAAATTTGTTTGGAAGGAGAAAAAACCGAGAGTAAAGATGAAGATTATGCAAGATACTCGTGAAAGAGGTGGCCTCAGACTCCCAAACCTCCAATTGTAGTATGAAGCTGCGGTATTGACGCATGTAGCAGATTGGTTTGGGAAAACAAAAACGGAACTGTTGAATATAGAAGGTCATGACCTTGTTCTGGGATGGCATGCATATCTTTTTTATGAAGATAGGGTGGATAAAGTGTTTAACAATCATGTTCTCCGAAGTGCCTTGATGAGAATATGGAAGAAGCACCGGCCTAATTGGGATTACAAAATACCGCTTTGGTTGGATCTTGCAGACACCATGTGGATTACGAATACTAAGTCACTCGGGGGGCGTTTATATAAAGATGTGCTTATTGCTGATGGGGACGAATGGCAGTTGAAAACTTTGGAACAACTGTTGGGAGAAGGAATTACTTTAAATTGGTTACATTATATACAGTTACAGAAGAAATGGAAAGAAGATCGTAGGGTCGGCTTTATGGATAAAGAAGTGGAACTGATTAAGCAGATAAAAGAGACTGGCCCGAAACAGGTTAAAAGAATATATAATGTATTGTTAGAAAGAGACTCAGAAAGTGAATTGGTTAAGGATTGTATGATTAAATGGGCTCAGAATTTTGATGAATCGGTTATGTTGGATACGTGGGAAAAAATATGGGTTCAGAATGTTAAATTTACACAGTCACAGAATTTAAGGGAGAACTTTTATAAAATGTTTTACAGATGGTATTTAGATCCTAAAAAATTATCATGCATGTTCAACCAAAATGCTGGAGATGCGGGTGCCTAGATGCTACCTTTTTTCATGTATGGTGGACTTGCAATAAGGTTAAAGCTTTTTGGATAAAAATATGGTGGGTTATGCAAAATGTATTTAAGAAAAGGATACAATTTACTCCGCAAATGTTTTTACTGGGTATAACTAAGGATTTTACTAAAGGGGAAACAAAATTGGTTTTGTATATGGTTACAGCAGCTAGGTTGTTGATTGCTCAACACTGGAAAAAAGATTTTTTACCGACAATCGATCAATGGATTCAGAAAGTGGCGGAGTTTGCTGAAATGGCAAAAATTTCAGCTTTCTTAAAAGGCCAGAAGCAGGAGAATTATACACAGGAATGGGTAAAATGGATTGATTACATACAGAATAAATATCAGACTTGAAGTACTATGTAGCCTTTAGGTAAGAATGTTTAGATTGCCAGATGATTACAGTAAATAATATATGGGATGCTTGGAATTGTTAGAGTGGTGTATAGCGGAAGTCAGGGGGGGTGGGTTTGATTGGGAGGTGGGGGAGGGTTAGGGTGGAGGGTGGGGAAATATACATGTTTAATTAATCTAGAAGATGGGGTTAATGGGCTATTGTTACTTTAAGAGAAACTTATATTATGATTGTTGGGAGGTGAGGGGGTACAATATTTGAATGAGAAATTTATTTTAAGACGGGGGAGGGGAGGGGGTACAGTATTTATATGTGATCTACATTATATGTCGGGGGGGGGGGGGTAAAAAGGGGAAAAATTTCTTTGCATAAAACTTTTTCAATAAAAAAAAATCATTTTATAGCCTGAGGGGGAGTCTACTTAGCAGCAGCTGAGAGCAATTACCGCCGGTAACTGCGCCCTTGCTCCTTGCGCCTGTGGGCGTGGTGATAACGGGCATCTAGGAACTCACTGCTTATTTCTGAGTCACTGTCCCATGACTCCTCCCCACTGCTCCAAGGCATGGCATCCGGAGCCCCCCTCCTTTGGCTCTCAACGCTGCTCCATGCCTCAGGTGCCTCCTGGGGGCTGACCAGCCTCTCCGATCCCTGCTCAGAGTCAAAACCCTGCCCTGGGTCCTCCAGAGCCGACTCATAGGGACCCTCGCTCTTGGAGGCTGGTGGCAGCTCCAACGGCTCCTGCTGGGCCACAACACTATCCCTCACCGCAGGGCCCTTCCCCCGGGTCTGACGCTCGGGATTGGAGTGGATGGGATTGGATTTATTAGATTTATATGCCGCCCTTCTCCCAAGGACTCCCAAGGGATGCGGCCTCGAGGGAAATTGCGCATGATAGGCCCGCACCAGAGCAGGGACATGCACAGCCATCGCATCAGTCCAGGTCCCCCCGTCCGTTCCCTTGTCTGTCCAGTCGACCAAATACTGGAACCGTCCCTTGAGCCATCTCGAGTCACGGATCCGGGTCACTCTGTGCGATGGCCATGTGTCCACCTCATGCGAAGACGGCTGGGGTGAAGAGGGACGTCGGAGAGGACAAGCCGACCGTTCAGGGATCAGGAGCGAGCAATGGAACACCGGGTGCACTCGCATCGAGCGCAGGAGGGTCAGGCGATAGGCCACCGGGTTGATAACGGCCTCCACGGGGAACGGCCCAAGATACCGGTGGTCCAACTTCCTCGTCGGCCGTTGGGACGGAAATGCCGCGTGGACAGCCACACGTGATCTCCCACAGCCAATTCCGGCACCGCACATCGAGACCTATCCGCTACCCGCTTGTAGTCCTCCTTTGCCTGATTCAGATAGAGGCGCACCACTTGGTGAACCGCCTGGAGCTCAGAGAGGAAGTCCTGCGCTGCAGGGACCGGAAAGTCCACTGGGGTGAGAGGGAAAAAACGCGGGTGGTACCCGACGTTCGCCATGAAAGGCGTCGTCCGTGTGGAGGTGTGCTGCGAGTTGTTAAACGCAAACTCCGCCACGGCCAGGTACTCCGCCCAATTGTTCTGCTGCTGGTTCACGAAGCAGCGCAGATATTGTTCTAGAATCCCAATCACCTTCTCCGTCCCCCCATCGGTTTCGGGATGGTGCACCGAGGATAAACAAACCTGGACATCTAGAGCAGCCATCAGCCCTTTCCAGAACTGGGCCGTGAATTGTGTCCCACGATCTGATACGACCCGGTCAGGCAGGCCGTGTAGCCGGAACACGTGCTGGATGAACATGCGGGCGGTGGCGCGGGCTGTTGGCAATCTCTGGCAGGGGATGAAATGTGCCATCTTGGTGAGCATGTCCACCACCACAAGGACCGTGGTAGAACCTGACAACGGAGGCAGTTCCGTCAAGAAGTCCATGGACACAGCCCCCCAGGGTCTGTCAGGGGTCGGCAATGGCTGTAACAAGCCTGGAGGAGCTCCCGTTGCTGACTTGGCCTGTTGACACTGCACACATGACGTGACGTACGTCTGCACGTCGTGTCACAAGCGGGGCCAACCGAAAGTACGGGAAACCAGGTGCAATGTTTTGAACAGGTCAAAATGTCCCGCTGCTGGAGTGTCATGACACTGGGAGAGAACCAGTCCACAGAGTGGCCCTGCAGGCACATAGAGCCGATCCCGATACCTCAAAAGGTCCTCGTCAAAGGTCCACGGGGATGTCGGCCCTACCTCTGCCCGCCGTTGTTCCAACCACTTGTCGTTCCGCTGCGCATCCCGTATCAGAGACCGTAAATCCACGGGTTCCTGAACTGCAGCGAAGGACTTGACGGGTAGAACCGTCCGGGGTGGAAGTGAGTCTGCAGGGTCCGAGTACTCCGGCTTTCTAGACAGGGCATCCGCTCTTTGATTCAATGCACTGGGGATGTACGTTACCTTGAAATGGAACCGGGCAAAGAACAGAGACCACCGGATCTGGCGTTGGTTCAGCTTACGGGTTGTGGTCAAGAACTCCAAATTCTGATGGTCCATCCGGACCTCGACCTGATGCCTGGCCCCCTCCAGGTGATGTCTCCAGGCCTCGAACGCCACCTTGATAGCCAACAACTCCTTCTCCCAGATGGTATAATTGCGCTCGGAAGGATTGAGTTTCCGAGAGTAATAAGCGCAAAGGAAAAGGGTACCATCCAGTTCACAAAACTGGACTTGCCCTACGCAAGTCCAGTTTTGTGAACACCGTTGCCTCCCGGAGCCGCTCCAACAACTCAGGAATCAGGGGCAACGGGTAACGGTTACGTACCGTGATGGCATTCAGGCGCCGGTAATCGCAACAAAGTCTCAGATCCCCGGTCTTCTTTTTTACGAACAAAACTGGGGCAGACAAGGGCAAGGATGAAGGCCAAATAGACCCCTGGGCGAGGTTCTTGTCAATAAAGTCTCGCAATGCGGCCAACTCCGGCTCAGACATGGAATATAAACGACCCGTTGGGAGTTTCGCATCAGGTACCAGGTCAATGGGACAGTCATAAGGCCGGTGCGGCGGCAGTTGATCCGCCTCCTGTTCGCTAAAGACATCCGCAAACTCCGCTAAACCCGGCGGCACTGTCACCTCAGCCGAACTGGGCACCTGGGCCGCACAAACCTGACAGGTGTGGTCAACGCATTGCAAGTACGGGAACGTGATCAAGTTCTGCAACCAGTAGATTTGAGGGTCGTGCGCCCGCAGCCAAGCCAAGCCCAACACCACGGGGAAATGCAGGCCTGAAGCTATGTAAAATTGGATGGCCTCCTCATGCTCCCCGAGGATCAGGCGCAAAGGCTGCGTGACGTCCTTTTTTTTTTTTTTTTTTTTTTTTATAATAAAATTTTATTGGTTTTTCAAGATTTATAGGGAAAAGGGTAAATGGACAGGTATACAAATTTTGGCAGTTGCAAAGTGTGTGAGGCCCCCCTCCCTCCATACCCATAGTATACATTTAATATAATGCATTAGTATATAATTGATTACAGTCAGCATATTAGTTCTATTATTAAATTCAATCAAATTAAACATTACAGTATAAAATCCAAATATAATTCCATTTTCACTTTCGGTCAGTTTATAATAATATGATTTTCTTGTTTATTTTTGTGATCTGAGTCTTCTTGCTATTGCCCCATCTCCCTCCACTGGCAGAGCTCTGGCCCCTCCCGTGTCCTGCGTGTCCGTTGTGGTATCTGGTGGTTTCTCTAGGAGTGTTTTATTTTTTTCCATAAAGGCCTGCGCCTCTATGGGTGAATTAATTCTAATTCTTGTCTCCTCCCAGAATATCAACATACCTTCAGGCATCAACCATCTAAACCACACCCCTTTCTGGTATAATTTATTCGCTAATTGCGAATAATTTTTTCTTTTTTCTCTAATCTTCTTAGGGATCTGCTTCAGAATGGTTATCTCCATATCATGATATATCAATGCTTGCCCCCTTTGTACACCCAGAATTTCATCTCTTGTGCTTTTTCTAAGGAATTTAATGTGAACCTCCCTGGGTACATTGTGTGTTCTAGCGTAAGCTGAATTCACTCTATAAACCAGATCTATATCCCACCCCATCTGTTGTTTTTCTTTGTGTGTGTAGTCAGCCAGAATGTTTGTCATAATGTCCCTTATATTTTCCCCATCTTCTTCTATAACATTTTGAAATCTAAGATAATAGGACATTCTCTCAAATTCTAATTTCATCTGTTGGATGTCAAGATCTTTGTTCCCTTTCTGCACAGCTTCCACCCCCCCCCCTCACCTCCTCCACCCCCCCTTCCACAAGATCCAGTCTCTGTGAGTTCTTATAAATTTGGGCTTGATTTTCTTTAATTTCATCTTTCATTTCCCTTAGCTGTTTCTTGATTTCCTCCTGGCCCTGTAAAATTTGTTGAAGCATTTGTTGAAAGTCCATCTCTGTAGTCTTAGGTTGCATCAGTTCTGTTATCTTGGACTGTGTGGCTGGACTGGATGTTACAGATGTTGGAGCAGATGTGGCAAAGCCAGATTTCCCAGGAGGTGGTCTTTTGGATGCCATCCTTTATAACATTAGAAGTTCAGTCCATATATAAGATAAACAGTTAGAAAAGAAGGGTAGCCAGGTGAGATCCGGGAGCAGAAGAACCAGGCAGAAGAGAATCTCTCTAATAAGTCTGGCAATAGATGAAAGGTTTCCCCTAGAAAGTTCAAAAAGACCAATCCACAAGAGATTCCTCTGGGAGACACGGAGACAAAGACCGGAAGCCTGAATTTTAAAGGTGGAGTCAGGTTTCACAGTTCATAAAGACAACGGAAGTGTGCCATCTTGCCCTGCCAGTTTTGGGCACAGAGGCATATCAAAGTTTTAAAAAGTTCCAAAAATCCTCAAATCACAGTAAATAGTGAAATTAGATTGCAAAGAAAATCATCCAACCTGGGTGAGGCTTCATTCGTTGGCTCTCCCCCCTCCTCCTTCCCCGGGGGCTGAGAGCAAAATTATTCCTCGCCGCTTATCCAAGGGGGGGGGAAACCCCCCTCCCTCCAGCCGCGCCTCCAGAATACTCCGAAAGTTATTTAAAGAAAGCTAACTAGTTCTTTGTGCAAAATAGGGCATGAAGAGAGAAGCAGCCTCACCGCACCGCAGCTGCTTCCTTCAATTGCTTCATTCTCCCGACGGCTTTAGCGAGGCGCGAAGCGCAGAAACGCGAGGCGCCCTCCGATCTAGCTCCCCGGTGCCTTGGGCGCGCGAGAGACCTCCCGCCGGCCGCCGCCGATGCAGGAGCTCCCCGCGATGCCGCCCCTCCGGCAGGACCCCTCTGAGGGGTGTCCTGTGCCCCCCAAGGAGTGGGGAAGCCCACCGGAGAGCCGGAGCGGGCAAAGAGCTGCCCGTCGCCGCTGCCGCCGGAACCGGAACTCCGTGACGTCCTTGATAGGCCCAGACAGAAGCACCCGACCATCAATGGTCTCCACACGCATCGGAGGGTCCACCGGACACAGAGGGACATTGTATTTTGTAGCAAACGCTGCATCCATAAAGTTTGTGGTAGCCCCGGAATCGACCAAGGCATGTGCTGGAATTCCGTGCGGACTACCCGACAAGAGAATGTGCGCTGCTAAAATAATATGCCGTGGAGGCCCCTCCACTTCTGTTCTGGCCTGTGCCCGACCCGAAGTCTCCCTCAGATCGGGCTTCCCCCGTTTCCCGATACAGTCGTCCGTCTCGGAGGGGAGGCCGTAGACCATGCAGCCCCTCTACCTCCCTTCTTGGGGCAAATCATACCCACAGTAAAAACACAACACCCCTGCACGCCGTCTATCCATCTCCGTGCGTGACAAGCGGGGTCTGGCTGCACCCAACTCCATGGGCTCCTCCCGTGTGACAGGAGTCTCCTGTGGAACTGGCACTCTCGTAACCTCCCGGGACGCTGGGCGAGGCCTCCGCCTCTGCAGCCGGCCATCAATCCGGAGGCACAAATGAATCAACGCATCAAACGTTGGAGGCCTGTTCACCCTCACAAGCTCGTCCTGCAGGTCATCTGACAGGCTGTCCTGGAAAGTGTCCATAAGGGCTGGCTCATTCCAAGCAGAGTCCTGACTAAGCAGCCGGAATTCACTGACATAATCCTGCAAAGAACAACGCCCTTGTTGCAAATCTTTACTGAGTCTGGTGGCTGTTTCTCCCTTAATGGGATCTTCAAACATCAGCCTAAGATGGGTACAAAAACCCTGAAAATCGTCCAGCAGGGGGCTCGGCTGAGACAGCAAAGGAGTGGCCCACCTCGCTGCTGTGCCTGAGAGCAAGCTGATAATAAATCCCACCTTCGTCCGGTCGGTGGGAAAGTCCTCCGCTCTCAAGCCGATAAACAGCTGGCATTGGCCCAGGAACGCAGCAAACAGTTTTTGATTTCCATCAAATTTGTCCAGTATAGCCACTGGGCATTTCCTCCGTTGCTGGGGGGGTGGTGGTGTTTGGCAGGTGCGGAAAGTTGCGCAACCTGCGCTGTCAGCAAAGCAAGTTGGTGAGCTAAATGAGCGTTCTCCACCTGGAGGTGCTCCATTATAACTTAATGGAGTTTCGTTTGGGGCAGTAGTCAAACTGTTTTGACCCCCCTTCTTCCCTCGCCCACACAGAACACGCTCTGGAACAATACTACTTTAACAGGGTTTATTGCACAGACAGACAGACAGATCCTTGGCAGTAAACCACCACGACAAGGCTCACAGACACGAGACACGAAAGCAGCTATACAGCAGGCTACGTTTCCAAGACCAAACTTCTTGAAGAATTCCTTTGTTGACTACTGCAAAGGGCGTATGCTCAGTCAATCCTTTTATAGCCTGAGGGGGAGTCTACTTAGCAGCAGCTGAGAGCAATTACCACCGGTAACTGCGCCCTTGCTCTTTGCGCCTGTGGGCCCGGCGATAACGGGCATCTAGGAACTCCCTGCTTATTTCTGAGTCACTGTCCCGTGACTCCTCCCCACTGCTCCAAGGCATGGCATCCGGAGCCCCCCACCTTTGGCTCTCACCGCTGCTCCATGCCTCAGGCGCCTCCTGGTGGCCGACCAGCCTCTCTGATCCCTGCTCAGAGTCAGAACCCTGCCCTGGGTCCTCCAGAGCCGACTCATAGGGACCCTCGCTCTCGGAGTCTGGTGGCAGCTCCAACGGCTCCTGCTGGGCCACAACACAAACCATTCTTTAAATTAGCAGTAACCATTTTACCTGCTTTCTCTATGAGACATTTATCTCCCCTAAAGGTTACTACATAGCCAATCTTAACTAGAGCTCTTACTGATAATAAATTAAATTTCACTTTAGGTATATACAACATGGATAAATGCTCATTCACAAATGAACACCTTGCCATACCTTCACCAGATGCTTTCACCCTCCATCCATTTGCCAAAGATACATGTTGCTTGCTGGCAGACATTTTTATAAAACAATTCTTATTTCTAGTAATGCACTGTGATGCTCCACTAACAACAACCTATGAATCATGGCTTATTGTTGCATTTCTAGAGATAGTCAAAGTAGACATACCTAAATTGACATTAGCATTTTTCTTAGCCTTTCTAGTATTCTGTTGTTTAGCATTTTTACAGAATCTAGCTATATGCCCCTTTGCCCCACAAGAAAAACTTTTTCTAACAGTATAGGCAGTTGAAGGTAACTCTTCATGTTGTGGTGGTTTCACTCTCAGTTGCTCTCTTTCCAACCTTCTTCTGGACTCTTCCAATAGGTGTGCAGTTATGTCAGTCAATGTTAGTTCATTTCGGGTTAGGACCTCAAGGGAAGATACAAAATCATCATAACTCTCATCCAGTGATGACAGAATGATGTAAATTTGATGTAACTCTGAGAAAATAAGTTCTTTTTCATGTAGCTCTTGGAAAACTCCTTTCATAAATTTTAAATGAGCTAACATATGTCCACCCTTCAGAAGACGTGCCCTAAACAGTTTGCGGGTAAGATGTATATGTGCACCTACAGTGTCACGTACATATATCTTCTTCAAATTCTCCCAACATCTTGCTGTAGAATTGTCCCCATGAATATGAACTAACTGTTGGTCAGTCAACATTAGACCAATTATACATAATGCTCATTCGTTGCATCTTTGAAACTCTGCTATCTTCTTGGCATCATCCTCATCATCTGGATCACAAGAAGTCACGTCCGGTGGATTATGTACAGCATCCCACAATCCCTCAGTATGCAGAAGTAAGCTGCACTTCATTGACCAGGAAACATAGTTTGTTCCATCCAACCGGGTTATCAGTGATAAATTTGCTGATGGTCCGTGTGCCATCTTCTCCATAATAGTAAACATTTATAAACTAAACAGCTATCTGTGTACAGTAATGTGTATCAACACCAACTCTCTTTTTTCAGTTATGTCTGGTACACTCTGGGTACACAGGATACACTGGGCCCATAACCAGTGTTAAGTAACTAATCTCCCCGTTGGGAGAGCGAGTATGCAGAGAAGCGTAATGAGAGTGATATGGAATAACACGCACAAACCAGCATACCTGAATAGTATAAAAATATAGTAGTTTACTGTTGTGGCCCAGCAGGCGCCGTTGCCGCTGCCACCAGACTCCGAGAGTGAGGGTCCCTATGAGTCGGCTCCAGAGCAGGTGGGGGACCCTGGACAGGGTTCCGACGCTGAGCAGGGATCGGAGAGTCTGGTCGGCCACCAGGAGGCGCCTGAGGCATGGAGCAGCGGTGAGAGCCAGAGGAGGGGGGCTCCCGATGCCATGCCTTGGAGCAGCGGGGAGGAGTCATGAGACAGTGAGTCAGAACTGAGCAGGGAGTTCCTGGACGCTCGTTACCGCCGCGCCCATAGACGCAAGGAGCGTGGGCGTAATTATCGCCGATAAGAGCTCTCAGCTGCTGATCAGGAGGCTCCTCTCCAGGTTATAAAAAGGGTTGACTGTGCATACGCCCTTTGCAGCAGTCAACAGATGACTTCCCGCACACATCCCTACGACCAATCCGCTCTCACAGGGAGGGACTACTACTGGTGCCGTCCACTAGGCAGTGCCAGCGGGCGACGCCTAGGGGTAGGACCTTCTCTGTGATGGGCCCAACCCTCTGGAATGACCTCCCCCCCGACATTAGAACTACCACTGACTTCCGTTCCTTCCGTCAAAAATTAAAGACTCACCTGTTTCGATTAGCTGGCCTGGCACATTCTTAGTTTTTACCTCCCGATGGATATATTTTAATGGGTAATTTTGGGTAATATTTTAACTCTTGGGTTATTAGAGTTTTTAATGTACTATATTTATTATTCTATATACAGTCTTGCAACCTCCTCCACCTACGTATTTAATTATTTAACTGTTTTATGTATGTATTTTATAACGCATTTTAGTGACTGTACACCTCCCCGAGTCCCTTTCGGGAGAGGGGGCGGTCTATAAATACGAATAATAAATAAAAATAATAAATAAAAATAAACTTATGCCAGAAGTTCTATTTTTAGAAGTTCCCGAACTTCCCGAACTCACCCCGAACCACCCCAACGAAGCCGTCGAGGTGATGTCCCGGTGTCTGGAAGCCGTGCGGGTCTGGATGGGCGACAACAGACTCAGACTCAACCCTTCCAAGACGGAGTGGCTGTGGCTACCGGCGCCCCGCTTTAGCCAATGTGTTCCTTCTCTGGCCATTGGGGGGGTACAACTGCCCCCGGTGGATAGGGTACGCAATTTGGGCGTCCTCCTAGATTCCCGGCTGTCGCTAGATGATCATGTGATGGCCGTGGCTAGGGGGGCGTTCCATCAGGTTCGCCTGATGCGCCAATTGTGTCCCTTACTGGAGCGGGACGCCCTTTGCACAGTCACTCATGCCCTAGTGACTTCTCGCCTTGATTACTGTAACGCTGTCTACATGGGGCTCCCCTTGAGATGCACCCGAAGGCTCCAGCTGGTCCAGAATGCAGCCGCGCGGGTTATTATGGGGAGTACTAAGTACTCCCATGTAACACCTCTCCTGCGCGAGCTGCACTGGCTACCTGTGGCCTTTCGGGTGCGTTTCAAGGTGTTGATTGTCATCTTCAAAGCGCTCCATGGCTCGGGACCTAGTTATTTGCGGGATCGCATTCTACCCCATACATCCCTGCGACCAATCCGCTCTCACAGAGAGGGCCTCCTCCGGGTACCATCCGCTAAACAGTGCAGGCGGGCGGTGCCTAGGAGTAGGGCCTTCTCTGTGATGGGCCCAACCCTCTGGAACGACCTCCCCCCCGATATTAGAACCACCTCTGATCTCCGCTCCTTCCGCAAGAAACTCAAGACCCACCTGTTTCGAGTAGCAGGTCTGGCTTAATTACAACCATAATCGTAACTGCATTTAACATCTATTCAAACCTTCCTGGATGGCTTTTTAAATTTTTAAATTTTATATTGGGGTTTTAATGGGTTTTAAAATTGTTCTTAATATTTAATTGGTTTTGGGATTTTATAACAGACCGTGTGTGTGAGTTGTTTATGTTGCATGTCTTATGTCTTATGTCATTTTATTGTTTTGATTACGAATGGTCTGTACACCGCCCCGAGTCCCTACGGGGAGAGGGGGCGGTCTATAAATTAAATAAACTAAACTAAACTAACTAAACTAAACTTTATTTGTTTTGATTGTACGCCGCCCCGAGTCCTTCGGGAGAGGGTTGCGGCTAATCAAATAAAAATTATTATTATTATTATTATTAGTCTGGAATTCTAGCAAGCTGGATAGCTGCTTTCGTGTTTTGTTTTTGTGAGTTTTGTCTTGGTGGTTTACTGCCATGGAACCTTCTGTTTGTTTGTGCAATAAACCTTGTTCCCTTGTACTGTTCCGGAGTGTGTTCTGTGTGGGCAAAGGAGGAAGGGGGGTCAGAACAGTTTGACTGCTGCCCCAAACGAACCTCCATTCAGCAATAATGGAGCAACTCCAGGCGGAGAATGCCCTCTTCGCACAGCAACTTGCCTTGTTAACAGCGCAGGTTGCGCAACTTTCTGCTCTTGTCAACCCCCCACCCCCCCAGTAGCAACGGAGGAAATGCCCAGTGGCCATGCCGGATAAGTTTGATGGCAATCCAAAACTTTTTGCAGCGTTCCTGGGCCGGTTGTTTATCGGCTGGAGAGCGGAGGACTTTCCCACCGACCAGACGAAGGTGGGATTTATTATCAGCTTGCTCTCAGGCTCAGGCTACTCAGCACAACACGAGTATCTGCGAAAGAAGATGTGCCTTATTTGATGATTTGATGACATCAGCCCAAGTGGCAAAAGAAGGGGTGTCACTGAAATAATTGTTTGCTAGCCGAACTGATGAATTACTGCGCAGGTCATAGGCCCTTATCAGCAATGATTTACTGCGCATGCTTTACACGTTTCATATACATCACACATTCCAGAGACTTTTTTACTTTTGATCTTCTGTTCGTCTGCCAAGAAGGTGGGCGACAAAGTGCTCTTGCCAAAATGTAACAATTAGATAGATTTGTTTATTTCTTATTTTCATATTAAAAGTTTGTTTTAATTAGAACTTGTTATTGGATCTTACTTTCGCTTTTTTGAAGATATGCTGTTTGGAAAAGCCGTCGGTCTAAGACCTCATTAGCTCAGGGTGAAATTTCCCCTGACACGGAGACCCCCACAATGGAGGAAAAATGCCAAGACAAACAGTGCATGGTCATGATGACACGCACAATCTCATTAAAACGCCCGCAAAAGAAAAACACACCGGTGTTAGCCAGTGCTCCAGAAGAACTCCCCCACCCTCCACCTTATGAAACCTCCCAAGCGGTAGTACCCCCCTGGCAGCAGCAGCGCCAACGGTCTCGGCCATCAGCAGCCCCCGCCAAGACAGCCCGAGCTCGTCAGGGGGTGCTGCATCCGCCAGTTGGAGGGCGGACAGACTAGAAGCTTTATCCCCCTTACTGTCTCCTACAAGCCCCTTCAAGGGCTCAGAAGATCTCACCCTCTCTGAACGCTCAGTGTCCCCAGAACCTAAGGAGGAGAAGGAATCAAGGGAGGGGATGGAAGCAAGTGGAGGAATACCAACAGAGGAAATACAAGACCCCCCCCATAGCCACGCGTACCAGAGCTAGGGACCCCGATCCCACCATAACGGCTCCACTGCGACGAGTGGACCAACTCCTGGTGGATCGAGATGACCTGACAAGGGTGGTCGCAAGCCCCTTGTTTCAGCACATCCCTTTCTCCACCTCGGACCTCCTTAACTGGAAGATCCACTATGGCCCCTTTAGCGAAAAACCAAAGGAATTGGCGGATTTGATTAAAACCATTGTGGATACCCACAATCCATCCTGGCGGGATCTCCAACATCTGCTGGCCACCTTTTTTAATCCAGAGGAAAGGGAGAAGATCAGAATAGCGGTCACCCAGATTTTGAAACCGGAGGTCCCAGCGCGTTCCACATTGGCCGACTATGTGGCCGCACGCTTCCCTCCCCAGGATCCCCATTGGGATCCTTATGATCCACACCAGATGGACAACCTTCATCAACTTCAACAGCTAATTGTCAGGGCGGTTCGGATGGCTGGCAAACCAACCACCAACATGTCAAAGCCCTCCCTAGTCCTCCAGGAACCCACCGAGAGCCCCGAGGCATTCTATACCAGACTCATCAAGGCTTATCAAATGTATCCGCCTATAGACCCCACCATGCCTGAAAACGCTCAGATGCTGGCTATGGCCTTTATCTCTCAAAGCGCTCCGGATATACGCTGGAAACTTCAAAAGTTAGAAGCCGCTTTGGGCAAGCCTCTGAGCGAGCTAGTGGAGGTAGCCCAGAAAACATTTGTAAACAGGGAGGCAGTGGAGGAGGAGAAGAAGGACCTGAAGATGCAGCGGAAGGCTGAATTTCTCGCGGCCGCCATAATGACGCTGCCTCAGGGGGAAGGAAGAATGAGAGCTAGAGAAACCGGAGGGGCCCTGGGATGCAATCAATGTGCTTACTGTCACCAACACGGACACTGGAGGGAGTAATGCCCCCAAAAGTCAAGGGATGGCGGGGGACCCACGAGAGGATCTGGTCGGCCTAGACCACCTAGGGACCCTCGTCTACGCCCCAGTATGTGCGGAAGAAGAGGGTTCCGTCCCCCAGCCCCGCTGATGCAGCTGACAAATATAGAGGAAGAGGACTGAAACCGACCGGGTTCCAGAAGCCTCCCTGAACCTATGGTCCGTATTAAAGTTGGAGGCACAGAAATTCCCTTCCTCGTAGACACGGGAGCTACCCGTTCTGTTCTCACCAAACCCCTTGGCCCTCTCTCTAACCAATCAATTAATATCCAAGGAGCAACGGGGGGGGGGGGGCAAAAAGCGTTCGCTCCTGCAACCTTTACTTTGCAAAATGGAAGGACATTCCATTATACACCAATTTGTCTATTTGCCCCAATGCCCATGAGAAGGAATGGAAAGTTTCCCTTCCACCTTCGATTGAGGTGCGGACCGTCGCCCCTCCTTGTTACCATATCTCCAGATAAGAAATAGAAACCGATAACATGTTCTAATTAAAACAAACTTTAATATGAAAATAAAAAATAAACAAATCTATCTAATTGTTACATTTTGGCAAGAGCAATTGTCGCCCACCTTCTTGGCAGACGAACAGAAGAATCAAAAGTACAGGAGTCTCTGGAATGTGTGATGTATTAAGAAACGTGTTAAGAAGCATGCACAGTAAATCACTTGTTGATAAGACCTATGACCTGCGCAGTATATCTTCAGCTCAGCTAGCAAACAATTAACGCAGTGACACCCCTTCTTTTGCTAGTTGGGCTGATGTCATCAAATCATCAAATAAGGCACATTGCGGGATTGCCTACCCCCACAGGGTGGGCCACTCATTCTGTCCGCCCGGGAGCGGAATGAAGACAACACACAAGGGTTTCCTCGAGGTGAGTGAGCCCAGAGCCTGTTCTGAACCACTCTTTTATTAAGAGCGTATAAGGAAACAAAGCATGCTGATTTATTATTGGTTACATTATTGCATATAGCCTAATATGGTTATGTTGTGCCTCTACTTGCTTAAGCGGTGTTTTCGGTATGAGTATCTTAACGGCTCTGAACCAGGTGTTTCCTAGGCTGCTGGTAACTGCCCCAGTTTGGAAAGTCCCCGTTATTTAAGATGGTTTCGATGTCTATACTTCCTGTTGTGTGGAGGGCGCTAGTTGAGGCCAACACTCTGCACACAACGGGTGCAGTATTCCAACAGCACATCTTCTTGTGCAGATACTCATGTTGAGCTGCTGGAAGTGGTTTGTTGAGCATGTCAGCAATCTGATCATGTGTAGAAACATATTACAATTTAACAAAACCTTGCTTAACTAATTGCTTTGTGTTTTGATAACGAATGTCAATGTGTCTGGACTTAGAACCTGTAAAATGTGACTCAGAAATATAAACCACCGATTCATTATCTTCCATCATCGTGATTGGTCGAATCGGACATGTCCAGATATCTGTGATCAAAGCATCAAACCACGTTAGAGAATTACAAGCATCTGAAACACAAGCATATTCAGCTTCAGTAGATGAACATGAAACAAAACTCTGTTTTCTCACTTGCCAGTAAACAGGACATCCATTCAGGAACATCATGTAACCTGAAGTACTTTTGCGTGATTTCTTATCACTTGCCCAATCAGAATCAGCATAACAACATAATTCTGTATAATCAGTGTGGGTTGGTTCTAGCAATAACTTCATGTGTTTAGTGTGTTTCAGGTACTTCAATAACTTCTTAACGCATGTCCAATGAAATTGTGTTGCCTTACCTACGTGTCATGATAAGAGATTAACACTAAGTGCAATGTCGGGTCGGGTCCAACTACTAATGTATAACAGTGACCCAATGACTGAACGATAAAGTGTTTGGTCCTCGAACTCAGGACTTGGTTCATGTGTTAAGTTGTGAAAATCTGTTTGCATGGTTGCCTTTGTTGTGTTAGCATCTTTCATGTTGCAATGATGCAAAATGTGGTCAATTATCTCCTCTTGTGAAAGACTAAACCCCTTCTGTGTTTTTTCAATCTGAACACCTAAATAAGTGCTAATGTGTCCTAAAGATTTCAGTGTGAAGTATCTCTGCAAACTTTGAGCAAAAATCTCACTCATTTTCTTATTTGGACCAATGTAAACAATATCATCTACATAAACAAGAATTATCTCATATGCATTGTTAGATCTTTTTGTGAACACGCATTCATCAGTTTCGGACTTAATAAAGCCCATTGAATTTAGTTTGTCAGTAAGACATAAGTACCACATTAAACCTGACTGTTTCAGACCATAAAGACTTTTGTTCAGGAACCAGGTATCCCCTTCTTGCTGTCGGAATTCTGGAGGGCCTCTCACGTAGATCTCTTCATCTAGGTCTGCATGTAGATAAGCTGTGTCCACATCAAATTGGAAAACTTCTAAACCAAGAATAGTTGCAGTGGTTAAAGCAATTTTTACACTTTCAGTTCTGACTGTCGGTGAGTAGGTGTTTGTGTAGTCCTCAGGATAACGGTGAGCGAAACCCTGAGCTACAAGTCTGGCTTTGTATAAAGACTTACCATTCGGTTTCTTCTTGATTCTGTAGACCCATCGAGTGCCAATGACTTTATTGTTTGCTGGAGGTTTTGCAGGTGTGAATACATTAAGTTTCTTTAAACTGTCCATTTCATCCTGCATTGCATCATACCATTTGTCTTGCTCGGAATCAGGAAGCTGCTTGATTTGTGTGAATGTATCAGGAGGAAGAGTAACGTTGCAAATCAAAGGCAAGGGTGTTTTTGTCAGTTGCCACGAATACCGTTGTGGAGGGATTCCTTTTGTGACCCTCTTGGAACGTCTCGGAACAACAGTCCATTCTTCTTATTATTATTCGTCCTCGTCCTCACGTTCGTCGCTAGCATCAGCATCTGCGGCTTGCTAAAATGGAACATCAGGTTGTGAAGAACTGGTAGAAGGAATATCTGCCTGTAAACGTTGGTCATCAGGCTGCGTGGCATCTTCAACACCATCTCTAGGGAAATAAACTCCAGGATCATTGGAATGAATCCTGGACCAGTCAATATCTTCCTCAAAATTAGCAGATTGAGAAATGACAATTACATGTTTAGGATCAATAAATTTGTTCCATTTTGAATTATCATCAATGCCCATAAATCTCAGTCTCTTTGCTACTGGACCTCCCTTTCTTCTTTGAGCTAAGGGAATGTTCAACATAGCATATGCACCAAAAATGTGGAGGTTCTTGAGATCAGGCTTGTAGCCATACATCATGTAGAAAGGAGTTTGATTTATTACACTGCTCCAAGTACGGTTGACAATGTAATTTGCATATTTGATTGCTTCACCACAGTATATGCTACCGAGATTGGCATCTTCTAGGAGACAACACATCATGGTTCGTAGAATTCCTTGTCTTCTTTCTACGACTCCGTTATGAGCCGGTGTATATGGAGCGGATGTCTGATGAAGAATTCCATTCTTACGCATCCAATCCTGGAAACGCTGAGACATGAATTCTGCACCACGGTCACTCTGGATTCTGGCGATGCGAACTTGGTATTGTGTAGAAACAAAAGCTGCAAAGTCTTTAAAGATCTGAAAGGTCTCAGATTTCTCTCTCATAGGATATACAAATCCATATCTAGAATGATTATCTACAATTGTTAGAAAATACTTTCTACCACCAAATGATGGTGGGAAAGGACCCACTATGTCAGTGTGTACCAAATAAAAAATGCGTGTTGACAGGCGTGTAGCGTGTTTGGGAATTGCAGCTGCTTTGGATTTAGCTTTCCTGCAAACTGCACAATCCAAAAACACCTTACACCCCTTTAGATCCAAACCTTTTGCGAACTCCGGCATCTTTCTAAGAACACGGAAACTGGCGTGCCCCAATCTTCTATGCCACTTGTGGATACACCTGGAATGCAAAGGTTTACCAGTTAGTGAATTCTCAACATTAACAGTTTCATGAGGAACTTCAGGCTTGCTCTGAGCAACCTGCTTCCTTTCTCTCTGTTTGTTGGCTTTAGGAGCCTTTGGAACAGTAACGGGTTATCTCTTTGAAGCAACTCTCTCTGGGCCCGTGCTGTCCCTTTTTGGAGTTTGCATACTTCCCTGTGCTTTTGGCTTTAAGTAATAAACACCACCAATCAGCATGGTTTCAGCAACAATATCTCCATCTTTAACTATGTAACTTGCTTTCTCGAGGTGGTGAACCTGGAACTTTAACTCTCTAGACAAATGACTTTGACTAAGCAAATTACTGCTTGCTGAAGGTATGTAATAAACATCAGGGATGAATGTATCGAGCTCTTCAATGTAAACAGTTCCTTATCCCACGACCTTACAAGTGTGGTTGGAGAAGGAGTACAATTCTCGATATTCGGGCTCCGGCTCGCCCACCTCTGTGAAAAGTTCCTTTCTGTAGGTAACGTGTACAGCTGCTCCACTATCTAAAGTCCACAAAAGACGTCTGTCGTACTTTGGATCAGGTTGTGGAACATTGGTTATGGCCAATGTTGCGAGTGGAGCTTGTGGATCACGCTTTGGACCACGCCGACCTTGTCTTCCGCCTCTACCTCTGCCTCTGGAGTCTGTTCCTCTGGGCTGGTGTGTGACGGGAGCTGGAACTCGTTGGGGACAATCCCGGGTGTCATGTCCCATATGGTTGCAGATGTAGCATCTTGGCATCCTTGGAGCGTAGCCTCTTCCTCGGAAGGGACGTCTAGCTGGAGCTTTTGACGCTGGGGGTTGTTGCAGATGTGGTGTAGCTAATTTGTTAGCTTCCTCCTCAATTAAAAGTCTGCATGCATGATTAACAGTGCGTTGAGCAATAGGCACGTGGTTAATCTTTGCAATGGCATCTTTCCATTCATAATTCAATGAGTTAATGATGATGCTGATCATTTGGATATCATCAATAACATTGCCTCTTTCTCTGAATTCACTTCTCATTCCTTTCAGTTTGGTCAAATGTCCACCAATTTGTTCACCAGGTTCCAACTTTGAACCATGGAACTCAGACATGAGCAAACATGAAGATTCAATTGAAATGGGCCTGTAGCAATCTTCCAAAATAGCCCAAATTTGTTGGGCTGTTGCATCAGGTGGAAAGGTAACCTGCAATTCAGTATCCATGGACATCAACAATGTTGTGCAAGCCCTAGTCTCTAGGTCTCTTATTGCAGGAGTCCATTGTTGGGCAGGAGGATTAAACACCATGCAATGGGTACCTTCTCTGCGAAGCAAGAGTGCAATCTCACTGATCCAGGCTTTATAATTCTGTCCTGACATCTTTAATTTTGACTCACCAGTCAAAGGAGTGACAGAAAATGCCTGTTGAGGGATATGCATTTGAACAACTTGCTGTGCAGGTTGAAAAGCTGGTTGTTGAACCAGGGATCTCTGTGCTAGAGATGCAGTTGGAGCTTGAGCAGCAAAATTAAATTGGCTTGGTTGAGAGGCTGGCATTTTCTGGATTAAGTTTTGCCTTGTTCCATCTAGGGAAAATCCAACACCACCAGGGGGAGTTGAAGATTTAACCTTTGGAGGCATTTGCATTGTTGCTTGGCCATCTGGACGGGCTACAGATAAATTCAGCCAAGTCTGTTGCAATTCCTTAAATTGTTGCTCTAATAAATTACTTCCGCCATGAGATGGCAGTGCAGCATCACTTTTCAGCTGTAACAGACCTGTGTGCGTGGCAAAATCTGAAGAACAAAGATCACGTGGCCTCTGTGACGTGTACATATCACTTTGTTCTGATTTGCCTGACACTTTATCCACCATGGGGTGTGTCTTAGGTTGTGGAGAACAAGGCAAGATGGCGTCCTCAGACATTTTGGAAATGGGGAAACCCCTCCTACTTGCCTCTAATCTATCATAGTGTTTTCTAGCTTGAAAAAGCTGTTTTTCAAAAAAGTCTATCTGGTCACGATAGTTTTTTATATCTTCCCCAGGGCCTGGGAAGGATTCATAAGTTTCACTTTCTCTGTGGGGGTGGAATTTTTCTGCCGGCGAGGCTTTTGGCCACTGATCAATTGTTTCATAATCTTTAAGAGATATTTGAGGGTGAATTTGCTCTGGCAAGGAATGCTTTGGTTTAGACCCGAGCATTTCATAATCTCTTGGAGATATTTGGGAGGAAGCATAATCAGAAGGAAAAATAACTGACCTCGGAACTTCGGAAGCAGCTTTATCTCTTTCTCCCATAGCAGATTTTTCTTTTGGCCCGGCTGTTGAAGAAATTCGGAGCTTTGGAAGCCAGCTTGAGAAATCTTCCAGTTCTGTGTCAGAGGGCAGTGACCCCTCAGAACGTGCTTCATCTTTGCCTTGTTTCTTTTTCTTCTTCGGCATGGTTAGGAAGTTATCTCTGTTAGAGATAGCTTAACAAGGAAGAAGGCTGTTAATTAAAAAAGCCATCCGTCTGCTACCAAATATGAGAAGGAATGGAAAGTTTCCCTTCCACCTTCGATTGAGGTGCGGACCGTTGCCCCTCCTTGTTAGCATATCTCCAGATAAGAAATAGAAACCGATAACATGTTCTAATTAAAACAAACTTTGATATGAAAATAAAAATAAACAAATCTAACTAATTGTTACATTTTGGCAAGAGCAATTGTCGCCCACCTTCTTGGCAGACGAACAGAAGAATCAAAAGTACAGAAGTCTCTGGAATGTGTGATGTATAAAGAAACGTGTTAAGAAGCATGCACAGTAAATCACTTGCTGATAAGGCCTATGACCTGCGCAGTAACTATTCAGCTTGGCTAGCAAACAATTAACGCAGTGACAGCCCGATCCCCTTGCTGGGTCGAGACTTACTTTGCAAACTCAGAGCCCAGATCTTCTTTACTGAAGATGGGGAGATGAATCTCAAATACGGCCATGTCAACTTGGAAATACCCCGGGAGGAGGCCTGGAGAATCATGGCTGTCATGGAGGTCCCCGGAGAAAAATGGCGCAAATTCAAAGTGTCTGAACTTTGGGCAGAAGACAACCCCCCAGGCTTTGCATCCCACCATCCGCCAATCATTGTTGAGGAACTCCCGATGAAAGCCCCCGTCCGGATTCGCCAAAGGGCGTATCCTCGGCCCATTGTTGCTGCCATCCAGGAGGTCATCGACTTGTATTTGGACCATCACATCCTGGTCCCTACAGACTCAAAATGGAATACCCCGATCCTTCCCATTCCGAAGGGAGAGGGCCGTTTTAGAATGGACCAAGACCTACGCCCCGTCAATGCGGCCACAGTGACTATACACCTGACTGTGCCCAACCCCTATGTTTTACTGGGCCTAATTCCACCAACCGCCAAGTGGTTTTCAGTCATCGACCTCAAGGATGCCTTTTTCTCTATCCCTATTCATCGCAAAAGTCAACACCTGTTTGCATTTGAGTGGGAAAGTCCCATCACGGGTCGCAAGCAACAGTACACCTGGACCCACCTCCCACAGGGCTTTAAAAACTCCCCTACTCTGTTTGGCACAGCCCTGGCCACTGATTTGGAAGCATTGCAGATTCCCCAGCCTGATGTACTGCTTCAATATGTGGATGACTTGTTAGTTACAGGACACAATCAGGAGCATTGTCATAACAATACCTCGGCCCTGTTGAATCTCCTACAGGACAGGGGATATAAGGCATCTAGGAAAAAGGCCCAGTTAGTCCAAACAGGTTAGATATTTGGGGTATGACATACAACAAGGACAAAGGGCCTTGGGGCATGAAAGAAAGGAGGCCATATGCCAATTACCCATCCCAAGGAACTGAAAGGAACTTAGAGGCTTCCTGGGAGCAGCAGGGTTCTGTTGCATTTGGATTCCCAATTTTGCTCTACTAGCCAAACCACTGTATGATACCACCAGGGGACATGAGAAGGAGCCTATGCAATGGGGGAAAGAGGAACAGGCAAGCTTTTTACAGCTTAAGCATGCCCTCACCCAAGCCCTCAGCTTGGGGCTCCCGGATTTGGACAAGCCTTTTCATTTGTTTGTGGACACAAAACAGAACATGGCTCTGGGGGTGTTAACTCAGAAATTCGGAACATGGCATCGTCCAGTGGCCTATCTGTCCAAACACGTGGACCCGGTGACAAAAGGATGGCCGGCCTGCCTTAAAGCGGTAGCTGGCACGGCGCTCCTCACCCATGAGGCCAATAAATTGACCTTTGGCCAGGAACTGGATATCTACACCCCACATGCCCTCAAGGCTGTCCTTGACCGTAAGGGCCATCAATGGCTCACTAATCCCTGGATGCTTAAATACCAAG
Source organism: Natrix helvetica (assembly GCF_964273705.1). Lineage (NCBI taxonomy): Eukaryota > Metazoa > Chordata > Lepidosauria > Squamata > Natricidae > Natrix > Natrix helvetica. The sequence continues at coordinate 44,351,541 of NC_138555.1, forward strand.
GCTTGATCACCCATACTCCCTCAGTCAAATTAATTCAGTCTCATGCCCTCAACCCGGCTACTCTCCTACCAGAACCGGATGCCCAAACTACTCATGATTGCTTACAGACCATAGCCGAAACATATGCCAGCTGCCCAGATCTGAAGGATGAACCCCTACAGCGCCCTGATGCCTCCCTCTACACGGATGGCACCAAATTCCTCCAAGAGGGAATTCGGAAAGCGGAATTCGGTAACTCTTGAGGAGGTTTGGGAAGCTGAGCCCCTTCCATCAGGCACCAGCGCCCAACTCGCCGAGCTACACGCTCTCACACGGGCTCTGGAACTAGCACAAGGCCTCAGAGTTAACATTTATACAGATTCCAAATACGCTTTCCTTACCGTACAGGTCCATGGGGCTCTCTACAAGGAAAGGGGGCTCATCACAGCAGGCGGAAAAGACATTAAATATGGTCCGCATATTTTGAGGCTATTGGACACTGTTTGGGCACCTAAGGAAGTGGCAATCATGCATGTGAGGGGACATCAAAAAGGTACCACAGACAATGAAAGAGGCAACAAGGCGGACCGGACGGCCCGAGCCGCAGCCCTCCAGCCCCTAAAAATGCAAGCCACCTGCCTCACTCTATGAACCCCCAACCCCTCACATCCACCCTCCTATACAGCCCAAGAAATACAACAGGCGGTAGCCCTAGGAGCACACCTTCAGGAAGGATGGTGGGTTTTACCCGACGACAGAGTCTTTGTCCCTCAGCAACTAGCATGGGAAGCTGTGGCAGCACTTCATAAGAACCTCCACATGGGAAAAACTGTCCTGCAAAAAGCATTGGCCCGTGAAGTTTATATTGATAATCTTTCCCGCATTGCAGCCAGTGTGTGTGCCCGGTGTCAAGTGTGTGCAGCTAATAATCCTCGCCAGGGTCCGACATCTTCCCCAGGGGCATCAGCCTAAGGGGTCCTACCCCTTTGATTCCCTTATGATTGACTTCACGGATATGCCGAGATCGGGCCCCTACACGGCAATCTTGGTTCTGGTCTGTACCTATACGGGTTGGCCAGAATGTGTCCCCACCAGGACCAAGAAGGCCTTCAAGGTCACTCGAGCTCTTATGTGTCTCATTATCCCTCACTATGGCCTGCCATCCCGCATTTCATCAGACAATGGCCCAGAATTCATCCATAAAGCCACCCAGAAGGTGGCTTCCATCTTGGGGATCACCTGGAAGCTTCATTGTTCTTTCCATCCCGGTTCCGGTGGGAAAATTGAAAGGACTAACCGCACGATTAAGGAAAAGGTAGCTAAGATCTGCCAGGAAACTCGCCTAAAATGGCCTGATGCTCTAAGTATGGCTCTCTTAGCAGTACGTTGTGCACCTAGCAAGGATCTTGGTCTCTCACCCTTCGAACTTTTATATGGGCGCGTGCCTAACCTCCTTGCCCCCCAAAATGCATCCTACTGCCCAGATCACAGACTCTGTTAAAATTAAACAATTGCAGGCCCTGAATGCCATAGTCCTCCAATTGCAAAAATATGTATTAGCATGTCGGCCTCATGTAATTGTGACTCCAGTCCATAATTTCCACCCTGGCCAAGAAGTCTGGGTTAAGGACTGGAAGAAGGAGCCATTGGGCCCCAAGTGGAAAGGACCATATACTGTTGTCATATGTTCTCCCCTTGCTGTTAAGGTGGCCGAGATAAAACCGTGGATCCATTGGTCGCGAGTAAAGTTAGCGGCCCCTCCTCAGTGGCACGTTGACAAGGATCCACAAAACCCCTTGAAAATTACTCTCCGCCGCCAGCAAGGCCCACTGCCGAGGATTGTCACCCCTCCTGACGACACTCCGGAGGCTGTCTCTCTACGGACGGGTGATGAAGCTTCCACACCCCCTGCAGGTGGCACTCTGGATGCTGTCACCCCACGCACGGGCAACGTACAACATCTCCCATGGAGCCTGCGCTCATCCCGAGCCTCAAGGAAACATCATGGAAAACGCTCAGCGCTTGCAACAAACAGCCTGGATTAGAAGGGGCCTATATCAGGCCTTGGCGGCCAAAAGGATGAGAACTCAACAGAGTTTTGATCTGGGGGTCCCCAGGGACCCCCCAGTGGGTTTCCCTAAATCTGTAATTCCTGCTAAAGGGGGGGAATGGGAAGCACACACCCACATACGAAACAATGGGGCCGGGGCCGTTTCCCCCCTGTCAGAGCTGCTTCTTTTATGGACCAGGGGGATCACAGTTTCTGCACAGCGACTCTTGGTTCCCCGAGTGCCATAAGGAAGTAGGCCTCTCCCCTTGTGAGTATGATGGTACTAACTTCTGGCAGTGCAGAATAGACCCGAACGGTACAAATTGGGCCCCTAATGATCGATATAATTCATCCATCATGTGTCACTTATTAAGACCCACTAACAAGCCAATCCCAGGAATAAAACATACCAGACACAGGCGCAATCCCTCCCCTACGACCCTTACCATCTACTCTGGACAGCAAGACGCAGAGATAACTGAATATATCACTGTTGCTTGTTATCTTGAACATGTCGTAGGGAAGGATTGGGATATAAATTGGACAGCAGCAGGAAAGACCCTCACTAACTCATGGTCACCCCGAATTGCAATAACTAAGAATTTAACCACAAAAACCTGTTATCTGACGCTCAAAGCGTCAACACTCCTCAAAGGAGGCCCCTACAAATGCCAAACTCAAACCTCCAAGGGAGAGTTAAGCAAAACACTGAAAATTTCACAGCATCATGACAAGGTACAAATTACATTAGAGGGTCGGGTTAATAGATCAGTCAAGACCCAGGTCTTAGAAGACTCTCAGGCTCAAAACCCACCTGGTGCCCGGAAATCTCGCAAGAAGTTCCCCCAGTGTACCACATGCCTGCAAGGCCCAAAAAGAAATATTTTCAAATTCAGAATGGGACAACCCAAAACATGTCATACATTTGAATTGAGTGATTGCACCTTTGGCCACTTTGCCGCCAATGTTAAAACCTGCAATGATCGATCTGTTGTTAAAAATTGCACCTTCGGACCATTGACTCCCCAAGTCTACAAAAGGTGCAATAGTCCCGAAGGCATCCTCTGTTACCTTCCCCCACCTCCAGGCCTAGATAGCTGTGAGCCATGTATGAAGAAGGCCCGGGTGGGCAGTCATACAATTAATACTTTGATATATCACACCCAGGCCCCTCCAAATTGTTTGCCCCAATCCAAGACATGTGCAACCAATGGTACCATGTACAATTACTGTCTGCAGCAAAACAATCTCGTGTGTTTCCAGCCTGAGGTCCCCATAAGGGTGAATGTCACTGTCTGGGCTGGTTTAGGGCTCACCCACGAGAAACTGTCATTGCTCTACTACTTAAATTTGACAGTAGCCTTGAAACAAGGGCACCAGCCCCTTACAGTGACCTTCGATGTGTGTACTGCAATGGACAAAGCAGTCCATATAACATGCGGGGATGACACTTGGCGAAAAACGTACGAATCCGCGCACAAGTACCTGTGCCCAAGGAATTTGAATCCGAACAAGGGAAACCCTGATCAATTCAGCCCTTGTGACAATCGGATGGTGTGTACGGGATGGGATTGCGTATGTGATTATACAGGAGGAGGCTACTCGGGCTGCCCATACATCTCAGCCTTTCAACGGATCCCAGGTACTAACAAAGTGTCCTTTCAAGTAGCTCGAGATCACACACACACACACACACACCAGGTTAGTTATGGAATTGGGATTGATGGGTCGGGGAGGGATCCTACCACCTATATCACTATTCGGCTCCAGACTCTGAATGATGGGGAAATCAAATCTCTTGGTTGGTCAGTATATGACAATCTTCAAAAATTGGAGGAGCCCCTCCCACTCAGTACTAAGGCAGTTAATCTCTTTGTAGAGATGGCAGAGGAAGTAGCAAAATCCCTCACTGTTAAAAACTGTTTTGTGTGTGGAGGAACCGATATGGGAGAGCAGTGGCCATGGGAAGCGCTGGAAGCCAGCCCGGAGGTTTATAATAACATGACCGTAGATGGCAACATCACCCAGAGAACAGACCCCTCAGGGATAGTGTGGACACTGACCACTAACCTGGTGGGTCGAAATTGTTTTGCCAGAAGTGGATCTTTTCCGGTTGGCCACTTGATTTGTCTGGGTACATGGGATGTCAACTACATGGAGTGGGACTCGCCCTCAGGTTTGCCAGCCCCACCCCGCTTTAACCAGGCTCTGTTACCCTTTATCAGTAAAAACCATGACCCTTCCACCCCATGGGTCGCCCCCAGCAATATGTATTGGATCTGTGGCAACATTGCATACGAAACTCTTCCCCATGACTGGTCTGGATCTTGCATCTTAGGATGGATAAAACCTTCCTTTTTCCTCCTCCCCATCCAAAAACGGCAAGTATTAGGGGTGCCCTTATATGAACACATAGGTGCCAACAGACAGAGAAGGGACACAGATACTGCATTTTCCAATTTCCCTTGCAAGGAACTGGTTGAATATGAAGACATGACATTTTGGGATTCTGAGCGTATAGTTTGTACATATGGGAAGGCCACATGGGCAGAAGATGGATCCTGGGGATACCACACCCCTATATACATGTTAAATCGAATTATCAGACTCCAGACCGTCTTAGATCTAGCAGGAGAAAGGATAGACAAATCCCTTAATATTTTGGCCACAGCCACAGATAAACTGCGCACAGCAGTCTATCAAAACAGGCTGGCTCTGGATTACCTTTTGGCAAAAGAAGGGTGTGTGTGTGGAAAAATTAATCTTACAAATTTTTGTCTCCAGACAGATGAAACTGGATCTGTCATAAAACAACTCACCACTGAAATGAGGCAACTTACCCACTTTGAGGGACAAGATTGGAAAGGGTTTGACTTCTCCTCAGCCTTTGGATCCTGGTTTCCAAAACTCCCGGGGCTGCAGGCAATAGTGGCCCTCATTGGCCTCATTGCAGCTGGATGTGTTATTCTCCCTTGCATTCTCCCCATGTTTGTAAGAACCATCAGCAACAGTCTGTCACTTTTGGTGGACCAAAAGGCAGCCATAAAGGCACTGGCTCTTTATGAGCAGGAAGGGGATTATGTCACCTTACTTCACCCAGAAGACCCTGAACCAATCTATGAAACTACACAGTAAAGTTTGAGATGGAGGTATAGTTTCAAAAGGGGGGAATGAGGCAGCAGGAGAATAGCCAGCTTACCTTTAGGGTATAGGAGCCCCTAGACTCCCCTATAGTTAAAGACTATCAAGCCAGCATATTAATTGACCTTTGCATTCTCTTTCTCAATATCTGTTACAAATCTTACTGGAACATAAGTTGCAAAAGGCTTCAAGAGATGGGCAAAGGAAACAGATGGTGTTTGTGTAAGATAGAAACTGCCGTTTAGCGTATTAATAGAACCTGGCATTAAGGGTTGCTGATGCTAACTTTTTCACTTCTGTTTCTGTAACTTTTCTGTAACTTTCCGAAATGTATTTGTAAGACATAGATATGAAATGTAGCTGTTGCTTTTGATGACCAAGGCAAACTGACGCCCCCTGACCAGGTGGTGGTTTCAGGGGTATGGGCACCCAGCCCACACTGAGGGGAAACGCCTTGCCCAAGCTTAGAAGCAAGAAAAGTATAAAAGTACTGTCTTGGACGTAGCCAAGACAGTTCAGAATTGTGTATGAACACGCTGGACTCGATGCATCAATAAACCTGTTTTCTCTAGCACCTTTGTGGTCTCACGTCCCGTCTTTGGCGCATTGAGGTGAAGACTCCAATCCGCTGCAACAAGTATACATAATACTATTTCCCCAATTTCTATCTTCCACCTCTGTTTTCTAACTTAATAAAATAACCACCCTATTTTGAAGTATTCTATATCTATCCATCATCTCTTGCCCGTTTTAAAATTTCAACTCTTATTGAGTTTTGGGTAAATCTTTCATGTTTCTCCCTTGGGATCTTGTAGCTCCTTATATCAGATTTATTTAATCTAAGTATTTCATCTCTTGTTCTTGGATCTCTAGAGTTCACATCCATGGTTCTTTCTTCATTTTTAAGAGAATTTTCTCTTTATTCTCTTCTATATTTTGAACTCTTAGAGGATAATCTGTCTGTTCCAATTTGGCTGCTGATGTATTCTGTATTCTGCCTTAAGGAATTCTGTATATGTTATTCACTGATAATACTTTGTAGGTTGACTTCTTGTTCTGTTAAGGAAAACTGGAAATATGAAATTCTTTGCAATCTATAGTCTTTGTTTTGTATTGGCATTTTGTCCAATGAAACGTCATAATGAGTTTGGGAACTGAAACATAGAACTTCTAAAGTGTTGAGCTCCCTTATCATTGTTCATTCAACTTCATTGTTTTCGTCTTCTCTCTCAAGTAGCTCCACCCATTTCTTCAAGGCATTTCTTTCAACAACTCAGCAGGAGAAGTAGTGTCTGTGGGAATAAACTGACTGTAGATGTCTGTGGGTTTTAGCTAGAGCATAACAGGATATGTGGTTTTGGCTAGAAGGAACTGTTGCTCTTGGCTAGGAGGAACTGGGATTCTTTGTATGGACATAAACAACTCCTTATATGTACCATTATATGTAACCAATCATTTTTGAGTGCTTAAAGCTTCCTGTTATATTCTAATAAAAGAGAGTGTCGGGCGTTGCCCGAGGCTTCTCATCCCGAGGACATCCTTGTGTCCGTGTCTTTCATAGGTAGCCGGGAAAATCCCCTCAAGTGGTGACCCCGACGTGATTGGAAAGGGAGAATCCAGTGGGGTTCCCCTCAATACGTCCGCCTTCCACTCTACTCTTGCCAGGACTTGGACTTGAGTTCTCATCAGTTTGTCGCGGGTCGACTCTGATTCTACGTAAGTATGGGTGGCGATCTCTCAACAGCTCAGTTAGAGCACGTCAAGGAGTTAAGGGAGATAACTAGGCGAAATTACTTTTACTTTCAGCCTAATGGGAAAGCATGTCAGTTGAAAGAGAAAGAAATAAAGAAATTGTTGCAGTACACTTGGGAACACATACCATTGTATCCCTCATCGGGTAGTATTAAAGTAGATACCTGGAAAAAATTGGGAGCGGTTTTTCATCAAACGCCCCGAGCTCCCCCCGATGTTTTGGCAGCTTGGCGCTCCGTAATGGAAGCCATAGAAACACAGGAGCGACCTTTGAATGCTCTTTTGCCTCTCCCTACAGAGGGGGTTCCTCCATACTCAGAGATAAAGTTTTACCCACAGGCACAATCAGGCTGTTCTCCTGAAGTTCATCTTAGTAATCATGGCCATCTTATCCCCTCTCTTGCCACTCCAGGGTCTGTTCCTTTTGCCCCCGTAATTAGTGACCCACAATTAGTTAAATCAGGAGCAAAAAAATATTGTCGAAGAGACTTTGAGTGTTGCTTTGCAGCAGGGTGAATTAACCACAGAAGAGGCTATGAATTTGTCCCCAAGTGCTTATCCAGTTAGTATAGAAGTGGATGCGCAGTTAAATCCACGACGGCAGTGGAAACCTTTGCCTTTGCGGACCTTGAGAGAGATTAAATTGGCAGTTAAGGAATACGGCCTTAAAAGCAAATATACCCAGGCTTTATTGGAAGCTACAGCTTTAGGAAGTATGATGATACCAGAGGATTGGAAAGGCTTGATGAGGATGTTGTTGACTCCTGCTCAGTATTTGGTTTTTGATTTGCAATGGCGTCAACAGGCGGTTGCCAGGGGCACAGCTCAAATAGTACCTGATCAGATTTATGGTTCAGGACAATTTTCTACAGTAGAACAACAACGAGATGGCACTCCTGAGGAGGCTTTCCCTGTGATTGTGATGGCTGTTTTTGCAGCTTTGAGTAAGGTTGATGATACCCCTGGTGCAGGGAAAAGTTTCACCCTCATTAAGGAAGCTAATGGTGAATCCTATGGTAGTTTTATTGATAAGCTTAAGGTGGCAGTGGAAAGACAAATAGATAATCCTATAGCGGTGGAGGAAGTTTTGAAAAAATTGGCAGTTGAAAATGCGAATGAGGATTGTAAACGTGTCCTTCGCTCTCTTTTGGCCGTGGGCCCTAGGGAGTTGGCTGAGATGATACAGGCTTGTTCTGCTGTAGGTAGTCAGACCTTCCAGATGGAGGCATTGGCTGCCGCTATTCAAACTGGCAGTCAGAAAGGGAAGACGGGTAATTGTTTCAATTGTGGAAAGCCGGGACACTTTAAAGCTGAGTGTCGAGCCCCTGGTGGTGGTCAATATCGAGGAAAACAGGGAGGTATTAATAAACCAAAATCTCTTTGTCCAAATTGTAAAAAAAAGGTTATCATTGGGCAAATCAGTGTAGGAGCAACATTGTTTCAAAAAACTAGATGAGGGGGAGATGGTAGGGCCCCCAATCGATCGCAGAAGCGAACCCTACCGTAAATTAAAATGGCCAGAGAAATTTCCTGATACAGACTATCCTCTTCAGGTGGGAGATCCTGCTCTTACACCAGCGACTAAAGGATCGGCTGGGGTAGATTTGCCTTTGGCTTATGATTGTGAGCTAAACTTTCCCGGAGCGGTAGAAATTTGTGAAACTCAATTAAAAGGTCCTTTACCCGAGGGCACTGTAGGAATAGTGTTGCCTCGATCATCAGCCTCAAAAAAGGGAATTTTTGTTTTACCAGGAGGGATTGATAGTGATTATTTTGGAGTTATAAAGGTGCAACTTTATTCTAATCAGCCAAAATCTTTAAAGCGGGGAGATATGTTTGCGCAATTAATTTTGTTGCCTTATGTCAGTCAGGGCGTTGGCAGTAAAGATAGAGGAACTGGTGGTTTCGGTTCCACAGATGTGCAGGCCAGTGACATCAATGTGGCAGTTTTTACCATAGCTAGGCAGTTGTTACCTGGAAAGCCGTTGATCACATTTTTGGTAAACAACCGACCTTTTTCAGGTTTGGTGGACACTGGAGCGGACGTGTCAGTGATTCGGATAGCTGAGTGGTCTGAGGAGTGGCCAGTGCAAGATACGCCTGAGGTGCGTGGTGTTGGAGGACTGCAGTATGCTCAGATCAGCGCTAGATGGCTCTCAGTGACTGCTAAGCAGGAAGGAAATCAGGCAAAGATCAAGCCTGTGGTGATGAATTTACATGTTAACCTTTGGGGATGAGATTTATTGAGTCAGTTGAATGCGAAAATAATTATTGAAGATTAGAATGCACCGGTTAATGAAATTACAGTTAATATCAATGACACCAGTATGGACGGAACAATGGCCTTTATCAGCTCTGAAATTAGAACAGCTGCAAATTTTAGTTAAAGAACAATTAGAAGCAGGGCATATTGAACCTACTACTAGTCCTTATAATAGTCCAGTTTTTGTTATTAAGAAGAAGTCAGGGAAATATCGTTTTTTACATGATTTGAGAAATATCAATGACATTATTTTACCTATGGGACCTTTGCAATGTGGATTACCCAATCCAAATTTGATTCCTGTAGATTGGGACCTTATGATCATTGATTTAAAGGATGCCTTTTTTACCATTCCATTGCATCCTGAGGATAAGAAATTGTTTGCTTTCACTATTCCCAGTATTAATAATCATAAACCAGATTCACGTTTTCAGTGGACAGTTTTGCCACAAGGAATGTTAAATAGCCCTACCATGTGTCAAATGTATGTGGATTGGGCTCTTGCTCCTTATCGAAAGTCACATCCTTCTTGGAAGGTTTATCATTATATGGATGATATTTTAATTGCAGCTCCCGGCCCTAAGGGAACTGTATATGCTACTATGACAGAATTGGCATCCAACTTAAAGAGATATGGCCTTTTAATTAGTCCGGAAAAAATACAATTGAATACCCCAATGAATTATTTGGGACACAAAGTGGGCATGTCACACTCTGTTCCTTAATTGGCATATTTTAATTTAAAACCACAACATACTTTTGTTGAGTTACAAAAATGGTTGGGAAATATCAATTGGATCAGACCTTATTTAGGTCTTACAACCTCTCAATTAACACCATTATTTTCGGCTTTGAAGGATGGGAAAAATCCTGGGGATATTATCACTTTAAACGCAGAGCAATTGAAGCTAGTTAAGCTTATAGAATCAAGGCTTAATGAGAAATGGACAGATCGCTGTCTGGATAATGTTCCATTGGAATTCATTGTTCTCATAGATAGGTTACCCACAGGAGTTATTATTCAACAGCTTGATCGGAAAGTATATATCATTGAATGGATACATTTAAGCCACACTCCTTCAAAGTCAATCAATACACCTAATCAATTGTTATTTAATTTAATCGTTAAGGGTCGTAATCGGTGCCTTAAAATTGTGGGTATTAATCCCACAGTGATTTATGTTCCTTTGTCTTTGAACACGTGGGAAATTCTTTATAGTCAAAATGAACATTTGCAATTGGCTTTGGAAAATTGGGTAGGTAAATTTTCTTGTCACCCACCAGCAGACCCTCGATTGGCTTTATTTAAAAATACCTCATTGTCTTTTTGTACTATGGAATCTAAGCAACCCTTATCTGCCCTTACAGTGTTCGCAGATGGGGGTAAGAAGTATGGTGCTTGTACATGGCTAGATCAGGGGACTTGGGTTACCAAAATTACTCTACCTCAAACCTCTGCACAACGTGCCGAATTGGCTGCCACAATTTTGGCTTTTCAATGTCATTGTGACTATCCATTTAATCTTATTGTAGACAGTTTATATGTTTTTAACCTCATCGCATCCTTACCTTGGGCTTACCTGTCCCCGGGTTTGGATCAGATTTTGTATGGAATGTTTTTAACCTTACAGGCTCTTTTGGAAAAAAGAGGTGTACCCTATTTTGTGGGGCACATGCGCAGTCATCAGCCTTTTCCAGGCCTCTTGTCAGAGGGGAATCAAAAGACTGATGAAGGCACACAGGTAAATATGGCTGAGGTAACTCCCTGGGACAGCCATAGTTATTTTCATCAAAATGCGAAAGCCCTCATGAAACAATTTGGCATTTCAATGGGAGAAGCAACTGCTATTGTTCAACAATGTGCTTCTTGCAGTCAGATTTCCACCTCTATACCTATGGGGGTTAATCCTCGAGGTACGGAGCGTAATTCCATTTGGCAAATGGATGTTACTCAATTTGCGTCCTTTGCTCCTTGGAAATATGTTCATGTTACCATTGACACTTATTCTGGATTTCTTATGGCAACTCCCCAGCGAGGGGAGACTACGAAACATGTCATTAATCATTGCATTCGGACTTTTTCGGTATTGGGCAAACCCCATGAATTAAAAACTGATAATGGTCCTGCATATATTAGCAAAGGTTTTGCAGACTTTTGCCGTAAATGGAACATTGTCCATAAATTCGGTTTACCTTATAATTCCCAGGGACAAGCAATCTGTGAACGTGCGAATGGTACTCTTAAGCGGATGCTTGAAAAAATTTATAAAACAGAAAGGGGAAATTGCCCTGGTTTGCCTGGTATCCAAAATACTATTAATCTTGCTCTTTTTACTCTTAATTTTTTAAATTTAACTGGAACTCCTGCAGCTACGGCAGCAGATCATTTGTTTTCTTCTCCTTCTACAGGTCCACGGCCTTTAGTTTGGGTCCGTATATTGCCTGATCCCACTTGGACTGGTCCTCACAAGCTAATAACGTGGGGTCGCGGATACGCTGCAGTAGAAAAGGATGGCAAAGTTGTTTGGATCCCTGGGCGTTGTGTGCGGCCTTATCATCCTAAGCCTGAACCTGAAGCCAACCATTGAACAATATATTGGCAAAGCAGGAGACCTTGGAGATGATCTTTGGAACGATAATAATTTTGTAAAGGATGTTGCTAAGACTGCTAAAAAGTTGAATCTTACAAATTGTTGGATTTCTTTGCATATGCCTGGGGATGCAAGGGGAGGGTTAACATTACATGGGTTGCCTTTTAATCTTAGTGGGTGGAAAACCTTTCAGCCTGAGTCTATGGCCACATATAAGATATCAGCTAAGGTTCATTTAAAGTTGAGAGAGAGTGCTTCTATTTGTTTCCAATCATTTGGGTTGTTTCCCAATGCCATCAGCATGGGGAATTGGTCCAAATGTAATAAGACTCATATTTGGAGTTCCTCTCAGAGATGTTCTGCTATAATGAGTCAGCTGATTGCCAAAAGCGGAAGTACGAAGGACTTGATCTACGAAAGTAATGAGAATATGACAGTGGCCGAGTATTGGGCTTGCAGTTTTATGGAAAGTTTAATCACCATAGCTAACTCATCTGGAAAAGCTGCCTTGCCAAATGGCATGTGGCTCCTGTGCGGGAATGAAGGATATCGTCAACTCCCTAAGGACTGGAAAGGAATTTGTACTTTTGGTTTGGTGATTCCTGTGATTTATGCTATTGATAAATTACCTAACACTCGACTTCGCAATAGAAGGGACAACATTGAATCTCCTCTTTCTTTGGAGGGTAATATAGGCACACAAATCAGTAGAGCAATTTTACCTCCATTAGGAGTTGCTATGAATTATAGAGATTTGCATAGTTTGAATATGTCACGATGTTAAAAAGTTTGCTAGACATGAACTGACTGAAACTGACACTCAAGAGTTAAACTAAGAAAGCTTTATTGCGCAGGTCATAAAACAAAGTTATCTGAAAGTGATTTATTGCGCATGCTTCACACATTCCAGAACTCATTCCTTTGTTCTTTGTCCGGCTGCCAATTTGGCAGACGGAGCTTTCATTATCAAAATGTAACAATTTAGTTAACTTTCTGTTTTATTTACTTTTATTGAAGTTTGTTTATTAATTAGAATATACCTCTCAAAGACTTTTATTTTATTTTTCTTAATATCTCAAATGATATGCTGAAGGGAATCAGCCCGGTTCATAGAGCTCATTTTCTCCAGGGTGTTTTTTTCCCCTGACAACTTGGTATGCAGAGGTTGGTTTATGGTAACAGAGTTAATTGATGGAAGCCGAGATGGCTATAATTTACGGCTGTTTTTCCCTTCGTGCTATCTTAAGATAACCGACTAAGGCTAATTAGCAATGTCGGAGAAAAAGAAAAAAAAGAAGAAAGATGGAACAAGCACAGATGGATCCGTTTCATCTGACAAGGAGGCTTCCTCAGACACAGAGAAGCAAGATCCTTCAAACGTGCTTCAGGAACAACAAATTCCTTCAGGTGCCGAGCCAGATGTGGGGGAAGGAACTACAGGACGCAAGATCTACGAAACGAGGTCAATGGTTCCTCCTTCTAAAATATCTTCAGGAGATTATGAATTTTTGGGGGCCAAGCCAAAACTTCCCACTTTGCCAAAGCCACTCCATTCCCAGACCCTCGGAGATTATCAAACACTTGATGAATGGCAACTGCCGGCAGAGAAAAAATACTCCCACGCAGAAAGCAAATTTTATGAGTCCTTCCCAGATGCTGAGGAAGAAATGCAAAGCTATCTTGATCAATTAGAGCGTTTTGAAAAATATGCTAGGGAGGCGAGAGAATGCTTTAACGAAATAAAGAGGAGTAGGAGGAGCTCCCCCACTCCCAAAATGTCTGAGGACGCCATCTTTTCTTTAAAACAACAGCCTAAGACACACCCCAAAGAGGAGTCCTTAGGTGAATCAGAACAAAGAGACATGTACACGTCACCGAGGTCACGTGATCCCGTTGAGTCAACTGAACTTCCGCACACGTATAGAAAGGTGAGGCAGCCAAAAAGTGAGGCTGCACTGCCATCTGCTGGCGGAGAAAAATTATTAGAGCAAAAGATGAAACAGCTCCATGAAAGTTTTAAAGATTTAGCTATGAGTCCTTTAGAAGCCAAAACTTTGCCTCCAAAAGTTAAGTCTTCAACACCCCCTGGTGGTGCTGAATCCTCCCTAGATGGAAAAAGGCAAAGCCAAAGGCGAATGCAAGGAAGTCAATTTGATGTTGCCACGCAAAGGCCAATGGTGCAACTCCAGCATCCCCTGGTTCAACAACCAGCTTTGCAACCTGCTCAACAAATTGTTCCGATGCATATTCCTCAACAGGTATTCACAGTCACTCCCTTGACTGGTGAGTCCAAATTAAAGGAGTCAGGAGAGAATTATAAAGCCTGGGTCAGTGAAATTGCGCTCTTGCTTCGAAGAGAAGGCACACATTGCATGATTTTTAATCCTCCTCCTCCACCGTGGACACCTGCGATAAGAGACCTGGAAAACAGAGCAATCACGACTTTGCTCATGTCAATGGAAATTGAGATCCAGGGTATCTTTCCACCTGATGCAACTGCCCAACAAATTTGGGCTATTTTGGAAGATTGCTACAGGCCCGTTTCAATTGAATCTTCATGTTTGCTCATGTCTGAGTTCCATGGTTCGAAGTTGAAACCTGGTGAACGAATTGGTGGACATTTGACCAAACTGAAAAGAATGAGAAGTGAATTGAGACAAAATGGCCATGTAATCGATGATATCCAAATGATTAGCATCATCATTAACTCATTGAATTATGAATGGAAAGATGCTGTTGCAAAGATTAACTACGTGCCTATTGCTCAACGCACAGTTAGCCACGTTTGCAGACTTTTAGTGGAAGAGGAAGCTATCAAGTTAGCTACACCACATCTGCAACGACCCCCAGCATCAAAGGCTCCAGCCAGACGTCCCTTCCGAGGAAGAGGCTATGCTCCAAGGATGCCAAAATGCTAAACCTGCAACCGTGTGGGACATGACACCCGGGATTGTCCCCAACGAGTTCCAGCTCCCGCCACGTACCAGCCCAGAGGAACAGACTCCAGAGGCAGAGGTAGAGGCGGAAGACAAGGTCGTCGTGGTCCAAGGCGTGATCCACAAGCTCCACTTGTAACACTGGCCATAACCAACGTTCCACAACCTGATCCAAAGTTCGACAGACGTCTTTTGTGGACTTTAGATAGTGGAGCAGCTGTGCACGTTACCCACAGAAGGGAACTTTTCACAGAGATGGGCGAGCCAGAGCCAGAGTATCGAGAACTGTATTCCTTTACCAACCACACTTGCAAGGTCATGGGAAAAGGAACTGTTTACATTGAAGAGCTCGATACACACATCCCTGATGTTTATTACATACCTTCAGCAACCAGTAATTTGCTTAGTCAAAGTCACTTGTCTAGAGAGTTAAAGTTCCAGGTTCACCACCTCGAAAAAGCAAGTTACTTAGTTAAAGATGGAGATATTGTTGCTGAAACCATGCTGATTGGTGGTGTTTATTACTTAAAGCCAAAGCCTAAAGGGCAAGCACAGGCAAGTATGCAAACTCCAAAAAGGCACAACGTAGACCCAGAGAGAGTTAGCCCAGAGAGAGAAAACGTTACTGTGCCAAAGGCTCCTAAAGCCAACAAACAGAGAAAACAGAAACAGGTTGCTCAGAGCAAACCTGAGGGTCCTTATGAAACTGTTAATGTTGAGAATTCACTAACTGGTAAACCTTTGCATTCCAGGTGTATTCACAAGTGGCACAGAAGATTGGGACATGCCAGTTTCCGTGTTCTTAGAAAGATGCCGGAGTTCGCAAAAGGTTTGGATCTAAAGGGGTGTAAGGTGTTTTTGGATTGTGCGGTTTGCAAAAAGGCTAAATCCAAGGCGGCTGCAGTTCCAAAACACGCTACACGCCGGTCAACACGCATTTTTGATTTGGTACACACTGACATAGTGGGTCCTTTCCCACCAACACTTGGTGGCAGAAAGTATTTTTTAACAATAGTAGATAATCATTCTAGATATGGATTTGTATATCCTATGAGAGAGAAATCTGAGACCTTTCAGATCTTTAAAGACTTTGCAGCTTTTGTTTCTACACAATACCAAGTTCGCATCACCAGAATCCAGAGTGACCGTGGTGCAGAATTCATGTCTCAGCGTTTCCAGGACTGGATGCGTAAGAATGGAATTCTTCATCAGACATCTGCTCCATATACACCGGCTCATAACGGAGTCGTAGAAAGAAGACAAGGGGTTCTACAAACCATGATGCGTTGTCTTCTAGAAGATGCCAATCTCAGTAACACATACTGGGGTGAAGCAATCAAGTATGCAAATTACATTGTCAACCGTACTTGGAGCAATGTAATCAATCAAACTCCTTTCTACATGCTGTATGGCTACAAGCCTGATCTCAAGAACCTCCACATTTTTGGTTCGTATGCTATGGTGAACACTCCCTTAAGTCAAAGAAGAAAGGGAGGTACAGTAGCAAAGAGACTGAGATTTATGGGTATTGATGATAATTCAAAATGGTACAAATTCATTGATACTAAACATGTGATTGTCATTTCACAATCTGCTAATTTTGAGGAAGACATTGACTGGTCCAGGATTCATTCCAATGATCCTGAAGTTTATTTTCCTAGAGATGGTGTTCCAGATGCCACGCAGCCTGATGACAAGTCGCAGGCAGATATTCCTTCTACCAGTTCTTCACAACCTGATGTTCCGTCTTCGCAAGCCGCGGATGCTGATGCTAGCGACGAATGTGAGGACGAGGATGATGATGATGAAGAAGAAGAAGACTGGTCTATTGCTCCTAGACGTTCCAAGAGGGCCACAAAAGGAATCCCTCCACAACGTTATTCATGGCAACTGACAAAATCACCATTACCTTTGATTTGCACAAATCAAACAGCTTCCTGATTCAGAGCAAGACAAATGGTATGATGCAATGCAGGATGAAATGGACAGTTTAAAGAAACTCAATGTATTCACACCTGCAAAACCTCCAGCAAACAAGAAAGTCATTGGCACTCGATGGGTCTACAGAATCAAGAAGAAACCGAATGGTGAGTCTTTGTACAAAGCCAGACTTGTAGCTCAGGGTTTCGCTCAACGTTATCCTGAGGACTACACAAACACTTACTCACCAACAGTTAGAACTGAAAGTGTAAAAATTGCCTTAACCACTGCAACTATTCTTGGTTTAGAAGTTTTCCAATTTGATGTGGACACAGCTTATCTACATGCAGACCTAGATGAAGAGATCTACGTGACAAGCCCTCCAGGATTCCGAAAGCAAGAAGGGGATACCTGGTTCCTGAACCAAAGTCTTTATGGTCTGAAACAGTCAGGTTTAATGTGGTATTTATGTCTTACTGACAAACTAAATTCAATGGGCTTTATTAAGTCCGAAACTGATGAATGCGTGTTCACAAAAAGATCTAACAATGCATATGAGATAATTCTTGTTTATGTTGATGATATTGTTTATATTGGTCCAAATAAGAAAATGAGTGAGATTTTTGCCAAAAGTTTGCAGAGATACTTCACACTAAAATCTTTAGGACACATTAGCACTTATTTAGGTGTTCAAATTGAAAGACACAGAAGGGGTTTAGTCTTTCACAAGAGGAGAAAATTGATCACATTCTACATCATTGCAACATGAAAGATGCTAGCACAACAAAGACACCCATGCAAACAGATTTTCACAACTTAACACATGAACCAAGTCCCGAGTTCGAGGATCAAACACTTTATCGTTCAGTCATTGGTTCACTATTATACATCAGTAGTTGGACCAGACCTGACATAGCACTTAGTGTTAATCTTTTATCACGACACGTAGGTAAGGCAAAACAATTTCATTGGTCATGCATTAAGAAGTTGTTGAAATACCTGAAACACACTAAACACATGAAGTTATTGCTAGAACCAACACACACTGATCAACCAAAGTTGATTTGTTTTTCTGATTCTGACTGGGCGAGTGACAAGAAGTCACACAAAAGCACTTCTGGTTACATGATGTTCCTAAATGGTTGTCCTGTTTACTGGCAAGTGAGAAAACAGAGTTTTGTTTCATGTTCATCTACTGAAGCTGAATATGCTTGTGTTTCAGATGCTTGTAATTCTCTAATGTGGTTTGATGCTTTGATCACAGATATCTGGACGCGTCCGATTCGACCAATCACCGTAATGGAAGACAATGTATCTGTGGTTAATATTTCTGAGTCACATTTCACAGGTTCTAGGTCCAGACACATTGACATTCGTTATCAAAACACAAAGCAATTAGTTAAGCAAGGTTTTGTTAAATTGCAATATGTTTCTACACATGATCAGATTGCAGATATGCTGAACAAACCACTTCCTGTAAATCAACACGAGTATCTGCGAAAGAAGATGTGCCTTAATTGATGATTTGATGACGTCAGCCCAGACTAGCAAAAGAAGGGGTGTCACGATGTTAAAAAGTTTGCTAGACATGAACTGACTGAAACTGACACTCAAGAGTTAAACTAAGAAAGCTTTATTGCGCATGTCATAAAACAAAGTTATCTGAAAGTGATTTATTGCGCATGCTTCACACATTCCAGAACTCATTCCTTTGTTCTTTGTCTGGCTGCCAATTTGGCAGACGGAGCTTTCATTATCAAAATGTAACAATTTAGTTAACTTTCTGTTTTATTTACTTTTATTAAAGTTTGTTTATTAATTAGAATATACCTCTCAAAGACTTTTATTTTATTTTTCTTAATATCTTAAATGATATGCTGAAGGGAATCAGCCCGGTTCATAGACCTCATTTTCTCCAGGGTGTTTTTTTCCCCTGACAGAATAATTGGACTGTTGCCATGTTTAATGAAACCATATTAAGTGTTAAACTTATTAATCAGGAATTGAAAGAGATAAGAGAAGTCACTTTGCAAAATCGGTATGCTCTTGATATTGTTTTAGCTGCTAAGGGAGGTGTGTGTGCTTTGATTCATTCTCATTGCTGTATGTATATACATGATATTTCACCTAATATCACTAAAACAGTGCAAGTTATGGAAGATATGATTAAGAATAATCCGCTTCAAGGGACTGGTTCGGGTGCCGTAGACATATGGGGAGCCATGTGGTCCTGGTTGCCTGATGGGTCCTGGATTCGGAGTATAATTTCCATCGGAATCATGGTGGTTGTAGCCCTTGTGCTGTTTTGCTGTTGTATTCAATGTATTCCTTCTTTGCTGTCTGTATGTCGAAATATGTTTTTTAGGAAGGAACAAACGATTATGTATTCGAGCAGCCAAGATGAACTTATGAAGGTCACAACTTTTGCGACAGAAAATAAAACAGAAAAGGAGGAGATGTGGGAATAAACTGACTGTACATGTCTGTGGGTTTTAGCTAGAGCATAACAGGATATGTGGTTTTGGCTAGAAGGAACTGTTGCTCTTGGCTAGGAGGAACTGGGATTCTTTGTATGGACATAAACAACTCCTTCTATGTACCATTATATGTAACCAATCATTTTTGAGTGCTTAAAGCTTCCTGTTATATTCTAATAAAAGAGAGTGTCGGGCATCGCCCGAGGCTTCTCATCCCGAGGACATCCTTGTGTCCGTGTCTTTCATGGGTAGCCGGGAAAATCCCCTCAAGTGTCATTTAATGAAAAGAGGGAAGTTGCAGGTGGATTTAGCATTGTCAATATGATCGCTTTTCCAAACAGGTCCATCTGGAGTGTGAACATTGGAACTCCAGATCCTGATGCTTCTTATGGAAATGAATTGGTCATTAATGAAAATCTGATAGAATGGCACAAAGGTTTTAATCGGGTATGGAATGTAAAGTGTTTTTTTACAACTATTTTAAATAATGGAACAGATTTCAGTTAAAATGTCTCCAGATGATCTCTGCTGGTCATGAATTTCTTTATACTTGACTGTATTTTCAGCTGATGAAAAAGCTGAATAACTTGGCAATTACCTGTGCAAACTTTTTCATGTTACGAGCAGGTTCTTCCAGTTTCTCTGTGCAATGAATACTGTCGCCCTGGATATTGGAAGAGAAAATCTGAAGAGAAAATCTTCTGCTGCTATGATTGTGTTCCATGTCCACAAGGGAAGATTTCAAGCAAGACAGGTCAGTTATGAAACTACAAAAATTTGAGAACATTGGGCAGTTAAGGAATTGTTTCATCGAATGTTACAATAAATTCATTTTTTTATTAAAATTGAAGTTTTCTAGCCTATAAAGTAAGGAATATGGGTAACGCCTACAAATCTCATTTATTATTAATCTCAATTAGCAATAATCACCCAGGTTTTAAAATAATATATCCTCCAGAATCCTGTAAACCACACAACGTCTCTTTTGTTACAACATTTTTGTGCCAGATATAAGAATATAAAATGGAATAAAAACATGATTAATTTTTGGGAGTTCCTACAGATGTCCTCTGTAGACCAAGACTGTATCATGGCCCAACAGTACCATATATTTTGGTCATCCAAATCTTCCGGTTTGCTCATAGGGTCATTTTTTGCCCTCCGGAGCCTTCAGGGAAGCCTCCTGAAGGCTCCTGAAGGCTCTGGAGGGCAAAAACCAGCCCTACGAGCAAACCAGAAGTCATTCCCAAACTTCCGGTGTGCCGGTAGGGCCAGTTTTTCACACTCTGGAGGCTTCAGGGAAGCTCCTGAAACCTCCGGAGGGCCTCTGGGGGGTGGGGGAAGCTGTTTTCGCCCTTCCCAGACTCCTAGAAGGCCTCTGGAGTCTGGGAAGGGTGAAAAAAGCACACTAAAAACAGGGGGAGCGCTGGACATGTGCGCATGCACACTGGGGTCGTGCGCATAGCATTATGGGTGCAGCACGCCTGCGCACAACCCTCTTGAGCTCACCCCACTTTTGGCACGCGAGCCAAAAAAGGTTTGCCATCACTGTATTATATTATATAATCAGTGCATATTAAATGAAATCCTTCAATATTTTTTGATACTGTCTACAAAAAATGGTTTCATCAAAATTGTTTATTATTAAGGATGATTCTGTGGTGTGGGAAGTGCTGCTAAATAGTGCTAATCTTATTTAGTAGCATTATCATAGTAGCTTTCAAAATTTTGAGAGCACCATGTGAAATCTTGGATGTTTCAAACACTTCCTCCAAATTTCAGTAAACTACAAACTGGGATATTAAAATAAAGGACAGAAAATAATTATTTTTAATACATTTTAGACAGGGTTTTCATTTGGAAACTATATATGCATATATCCCACAGGAACTGGGGACTTTTTTGTTTATTTAGTTGTCTGTTTGTTAAATTGGTTTGCCACGCATATTGCCACAAGGTGACCCATGTTATATGGTAGTTATGGACAGAATTATGTGAAAATGTAAACTAGGACATTTAAGAAAGCATTTGAAATGCAGTTATGTTCCTTGTAAAAGTAAATGAAAAATAACACAGCAATCAATGTTATCTATAGATCACAGTCTATTAACTAATTAATTAAATAAACACATTTCTAGACTACAAAACTCCAAAAGACTCTGGATAGTTTGACAAATAAGAAATTATAATAGCAATAAAAATAGATATTTAACAGAAAACAGCAACCAAATTCTCCACCATTTAAATTTAAATTATTCATTGCAATGAATTTTTACAACTTCATATATTTTTATACCACACCTGAGTAAATAATTGATTTTTGAAATAGTTGGTAAATAGTTTGGGATAACCTTGGAATATAGCTACGCAGGGAAAAGATCACAAAATGAATTATCATTCTTCAAAAAGTACCATAAAGTATTTATTAAAAAGTGGTAAGTAGGAAATAGGTGAATTTTCTTTTGCTCCTTTATCCAGATGCAGAAGATTGTTCCAAGTGTCCTGAAGATCAGTATCCAAGCAAGGAACAAGATCAATGCCTTAACAAAACAATGAGTTTCCTTTCAAAGAACCTTTAGGGATCAGTCTGGCCTCAGCTGCTTTTATCTTCTCCCTCATGACAACAAGTGTGCTTGGAATTTTTCTTAAGCATAGAGATACCGCCATCGTCAAGGCCAACAACCGGGACCTCACTTACACACTACTCATTGCCCTTCTGCTCTGTTTTTTCTGTTCCTTGTTATTCCTTAGTCAACCAGGGAAAATAATTTGCCTTTTCCATCAACCAGCATTTGGCATCATCTTCTCAGCTGCTGTTTCTTGTGTGTTAGCTAAAACTATTACTGTGGTTGTAGCTTTCATGGCTACTAAGCCAGGTTCTTCAGTGAGAAAATAGGTGGGGAAAAGATTGGCCCTTTCCATTGTCATTTCTTGTTATCTTCTTCAAGCAGGCCTTTGCATTCTGTGGTTGGCAACATCTCCTCCATTCCCTGAGTTAGACATGAATTCCCTTACAGAACCATGATTTTGCAATGTAATGAAGGCTCCATCTTCATGTTCTATTGTGTCCTGGACTATCTGGGCTTCTTGGCTACTGCCAGCTTCATTGTGGCTTTTCTTGCCCGTAATTTACCTGATACCTTTAATGAAGCCAAATTCATCACTTTCAGCATGTTGGTCTTCTGCAGTGTATGGATCTCCTTTGTTCCAACTTATCTGAGAACCAAAGGAAAAGCCATGGTGGCTGTGGAGATCTTCTCCATCTTGTCTTCCAGTGTTGGGTTATTGGGATGTATCTTTTCCCCCAAATGTTTTATCATTGTGTTCAGGCCAGAACTTAATAGCAGGCACCAATTAATCAAACGGAATAATTAAATTAAGTCTACATTCTTTATCACTTACAGGGAAAGAATATTAGCAAAGGAAAATTAAGGATTGGTTTTTTCAATTTTCCTTCCTATCCTCCATTACATATCAACAAATCTATTTTGTACTTATAATCTCTCCTCCGTTTCCTAAATTAGTTGTGCCCCCAGTTACTGAAGCAACAAAAGAAGGACAGAAGGAAGGAAGGAAGGAAGGAAGGAAGGAAGGAAGGAAGGAAGGAAGGAAGGAAAGAAAGAAAGAAAGAAAGAAAGAAAGAAAATTTCTGAAACATGTTTTTGTGTCTGAAACTTAAGCCTTTTTGCTATGCTATTCTATTTCCATTCTATAAAATCAGATTCTACTACAAATTTAATAAAAGGAAATACAACATTATTTTCTTTGTTTGTTTATTATTCTCTGATCTTTTTTGATGCCACTTTTAATGTCTGCTAAAAAGGACAAAGTCTAGACATAGACTTTGGGTTGATAATGCTCCCTTGGTTTAAAATAAGTTAGAAGGTGTAATTTATTTTTATTGTTTGCTTAAATTATTGGATTAAAAGAAATGGAAGCACTTGGAAACTTAGCAGGCTATGAAAAAAAATGAATGTGTGAGTGTGGTACATAATTTGATAGACTATTAAGACTCTGCAGCCAAGAGTTTGAAACTAGTGGCAGTTAAGTGAAGAGTAGTGGACATTAATGAAAACAAGAGATTTGATAGATCATCATTCAAAAACAATTAAACATTTTAAAAAAAATGTTAGAATAATAAAAACATCCACAAAATAAGTACACATTCCAGCCATGATGGTTAATCATCTACTAGTAAAGCCATGTCATGGGTCTCTTAACACCCCATTAAAGAAGAGTTACCCATTACCAGACCCTATCCCATGCTCCTTTCCACACAACTTTAATAACCCAGGAGAGGAATGGATCTAATACACAAATGGCGAAACTAACAGCTTAGAGGATTGTGTCCACCTCCTCAGGTTCCATTGGTTCCAGGTCACCTTGCAAGCCCTCACACCACACATATCTTGCTTTACAGTTGGAGTCCAACGTGTAGTTTATTTGAGTGATATGTCCAGCAGATGTGCAATGACCCTTTAAGTATTACTCCCTCCAAGGAGGGACCAAGTCACCTAAAATATGTATTACTTGGACAAGGCTAGATCCAGAAGGATGGATGAAACTTTAGGATGAAACCAGTTTCAGGTGTGACATCAGAGGAAAACCTAAGGCACAGGTGGCAGTATAGGAAAACCATAAAATTTCCCCTAATGAAGATTTCAGAGCTACAAGTACATCAGAATGGTATAAAACAGGGGTCAGCAACCTGTGGCTCTGAAGCCGCATGTGGATCTTTCATCCCTCTGCTGTGGCTCCCTGTCATTGGTCAGCTCCACAATTGATAGGGCTTTCAGTTAGGACAGAAAAAGAATACCGCACTAGGAGGAGACTCTATGGTGGTGGAACTGGTCAGCTTCAGAATTGAATGGGGGGCTTCTGTTTAGGACCCCTGGTATAAACCCTTTAAAATGGATAACTTAAAACTATTTTCTAATTTTGATGAATCTTACTCTTATTAAAAACATAACCAAAACAAAGAAGAAGATAGTTAAGCATGTCTTTTTATCAATTGTTCCTTGTTGTTTAAATCAGGCCTCAAAACAATAATGTAACATTTAGGGAAAAAGATGCATCCCAGGAGGGTAGCAGTAGAGCACAAGATAGAGAAGATCTCGGAGGAGGAGCCAGGCGTCGTGACGACACAATGTGCGGTCCCGATAGTCCGAGACCGTCGTTGATTCTTTTGCCGCTGTAACGGTCCGTATGGACCTAAGCCGTCCCGAAGAGACGGTGAAAGGGAGACAAATCCTTGGTGGTCACAGGGATATCGCAAAGTCCCTGTTTGACCCAAGGGAAGCTCTCCAAATCGGCGGTAAACAGACAGCCCCCGGGCTGACAAAGTCGGAGACGGCTCCGGAGGAAAGGCAGTGAAAATGAAAGTGAGTCGATCGGGTGAGATTTTTTTTTCTTTGAGAATGACTGCCCAAGGGAAAAAACTTTTTTTTAAGATAAATTAGTCCTTTAAGCTAAGAACAAAGCGGCGAAATTTATCTTAATTGGACTGCCTTAGAAAGTTTTTCTTCTTCTTTTTCTATGTAACAACGTTTTGTGGATTGAAGTGATTGTTTGCTTCCTGTTTCTCCTCTCAAGTGAATGAATTGATTTTTTTTTCTACTTCTTGTTACTTTATTTTTTGGCTGAACTAAAACCCTTTTTTTATCTTAACAACTCTTCCTCCTACTGTTTATTAAATTCTATTAAAGACACTTAGAGATTTTTGTTTTGTTCTTTAAGCCTGAAACAAATAAGAAAAAGTTGAATCTGCCACTCGGAAGCCAGAACTTGGTTTTTTTTCTCCTTCTGAAACAATGTATACCTTGTCTTACTTTTTTTGATTTTACTGAAGTTGGAGGGTTTGCAGCTTGTTTATGGAAACTGATAACAACTCAAGGACATGGACTGTCTCTCTACAGTGTCTGTGAGAAATATTTTGGGCAAGGAAAGGCAAAGAAAAGATAGAACCCCCCTCTTCTGAAAAAACTAGAAGAAACTTGTGCTTAAGTAAATCCAAAATAAAGGCATTTTTATACATTAAAGAGATATTGAAGGCGAGAGTGGCAGTGGAGTTTAGATCTTTTTTTCTCTTTTTGGAAATATGTATCCATATACAGATGAGAAAACCCCAAGCTTACAAGATGTTTGGGATGGACTTCAAAATATATTGGAAGGATTCGAGAGATTTGGAAAAAAGCTGGATAAATTATTGCTATGCGCAGAAAAAGTGGAAGAGATTGGAGCTCCCAAAACTAAAGAAGAGAATAAAGATATAGAAGATATAGAAGATAAAGGCAAGATAATAGATGAACTTACTAATGAAGCACCTATGAGTGAAAATGGAAAGATATGGAAAAGTGAATTTGATTATTTGGAGCTCTATCCCTCTTCTCAATATATGGATTTGATGATGGAACTAGGAGGAGAAGCAGCTTTGGAAAGACGTCTGATAATCAAAGATATGTTAATGTCAATTCCAGTTGAAGGGCAACGAGACTACTTGAGAGATTTTTTGAGCAAAAAAGTGTGGAGAGAAGTCTTTAAGAACTCTATAAAGAAATTAATAAGACAATTGACGCAACGACTGGCTAAAGAGATAAGAGTGTTTTGTTACTGGATAGACACAGGTTGACAATGAATGCTGATAATTAAAAACTTAGTTAATCTTTGGTGATTAATAAGTAGGATTTTGTAGATGCTTATAGAATGTTCTTGTTCTTTTTAAAATGTTTATTCATTAACAGATAATTCATTATGATAATAATAGTGAAATAACAACTCTAATTAGTGAAAACAATTTGGATATAAACTGTAAATTGGGACCTGGGAAACAGACTTATCAATTTTATTAATACTTTTTAGTTTGGATTTTGTTATGAAGATGTAATTCTTTCTGGATACCTATAAATTTTACTACAATTTAGATATAAACTATAATATGGGACCTGGGGAAAAGATTCATTAATTATATTTGTTTAGATTTTGTTATAAAGATGTAATCTTTCCTGGGTACTTATAAATTCTAGTAATAAATTTTTGTCTAGATTTATTATAAAGATGTTAGATAACTACAATAATAATAATGAGATGTTAATGGATAATGTTTAATGATTTTGTATGGGTTGACATTGGTGAAAGCAATTGGATATAAGCCTGAAATTCATAGAAATAGCTAACGAATGCCAGTATGTGGTTGTGTCCTTAAATACAAATGATTCTAGATAAAAGCACGTTTAAACAAATATAGTTAAATGAGAGTGATGGTACGTTGATGGTATATAAAGATTTTTCATTTAAAATATATAATCCAATATGAATGAAGTATAAAGAATGATTGTGGTAGTAACGCACGAAATTTATTTGTAACCAATCGACATGCTTTCTGGAAGATGTAATGAAGAATGTTTGTGTGTGTGTGTGTGTGTGTGTGTTTAATTAAAACAGTAAAAAAACTAACTAAAAAAAAAAGATAGAGAAGATCTCCACAGCCACCATGGCTTTTCCCCTAGTGTTCAGGTAGGTTGGAACAAAGGAGACCCATACACTGCAGAAAGCCAGCATGCTGAAGGTGATAAACTTAGCTTCATTAAAGCTGTCAGGTAATTTACGAGCAAGAAAAGCTACAATAAAGCTGGCAATAGCTAAGATACCCATGTAGCCCAAAACACAGTAGAAGAAGAAAGCTGAACCCTCATTGCATTGTAAAATAATTTCTTGGGACTCTGATTGCATGTCCAACTGAGGGAATGGGGACGATGTCAACCAAACAATACAAATACATACTTGCAAGAGAGAGCATGAGAAGACAATAGAAAAGGCCAATCTTTTCCCCACCCATTTCCTCATCTGAGATCCCGGTTTAGTGGCCATGAAAGCCACAACCACAGTAATAGTTTTGGCCAGGACACTAGAAATGGCCACTGAGAAGGTGATGCCAAAAGCTGATTGTCGGAGAAGACAGGTCACTTTGCCAGGATGGCTGAGAAAGAACAAAGAGGAGAGAAAACAGAGGAGAAGAGAGACAAGGAGGGTGTAGGTGAGGGACCGGTTGTTGGCTTTGACAATGGGAGTATCCTTGTGCTTAATAAATGTTCCAAGTACCCAAGGTGTCAAGAAGAAGAAACAAAGAGCTGTTGAGGTTAACCCAATTCCTAGGGTTTCTTCAATATTTAGAAAGACCACTGGTTTAAACAATGCATTCTATCTTTTCCTTATTTGGATAGTGATCTTCTGAATATTCAAAGCAGTCATCCATATCTGAAAAAGAAAGTCAAGGGATTTGTCATCTAGGCATTTCCTAGTTTTATTTTTGAGTGGGGGGAACCACATGTTATTCTTTTTGAGTTGTTTCCAATAGTTCTCAGTTTGATTGTGTTTCTATGTAAGCACAATTTTAATTCTATTGTATCATTTACGATTGGCATAAAATGAAGTGCAATTAATCTTAAAATGCAGTCTTTCTAACATTTTTGAAAATTACTAAAATAGAGACAATTTCAAAAAATGGAGAAGACCACTCTGATGATGGATGTAAGATTTGAATAACAGAAGCAGATGGAGAACCGTTTAGATTCATTACAATATAATTCATTTAAACCCTCTAGCTTTTCTCCTTCCTAAAGAGTGAGTAAACTAGGAAACATCAGTATTTTTATTTTGGGGAAAAAAGGTGTGGTTCGATGAGAAAATACCATTGATTTACTTTCAATATTGCTGTTGTTCAGTTGCTAAGTCATGTCTGATTCTTTGCTATCTCATGGGCCATAGCACACTATTTTCCTCATCCTCCACTGTCTCCCTGAGTCTGCCCAAACTCATGCCCACTGTGTCAAAGATACTATCTATGTATCTCATGCTCTTCAGTCTCCTTCTCCTTTTGCCTACAATCTTTCCAGTGAGTCCTCTCTTCTCATTTGGTGGACAAAATATTTGAGCTTCAGCTTCCGTACCTGCCCTTCCAAAGAAACATCAGGATTTGTTTATTTTAGGGTTGAACTTTTAATATAGGAAACAAATATATTACTGTGTTCCAATGAATTTTGTCCTGACCTTTGTGATGCTTCTATGTTATATGAGATAACATTGATAGGTTCTACAGGCAGCCCCCTTATACAAATATTTGATCTATTCACAAATCTTCGCTTTTCTAATGAAGCTTTTTTCATTTCCCTTATTTTCATGCTTTCATGAAAAATGGAAAACAGCGGAAGAAGTGACAGTTCATTGACAACTAAACTGACCTGAACCATTCAAACATTTGTTAGTTGTATTTTACAATTTTAACCACAGTCATTTTTTTATTTTATTTTAATTTAATTTATTCTCCTTATTTTGTAATCTATCTTTGCACTGGAATTGATTTAAATTGCAACTAGAAGTTTAAATGTAACTAGATTCTTATTTCTGTGCCCTGTTTAAAAAAGGAACATTGTGGCTCTCAAAAACTCTATGGCTCAATCAGTGGTGGGTTTCAAATTTTTTTGGAACCTACTCTGTGGGTGTGGCCTCCTTTGTGGGAGTGGCTTGCCGGCCATGTGACCTGGAGGGAGTGGCTTGCCAGCCATGTGACCAGGTGGGAGTAGTTTGCCGGCCATGTGACTGGGTGGGAGTGGCCAAGACGATGTCACTGAATTCTTTGCCCCAATGGATGAACTACAATAAGATTAAAATAAGTACAAAAACAATAAAAGAGCAACTTACAGAAGGAAGATGACTGTTCTTGCCAGTCTTCAGTATCACGGACTCCAATGAATGGGCTGCACAAAGAAGAGACACAGAAATGAACTCTTTCATTGCATGCACTGCATTGGGATGAAACCAGCACACAAAATAATAGAAAAGGAAAATTACTCTCCTTTTTTGCGTCTTCTGCACCACCACCTCATGCTCCAACAACCTGTACAAAGGAGAGACACAGAAACCAAGACTTTAATTGCTTGCACTTCACTATCTCAAGGATGAACACAGCACAGACCACACCACACCCAGCAATAAAGACAGCTACTTACAGAGGAAGGATCCCTGGCTTGCCGGTCTTCTGAACACCACCTTATCGATTTACTTTGCTCAAAAAACCTGCACAAAGGACAGACACAGAAAGCAAGACTTTAATTGCTTGCACTACTATATTAAGGATGAAACAAGCACACAAAGCAATAAAAGAGCTACTTACGTAGGAAAGATGACTGTCCTAGCGGTCATACTCTGTTGCCTCTTCATCCTGTTAAATAATACTAACTGCAGAAGAACTAAAACAATATTGGACTCAATTGTGGTTGTAAGCTGAGGACTACACTACAGGTAACAGAAGGGACCTCTGTTTTCACCCAACAATGTACAGTCTTTTCAGGAAGGGTGTCCCCCAACAAACAGGAAAGATATAGTCTTTCATCCAAGAAGTTAGATCAAGAATGAATGTCATAGGTAGATTCACAGAGCAATACAGATTTCTTTTTCTGAAATTTAGTTCTCAGTTCAAAAAAACAGAAATATAATGAATTAGGTTCAGTACTTAGGTCGGTCCAAGTAGCTATTCAAGAGTTAGTGGTTAGAAGCAATGGTAAAGCAAGATATGGAATTAAAACCAGAAATATTTTGTTGGCTATTTGAAAAGGAGTACAATATATATTTAATTTTACACATGTTAGCAGCTGCTGGAATTGTGTTTGCACAACAGTGGGAAAACAGAGATATGAAAATGAATAAATATTACAATGTGCAGGAATAAATAAATTGACAATTAAAATCAAGAAGGCTTTGAATACTTTTTCACGTGGGATTTGTTTTAGCAATTGCTAACTAACGGAAAGAGAAATTAGAAATCCAAAAGTATGAAAGAAAACACCAATTATGTAAGGAAAGGTCCCTAAAATGTATAAGGAAATATTACTAGATCATTATTAATGCGTAGATAACTGTGGGACATTACACACCCACACCCACACAAACTATGACAGTGCCAGGAAAACACCAAAAAATAAGACACCCCCCCCCCCCCCCGCCAAAGACTGCAAATGAAACCAGTTTTTTGTCCTAACCCTAAGGACAGGAAAGACAAAGCCACTGGAATAAAAACCATCAAGGCATTGTGGGAAATTATAAAGGACAGTGCCAGGAAGCTCACAGAACCATCAACCACCTCAGAATTACATAAATGAGGGTGAAACCCACAAAATCTTGGAAAGCTGCCTTGCACCAACCTGGCCTGCCCAGAGAAAAGCAGCCACTTTGAGACACATAAACCTGGTCTGAACACTTTTAAGCAACATATTGCATAACAAAGAAAACATTTGCAAAAAGGAATAACATTTCTTGTAGTAAATATATTTTATAAACAGTTAAAAAATGAAAATTCCCAAACAATAATTTAAAAAAGATATTCTATAAATGAAAAAAATCCTTAAAAACCATTGTTAAGTATTCCACCAGCAATAATTTATACTATAACTATTTTAAGGTATTGTACCAGCCATAGTATACTGTAACCATTATTCCACCAGCAATAATTTATACTGTAACCATTTCAAACTATTCCACACACAATAATTTAAAATGAAACCATTAAAAATATTCCATACACAATAAATTACAATAAAACAATTTAAAACAATTCTATGCACAATACATTTTAAAGTATTGAGTATAGAATATTTTAAAATGGTTTATTTTAATTTATTTTGGATAGAATCTTTTTTAAAATAGTCTAAGACAATTTAAAGAAAGAATCCACACACAATAAATTGAAGTAAACCATTTTAAAATATTCTATACTCAATACTTTTAAGTAAAATTATTTTAAAAAATTCTATGCACAATAAATAAAATATTATTTTAAAATACATTAAAAAAATAAAAGAAAAAAAAAACCAGGTTACTTACCAGCAGGCAGAATCAGCAGCTCTCCAATGCGATGGATGGATGCAACAGGCAGCAGACAGGCAGAGAGGCAGCAGGACAGGTAAGACTGTTAGGTCGCCTGGCAGGCTTAGCCAGCCAGGCGAGGCTGTAGAGGGGGGGCGGGGGGCTTTCGGCCTAGCCTCGCGGAGGCTTGCCGCCCACGCCAGCCTGGCGCTTCAGCGAGGGAAGGCCCGGAGGCCTTTCCTAGCGGAGGCTCGCCACCCGCCGGCCACGCAGCCCACGCCAGCCCGCCGCTTCAGCGAGGGAAGGCCCGGAGGCCTTTCATCGGCGAAGCTAGCCTCCCGCCGCCCCCCTCGCGCTTAGTTGCTTACCTGAAGGAAGCAGCAAGCTCCTGGAAGGTGAAGGGAAGGGAGTTTTGAAATGGAGGACCCGTTTTTAAACAGGTCGCCTCCAGCCCGCTCACTGATTGGCTGGACTCCAGCCAATCAATGAGCGGCAGGCTGGGCTAGCTAGTTTAGTGAGGATGGGCAGGGGAGCGAGCGAGCAAGCTGCGTTGGGATGGCAAGGGCGATCGAGCGACAGAAGTTACTTCCGGGTCCGGTTACTTCCGGGTTCAGTCACGAACCGGATCGCGCGATCCGGTGCGAACCGGTAGGAACCCACCACTGGGCTCAATGCATCTAAAGCTTGTGTTTGCATAGCAAATATGACCTGTAGGCATCTCAATGGCAAATTGAGTTTATTTATTTATTATTTATTTATTATTTTGACTTCTTAGTCACCCCCTCTCCCCCAAGGGACTCGGGGCGACGTACACCAGCAGCGGTCACAACGATACAATATGGAGGAGGTGGAACAATAAATAAATAAATTACAATAATTTAAAACAATTAAAAACCCCAATGATAGTTATAGTTAAAAATTAAAATTAAAAATGCCCAAGAGGTGGAGAAGCTCTAAATTAAGCCAGGCCGGCTAGTCGGAACAGGTGGGTCTTAAGTTTCGTGCGGAAGGAGCGGAGGTCAGTTGTTGTCCTAATGTCTGGGGGGAGGTCATTCCAAAGGGTAGGGCCCAAGAAATGAATATTTGCCATAAAGTATTCATAAATCTAATAATTGTATACATCCTAAATGTGTTACAGTTTGCTTAAGAATATCTAATGAAAGCTTCCTGAATGTCTAACCTACCCATTTGATTTGAAATCTTCCCTTCCGGACATTGAATGCAGCCATAACAACAGAATTTTTTTTTTCTTCATCTCCTTTCTTCCAAAATCCAGGGGAACCATGATCATTATATTGAGAAAGTGAAAGAACCTGTTGATAAACATAAAAGGTTTTTGAAAAGGGAGATCTTTAAAACAGTTTCTCATTTTTTTCCCCTTTATGGAGACAGATAATATTTTATTTCCCAGTGGGCTGCTGAATTTTATCATCTTGGATTTATACTGTGCAGTAAAAAGGTGTTGAAATTACAAGGATGTGTAAGAGGACTTGAAGAGGAGAAAAGAAATTAAATAAATTAGCACAATGGCAATATTATGGAAATGATATGCTTCTTGTAATTTCAAATGGAATTGTAACCCACATATGTAAACTTGGTTTTAAAATCATACTACCAATCTGTCAATTTAGTAAATGAAACTTTGCACAGGACATGACTTCCACCCCGTTCAACAACAGAAATCAGATTTGGAAAATCACTATCTTCAGTATGGTTTAACAGACAATGATCAACAGATCATAATGGATCAAAATGCAATTTGCGCAGGCAATAGAATAGAATGGAATGGAATGGAATGGAATAGAATAGAATAGAATAGAATAGAATAGAATAGAACAGAACAGAACAGAACAGAACAGAACAGAACAGAATAGAATAGAATAGAATAGAATAGAATAGAATAGAATAGAATTCTTTATTGGCCAAGTGTGATTGGACACACAAGGAATTTTTCTTTGGTGCATATGCTCTCAGTGTACATAAAAAGACAAGATACATTCATCAAGAATCATAAGGTACAACATTTAATGATAGTCATAGGGCAAAAATAAGCAATCAGGAAAAAATCAATATCAATATAAATCACAAGAATACAAGCAACAAGTTACAGTCCTGCAGTCATAAGTGGGAGGAGATGGGTGATAGGAACGATGAGAAGACTAATAGTAATAGTAATGCAGCCTTAGTGAATGTTTTGACAGTGGTGAGGGAATTATTTGTTTAGCAGAGTGATGGCGTTTGGGGAAAAAACTGTTCTTGTGTCTAGTTGTCTTGTTGTGCAGTGCTCTATAGCATTGTTTTTAGGGTAGGAGTACTGTGCACGTCTACTGATAAAAAAACCCCCGATTGTCATAGCCTCTAACTTCACAGTCTAACAACCCTGTCTGGACTAAATTGCAAAATACTAATCAGAAAAAAATAAATTTCCACGTTTTTAAAAGGTGTGTTGGGCACAAAGCAAAGAAACATTGCTTTCTGACCCTTCTTCATTAAACTTTTCTTGAAACTGTGCTGGATACATTTACAAGACAGGCCAATTCTATGTGGAAATGAAATGGTTATTTATGGAACCAAGGATGATATATAAACCTCATTGACTAGAATGACATTTGCAAAGGTATTGGTTATTTTCATCTTCTTGTATTCTGTAACTTAGAATCACCTCTTACACCATCAGTCTTGTTGCCTCAATATTTCTATTGATATGTGAGTATAGGCCAGAGCAAACAAGCTATACTCAGTAGTGGATGAGAATGACTATCCACTAAAACAAAAGGTAGGCAAAGCATCTTTTGAGATATTACCTGCCAAGGCTGAAGATCTGGAAATTCAAACCTTTGAATCTCTCTCTGTTGGGATCTCGTTCTCACTGCCTCGTGCAAAGAATGTGCCACTGCATAGACAGCATTGTAGATACTGTAGCTTTGGCCAGTCAGCTGCAACTCAAACAGAGGTGCAGTCAGATCCCCCAAATTCTCTTCTCCACTACAAATGTCATCATACATTAAGGTTAATTCCTCATTTGGAAATGAACAGTCAAACAATTGCTCCCAAACATTTTGAAAAAATCCATTTATGTGCTGTAGGAAGTTATCACCCAGCCCTCTCCCAGAAAAATGAAATATCCTAGGAAATATTGAAAAGGCAGAATATTATATTTCCCTGGATGTGAAAAGGAAGAAATATGTTTTAAATTGAGAATAGCTCCCTGTAGCTTCCTGCCTCCACCCACTTTGTCAATGGGCCATTAAGGTGGCCAAGCCAGTCCCTTTACATAATAAAGAGTTATCCCCTTCAGCTCCAGGGGGATGGGATTAAGGCAT
Organism: Natrix helvetica; assembly: GCF_964273705.1. Taxonomy (NCBI): domain Eukaryota; kingdom Metazoa; phylum Chordata; class Lepidosauria; order Squamata; family Natricidae; genus Natrix; species Natrix helvetica. The sequence goes on from NC_138555.1 coordinate 44,385,829, forward strand.
GATAATATAAGCCTTTACTCAACTGACCACATGGCATCGGAGAACTCTGAGAATTCAACCAAACCTGGACTCAGCCTAGAGAGTTGCCTCTGCATGGGGCCATGTGAGTCTGACAACCAATCAGAATACATTTCTTACACAGGAACAGGAAACAGAGAGGTGGGACTGAACAGGTTATAAAAAGCCTAGGAAGCCTCTTCTCTGCCCTTCTCTCTTCTTCTCCACCAACATTGAAGCATGTGATCACCTTTTCTGTTCAGGACTCAAGCCATGTGGTCCTGTCCACCATTAAAACCATCTTTCCAAGCAGCCTCCATGTCTCCAGTGTCTTTTTCCGCACTTGGAGCCGAACCCAGAAGGACATTTCTTCCAACAGTGGGTTGAAGGCTTGATGACTTGAAGAAATTCTTTGAAGCCTTGAACTTCTCTTGAGTGCACTGTAAAGGAAAGGGCCCCATAGAACAACTGGAGATCCAAACCTCTTTGAAATGCTGTCAGTATGAAATCAATTTGGTCCATCAGGATCCAAACCTTTCTAAATGATGTGCTCTCTTTATCCTCTAGCTCACACAGAAACACAGCAATTCTGAGCCACAAAATTGTGAATGGTTCTCCATGGACAAGAAAATCATTTGCTTTCTGATCTATTAGTTTATTGCAGATAATTGAGTTTCCCTGAAGTAATTCAGACACATTTCCCAAATTAACTGATTGTGGAATATTTTGTGAGAAAGCTGTGCAGATGCCATTCTGGGAAAACAATGGCTGCAGTTTCTGGAAGAAACATTCTCCTTTATTAGTATCAAGAGTGAAGACTCCAATCCATGTCCATCCAAAATGAAGAAGAAGTTGTATAACTCCAGTGCACCGATGGTCCTCATTTGGGACCATGCAATAAAGCGAAGATAACTTAGTAGTTTTTTTGGGAGAGGGGGTGGTATAAAAGTTTGAAATAAAGTAATAAATAAAGTAAAGTAGTCTGGAACTCTTCTTGGGCAAAAGAGCCATAAGTCAACTAAACTAAAAAAAGGAGAGCCGTTATTCATGAGAACCAAGGGGAAAATATGAGGAAAATGATTGCTTTCTGGATGTACAGTATATTGAATGAAGTTGTCCCTACACTGAAAATGTCTACAATTATACATAGATTATGGAGGATGAACAATATAAGCAATAAAGTCTCAAAATGAAATATTTTCTCACCATTATGAACCGTTATGAACCAAGATTAGCATCCTGATATAGAGTTCCAGAATGTTCATCCCCATAAACACCTCTAATATAGCTAAATCTAGAGAGAAGCAACCTAAAAGCAACCAAGGAGAGAATCAACCTAGAACTAAGGAGAAATTTCCTAAATCAACTGATGGAGGAGCTTGCCTTCAAAAGTTGTGGGTGTTCCATCAATGAAGGCTTTCCAAAAGAGACTGGACAATCATTTATCTGAAATAGTATAGGGTCTCCTGCTCGAGCAGGACATTGGACTAGAAGACCTTCAAGGTCCTTTCCAACTCTATTATTCTATGTTCTTTAGAGCTAGACTTATTGACCTACCTTCTGCTCTTCTTTGTAGCTGGCAGAATAAAATATTTAAGCATGAAATCCATGAGATTCTGGAGAAATGGAAACAGTTAAGAATGTTCTACCTTAGTGTTTTATATACATACATACATCTCCAAAAAGACCCAAGTGCACCAATCACCCAATAATTTCAGAAAAAGCAGTTGAGTTTTATACCAAAGTATTTTTATCAGACCCCAATGAAGACAGACCAAGGAGAGGTACCACCTATTGTCAGAAGGCAGTCAAAACACAACTCCTGCCCACTTAAATAAGTTTAAGGTTTTTCTCTAATTTATGTTTTCCATTTTAATTTTCTGATCTGTGATCATGGTAAAAGATTTTGATTTTTGAATATTGCATTCCCTTGAGCCCAAACACTGCATTGTGGAATCAAATTACAGAAGGATTGCAAAATGGACTTCAGTGAAGTTCTGCAGAAAGACATGGCAAACATCTAATATCTAACATTCATCACAAAAGAAGGCAAAGTTTCTATCTCATCCCCTGCCCAAACTACCTGTGGAATTTTGTAGACATTTACACTTTCTGCCATATAAGATGATGTATCCAAGCCTAATCCTCCTATAATGGCCATGAGATTCTTCTGACTGTCATATTTGTAGTTAGGGACAAATCCCTGGGATTTGAAAAGCAGGTCCAGAGTGGTGCGATAGGTCATCCTTGGATCATGGTAACTATCATGGATGTGGAACCCGAGAGTGATGTTAGGTAAGATCTGGGGGTCCTCATTGATCTCCTTCACAGCAAAGGCCAAGGCAAGGGTGTGCTGGTAGAATTTAGTTATTATACTGCAAATAGGTTAAATACACCCATTGAAAAATGATTCTACAATTCTATAAGAAGAAGCATTTCTGTCTCTTACTGAAGTAATAAATGACAGGTTTTCTAAAGCACTCAATAATTAGTGCAGAATTTAAATATACTTTGTAGTAAGGTAACGAAAATAACCCAGAGAGCATGAACAGGAACGAATTAATGAATACATAATCAGGGACCAAAGCTAGAGAAAAACATGCACACGTAAACAGGAAGAGGTTACACTTGGTCACAAAGGAGATAAGATAATAGGATTAGGAAAAGGATAATGGAGTTGGGAAAACCCCGAATCTAGCAATGATTACAAGATAACACGAACACCATGACCATCTGCATAAAACAGATCTCTTTGATAAGCGCCCCGAATAACAGGAAAACATCCTCTTCAGGTTTTATGATAAGATTAACATAAGGGCAAGATACCAGACAAACGAAACCCAAAAGACAAGAGAATCAATATCAGAACGATCATCCAGAATAAAGGAACTTTTATTCTCATTAAAATTTACACCGTAGCCAGGGGCAAGAAAAACTGTATATAAGGAGAAACCAAATTGTATATGGTGCTGCAGACCCGGGAACGACAGAGCTGCGTCTCATCCTTCCCGTTCCCTTTTTTTTTTCCTTCAATAAAGCTCATAACTTTCAGGTGGCTGTCTTCACGAAACTTTCTTCTAAGCATCGGTGGTGTCTCCCGGCTGGGAACGAACAAGGAAACCTTTGATCTTCCAACAATACTTTTTACACAATATTTCTATGATTTGAAACAGATGTGTACTACAACAATATAGTAGCTTTTTTCAAGCTACCACTTTTATTTTCTGTCCACATAACACAAAACTAAATATGAATAGATAATGTAGACTTTTTTTTAAAGTATGTTAATCTCACTAAATGTTCCTCAAAAGACTTCTTGCAGCATACGTTTCATATGTTTTACAAGAAAGACTTTAATGTAATATAAAGGAAACTATTCCTTCTCCCACACCCAAATGCATTTGAAAGACAAACAGGGTTAGATAACATATAAAACCCAGCATTTATGTTCAAACAGGTTTTATTTATATAAGAAAGATTTGGAGGACTTGGTTAAGATTGAAAACTGCATGGAAAGAAAAGAAAACCCTTACAGTGGTAAGCCATAATCTTTTAAAGATGGATGTTCCTTAAATATAATTTCATAAAAGTGGTAAACAATTTGAGACACCATCCCACCAATGATAAGGCCACCCGGCTGGTGGAAGTGGAAAGAGAATGTGTGGAAGTGAAGCTCAGAGAATCAGCATTACCCTTTCCTTCCTCCCTGTGGCTCTTGAAATATTTATATGGATTTTTTCTCACTCCCTATTCCCTTCTGCACAGAACCTTTGTTGTTTGGCCTGCTAGAATAATGGTGTGTTTTTAGTAATTCATAAGGGACATAAGTACCATTGAACAATAAGCAACCTGGAAATTTTCTTTATTATAGCTGATCAACATTTTTCTTTTAGATGACATAATACGTGATTGAGACCTGTTTTGGAAACATCTGGAGAAAGAGAATCGGACTCTTAGTGGGTTAAGTGTTGATGTTGTACTTTGTATTTTTATATTATTCTGTACATATATGCCTACTGGATTTGTAAATAATATTTTCCTTTGTATAAAGTATAATATTAGATCACACTACTTTATTAGTATGGGTGTTATAGTGTCCAGATAAAATCCCTTACAGGTAGTTCTTGACTTACTTACAGTTCATTTAGTGACCGTTTAAAGACACAACAGCACTGAAAAGGGTGATTTGGGAACATTTTTCACACTTATGACCATTGCAGCATCCCCATGGTCACATGGTTTACATTTGGATGCTTGACAACTGACTCACATTTATGATGGTTGCAGTGTCATGTGATAGCAAAAGCTGTTGTGGCCCATCAGTAGCCAGGAGAGCTGGCAGCAGATTCGGACAGTGAGGAGGTTGGGGAGGAAGATGGGCCAGTCCTGGAGTCTGGGGAAGGCTCTGATGAAGGCTCTGTGTTGGAGGCAGAGAGGGGGCCAGAACCATATGCCATTTATCAGCTGCCTTCAGAGTTAGACATCACTGAGGCAGACAAACAGCTGGAGCCTGTTCCCAGTGTGCACATGTACAGAGTTATCAAATGAAGAGAACAGCTAAAGAACAGAGATCAACTTGGGAGTAAGGCCACAGGTGGATGATGAATGGCCCCTCCCAGAGGAAATAAAAGAGGAGCGAAACTAGAGTGGAGTTTGTAGGAGACAATTATTTTGCTTAATTGGTTCGTGACTCTCCGAGATTCCATGCCAAGTTTTGCAGATATCAGCCAGTTAGCTCTCCAAGCCAGATAAGGTCTGTGACTGTAAATCCTCCCTTGAAAGACTTTGCTGGATGTGAATGAGCAGAATTCACAGTAAATTAATAAAAGGGTTTTTTTTCGGGACAAGGAGTTGCTTCATGCTCTTGGGAAGCCTGGGTCAGAGCAATAGCACTTAGACTTATATTCTGCTTCATAGAGCTTTACAGCCCTCTCTAAGCAGTTTTACAGAGTCAGCATATTGCCCACAACAATTTGGGTCCTCATTTTATCCACCTTGGAAGGATAGAAGGCTGAGTCAACCTTGAGCCTGGTGAGATTCGATCTGCCAAACTGCTGGCAGCTAGTGATCAGCAGAAGTAGCCTGCAGTACTGCACTCTAACCACTGCGCCACCACAGCTCCTTTTGTAACCTTTGTCAAGCCTGCAAGCCATCTTTTCTTTTGGACTTCGGGCCTGCCACACTTTCTACTATTCATTTTCTATTGTGGGAAAATGGGAGAGGGGATTATACGGAGTTGGTTGATATGTAGCCATAATAACATTCTTTTTGAAACTCAAGGTCATCCTTTTTCTCTGCACCTGGCCGCAACTGGATGGGTGGACTCTGTCTTCCTGGCAGTGGAAGATTGGACCTATGACGAATTTGTGAGTGTTGAGGCAGGATCTTGAGCTTTGAACTGTGTGGGAAAACTTGGGAACTTTCAGATTTGAGTTTTCCCAGATGTACCAACATGGCTCTTTTAATAAATCACAACTTTGAGGAACTTCTAGAATCGGAGTGTTATTTGTTTGAGGGTGCTATTTGGAACCCTGACAACCTTCCAATGAGCAAAGTCAATGGGGAAACAAAATTCCTTTAACAACTGTGTTACTAATTTAAGAACCAAAGTGATTCATTTAACAAATGTGGTGGGTAAAAGTCGCAAAATGGGGAAAAACTCATTTAACAAATATTTCACTTAGTAAAATAAATTTTGGGCTTAATTGTAGTCATAAGCTGCATTTGTGGAATTTCTGGCTATGTGTGTCCCTGTATCACCTCTTTTCCTGACAATATCTTCAAAATAACATTCAAAATAACTCTGAACAACAAATATTACACAATGTGCTAATTCCTCTTTATGAGTTATTCCTTTTGGTTGAGGTCAGGCCGCAAAATAATGATGTAGCATTTGGGCAAGAATATGCATCCCAGTAGTGCAGCACTGGAGGCCAAGATGGAGTAGACCTCCACAGCTATCATGGCTTTGCCTTTTGTGCTCATATAGGCTGGGAAGAAGGAGACCCACACACTGCAGAAGGCCAGCATGCTGAAGGTGATGAACTTGGCTTCATTAAAGCTGTCAGGTAGTTTACGGGCAAGAAAAGCCACAGTAAAGCTGGCAACGGCTAAGATACGCATGTAGCCCAAGACACAGTAGAAGAAGGAAGCTGATCCTTCATTGCATTGTAAAATCCTTTCCTGGAGCTCTGAGTGCATATCCAGTTCAGGGAATGGGGGAGATGTTGACAACCAAAGAATACAAATACATACTTGGACAAGAAAACAGGAAAGGACAATAGAAAAGGGCAATCTTTTCCCCACCCATTTCCTCATCTGAGATCCCGGTTTAGTCGCCATGAAAGCCACAACCACAGTAATAGTTTTGGCCAGGACACTAGAAATGGCCACTGAGAAGGTGATCCGAAAAGTTGGTTGTCAGAGAAGGCAGGTGACCTTGCCAGGTTGGCTGAGGACGAACAAAGAGGAGAGAAAACAGAGCAGAAGAGAAACAAGGAGTGTATAGGTTAAGGATCGGTTGTTGGCTTTGAAAATGGGAGTATCCCTGTACTTAATAAATGTTCCAAGTATCCAAGATGTCAAGAAGAAGAAACAAAGAGCTGCTGAGGATAAGGCAATTCCTAAGTTTTCTTTAAAAGTTAGAAAGACCAGCAGTTTCAGGATGCATCCTTTCTTTTCTTTCTTTGGATAATGATCTTCTGAACATTCAAAACAATCTTCCACATCGGGAAAGAAAATCAAGCAATTTTTTTTTTCATCTGGGCATTCCATATTGCTGAAAAGGGAATAAAAGAGAAAGGGAATTGAAAGTATAATAATGTAGAAGAGAATATCATATTCAATGTTTTCACCATTCTTTCCATTCCAATAACAATAATTAAGGTAAAGTTTCCCCTCACACATATGTGGTTAAGATGCCGAGCTTGTCGATTTGGTGGTTCAAATCCCTAGTGCTACGTAACGGAGTGAGCTCCTGTTACTTGTCCCAGCTTCTGCCAACCTAGCAGTTCGAAAGCATATAAAAGTGCAAGTAGAAAAATAGAAACCACCTTTGGTGGGAAGGTAACAGTGTTCCGTGTGCCTTCAGCATTTAGTCATGCCGGCCACATGACCACGGAGACATCTTCGGACAGTGCTGGCTCTTCAGCTTTGAAACGGAGATGAGCACCACCCCCTAGAGTTTGAAACGACTAGCACATATGTGTGAGGAGAACATTTACCTTTACCTTAATTATTGTTATTGGAATGGGAAGAATGGTGAAAACATTGAATACGATATTCTTTTCTACATTTCTACATATTTATAATTGATATTTCATGGAAATATATAAGTCCACTCTATTATTAATTTTATATTATTTTAAGGAAAGGTAAGAATACATTGAAGGTGAGTGAAAATTTGAAATTATGTAAGTTTCTTCGATTATGATCGGGTTCCCTATTTAAACAACTAATTCTACATATATCATATCAAATCTGTCCTGATTGGTACAAAGGTGTTCAACAGTTTGAGATCTGACTAGTTTCCTTTAGAATTTTTTTTTCTTTGATAGATAATTAGGGGTGGAGATTATGGCAAACAAATTTGTTTCATACTATGGCTGCAACATGTAAAACAGACCACTTTTATTTCATTCCTCTAAAACTCTAATAAAGACAGGAAGTTCAGTTTGTCAGACAGGAAAATTTCATGAGCCACACAGAAAGTTCTTAGAGAGTTGATTATTTTTGGAGGAGACAATGAACAATAATCCAGATTATCACTTTAACTGTCTTTTATTGTGCAAGATCAGGTGATTTACTAAATAACTCCTGCCAGCATCTAAATCATAATTTATAGAGTAGCTTCTTGATGAACAGATTGATAGAATAACAACAAAAACTGTTTTCTGTATCTATTTTAGACAGAACAGTAGAATTTTACAAGGGGCTTTGGAGGTCTTCTAGTCAAATACCCTGCTCAAGGAGGAGACCCTATGCCCTATGCAATTCATGCTGATTATTCTTGGGAATTTTAATAAAGCATAACATAAATTTTAATAAAGCATAATCTACTCTTGATGGCAAGGAAATGACATCTTTTTCTGTAGCTCACTATGCAGTTATATTACATGTTTTATCTTCTAATCCTTCTCACTTACCGCATCAGATTTATTTTATTTTACTTTACTTTATTTTTTATTTTATTTTACTTGTTTTTTAATTTTACTACTTTATTTTATTTTTTACCGTACATCCCACCTTTATTATTTCTACAGAATAAAAGAGTTGGAAGGGACCTTTGAGGTCTTCTAGTCCAACACCCTGCTTGAAGGAATGAGAGGTAACCTTACGTAAAGACATGCGTAGGAAGCTACCATGATTTCAGTAGCTGGTTATCTTGGATACCACAAGCTCACCTAATTAGCAGAACCAGATTTGGGAAAAGAGGAAAGGTTACGTACAGACATGCGCATTACAGCCATGATCTCAAGTGGCCAGTTATCTTTTTGCCCATTATCTCCCTGAGCAGAGACAGGCCATATCAGGGAGTTATGTGAGATTCAACCTTGGCTGGTGGAGCCTTCTGGATTCACAAGGGAAAAATGAGGGAGTAAACCAAAAACAATACTGTTGCTTACTGTGCTTTGCTTGTTAAAACTGTATAAAAGCCAAATAAACTCTGCGTAAGGCAGACAGACATTTTGGACACCACTGCTTGATGGATTTCTGAAAACCTACACCTGCTCAGGCAGGAAACCTTATACCATTTCAATAAATAAAATAGTAATAATAAAAAATAAACTAATTGTCATTTTAACTATCTCTTATTGTGCAAGCTAGGGTGATGTACTAAATATCTCCTCTCAACATATAACCCATAAGTTATACAGTAGCTCCTTGATGATCAGAATAACAGAATAACAACAGAAACCATTTTTCTATATCTATTTTAGACAGAACAGTATAATAGGGTCAGAAGGGACATTGGAGGTCTTTTAGTCGAACACCCTACTCAATAAGACACTATGCCATTTCAAACAAAAAAGCTACCCTTCTCTTCATTAAAATCTACAGTGTTGGAGCATCCAAATTTCTGAAGACAAGTTGTTCCACTAATTAATTGTTAATTATTCACACCATCAGGATTTTTTTTGCTTATTTCTACTTTGTTTATTCTACTTGTTTCCACATACAAAAAAACATTAAGACATTCCACAAGGATATTTTACATCAAACTGCTCATTTAAAAAAAGAAGAAATGTCCAATGAAGAGAGAATACCTGCCAACCCTGCAGATTTAGAAGATCAGGTTTTTTAACACAGCGTAATTGTCTTCCTTTTGAACCTCAACATGTGTAGTGCCTGCAAAGCATGAGCCACAGCATAAATGGCATTGTAGATGCTGTAGCTTTGGCCAGTCATTTCCATTTCAAAGACAGGCCCAAGAAGGTCCTCCAACTTCATCTCCCCAGTGCATTTCCTACTTGGCTGTTCTTGTAACTCTGATTTTGGAAATGAACAATCAAAGGATTGTTCCCAAACTTCCTGCAGAAACCCATCTTTGTAGACAGAAACAGGATTTACAGTCTGAAGAAATTCCTTGAAACTTACAAATGCGGTTGAATGAATGGTGAAGGAAATAGCCCCATAGAACATCGTGAGATCCCAATTGATTTGAAATCCTGATAATATGAAATCAATCTGTGCAGTCATGAGCCATACTTTTCTAAATGTTGCTATTTCTTTGCTTTCAGGATCTGCCAGAAATGTGACAGCTCTTAGCCACGTAATTGCCCAGGATTCTCCATAGACAAGAACTGCATTGGCTTTGCTATTTATCAAATTAATGGAAATCATGGAGATTGTTCAATAAACTTCTGGGAAGACCTCTAAGTGGACCAGTTGTGAAAGCCTTTCTGTGAATGATGAGCAGATTCCATTCTCTGCAAGTAAGGGCTGCATTTTCTGTAAGAAATTCTCTCCATTGTTGTTATCCATAGCAAAAATCCCAATCCATGTCCACCTGAAATGGTGAAGCAGTTGAATAATCCCAATGTAGTGATGGTCCTCTTTTGGGACCATGAAATAAAGTGAAGAGAGCCTACTGGTTTGAAATGCATCTTGGGCTAATGAGCCATATGTCAGCTGCAAGAAAGTGGAGCAGGATTCTGTTCAATTATTAAATATAACCTAATGTTTCTAGTCTGGTTTTATTATAAAATATATCAAAGGTCTGCTTAAAGATGAACAGTCCATAATTACAGTGCAGGTGGCCAGATTCTGTGCAGCAGCACTGGGGATTCATTGCAAACATGTGTCTTCTCCACCATAATTATGTTATATATGAGTCGCCATGGGTGAATAAGCGGCAATATAAATTCAATAAATAAATAAAAATAAATAAATAAATCGAAAAAATGTGGCAAACCTTTTACAATGCTTAGTCTTTTCCCTTTTAGCATTGAACCTACAATGGGCCACACAGTTTATGGGCTGTAATTTTGGCATAGTTAGACCATGTATAATTGACAGACTGGATCTTATTATAGATTTTTGCTGTTATTTATTATTTTATACTAGAATTTTTAATTGCATATTTACGGAGTATTTTTATTTGTTCTGGTCTCTGGTCTAAGACTGTAATGAACTGATTGATTGATTGATTGATTGATATATCAAAGAAAAATTTTTTCCCTATAATTCTTCTAAATATTAATATAAAAAAGAATTTATTGGAATTACTTAAAATACACATAATACATCAATTGTTTTAATAGAAGAAAAGGGTACTACATTAAAATATTCACTCAGGTATGGAGTAACTCTGGATACTCACTTCCTGTATTTGGCAGTTTGGTAGTGTAGGAAGTTATCACCCAGCCCTCTCCCAGAAAAATGAAATATCCTAGGAAATATTGATAAGGCAGAATATTATATTTTCCTGGATGTGAAAAAGGGAGAAACACGTTTTAAAAAGTAAGTAAATTCCTGCAGCTTCCTGCCCATCCTCACTTTATCAATGGGCCATTAAGAAGGCCAAGCTAGTCCACTTTACATAATAAAGAGTTCTCCCCTTCAGCTCCAGGGGGATGGGAATGAAGGCATGATAATATAAGCCTTTACTCAACTGACCACATGGCATCTGAGAATTCAACTAAACCTGGATTCAAAACTCAGCCTAGAGGGTTGCCCTTGCATGGGCCCATGTGAGTCTGACAGCCAATCAGAATACATTTCTTACACAGGAACAGGAAACAGAGAGGTGGGACTGAACAGGTTATAAAAAGCCTAGCAAGCCCCTCCATCTTCCCTTCTCTTCTTCTCCACCAACATTGAAGCATGCAATCACCTTTTCTGTTCAGGACTCAGGCCATGTAGTCCTGTCCACCATTAAAACCATCTTTCCAAGCAGCCTCCATGTCTCCAGTGTCTTTTTCCCCACTTGGAGCCAAACCCAGAAGGACATTTCTTTCAACAGTAGTTTCAGGCAAGAGTGCTAAGTAGTAGACCTGAAGAAATGCACAACTCCTTAACACAAACTTATGCCTAATCTTTGATGCTCATTAAATATTCCATCACAACAAGAAGCAAATATAGAATTTTCCTCCTCAATCCCATCACAGCTTACTCGTGGAATCTTGAAGAATCCTATCATTTCACCTATATAAAATGATGTGTCAAAATCCAATCCTCCAATGATAGCTATGAGATTCTTCTGATTATCACACTTGTAGTTAGGGACAAATTCCTGGGATTTGAAAAGCAGGTCCAAGGTGGTGCGATAGGTCATCCTTGCGTTCAGGTAACTGTCATAGATGTGGAACCCCAGAGTGACATTAGGTAAGATCTGGGAGTCCTCATTTATCTGCTTGATACCAAAAGCCAAGGCAAGGACATGTTGATGAAATTTGGTGATTATGCTGCAAATAATTTAATTACTCAAGTTGAAAAAGTAAATTGACAATTATTTTAAGGCTTTTGCAGGGGATACCAGGAGTCGTTCCCTATTTCGACGACATCTTGGTATTGGCTGCAAACGAGGTGCAACTTTTAAAACGAGTTCGAATGGTTTTGGCTAGAATTAGAGAAAAGGGCCTCCGGCTTAAAAAAAGAAAAATGCAAAATTAATGTACCTAGGGTTGAGTTCCTGGGGTACATGATCAATGGCTCTGGGATTCACCTGACATCAGAAAAAATAAAAGCAATCCAGGAAGCCCCCACACCCCGCACTCAAACCCAGCTGCAGGCGTTCCTCGGGCTCCTTAATTTCTACAGCGTCTTTCTCAAACAGAAAGCCACCGTTGCTGAACCGCTTCACCGTCTCCTGGCCAAGAACGCCAAGTGGTCCTGGGGCAGAGCCGAGGCTGCCGCATTTGCCGTGGTCAAGTGACTACTGACAGCCGATTCCCTTCTAGTCCAGTACAACCAGACTCTGCCATTGGTGTTAACCTGCGACGCATCTCCATTTGGCATTGGTGCTGTCCTCAGCCACCGCATGCCCAATGGCACAGATGCCCCTATTGCTTTTTACTCGCGAACCTTGTCTTCCGCGGAAAGAAACTACAGCCAGATGGACCACGAGGCTCTGGCTGCAGTGGCGGGAGTCAAAAGGTTCCACGAGTACCTTTACGGCAGGGATTTCAAACTTCTGACTGACGACAAGCTGTTGTTGGGACTATTGGCTGGGGACCGACCTACCCCAGTGTCGTTATCTCCTCGCATGACCAGGTGGACTGTTTTCCTGGCTGCCTACTCCTACAAACTAATCCACCACCCTGGCTCCACATTGGGACACACAGATGCATTGAGCCGCTGTCCCCTACCAGAACCTCTGGCTGACCCCACTCCCGAGACACCGGTCCTGCTCATTGACTGCCTGGACACTGGACCTGTCTTGTCCAATGACATTGCCCGTCATTCTGCAAAGGACTCCACCATCAAACACATTTTGAACTGGGTGTGGAGGGGTTGGCCCAAGGGGCCTGTTGGGGCTGATTGTAAATTGTATGTTGCAAAACGCGATGAGTTGTTGGTAATTAATGGCTGTCTACTGTGGGGGGACCGAGTGGTTATTCCAAACAAACTGCACAGGGCAGTATTGGAGGCTTTACATGTGGGGCATCCTGGCATTGTAAGGATGAAGTCTTTGGCTAGGAGTTACATGTGGTGGCCTAACATGGACAGGGAGATAGAAGAATGGGTGGCTACTTGCACACCGTGCCAGGAGTCTAGACCAGCTCCCCCAGAGGCGCCCGCTAAGGAGTGGGAGCATCCTCAAGCACCCTGGTCTAGGATGCACATTGACTTTGCTGGCCCAGTTCATGGCCAAACTTTCCTCGTAGTTGTGGACGCTTACTCGAAGTGGCTAAAGGTAGTCCTGATGACCTCCACCATGGCAGAAGCGGTCATCAAGGTGCTACGGAGACTTTTCTCCACGCACGGCCTGCCCGACGTCTTGGTCTCTGACAACGGGCCCCAATTCACGGCCATACAATTCGAGACCTACTTAGCAAGTCAGGGAATCAGGCATGCCCTGGTCGCTCCATTCCATCTGGCTTCCAATGGTCAGGCGGAGAGAATGGTGTGATCTGCAAAAGAGGCCCTCACTAGGATGGGCCCAGGGGATTGGCAAACATGGGTTGATCACTATTTATTAATCCAACACATCACGCCGAGTGCCACTACCGGGAGAAGCCCCTCCTAGCTTCTCATGGGTCGCCAGCTAAGGTCCCACTTAGACCGGCTACACCCAAACTATTCTGCCACATCGCCTGACTCCACAAGCAAAATTCAGAACTTTAGCATAGGGGACTTGGTATACGCCCACAACTCTGTGGATCCCTGCCACGGTGATAGGCATCACCGGGCCTCGCTCTTATCTTTTAGAGCTCGAGAATGGTAGAAACTGGAGGGAGCATATTGACCAACTCCGTGGCCGCCTCTCCAACTCCACACTTAGAACACCAGATGCAACTCCTGAACAAATCAGCCAAAGCCTTACCCAAAAGGAGCAAACACTCACTCCTTCTACAGCCAGCTCAAGCCCGAGGGTACCGGGGGACTTATCTGAATTTGTTGCAGGCCCACAGCGAGCTCCAAATGAGAAAATCCCAGACGCTCCAGCCGCGGCCTGGGAAAAGTTCCAGGAGGTTCCACCGAGCGGAGCTGGAGAGCAGACAGGTCCATCCGACCTGCCCAAAGAACCGGTTCCCAATGAATTACACAGGTCTGGTAGGACTAAACAAAAACCCGCCTACCTGCGTGATTACGTGACCAATAGAAACATCCCAACTAAGAGCGGAGGGGTGTTAGATATTCACTCTAGCTACCATGGTCTCCACCAAGGTCTTCTGTTCCAGCGGGAACAGAGGTTCAATCCTATTGGTTGAGAGGTCTGACAGCTCCCTATAAAAGGGCTGCTGTCAGACCAAGCAGTTGCTGGATTGTACAGACTGTTCTACTGTTAATAAAGAGCTGTTGTTACTATAAGCCTGTCTCTGCCTTCTCAATACCCAATCTAACACAAAACGTTTTGCTTCTCATCCAAGAAGCTTGTTCTGCTGCTGCTGCTGCTGCTTAGTGCAGGAACCAATTTCGTTGTATTTAAGTACAATGACAATAAAGATTATACTTATCTGCTATGAGGAATGGCAGTGTAATGATTGCTTCAGGTCAAGGATGGTTTGAAACACAGAAACAATGATGAAGTTGTGATATGTGGCCTTACCAAGGCATTTTAAAGTGGCATTATCATGTGAAGTGTTAATACCACTTTATAATGCCTTGGTAAGGCCACACTTGGAATACTGCCTTCAATTTTGGTTGCCATGATGTAAAAAAGATATTGAGACTCTTGAAAGAGTGCAGAGAAGAGCAACAAAGGTGATTAGGAGACTGGAGGCTAAAACATATGAAGAATGGTTGCAGGAACTGGGCAGTGACGTGCGGTGAGGTTTATGGCTGGTGAGGCACTGACACAGTGGTGGGTTTCAAATATTTTTAGACTTGTGGACTTCAACTCCCAGAATTCCACAGCCAGGCATGCTCAGTTCCGATTTAAATGACAGCATTTGTTTTTCTCCTTTGTGAAATAAATTTCCTTTTTTCATTTTCTGTTTCTTCTCCTTTCCCCTCCTTCCTCCCTCTCTCCCTTCCTCCCCCCCCCCCTCTCAAACACACACACAGAGACACAAGTTGGATTGGACTATCTCTCCTACCCCTTCCCTCTCTCACTCACTCTCAAACAAACACACACACACAAAAGTAATCCAGGATATCTTTTCCAGTGGCTTGAAAGCAGCTCCTCTGCCATCACCCCAATTCCCCTGCTGCCTTCTCCAAACACCTCCACCATTGCAAATGCAGCCTGCTGTCTGGGTGGGAAATGCCTGGAACGCAATAAATCCCACCCACTCACCTCCTGCTGGCAGGCTGGGGTGAGAGGAGAGGCAGAGAAGCTGGAGGGGAGCCAATCCGAGCCTTCCAAAAGAAAGAGGCTGGGGGAAAGTGTGTGTGCTACAGCATGGCTCTTTGCCTGGCTTCCATGGATGACTCTGCTTACCTGTTTAAAAAAGGCTCTAAAAAAGCGCCCTCTATTATGAGGCAGGAGAACTGCGTTCCTCACCTACGTCAGGAATTTTTAGGCTTTTAACCCTTGCTTAACTCTGCTTGAGTGATCATAAAACGCCTAAAGTCAGACTAGATGAGGCATGCAGTTCTCCTGCCTCATAGTAGAGGGCACTTTTTAGAGGCTTTTTTTAACAGTTAAGCAGAGTCATCCACGGTGAGGCAGCAACTAGCTCAGCTTTTTCCTTTTACATTTTTTTTTCTTTTCATGATGAGAGCAGTGAGGCTATGCCTCACTTGCCTCACCTGACTGCACGTCACTGGAACTGGGTATGTCTAGTTTAATGAACAGAAGCACTAGAGGAGACAGTGTTCTAATATCTCACTGGCTGCCACAAAGAAGAGGGAGTCAAAGTATTCTCCAAGGCATCTGAGGGTAGAACAAGAAGCAATAGGTGGAAACTAATCAAGGAGAGAAGCAACATAAGATAAATTTCCTGACAGAACAATTAATCAGTGGAAAAACATGCCTCCAGAAGTTGCAAATGCTCCAACACTGTAAGTTTTTAAGAAGATGTTGAATAACCATTTGTCTGAAGTGGTGTAGGGTTTCCTGGAAGACCTCCAAGGTCCCTTCCAACTCTGTCATTGTATTCTATTCTATGTCAATGCCTAAAGCGTTTCCATGACTACTATCAACTTGAGAAGGGGGGGTGGGAAATGCCATGCATACTTTTGGCCAGAGTAAAAGTCTCATATTTCTGTACTGGGATGTGAATGCGCATGTCCAGAACCCTGCCATAACGTCCTGTTGGAGAATGTGATTGATGACCTCAGCCAGAGGGGAGGGGAGACAGGGGTAAAGTTCAGATGCCATTAACTGGGATTTAGTTTCAGCTACACAGAAGTCCGTGCCAAGATGTTAGTCCTAATAAATGAATGGGGTTTTTTTTAACCTTGTCTTGGGGCTCATAAATTAATTAGGGCAACTCTTGGAAACTTCACATTCTATATGACTCAATGAATTATGACATACTTATGGTCTCCTTAAGGAGAAGGCCTAGATCATCCATCTCCCTCCCCCCTCCCCCTCCCCCCTTTTCTCTCATCTACTTACCATATATTACCCACCATCATTTAGATTTTTCTCTGGATCTCTGGCTATCTACATGTCCTTATCATTAGGGACAGAAAGGATGTTAATTTAGGAGAAAACTTTCTGAATTTTGAAAGAGAGATTCTTTCAATCACATGGTTCTCTATATATTTACATTCCTGGTACTGTCTGACATGCCATATTATTTGTCATTTTGTCATAGAGCAAGAGTAAGTTATTGTTGTGGTGCAGCAGCAGCCGGCTGAGCTGTTGGTGGACTCTGACAGCTATGACCATTATGGGACTGCTCTGGAGGATGAGGAAGACTCTGGAGGGTGTTTGGAGTCAGAGCAGGGACTAGAGAGGCCAGTTGGCCACCAGATGGCATCTGAGCCAGGGAGCAGTGAGGAGGAACAGAGGGAGGTTGTCCCTGATGTGCGTGTGTGTAGAGCTGAGAGGAGAAGGGAGCAGCTGTGGAGAAGACGTCATAGAAGGAAATAGGGACAGCTGGCTACTGTTGTGGCCCCTCCCAAAGAGTTTATAGGTGGCGCGATGGGAGAGGAATCTTTGCAGCAAACAACAGTCCATTTTATTAGCCGTTGAGAAAGCATTCCGTAAGTCTAATCTTGGTTTCTTGAAGATAGCATTCTAGGCTCCAAGCCAAGGGGTGGCTTTATCTCCGTAATTAGTCATGGCAGACAGCCAAGCCTGTGTCTACATATTCATTAGAATCACGGGACAGAACAGTTTGTTTCCTGCCTTAAAACAAAAGCTGTAAATATCATCACCATGGAGCAGCTACGTGCCGAAAACGCGCAACTTTCGCAACAGGTGGCTATGTTGGCTGCCCAGGTGGCACAGCTCCAAGCTCACCCTGCTCCACCCTGACCTCGGAGGAAATGCCTGGTTGCAGTGCCTGATAAATTCGATGGCAACCAAGCCATGTTTCCAGCTTTCTTGGGACAATGGCAGCTATTTATCAGCTTGAGAGCAGAGGATTTTCCCACTGACCGAGATAAAGTGGGGTTTATGATTAGCTTACTCTCCGGCTCCGCAGCTTGTTGGGCGATGCCACTGCTGGTCCAGGCTAGCCCTTTGCTGGATGACTTCAGGGGGTTCTGTGACCACCTCCGGTTAATGTATGAGGACCCCATTAAGACGGAGACGGCTACCCGACGTCTGAAGACTCTGAAGCAGGGCCGGGGTTCCTTGCAGGACTACATCAGTGAATTTAGGCTACTAAGCCAGGATTAGGCTTGGAATGAGGCAGCCCTCATGGACACATTTGAGGATGGGTTCTCGGAAGAATTGCAGGATGAGCTGGTGCGTGTGGATAGGCCACTGAGTTTCAACGCGTTGGTCCACCTGTGTCCCCAGATTGATGCTCGGTTGCAGAGGTGGGGAAGTCGCCGCACATCCCAGGAGAACAGGGTGGTTCCCACTATGTGTGAGACTCCCACTCCATGGGAGGAGCCCATGGAATTAGGTGCAGCCAAACCCCGTTTGTCCATAACGGAGAAGAACAGACGGCGCTCAAGGGGGTTGTGTTTTTATTGTGGGGAACCTGGGCATATGACAGTCTTTTGCCCCAAGAAGGGACGAGGGGTGTCAGTTACTGGACCTGCTCCCCAGCCCCAGAACAATTTGTCAGGAAACGGGCCAAGCCCAATCTAAGGGAGACCTTAGGTTGGGCGCGAACCAATTCAGAGCCATGTTCAGAGACAGTGACTTGCGGGCCTCCCCGACATGTGATCCTGGCATCCCAAATAGTCCTGTCCAGTAGCCCACAGGGGATTCCGGTGCATGCTCTCATCGACTCCGGGGCTACCACGAACTTCATGGACGAGGCGTTTGCGACCAAGTATGCGGTCCCTTTGTGTCCGGTAGATCCTCCTATGCTTGTGGAGACCATTGATGGCCGGGTGCTTCTGTCTGGGCCTATCAAGGCCACCATGCAACCCTTGCGCCTGGTCATCGGGGCTCACGAGGAAGCCATCCAGTTCTACGTTACCTCTGGCCAGCATTTCCCCGTGGTCTTGGGCTTGGCTTGGTTTCAGGTGCACGATCCACAGATCTACTGGTCCCAGAACCTTGTGACCTTTCCAGCCTTGCAATGTGTGGACCACACCCGTCATGTCTGTGCAGGCCAGCTGCTGAGTCCACCCGGGGTGTCCTTGCCTTCCAACATAGCAGATTTTGCAGACATGTTCAGTGAACAAGAAGCAGGCCAATTGCCACCGCATCGGCCATATGATTGTCCCAGCGATTTGATTCCAGATGCGCCGCTCCCTGTGGGTCGTTTGTATTCGATGTCAGACCTGGAGTTGCCCGCATTGCAGGACTTTTTGGACAAAAATCTAGCTCGGGGTTTTATCAGACCCTCGTCTTCACCATTGTCTGCCCCGGTGTTGTTCGTCAAAAAGAACACTGGAGATTTGAGGCTCTGTTGTGACTATCGTAGGCTCAATACTATCACCGTGCGCAATCTATATCCTCTGCCCCTTATTCCTGAACTGTTGGAGCGGCTCAGAGAGGCTAAGATGTTCACCAAATTGGATCTCCGTGGAGCCTGGCAGACAGCCAAGCCTGTGTCTGCATATTCATTAGAATCACAGGACAGAACAGTTATCTACATATATCCTTTTCCATCATGCCATAACTTAAATTTTAATAAAGTTTGCAGCATTTGCAGAATGGTGTAACATCATATCCAATGGCCACTGGATATCTAAAGACCATGACTGAATTAGATGTCATCCAAGATTCGGCAATAATAGTGGCATCATAATTAAACAAACTGACAAAGACAGGACAGTTGTCATCATAAGTAAGATAAATTACATCACAGAAGCCACATAAATTACATCACAACGAGGAGGAGGAGGAGCTTCCGGGGCAATGGAGGGACCTTCCTAGAGCTCCGTAATGATGGGGCTCCCTGGCAGGGATAGCGGGCGCTTTCGGCCCCCACCGGTCATTTTGGGGGCCGTGAGGGGGTCAGTGGTAACCCTGGCCGTCTTTGAGAACCAACTGTGACCCGGGGGGAATAGCTGAGACCCGGGAAAATCAGACAGCCAGATGGACAGGAGATGGAGGATTGCGAGAACGCTGAGGCTGAGCCACGGCAGCGGAAAAACCGGAAATGTGACTTGCATGGCTGCCAGGATGGCGAGACAGCGGAGAAACAGAGGAACGGAAGAGCGGAGGAGCGTTTCCATGAGGGAGCGAGTCGGTGAGGAGGAGAACAAACTGTTCGGGGGCGGTGTGTGGGCCCAGCCAGCGACGGCGATGATGGCGGCACCGGCGGAGATGGCATTGAAACATCGGGTGCCATATTTCCTTCCATCTCTCTAACCGCGGTGAGCTGCCTATTCAGGAGGCCGAGGGGCCGGAGAGGAGCTGTGGGGATTTAAGAAGCAAGCCAGGGGGGGCCGCCGGAGGCTTTGGGCGACCCCAGAAGATCAACAAGCCATGAAACTGGCCTTGGCACTTCGCCTATCCCCCCCGCCCCCCCCCCCCCGCGGATTTCCGATTTAAGCACTTTAAGAATTTTAAGAACTTTAAGAACTGCCTCTTTAAGCACTTTAAGAACTTTAAGAACTGCCTCTGGGCCTCGATGGAGGACTATTTCCGATTTAAGCACTTTAAGAACTCTAAGAACTGCCTCTGGGCCTCGATGGAGGTCTATTGACTATCATGGTTCGGCGTTGTAGGCTTCCTCTCTCCTTTTATTTATCCATTTACATCTTGGCCTTTTCACATGTATTTACATCCTGGACCTGCCATAGCCATAGTTATCATCATCATAATCTACTCAAGGGCTGATATTTTACAACTGCGAGGGTCCCCCCTGTCACAGGTATGCCCCCCCACCCTGGTGAGGGCACACCTCGATGAAGGGTTTATTGACCCAGAGAGGTGGAGGAAGCGGGGGATCAGGGGTTTTTTAGTAAAATGTTTTTTAAAATTTTTAAGGGGTTCCAGGGAGGGGGGGAGGGTTACTCAACCTGGGGGTATGGATATAGCCAGGTCAACAGGTGGGATCAGGATGGAGGGGAGCGGAGTGGGGGAGGTGAAAGGTTACAGCATTCCTATGGGGGGGAATCCGATAACGACGGTCGTAGGGAGGGGCGGGCGCGAGGACACCAGAAGAACACATAGTCGGTTGGGAGACCGGGGCTGTTGGACACGCCCGGTCGCTTGTACCAACCCCCACAGTCTAGGTGGACAGGATCGGCAGAGCCTGGGCCTTAGGCTGATGTTATGTAATGCGAGGTCCGTGGTTAATAAGGCCCCCCTCATCAGGGACTTGATCTCAGAGGGGGAGCCGGACCTCGCAGGAATAACGGAATCCTGGTTGGGCCCGGAGGGGGGGTTGCCCCTCGGGGAAATGTGCCCTCCAGGTTACCGGGTGTTCCATCAGCCACGGGCCCAGGGTAGGGGCGGTGGGGTAGCGATAATCATCCGGGAAGATTTGACTCCGAGAGAATTCACTGTGTCGCAGACATCCGGTTGTGAGTCTCTGGGCGTGAAATGGGGCCCAGGGAGACAGTTGGGTCTGTTGATAGTATACCTGGCTCCCTGCCATACATCAACGGCCCTGCCCGGACTCCTCGAGCTGATCGCGGAGATGGCGGTTGAGACCCCCAAGCTACTAGTGATGGGGGACTTCAACCTGCCGTCGACGGGAGAGGCATCCGAGGTAGCCCGGGAATTCATGGCTTCCATGACAGCCATGGATCTGACTCAAGTAGTTCGGGACCCCACACACGAAAGAGGCCACATACTGGATCTTGTGTTTGTCTCCGACCAGTGGATGAGTGATCTGGGTATAGGGAATTTAGTCATCACGCCCCTGTCATGGTCAGATCACTCACTTCTCCAACTGGACTTCCCTGGCGCTACTCCCCGCCGCGGGGAGGTGGAACCAGATTGTCCCAGATGGTTCCGCCCCAGGCGTCTGATGGAACCAGATAGGTTCCAGGCGGAGCTTGGGCCACCTCCTGCAGACCTGTCCCGCTCCCGGGCAGAGGACCTGGTGGCCGTGTGGAATAGTGCGGCCGCCGGAGCCTTGGACCGGGTTGCGCCTTTGCGGCCTCTCCGATGGCAACGATCGACCCGGGCCCCCTGGTTTAATGGGGAGCTAAGGGCGATGAAACGCCATAGGAGACGCCTAGAAAGCAAGTGGAGATCCTCCCGCTCCGAATCCGATCGAACACAGGTAAGAGCCTACTTAAGGACCTACCTTGTGGCAATAAGGGTGGCCAAGCGTCAGTATTGTGCCACCCTTATAGCGTCCACAGAGAACCGCCCTGCCGCCCTGTTTCGGGTGACCCGCTCCCTTCTGTCGCAGGGACAGCGGGATCCCCCGTTGCAGGGCAGGGCAAAGGAGTTTGGGGAATACCTGCAGGATAAAATTGATCGGATCCGGAGGGAGTGGACCCACCCCAGTGTTCCAGAGGGGGCGTCCGAGGCTAGTCTTGAGATTCCACGCTGGGAGGAGTTTGACCCTGTTGTCACCGAAGATTTGGACAGGTTGCGCGGGCGACTGCGAGCCACCACATGTTTATTGGACCCGTGTCCCTCCTGGTTGGTACTGGCTTCCTGGGAGGGTACACGAGGCTGGCTACTGGGGCTGGTGAACGCTTCGTTGGGTGAGGGCCTTTTACCAACCGCCTTGAAAGAGGCGGTGGTGAGACCCCTGCTCAAGAAGCCTTCCCTGGACCCAGAGGAGCTAGCAAATTATCGTCCTGTCTCCAACCTTCCTTTTCTAGCGAAGGTTGTTGAGAGTGTGGTGGCTCAACAGTTCCCGCGTCACCTGGAGGAAGATGATTATCTAGACCCGCACCAGTCCGGCTTCCGGCCCGGTCACAGTACTGAGACGGCCTTGGTCGCGTTGGTGGATGATCTCTGGAGGGCAAAGGATGGGGGTTGTTCCTCCATCCTTGTCCTATTAGATCTCTCGGCGGCTTTCGATACCATCGACCATGGTATCCTATTGCGCCATCTGGAGGGGTTGGGGATCGGAGGCACCGTATTGTGGTGGTTCCGCTCCTACCTCTCTGGCCGGACGCAATGTGTGTTGGCAGGGGAGCAGAGGTCGACCCCGAGGCCCCTTACTTGTGGGGTCCCTCAGGGGTCGATCCTCTCACCTCTCCTGTTCAACACATATATGAAACCGCTGGGCGAGATCATCCGTGGTTTTGGGGTGGGATACCACCTGTACGCTGATGATACCCAGCTGTACATTTCCACCCCAAACCACCCCAACGAGGCCGTTGAAGGGATGTCCCGTTGTCTGGAAGCCGTGCGGGTCTGGATGGGTGACAACAGGCTCAGGCTCAACCCCTCCAAGACAGAGTGGCTGTGGCTCCCGGCTCCCCGATACAACCAGCACATTCCATCGCTGGCCATCGGGGATGAACAATTAGCCCCGGTGGAACGGGCACGCAATTTGGGCGTCCTCCTTGATGCCCGGCTGACTATAGAAGATCATGTGGCAGCCGTGGCGAGGGGGACGTTCCACCAGGTTCGCCTGGTGCGCCAATTGCGTCCCCTTTTGGACAGGGGGGCCCTGCGCACAGTCACTCACGCGCTGGTGACGTCTCGTCTGGACTACTGTAATGCTCTCTACATGGGGCTCCCCTTGAGGTGCACCCGGAGACTGCAGTTGGTCCAGAATGCAGCCGCGCGGGTAATCATGGGGAGATCGAGGTTCTCCCATATAACACCTCTCCTGCACGAGCTGCACTGGCTTCCTGTGGCCTACCGGGTGCGCTTCAAGGTGTTAGTCACCATCTTTAAAGCGCTCCATGGCATAGGGCCTAGTTATCTGCGGGATCGTGTCCTGCCCCATACATCCCTGCGGCCCATTCGCTCACACAGAGAGGGCCTTCTCCGGGTGCCGTCCTCTAGAGACTGTCAGAGGGCGGTGCCCAGGAGTAGGTCCTTCTCTGTGGCGGGTCCCACCCTTTGGAACGACCTCCCCCCAGACATCAGGACAACAACCGATCTCCGCTCCTTCCGCAGTAAACTGAAGACCCACCTGTTTCGGCTAGCCGGCCTGGCATAATCTCGACAACTGTTCCACCCCTTGGTTAATTTTAATTGTCAATGTTAGCTTTTAAACTTTTATTCTTATTGGGGTTTTAACTTCTCTGATTATTGTATTTATTTATTTTTACCTCCTCCTTTGTAGTCCGTAGACCGTTGCTTGTGTACGTCGCCCCGAGTCCCTGTGGGGAGAGGGGGCGACTAATAAGTCTGATAAATAAATAAATAAATAAATAAAGAAGCCGAGAAAACCATCTTCTTCCAGTGTCTTTGTTTAATTCCCACAAAAACATATCACTAGAACAGGAAATTATGGTCTCCCAGTTTCACGCCAAGTGCACCTTATCAGCTACACCAAAGTGGCTGTCCAATTTTCAGAATTTAGATAGGCAACATTAGTGGGAATGATCCTGTACAAAGATTTTCTGTCCCAGAAAAAAATGCTAGGGCTAAGTAGAAGTCTGAGACCTTCACCACTCTCAACCAGCTGCTACCACCCCAAGGCCTCAACTTTAGTCCTAGTGCTACCTCTGCCATAAAGAAATGTAGCCCTTCAATGCTGAGAGATTCATAAAAAATGGGAATGCAATAGAGACAGAAGAGAAAGAAGTAGACAGTCATAATAGAGGAAAGCAAAAGATCTCTGTGTTGGCTCTGTTCCATTTTTTCCCCTCCCAACATCAGGAGAATCAAGTATAATGAAACATACTAGAAGCAATTCTGAATGACCAGAATGAGGCTTTCCAAGGAAATTCACACAGTAGCATGCAACATTGTCTTTTTCCAAAAGTATTTGCATTAGTTGTAATGAGGTGCTGTTGCAGTGTAGTTGCTCCTTTGCTAATTGCCGTGACCCTTACCAAGGTTTGCTGCTTAAGGTAGCTTAAGGTCCTGGTAGTTGTGTAATAATCCTTTTATCTTCTTGTAATTGCTGCCAATCACCAGATGCCACTTTCATTTACCTGTCTGTAGATTTGTTATCACCTTTCCTCTATAATTCTCCTCATTCTATTTTAGCATTTGCTTTTGTAAGCTAACAGATTGGGTGTGGTTTGGCTGCTCTGGATGTCAGCACATCTTGAAAATGGCAGGATATGGCTAATTTATCACAGGAAGATGAAACACCTACTTGGATGCCTGGGAGTAAAGTTATGGAGAGTGTTTGAATGTGTGAGGCAAATAGAGGTGGGAAGCCTTTTTTCAAGGTACACCTGAATGAAATAGAAACCCAAAATTACCTCCCACATAGAGGTATAAAGTTCATGTGCTGGAGAATACCAATAACATAATTTTCACATTATAAAACTACCCAGATATTTTAATTCTCCATTGATTTTCCTTTATTCATATGAGTGTTCAGCAATATTATGATTCAGAGCAGATATCTAGGTTCATGAGATTACTCAGAAGACAGCTCACAGCTACCATCATGTATATTTATTTATTTATTATTTTTATTTCTTAGATTTTTAGACCGCCCCTCTCCCAAAAAGGGACTCGGGGCGGTGTACAGTCAATACAATAAAACCAGTCATAAAATTAAATACATTTAAGCTACATTTAAGATACATTTGGAGGGGAGATAGGCTGTACTAAGAAATAAATAATTCTAATCCTGAAAACATCACAATTAAAACCCCAAACCCTAAAATAAAATAAATCCCTGGGAGGTGAAACTAAGAAAGTGCCAGGCCAGCTGATTGAAACAGGTGAGTCTTTAACTTTTGCCGGAAGGAACGGAGGTCGGTGGTAGTTCGAATGTCTGGGGGGAGGTCATTCCAGAGGGTTGGGCCCATCACAGAGAAGGATCTACTCCTAGGTGTCGCCCGCTGGCATTGCCTAGCAGACGGCACCAGGAGGAGCCCCTCCCTGTGTGAGCGGATAGGTCGCAGGGACGTATGTGGAAGGATGCGATCCTGCAGATAACTAGGTCCTCTGCCATGGAGCGCTTTAAAGATGGTGATCAATACCTTGAAACGCACCCGAAAGGCCACAGGTAGCCAGTGCAGCTCGCGCAGGAGAGGTGTTACGTGGGAGTAACGTGTACTTCCCATAATAACCCGCGCGGCTGCGTTCTGAACTAGCTGCAGTCTCCGGATGCGTCCCAAGGGAAGCCCCATGTAGAGGGCATTGCAGTAGTCCAGGCGAGACGTCACCAGCGCATGAGTGACCGTGCGCAGGGCACTCCGGTCCAGTAGGGGGCGCAATTGGCGCACCAGGCGAACCTGGTGGAACGCCCCCCTTGCCACGGCTGCCACATGGTCCTCCATTGACAGCCGGGCATCAAGGAGGACGCCCAAATTGCGCGCCCGCTCCACAGGGGACAGTTGTTCGCCCCCTATGGCCAGCGATGGGGTCAGCTGGCTGAACCGAGGTGCCGGTAACCACAGCCACTCGGTCTTGGAGGGGTTGAGTTTGAGTCTGTTGTCCCCCATTAATTTTGTGTTCCAATATGACACAGTACAGAAGACCCAAACACTACAAAAAATATGAAAAGATGGAGGTCACAAACTGGACTTCATCCACATTGTTAGCTAAAAATTACATTACATTTCTTTGTTAGTTGTTCCTTTGTATTCAAATCAGGCCTCAGAATAATGATATAGCATTTAGGAAAAAAGATGCAGACCAGTAATCCAACTGCTGAAGCCAAAATGGAGAAGATCTCCACAGCCACCATGTATTTCCCTTTGGTGCTCAGATAGGTAGGAACAAATAATATCCAGACACTGCAAAAAACCAACATACTGAAAGTGATAAATTTGGCTTCGTTAAAACTGTCAGGTAAATTCCTAGCTAGAAAGGCCACTGTGAAGCTGACTGCAGTCAAGAACCCCATAAAGCCAAGGACAGTATAAAACATAGTGCTTGAACCTTCATTACATTGCAGGACAATTTCTTCAGCCATGGAGTGCATGTCAGAATCGGGGAAGGGAGGAGATATTGCCAGCCACATCACACAAATGGAGAATTGTATCAGAGAGCAAGATAGAACAATAGAAATAGGCGGCCCTTTCCCCACCCATTTCCTCATTTTGGAGCCTGGCTTGGTGGCCATGAAAGCAAGAACAACAATGGTTGTTTTCCCCAATATACAAGAAAGAGCTATAGAGAACATGATGCTAAATGCAGTTTGCCGCATGAGACATTTCACTTGGTCAGGTTGCCCAATGAATAGCAGAGTGCAAAGGAAGGAGAGCAGGAGAGCAGTGAGAAGAATATATGTGAGGTTTCTGTTGTTGGCTTTGACAATGGGAGTGTCCTTGTGTTTAATGAAGATCCCCAGCACCAAAGCTGACATCACAGAAAAGAGGAATGCAATAATTGCCAAAGAACTGCCCATAGGCTCTTGGTAGGACAAATAAATTACAATTTTTTGAAGGCAACTATCCTGTTCTTTGTTTGGATATTGATCTTCCGGACATGCAAAACAATCGTCTATGTCTAAAAAAAAGAAAGAAAAACAAAATAGGTCATAAAAACATTATTGTTTTTAAGCATGAATATCACAGACTAGTTACATGACTGACATGGGGATTTGGATTTTTTTTTTCTTAAAATAATTTATAATATAATCTATAATGGATTGGATTGGATTTATTGGATTTATATGCCGCCCATCTCCCAAAGGACTCAGGGCGGCGTACAACATTAAAAAACACATATCACAAAAGTTAAAAGGAAATCAGATAAGTATCCCCCCAAAAAAACCCAATTAATATAACAATAACATTTTAAAAATTAGATAAAATTAACAGGCCAGGCCGACTTGCTGGAAAAGCCAACTTTTTAGGGCTCGTCGGAAGGACCGAAGGTCGGGGATTATGCGAAGCTCTGGGGGCAGCTCATTCCAGAGGGAAGACACTCCCACAGAGAAGGCTCTCCCCCTGGGGGTCACCAGCCGACACTGTCTGGCCGACGGCACCCTGAGGAGGCCAACTCTGTGGGATCGTACTGGATGGTGGGAGGCTACTGGTGGCAGTAGGTGGTCTCGCAGGTACCCTGGGCCTAAGCCATGGAGCGCTTTAAAGGTCATAATTAGTACCTTGAATCGCACCCGGAAGACAACCGGTAACCAGTGCAGGCCGCCTAAAAGGGGTGTAACATGGGAATACCTAGGTACCCCCATGATAACCCACGCGGCCGCATTCTGGACCAGCTGAAGCCTCCGGGTGCCCTTCAAGGGCAGCCCCATGTAGAGAGCGTTGCAGTAGTCCAAGCAAGAAAGGAGGAGGGCATGAGTGACTGTGCATAGAGCATCCCGATCCAGGAAGGGGCACAACTGACGTACCAGGCGAACCTGGTAAAAGGCCCCCCTGGTCACGACCGTCAGATGTTCTTCTAAACTAAGCCGCGTATCCAGGAGGACTCCCAGATTGCGGGCCCTCTCTGAGGGGGCTAAAATTTCTCCCCCTATCATCAAAGATGGAACAAGATGCACAAATCGGGATGACGGAAACCACAGCCACTCAGTCTTGGAGGGATTGAGCTTGAGCGTGTTACTCCCCATCCAGATCCGCACAGCCTCCAGGTATCGGGACATCACGTCGAGGGCATCATTTGGGTGGTTTGGGGTAGAGATGAAAATTGGGTATCATCAGCATATTGATGATACCGTACCCCAAAACCACGGATGATCTCGCCCAGCTGTTTCATATATATGTTGAACAGGAGAGGTGAGAGAACCGACCCCTGGGGCACCCCACAAGTGATGCACCTCGGGGTCGATCCCTGTCCTCCAGTCAACATGAACTGCGACCGATCCGACAGGTAGGAGGAGAACCACCGTAAAACAGTGCCCCCCACGCCCAACCCCCCCGAGTTGTCGCAGTAGGATACCATGGTCGATGGTATCGAAAGCCAGCGAGAGGTCTAATAGGACCAGGACAGAGGAACAGCCCCTGTCCCAGGCCCGCCAGAAATCATCGACCAACGTGACCAATGCCGTCTCCGTGCTGTACCAGGGCTTGAAACCCGACTGAAATGGATCCAGTTGCTCATTTTCAATAAATCCTGAGTTTTACAGCTACCTCTGCTCTTGATTACTCAATCCCTTGGACAGAAGGATTGAGCTTGAGGGGCAAGAGGAAGAGTCACTGCCAGATAAAAGAAAGCTGAATCTGGGTTTATAGTATAAGCCCTCCTTAGTTCTCATGCAAATAAATTGAGGGAGCAGAGAAGCACATTCAGATTGGCAGGAGTCCATTACTATAACCTTATACTAAATGTAGTATGTCCTGCATGAATTTGGTTTCCTAATATGCTCTACCTTGAAGGACTGACCAAAATCTGACAGTCTATCTTGGACACGGCTTTCTTTTATCTGATCATTGCCTTGGTAGAGACCTTTTCCTCACTCCCTCAAGATCTACTCATCTTCTCATCTTACCTCCCAATTGAATTATTGCAATGAAGCTGCCCTTGAAAAGTATCTGGTATATGCAACTAGTCCAGAATATAGCAGCAAAGCATTTCTAGGTACCACATCATTCACCTGAGTTACCTTAGTGCTGTGTGAGCTGCTCTGGCCCCAGTTGCTTTCTGGGTACACTTTAAGGTGGCTATTGTCACATTTAATGTTCTTTATTGTAGCCAAGGTATTTGTGGAACCTGGCTCTTCTCCAAACATTGGTATTAAGCATTACCATTAGAAGACCTTCAAGGTCCCTTCCAACTCTGCTATTGTATTGTATTATTGTATTGCATAGGATGGAGATTGGTTTGGTGCCTAGTGGGGACAATACTGTTTTTATTCCTATTTTTATTGGTGGTTGTCAGTCATCTAAGGTCATTATATGAGAATGTCAATGATATAAGTTCTATAAGTTTCTCAATCAAATCAATCAATCATTGCATCTGGATAGAATAGAATGGAAAACCAAGCAGAAACCTGTTGAAAAAGAATTACCATTGTCAATTTACCTTTACTATTAAAAGAAGATAAAAAGGAAGAATCCTGGATAGTATATCAACAATACTAGTTTCTTCAATAGTGTTCATAATTTTTTCAAGGAGACATGAAAAGGAGCAATTGAAATTTGGGAAACTTACTGGTGCTTAAGAAACATTACACTATTTAAATTGAACTGATTTTGTGGTTTTGATGTTTGTGATCAATATTTCACTGAACCGTGAATAATTAGTTCACATGTTCCATTCTTATATTAATTTAATTAAGAATTATTATAATATTATATTTGGATATAAGGGACGCAGTGGCTCAGTGGCTAAGATGATGAGCTTGTTGATCAGAAAGGTCGGCAGTTTGGCAGTTTGAATCCTTAGTGCCACGTAATGGAGTGAGCTCCCGCTACTTGTCCCAGCTTCTGCCAACCTAACAGTTTGAAAGCACATAAAAATGCAAGTAGAAAAATAGGGACCACCCTTGGTGGGAAGGTAACAGCATTCTGTGTGCCTTTGGCATTTAGTCATGTCAGCCACATGACCATGGAGACATCTTCAGATAGTGCTGGCTCTTCGGCTTTGAAATAGAGATGAGCACCACCCCTAGAGTCAGGAACAACTAGCACGTATGTGTGAGGGGAATCTGTACCTTTACCTTTTATCTAAAAGTAATTAAAAAGGAAGTTTGCAAATTTAGTGTCCCTTCTAAAGTGCTAACCAGTGTCTGAGCAACATGGGTTTTCCCTTGTCTACCAGAGCACTAAACCTTTGGGAGACCACTATTTTGTGGTCTCCTCACAAGGAGCAGCTGTCTGGAGACCTTCTGTGGGAGATCTCAAGAGGAATTGCCTGAAGTAAAATTGTTAATAATAATAATAATAATAATAATAATAATAATAATAATAATAATAATAATAATAATAATAATAATAATAATAATAATAATAATAATAATTTATTAAATTTCTAGACCGCCCCCTCTCCCCGGGGGGACTCGGGGCGGTGTATTGAGGAGTCAGTCTGCTTGCTGACTTCCATTCTGCCACAGTCATTTCTGTATTCGTGGAGCCATCTTCAGTTCACAATTTCTTCCCTGGAAGCCCCAACAATTAGGTCAACATTTTCATTGCTAGACTATACAACCTGAAGTAAAGTTCAAGATTTTCAGGCACTATAATATTATTAAAATTCCCCTGCCCCCATTTGCACTTATCAAATTATATTTATATGCTGGTTTTGTTGTATTCGGGTCTTTTCCCGTGTAGTATAGATCTATTTCAACCTAAGGAAGAGAGCCTGTGGCTTAGTGGCAATTACCTCGGCCTAATATGCAATACAGCCCTGGTTCGATTCCCAGTAATGGTATGGCTAGCTGATGAGACCTAAATAGGTTGAAATAGATCTATACTAGTCTCCCTTTGTTTATTTATCAGCACAAACGCAACACAAATAACAAAGGCAACATTAAAAATAATAGCTTTCTGTCTGGATGGTTTCTTGTGATGAGCCGATAGACAGAGAAAGGAAGCAGTATGCTTCCTCCCATATTTGGGCATACCAGGGGTTGTAACTCAATACATACCTATTTCCCTGGCCTAGCTGATAAGGAAGAGAGCCTGTGGCTTAGTGGCAATTACATCGGCCTAATATGCAATACAGCCCTGGTTCGATTCCCAGTAATGAGCTTTATATAGGGACACCCAAGATGGACAGGTCATAGCAGAGAGCTCTGACAAAACGTGATCTACTGTAGAAGGAAATGGCAACCCACCCCAGTATCTTTGCCATGAAAATGCCATGGACAGTACCAAAAGGCAGAGAGAGGCCTGAAGGAGCATTGCCCATGGAGTCGCAATGGGTAGGACATGACTTCACAACTAACAACAACAAATATTTAATATATTTCTTTGCTTACCCATTTGGTCAGCAATCTTGCCTTCTGGACAGCGTCTACAGTCATAGCAGCAAGATAATTTCCCTTCCACTTTTATCTTGCTATGGCCAGGGAGACATTTCTTGTTACAGATGGAAAGAGGTAATGTCTGTTGATAAATAAAATCAGAATTCTTTCACATAAACAAGTTTATGAGCTGAAGAAGCTTCTTGGGTGAGACGCAAAATGCCTTCAAAGAGAAACCAGAAACTACAGTTGCCTCTTGAAAAAAAAAAAGGAAAAGAAAAGAAAAGAAAAAGAAAAAGAAAGCAACTTTGGTATAAAGAAATTATGTTTCATGATTTATAACTTTTTGTTATAAATCGTATTTTTTGATCAGTTGGGTAAAGATAAAGGTTCCCATCACACATACGTGTTAGTCATTCCTGACTCTAGGGGTGGTGCTCATCTCCGATTCAAAGCCAAAGAGCCAGCACTGTCTGAAGATGTCTCTGTGGTCAAGAGGCCAGCATGACTAAATGCCGAAGGTGCATAGAATGCTGTTACCTTCCCACCAAAGTGGTCCCTATTTTTCTACTTGCATTTTTACATGCTTTTGAACTGCTAGGTTGGCAGAAGCTGGGACAAGTAAGAGGAGCTCACTCCATTACGCAGCACTAGGGATTCAAACTACCAAACTGTCAACCTTTCTGATCAACAAGTTCAGCGTATTAGCCACTGAGCCATCACATCCCATATTTTGATCAGTTACAAATACTCAAAATCTTTATATCAAATCTGAAATTTGGTGGCCCATTTTTCAGAATTGTTGCTGATTTAAATCCCTCAACTTCTCTTATCCCTCACCTATTACTGATGGCGTGATTGTGGCAAACACTGTATTGTAAAAATCAGTTCTGAGAAAACCAGTAGCAGAAGCTACTCAGGTAGTTTTTAATTCTGGAGTCCTTAAAAGACACTTTCCTTAAGATTCCAATCTTTTTTGGGTTCCTACTAAATAAGTAAGATCACTTTATATAGTAATTGGTGCTTATTATAATTAAGCAAGGCCTATATGTATATGTATATAGAATAGAATAGAATAGAATAGAATAGAATAGAATATTTATTTCTAAGCCGCGCCCTCTCCCGAAGGACTCGGGGCGGCGTACAATAAAACAAATAAAATACAAAGTACTATACAATACAGTACAAATCTGGACAGGACATACATATAACAAGGACGTATATAAAACGTATACAAAACGTATACAAGGAGGAGGTAGGCTAATAGGTAAAAAACAATTAAACAATTAACAATTAAAACAATTAAAAAGTCACAATATTTAAAAACCCTGATAAATAAATTCTATTGAATTACATTAATAAAAAACCCGTCAGGAGCGATATAGTTGGATCATGGTTGAGCCAGGCCAGCTACTTGGAATAGGTGGGTCTTGAGCTTAACTCTGAAGGAACGGAGGTCGGACATCGTCCTAATATCCGGAGGGAGGTCATTCCACAGGGCTGGGCCTGCCACAGAGAAGGCTCTACTCCTAGGCGCCGCCCCTCGACACTGTCTGGTGGACGGCACCTGGAGGAGTCCCTCTCTGTGCGAGCGAATTGGTCGCAGGGATGTATGGGGCAGAATACGATCCCGCAAGTAACTAGGTCCTGAGCCATGGAGCGCTTTAAAGATCGTAATCAAGACCTTGAAACGCACCCGATAGACCACAGGAAGCCAGTGCAGCTCACGCAGGAGAGGTGTCACATGGGAGTACTTAGTACTCCCCATAATCACCCGCGCGGCCGCATTCTGGACCAACTGCAGTCTCCGAGTGCATTTCAAGGGAAGCCCCATGTAGAGAGCGTTACAGTAGTCCAGGCGAGACGTCACCAGCGCGTGGGTGACTGTGCGTAGGGCGTCCCGGTCCAATAGGGGGCGCAATTGGCGCACCAGGCGAACCTGGTGGAACGCCCCCCTGGCCACGGCTGTCACATGGTCATCCATGGACAGCCTGGCATCCAGGAGGACGCCCAAATTGCGCGCCCGCTCCACGGGGGCGAGTTGAATGCCCCCAATGGCCAGAGATGGGATTAACTGGTTGAACCGGGGGGCCGGAACCCACAGCCACTCTGTCTTGGAAGGGTTGAGCCTGAGTCGGTTGTCATCCATCCAGACCCGTACGGCTTCCACACACCGGGACATCACTTCGACGGCCTCGTTGGGGTGGTTCGGGGTGGAAATGTACAGCTGAGTATCGTCAGCATACAGATGATATCCCACCCCGAAACCACGGATGATCTCACCCAGCGGCTTCATGTATGTGTTGAACAGGAGTGGCGAGAGGACCGACCCCTGTGGCACCCCACAGGTAAGGGGGCTTAGGGTCGACCTCTGCTCCCCTGCCAACACACGTTGCGTCCGGCCAGAGAGGTAGGAGCCAAACCACCGCAAAACGGTGCCCCGGACCCCCAACCCCTCCAGTCGGTGCAACAGGATACCATGGTCGATGGTATCAAAAGCCGCCGAGAGGTCTAATAGGACCAGGATAGAGGAACAACCCCTATCTCTGGCCCTCCAGAGATCATCCACCAACGCGACCAAGGCCGTCTCTGTGCTGTGCCCGGGGCGAAAGCCGGACTGGCGCGGGTCTAGATAATCATTCTCCTCCAGATGTCGTGGGAACTGAGAAGCCACCACACTCTCTACAACCTTCGCCAAAAAGGGAAGGTTGGAGACAGGACGATAATTGGCCAGCTCCGTAGGGTCCAGGGAAGGCTTCTTGAGCAAGGGTCTCACCACCGCCTCTTTCAAGGCGGCCGGAAGAGACCCCTCAACCAACGAAGCATTCACTAGGCCCAGGAGCCAGTCGCGTGTAACCTCCCAGGATGCCAGTACAAGCCAGGAGGGACACGGGTCCAATAAACATGTGGTAGGTCGCAGTCGTCCACGCAATCTGTCCAAATCCTCGATGACAACCAAGTCAAACTCCTCCCAAAAAGGTTTCTCAAGACTCGCCACTGGCGTCTCGACTGGGCCACTGAAGGGGACCCAATCCTTCCGGATTTGAGCGACTTTATCCAGCAGATATTTCCCAAATTCCTCTGCCCTACCCTGTAAAGGGGCCTCCCGCGGCCTCTGAAACAGAAGGGAGCGGGACACCCGAAACAGGGCGGCAGGGCGGTTCTCTGCGGATGCAATGAGAGCGGCACAGTATTGACGTTTGGCCGTTCTCAATGCCACTAGGTATGTCCTCAAATGGGCTCGTACCTGTGCTCGGTCAAATTCGGATTGGGAGGATCTCCAACGACTCTCTAGGCATCTCTTGCGGCGCTTCATCACCCTTAGTATATACTATCTGTATATACTAAGGACACAGTGGCTCAGTGGCTAAGATGCTGAGCTTGTCGATCAGAAAGGTTGGCAGTTTGGTGGTTTGAATCCCTAGCGCCACGTAATGGAGTGAGCTCCCGTAACTTGTCTTAGCTTCTGTCAACCTAGCAGTTCGAAAGCATGTAAAAATTCAACTAGAAAATTAAGAACCACCTTTGGTGGAAAGGTAACAGCATTCTGTGTGCCTTCAGCGTTTGGACATGCAGGCCACATGACCATGGAGAACGTCTTTGGACAGCACTGGCTCTTCGACTTTGAAACGGAGATGAACACTGCCCCCTAGAGTCGGGAATGACTAGCACATATGTGCGAGGGGAACCTTTACCTTTGCCTATATGGAGCATGCTGCACTTAAAAAAACTATTTGGAAATATCAGAGGCTAAGGACTGTGCTCTGTTTAGTATAATATGCAGTTACTGTGAGTAGTAATACACCATCTTTTGGCTACATTCTGATTTATTTTACTAAAATGCAGTTGCTTTAATGTTACATTCATTATTTTATATGGCTCTGCAAAACATATGCATGAAAATGTATTCTTTGATTAGCCTCTAATGGCTATGTAGATTCCCCTGCCTCACTACAATATGTGTTTTGTGAAGTAATCTGTCTCAGACAAATTAATGTTAGATTATTAATTCTGTCATTCTAACATTAAAAACCTGCTTGAAATGTAGGCTCCAGTCAGTCACACAAGCATTGAAATTGATTAGTTTTAAAGAATTTGAAGCCCTAGTATTAAAATTCTTTTTTATTCCACATATTTTTGTTTCTTTAATTTATTTTATTTAAATAAATATATAAACTGGATCAATATAAACAATAATTTAAAACAGTATAATGTTTTAGCAGCAAATTAATTATATGATTGGAATATTAACTAATTGTGAGTAATCTTAACTTTATTGTCTTTATTAATAAAATATATAAAGTTATACCAGTTATGCTACTTTCTTTAATATCCTGAATGTGTTAACATTTTCGTGGACTATATAAAATATATATTTTAGTTTAACAATTGTGGATTTGATGCAGTGGTGGGTTTCAAAAATTTTTAGAACCTCTTCTGTAGGTGTGGCCTGCTTTGTGGGAATGGTTTGCCGTCTGTGTGACTGGGTGGGAGTGGCTTGCCAGCTATGTGACTGGGTGGGCATGGCCAACTTGTAAAAAGGGTGAATCTCACTTAACAACGCTCTTGCTTAGCAACCAAAATGTTGGCTCAGAAACTCTGGCATTTGAAGCACGCAAGTCTTAAAGCTGTCAAGTTACAAGTCCCTTGCACCCCTAACTCTTTAGAAAAAAAATCCCAGGGGTGTTCAAACTTGACAGCTTTAAGACTTGTGGACTTCAACTCCCAGAATTCCTCCTCCAGTCATGTTGGCTCAGGAACTCTGGCATTGAAGCATGCAAGTCTTAAAGCTGTCATGTTATAAGACCCTTGCACCCCTAACCCTTTAGAAAAAAAATACCAGGGGTTTTCAAACTCGACAGCTTTAAGACTTGTGGACTTCAACTCTCAGAATTCCTCCTCTCACTCTTCATCTTTTTTTTTTAATTGTCCAAATTTTATTGATTTTACAAATTTTACAGGGAAAAGGGTTAAAAGGTTATAGAACATTTTGACAGCTACATCGTACGGGGGGGAGAAGCCCCCCCAAGTCTCACAACTTTTACAAACAAGAATAAAAAATATCAACATTTGCATAAGTATTAGCAGTTTTAAGTTTAACACTAGATCATCAGTATGTTTCAATCATCCTATTTTGTATCATTTCCATAAAGGTACATTATAACAACAATTGCAATAATGTTTCAAATCACTTCTGTGATCTGAGTCTTCTAGTTGCTGCATCCTCCCTCCCATCCATTGGCAGAGCCTCAGCCCCTCCCTCCCTTGTTTCTTGTGTAACATCCCCCATTTCGCCTAAGAGAGCACTGTGTTTTTTAGTGAAAGCCTCCGCTTCCATAACTGTATTGATTCTAATTCTACTGCCCTCCCAGAAAATCAACATGCCTTCTGGTAACAGCCACCTAAACCAGACCCCATTATTATATAATTTTTTTGCTAAGAAGGAATATTTCCTCCTCTTATCTCTTACTTTCTTTGGGATCTGTTTAAGAATGGTTATTTCTTTATCCTCGTATTTTAGTGGTCCTCCCCTTTGAGCTCCTAGAACCTCATCTCTTGTGGTCTTTCTAAGAAATTTAACATGAACTTCCCTTGGAACATTGTGCGTTCTTGCATAGGCTGAATTAATCCTATAAATCAAGTCAATATCCCACCAGAGCTGTTGTTTATCTCTATTAATGTATTCTGCTAGTATTGTGGTCATAATCTCCTTAAGATCTTCGTTCTCAACTTCTGGCAAATTTTGGAACCTAAGGAAAAAAGACATCCTTTCAAATTCCATTTTTATCATGTGATTTTCAAATTCTACATTCCCCCTTTGGATTGTCTTCACCTCGTCTCTCATCCCAACCGCACCCTCCTCCAGTACACCTATCCTCTGTGCATTCTGTATGGTTTGTTGTTTCGTCTCTCTGAGCTGATCATTCAAGTCTTGCAGTTGTTTTTTCATTTCATCCTGTCCCTTTAAAATAGATTGAAGCATCTGGTGAATAGACAAGTCCTTTGCACTCTCTTCAGGGGCTTTAGGTTGTAAAAAAGACCCCAGCTGTGATTGGTGAGCAATCGGGCTTGACGTGGAAGATGTCGGGGCTGATGAGGCTGTAACGTCTTTGGACCCATCATGAAGCTCAGAGATAGTTATTAGTCTATACAAAGAAATGGTGTCTCTGGAAGAGCACAGCCGGTAGAGATCACCAGGCAAGCAAATCCAAAAGAGAATAAATCCTCTGGTACAAAACTAGAACAGATAGGTGGGTCAAGATATTCCAAATCCAGGGAAAAAACGTATTTTTTTAATATATATTTTTATTATTTTTACATTTAAAACAATGCAATACCGCGGAGTCGGAGTGATCATACATTCACATTATATACAGCTAGTTTCAACCATTAACAATTAATCTACTTAATACATTGTCTATCCTTCTGTCCAATCACAATATATATATTTGTTCCAGTCTTGTCGTTTTGTCTTATACCAATCATAAAATCTATTCCATACTTCAAAATATTCTGATTCCCTTTTATTTTTAAGTTCAAGAGTGAGCCTATCTGCTTCTGCACAGGCCAACACTTTTCTGATTATATCTAGCTCTGATGGTGTATTTTCTTTTTTCCAATACTGTGCATAGGTTATGCGCGCTGCAGTTAGTATATGTATAATTAGATAAAGTGTATCTTTCTTAAACTCCTCCGGTATTATGCCTAGGAGAAAAGTTTCTGGTTTAAACATAATTTGTTCTCCCACCATTTGTTCTAACCATGATTGAATCATTTTCCAATATTTTTGCCTCATTGCACGTCCACCACATATGATAGAAAGCGCCTGGTGTTTTTTTACACTTCCAACAATTTGGGGCCAGATTTTTGAACATTTTGGAAAGCCGTGCTGTGGGGAGATGCCATCTGTAGAACATCTTGTAAAGATTTTCTTTATACGCCATAGCCAATGTTAGTTTCTGATTAAGTATCCAAAGTTTTTCCCACTTAGCCAATTCCACATTGTAACCGAAATTTTTCGCCCAGGTGACCATGGTTTCTTTGACATGTTCCTCCTCTAGCTTATATTCCAACAAGAATCTATACAGCACTTTGATCAGTCTGTTTTCTGTCTGTATCAAAAGTTTATCGAATATTGTGTAGTCTTTGGCAATAGCTTCGTTCTTCCTATCCTGTGCATACCTTGATTGTATCTATAAATAAGACCACCATTCTACTTGTACTCCTAGTGATGTCAATTCTGATCTAGTTTTGATCTCTCCCTGCCTGTTCAATAACTCTTTATATGTGACTATATTTTCCATATTGATTAAATTTGGGTGTATGTATGCTTCCATCGTAGATAGCCAAATAGGTATTTTAGTATAGTGGTCATGTTTAATTTTGTTCCATATTAAACATAATTTGTTCTCCCACCATTTGTTCTAACCATGATTGAATCATTTTCCAATATGTATTCCCACAATCCATGTATTCTAATTGTTGGTGCAAAAATTCCCAGTTGACATTATCAAATGCCTTTTGGGCATCGAGAAAGATTAGTGCAACCTGTTTTTCATTGTGCACTTCATAATATTCAAGAATGTTCAGCATAATTCTCATATTGTTTTTAATTTGTCTTCTGGGGAGGAATCCGTTTTGATCTGTATGGATGAATGATGTAAGAAATTTTTTCAACCGTTCTGCTATTATTGAAGCAAAAATTTTGTAGTCTGCATTTAGCAGTGAGATTGGTCTGTAGTTTTGTATAAACATCTGGTCTGTGTCCGCCTTAGGTAATAATACAATATTAGCCTCCGTCCATGATAACAGTGTCTTTGCTTCTTTCAACACAGCGTTATAGACTTCCAACAACGTTGGAACAAGCATATCCTGGGATTCTTTATATATTTCTGCTGGCAACCCATCCGGCCCTGCAGCTTTACTATTCTTTTGTCTTTGTATGGCCTCGATTATCTCTGATGTTTTAATGTCCTCATTGAGCATGTCCTTAATCTCCTCTGGTACCTTTGGCAGATCTGACTTTTCCAAGTACTGTAATATTCCTTCCTTTGTATGGTCTCGGTTTTTTCTATATAATTGTTCATAGAACTCTTGGGTAATCCTTTTCTTTTCCTCTAGTTGGTAGCAGATCTCTCCTTTTTCATCTTGTAGTTTATTGATCCAATTCTCTTGCTTCTGCTTCCTCAAACAATAGGATAGCCACCGCCCCGGTTTATTTGCATTCTCAAAGAAATTTTGTTTTGCTTTTTTTATAGATTGTGCCAATTTTGTTTTTTCAAATATAGCCAATTCATGTTTAATCAATTCCATATTTCCTTTTATACTTCTGTTCTGCGGTTTCTTTTGAAGTTCACTCTCTAAATTTCTATACCTTTCTTTCAGCTCTATTATTTTTAGATTCTCAGTTTTTTTCTTCCTGGCTGTGGCTGATATTGTGACCCCGCTTATAAATGCCTTAGTTGTATCCCATAAGTTTTGTATGGATGTATCTCCTGGCCCGTTTTCTTTGAAGAAAAATCTTAGTTCCTGGTTAACTCTTTTAATATATTCCTGATCTTTTAGGATTGATCTATTGAGTAACCAACGATAACTGCCCTTTTGTTTTTTCCATATAATCCTCATGGGATTGTGGTCAGCCCATAGATTGGGTTCTATATCTATCTCCTTCACTTCCGAAATTAACTCCATTGGCAGCCAGACCATATCTATCCTTGACCAGGATTCATGCCTATTCGAGTAGAAGGTATATTGCTTTCCCTCTGGACATCTTTCTCGCCATACATCATACATATTAAGTTCTTCAGCCATTTGGAAGAATGACCTTGGCAAAGTTCTCCTAGCTCCTTTTCTCTTCTTTCCACTTTTATAGTCCCATTTCGGGTCAACTATAGCATTGAAGTCACCCAGTAAACAAACATTTTCATTTCCCATCTCTCGAATAATGCTATGTAGTCTATGATAAAAAATTTTCCTGGCCTTCATTAGGTGCATATATTACAACCAGTGACACCTTTTTTTGGTTTAACATTATTTCTACGATTAATATTCTCCCTTCCTCATCATGATAAATTAGTTTAGTCTGGATCATGTCTTTGACATATAATGCTATTCCTCTTTTCTTTTGATCAGCTAGTGCCGTGTAAAGTTTACCCAATCTAGGACATTCTAAGATCTGGATCTGTCTTTTAGTCATATGGACCTCTTGCATTGCAATTATATCGTAATTCAAATGTTTTAATTTATTAAATATTGTTTTCCTTTTCTGGGGTAAGTTTAGACCATTAATATTCAATGATAGAATCTTGATTTCTCCCGACATATTTCTATGTGTATTTAGGTCGTGTGCTTCTTGTGGCCCTTGTTTCTCTCACTTCCTTTGGTTCTTCCCCTTTTTCGTCTAGAACGACTTCTTTCTCCTTTCGTGTCTCCACTGGTTCCTTTTCTCTTCTTATCTGTGCCCTAAGTCCTTGCCTCCTTGCTCCCGACTGTTCTCCTTCGTCTTTCTCATCCTCCTGCCCAACAAGATTATTGTAAAAATCTTCTGCTTGTTCCAGCGTGTCTATTCTGAATCTTCTATCTCTCCAAGTTACCAGTACGCCCTCCGGCATCAGCCATCTGAAGTTAATTTCAAATTTGTTCAGGACAGACGTTAAAAATTGATAGGGCCTTCTTAATTCTCTAATTCTCCTCGGTACCTGTTTTAGGACTGTTAGTTGTCGTTGATTGTAAATTATCGGGTCGTCTCTTGTTCTATTCAGCACCTCGTCACGTATTGATTTTTTTACAAACTTTACATGGACTTCTCTTGGTAGATTGTTCTTTTTTGCATAGTTTGTCTGTATTCTATACGTCTCGTCGATCTCACTTGCCATCTCATCCTTTTCTATTCCCAAAGCCTTTGCCATAAGGTCTGCCATCGTGTCTGGTAAATCCTCGCCTTTTTCTTCCTTTACGTTCTGGAACCATAGGA
This sequence comes from Natrix helvetica, assembly GCF_964273705.1. Lineage (NCBI taxonomy): Eukaryota > Metazoa > Chordata > Lepidosauria > Squamata > Natricidae > Natrix > Natrix helvetica. Next base: position 44,427,304 of record NC_138555.1, read on the forward strand.
ATAGGGCTGCTTTCTCTGATTCTAATGTGAGGACCGTTAACTCAAGTTCTTTGTTTGCCTGGATCAGCCTAGAACTCAGCTGCTCCTTTTTTTCATCCTCCTTTCCAACCTTCCTTCTATTACATTTATTCTTTGTTCGTGTTTATTGATCTGTTCCTGGAACTTCTCAAATTTATCGTCCATCTTCTGCATTCTCTCCTTTAATTCTACAGTATCATTCCTTATTTCTCTAATATCGTTTTTTAGTTCTTCGCGATTTTTAGCCATTACCTCCTGCATGGTCTGGAAAAAATATATTTGAAGAGGCTCCTGGAGATTTCTGGGGTGGAAATTAATTCAAAGCCATAAAGTTTTCCAAGGGAGGAGTCTCATTCATAAAGACAAAGAAGAAAGAAGAAGTTTCTTGGCTCAGCCAGTACAGGTGGTCAGGAAACAACAAAATCAAAGTTCCCACACATAGTTTAGAGAAGAATCAGTTCAACCATCCTTTCTCTCGCAGTTGTAGTCAAAAAAGAAAAAAAAATCCCATTATTTAAGGGAAGTGAAAGTAGATTTTAAACTTTCTCTCTCTCCCATAAAAGGGAGAGATTTTCCAAGTGCCGCTTTTCCAAGGGGGGTGGAAATTTCCCCCCCCCCTCCAATCTTAACTCCTCCAAAGGTTGAAACAAAGTCTCAAAAAAAACCTGCAGATCAGTCAATAGAATAAAACAGTAAAAGACCTGGGAAGACCTCTCACCTCACCGCACTTCAGCTGTATCTTTCAAATTGGTCATTTCCTTCCAGGCTCCATTCGGCGAAAGCGCGCGGTGGAATTCCGCGCACCCCCTATGCTTTCCGGCTCCTGGGGCAAAGCTGGAGACACACACACCCGCCGCCGCCGTTCCAGGGCGTCCCAGCAAGCCGCCCCTACGGCAGGGCGCCCCTCCAAAGCACCCTGTGCTCCCCCTAGACTTCAGGGGAGCCCACCGAAACAGCGAAAAGCAGACGCACGCATCCGTTGCCTTCAGCTGCCGGATGTCGTATCCTCTCACTCTTCATCTTGATGATGTGTGGACGGGTGGGGGGGGGAGCTGGAACCGGTTCTAAATGGCACTGTAGATTTGTGGAACCTCTTCTATAGAAGAGGTTAGAACTGGCAGGAACCCACCCCTGATTTGATGGCAGGAATCGGAATTCAAAATTGAGTAAATATGGCTAATATTACCAGTTATGTGGAGATCACATTTTTGTTTGAAGCTTGCACCAGATTAAAATTTTTTTTTAAATTCTCTAATAATGCTTTGCTAATAATATTGATCATAGATTTTATTTTCTCCTGTGTCCCAATTTTTTTCCCTTTGGATACATCCACCAATGATTAAAGAGTTCCCTTTTGCTGACATCTGGATTAATTTGGGGGATATGATTCTCTGATTTATTAAGATTAATTAGCATATTATATCATTTTTAAAACAAATTCAGCGTTCTAACAAATGTAGAGAAAGACCACAAACCAATTATTTTCCATCATGTTCCTTCCCTTCCCTAACTGATTAGTGTGTTACTTTTTTAATATCTCCTTTCCCCTATTTTTAAAATGACTTTTATCAATAGCATGCAATCCTACTAGCATACTTGAATTAGAATGGATAGAGGGGGGACTTCCGGTTCCGGCTGCTGACCCGACGGGCAGGCTCTGCTCACCCCTCGCTCTTCTGGTGGGCCCCCCACTGCTTGGGGGGCACAGGACGCCCCGTAGAGGCTCCTGCCGAAGGGGCGGCATGGCGGGGGATCCCCTGAGTTGGCGGCAGCTGGGGGGGGCCCGCATCGCCCTAGGCACCGGGAGGAATGATGGAGAGGTGCTGTGGCGTCTTCGTGAGGAGGCAGCTGGAAGAATGTGCTATTTGAAGGATGCGGTTGCTGTGTGGTGAGTTGGAAACTTCCCCCCCGTTCCCTTGTTTGTTGGAAACAAAAGGAAAGAAAAAAAAACTGCCAGCTGCTTTTAAAATCGCTTTCGACTTGGCTGGAGAAGTGTGACTGGAGGGAGGGGGATTCCCCCCCCCCTTGGACAGGCGGCTTTAAATCCTTTTGCTCTTGGCCCTAGAGGAGGAGGAAGGGAGAGAGCCAACTAATGACTTCGCGCTCATAACGAAGGCGGATTTTGGATTTTAACTTTATAAATGAGGTGATGATCTGAAAACTCTGGAAGCTTTGTAAACTTTCTGTCATGCCTCTAAACCCCGAAGCTGGCAGGGCAAGATGGCACACTTCCGCTGTCTTTATAAACATTGAAAACTGACTCCACCTATAGAACTTCAGGCTTCCTGTCTTTGTCCTCCGTGACACTCAGACAAATCTCCTCTTGAATCGGATCTCCCTGGAACAAAGGACTTTTTTGCTCTACTGCCAGAAGTAATTAGAATAATTTCCCCTCTGCTTGGACTCCTAGCCTCCTGAACTCTCTTGGCGGTTTCCCTCCTTAATTTCCTCTCTGTACTGACTTTGAATCTTTGCTGCTCAACATAATGCCACCTAAAAGACCACCCCCGGGGAAGCCGGGCTTTGCTGTCTCCGCCCCAACATCTACAGTGTCCAGTCCGAGCGGACAACAAATGTTAACGTCACTGATGCAGCCCAAACCTGCTGAGACGGATTTTCAACAGATGTTCCAACAAATTTTAAAGGGACAGGAGGACGTAAAAAGTGAATTAAAGGAGATGAGAGAGCAGCTTAAAGCAAACCAAGACCAGACGAGTAAAAATACACAGAGACTGGATCTTTTGGAGGGAGGGACGGCTGAGATGAGGGGGGAGGTGCAAGGGGCAGAAGGGGAACCAGGAGATTGAAATCCACCAAATGAAAACAGAATTTGAAAGAATGTCCTTTTTCCTTAGGTTTCAAAATGTAGTGGAGGCAGATGATGAAGATTTAAGGGACATCATGACAAACATTTTGGCTGAATACATTCAGAAAGAAAAACAACAGATGGGGTGGGAACTGGATCTGGTCTACAGAGTAAATTCAGCATATGCTAGAACACATAATGTTCCCAGGGAGGTACATGTTAAATTTCTCAGAAAGACCACAAGAGATGAGATCCTGAGTGCGCAAAGAGGGCAAGTGTTGAAATATCAAGATAGAGAAATAACCATTCTGAAACAGATCCCCAAGAAAGTGAGAGAGAAAAGAAAAAATTATTCGCAATTAGCGAAGAAGCTTTACCAGAAGGGGGTGTGGTTTAGATGGTTGATGCCTGAAGGTATGTTAATATTCTGGGAGGATACAAGAGTTAGAATCAATACAACCATAGAGGCTCAGGCCTTTATGGAAAAAAATAAAGCACTTCTAGATAAACCTGATGATCCTACACCAGACATACAAGACACGGGAGGGGCCAGAGCCCTGCTGCCGGGGGGAGAAGGGGCAATACCAAGAAAACTCAGATCACAAAAATGAATAAGGAAATCGGTTTGATATAAATTGATTGAAATTATTATCTGAATTTATATGCTGACAAATTACTATTATGTAACATTGAATTATTTGTGTAAATGAATACTATGAGTACGGGGGGCGGGGATACCCTTCACACATTGTAACTGCCAAAATTTGGAATCCATTCCAATACCCCTTTCCTTTTTATTTCTAAAAAAACCAATAAAACTTTGTTTATAAAAAAAAAAATGGATAGAGGGAGTTTCCAGCCAAAGAAAATATGTTCTAGTATAAAATGCATGCTAAATGATCAATTTAAGGGTGGTAATTAAAATTTTAATTTTAATGTGTTGAAATCATGAGCAATATATAATCCCATTTAAACAAATATTATTTCTCTTTCAATAAAAGGATTATTTCCAATGTAGAAATCTCTGCAGCTATATAAATTTCTAGATTTCCATACTTTTATTAAGGTAGTTAGAAGCACATCCTATATATTCGGATAGCAGTGCATTGGAACTTCACTTGTAATTCAGTCCTTTCAGATTTAACAAATTGTCTAAAAAACCCAACAGTCTAAAAAATTATGTTAATTTATGCTGATATCCCTTTATATCAATAAGCACTTAGACAGCTTAACAGTGCTTTCCAGCCCTCTCTAAGCAGTTTACAGAGTCAGCCTATTGCTCCCAACAATCTGGGTCCTCATTTTACCCACCTCGAAAGGATGGAAGGCTGAGTCAACCTTGAGCCTGATGAGATTTGAAGTGCCAAATTGCAGGCAGCCGACAGGCAGCAGAAGTAGCCTGCAGTACTGCACTCCAATCACTGCGCTTCTGGTCAAAAAACTAAAAACTCTGCTGCTTGACCTGGGGCACCAACAAGAAATTGCTATGTTGGGTGTGTGTGTGTGTGACTGACAGTAGAAAAAAATTATCTCCCCTGGGAAAATACTCACCACACCCACCACATTGGTTCTTAAGTTTTAATCTTTATATTCCAGTTTTATTTTTTTAGTATTCTCTAACATTTTATTATACTATAAATTACCTAAAGTCACTGTATTGGTGAGATGGGTGACACAGAAATTTAAAAAAAATAGATAAACATCATACCCCAAAGGGGAAAAAATAGACTGATACATGCTGACTTCATAATAGTGAAAATTGAGACATACCTGATTAAACCTGTGGGGCCAAATAATGTCCTTGGTAGAAATGGCAAGAGGGCTGCCTGGAGTAGTCCTAGGCTCAACTTTTCCAACTTTATCTATGAGAAATGACTTGTTTGGGAATGTCAGCCAATTGGATATATCAAATCCAGTTATCAATTCCCCATTGGAGTCCAAAGAAATATGTTCCCCAGCAGTGTTATTAAAGGAGATCTGCTGCAAAAAATGGTGGAGCTAGGAAAGAAAGAAAGAAAGAAAGAAAGAAAGAAAGAAAGAAAGAAAGAAAGAAAGGAAGGAAGGAAGGAAGGAAGGAAGGAAGGAAGGAAGGAAGGAAGGAAGGAAGGATTAATATAATTCTTTGAAGTGGTTAAACAAATCTCAGTTTCTTCCTTATTATTTCAGTTATCATGAAACCCATGGAGAGGAACAAAAGAAGGAAGGGAGGAAGGGAGGTAATAGAATTCTTTGAAGGAGATTGGCAGCTTCTTCTTTTCAATTTGGCCAAAGCACTTCAACAACTAGAAGAGAAATTTGTTCTCCGTCACATATTTTTTACTACCTTATTCCCTAATTTTTCTTTTCATTAAAAAAAATTCAGATGAACATTCCATTACAAAAAAAAAAAGATGACTAGATAAATTGATTACTTGAACAGCCCAGGACAAATTAATTGACATTGCTTTCATAAAATGTACATAAAATAATCTCTATCATAGAAACTTTTAAGCCTTTTCTTCCAAATATGGATGGCCTTTAAAAATGTTTAAATATAATATTTTTTATGAAAATGAACTTTATACTGTTGACCAGCAAATGCGCTATTACTGTAATTAATATTATTCTCATTTCTACAAGATTTGTCCTTCCTCTCTTTTCATTTTGCCTTAGGATGAGAATTTTATGATGGAGGAAGCGAATAGTATTTAAGTGTTCATGGATACCTGGAAAATCATAGTAGCTAAGAGATTGTACTCTACTAAAAATCAGGAAAGCCATCCAATGGATCCAGGCATGTAATTTACATTTCTCTAGGAATAACAATGCATGTGCCCATCTATAACTGCTTGGAAAAGTTTTCCCCTTTAAATCTTAAGACAAGAGAAATGCTAATGCTACTCAAGTAGCTGACAAGGTTTAACACATCAATTTGTCAAATGTGCATGAAATACACATACATACATACATAATACTAATCTTGCGTAGCTTCTTCAGTAATATTGAACTGTAAATTAGGGCATACAAAACTTTTGCTAGACCAATTCTTGAATACAGCTCATCTGTCTGGAACCTGCACTGCATATATCAGACACAAATACAATCGAACTAGTCCAGAGATATTTCAGGAGAAGAGTCCTCCTCCCCTCTGCTCACAACGGAATACGTTATACCACCAGATTTGAAATTTTGGGCTTAGACAATTTAGAACTTCGCCGTCTTTGATCCGACCTAAGTGTAGTACATAAAATTGTCTGCTACAATGTCCTACCTGTCAATGAATACTTCAGCTTCAACCACAACAAAACACGAGCACACTATAGATACAAACTTAAGGTAAACCGCTCCAAACTTGATTGCGTAAAATACGACTTCAGCAACAGAGTGGTCAATGCCTGAAATGCACTACCTGACACTATGGTTTCTTCCCCAAACCCCCAAAACGTTAAGCTTAGACTGTCTACTGTCGACCTCACCCCATTCCTAAAAAGCCTTTAAGGGGTGTCCATAAGTGCACCAGCATGCCTACCATCCCTGTCCTAATAGTCCCTTGTATTCATATTCATTTCATGTATTCATAATCATGTCTATACCTATATCTGTTATCTAATTCATGCTTGACAAAATAAAATAAATAAATGCATCCCTACATTCAAGGTTGACTCAGCCTGCCATGCTTCCAAGGTGGGTAAAATGAGGAGCCAGATTGTTGGGGGCAATATTCTGACTCTGTAAACCACTTAGAGAGGGCTGTAAAGCAGTATATAAGTCTAAGTGCTATTGCTATTGCTATGAACACACAAACTCATACCATTATTAATTATGGTAGACAAGCCTTCAGCTATTTTAAGAAAGCAAATTCCCCACTATTCTCTCTCTGGTATTAAGCAAATTACTTGGTAACCTTCCTGAATTTTGCATTAGCCAAAATTACCTGCCATGGTGACTGAAGGAATTGCTTCCATCTCCTCTCATCAACGCTTTGACCATATTTGAATTTAGAATAATATAATTGCCTTAGAGCGTGTGCCACAGCATAGACTGCATTGTAGATGCTGTAGCTGTGACCGCTCATGCTCATTTCAAATATAGATTGAGAAAGAGTCTCCAGCTTCTCTTCCCCAGTTCAGGTCCTGCCGGCGTTCCCATCTCTAATTTCACTGGAGAATGAGCATTCAAATGCATCTTTCCCAAAATTTCTAATAAAGCCATCTTCATTTTCTAAGTTTGGGTTTCTCTTCTGTATAAATTCTTGGAACCCTGTCAGCTCTTTTGACTGAATTGCAAATGAAAGAGCATCATGGAGAAAATCAATGGGCAATTCTCTTTGCACAAGAAGGGAGGTAAATTCCATCTGGGCTGTCATGATCCAGACTATGGTACGTCTCTCCTTTGGAATAGTGTCAGAATCTAAAGCATAGATCATTAGTCTCAAAGCCACCAGGCCTGTTATTTCAGCATTCAAGATCACTGCAATGACTGTACTCCTCATGATGACTTTGTATAATTTATCTGCCTCATCTACCATCTCACCTACTTCATTACCATACATTATTTGAGGAATACTTTCTATAAAGTCAAAGCCAATTCCTCTCTCTGTAAACATGGAAAGGCTATTCTGAATGAACTTCTCTTTATCTTCCTCAACAAAGCAAACTTTCCCAACCCAGGTCCATCCAAAATGCAACCGTAAGTGTAGTATTCCATTAAACATGTGCACCTCATTGGGGAACATCCATTTGACAAACAGTGCTGCTATTTCATCATTCATCAATGAGGCTGATCCATATGTGATCCAAATGGGAGTAAGAAAACAATAAAAGCAACAAGAAATTGTTCTGAAGAACAATGTGCAGTGCTCATGTGTTTGTTTAATCAAAATTTATGTGCTTGAGTGCAACACAGGAAAAAAAAGCTTTAATGCTACAGATTCACAGCTTAACATCTGGAAGTATAGGGCTATTCACTGAGCAAAATAGTATAGCAATTTTGATGATTTCCTTTTCATAAGAATAGAATAGAATAAAAGAGTTGGAAGGGACCTTAGAGGTCTTCTAGTCCAACCCCCTGCCTAGGCAGGAAACCCTATACTGTTCCAGACAAATGACTATCCAACATTTTCTTAAAGACTTCCAGTGTTGGGGCATTCACAACTTCTGGAGGCAAGTTGTTCCACTGATTAATTGTTCTGTCAGGAAATTTCTCTTCAGTTCTAAGTTGCTTCTCTCCTTGATTAGTTTCCACCCATTGCTTCATTTTCTATCCTCAGGTGCCTTGGAAAATAGTTTGACTCCCTCTTCTTTGTGGCAACCCCTGAGATATTGGAACACTGCTATCATGTCTCCCCTAATCCTTCTTTCTATTAAACTAGACATACCCAGTTCCTGCAACCGTTCTTCATATGTTTTAGTCTCCAGTCCCCGAATCATCTTTGTTGCTCTTCTCTGCACTCTTTCTAGAGTCTCCACATCTTTTTTACATCGTGGCGACCAAAACTGAATGCAGTATTCCAAGTGTGGCCTTACCAAGGCATTATAAAGTGGTATTAACACTTCACGTGATCCTGATTCTATCCCTCTGTTGATGCAGCCTAGAACTGTGTTGGCTTTTTGGCAGCTGCTGCACACTGCTGGCTCATATTTAAATAGTTGTCCACTAGGACTCCAAGATCCCTTTCACAGTTACTACTGTTGAGCAAGGTACCACCTATACTGTACCTGTGCATTTCATTTTTGTTGCCTAAATTTAGAACCTTACTCTTTTCACCATTGAATTTCATTTTAGTAGATAGTGCCCGATGTTCAAGTTTGTCAAGATCCTTCTGTATCTTTAGCCTATCTTCTGGAGTGTTGGCTATTCCTGCCAGCTTGGTGTCATCTGCAAATTTGATGAGTTCCCCATTTATTCCCTCATCCAAATTATTGATGAAGATGTTGAAGAGTACTGGGCCCAAAACAGAGCCTTGGGGTACTCCACTGCATACTTCCCTCCATGTAGATGCAGTTCCATTGAGGACTACATGTTGAGTGCGGTTGGTCAGCCAGTTACGAATCCATCTGGTGGTGATGCTGTCCAACCCACATTCTTCTACTTTATCTAGTAGTAGGTTATGGTCTACCTTATCAAATGCCTTACTGAAGTCCAAGTAAACTATATCGATGGCATTCCTCTGGTCCACTAATTTTGTCACTTTGTCAAAGAATGCAATAAGATTAGTCTGGCATGATGTGTTTTTGACAAACCCACGTTGGCTTTTGGCTATTACTTTGTTTGCTTCTAGGTGTTCACAAATTCATTGCTTGATTATCTTTTCCAGAATCTTTCCTGGTATTGAGGTCAGGCTGATAGGTCTGTAGTTTCCTGGATCTGTTTTTTTCCCTTTTTTGAAGATGGGAACCACATCAGCTCTTTTCCAGTCCTCTGGTAGTTCCCTGGTGCTCCAGGATCTCTGAAAGATATAGTTCAGTGGTTCTGAGATCTCGTCTGCCAGTTCCTTCAGAACAATGATACAAAGGTAAGCAAATCCAAGTCAGTTCTAACCAAGTTAACAGCAGCACCATATATATATCATTACCCCACCCAGTTCCACCCACAACTCCACCCAGATGACTCCCAACCACCAGCACCAATCACCACACCCCTGAGCCACACCCCCACTCAGTGTCATCATTGCCTCCTTCCTGATCAACTGCACCCGAGCAGAAGAGTTACATCAGAGTAGACAGTTGCACTCGAATAGAAGAGTTACTTCAGAGTAGGCAGTTGCACCTGAGTAGACGAGTTACTTCAGAGTAGGCTCTGAAGTGCAGCTGTTGTCCAGGAGGCGTGCCTGCAGAGGTGTGAAGGAAACCATGCAGAGCCGCATGCAGCTACAGGCTCCACAGACATCAGAGAGAGGAGGGGAGGGGCTTCGGCAGTGGCCCCAGTGGCGTTAGCAGCAGCAGCGGCGTTGGCAGCATGTAAGCATGGCCAAGCGGGTGTGGCATTGGCGACGGACGTGCTCCCCCCTGAATGGCAGCCCGAGGGCTGACAGTTGCACTAAGAAAATGACCAATGGGGGGAAGAGAGTTGGCTCTGTGACCTTTCCAAAAGATACAAGTTGATTGTACTGAGTTACCAAGAGCAGGGAGGATGAAATACTTGTTGGTTATTGTGTATCATTTAACTTGATGGGTTGAGGCTTTTCCATGTGTAAATTCAAATGCTAGTACTACAGCACAAATATTACTAGAGAACATAATCCCTCGATATGGTCTTCCTTTTTAAAAAAAATATAAAGTTTTTTTTTGTTCTCTATATACAATTATAGGTATACATTCACATAGTTATTATTCTTTTTTACATTCATGGTTCTTATCAGTGACGTGCGGTGATGTTTATGACTGGTGAGGCTGGTGATGTCATCAAACCGCGTGGTTGCTCCGATCGCACGGGCACAGCCCAAACGGAGAAGTTTCTTTTCTCAGAAATGTCAGAAAGGGACAGACAGGCTGCCGCAGCTCCACTGAAAAAACATTTCTGAGAAGAGAAACTTCTCCTTTCTCCTCCTTTCCCCCCCCCCCTTCTAGCACTGACGTTGTTACCTAGGCATTTTTTGCATCGGGCGAGCCCGGGATCCTTGCAAGGGGAATGGGAAAATGTGTGCAGGCAGCTCCTCAGCAGCGCACAGCCTCAGATTAGTGCAGCCGCGATCCCCTTCCTCTGCACACGTGGTCCCATTCCTCTCCTTCCTAAGTCAACATGAAGGGGACCGCGGCTGCGCTGATTGAGGCTGGAGCTGAGGAGCCACCTGCACACCTGGTCCCATTCCCCTTGCAAGGAACGTGGGCTCGCCAGATGCAAAAAATGCCTAGGTAACATCATCAGTGCTAGAAGGGAATGGGCAGGGAGAAGGAGGAGAAAGGAGAAGCTTCTCTTCTCAGAAATGTCAGAAAGAGGCAGGCAGGCTGCCGCAGCTCCACTGAAAAGACATTTCTGAGAAGAGAAACTTCTCCTTTCTCCTCCTCCCCCCCCCCCTTCTAGCACTGATGATGTTACCTAGGCATTTTTTGCATCGGGCAAGCCCAGGATCCTTGCAAGGAGAATGGGAAAACGTGTGCAGGCAGCTCCTCAGCACACAGCCTCAATAAGCGCAGCCGCGGTCCCCTTCATGTTGGTTTAGGAAGGAGGGGAATGGGACCACGTGTGCAGGGGAAGGGGATCGCGGCTGTGCTAATCTGAGGCTGTGCGCTGAGGAGCCGCCTGCACACATTGTCCCATTCCCCTTGCAAGGATCCCAGGCTCGCCCGATGCAAAAAATGTCTAGGTAACATCATCGCACAGCCTCAGATTAGCACAGCCGCGATCCCCTTCCCCTGCACACGTGGTCCCATTCCCCTCCTTCCTGAGCCAACGTGAAAGGGACCGCGGCTGCGCTGATTGAGGCTGGAGCTGAGGAGCCTCCTGCACACATGGTCCCATTCCCCTTGCAAGGCTCCCGGGCTCGCCCGATGCAAGAAATGGCGAGATCGGCATACTTGGGGCTGCTGCTGAGATGTCCAGGGAGGCTAAACCAAGCCGCGCGCCGCTCCCAGCCACTTTCGCGGCTTCCCGGAGTATTTTTTTTTTTAATTTTCATGATGAGAGCGGTGCGGCTCTGCCTCCCCTGCCTCCCCTGCCTGCATGTCACTGGTTCTTATACATTTGTCATTCCATTTATAGAATTATAATATTCCATTTGGGTTGCTTTGTTTACCATCCCTCACCTGTTTTGACACCACCTTCTTCTCCCTTTCTTTTCTCCCTCCCTCCCTTCTCTACTTCCTTCCTTCCTCCTTTCCCTTCCTTCTTCCCTTACCTCTCCCCTCCTCCTCTCTTCCTCTTCCCCTTCCTACCCTCTCTCCTTCTCTCTTTCTATCCTTCTCCCTTCCATCTTCCTCTCCTCCTCTCTATCTTCCTTCCCTCCTCTTCCTCTCCTCTCCTCTCTTCCTTTTTCCCCTCCCTCCCTTCTCTACTTTCTTCTTTCCTCCTCTCCTTTCCCTTCCTTCTTCCCTTGCCTCTCCCCTACTTCTCTCTACCCCTTCCCCTTCCTACCCTCTCTCCTTCTCCCTTCCATCTTCCTCTCCTCCTCTCTATCTTCCTTCCCTCCTCTTCCTCTCCTCTCCTCTCTTCCTTTTTTCCCTCCCTCCCTTCTCTACTTTCTTCTTTCCTCCTCTCCTTTCCCTTCCTTCTTCCCTTGCCTCTCCCCTACTTCTCTCTACCCCTTCCCCTTCCTACCCTCTCTCCTTCTCCCTTCCATCTTCCTCTCCTCACCTCTCTCTTCCCTCCTTTTCCTCTCATTTCCTCTCCTCGTCTCTTCCTTTCTTTTTCTATTGTTGCAGGTGTCTCTTCCAGCTCTTAATTTATATTTTCTTGGGGTGGTATTTCTGCAAACCCAAAAATCATTGAATATCATTTCTTGTTTCTTTTCCTTCTCTCTCTCTTTTTTTTAAAAAAAGAATATATTTTTGGGGGGACAGACAAAGACAGACATCATTTCCATAGTCCTCACTTTCAATTGTATATAAAATCACAAATTATCAATCTAGTATATATGTATACATTATTATCATTGTTCATCATTTATTTGACTATAATTATTATTCCTTCATTTTGAACAAAATATTCTAGGTATTGGATTCATTTATATTATAACAATTCATTACATCATCCTAAATCTATTCAATGATCATATACCTTTGTATTGTATTATTCTATTATTCTATTATAAAAATTCTCCAACGTTTTTCATTTCCATGTTTTTTTTATCTAACCACTGGTAGAATAAATCCCATACCTTATAAAATTGTTCATCTTCTTGTTCTCTAATTTCAAATGTCAATTTACTCATTTCAGCACCTTCCTTTATTTTCTGAATAACTTCCTCCTGCATTGGTATTTTCTCATTTTTCCAATTTTTTGCAAATACAATTCTAGCTGCCGTTAACAGGTTTACAATCAAATATTTCAAATCTCTATTGTATATTTCCAGTAATATTCCCAATAAAAAAATCTCAGGTTTAAAGTCTATATGCTTCTGAGTCATTTTTTCCAACCAAGTGTGGATTTTAGTCCAATAACTTTTAGCTTCTACACATGTCCACCACATATGATAATATGAACCCGGTATCTGATGACATTTCCAACATTTTTCTGATTTGTCCTTGAACATTCTTGTTATTCTCGCCGGGGGCAAGTGCCACCTGTGAAACATCTTATACAAGTTTTCGTTATATGTTGTTGACATTGTCATTTTATAATTTTGTGACCATAAGTTTTGCTATTTCTCTAAATCAATTCCATGACCAAAATTTCCCCCCCAAGCAATCATAGATTCTTTAACTTGTTCTTCTTCTAGTTTAACCTCTAATAAGTATCCATATAATTTTAATCACCTTACATCTTGCTATCAAATATATCCCCAAATATTCAACCTTGTTCATGACATGAATCTTCAGAGCTTCCGCCAATACTTCCTTTTGTCTTGCTAGCATGTTCTTTGTCAAAATCTTCATTTTGTCTTTATTTATTTTCAGACCTGCTACTTTTCCATATTCCTCTATTTTTTCTATCAATTTAGGTTGCGGTTTCCAATGGATCCTCTAAAATGAAGACTAGGTCATCTGCGAATGCTTGCAATTTATATTCTTCTTTTTAAATTTCCATTCCTTTTATGTCTTTATCTTCTCTAATGTTTCTATTCAAGACTTCTAATGTTAACAAGAACAACAAGGGTGATAGTGGGCAACCTTGTCTTGTCCCTTTCCCAATATCAATGGAATCTGTCAATTCTCCATTTATCATTATCTTTGCTGTTTGTTTGTGATATATGGTTTGCATGGTTTGAATAAATTTCTTGCCAAAGCCCATCTGTTCCAACTGTAGGAACATAAATCACCAATTCACATTATCAAAGGCCTTCTGAGCATCTAAGAATATCAACGCCATTTGTTTATCAGGATGTGCCTCATAATATTCCAAAGTGTCCAGGATTATTCTCATATTGTCTTTAATTTGTCTCTTTGGCAGAAATCCATTTTGATCAGGATGAATAGTTATTTAAGTATCTTTTGAGTCTTTCTGCCAGTATTGAAGTAAATATTTTATAATCTGAATTTAGCAGAGAAATTGGTCTATAATTCTTAATTTGCTGTGGGTCGGTGTCCTCCTTTGGCACCAGTGTTATATAAACTTCTGACCAAGATTTGGGTATCTTCATCTTTAACATGGCTTCGTTCATAACTTCTAACAATGGGAGATACAACGATTCCTGTAAAGTCTTATAAAATTCCACTGGTAGTCCATCTGGACCTGGAGCTTTTCCATTGCTTTGTTTTTTAAGGACTTCAACTAATTCCATCATCATTATATTACCTTCTAGCATCATTTCAGTTTCTTTAGTTATCTGGGGTAAATTTGCTTTTTGCACATACTGTTTAACTTTTTCCTCCTCAATCTTCTCTTGTTCATATAATTTCCCATAGTATTCTTGTATAATTTTTTTCTTCTCTCTGTTTCCATAACAAATTTGCCCTTGGTCATCTATTAGTTGCATTATTTTTCTTGATTCTCTCTCTTTTTTCAATTTATATGCTAGTCATCTCCCTGATTTATTTGCATTTTCAAAATAATTCTGTTTAGCACTTCTAATTTTTTGTGCTAATTCCTCCTTTTCCATTAGCCCCATTTTATGTTTAGTTGTATCCATTATTACTTTAATAACCTTTTTTTGTGGGGCCTTCTGTAGCTCTTTTTCAAGTCTCTTGTAGTCATCATTCAGTATTTTAAAAGCTTGTCTTTTCTTAATATTTCTTTTTCTTGTATAGTCTATTATCAAGCCTCTGGCATAGGCCTTCATTGTGTCCCAGATATTCTGCATTGATGTGTCCTCTTTTTTATTTTCTTTGAAGAAGAACGCCAATTCTTTCTCCATTTTCTGTACAAAATCCTTTTCTTTTAATATAGTATTATTTAAAGTCCATCTAGATCTTCTCTTTGGTCCTTTCCACTTAATTGTCATTGGATTGTGATTTGCCCAGGTACTTGTTTCTATGTCAATTTCCTGTATATCACAAATCAATTCCGTAGAGATCCATATCATATCTAATCTGGACCATGATAAATGTCTATTTGAGTAGAAGGTATATTGTCTATTTGTGGGATTTCTTTCTCTCCATACATCTTTTAAGTCTATTTCATCTGTCATTTTAAAAAAGGATTTAGGAAGAGTCTTTCTATTTAGTTTTTTTTTAATTTTCAAAACAAACATAAAAATCCTCCTTCTTTACATCCTGTAGAAAGTGTATTAGTTGGTTACAAAAGGTTTTTGTGCATCTCTTCTACCGTCATCAAGTATAATTCATATTAACTCTAGTATCTTAACTCAAATGTTTATACATATTACCATCATCATACCTCCACTTTTATTTGACTATAATTGTTTAAACGTCCTTCATCTTAAAATATAGCAGAATTTAATAAATAACCACATACTGGCATTTCATTTACTTATTTATAAAATCCTTCATTAACATTAAATCCTTATATCCTATTCTAGCTAAACGTCCATAATATTTAATAACAAAGTTTTCTAATCCTCCTTTCCAAATCACTGTTTAGAATTTACATCCAATTTCCTTATATTATACCCATACATATATATAGATTATTATTATTATCCTTTCTTTATTTGGCTATATCCTATAGCATAACATTTCCCACTTTTTAATTGTTATTATTATTATTGACCTTTATATATGATCCAAAAGGATTTCTAGCCTTCTCTTCACGGGTATCATTCAATATTCATATCCAATTATTGCTTATTATAACACTACACATTGTATACAGTATTATCTTTATCAATTTTTTATTTAACTATACCTATTATCACTAAATTTCACTAGGTTTAGCTAGTAATTTTAAATTATACTCTTCCATCTATCAACCTGTATCTTTCCAGTAACAAAACAATCTTATGTCCTCTGCCATTTGTGGTATCAATCTTCTAAGCTTCTTCTTAATCAGCTTTGTATGGACTAGTCCAGCGATGGCGAACCTTTTTTGGCTCGCGTGCCACAAGTAGGGGGAGCGCAGTGGGGTTGTGTGTGGGTGTGCCACACCCATAATGCAATGTGCGACCCCCCCAGTGCGCATGCGCTCACAACAGGCGCAAACCCCCCCCATTTTTACATGCTTTTTTCACCCTCCCCAGGCTCCAGAGGCTTTATAGGAGCCTGGGGAAGGCGAAAAGAGCCTCCCCCCCCCAGAGGCCCTCCGGAGGCTTCAGGGACCGTCCGGAGGCTTCCCTGAAGCCTTCGGAGCACTCAAAACGACCCTCCGAGCAAACCGGAAGTTCCGGTTTGCTCGGAGGGTCGTTTTAAGCGTTCCGAAGGCTTCAGGGACGGTCCGAAGGCTTCAGGGAAGCCTTCGGAGCGTTTAAAACGACCCTCCGAGCAAACCGGAAGTGACTTCCGGTTTGCTCGGAGGGTCGTTTTAAGCGTTCCGAAGTCTTCAGGGACGGTCCAAAGGCTTCCCTGAAGCCTTCGGAATGCTTAAAACGACCCTCCGAGCAAACCGGAAGTCATTTCCAGTTTGCTCGGAGGGTTGTTTTAAACATTCCAAAGGCTTCAGGGAAGCTTCTGGACGGTCCCTGAAGCCTCCGGAGGGCCTCCGGGGGGCGGGGGAGGCTCTTTTTGCCCTCCCCAGGCTCCTATAAAGCCTCTGGAGCCTGGGGAGGGCGAAAAAATGGCTTTTAAAAATGGTGAACTCAGCTGGCCAGCGCGCGCATGCGCGCTGGCCAGCTGACAGGGCAGCGCCTCGCGTGCCCTGACAAATGGCTCTGCGTGCCACCTGTGGCACACGTGCCATAGGTTCGCCATCACTGGACTAGTCCTAGCAACTCCTTGCTTGTAAGATCTCTCATATAAAGATCTTCTTTATTCCGCTTGTCTTTGTCAGCACTGTTATCCATATTTTCATTGATAAAGTTTCATAGTCCATAAATTCTTTACTTTTTTCTTCTTCTTCTATATCTTTCCCTTTAAAATATGTTTCCTCTCCATTTATTTCCTCTTTCAATATTCCATTCTTTGCATTTTCAAAAACAAACCAATTACCATAGAGGTCAGCAAGTTTAATTGCTTTATATTCATTTTCCACTTCAATTCTTTGGATTTTAATCCCCTCATCTTGCATTTGGTGAACATCATCAAATTTTCCATCACGTTTTTCTGTCAGCTGTTCCAAATATTCCAGTTTCTGTTCAATTCTCTCATATGCATTTGTTAGTTTTAGTAATTCTGAAAATATTGTCTGCAAGCTTACAATCTCTCTATTTTCTTGACATTCTGCCATCTGCCATGAAGGTTTTTTAAAGTTAAAACATGGATTCACAAAAGCCATTTTTCCCCTCTTCTCTGGTTGAAAACACGCTTCAAAGGGACATTTGGCTTACCCCTATCGCTCTGTAACGAGCTGTCAAAACAAACCGTGAAGAAAGGGAAAAGTTCCACTTGAATACACAAAGTTCCAATCAACAAAACCTCCCAGCACGTAGCGCTTTTAAAATATTTCTTCTTTGTATATCTGTTTTATATTTCAAATTAGAAAAAGAGGTCCAGTCTTTAAATGAATTTTTAAAAAAATACTCACAGCGATGAAAGAGGAAAGCTTTGGTCTATAAATCACAGAGAGTCACAGAAAAAAAGGTAGAAAAAGAAGACTTAATCCGTCCATTTTAAAAAGCTTGTAAAGATTCCATCCATGAAGATAGCATATAAAAAATGGGATAACCACTGTCCAGAACCGTTGCAAGTTTAATTTCGCTGCTTGATTCTTCTATTCTTCAATTTAAATCAATTTTTAAGTTTTATAGGCAGTCTCTCTTTTAAAACAATGAAGATTCCTCACCAGCTGGAAACACTTTCACTTTCCATTCCTTCCATTTTGTTATTGTCCATAATTTCCACCATTAAGATTCTTCCATCATCATCTGTGTAGATTTGCTCTGCTGAAATTGTATCCTTAATATACAGAACCACTCCTCTTTTCTTGCATCGTGGAAATGTAGTAAATATTTTCCCTAGTTTAGGTTGTATCAATAATTGTTCCTGTTGTTTTTTAATGTGTACTTCTTGAAGACAGATTATGTCCACTTTTAATTTCTCTAATTTATGAAATGTTTTCCTTCTTTTAATAGCTGAGTTAAGTCGATTTATATTTATTGAAATTATTTTTTTCTCCTTCATGTTTATGTTTTATAGGTAGGGTTTACTGCTCTAGTAGATCTCGGTGTCAACGCCTAAGGTGTTTCCATGACTACTATCACCTTGAGAAGGGGAGGGAAATGCCATGCATACTTTTGGCCAGAGTAAAAGTCTCATATTTCTGTACTGGGATGTGAATGCATATTATTATTATTTTATTTATAGACTGCACCCTTTCCTAAACAGGACTCGGGGCGGTGTACAGTCATATTTAAAACAATGTGAATACAAAAATATAGATATACATAGATAAATAGACGGAGGAGGTAGGATATGCACTGTACAATAATAGATTAAGATTCGAATAAAAAATTAAAAATACCCTTAAAAACTACCCCAAAATAAGATGTTTGCCAGGAGGTTGAAAGTGGGACTATAAATCAGCTAAGCCAGCTAATTGGAACAGGTGGATCTTAAGTTTCTGTCGGAAGGAGCGGAGGTCGGTAGTAGTTCTAATATCGGGGGGGAGGTCATTCCAGAGGGTTGGGCCCATCACAGAGAAGGCTCTACTCCTGGGCGCCGCCCGTTGACACTGCTTGGTGGACGGCACCCGGAGGAGTCCCTCCCTGTGGGAGCGGATTGGTCGCAGGGATGTATGAGGTGAGATGCGATCCTGCAGGTAACTAGGTCCCGTGCCATGAAGCACTTTGAAGATGGTAACCAACACCTTGAAACGCACCCGAAAAACCACAGGCAGCCAGTGCAGCTCGCGCAGGAGTGGTGTTATATGGGAGTATCTGGTCCTCCCCATGATAGCCCGCGTGGCCGCATTCTGAACTAGCTGTAGTCTTCGGGTGCATCTCAAGGGGAGCCCCATGTAGAGAGCATTGCAGTAGTCCAGGCGAGACGTCACCAGCGCATGAGTGACTGTGCGTAAGGCGTCCCGGTCCAATAGGGGGCGCAATTGGCGCACCAGGCAAACCTGGCGGAACGCCCCCCTCGCCACGGCTGCCACATGGTCATCCATCGACAGCCGGGCATCAAGGAGGATGCCCAAATTGCGCGCCCGCTCCACGGGGGTCAGTTGTTCGCCCCCTATGGCCAGAGATGGAATCCACTGGTTGAACCGGGGCGCCGGTAGCCACAGCCACTCCATCTTGGAAGGGTTGAGTCTGAGTCTGTTGTCCCCCATCCAGACCCAAACGGCTTCCAAGCACCGGGATATCATTTCGATGGCCTCGTTGGGGTGGTTTGGGGTGGAGATGTACAGCTGTGTGTCATCAGCGTACAGATGGTATCCAACCCCAAAACCATGGATGATCTCACCCAGCGGCTTCACGTATGTGTTGAACAGGAGTGGCGAGAGGACCGACCCCTGCCGGACTGGCGCGGGTCTAGATAGCCGTTTCCTCCAGGTGACGTGGGAACTGTTGTGCCACCACACTCTCTACAACCTTCGCAAAAAAGGGAAGGTTGGAGACGGGACGATAATTAGCTAGCTCCGCCGGGTCCAGGGAAGGCTTCTTGAGTAGGGGCCTCACCACCGCCTCTTTCAAGGCAGCCGGTAAGGACCCCTCCTCCAATGAAGTGTTCACAAGACCCAGGAGCCAGTCTCGTGTAACCTCCCAGGATGCCAGTACAAGCCAGGAGGGACACGGGTCCAATAAACATGTAGTGGCTCGCAGTCGCCCACGTAACCTGTCCAAATCCTCAGGGGCAACAGAGTCAAACTCCTCCCAGCGTGGTGCCTCAAGATTTGCCTCCGACGTCTCCCCTGGTCCACTGAAGGGGGCCCATCCACTCCGGATCTGAGCGATTTTGTCCTGCAGATATTCCCCAAACTCCTCTGCTCTACCCTGCAAAGGGGCTTCCCGCGGCCTCTGTGATAGGAGGGAGCGGGTCACCCGAAACAGGGCGGCAGGGCAGTTATCTGCGGACGCAATAAGAGCGGCACAGTGTCTGCGTTTGGCCGCTCTCAGTGCCACAAGGTAGGTCCGTAAATAGGCTCTTACCTGTGTTCAGTCAGATTCGGAGCGCGAGGACCTCCACCTGCTTTCTAGGCGTCTCTTGTGGCGTTTCATCACCCTCAGCTCCTCGGTAAACCAAGGAGCCAGGGTGGTTCGTTGCCGCAGGAGAGGCCACAAAGGCGCTACCCGGTCCAAGGCCCCAGCAGCCGCCCTATTCCATGCGGCTACTAGGTCCTCCGTCCGGGAGTGGGTCAGGGCTACAGGAAGTGGCCCAAGCTCCGTCTGGAACCTATCCGGTTCCATCAGTCGCCTGGGGCGGAACCATCTGGGACAGTCTGGTTCCGCCTCCCCGCAGTGGGGGGTAACGCCAGGGAAGTCGAGCCGGAGAGATGAGTGATCTGACCATGACAGGGGTGTAATAACCAGATCCCCTATTCCCAGATCACTCGTCCACTGTCCAGAGACAAACACAAGGTCCAGTGTGTGACCACCTTCGTGTGTGGGGCCCTGAATTAATTGGGTCAGGTCCATGGCTGTCATGGAAGCCATGAACTCCCGAGCCGCCTCAGATGCTTCACCCGTCGACGGCAGGTTGAAATCCCCCATAACCACAAGTTTGGGGGTATCAACCGCCGTCTCCGCGATCAGCTCGAGGAGCTCGGGCAGGGCCGCTGATGCATAGCGAGGAGCCAAGTATACAATCAGCAAGCCCAACTGCCTCCCTGGGCCCCATTTCACACCAAGGGACTCACACCCGGGTATCTGTGGCACAGTGAACTCTCTCGGTTCCAGACTCTCCCGTATAATTACCGCCACCCCACCACCCTTACGCAGGGCCCGCGGCTGATGAAATGCACGGTAGCCTGGTGGGCACATCTCCACGAGGGGTAAACCACCCTCGTGGCCCAACCAGGTCTCCGTTATCCCTGCAAGGTCCAGCTCCCCCTCCGAGATCAACTCATTGATGAGGGGGGCCTTGTTGACAGCGGACCTTGCATTGCAGAGCATCAGCCTCAGGCCCTGGCTCTGTAGGTCCTGGCCACCTAGACTGCGGGGGTTGGTACAAGCGACCGGGCGTGTCCAACAGCCACGGCCTCCCAACCGAGTACGAGATTTTCTTCCGTCCTCGCACCCACCCCTCCCCACGACCGTTGGAATAAAACAACCCTCTATTGGAATATCATTCTCCCTTCCCCCCCACTCCCCCCTTGACCTCACCTGTTCGCCTGGCAAAAGTCCCCCTCCTGGCCTGGTTATCCCTCCCACCCACCCTGGAACCCCCTAAAATGGATAAAAAACATTTAGTTAAAAAACCCCTGAGTCTTCGCTTCCTCCACCTCTCTGGGTTAACGAACCCGTCATTAAGGTGGGCCCTTGAGAGGGCAAAGGGCCATACCTGCGAGAGGGGGGACTCCCGCAGTAGGAGCAAGTCTGACCTCGAATATATGCTGGAGAGAGCTGTAACAGGGCCAGGGTGCTATCGGTGTTAAATTGAGTCAACAAGCCAGGTTCCACGTCAGATGGTAAGTCAAGTAATAAATAGATGGTAAGTAGATGGTAAGTGGATGGTAAGTGGATGGTAAGTGGATAGTAAGTAGATGGTAAGTAGATGGTAAGTAGATGGAGGCCAGGAGGCAGTCTGTGGTGTGGGTAAAGGCAGACAGTCTAAATGAATACTTGATGATATTTGATGATAAGCGGGGTGGGTAGATGAACAATAGGATGGCAGGGCTGAGAGATGGTGGGGGGTAATCAAGCAGGCATGCACAACAGTCAGCTGGAAGCAGTTATAAATAGTCAAAATAACAGGTGGGCAGGTAGTTACAGATGGTTGCAGATGGTCAGCAAGGGGCACCTGGGCACAGCCATGGCAGGCAGATGGCAGGGGCCGATGAATCCTTAGCCTGCCTGGCACTAAGCCTCCTGCCAGTCTCCAGGGCAAAAACCCGCCCTGCCCCTGGTGCCACAGGTCTCCCTCCTTCTGCCAGGCTCCAGCACAGACTTTTAGGAACTAGCCCGTTGTAGCCTGCCTCCCCCTGCTTCAGCGACCCCCCCGCTGCTGGTCCTGGCCCGAGCGCTGCTCCGGCCGGCCTATGGCCCTCCCGCAGGCCTTCTATCGGCCTCCAGCGTCTTGAGCCACGTTCAGCCCCCGAACGGCCTTCAGACGGTCCTCACCCTCCAGCTCGGCCTCCAACTCAAGCTTCGACTCCGCCTCCAGCTTCCCATTTCGGCTCCAGCCAGTGCTTTCTCCTTTTCTCCTCTGGCTGTTCGACCACCCTGGAGGGCCAATTTAGGCCCTACGGAAAGCCAGGGTGGTCGCTGCTCTAATTCCTGAGCCTCAGGGTGGAAAGAGGGCCGGGGGCATCCCCTCCCCGTCAGAGAGCTCCGTAGACATACGGAGCTCAGAAGTCAGCAGCCATTTCCCCGGAAGCTCCTCCTCCAAGGCATAAGAGGAAGTTTAGGAGAAGCTTGCTTATGAACATAACCATTCAGCTATGAACACAAGGAGAGAAATGAGGTACACGAAGAGAGAGAGAGAGAGAGAGAGAGATATGTCCAGAACCCTGCTATAACGTCCTGTTGGAGAATGTGATTGATGACCTCAGCCAGAGGGGAGGGGGCACAGGGGTAAAGGTCAGACGCCATTAAGTGTGATTTAGTTTCAGCTACACAGACGTCCATGCCAAGTTGTTAGTCCTAATAAACGAATGGATTTTTTTAAAATTTCATCTCGGGGCTTGTAAATTAATTAGGGCAACTCTTGGAACCTTCACAGATAGCTGAAACTCACTTTTAAAATATTTTTCCCGGGTTTCCTGAAACCCGGGCCCTCCGAGAACCCCCCCACCCCGATGTTTGGGTTACTTGGAGGGAAAATCAGGCAACAGAAGATTGATTGCAGCTGGAGGTATGCGGCAAAACTCAGAGGCAGAAGCAAGAGAAGATAAGTACTGGTGGAAATTCCATTGCCCTAGTCCAAAGCCCCAGATGGAATCCCGAGGGAGTGCAAAAGAGCAACGGAGGGAGGAAGTGAGGGGAGGGACATCTGATCTTGTTGAAGGGAAGAGATGCAGACTGGAGCACAGCCCCTCTCCCCATCCCGATGGAAGGAGAAGGAGCCCAGAACGGCAACCAGTGCCTCTCCCATTCAGCAGGCAGGCTGCCAAGAGCAGGCCACCCCCTCCCTCTCTCTGAACTAGGGTGAAGGAGATGACCAGCCATATCAGGCGCAAGCATACCAAGGCCGACAGTAGGCTGGGGTATTAGGGATGAATGACCCACCCCAATTCAGGGGAAAGTTTGATGGAGACTCAGACCAGCTAGCCCCATTCCTTGATTCAGCTGACATCCACCTAGAATGCTATGGGCACCTCTACCCATCCCCCAAAGCCATGGTGAATACCATCGCACAGGGTCTAGAAGGAGAAGCAAGGGAATGGCTAGCCACCCTCCACAAGAGGAGAGCCCCCCCCCCCAACTGCAAGACATAGATGACTTCCTGCAACTGCTAGAGGCCAGATTTGAGGAGGTGGAGGAGGACTCATATGCAGAAGAGGAACTCAGCAACCTAAAGCAGAGAGGCCGTCCCATCAAAGAGCACATCCGTGAATTTAGGAGGGTCATAGGAAGGCTACCACCTTTAACAGAGCGGCTGCTGGTGCATTTTTTCAGAACAAGCCTGGACAAGCAAATTGCCCAGGTAACTGCATACTGTGACATCCCAAATCAACTCTCTGAGTGGTTCCGAGTAGCAACAAAAGTCGACAGCGGGCTGCACACCAATGACATGACAAAGCAACCGGACACACAAGAGAGAGGTCAACCCGACCTGAAACCACCCAGCCAGCAGGGAACCACAACACCATAGCAGGCTCTGAGACCAGCCCTCCTTCGAAGTCTGCTAAAATGCTACAGATGTGGGGGGATGGGCCACATGTCAGTTGCATGCCCAACCCCAGCCCGCAAACCAAGGCCAGACCCACCGTCCAGGGCACGGCCAGAACAAGGGTCCAAACGGACCACCAACACGTCCGGGAAAGCCCTCCAGGCTGCAAAGGCCCCTTTCCCCTCAGGCAAAAGTGATGGAACCCCAGGCAGCAACAACCAGTCGCCCGAATCATATGACAGCGAGGAGGAGGGAGAAAATGACCCAATGGCGAGTGAATCAATTCACCCTTTCCTTTTTCCAATAGGCCTCACAGCCCCAAAAACAGGAAAATGGGGATTTTCAAGCCCTAATAGACTCAGGCTGCACAAGGTGCTTGATCAACCTAACCACAGTCCTGAAACTGGGGATCAGAGCAAAAAGACTGGCCCACCTGATGCAGTTCGAGCAGATCGACGGGTCCCAAATGGGAGGAGCCTATGCCACCCACCTAACTGAACCAGTGAGGCTAGAACTAGCAGATCACTGGGAAGTAATTTGATTAATAATAGCCCCCAAAATGACAGATGCAGTCATCCTGGGACTCTCCTGGCTAGACAAGTGGGAACCGACCATCTGGTGGCAAGGGGGTACCCGAAGACTTAGGATATCAAGGGGCCCCCAACCCTTCCCACACCAGCAAGCAGAAACACCACCCACGCTGGAAACCCCCCAAGAAAGCCCACGAGAACAACTCGCAACCACATCCGACAAAACCCCAGAGGCCGAACTGATTCCGATGGAATATCAGGACCTCGCAGAAGTATTCAGGGAGGCCGAGTGCGATGTTCTTCCTCCCCACCAGGAGACAGACTGTGCCATCGAAATCATTCCTGGGACAAAACTACCCAAGCCCAAACTGTACGCCATGACGCCCTGGGAAATGCAAGAGATGTGCAAATATATAGACAAAAACCTAGCAAGGGGGTTCATTGAGCCAGCCAAGCCACGGGTCGCGGCACCAGTCCTCTTCAAAGAAAAAAAAGATGGCACCATGAGGCTGTGTGTGGACTTTCGAGGGATAAATGGGGTGTGCGTACACAACCTATACCCCCTCCCCCTCATGAAGGATATGCTATCTCATCTGGCCAAGGGAAAAGTCTTCACCAAACTAGACCTAAGAGAAGCACACTACCGAGTACAAATCAGAGAGGGAGATGAGTGGAAAACAGCATTCAACTGCCCCCTAGGGAGCTTTCAATTCAAAGTGATGCCTTTTGGACTGCAGGGCCCCCCAGTGGTATTCATGCAGTTAATAAACGAAGTGTTGCACGATCACCTCTACAAGGGGGTCCTCGTCTACCTAGATGACATCTTTATCTACACAAAGACCATGGACGACCACGTACCCCTGTTCCGCCAAGTACTGGAGAAACTTCTGGCAGCCAACCTGTACGTCAAGTTATCAAAATGCGAATTCCACCGTGCACGGTTAGACTACCTGCATTACCGAGTGTCAAATGAGGGAATAGAGATGGACCCAGCGAAAGTGCAAGCCGTCCTAATCTGGCACCCCCCTCGCACCCCCAGACAGCTACAAAGCTTTCTAGGGTTCGCGAACTTCTACAGGCAATTCATCCCCTCCTTTGCGAAGATTGCCAAACCCCTAACAGACCTCCTGAAGACAGGGAGCCCAGGAACAACACATCGTCCGGGACAACCCCTACCATGGGACCTAACCTGCCAAGAGGCGTTCGAGACAATAAAAGAAATGTTTGCAAAGGAGCCAATGCTGAAGCATCCTGACCCCGAGCAACCTTTTGTGATCCAGGCAGACGCCAGCAATGTGGCAGTGGGAGCAGTGCTACTCCAAAGAAAAGACCAAGGAAACTTACAACCCTGTGCCTACACCTCCCGCAAGCTCACAGACACAGAGAGATGATGGGCCACATGGGAAAAGGAGGCTTTTGCAGTGAGATGGGCACTGCTAACCTGGAGACACCTGTTGGAAGGGAGCCAGAAACTGTTTGAAATCTGGACCGACCACGAAAATCTGGAGGCGCTTAGGACCCCACGGAAACTATCACCCAAACAAGTCCGATGGGCTCAATACTTCAACCATTTTGATTTTGTCTTAAAGCACATTCCAGGCAGGAGGAACTTTCTAGCTGACGCCCTCTCCCGCATGCCTCAGTACAAATGCGAACAGGAGCATGTCGTGGATGCCATCATTCCCTCTACCCAAACCACTGCCCAAGTGACCACCAGATGGCAATGCTGTGACCGGCAAGACCAACTTGCAAGCGACCTAACCACGAGGCTCAAAACTGAACTGCTGGCAGACCCCTGGTTCCAAACCAACCAACACATCTTGACAAAGAGAGATGACCTTGCATGGAAGGGGACAAAACTCTATGTCCCAGAACCCCTACGTACCCTAGTTCTCTAGAGGAGTCATGATGCCAAACCAGCAGGCCACTTTGGGTTCCTAAAGACTTTACACTTAGCCCGGAGGCAATTCTGGTGGCCTGGCATGAAGAAAGATGTAGATAGTTATGTGGAAAGTTGTACCATTTGCGCCACAATGAAGAGACAACCAGGAAAAACCCCTGGACTACTGCAAACAGTAGCAGAGCCAACGAGGCCATGGGAGGAGATCGCAATGGACTTTATAGTAGAGTTGCCAAAAAGTGGGGGAGACACAGTGATTTGGACTGTAATAGACCTGTTCTCCAAACAGGCACACTTCATACCCTGTAGCGGACTACCCTCGGCTCAGAAGCTGGCTAAACTGTTCGTGAATCATATCTACCGACTGCATGGAGTACCTCAAAGAATTATCTCAGACAGAGGGGTCCAGTTCACAGCTATGTTCTGGAGGGAGTTCCTGCAGTCCATTGGATCATCTCATGGTCTTAGTTCAGCTTTTCATCCGAGCACCAATGGGGCAGCAGAGAGACTGAACGCCATGGTAGAGCAGTACCTGAGGTGTTACGTGAACTATCAGCAGTCCATTTGGGCAGACCTTTTATTTTTTGCTGAGGTCGCGTACAATAATGCTGTCCACAGTAACACAGGACTCACACCATTCAAAATAGTAAGCGGTATGGATTTCGTCCCAATGCCTGAGTATCCAAGGGATCCCCCCTCCTCAGTCAGCTTGGCTGACTGGATGTCGATGCTGAAAGCGACCTGGGAAAATGTCAAAAAGGCACTGGCCAAAGCGGCACAAACCTATAAGAAACAGGCAGACAAACAGCGGGCTCCGCAACGGCCATTCCAGGTGGGAGAGAAGGTTTATCTCTCCACAAAATATTTGCGATTAAAACTGCCTAGCAAGAAACTGGGGCCAAAGTTTATAGGACCATTCCCCATAGTAAAGATCATCAACCCAGTCACAGTGCAATTGAAACTGCATCGATTGTTGGGGAAGATACACCCAGCATTCCATAGCAGCCTCTTAAAACCCGTGATTGGATCCACTCTGAGACCACTACCCTGGGAGCCCCCGGGCCCTATGGTCATAGGGGGCCAAACCCATTATGAAGTTCAGCGTATCCTTGATTCAAGGTGGCACAGGAGACAACTCCAATACTTAATCAAGTGGAAGGGCTACCCCTTATCAGAGGTGTCTTGGGTGAAAAGTAGAAATATCCAGGCTGATTGCCTTATAGCAAAATTCCATGCAGAAAATCCAAGCAAGCCTGGGAGAGGGACACATCCCTAAGTTATACACCTGTACTCAAATTGCTTCGTTTTACACAGGTCGCTTTCAGAAAGTGAGGGGAGCCGGATGTCAACGCCTAAGGCGTTTCCATGACTACTATCACCTTGAGAAGGGGAGGGAAATGCCATGCATACTTTTGGCCAGAGTAAAAGTCTCATATTTCTGTACTGGGATGTGAATGCGCATGTCCAGAACCCTGCCATAACGTCCTGTTGGAGAATGTGATTGATGACCTCAGCCAGAGGGGAGGGGGCACAGGGGTAAAGGTCAGACGCCATTAAGTGTGATTTAGTTTCAGCTACACAGAAGTCCATGCCAAGATGTTAGTCCTAATAAATGAATGGTTTTTTCAAAATTTCGACTTGGGGCTCGTAAATTAATTAGGGCAACTCTTGGAACCTTCACACTCAGTTCTCGTTGTTCTTTAGTATCCACAGTGCTGCCTACTACGCCTTCTTCTTTTCCAGTCGCAGCCTGGCCATTATCTTGTTGTTCAATTAATGATTCTTCTTTTCCTGTCTCTCCCTCTTTCCCTCTAAAGTATTCTGCATTGAATAGTTCTGCTTTATCAATTGAATCTATTTTATGTCTTTGTCCTTGCCATAGAAACATCAAAACTTCTGGGATCAGCCATCTATAATTAACTCATTTTTTCTGTAGAATTTTAGTCAAAAATATTCTCTTCTTATCTCTCTCAGTCTTCTTGGTACCTGTTTCAGGATCACAATCTCTTTCCCTTTGTATTTCAATGTTTTGTCTCTTGCCATCTGTAGTATTTGTGTCCTAATTGTTTGCTTAGTAAATCTTATGTGGACTTCTCTTGGGAGCTTGCTTTTCATTGCATATCTTGTAAAGACTCGATACACCTCGTCTATGCCATCCATCATCTTTGGTTATCTCCAAGGTGCCTGCAAGAATTTCTATCATTATCTCTGCCAAGTTCTCTTCCTTTTCTTATTCTATGTTTTGGAATCTGAAGTAAAATTCTGATCTGTCAATCTCCCATCCTAATATTCCACTTTTCTCTTTTTCGACCACACTTAATCGATTATCAATATCTCTGATTTTCTTGTCTCTTTGTTCATCTTTTTCTTCAATTTTCTGGATTCTATCTTCAAATTTCATCATCATTTGGTGGATGTTCTCAACTTTCTCATCTGTTTTTTTTGTTCGTTTTTCAATATTTTCGGTTCTTAATTCTATCTTTTGGATCTCTTGCAAAATCATTTGTAGTGTTCCTTCTTTGTCTTTTTCCTGCTGCAACATCATCTGGATTGATCTTTGCCCTCCGGATGGTGAAGAAGAGGAAGTTGGTATTGAAGAGCCAACGGTCGTTATCTTTTTACTCATTTCCACCAAGTTAATGAGCTTTATTGGCTGGGAAGTACAAAATCTTTGGGTTCTTCTATTCCTTAATCCATTTATGTGGAGGGTATTTGTAATCCAAAATGATCCTAAAATTTAAAAAAAAAAAATGGGGAGAAAAACAGAAAAAGGAGGGAAAGGGAAAATCTTCAGGCTCTTATGAGCCCTAATCCAATTGGTTCCAGATGTTTTCAAAAAGAAAAAATGAAAAAAAGGGGCAGAGGCAAAAGATTTTAGCAGATCGGTCACAATAAAAATAGGAAGAGTAAGAGGAGAAAAAAGGGCAGTTATAATCTTCAGGTTCTTCTTTAACTTAATCCAGTTCAGTATTGTATGAAAACAGAATCAAAAATCCAAAAGGAAAAAGGGAGAAAAAAGAGTAAAGATAAGGAGAGGGGAAAAAAGTTGTATCTATCAAAAAAAAAAAAAGGAAAGGAGAAGAAACATGGTTGCTTTAAGAAAAATAAAAAGATTGATGGGCTATTATTATTCTAAGAGAAATTTATATTGTGATTGTTGGGAAGAGAGGGGGTACAATATGTGTATGAGTAATCTACTTTTAGACAGGGGGAGGGGAGGGGGTAAAATAATTGGTATAATATTTGAATTTCCTTTTTTTAGGGGGGGCTGGGGGGAGGGGGGGTATAGTATCTGTATGGGATTTACACTGTATGGTGGGGGGCTTAAAGGGGGAAAATATGTTTGAATAAAACTTTTTCAATTAAAAAAAAAAGAAAAGAAAAATAAAAAGATTGAGCTAAGAGTGAGAAGAGAAGAGAAAAAAAAGAAAAAAGAAAAAAGACACTAGGCTTCTGCTGCCAAAAGCCTCTAATTGGCTAAAAAAAATGTCTGAGGGGGAAGCAATGAAGTGGGAAAAAGAAAAAATAAAGGTAAATAGAAAAAGAAATCACAGCCACTACTGAGGTTTTCATGCTAAGTTCCAGACAGAGTTGTCAATTCTCTTTTTCCAAGGTCACAACAAACTTATAGCTTTAGACTGCCAAGCTCCCTTTCAGTCCAGCCTCCATTCACTGATACTATCCCAGGAAAGCACCTGAATAAACAATCTTCAATGCTTTCCCCACTATCAGCTGGCTCAAGGACTTTTTCTCAAAACACACATGCAGGGAAAAGAAAACAATGCTTCAAAGCATCTAGGTGGCAGTGTTACTTATTTTTTAGCACTAGACGTTTCCCTTCCCCCGATTCAAAGGAAGACTAAAAAAATTCACAAAGAAAAAGAAAACAATAAAGCATTAGAAAGAGAAAAGTAGAGAGAAACAGGTCTTAGTCAATAAGAAAATGTTTATGCCAGCATTTAAAAGAAAAAAAAGAAGAGGAAAAAAACCCCAATCCAGTTTAAAAAGTAACGGGCGTTGTAAAAGTCAACAAAAATTCCCACTTTAAAAAGGAAGAAAATAAAAACAATCCGTTTGACTTTCTGGCCAAATCTCGCCGCTTATCCACTTTCTGTCTTCAACTTTAATTTTATTTTTAGTCTTTTAGGGTGTTCTCTCAGATGTTAATGAAGAAGAAAAAAACTCACCAAAACAACAAGCTTCTCTTCCGTTTCTCTTCCGTTCAGGAGCTGTCCTGATTTCAGCAGCTATATGGCTGCCTCGCTGTTGCTGGCAAGAAATGACTACTCCTGGGTCAAACAGGGACTTTGCGATATCCCTGGAATAAGCAGGATGTGCCCCACTCTATCACCATCTCTAAGGGATGGTTTAGGTTCAAAAGAACTGTCCAGCAGCAGAGATATCAACAGCAATCTTGGAGCTACAAGATTGCATGTCGTCTCATCCGGACGTCAGCCCCACCTCCCCCTCGATATGGTCTTCATATATATATATATATGTGTGTGTGTGTTTGTGTGTGTGTGTGTGTGTTACAACCCCTGGTATGCCCAAATTTGATTCCCAGTAAGGGTATGGCTAGCTGATGAGAGCTAAATAGCTTGAAATAGATCTATACTAGTCTCCCTTTATTTATTTATCAGCACAAATACAACACAAATATAAAAAGGCAACATTAAAAATAAAAATATGGTTTTCTGCCTGGATGGTTTTCTGTAATGAGCCGAATGCTCCCCCCCTCTCATCACCAAGTCACTCCGACACAAAGACTCTTCAAGATGTTTATTTTCATACAAGTTCCACCTTGGCAGCAATCCAGCCTGCCAAGATCCAGATAGCACTCTGGGCAGCAATCCAGCTACAGCGACACCCCTTGGCAGCAATCCAGCTAGTCTCAGATCCCCGGTCTTCTTTTTTACGAACAAAACTGGGGCAGACAAGGGCGAGGACGAAGGCCGAATAAACCCCCGGGCGAGGTTCTTGTCAAGAAAGTCCCGCAATGCGGCCAACTCCGGCTCAGACATGGAGTACAGACGACCCGTCGGGAGTTTCGCATCAGGTACCAGGTCAATGGGACAGTCATAAGGCCGGTGCGGCGGCAGTTGATCCGCCTCCTGTTCGCTGAAGACATCCGCGAACTCCGCTAAATCCGGCCGCACGGTCACCTTGGGCAAGCTGGGTACCTGGGCCGCACAGACCTGCCGGGTGTGGTCGACGCATTGCAGGGACGGGAACGAGATCCGGTTGTGCGACCAGTAGATCTGAGGGTCATGCGCCCGCAGCCAAGCCAAGCCCAACACCACAGGGAAATGCAGGCCCGAAGTCACGTAAAATTGGATGGCCTCCTCATGCTCCCCAAGGATCAGGCGCAAAGGCTGCGTGGCGGCCTTGATAGGCCCAGACAGAAGCACCCGGCCGTCAATGGTCTCAACACGCATTGGTGGGTCCACCGGACACAGAGGGACGTTGTATTTTGTCGCAAACGCCCCATCCATAAAGTTCGTGGTAGCCTCGGAATCGACCAAGGCATGTGCCGGAATTCCGTGCGGACTACCCGACAAGAGAATGTGCGCTGCTAAAATCATGTGCCGTGGAAGCCCCTCCACCTCGGTTTCGGCTTGCGCCAGACCTAAGGACTCCCTCAGATTGGGCCCCGCCCGTTTCACGACACATTGCTGAGGGGAGGCCGCAGTCCGCACAGCCCCCCTACCCTTTTTGGGGCAAACCAAAGCCAAGTGTCCAAGATCCCCAAAGTTGAAACACAACCCCCCTGCACGCCGTCTGTCCATCTCCGTGTGCAACAAGCGGGGTTTGGAGGCACCCAACTCCATGGGCTCCTCCCATGCAACTGCAGTCTCTTGAGGGACCGGCACCCTACTGGTCTCCTGGGACGCGCGGCGAGGCCTCCGCCTCTGCAGCCGGGCGTCTATCCGGAGGCACAAGTGGACCAACGCGTCGAACGTCAGTGGCCTGTCCACCCTCACCAACTCATCCTGCAGGTCATCTGACAGCCCGTCCTGAAAAGTGTCCATGAGGGCAGGCTCATTCCAGGCTGAGTCCTGACTAAGCAGCCGGAATTCTCTGACATAATCCTGCAAAGAGCCACGTCCCTGTTGCTGTTTCCTCCTTAATGGGATCCTCAAACATCAGCCTGAGATGGTTACAAAAACCCTGGAAATCGTCCAGCAGAGGGCTCGGCTGAGAGAGCAACGGAGTGGCCCACCGAGCTGCTGTGCCTGAGAGAAAGCTGATAATAAATCCCACCTTCGTCCGGTCAGTGGGAAAGTCCTCCGCTCTCAAGCTGATAAACAGCTGGCATTGTCCCAAGAACGCTGCAAACATCGCTTGTTTGCCATCAAACTTGTCTGGTGTAGCCACTGGGCATTTCATCCTTGGATGGGGGGCGGGGGTTTAGAAAGCTCCTGGAGCTGAGAGACCTGACCAGCCAGCAAAGCAATCTGTTGAGCCAACTGGGCATTCTCAGCCTGGAGGTGCTCCATTGCAACTTAATGGAGTTTTGTTTGGGGCAGGAATCAATCTGTTCTGACCCACCCACCCCCTCTCGTCACCAAGTCACTCTGACACAAAGACTCTTCAAGATGTTTATTTTCATACAAGTTCCACCTTGGCAGCAATCCAGCCTGCCAAGATCCAGATAGCACTCTGGGCAGCAATCCAGCTACAGCGACACCCCTTGGCAGCAATCCAGCTACCAAGCTCCAGATAACCACCTTAGCAGCACTCCTGCCTGCCAAGGTCCAGGGAACAGATTGGCAGCAATGCAGGTAAACCCTTTGGCAGCAATCCAGCCTGCCAAAGTACGACACAGATCTGAGAGCTTCTCCAACTCCAATGATCAGTTGATTCCTGCAAAGGGTGTGTCCACAAGCAGTCCCTTTATAGTCTGGAGAGGAGTCTAATTATCAGCAGCTGATTACCTCCTGTAATTGCTCAATTGCTCCTTATGCCGGGTAGCACGCCGGTAACGAGCATCTAATAGCTCACTGCTGATGTCTGACTCACTGTCCCGTGACTCCTCCCCACTGCTCCAAGGCATGACATCAGGAGCCCCCTTCCTTTGGCTTTCACCACTGCTCCATGCCTCAGTCGCCTCCTGGTGGCCAACCAGCCTCTCTGCACCCTGCTCAGAGTCGGAACCCTGTCCAGGGTCCTCCACATCCTCCTGAGCCGACTCAGAGGGACCCTCGCTGTCGGAGTCTGGTGGCAACTCGAACGGCTCCTGCTGGGCCACAACACACACACACACACACACACACACACACACACACACACACACACACACACACATATATATATATATATATATATATATATATATATATATATATATATATATGCTGGTTTTGTTGTATTCGGGTCTTTTCCCGTGTAAGGTTGAGATTGTCTTTGCAACGTTTCGGCAGGATCTCACCTGCCATCTTCAAGCTGTGGGCTTAAAAACGTTGCAAAGACAATCTCAACCTTACACGGGAAAAGACCCAAATACAACAAAACCAGCATACCTACACCCGTGAAAATCTACGAAAACAAATATATATATATATATATCAATATCATCATCATACCTCATCCTTCATATGACTATAGTTGTTTTAACGTCCCTTTATAACAAACATTCCTAAATGTAAAACAAAACCACATAATGGCATTCCCTTATCTATTTTCAATATCATCCAGCCACATTATATCTTTACAACACATTCAAAATAAAAATTAATTATGTTTAATAACAAAAATTTTAAACCTCTTTTCTTAATCATTGTTTACAATTTACAGTATATCCAATTTCCCTTTTATCATATCAATACAAATTATTACATTATTATCATTATCAGTCATTTATTTAACAATAGTTTGACTAAGTTTAACTTACTTTTTCCCCTTTTTTCACCATTTACAATTTATACTAAATTTCCTCTTATCAAACCAATACATATAGAAAACTGTTGTGGCCCAGCAGGAGCTTTACCTTTACCTTTACCTTTATTTCGATTTTTATACCGCCCCCTCTCCCCAAAGGGACTCGGGGCGGTGTACAGTCAAATAAAACAGATAAAATGGAATACAAACATACAAACATAAAAACATAGAAGAGGAGGCAATACGACACTGTACAAAGTAAAGTAGATAAAAACAATATTTCAACAATCCTAAAAATACCCAATTAAAATTACCCAGTTAAAATATATCTGCCAGGAGGTATAATAAGGTTATGAATGGTCCAGGCTGGCTAAACGGAACAGGTGAGTCTTCAGTTTTCGTCGAAAGGAGGGGAAGTCGGTGGTGGTTCTGATATCGGGGGGGGGAGGTCATTCCAGAGGGTTGGGCCCATCACAGAGAAGGCTCTACTCCTAGGTGCTGCCCGTTGGCATTGCTTAGTGGACGGCACCCGGAGGAGTCCTTCCCTGTGAGAGCGAATCGGTCGCAGGGAAGTGTGTGGTAGGATGCGATCCCGCAAGTACCTAGGTCCTGAGCCATGGAGCGCTTTAAAGATGGTAATTAACACCTTGAAACGCACCCGAAAGACCACAGGCAGCCAGTGCAGCTCGCGCAGGAGCGGTGTTACGTGGGAGTACCTAGTACTCCCGAAGATAGCCCGCGCGGCTGCGTTCTGGACTAGCTGCAGTCTTCGAGCGCGTCCCAAGGGAAGCCCCATGTAGAGGGCATTGCAGTAGTCCAGCCGAGACGTCACCAGTGCATGAGTGACCGTGTGTAGGGCATCCCGGTCCAGTAGGGGGCGCAATTGGCGCACCAGGCGAACCTGGTGGAACGCCCCCCTTGCCACGGCTGCCACATGGTCATCCATTGACAGCCGGGCATCTAGGAGGACGCCCAAATTGCGCGCCCGTTCCACAGGGGGCAATTGCTCACCCCCTATGGTCAGTGATGGAATCAACTGACTGAACCGGGGTGCCGGTAGCCACAGCCACTCAGTCTTGGAGGGGTTGAGCTTGAGTCTGTTGTCCCCCATCCAGACCCCGACGGCTTCCAAACACCGGGTCTTCACCTCGACAGCCTCGTTGGGGTGGTCTGGGGTGGAAATGTACAGCTGCGTATCATCAGCGTACAGATGATACTCCACCCCAAAACCACGGATGATGGTTTGGAGCTGCCACCACACTCCGACAGCGAGGGTTCCTATGAGTCAGCCCTGGAGGATGTGGAGGACCCTGGGCAGGGTTCTGACTCGAAGCAGGGATCGGAGAGTCTGGTCAGCCACCAGGAGGCACCTGAGGCATGGAGCAGCGGTGAAAGCCAAAGGAAGGGGGCTCCTGATGTCATGCCTTGGAGCAGTGGGGAGGAGTCATGGGACAGTGAGTCAGACATCAGCAGTGAGTTATTAGATGCTCATTACCGACGCGCTCACAGGCGTAAGGAGCAATTGCGCAGTTACCGGAGGTAATTGCTCTCAGCTGCTGATAAGTAGAATCCTCTCCAGTCTATAAAAGGACTGATTGTGCATATGCCCTTTG
Source organism: Natrix helvetica (assembly GCF_964273705.1). Classification (NCBI taxonomy): domain Eukaryota; kingdom Metazoa; phylum Chordata; class Lepidosauria; order Squamata; family Natricidae; genus Natrix; species Natrix helvetica. The sequence continues at coordinate 44,463,105 of NC_138555.1, forward strand.
CAGAAGTCAATGCAGGAACTATTGGGGAAGTTCTGTCTTGTGAGCGTGGCAGGCTGGATAGCTGCTATTGCATCTCCGTGCTGGAGGGTTCTTAGAGTCTAGTCATGGTGGATTGCTGCCAAGGATCTGTCTGTCTGTCTGTGCAATAAATCCTGTGACGTAGCTTTGCGTGTTGGCGAGGGAGGAAGGGGGGTCAGAACAGAAAACTATATGGAAAATAGTTTGAAGAGTGAGTCAAACTATTTTCCAAGGCACCTGAGGGTAGAACAAGAAGCAATGGGTGGAAACTAATCAAGGAGAGAAGCAACTTAGAACTGAGGAGAAACTTCCTGACAGTTAGAACGATTAATCAGTGGAACAGCTTGCCTCCAGAAGTTGTGAATGCCCCAACACTGGAAGTCTTTAAGAAGATGTTGGATAGCCATTTGTCAGAAACGGTATTCCTGCCTAGGCAGGGGGTTGGACTAGAAGACCTCCAAGGTCCCTTCCAACTCTGCTATTGTATTGTATTGAAGGAGGCGGTGGTGAGGCCCCTCCTTAAGAAGCCTTCACTGGACCCAGCCTCTTTAGGCAACTACCATCTGGTCTCCAACCTTCGCTTTGTAGCGAAGGCTGTGGAGAGTGTGGTAGCACGTCAGCTTCCCCAGTACCTGGATGAAGCTGTCTACCTGGATCCGTTTCAGTCAGGTTTCAGGCCTGGGAACAGCACGGAGACGGCATTGGTCATGTTGGTCGATGATCTCTGGCGGGCCCGGGACAGGGGCTGCTCCTCTGTCCCGGTCCTATTAGACCTCTCGGCGGCTTTCGATACCAGCGACCATGGTATCCTACTGCGACGACTCGGGGGGTTGGGAGTGGGGGGCACCGTTTTACGGTGGTTCTCCTCCTACCTATCGGATCGGTCGCAGTTTGTGTTGACTGGAGGGCAGAGATCGACCCCCAGGCGCGTCACTTGTGGGGTGCCCCAGGGGTCGGTTCTCTCACCCCTACTGTTCAACATATATATGAAACCGCTGGGCGAGATCATTCGTGGTTTTGGGGTACGGTATCATCAATATGCTGATGATACCCAACTTTTCATCTCTGCCCCAAACCACCCAAACGATGCCCTCGACGTGATGTCCCGATGCCTGGAGGCTGTGCGGATCTGGATGGGGAGGAACAGGCTCAAGCTCAATCCCTCCAAGACTGAGTGGCTGTGGTTTCCGTCATCCCGATTTGTGCATCTTGTTCCATCTTTGAGGATAGGGGGAGAAATTTTAGCACCCTCAGAGAAGGCTCGCAATCTGGGAGTCCTCCTGGATACGCGGCTTAGTTTAGAAGAACATCTGACGGCCGTGACCAGGGGGGCCTTTTACCAGGTTCGCCTGGTACGCCAGTTGCGCCCCTTCCTGGATCGGGATGCTCTGTGCACAGTCACTCATGCCCTCATCCTTTCTCGCCTGGACTACTGCAACGCTCTCTACATGGGGCTGCCCTTGAAGAGCACCTGGAGGCTTCAGCTGGTCCAGAATGCGGCCGCGTGGGTTATCATGGGGTTACCTAGGTGCTCCCATGTTACACCCCTTTTAGGCGGCCTGCACTGGTTACCGGTTGTCTTCCGGGTGCAATTCAAGGTACTAATTATGACCTTTAAAGCGCTCCATGGCTTAGGCCCAGGGTACCTGCAAGACCACCTACTGCCACCAATAGCCTCCCACCGTCCAGTACGATCCCACAGAGTTGGCCTCCTCAGGGTGCCGTCGGCCAGACAGTGTCGGCTGGTGACCCCCGGGGGAGAGCCTTCTCTGTGGGAGCGCCTTCCCTCTGGAATGAGCTGCCCCCGGAGCTTCGCATAATCCATGACCTCCGGTCCTTCCGACGCGCCCTAAAAAGTTGGCTTTTCCAGCAAGCCGGCCTGGCCTGTTAATTTTATTTAATTTTTAAAATGTGAGTGTTATATAAATTGGATTTGTTTTTTGGACTGTTTCTAATTTCCTTTTAACTTTTGTACTATGTGTTTTTTAATGCTGTACGCCGCCCTGAGTCCTTGGGAGAAGGGCGGCATATAAATCTAATAAATCCAATCCAATCCAATCCATTGTTATCATTATCAATTATTTATCTAACTTTATCCATTATCACTACATTTTTAACATAATGCTCTAATTTTAACTAAATTTAACTAGTGTTTTATTATTAATTTTCATATCTCAACCTGTGTCTTTCCAGTAATAGTGTAGTCCTATTTCTTTTGCCATTTGTGGAATTGGTCTTCTTGTTATTTCCTTAATCTAATTTGTTTGGACTTCTCTTCGCAATTTATTGCTTGTTACATATCTTGTAAATATGTGTCTTCCTGAAGTAATAGACAGGGGACACATTTTACGGCAAGGACGATAAAATTAATTAATGAGGCTGTGGGGATTATCACACAACATGGCACCCCAGTTCCTCTTCAATTATGGAACGTGGGAACCAAAAATTAAAACAAACATTAATTAAATTGATGGAAGAGAAAAATATGCCCTAGAATAAATGCCTCCTTTTGGCCTTATTACAGATATGAACATAACCACACAAAGATATTAGACTATTATCTTATGAAGGAATGTTTGGAATACCTTATATGGGAAAGGCGGGGTTACCAAGAATTGAATTAAAAGATAAAATCATAAGAAAATTCGTACTAGATCTGTCCAGATGTTTTTCTCTTTTGCGACAGAGAGGCATTCTTGGCAAACACTACTCTTGGACTTTGCTGTGCACCACTATAAAGCAGGACAGTGGTTGCTGATAAAAGCTTGGAAAGACGAGAAACTAACTCCAACTTGGGAAGGACCTTACATTGTGTTGCTGACTACTGAAATGGCAATTCAGACTGCTGAGAAAGGTTGGACCAACTACTCCCGAGTGAAAGGGCCCGTGCCAGCCCCAGAGAGTTGGAAGGTGGAGTCTCACCAAGGAGACCCACTGAAGTTAAAATTTCAAAGGACTTAATGGACTGGTGGTCAATATTCCTGCCAATAGGAGGGGTAGTAGTTGCACTTGGACTACTTTTTATATTTTTCCAATCTAGAGCCGAGTGGTTGCCTATGCTTTTCCCTCAATTGAGAAGAAACACGATTGAACAAATACCTCTACACAACCTCCCAGATGTCTTGGTTTCGTAGGTGTAAGTGTAGATGTTGTTGCTGTGCTCACTGCATTGATTGTGTTGTGTGTACTGGGTGTAAGATAGAGTGTGATATTATTCAAAGATAATTGAATATGTATTGTCATTATGCATGGTGGTACCTCTTAAGGCGCCTTTCTATTACACTCTTAAATCTAGTCCAACCATTAGAGAAGTGTACACAATGCATAAAAGTGACTAAAAGATAGGGGAAAATCGAAAACACCATGGTATACCACACTATGATTCCTGACTGTTTACAAACTGACTTGACCGACTGCATTCAGAATGAAACCCAATACAAATGATGTAACACCAGCAACGGGGTAGAATGTTACGATCCAAAGGCAATAGGACCAGTGACTGCTAGAATATGGGTGTATGCTTATAAAGGAGGGGGAAGTGCATTCCAGATGTTTTCTTTAAGTCAAACAAGACAAGGTTATTTGGCTCATAATGAAACAAGGGGGGAAACCAGTGTACGAGTGTGTTTTGATGCATGTCAAGCAATTGACAAGGGACAAGGGTCTGATAACTTGTTTGGGATTACATGTGGAAACCTGGAGTGGGAAAGAAGTCATATGAAAGAATGAAAATACCTGCTTCAGAGAGCGTTCACATTAAGTACCGAACATGTAACCTTTGCCCCAAGTTATGACTACTGATATACCACTACAGTTCCAAACAAGAGTAGGACCAAAGGAGATGAATATTAGTGTGGAAAACCGGGGCTCAATCTTCCCGGTTGGGCCAGAGGCCTTCTCCGGGGGGGCGATTTCATGAGATGGAGAGTAAAGACACACCACGCAGGGTTCCTCGGGATGAAGCCGCACCCAGAGTTGCCTCTGGGGACCTCTTTTATTGGTAAACAATGAAGGGCGGAGTAAAGGGTACATACATAGGTTTATCACTACCATATTTGGTCATGATTACATTGGCTGCTCATCCTGGCATTGTGTTGATGAGATCCTTTTGTCTCCTTTGTTTTCCTCCTAAAGTGGTTCAGCCTCTTTCCAGAGGCCTGCACGTAGTGGAAAATTACCAGAGATAGTTCTTCTGAGCACATGTTCTTTTGTTTAGCCCTTAATGGTGGATCAGATACTACTGCAACATCTCCTCTGTTTTTTGTTTTAAAAGGCAGAATATTTAGACTTGTTGCTAAAAGGTGGGACAAGTTGAAATGGTCACCTCATCACTACTGAAGGTGATGGGAGGTTTTTTATCATAGTTAATGGTGATGATATTATTGTCTATTTCTTCCTCGCTGCCTTTAAAGGCATCTGGGAGCTCACTTTGGATAGATTCATCCTGAGGTATCAAGAAATATCCCTTGTTGTGCCATAATGCATTCACCTGAGCGACAGCACGCTTTTCAGCAATCAGTGATAGACTATTGGAAATAGTTTTTACAAAGATTGGCAAGACACAAGGCAATACAATACATCCTAAGGCAATCATACCAATGAGTGCAACAATGGCCTGAAGGCCAGGCAATTTGGGGAACCATGAACCAAACATATCTCTGAAATCTAACCCAGACCATGTCTGGATGGGAACATGGGCAATTTTTACCATATCCGATGTTATTTGTTCAATTACTTTTCCACTGTTGTCTATCTGGATGCAACAATTGGATAGATTAAACTTTCCACATACTCCCCCTTCTTTGGCTAATAAATAGTCTAAGGCAAGACGATTTTGCATAATGTATGTGCGGGAAAGAGCACTTTCTTTGGCGAGTTGTTTTAAGGCAAGAGCTGTTTTGTTGGTAATGATTTCTACCACTGCTTGGAGTCTTATGATGCGATTAAGCATATAAATGGGTGTGCGATAGCCCCAAGTGCCATCTTGGGCCCATGTAGCAGGGTCATAATAATTGATAATGCACTCGGGGGGCCAATCATCATCTTTCCAGTTGCCAATGTTAATATTGTTTGAAATTCTAGAAATGTCACGTTTTTGTATGCGGCCTATTTCATCATATAAAGGTATGCCAAGTATTTCGCGTCGTTTAAGAGGAAGAAGGAAAAAGGAGGGTTGAATGACACCTAAAACACAAGAGCCATACCATCCCTTGGGAAGAACATTATATGCGTAAGCGCCACAAATCCAGTATAACCCGTCAGGTGAAAACCATGGTAAAAGGTCATTTTCAGGGTCCTGTAAATACGATAGGTGTTCTATGGATGCGAGTGAATTGATGGGGGCAGTGGCATTGGTAGAAGACCACCATGTGTTATTATTCCAGGTGGACAGACACAACAGATTTCCCACTGGGACTCTGTCAGAAGCATTATTTCTTTGGTAGCATACCCGTCCAACGAGATTAGAACTTAATAGCCAAGTTTCATTAGCTCGTTGGAGATAGGTATAGTTTGCTTTCCATATTGCGAGTTCAGTATAATTGGCCTCTCTGGCATGCCATGGCCACTGATCTCCCATATTAGTCCCACCACACACAAAACAATTTTTTACAACCAACTCTTTCGCTATAGTTTCAGCCAAATTAATAAACATATTATGGGCTTTAGGAGGAGCGGGGAGTTGATTGAGTTTTGAAATCTCTTCCTCATATTCCCAAAACACCGAAAGAGAGGAAGAGGAGATTATGTGGGTTTGAACCCGTACCACAATGTACCCATAAGGGTCCTTTCCAGTGACATCAATACCAAGGCCAAATCCATAATAATGGGTTGAAGGGGAGTGCGTGGTAGGGGCTGATAAACAAACAGTGTTACAGTGGCCGGTGGAACACGTGGTGGCAGCCGGGCCTAAGGTAAAGTTAAAACCCTCAGGGCCAGATTGGATGGTTCCAATCGGGCCTGTGTACCAATAGTTATAAGCCTCTTGAAGACTAATGTGCCCAGTGGATTGTACCTTGCGAAGAGTAAAAAGATATTTTTGTACAGTTAAGTATGATTGCTCCCATGAAAAGGAGCCACAGGTGACCCCCATAGCCCCATCACCCTGCCCCTTAGTTATGGCTGTGCAAGCTTCAAAACAAACAGAAACTGAGCCCTTTTGGTTATTTGAGGGGCGATTCCGGGAGGTATTGTGAGCAACATATCCTGATCGTTGTTGGGCAAGGGAAAAGTGAGTTGAGGGTATTTGAAATTTGGCATTCGGATGCCAACTACCCCCTTTATACCCGTATATGTGAATAGAAGCATAAACAGGGCCCAGGGTGTGCGGGTGATAACACTGAGTTCCTGATGAAGTGGTGCAGCGGGCATACACAGTGTTGTTTCGGGTGCAAGAGTCTAGGTCTTTTGTGCAGTCTGGCTTCAGTGTGTGGTAGATTAATGTCTGACGAGTGCGAGTGCCTGATTTTGTGGTCTGGATGCATTCCGCACAATCCTGAGAAAGGGTGGTTGCTCGCTTTCGTCTTGGCAGGTGAGAAACTTTAAGAAAAGCGTCAAGTGAAGAAATGACTTGGCGAGTGGGAAGGCAGGTACGAAAAAGCTGGCACCGATAAACACCAGAGTCTGAGAGTCGGGCGTGATGAAAGGTCAGCGTGGATGAGGTAGGGTTGACACGAGAGGTAATTGTGATGGTAGAAGAGTTGGACAGCTGATGTTCCTCCTTGCCTTTCCGGGCCCACGTTAAAATCATTGGTCCAGGGTCATTCATGGTAAGGATGCAGGTGAGAGACGTGGTCCCATTAACTGGAGCGGTGGCAATCCGCAGCATCAACATCAGTGGAGGTGGTGGCTGGTTGATCACGGCGGCCGTCACATGTTGATTGTGTTCTGCAGTCCAGATTGCCATCAGGGCGATCAGTAGAAGAGGCTGCATCGCAGACTTTCAGATGGCAAGGGCGGATGTGATGACCTGGAACCCAGAGGACGCGGTCGGGAAGCTGGACAGCTGTGTAGCCCCTCCCCCAGGCGATGAGATCAGCAGGCCCGCGCCACGTCAGGTCAGGAAGGCAGCGATAGTAGACTTGAGGTCGCTGGGCTGCAGCAGATGGAGAGGTAGAGAAGTGACGACAGGCAGCAGATGACGGTGGATGACCGGTGAGGTTGAGGAAATTCAGGGTATACAGGCACAGATTAAGAATATTTTGCACCGCTGGGAGGCCAGGGGGTAGTTTCCCCTGCGAGCCAATATATCTGTCTAAGGCATGTTTCAAAGTTAGGTTGGCACGTTCTACCAATGCTTGGCCCTGACTATTATAGGGAATGCCGAATTTATGTAAAATATCCCATTTTTTACAGAAGTCAGCAAAGGCCGTGCTAGTGTAAGCAGGGCCATTATCTGTTTTTAATTCTTGTGGGCGTCCCAACGATGCAAAGGTCCGAATACAATGATTAATTACATTTTTTGAGGCCTCGCCCCTTTGCGGGGTAGCCATGATGAACCCAGAATATGTGTCAATAGACACATGGATAAATTTCCATGGAGCGAAAGAGGGATATTGGGTAACATCCATTTGCCAGATTTGACAACTTTCAGTCCCCCAGGGATTTACCCCCATGGGGATGGAATGTGCTTGTTTACTGCAGGTAGGGCATTGTTGTAAGATGGCAGTGGCTTCTGCCATTGTTATGCCAAATTGTTTTATTAGTGCCCTTTTATTTTGGTGAAAGTAGGAGTGGCTTTCCCATGGGGTAAGTGAGGTGAGAGGGTAAACAAGAGTGTCAGAAGCCTGTGTGGAGGCCTGTGCTGCAGCAGTATCAGCAATATCATTTCCCTCTTGAAGAAAGCCAGGAAAAGGTTGATGGCTTCTGATATGTGCAACATGAAAAGGATGAGACCTTTGGGAAATTAATTGTTGCAGGATGAGGAAGAGAGATAGAAGGTCAGCTTCAATCGAGGGGGATAAGTATGAGAGATAAATAGAGGAGATTATCTGGGAAACATATAGGGAATCCAGGATTAAGTTGAAAGGTTGGTTGGGAAAGGTTTGAAAAACTAGGATAGAGGCAACAAGTTCAGCCCTTTGTGCTGAGGTTTGGGGTGGGGTAATCTTAGTGTGCCATTTACCGTCTGATTGCCAGGCACAAGCACCATATTTTTTGCTGCCATCTGCAAAGACTGTGATGGCGTTTGGGATAGGAAACTGAGCATTGGGAGAGCGCCATACAAAAGGAACAGTTCTCAACAGTTGAACTCTAGGGTCAGGCGGAGGGTGGCAGGAAAACTGTCCCAGCCAATCGGCCAGAGCAAACTGTAGTTGTTCACTATTTGATAAAAGAGTTTCCCAGGTGGTCAGAGAGCAGGGAACAAAAATAGTGGATGGTTCTACACCTGCAAGCATCTTAGAACGATGGCGTCCCTTCTGTATCAAAAGAGCAAATTGTGAAGGTTTAGAAGTAATGGTAGAGCGAGGAGTGTGTTGTAAGTGAAGCCATTCTAAAATCAGTAAAGAAGGAGTGGCTTGGACAATAGCACAAGTGGGTAAATGAAATGTGTTGCACAATAAGAGAGCAAAAGGAGTGTTTAGTGTCATTCTATCCACCCATCGTACCTGTAAGGCTTGATCAATGAGGAGCAATACCTTCAGCTGTTGTTCCTGTAGGGGAATAACATCAGCAGGATGCTTTCCTTGTGTGAGAGCAGAAAAAAGAGGTGATAATTGTGGTGTGGTCAGGCCTAAATAGGGACGGATGCAATTAATTGCACCTAAATATTGCTGTAATTGAAGCAATGTTGGTTGTTTTGGCAATTTTAAAGAGGGAGATGTGGGGGTGGCATGAGAGGATAATAATTTGTGACCTAAATATTGGAAGGGAGGTTTAGTCTGAATTTTATCGGGGGCAATATATAATCCCCCTTTTTTCAGCACGTTTGCCAATATAGGGAAGGTTTTGAGAACAGTACCTGGTGGGCCTGGAGCTGCGACTAAAATATCATCCATGTAATGATATATTAAAAAGGAAGGATAAGCCAGTCGATAAGGGTGCAACACCTGAGAAACAAAAAAACTGGCACATTGTGGGGCTGTTAAGCATTCCTTGAGGTAACACCTTCCATTGATACCTACAAGTGGGTTGAGAATTATTAAGAGTGGGGATAGTAAAAGCAAAAAGCGGTCCATCTTGGGGGTGCAATGGAATGGAAAAAAAGCAATCTTTCAAATCAATAATCATGAGGTCATAGTGTTGAGGGATCAAATTTGGGTTGGGAAGACCACACTGAAGTGCCCCCATTGGCTGTAATATGACATTGATTTTTCTCAAATCCTGAAGCAAGCGCCAAGTACCTGATTTCTTTTTAATAACAAAAACTGGAGTGTTATAGGGGCTATTTGTTGTTTCAATGTGGTCTTCTTCCAATTGTTTCTGCACCAGATTTTGCAAGGCAGATAATTTTTCCAAGGTAAGTGGCCATTGATTAATCCACACAGGAGTTGTGGATTTCAAAGTGAGGTGTAGCACCAAAGGAGATGACATTATTGTAAAATAAGTTTGGCATCAAATTGTGAAAGTAAATTACGACCCCATAGATTGATATGCAAAGGTAACACAACGGGTTTGATGTGTGCGGTCACCGAGCTGGAGGGTGATGTCACCGAAAGCCAATCGGAGCTGATTCGTGCGGTTTGGGAGCCACCCACACCTCGAACTGAAGGAGCTTCATGGGTGCGCCAGTCTGAGGGCCATTCCGCTGAACGTATGACAGACACGTCAGCGCCGGTATCTAAAATACCAGAAAAAGGACGCCCATTGAGTTTGAATGTAATTACTGGGCGAGAAGCCCGCATGGATTGTTCTATGGCCATGGCTTCAGGAGATTCCAGCAAGAGCATTGTGGCAACAACATCCCCTTGATTAATGGTAATGGGAGTGTTAATCATTATCGAAAGAGCAAGATCAGAAAAGGAGTCAGAGCTTCTCATAAATGGAGCAGCTATGACACCCTGAGCTGTTAAATCCAAATTTGGAAAAATGAGAACGGGCAAAGCGGGGGGCAGGGGGGGGGAGCTTTGGAGAAATAAACAACTGATAAACGTGAGCAGGTAACCCATAATGTACTGTTTCATCAGCTACCATTTCAAAAGATTGTGAACACCATTTGTCATCCGGAGGTTCAGCCTTTGGGGCGGGGCTAGCTGAATGCCCCGCAATTAGTTTTCCGACTGGGGAGGGGTTTGAGTGGTGCGACACTGATTAGCCCAGTGAAATCCCTTCCTGCAGCGAGGGCAAACGGATTTCGGCTTGGTTTGCTGATTGCTGCGTCGTGAGGCGCCCCCCCCAGGAGCTCTGCATTGTGCTTTAAAGTGACCAGGCTTCCCGCAGTTGAAGCAGTTTCCGGTGAGACGGGGGGAGGAAGAAGTGGGAAATGGCGACGGTGGCTGCATTGCAGCAGCCAGTGCCTCCATTTTATGACTTGTGGTGCCGACAATGCGACAAGCCTGCATGAAGTCAGCAAGGGTAATTCCCGGCTTGTTCGCAATGGGCTGCAAAACCTTCTGGCAGTCTACATTAGCATTTTCATAAGCCAATTTAAGGAGGAGCTCCTTGCGAGCCTCTTCATTGTCAATTTGGCATTCAACCGCTAAATGAAGGCGGCTGAGAAACTCCGAATAACTTTCTGCAGGGCCCTGGATAATTTTTGAAAAGGTTTGGGTAGGTTTTGCAATGGAGTCATCAACCTTCCGCACAGCAGCCATAGCGGCTTGAAAAATAATGGGAAAAGCAGCGCGGTCAGTTTGAGTTTGGGCTGTAATGGTATTAAGTGTGCCAGTGCCTAGGAGGTGATCCATAGTAACATTAGCCGGGAGTCCTCCCTGGACAGAAACAGTAATCTGTTTTTGATATTCTGACCACCAAACAACATACTGAGCGGGCGTAAGAATCATATTAAACAGCATTTGCCAATCAGCCAGCAACATTTCCCCCGCAGATTGAGCAAGCGAGCAAAGCAAACCGTGAGCATAGCGAGATTGCAAGCCATAAGTAGAAACAGCAGCTTTAACGTCTTTTATCACTTTCATACTAAGAGAAGTATAAACAGGGACAGCAGCGGCTCCAGCAGCCGCGTTTTGAGGGACAGTAAAATCTACCGGATAGGCAGCGCAAGCCTCCATTTCGTGTAAATCAAGATCTCCCTGTGCTCGAGCTGTTAGCACGGCACAAATCAAAGATCTGCCTACCGGTCGATTAGGAGCAGCGGGGGGGGGCAGGGACGGGGGGGCAGGAAGGCATGGCATCATCTAATTCTTTTTCTGTTTTGTCTGGCTGCCCTTCGGTGGAAGTTTTTACAACTGAGTCATACGGAGGCGGCACCACCTCCGGGGCATTTTGATTTCCAACTGTATAGTGAATCATTAGGCATTCCATAATCATCTGCCAGGTGGTTAAAATTTGAATGGGTGCCCTTGGCGGACTGTGGAAGTATTCTCCCAATTTTGTCCATGTAGAGATTTTTAAAGAGCCCTTTCCGGAATAAGAAGGGCATTTTTCCCAAATATATAATAGTAAATTAACTAATTCCTTCTTTTTTACTCGGGGAAGAGTTTTACCCCCTAGTGAAGCTATTTTTATAGAAGATTCGGTTAATTCCCTTAGCTCACGCAAATGAACAACTTGCTGCCGAGAGAATATTCTACCCATACTCACTGAGTAACCAAGTCGTGTTTCAGACAGGTCGAATGCCCAGGCCTCTTCCAGGCGGGTAAGCGTGGGCAGTCCGAGACGTATTCCGCGGAATCACGTCGGGGTCACCAGTTGTGGAAAACCGGGGCTCAATCTTCCCGGTTGGGCCAGAGGGGGGCGATTTCATGAGATGGAGAGTAAAGACACACCACGCAGGGTTCCTCGGGATGAAGCCGCACCCAGAGTTGCCTCTGGGGGACCTCTTTTATTGGTAAACAATGAAGGGCGGAGTAAAGGGTACATACATAGGTTTATCACTACCATATTTGGTCATGATTACATTGGCTGCTCATCCTGGCATTGTGTTGATGAGATCCTTTTGTCTCCTTTGTTTTCCTCCTAAAGTGGTTCAGCCTCTTTCCAGAGGCCTGCACGTAGTGGAAAATTACCAGAGATAGTTCTTCTGAGCACATGTTCTTTTGTTTAGCCCTTAATGGTGGATCAGATACTACTGCAACATATTAGTATGGGTAGCACCAGGACAGACTGCACTCAAGGAAAATGTAACCCCATTTGCTTATATACAAATCAATCATTGGAACAGGGAATACAATATAAAGAATTTGCAATAGGAATAGACGGAACCGGAAAGGATCCGTGGGGATGGCTAGTATTAAAAATAGAAACTACAAAAATAAAACCTGTACACACCAGCATATTTTGGTCATACTATCAAGAATTTGAAAAATTGGAACTACCAGAATTCCCAAAGAAAACAGTAAACATGTTCATGCAATTGGCTGAGGAAACTGCTAAAACTCTTACTGTGAAAAATTGTTTTGGGTGGGTGGGGGACAAATATGGGAGAACAATGGCCATGGGAAGCTCAGGAATTACATCATGGTACAGTGGTTGAAATGTGGAAAAATAATACTTTAACATTCACAATGTAAGGAAGGAACATGGCCTTTAACTACTAATTTACTGGGAAAAGTGTGTTATGAGCGAAGGAAAGGAAACAGAAAGGTAGCAGTAGGAGACATGATTTGTTTGACTGTATGGAACAATGGCAGTTGGTGGGGAGGAAGTGGAACCACAAAGGAGGAAGCCTTAAGTGAAATAACTGAAATGGCTTACTTAAAGGATCCCGAAAGTGACACCCTGGAATGGATAGCGCCCGGAGGAATGTATTGGATATGTGGTAAATATGCCTATGGTGTTCTACCCAAGGGGTGGTTTGGATTCTGTGTATTAGGAATAATAAAACCAAGTTTTTTCCTCCTCCCCATTGAACAAAAACAACTGCTGGGACTAACTGTATATGATGATTTGTCAAGCAGAAATCGAGAAAAAAGATCTATACAACCAAGTGATATATAGATTGGAGAGTGGAAAGATGATGAATGGACTCCAAAGAAGGTAATCAATTATTATGGACCTGCCACATGGGCAGAAGATGGTACCTTAGATGCCAGAGAGCCAATCTACATTTCAAATAGGGTCATTCAATTACAAGCAGGGCTCGAAGTATTAACTAATGATACTGTGATTACACTAAATCATTTAGCCAAGGAGAGTATAAAATCTCGAACATACATTATGCAAAATAGACTAGCTTTAGACTATCTACTAGCTTAGGAAGGGTGTGCGTGTGGAAAATTCAATTTGAGTAATTGTTGTATAGAAGTTGATGAAAGTGATAAGGTGGTGAAAGAAATCACAGACCAGATGATAAAGTTAGCACATGTACCAGTCCAAACTTGGAAAGTTCTGACATTAGATGGAGTAAATAATTGGTTTGGTAGTTGGTTCACAAATTGGAAAGGACTAGCGAAATTTGCAATATTAGGATTCTTGGCTATTATGTTCCTACCATGTTTGATTCCTCTCATACAAATGTGTTGTGGCCCAGCAGGAGCCGTTGGAGCTGCAACCAGACTCCGACAGCGAGGGGCCTTATGAGTCAGCTCTGGAAGATGTGGAGGACCCTGGACAGGGTTCCGACTCGGAGCAGGGATCAGAGAGGCTGGTTGGCCACCAAGAGGCGCCTAAGGCATGGAGCAGTGGTGAAAGCCAAAGGGAGTGTGCTCCTTTTTTTAAAAAAGAATTTTATTGGTTTTTACAAATGTTTATAGGAAACGTTTAAATAGGTATAGAAAATTTTGACAGCTACATCATGCGAAAGGTGGAAATCCCCCCAAATCTCACAACTTTTACAGAAAAGAAAAACATCAAGAATTTAAAGTTAAACATTAGCAGCTTTGTTTTACATTATATCATCAATATATTCAATCATCTTTTATGTCACTTCCAACAATTACATTATAACAACAATTGCAATAATGTTTCAAACTCATTTTTGTGACCTGAGTCTTTTCACTGTTGCATCCTCCCCCCGTCTACTGGCGAAGCCATGGCCCCTCCCTCCTTCATGTCTTGTGTACTGTCCCCTATTTCATCTAGGAGGGCACTATGTTTTTTAATGAAGGCCTCCGCCTCCGCAGCTGTATTGATTCTAATTCTGCTGCCCTCCCAGAAAATCAACATTCCTTCTGGCAATAACCATTTAAACCAAATTCCTTTATTATATAATTTCTTTGATAAAGAGGAATATTTCTTCCTCTTACCTTTTACTTTCTTCGGAATTTGTTTAAGAATGGTTATTTCTTTGTCTTTATATTTTAATGGTCCCACCCTTTGAGCTCCTAAGACCTCATCTCTTGTAGTCTTTCTAAGAAATTTAACATGTATTTCCCTTGGAACATTGTGTGTTCTAGCGTATGCTGAGTTGATCCTATAAATCAAATCAATATCCCACCATAGCTGCTGTTTATCTCTTTTAATATATTCTGCTAAAATTGTAGTCATAATCTCCTTAAGGTCTTCATTCTCTGTCTCTGGCAAGTTTTGAAATCTAAGAAAAAAAGACTGTCAGGCCTGTAGTTCTGTTCCTTTTAGGATCTTTGGCCTGCCACACTTTTTATAAAATTCTTATGCTGTTTCATTGGTATAGTAGTTGGGGGGGGGAATAGAAAGGAGTAGGATTGTGGAATGTATTGTTATGGATTTTCTTTGAAGCTCAAGGTCGTCTTTTGTCTCCACACCTCGACACCTGGCCGGAAGTAGAGGGGTGTACATGCCAGCGTGGAAGATGAAGATTGGACCATGTGATGAATTATGGGGTGTGGGGATAGATGATGAACTTTCAACTGGGTGAACCCACAGGATGTACATTAGAGTTGAAATTTCACAGCATAATGCCAAAATGTCTGTCTTATTAAATTGGAGTTTTAAGGATAACTTTGCTTTGGACAATGATTTAATTCTGCATGATATTTGGAATGCTGACATTATTTCAACTCTCATGTACATCCTGTGGGTTCACCCAGTTGAAAGTTCATCATCTATTATTATCCTAGGGCTTGCATGGTTGGATAAGTGGGAACCTACTATAAAGTGGGAGGATGGCGTTAGAAAGGTGACTATTGGACTTGGGCCGTTACCACCGGTGGAACCAAAAGGCCACCCAGGAACGTTGGAACCTAACAGCCCAACCCATCCAGAACCTGCAGCAACCGCAGCAGACACTAAACCTCCGGGAATCCATCGAGTCCCAAAGATCTATTGGGATCTGGCGGAGGTGTTCAGTGAGGAAGACAGAAACTACCTTCCACCTCACCGCGCCACAGATTGTGCAATAGAGTTCAAACCTGGGGTAACCTTACCAAAGCCCAAAATGTACTCTATGACGCCTAAAGAGATGATAGAATTGAGGAAGTACATCGACACCAATTTGAAAAGAGGGTTTATTGAACCAGCAAAATCGAAAGTAGCGGCCCCAGTGCTCTTCAGAGAAAAGAAAGATGGGGGAGTTCGCCTCTGTGTGGACTTACAAGCTTTAAATGCGGTATGCGAAAAGAATACCTATCCTCTCCCTCTCATGAAAGATATGTTGAACCACTTGGCTAAGGGCAAGATCTTCACCAAGCTGGACTTGAGAGAGGCATATTACCGTATACGAATCCGGAAAGGGGATGAGTGGAAGACCGCTTTTAACACTCCCTTAGGCAGCTTCCAATATAAAGTCATGCCTTTCGGACTACAAGGAGCACCCACAGTATTCATGCAGTACATAAATGAAGTGCTTCCCCGACCACCTGTACCGTGGAGTACTCGTTTATTTAGATGACATCTTGATCTTCTCTGAGACAATGGAAGAACATGTGAAACTGGTACGGCAAGTCCTGAAAAAACTTCTAGCTGCCAAACTATACGCAAAATTGTCAAAGTGTGAATTCCACAAGACCTTGCTAGATTACCTGGGGTATCGTATGTCCAATGAAGGAGTAGAAATGGATCCAGGAAAAGTGAAAGCGGTGTTAGATTGGAAACCTCCAAGCACACGCAAACAATTACAAAGCTTCCTTGGATTTGCAAACTTTTATAGGCAGTTTATTCCAACATTTGCTGAAATTGCCCTACCATTGACTGAACTATTAAGAACGGGGCCTTCCCCTACTAAACCAAAAGCAAACCAACCATTAAAATGGACAATCGGCTGTCAAAAGGCTTTTGAGAATTTAAAACGGCTCTTTGCCCAAGAACCCATATTGCAACACCCCGATCCAGAGCGACCTTTCATAATCCAAACGGATGCCAGTGATGTCGCGATAGCCGCGGTGCTACTGCAAAAGAATAAAGAAGGCCACCTCTTACCATGCACTTACATCTCCAAGAAACTCACCACTACGGAAAGAAGGTGGCCCATTTGGGAGAAGGAGGCATTCGCGATCAGGTGGAGCATGCTCACCTGGAGACATCTCCTGGAAGGAGGGGATATACTGTTCGAGGTATGGACTGATCATAAAAACCTCGAAACTCTCCTTGCCCATCGAAAGTTATCCCCCAAACAAGTTCGTTGGGCCCAATATTTCCAAAGGTTCAAATTTGAAATTAAACACATCCTCGCAGGGAAGAACTTGTTAGCAGATGCACTGTCGAGAAAACCCCAGTTTGACAGTAAGAAGGAAGAAATTTTCCACCCCATCATATCTCCTTCTCACCAAAAGGCAGCTCAAGTCACCAGTCGAAGCCAAGATAAACTGAAAACCGAACTGAAAGCAGCCCTCCAGACAGACCCATGGTTCAACAACAACAAGGACATCCTAACGATTAATGATGGCGTAGCCTGGAAGGGATCCAAACTGTACGTCCCTGCAGAGATGAGATTGCAAGTGCTACAGCGGAGTCATGATGCGAAACTAGGAGGTCATTTCGGATTCCTGAAAACTCTCCACCTCGCTAGACGTCAATTTTGGTGGCCAAAGATGAGGTCGGAGGTGGAAGATTATGTAAAAAGCTGTGCTACTTGTGCCACAATGAAAACCCGTCCGGGAAAGCCCCCTGGACTACTACAACAAGTGGCCAACCCTAGCCGACCATGGGAAGAGATAGCAATGGACTTCATTGTCGAACTTCCAGATAGCAGTGGTAATAAAGTAATCTGGACAGTTATTGATTTGTTTTCCAAGCAAGCACACTTTATCGCTTGTTCAGGCCTACCATCCACAAAGAAATTAGCAAAAATGTTTGTGAAACACATTTATCGCCTACATGGGGTACCAAAAAGGATCATTTCAGATCGCTGAGTTCAATTCACCGCCAAGTTCTGGAGAGAATTCCTAAAATCGATTGGGTCCACGCAGGGACTCAGCTCAGCATTTCATCCCAGCACAAATGGGGCAGCAGAGAGGGCCAATGCGATGGTGGAACAGTACATCCGGTGTTATGTGGACTATCAGCAAGAGAATTGGTCGGACTTGCTACCCTTCGCCGAAGTAGCATATAATAATGCGGTTCACAGCAGTACAGGATTAACTCCTTTCCAGATTACCAGTGGCATGGAATTCGTTCCCATGCCTGAACTACCTAAGGAACCTCCCTCCTCCATGTCCCTGAATGAATGGCTGGAGGCACTAAAGAAGGGATGGGAGAATACGAAAAAGGCGCTAACAGATGCGGCAGAAGCCTACAAGAAGCCAGCTGATAAACATCGTTCCCTACAACCCCCCTTTCGAGTGGGGGACAAAGTTTTTGTGTCTACTAAATACATAAGATTAAAGATGCCTAGTAAGAAATTAGGTCCAAAATTTCTAGGTCCTTTCCCAATAGAAAAGATAATTAACCCAGTTACAGTTCGACTCAGCCTACCCAGACTCTTAGGGAAAATTTACCCGGTATTCCATTGTAGCTTATTGAAGCCGGTAAGGGGGTCTAGCATAAGACCATCCACCCAAACTCCACCTCCTCCCGTAGTGGTAGAAGGGGAAACACATTATGAGGTGAAAAAAATATTAGATTCCAAGCTGTATAGAGGTCGCTTACAATATTTAGTGCATTGGAAGGGATACCCTTTGTCCGAAGCTACGTGGGTGAAAAGTTGGGATCTGAAAGCAGATAAATTAGTGAAGCAATTCCATGAGAAGTTCCCTGATAAGCCAAAGGGTCCCCCTGGGGGAGGAAGAGGTGGTTAAATTTTAATATGTTAACTTTTATGTTATTCTCTTTTCAGGAAACGTTTTTCTCCTGAGGAGAGGCTGCCTGTCAGGCCTGTAGTTCTGTTCCTTTTAGGATCTTTGGCCTGCCACACTTTTTATAAAATTCTTATGCTGTTTCATTGGTATAGTAGTTGGGAGGGAGGGGAATAGTAAGGAGTAGGATTGTGGAATGTATTGTTATGGATTTCCTTTGAAGCTCAAGGTCGTCTTTTGTCTCCGCACCTCGACACCTGGCCGGAAGCAGAGGGGTGTACATGCCAGCGTGGAAGATGAAGATTGGACCATGTGATGAATTATGGGGTGTGGGGATAGATGATGAACTTTCAACTGGGTGAACCCACAGGATGTACATTAGAGTTGAAATTTCACAGCATAATGCCAAAATTTCTGTCTAATTAAATTGGAGTTTTAAGGATAACTTTGCTTTGGACAATGATTTAATTCTGCATGATATTTGGAATGCTGACAAAGACATTCTTTCAAATTCCATCTTTATCATATTATTTTCAAATTCTATATTCCCATTCTGAATTGTCTTAACCTCTTCCCTCATCCCAGTCGCGTCCTCCTCCAGCATACCTATTCTCTGTTTATTTTGTGTTGCTTGTTGTTGCGTTTCTCTGAGCTGGTCGTTTAAGTCTGCCAGTTGTTTTTTCAGTTCGTCTTGTCCCTTCATAATAGTTTGAAACATTTGGGCAACAGATAAATCCTTTGAACTCTCTTCAGTTGTTTTAGGTTGTAAAAATGAAGCCAATTGTGTCTGTTGCATAATTGGGCTGGAAGTAGAAGATGTCGGGGCCGAAGATGCCTTACCAGGCGGTGGCTTTTTAGGACCCATATTAAGTTCCGCGATAGCTATAGTCTATACAAGAGAAATGGCTGTGGAGAAACACAGCTGGGAGAGATTGTGAGGCAAGCAAGCCCAGAAGAGAAAGTTAGTCTTCCTATACAGCTCCACGCCAGGTGATATAAATCAAATGTTCCAAATCCAAGGGAGACACGTGAAAGGAGAGGCTCCTGGAGATCTCTAGGGTGTGGAATAATACAAAGCCAGAAATTCTTTCAAAAGGGAAACTTCATTCATAAAAGCAAAGAAGAAGGAGGAAGTAGGCCATCTTGGCACCGCCTTCACAGGAGATCAGAAAGCAACATGTCCAAAGTTTCCATAAAATAGTTTAAAAGAGTCAACCAGGGGGTCCCAACGAGCCGCCCTGTGGCAGGGAGCCCCTCCAAGGCCCCCTGTGCTCCTAAAAGGAGCCCACCGAGAAGACGAGCAGCGGACGCACATGTCCGTCGCCTTCGGGGAGCGGAAGTCGTCTCCGCCAAAGGGAGTGTGCTCCTGATGTCATGCCTTGGAGCAGTGGGGAGGAGACAAGGGGGTTGGTCGTGGACACCCGGCAACAGAGGGCTGATAGACGTAGAGAACAACTACGCAGATACAGAAGATAATTGGACCCAGGTGGTTGTCATTAGGCTCCTCTAAAGATAGTATATAAGGAGTGACTTTCCTGGAGGCTGGTTGCAGGATTCAACTTAATTACCAGTGCTGGAGAAGCTCTCGTGCCTGTTTCTTATCTTGGAAGTCTGGATTGCTGCCAAAGTCTAGTCAGTGTGTTAATTTACTGTGAATAAATCCTCTAGCAGTATTCTTGTCTTGGAGTGCTTTGGTGTACGAAGAGGGGGGTCAGAACACAAATGTTAATAAAAAGGACCATGAAGAGTATGTCTTTAATAACAACTTCAATAGAAAGTGGGAAAAAGGAGACAATGTTAATAATGAAAGTGGGGAGGCAGAAATTAGAAAAAGAGGAATCAGAATATAAGAATTTGCTTCCGCATGAGTCCAAAGAAACAGCAGGGAGTTATGAATTAATACAAGTATAAAAGAGTAATATAGGTAGGGAAAAAGGGTGGATTTGAAGGAAATGAATAAATAATAGGTTACTCTTTCATATAAAAGTGTAAAATGTAACATGAAGGTGTGAGACTCTTAGCACTGTTTTTCCTGATTGTAAATTAAACACAAATGTAAGCAGTAAAGACAATACAGGATGACTTGTTAAAACTCCTTTGTGATTGAAATACAGTAAAATAAGTCTGAAGACAAGGACACCAGTTGGTGAGATGGGAACATCCGCCGCCTAAAATGAAATAACAAAGTGGCACAGATAAGATAAAGGGGTCTGCAGGAAAAGTCACGCTGACCTCTTGAAATGTGAATTAACTTCAAAGAATGATTTTGGAGATAGGGAGGGCTTCTTCCTAGGCGTCACGCGTAATGATTAGAAAAGTATAAATTGTATTGCTTGAAATCTGTTTTATGCGCTCCTTGTACTCAAGCCATTGGGAAGAGTCTGGCAGGCCGCGCTTGCAACCGCTATTTCATTTCTTTGCAATAAACCTTTGAATTTTGAACCAGACTTGTCTTTCGAATTGTGAGTAAAAGAATTGGGTTTTAATATCTCACACAGATATAAAGATAGACTATACGGATATAGATTGATAAATATCGATACAGATAAAGAGGTAGACTATATGTGTATAGAGATAGACAGACAGACAGACAGACAGACAGACAGACAGACAGACAGACAGACAGATGATAGAGATGAGAGAAATGAGAGAGAGGAGAGAGACAGAAACAAACAGAACAATATAGATAGAATATATGTGTATGTAGATAGGATAGATAGATGATAGATAGATAGATAGATAGATAGATAGATAGATAGATAGATAGATAGATAGAGGATGGATGGATTCATGGATGGATAGATAGATGAATAGATGAATGCATGGATGGATGTTTGGATAGATGATAGAGAGAGAGAGATGCAGATAGAGAGATTGATAAATATAGATTGATAAAAAACCATACATTTTGATGTGAATAGAATATTATCAATCATATTTGTTACATTTAACAAACTTATATAACTAATATTAATACCAACATTTATCTTACATTAACATCTTCCATTATTGGTTATTCAACTTGTTATTTGATTGTTCAATATTTCAATATATTGTTTCTATACCAATCACCATACAAATACAAATATTTAATACAAATAATGTATTGTTAAACATATTTATTACATTTAACAAACCTACCGACATTCATATTGAATTATAATTGAGTAATACCATCCTTCAAATTCTAATTTTCCCTTATTATTGCTTCTCCTTATTATGTAAAAATGTGCATTTTATTAATCCCCCTTTCTCTAAATCCCTTCCCTCTTTTTTTTGTTCTATTTTGTTATGCCACTACTATATTAAACATACATATGCCCTATTCTAACCATCATCTCTTACCCACCTTGATTATTCTTTTCTTAGCTTGTCTCCCATATTCTGCTCTTGAAACTTTATTTATATCTGTTTCCTCATCTTGTCTACTCATTTCAAACTTTCCTCCCCTTTCTATCCTTTTCCATTGTCTAGTTTCCAAAATATCTACTCTTGCCCCTATCTTTCTCCCATAAAAAACCTTCCTGTTTCCCCGGTTTCTTTTTTAATTTCCTTAGAGTACTCTCACTTTGGCTTATGTCATCAATCCCTATTTTTTATTATTATTATCTCTTTTTTCCCCTGTTCCATTTGTTTTGTCTGTCTCCTTTTGCCATCCCCTCTTCCAGTTGGCTCCTCCTCTTCCTGGGCGTCTTGAACACTCACTGTCTCTTGTATTATATTTCCCAGCATTTCATCTATACTCTTCATTTTTTCCATGATT
Organism: Natrix helvetica; assembly: GCF_964273705.1. Taxonomy (NCBI): domain Eukaryota; kingdom Metazoa; phylum Chordata; class Lepidosauria; order Squamata; family Natricidae; genus Natrix; species Natrix helvetica. The sequence continues at coordinate 44,485,092 of NC_138555.1, forward strand.
TTCTGGTAGTGTCTTGTCTGTGTATCCTTTATACTTTGAAATGTCGATGCCACCTCTCCCCAAGTTCCACTCCCTTCTTCTTGATGAAGCATCTTGTTGAATTTTATTTAATCCTTTTTTTGTTCAAATCCAAAGACCATATGTTCGAGCTTGCAAATACTTCTCAAAATGCTCAGTGTTCTTATTTCTTTATATTCCAAGATTAATCTGCCTGTTCCTCTGGAGAGCCCCTTAAATCTTCCAGCACTTTGTTCAATTCCTCTATAAATCCACTCTTATATTGTAATCTTCAGGGGTCTTTTCAGCAATATTTTCTTTCATATCCTCGAAGTTCAGGGAGGGGTCACATTTAAATCTCCAGTAGACAAACAAAATTTTGGGAATGTGTTGCTCTTCCTTCTGGCAGCACGATGTAAAGATAATGTTAATTTTTGAGTTAATAATTCCAGCATTTCAAAATGCCTTTCCAATAAAACGCCTGTCCAGTTTAAAAGTCCAATTTTCTGTATTTTAGCAACTTTTCTATCTTCTCTCACCCACCCACCCCAATTCCGCCTCCTTCAATTTTAATATTTTTTTTCAAAGTGCCTGGTTGCTGCTGCATTAAATAATTGTGAACCCTTTTCCAAATTCTTTTTGGGATTTGGGAATTCAAATAAATAAAGTTCTTCTCACCCAGTTCCCAACACTGTCCACCAACTTCGCCCAAGCACTGTGCTTAGATGGTTGTTCTTTCTCCCATCTTTGTGGCAGCCATTTTAGACTGTCTCTTCTTCCCATCATGGCATAGAGAAACAGTTCTGGTGTTCGTCAGGAGATTGCAATTTCTCCTTTGACCTCACAGAGCACTTCTCCTTAGCTTCACTGGTCCTACAGAGTGGCTTTTCGTCTCGCTTGGAGCCCACAAACAGGGGAAAACCAGCACAGGAATGGAGATGACTGTTCTCTGTGACTGGAGTTGATGGGAGGCTCCACCCCTCTCCAGAAACAGATTCTTTTGATTGCAATATACGCTCCAAACAATAAACAGGAAGAGTCTACAAAAGACTTCACAAAAAGATAACCGAAATGGACCACGAAAACATATGTATGATAGGGGACTTCAATGCAATTGTGGATGCCAAAATAGATTATAGAAGCAATAAAAAAGTAAAAAATAAGGACACTTCCCAAAACCTTTTTTGAAATGACACAAGAAATAGGCCTACAGGATATATGGAGAGAGCTAAATACGTTTTATTCGAAAGACATCAATCATGGTTGAGAATAAACATGGTGTGGATGACATCAGAAATGAGAACAGATGTCCAAGAGGTAGATATAGAAACAAACATATGGGCAGACCATAACCCCATAAAAATTACATGGAAAGGAAGTCATCTGGTTGCAGCCTCGGCAAGAACAGCTGGAAAATAGCAGGCCCTGCTGAGCCCTGCGAAATCCAGCTGGTAACCACTGCCGGGAAATATAGCCTCCTTGAAGGGGAGGTGAAGGAAGGTGAGGCGCTTCGCTGACCATGAGGAATCTGCAAATTCCTCATTTGGTATGAAGCAAGCTCACCCCAACGGCAGCAGGCACGACTGTCATTGCTGGCAGTCATGAAGCTGGGACAACCAGGAACCAAATTTGTGCAGGAGCGATATATGGAGAGCATTGAAACTGGGTGAGATAATTACCAACTTTTACTCTAATGGCTTGCAGTGACAAAAAGAATATGAAAAGAACACTCCTAAGCTTAAATTAGCCGTGTACAAATCACATGGAGAAAAAGGAAAAAAATGGAAGAGAAGAGGTGGAAAAATCCCAAAGGAAACTATAAAATACAGAAAGATGGGGAGGGGGGACTCAAATATTTTGAAAGTGACTTCAGGGAGAAATTATTTGTTATTTGTTTATTTGCATTTTTAAATTTCCCAGACTTACCAACATTTAGCTGTTTAATAACTGCTTAATATTGGATTTGAGAATAAGAGAGCCATCTACTGGTGAAAGAGAAGTATTACAACACTACAACAGCAGTATATTCAAGGGAAGCCAACCTAATATATACAAAGATTAATACACAGAATAGAAGCAACAACATCTGGAGAATGGCCTGACCTTGACTCTATTGTGAGAAGATGACTGGGAAAATCTGCGAACATTTAATGTTCCTTCTTTTTCCTTTTGAAGAGTTATAAAATGAATTAATTTGCAAACAGTGAACTTTACTAAAATTGACTATTGGACTAAGGATTAGAAAGGTCGGAAGAACCTAGTGTCATGCCTGCAAGCCACCTTTTCTTTTGGACTTCAGGACCTGCCACACTTTCTACTGTGGAAAAATGGGAGGGGGGATTATAAGGAGTTGGGTGATATGTAGCCATAATAACATTCTTCTTAGAAAGTCAATGTCATCTTTGTCTCTGTACCTGGCCAGAACTGTATGGGTGGAATCTGTCTTCGTGGCAGTGAAAGATTGGACCATGTGATGAACTTGTGGGTGTTGGGGCAGAATCTTGAACTTTCAACTGGGTGGGAAAACCTGGAAGCTTTCAGATTTGGGTTTTTCCAGATGTGCCAACATGACATCTCTATTAAATTGGAATTTTGAGGAAACACAAGCCTCAGAGTTTTATTTTGTTCGGGGTGTTCTTTGGAACCCTGACATTAACCCGAATCTCCCTTAAAATGCTTCACCAGCTACCCCGAACCTCGGGGTGCTGTCCAGGGTCCTGAGCCCCAGCATCAATCTGAACCTGGGCAGCGTGAAAACTCAGGGAAGATGGAGGAAGAGAAGAAGCCCACGGGGTAAGCCGTAGGTGACAGATTGGCAATTTATGTCGAGACCATCTGTTCACCTTCCCCAGCCATGGGGGAAGCTGAGGAGGCTGCTGAGATGGAACGCCAGCTGGGAGCCAGACGCAAAGAGTTGGCTCCTGGGCGAACCTCACAACTGGACCTGACCCTGCAAGGAAAAGCCACAGGAGTCACCTCCCCTCAGGAGATGCTGTTGGAACCACAGATGGGTGCAAGTTTGGCCTCGGCCCACAAGTGGAGAATGCCAAAGCAGATGCATAACAGGCGCTCCAGAGAATGGGGATTCACACCACTGTCACATAGCCAGTCACTGGCCAGCCTCCCAGATGAATTCAGACAGCTTAATGTGAGTGGGGTGACCACTTGCCTTAGCACTGAGCCATCCAGGAGGACCCTGGCCCAGCCAATGTTCACCTTCCTGGGCCGTGACCCCATAGCACCATTGAGTGGAGATTCAGTATCCTTCCATTCGGCAAAAAGCGGATCAGCCCACAGCCCCGCAACTGGAGTGAGGCCAACTGCAGCCCTGGTTAACCCCAGGTTGCAAATGCCCCAACAACTGGGTTGGATGAATCAGCCTGGCCAGACAATGACAAGCCCGCAGTAGAGCTTTTGGGGGATTCCGACCCCAAATCAGCAGCCGGCATTTGGGTTACCGCCAGCGAGCCAGATCCCATCGGAGTGGGCCTTCTACCCAGGCCAAAGATGGCTGCAGTATCAGTGGATGCCAGCCCCCCTCCAGCAGCCTGTGCCGGTGCAGCCATTTGGGACATTCCACCCACAGATCATGACCCCCCCAAGCAATCCCAGTCCAGCCGCAGCCACAAATGCAGCCCCAAGCCGCAATTCCTCAGCAAATCCTGGCCCAACAGCAGCTGCCGGTGGTATTGCCACAAGTGCCTGCCCAACCACCTGTGCAAATCCAGCTGCAAGCCCCACCGGCTCCTGCGCCTCCCCAATTTCGGGTGATGTTTTATGGGACACCTGGAAAGCTAGCCTATTTCCTAAATTGAGTTTGGGCACATATTGACCAATAAGGGGATCAATACCCATCGGACCGGGATTTGGTGTCAGCCATATCGGATGGGGTGAATGAGGGGGAGGCATCGGAATAGATAGCTGAGCTCCACGATGAAGCAGCTCCTGAGCTTGACGCCGCCGATGGGTTTGTTCAATTGATGTGAATCCGATTTAACAATGTCGCCCACCAAGTGGAAGCGGAAGAGCAAATCCAAGGGCTGAAGCAAGCCGGGCAACCCGCAAAAGAGCTGGTTTGGGAGTTTAGGAGACTGGCTGGAAAATTACGAGACTGGCCAGAGTGTCTCCTTATACACACATTCAAAGAGGCCCTGGATCCTGAACTCAGAAAGGCTTGTAGCATCCGGGGGGTGCCGGAGCGCATCCAGAATTGGTATAATACCGCTGTCATCCTGGATCACAAGCTCCACCCCCACTGAAAACAAGCCACTGAAAAACCAGCCAGAAGACCCCTAGTTCGCCTAGCCTAAACAAAGCAAGCCTATCACAAAATTGGCTGGAGCTATAAAGTGCTATCAGTGTGGTCAACATGGTCACCGGGCATCGGAATGCTGGCCCCAGCCCCAATCCCACAAGTGCACACTCTAGCCACAAGTGGGACAAAGAGGGCCCCGTGAAAACCACCCGACAAGGGTCGCCTCACCAACCAAACTGATGAAATTTCTTTCCAGTCTGAGGAAGCAGAGGAATCACCAGATGGTGAAGCCCCTCCAGAGGAGGAAAACAGCAGCGAAGACAACCTAATGTTAAGTGCAGTCATCTGCCCCTTTGCCATCAAAGCTAAAATCACAGTGCCTGAGACAAGGATAGAAGGGGAAGTAGAGGCAGTCATTGACATGGGCTGCACTTGGTGCCTAATCAGCATCCCCATAGTGGAGCAATTGGGCATACACACATGACCCCTAGCACGCCCCATCCACTTTGAACAAGTTGATGGGACGTTAATTGGAGGGACCCCTGTCAAGCTAATCACAGAGCTTGTGAGGTTGCAGATAGGGTGTCACTGAGAGCTCCTCAGATTCATCATAGTGCGAAAAATGAACGAATTAATCATCTTGGGGCTTGCATGGCTGGACAAATGGGGGCCCACCATAAAGTGTGAGGACGGCTACAGAAAGTTGACCATTGGTGTAGGGCCACTACCTCCAGTGAGGCCAGATCGCCATCCAGTTACCACTGTCCCCAACAGGGCAGATGGTCCAGAAACTGCAGCCCCAGTATCACATGCCAAACAGCCAGGCAGTCAGCAAATCCCAAAGGAATACCGGGATTTAGATGGGGTTTTCAGCGAGGAAGATTGCAACCATCTCCCTCCGCAAGGCTACCGAAGCCTAAGATGTACTCCATGGCCCCTAAGGAAATGGTGGAGTTAAGGAAATACATTGATGCTAATTTGGAGCGAGATTTCATCCAACCAGCTAAATCAAAGGTAGCTACCCCCGTCCTCTTCAAAGAGAAGAAAGATGAGGGGTGTGTGTGTGAGGCTGTGCATTGACTTTCATGGTATCAACGCCGTTTGTGTGGAAAACACCTACCCTCTCCCCCTCATGAAGGACATGTTGAATCACCTGTCCAAGGGCAAGGTGTTTACCAAATTGGACTTAAGAGAAGCGTATTACCACATACGAATTTGAGAAGGGGACGAGTGGAAAACCGTGTTCAACTGCCCCCTTGGTAGCTTCCAATTCAAAGTCATGCTGTTTGTCTTACAAGGGGCCCCTGTGGTCTTCATGCAGTTGACAAATGAGGTGCTGCATGAGCATCTTTACAAAGGGGTGTTCATTTACCTTGACAACATTCTCATCTTTACTGAGACCCTTGAAGAACACGTAAAGGTGATGCGGCAAATCTTGAAGAAAACTCCGGCCGCCAAGCTCTATGCAAAGCTATCAAAGTGAATTCCACAAAACCTCCCTGGATTACCTTGGGTATCGTATTTCCAGTGAGGGGATAGAGATGGACCAGGGAAAGTGAAAGCTGTGCTTGACTAGCAACCCCCCACACCCTCAAACAGTTACAAAGTTTCCTTGGGTTCGCTAACTTCTATAGGCAATTCATCTTGGCATTTGCAGAAGTTGCTCTGTCCCTGACCGAATTGTTAAAAACAGGGTTGGTGCCGACAAAGCAAAAGCCAAACCAACCAATTGTGTGGACAATGGACTATCAAAAAGCCTTTGAGAAATTAAAATGGCTCTTTGCCCAGGAACCCATTTTGCAACACCCAGATCCAGAGCAGCAATTCACAATACAGGCAGACACCAGTGATGTAGCTGTAGCAGCAGTTCTGTTGCAAAGTAACCCAAAAGGACAACTCTTGCCTTGCACTTATGTCTCCCGAAAACTCACGGACACTTAGAAAAGGTGGGCCATTTGGGAGAAAGAAGCCTATGCGGTCCACTGGGCCCTACTATAATACAATACAATAGCAGAGTTGGAAGGGACCTTGGAGGTCTTCTAGTCCAACCCCCTGCCTAGGCAGGAAACCCTATACCGTTTCAGACAAATGGCTATCCAACATCTTCTTATTTACTTATAAATTGGAGGAAACTACTATATCATTAATGGGAAGAATTGCCATCGTTAAAATGAATATATTACAAAAAAATATTTTTATTTCAAGTGGTACCAATTAGCCTAGGGAAAAACTTTTTTATAGATTTAAACAAATTAATTCCACATTTTATTTGGTCAGGGAAAAAACCACGAATTAAACTAAAATTGCTACAGGACAGTAGAGAAAGAGGAGGATTTGGACTTCCCGATTGGGAGCTTTCTTATCAAGCAGCGGCTCTCACTTGGATAAGGGACTGGATCAATCTAAAAAACAGAAGATTACTAACAATAGAAGGCTATAATTTGGAACTGGGTTGGCACGCCTTCATCTGGGATGGGAAAGACAAAATCCATAGCTATTTCCAAAAACATTTAATTGGAAAAGCTCTACTACAAACTTGGTTAAAAATCAAAACAAAACACTACAACAAAATCCCAATCTGGCTATCCACCATGGAAGCTCTGATATACCCAAACATATTGGACATAAACAAGATAATAAGATATAAAGATATATTAGACAACCAAGAAAGACTGAAAACAAGGCAAGAATTGAAAGACGAGGGAATAGATATAGGCTGGTGGCCCTATTTACAAATACAGGCAAGGTATAAAAAAGACAGGGAAAGGGATGGATTCTATAAGGAGCCGCAAGAGCTGGATAAAATTCTACAGGGAACTGAAGAAAAATTGATTAAGAAAATATATCACTATTTATTTAAATTCAAAATGGAAGAAGAAAATGTGAAAGAAACAATGATAAAATGGGCGATAAATTTTGGGTATAGTATAGAATTGGCGGAATGGGAAAAAATTGGGAAATAAATTGCAAATTAACGATGGCAACGACATATAGAGAAAACATGTACAAGATGTCCTACAGATGGCACCTTCCACCAGCGAGAATTGCGAAGATGTTCCCGGAGTGTTCACCCATCTGTTGGAAATGCAACCAACAACATGGAACCTACTACCATATGTGGTGGATGTGCACCTCTACGAAAAAGTATTGGAAAAAAAATAAAGATTGGCTAGAAGAGATTACTAAACACCAAATTGCACTAAAACCTGAATTATATTTGTTAGGAATTATAAAAGGAAATTATGAAAAAAATATTAGGTACTTAATTCTACACATAATTACGGCAGTGAGAATTACATTCGCTCAAAACTGGAAAAAGAATTATACACCAACAGAAGAAAATGTAATTAAAAAAATATTGGAATGTGCAGAGATGGGTAGGCTCACGAAAGAACTAAAAGAGAAAGACGAATCAGAATACTACTCCGTATGGGATTTATTGTACAATTGGCTAGAGGAAAGGGAGGGAAAAACAGGAAAGCCAAAAAGAAAGGAAGAAAGATTAACAAATCAATAGACAACTACAAAACTGGAAAATGATTAAAAGATAGAAATATGAGATAGACTATACCAAATAAATATTATACAAAAAGACTTAAATTTAGTACAAATTGTTATATATAGAATATATAGATTATTATATAGAGAATGAGAAAAATGTATGAAATAATGTAAATGCACAAATATATAAAGCTATAGTTATAAAAGACTTACACATCACAACAGATATGTAAAAAAATGTAATGTGTTGCAAAGATGTGAAGTTTGTACAAACAAAATAAAATATTTTTTAAAAAAGATAATATGAGCTGGCAGTTTATGACACTACAATTGAAAGGTATGGACTTCGGCGAAAACTTCATAAATATGATGCAAGCAATATATTCCAAACAAATGGCGAAAGTGATAGTAAACGGGGAAATAACAGACATTTTTAACATAAGCAAAGGCACAAGACAAGGATGCCCACTATCTCCTCTATTATTCATACTAACCCTGGAAGTCTTGCTTAGAAAGAGCAGACAAGATCCAGAAATAAAAGGTTTGGAAATAAAAAAGAACATTACAAAGTACAAGCATTTGCAGACGACTTAGTATTTATTTTGGGGGAACCCCTAGAAACAGGACTCAAATTAATTTTAAAAAATAGAAGAATTTGCTGAAGTGGCAGAACTAAAAATAAACAAGAAAAACTCTAAGATATTGGCAAAGAATCTTACAAACAAACAGAAAAATGAATTGACAGAAAAGATGGACATGCAAATAACTAAAAAAGTTAAATACTTGGGAATTTGGCTAACAGCAAGATGTACAACCATCTAAGAAGACAACTACATTAAATTATTACAACAAATAAATACAGACTTGGAAAAATGGAGAAACCTACAGTTGTTGGTCGGAAGGATAGCCACAACAAAAATGAATATCCTACCAAAATTGCTATTTTTTTTTCAAGCAATTTGGATAAAACTAAGGAAAAAGATATTTGAGGACTTAAACAAATTGATTCTAAAGTTTGTCTGCCAAGGCAAAAAACCAAGAATCAAACGGAAAATGCTACAAGACACCAAAAATAAGGGGGGTGGGGGGAGCTACCGGACTGGGAGCTGTATTACCAGGCCTCAGTGTTCACATGGGTGAAGGGGTGGATAAATCTGAAGAACAAAAGAATATTGACATTAGGAGGACACGACTTACAATTGGGGTGGCATGCATTTGTATGGTATGGGAAAAGAAAAATACACAGATACTTCCAAAGGCACTATATCAGGAATGCTCTGCTTTCAGTTTGGGAAAAAATCAAACAGAAACATTATATGAAAATACCGGGCTGGCTGTCCAAGATGGAAGTGCAAATATATCCTAATGTTCTAGAACTGTGAAAAAACGTAAGGTACAAAGACATCCTAAACGAACAAGGGGACTTAAAATCGAAAAAGGAACTAAAAAATCAAGGAATCGATTTGGCCTGGTGCCTGTTTGTATTCAAATACAAACGAGACACAAGAAAATGCAGAAATATATGGATTTTACAAGGAACCCCTAGAATTAGATCAGATATTTCTAGGGACAGATGACAAATTAATAAAGAAAATGTATAATTACCTATTAAACTAGAAACCAGCATGGCTGCATAAAGAACTATCTGACAAACTGAAAGACAAAAAAGGTAAGTATAAAAAGTGGAAGGAGGGGGACATAACTAAGGCAGAATATCAGCAAACAGCCCGAGCATGTAAAGATGAAGTGAGGAAAGCTAAGGCTCACAATGAAGAAAGGCTTGCCACAAAAGTAAAAATTAACAAAAAAAGCTTCTTCCAACATGTTAAAAACAAGATAAAGGTTAAGGAAACAATTGGTCCATTGCTAGGAGAAAGTGGCAAGAAGGTGACAAGCAACAGGGAGAAAGCAGAACTATTTAACTCATGTTTTGCATCTGTCTTTACACAAAGGGATAAAACAGTCCAACCTGTCAAAAGCAGCACCACAAAAATCAGATTAGGAACACAAATTGAAATAGGGAAGAAAATGGTAAGTGAACACCTGTCTACCCTAGATGAGTTCAAATCACCAGGACCGGATGGATTACACCCCAGGGTTCTGAAGGAACTAGCAGACGAGATCTCAGAACCACTGAATTATATCTTTCAGAGATCCTGGAACACCGGGGAACTACCAGAGGACTGGAAAAGAGCTGATGTGGTTCCCATCTTCAAAAAAGGGAAAAAAATAGATCCAGGAAACTACAGACCTATCAGCCTGACCTCAATACCAGGAAAGATTCTGGAAAAAATAATCAAGCAACGAATTTGCGAACACCTAGAAGCAAACAAAGTAATAGCCAAAAGTCAACATGGATTTGTCAAAAACAGATCATGCCAGACTAATCTTATTGCATTCTTTGATAATGTGACAAAATTAGTGAACCAGAAGAATGCCGTTGATATAGTTTACTTGGACTTCAGTAAGGCTTTTGATAAGGTAGACCATAACCTACTACTAGATAAAGTAGAAGAATGTGGGTTAGACAGCATCACCACCAGATGGATTCGTAACTGACTGACCAACCGCACTCAACGTGTAGTCCTCAATGGAACTGCATCCACATGGAGGAAAGTATGCAGTGGAGTACCCCGAGGCTCTGTTTTAAGCCCAGTACTCTTCAACATCTTCATCAATGATTTGGATGAGGGAATAAATGGGGAACTCATCAAATTTGCAGATGACACCAAGCTGGCCGGAATAGCCAACACTCCAGAAGATAGGCTTAAGATACAGAAGGATCTTGACAAACTTGAACATTGGGCACTATCTAATACAATGAAATTCAATGGTGAAAAGAGTAAGGTTCTACATTTAGGCAACAAAAACGGAATGCACAGGTACAGTATAGGTGGTACCGTGCTCAATAGTAGTAACTGTGAGAGGGATCTTGGAGTTCTAGTGGACAACCATTTAAATATGAGCCAGCAGTGTGCAGCAGCTGCCAAAAAAGCCAACACAGTTCTAGGCTGCATCAACAGAGGGATAGAATCAGGATCACGTGAAGTGTTAATACCACTTTATAATGCCTTGGTAAGGCCACACTTGGAATACTGCATTCAGTTCTGGTCGCCACGATGTAAAAAAGATGTGGAGACTCTAGAAAGAGTGCAGAGAAGAGCAACAAAGATGATTAGGGGACTGGAGACTAAAACATATGAAGAACGGTTGCAGGAACTAGGTATGTCTAGCTTAAGAGAAAGAAGGACTAGGGGAGACATGATAGCAGTGTTCCAATATCTCAGGGGTTGCCACAAAGAAGAGGGAGTCAAGCTATTCTCCAAGGCACCTGTGGACAGAACAAGAAGCAATGGGTGGAAACTAATCAAGGAGAGAAGCAACTTAGAACTGAGGAGAAACTTCCTGACAGTTAGAACAATTAATCAGTGGAACAGCTTGCCTCCAGAAGTTGTGAATGCCCCAACACTGGAAGTCTTTAAGAAGATGTTGGATAGCCATTTGTCTGGAACGGTATAGGGTTTCCTGCCTAGGCAGGGGGTTGGACTAGAAGACCTCCAAGGTCCCTTCCAACTCTACTATTGTATTATTGTATTATTATTGTATAAACTTTAAAATGGAAGAAGAACATGTAAAATAAACCATGATAGTGTCACTTGTTTGCGTTAATTGTTTGCTAGCCGAGCGGAACAGTTACTGCTCAGGTCATAGGCCTTATCAGCAAGTGATTTACTGTGCATGCTTCTTAACACGTTTCTTAATACATCACACATTCCAGAGACTTCTGATCTTAATGTTCGTCTGCCAAGAAGGTGGACGACAATTGCTCTTGCCAAAATGTAACAATTAGATAGATTTGTTTTATTTTCATTTTCATATTAAAGTTTGTTTTTAATTAGAACATGTTATCGGTTTTTGTTTCTTATCTGGAGATATGCTAACAAGGAGGGGCGATGGTCTGCACCTCAATCGAAGGTGGAAGGGAAACTTTCCATTCCTTCTCATATTGGTAGCAGAGGATGGTTCTTTTAATTAACAGCCTTCTTCCTTGTTAAGCTATCTCTAACAGAGATAACTTCCTAACCATGCCGAAGAAGAAAAAGAAACAAGGCAAAGATGAAGCACGTTCTGAGGGGTCACTCCCCTGTGACACAGAACTGGAAAATTTCTCAAGCTGGCTTCCAAAGCTCCAAATTTCTTCAACAGCTGGGCCAAAAGAAAAATCTGCTATGGGAGAAAGAGATAAAGCTGCTTCCGAAGTTCCGAGGTCAGTTAATCTTCCTTCTGATTATGCATGCTCCCAAATATCTCCAAGAGATTATGAAATGCTCAGGGCTAAACCAAAGCGTTCCTTCCCAGAGCAAATTCACCCTCAAATATCTCTTAAAGATTATGAAACAATTGATCAGTGGCCAAAAGCCTCGCCGGCACAAGAATTCCACCCCCACAGAGAAAGTGAAACTTATGAATCCTTCCAAGGCCCTGGGGAAGATATGAAAAACTATCGTGACCAGATAGACTTTTTTGAAAAACAGCTTTTTCAAGCTAGAAAACACTATGATAGATTAGAGGCAAGTAGGAGGGGTTTCCCCATTTCCAAAATGTCTGAGGACGCCATCTTGTCTTCTTCCCCACAACCTAAGACACCCCCCCTGGTGGATAAAGTGTCAGGCAAATCAGAACAGAGAGATATGTACACGTCACAGAGGCCACGTGATCTTCTTTGTTCTTCAGATTTTGCCATGCACACAGGTCTGTTACAGCTGAAAAGTGATGCTGCACTGCCATCTCATGGCGGAAGTAATTTATTAGAGCAACAATTTAAAGGAATTGCAACAGACTTGGCTGAATTTATCTGTAGCCCGTCCAGATGGCCAAGCAACAATGCAAATGCCTCCAAAGGTTAAATCTTCAACTCCCCCTGGTGGCGTTGGATTTTTCCTAGATGGAACAAGGCAAAACTTAATCCAGCAAATGCCAGCCTCTCAAGCAAGCCAATTTAATTTTGCTGCTCAAGCTCCAACTGCATCTGTAACACAGAGACCCCTGGTTCAACAACCAGCTTTTCAACCTGCACAGCAAGCTGTTCAAATGCATATCCCTCAACAGGCATTTTCTGTCACTCCTTTGACTGGTGAGTCAAAATTAAAGATGTCAGGACAGAATTATAAAGCCTGGGTCAGTGAGATTGCACTCTTGCTTCGCAGAGAAGGTACCCATTGCATGGTGTTTAATCCTCCTGCCCAACCATGGACTCCTGCAATAAGAGACCTAGAGGCTAGGGCTTGCACAACATTGTTGATGTCCATGGATACTGAATTGCAGGTTACCTTTCCACCTGATGCAACAGCCCAACAAATTTGGGCTATTTTGGAAGATTGCTACAGGCCCATTTCAATTGAATCTTCATGTTTGCTCATGTCTGAGTTCCATGGTTCGAAGTTGAAACCTGGTGAACAAATTGGTGGACATTTGACCAAACTGAAAGGAATGAGAAGTGAATTGAGAGAAAGTGGCCATGTTATTGATGATATCCAAATGATCAGCATCATCATTAACTCATTGAATTATGAATGGAGCGATGCCATTGCAAAGATTAACCAAGTGCCTATTGCTCAACGCACTGTTAATCATGTATGCAGACTTTTAATTGAGGAGGAAGCTATCAAATTAGCTACACCACATCTGCAACGACCCCCAGCATCAAAAGCTCCAGCTAGACGTCCCTTCCGAGGAAGAGGCTATGCTCCAAGGATGCCAAGATGCTACATCTGCAACCGTATGGGACATGACGCCCGGGATTGTCCCCAATGAGTTCCAGCTCCCGTCACATACCAGCCCAGAGGAACAGACTCCAGAGGCAGAGGTAGAGGCGGAAGACAAGGTCGTCGTGGTCCAAGGCGTGATCCACAAGCTCCACTCACAACATTGGCCATAACCAATGTTCCACAACCTGATCCAAAGTATGACAGACGTCTTTTGTGGACTTTAGATAGTGGAGCAGCTGTACACGTTACCTACAGAAAGGAACTTTTCACAGAGATGGGCGAGCCAGAGCCCGAATATTGAGAATTGTACTCCTTCTCCAACCACACTTGTAAGGTCATGGGAAAAGGAACTGTTTAGGTTGAAGAGCTCGATACATTCATCCCTGATGTTTATTACATACCTTCAGCAACCAGTAATTTGCTTAGTCAAAGTCATTTGTCTAGAGAGTTAAAGTTCCAGGTTCACCACCTCGAGAAAGCAAGTTACATAGTTAAAGATGAAGTTATTGTTGCTGAAACCATGCTGATTGGTGGTGTTTATTACTTAAAGCCAAAAGCACAGGCAAGTATGCAAACTCCAAAAAGGGAGAGCACGGGCCCAGAGAGAGTTGCTTCAGAGAGAGAACCCGTTACTGTTCCAAAGGCTCCTAAAGCCAGCAAACAGAGAAAAAAGAAGCAGGTTGCTCAGAGCAAGCCTGAGGTTCCTCATGAAAGTGTTAATGTTGAAAATTCACTAACTGGTAAACCTTTGCATTCCAGGTGTATCCACAAGTGGTATAGAAGATTGGGGCACGCCAGTTTCCATGCTCTTAGAAAGATGCCGGAGTTCGCAAAAGGTTTGGATCTAAAGGGGTGTAAGGTGTTTTTGGATTGTGCAGTTTGCAGGAAAGCTAAATCCAAAGCAGCTGCAATTCCCAAACACGCTACACGCCTGTCAACACGCATTTTTTATTTGGTACACACTGACATAGTGGGTCCTTTCCCACCATCATTTGGTGGTAGAAAGTATTTTCTAACAATTGTAGATAATCATTCTAGATATGGATTTGTATATCCTATGAGAGAGAAATCTGAGACCTTTCAGATCTTTAAAGAGTTTGCAGCTTTTGTTTCTACACAATACCAAGTTCGCATCGCCAGAATCCAGAGTGACCGTGGTGCAGAATTCATGTCTCAGCATTTCCAGGACTGGATGCGTAAGAATGGAATTCTTCATCAGACATCCGCTCCATATACACCGGCTCATAACAGAGTCGTAGAAAGAAGACAAGGAGTTCTACAAACCATGATGCGTTGTCTCCTAGAAGATTCCAATCTCGGTAGCATATACTGGGGTGAAGCAATCAAATATGCAAATTACATTGTCAACCGTACTTGGAGCAGTGTAATCAATCAAACTCCTTTCTACATGATGTATGGCTACAAGCCTGATCTCAAGAACCTCCACATTTTTGGTTCATACGCTATGGTGAACATTCCCTTAGCTCAAAGAAGAAAGGGAGGTCCAGTAGCAAAGAGACTGAGATTTATGGGTATTGATGATAACTCAAAATGGAGCAAATTTATTGATCCTAAACATGTAATTGTCATTTCTCAATCTGCTAATTTTGAGGAAGATATTGACTGGTCCAGGATTCATTCCAATGATCCTGGAGTTTATTTTCCTAGAGATGATATTCCAGATGCCACGCAGCCTGATGACCAACGTTCACAGGCAGATATTCCTTCTACCAGTTCTTCACAACCTGATGTTCCGTCTTCGCAAGCCGCAGATGCTGATGCTAGCGATGAACGTGAGGACGAGGACGAAGAAGAAGGAGAAGACTGGACTGTTGTTCTGAGACTTTCCAAGAGGGTCACAAAAGGATTCCCTCCACAACGATATTCGTGGCAACTGACAAAAGCACCCTTGCCTTTGATTTGCAATGTTACCTTCTGATACATTCACACAAATCAAGCAGCTTCGTGATTCGGAGCAAGACAAATGCAATGCAGGATGAAATGGACAGTTTAAAGAAACTTAATGTATTCACACCTGCAAAACCTCCAGCAAACAAGAAAGTCATTGGCACTCGATGGGTCTACAGAATCAAGAAGAAACCAAATGGTGAGTCTTTGTACAAAGCCAGACTTGTAGCTCAGGGTTTCGCTCAACGTTATCCTGAGGACTACACAAACACTTACTCACCGACAGTCAGAGTGTAAAAATTGCTTTAACCACTGCAACTATTCTTGGTTTAGAAGTTTTCCAATGTG
Organism: Natrix helvetica; assembly: GCF_964273705.1. NCBI lineage: Eukaryota > Metazoa > Chordata > Lepidosauria > Squamata > Natricidae > Natrix > Natrix helvetica. The sequence goes on from NC_138555.1 coordinate 44,500,869, forward strand.
ATGTGGATACAGCTTATCTACATGCAGACCTAGATGAAGAGATCTACGTGAGAAGCCCTCCAGGATTCCGACAGCAAGAAGGGGATACCTGGTTCCTGAACAAAAGTCTTTATGGTCTGAAACAGTCAGGTTTAATGTGGTACTTATGTCTTACTGACAAACTAAATTCAATGGGCTTTATTAAGTCCGAAACTGATGAATGCGTGTTCACAAAAAGATCTAACAATGCATATGAGATAATTCTTGTTTATGTTGATGACATTGTTTACATTGGTCCAAATAAGAAAATGAGTGAGATTTTTGCTAAAAGTTTGCAGAGATACTTCACACTGAAATCTTTAGGACACATTAGCACTTATTTAGGTGTTCAGATTGAAAAAACACAGAAGGGGTTTAGTCTTTCACAAGAGGAGAAAATTTACCACATTTTGCATCATTGCAACATGAAAGATGCTAACACAACAAAGAAACCCATGCAAACAGATTTTCACAACTTAACACATGAACCAAGTCCTGAGTTCAAGGACCAAACACTTTATCATTCAGTCATTGGGTCACTGTTGTACATTAGTAATTGGACCAGACCCGACATTGCACTTAGTGTTAATCTCTTATCATGACACGTAGGTAAGGCAACACAATTTCATTGGACATGCATTAAGAAGTTATTAAAATACCTGAAACACATAAAACACATGAAGTTATTGCTAGAACCAACACACACTGATTATACAGAATTATGTTGTTATGCTGATTCTGATTGAGCAAGTGATAAGAAATCACGCAAAAGTACTTCTGGTTACATGATGTTCCTGAATGGATGTCCTGTTTACTGGCAAGTGAGAAAACAGAGTTTTGTTTCATGTTCATCTACTGAAGCTGAATACGCTTGTGTTTCAGATGCTTGTAATTCTCTAACGTGGTTTGATGCTTTGATCACAGATATCTGGACACGTCCGATTCGACCAATCACGGTGATGGAAGATAATGAATCGGTGGTTCATATTTCTGAGTCACATTTTACAGGTTCTAGGTCCAGACACATTGACATTCGTTATCAAAACACAAAGCAATTAGTTAAGCAAGGTTTTGTTAAATTGCAATATGTTTCTACACATGATCAGATTGCTGACATGCTCAACAAACCACTTCCAGCAGCTCAACACGAGTATCTGCGAAAGAAGATGTGCCTTATTTGATGATTTGATGACATCAGCCCAAGTGGCAAAAGAAGGGGTGTCACTGCGTTAATTGTTTGCTAGCCGAGCTAAAGAGTTACTGCGCAGGTCATAGGCCTTATCAGCAAGTAATTTACTGTGCCTGCTTCTTAACACATTTCTTAATACATCACACATTCCAGAGACTTCTGATCTTCTGTTCGTCTGCCAAGAAGGTGGGCGACAATTGCTCTTGCCAAAATGTAACAATTAGATAGATTTGTTTTATTTTCATTTTCATATTAAAGTTTGTTTTTAATTAGAACATGTTATCGGTTTTTGTTTCTTATCTGGAGATATGCTAACAAGGAGGGGTGACGGTCCGCACCTCAATCGAAGGTGGAAGGGAAACTTTCCATTCCTTCTCAGATAGTATGGGCCAAAATTTTTGGATATAATATAGAACTAGACAATTGGCAAAAACTTTGGGAAAGAAATTACAAATTAACGATCTCAACAGCATGCAAAGAAAACCTTTACAAAACGTTCTACAGATGGAATTTGCCACCAGCAAGAATGGGAAAGATGTTCCAAAACATATCACCAGAATCCTGGAAATGTAAACAGATACCGGGGTCCTATTACCATATGTGGTGGACTTGTCCAATGGCAAAAAAATATTGGTTAAAGATAAAAATGTGGTTAGAAGAAATGATAGCACAACAAATAGATTTATTTCTTTGCACTTCTAGACCGCCCCCTCTCCCAAATTTAAAACCAGAATTGTTCTTATTAGGTATACTACTGGGGAAATACAACAAAATAATTATATATTTAATATTACATGTAATACTGGAAGCGAGAACAGGTTAACGAGGAAAATTAAGGATAAAGAGGAAACCGAGTATTATTTAACATGGGACATATTTTATAAATTATTAGAAAACAGAAGTAGAAGTTAGTAAATTTATAATTAATGATGATTAACAAAATAGAGGCAAATGTATATACAGATATATATAAGCATAATATTATAAGCAATATTACCATTGGATTACCGTATTTTTCAGAGTATAAGAAGCATTCCCCCCCAAAAAAGAGGGTGAAAATTTGGGTGCGTCTTATACACCGAATGTAGTCCCGCCCACCTGCCAGCCCCCACCCTTTGGCGTCTGCCTCCCAGCAATTTGTCTTGTAGCAAACAGCAAACAGCCTGTTTCAGTTTCAGCACAGCTTGATTAGCACAAGCAGCTGACTGTCGGTTGGATCGGCCATCCGACCATCAGCTGTTTCAGGCTGCAAGGATTGCCATAGTCTATTGCCGCCTCTGCCCCCCCCCCCCCATTTTCCGCCTCCACACCTGTGAGAAAAATAAATCTCTATTTCTTAAAGGAACAGTCAAGGAGACTACGAACAACAACAAAAAACATTTATTAATTGGCTTTTGCAAAAGGACTCTCTCAATCATGAATGATAGACAGAGAGAATGTCTGCTTGGTTCAGACACAGCATTTAAATACAGTATTTTGGGGGTACAAGTCATTGGTTACATAAAGGCATTGCATAATACATATTATACAATGGTACTTGGCCATTATTCAGCCAGTTATTTCCCGTAAACATCCCCCTTAAGAGAAAGTCCCCATAATTTCGGTTCCTGTTATATAAAGATCATAACAAGGTAATCAATCAACCCATATCAGCCTCTTGAGACTGAGACTGACGCCAGTATCCTCTGGCCCATCCAAGTTCTCCTCAGTTAAACTTCCCCTTCTGGAAATCCCCTAATAGTTCCATTGTTTATTACATTCTTAGCTGATTATTATAAAAGTCACTATGACCTTATGAGACAGTTGTCTCCAGCATTTTAGTATTTTAGCTTTAACTTTACCTAAAGTGTAAAATGGAGTCTGTCAAAATGGAGTCTGTTATGTTCGTTCCTTTTTACATGAATAACCTTAGTTTATTTCTCTCGATCCAAAATCTCCCCTTTTCATAGATTTAAACTCTCAGAAATTTCTTGTAACATAATACGCACCTCCCTCCTACTCAGTTGTATGCTACTGTTTTTCTTCTGCTTACATTTACTGTAGATCGTTGAAAACAGAACATACAGCACTTACTGCATTTGCAGCATATAGGTGTACATCTAATACAAATACAAGTGATCAAGCATACAACTGTAATGACGATGATCCCAACAAACAAATCCTTCAGCCAAGCAAAGCTAGGCATCCAGGAAGTTAATAGATCTTAGATCCTATATTCCCTTAAAGGCTGTACTTTCAGTGAGACTTTCTAAATTCTCCCAATTCATCAGCTAAAGCAGCAATAGCACATGAGGTTTCATTTATGCTTTTAGCTAAAGCACAAGTAAGATGCCCAAGTTACCTATGATTATATTGAGTAGCAACCCAGGGAAACATCCCCAAGAGTCCAGCTTGTACTTTATTTAATATTACAACCTCATCACTACATCCAGCATTATATGCATCACTTAATATATATATTTTCCCTCTATACACATAATTCTGCACTCTTTAAAATCTACTGGTGTTATAGTCCATCTTATAGGTTTCACACCAGTATATATATGTTTATGTGGTTCTTTCCCCTTCACAGGTGGTCCAACATGTTTATGACCATGTTCATGTATTCTATCTACTGGTTCATGTGCAGCATCTTTAGTAGCATTGTGTGTAGCATCTTTTGGAACTAACTTTTGTGGCACTCGGTTACTATGGTAGAGACTTGTATTCATCATTTCATAGTAAAACTCTATTTCCTGATTAACATCCTTAAAATTTGTTACTGCCATAAAGGTAGTTAAACGTCCAATAGTACAAGGGCCTCCTATTGCATTAGAAGGTACATATGCATAAGCATATAAGCCACAAAATAAAAACCAACCTCTAGGTAAATATAATACCGGTCCTGCAGCTTCTACCTCTTCTACCTCAGAACAGGTAAATGCATGATCAGTAGGCACCAGCACATATATTACCTTTTCCTGTTTCTTTTCTGAGTGTTTGTTATTATTCGTTGAGGGTAGCAGAGAAGTGATACTCGATCCTGGCGTGATATTAGACCAATACTGCATATATAATGGGGGCAGAGGTTACCAGCACTTGCCTCCCTGTTGAGCAAAGCTTCAGTCTTTGCCTTGTTGCATTTTTGCAATCAGGTGATTTGAGATGAGGAAAAGTTAGTGTAAGAGGGTTTGATGAACCTCGCTTCACTGTACATCTGGAGGTTGAGCCATTTGTCCCGACTGCTGTATCAGTGGCCATCAGGATTTAGCAAGACCAGTCCCAGCCTAGGCTAAGTCTTTCCATACATTAGCTTGTTATCAGAATTCAATCACTAGATTTCAGTTTATGGACAGCAAATTCGAGAGGTCATCTCAAGAAACAGCAGACCTTATTTCCTGATATATGATTTAAAAATAGGACAACCCAAGTATACAGTTCTTTTACCAAAATATCTTATGTGCCATATTGTGGAATCTCCAAGTGTTGTAATTCAAATATCATTTCATATAATGAAACATCTTTCTTATTTTTATTTTCAGAGACATGAAAGAGATAAAGGCAAACATTTCATCCAGAGAACCTGGAGTTTTTCTTCCACTGAACAAAACATGTTTTACGTTGTTTATTGCCAATCAATTCCCAATTGTTCCATTACCTGCCGTAAAATGTGTACTTTTATCACTATCAATGTCTTCAACCAACCCATATCTAGGTATTATATGCTCCAATATAATTTTCACCGTCATCTGAGCCTTCGCTCTTGCACATGGAAAGGCTTCAACCCATCCAGTTAAATGACCCACTCTTACCAATAAATATTTCAAAATTCATACTGCTGGCATTTCAGTGTAATCCACTTGGATTCGCTGAAAAGGCCATACAGCCAAATCTCTTCCCCCAGCTACTTATTGCTGCATAATCTTTTTATTTATCTGTATACAATGTATACACTTTCTTACTACTTGCATAGCCATAGTGTATATACCCCTGCAAATGTATTTCCGTTTTATAAAATCAATTAAAGCTTGTGTTCCCCAATGAGTTCCCTCATGTACTTTTTCTTTCTCATAATTGGTTTGTTCACTATTTGTAACCCATTTTTCGTAATCCATTTCCCATCCTTTTTCTCAGCCCCTTCTTCAACCATTTGTTTCTCCTTATTGTCAGTGAAATCAGGTTGCACATCACATTCTAAAGTAGAAATTAAAATAATTAATTCCTCCCCTAGCTGTGCTGCTTCCTTAGCTGTTTCATCAGCTAATTTATTTCCTATAACTTGTTACCAATCCCCGTTCCATCCAGATTTTCCTAAAAGTATGCAAAACTCCTTAAGCATATCTGGAATCAGTATACATATTTCCCACTCCATTCACTTAACAAAGTTAAAGCTTGTAATAAAGCAAACACTTCACATGTTTACACATTTGAGCAGACCAGTTAGATGGCAATCTCCCCACTTCTTTTTTTTATTAAAATTTTTAAATAAATTTTACAATTATCACCCCCCTTACCCTTCCCTCTTCCCACCCTCCCTCCCCCCAACCTCCCAGAGCAAAATACAGGGTATAAACATTTAACAACCATACGCTAACATAAGCTAACTAATTTTAACATGTTACTATTCTTGTGCTTTAACTCCCCCTTTATTAAACTAACTTTGAATAAATTGTAACATTCTTTATGCCTTCATTCATAAGCTAACTGAAATTTTTTAGTCCGGTATTTGTTTTGAATATAGTCAATCCATCTTCTCCAGTCCAGCTTGTACTTCTCATCTGAGTGATCCTTCAGATACGCTGAAATTTTGGCCATCTCTGCTAAGTTTACTACTTTTAACGTCCATTCTTGGATAGTGGGCAACTCTTCCTTCTTCCAGTATTGCGCCACCAACAATCTTGCTGCCGTCGTTAGGTTCAAGATCAGATTAGTCTCTATGACAGTACAGTCTGAAACTATGCGTAACAAAAACAACTGGGGTGTGAACTTTATCCTCTTTTTCAAAATATTTTGAATAACCCACCATATTTTTATCCAAAATGCTTTAACTTTTTTACAAGTCCACCAAATATGGTAGTACGTGGCACCAACACAGTCACATCTCCAACATTTAGATTGTAGATTCGGATACATACAGGCTAGACCTTTTGGATCTAAATGCCATCTGTACAGCATCTTGTAGAAATTCTCTCTCAAGTTTTGAGCTTGTGTAAATTTTACATTTCTTACCCAAATCTCTTCCCATGTTTCCATCATTATTGGTTCTTCAAAATTTTGTGCCCATTTTATCATACAATCTTTAACTAATTCTGTTTCTGAGTCTATTTCTATCAATACATTATACAACCTTTTAATGTGCATTTGACCCTGGTCCCTGATTTGTTTTATCAAGTTATCCTCATTTTGGATAATACCGGATTTCTGGTCTTTTTTCCATCTAGCCTGTAACTGACCAAACTGAAACCAGGTTTGAATTACCCTTTCATCTCTTAATGCATTCAAAGATTTCAACTGCAGTGCACCTCTATCCATACTAAGGAGTTCTGCATATGTAGTTACATCTTGTTTTTGTTCTATACTTATGTTCTCTATAGCGTGTCTAGGCACCCCCCCACATAGGTATCTTGTCGTTTAGCCTATCTTGATATTTTTTCCAGGCACGCAGTAAGGCATTCCTTAAAATATGACTTTTAAAGATCTTGTCGGCCTTCTTGTCGTATATTAAATAAGCATGCCAGCCATATACCAAATCATAACCCTCAATATTCAATATTCTATCCTCTGTTAGCTTAATCCAATCACTAATTGTTGCTAAAACTTCTGCTTCATAGTATAATTTTAAGTTAGGCATTTTTAAGCCTCCTCTTTCACATATGTCTTGCATTATTTTAAGTTTTATTCTCGGTTTCTTTCCTGCCTAAACAAAATTGTTAATGCCTTTCTGCCATTCCATTGATATCATTTGGAAGAAGAATAGAAACTTGGGCAAAGCATTCATTTTAACTGCAGCTATCCTTCCCAACAAAGACAATTGTAATTTTTTCCAATTATTCATTTCTCTCTGTATTTTATGCCATAATGGTTCATAATTGTACTTATATAATTTCCCATTTGAAGTTGTAATATAAATTCCTAAATATTTAACCTTTTTTACTATCTCACATCCTGTTACTCTTTCTAGTTCTTTTTTTTTTTGGTTTGTAGTCATATTTTTAGCTATCATCTTTGTCTTCCCTAGATTTACTTTGAACCCAGATACTTGACCATATTGATTAATTATATTCATTAGACCTATAACTGATTCCCCCGGCTGGGTTAAAGTTACAACCAAGTCATCCGCAAATGCTCTCACTCTATATTCGTAGTGTCTAATCTTAATTCCTTGTAGTTCGTCAGACCCACGTATTCTGTTCAATAACAATTCCAGGGTTAAGATAAACAATAATGGAGACAAGGAACACCCCTGTCTTGTTCCTTTTTCAATTTTAAAAGATTCTGTTAAGCCTCCATTTGAGGCAGCAGGTAAATGGGTACCTTACCTGAAGGGTATAAGAGCACCCCAGGCTCCCTTTGATCAAAAGTATATTCAAGTCAGCATATTTAACTGTATTTAACATCTATTACTAACTTTCCTGGATGGCTTTTTAAATTTTATATTGGGGTTTTAAACGGGTTTTAAAATTGTTTTTTAATTATTTAAATTGGTTTTGGGGTTTTATATACAGACAGTGTGTGTGTGTTGTTTCTGCTCTATGTCTTATGTTATTTTCTGTTGTTTTGATTATGAATGGTCTGTACACCGCCCCGAGTCCCTACGGGGAGAGGGGGCGGTCTATAAATTAAATAAACTATAAACTAAACTAACTATATTAATTGACCTTTGATTTAGGCTACTTAGTAACTGTTACAAACTTTACGGAAACAGAAGTTGCAAAACATTTTAAGAGATGGACGAAGGAAACAGATTTGTGCAAGATATGAATCTGTCAGCTTGTGTATTAATAAACTGTTACATTAGGAGGGCGCTGAGCCCAACGGTTTCACTTCTGCTTATGTATTTTTCCAAAAGATGCTTGCCACATTTTATGTATAACTGTGTAATATGGTATGTAACCTCCCCTAAGACTCCCCCAGAACCTCCTTTTCTCAGAAGTACACGCCCGTGTAAACCCCCCTAAACTTAGGTGGGTATAAAACCCCTGTCCTGGGCCTAGCCAGGGCAGTTCATACTTTGCTGTGTTAACGCTCTGAACTCGGATGCATCAATAAACCTGTTTTCTCTCGAACCTTGTGGTCTCACGTCCCGTTCCTGGCTAATTGAGGTTATAGGCCCCAATCCGCCGCAACATTTCTGGCAACTTCCGCCGGGACCGTGAGGGGTCTTGGGAACCTCTGGTGTGTCCACCCTGGTGTCGGGGCCTGGTTGGTCCAAGGGAACTTCCCTGGCGCCAACGGACCTTTGCTCCGAGGGATTTCCAGGGGACCAGGGGCTACGGCACCAGCGGCTGACAACTCCAAGAACCATTAAGAAAGGACCAGAGACCAGGAGCTCCAAAAACGCCGGCCGGCCGGGACGAGGGGATCCACTCAAGCAAGTATTGTGGGACCCCCACCCCCCACCCCTGAACTAGAGCCGGACTCGTTACAGAGCCGGACCAGAACGCCCGGATTCCGTTGCGAACCGGAGGTGCGGGCTGATCCCCCAGCGCTAACTGAATAGGTACCTCTGGGTGGATTGTCTAAGCAAAAGTGTTTTGTGAGGCTATTGCGGTTCCCTACGGTGACCCTGGTGATCGGGTACCCTGGGCCAGTAGCAGGTGCGTGAGTCGTTCGCAGTTCTCATCGGTGACCCTGCTGATCGGGCTCCCTGGGTCGGACGGCTGAGCGTGTGTGTGTGTGTGGCGTTCGCAGTTCCCATTGGTGACCGTGGTTATCCGGCTCCGTGGGTCGAACGAGTGAGGGAGATTTATTTGTTTTGTCTGGGACCCCGGGAGGACTATGGGAGGTAGTGAAAGTACCCCCTTAACCCCCCTCCAATGCATGTTACAACATTTTAAAGCTGAATTTATGTCTCAGGACTATGGCATCAGGTGGAGTAGGCATAAACTCAGGGTATTTTGCGAATCAGAATGGCCCACTTTTGGGTTTGACTGGCCAGCTGTAGGTACTTTTGATCCCCAAATCACCCTTAGGGTCCACCAATTGGTGTTTCATCCCCAACTGGGGCATCCAGATCAGGCCCCCTATATAGACGTGTGGTATTATCTGGTACGTAGACCCCCTCCATGGATGAAAAAATGCCAGGATAAACAGTGCACAGTCATGATGTCTCGCACTTTAACATTAAAACGCCCGCCAAAGAAAATCCAGCCTGTAATGCCTAGTGCTCCAGAAGAATTCCCCCACTCTCCGCCTTATGAAATCTCCCAAGACGTCGCCCCTCCGGTGGCTACTGCGAGGCCAATACTTTTGCCTGCTCGCCCGTTGCCGTCCGTCAGCAGCCCCCGCCAGCGTAGTGCTAGCGTATCGGGGGGCGCTTCAGGAGCTACCTGGATGGAGGGCAGGCTGGATGCTTTATCCTCCATGATTTCGGCCACAAGCTCCTTCAAGGGCTCCCAGGATTTAACCGTCACTGAGTGCCCGGATTCCCCAGAACCCAAGGAGGAGATGGGATCAGGAGAAGGGATGGAAGCAAGTGGAGGAATAGCAACTGAGGAGATGCAAGACCCCCCCATAGCCACGCGCACTAGGGCTAGGCATCCCGAACCCATCATAACAGCCCCGCTGAGAAGAGTGGATCAACTCCTGGTGGATCGGGATGACCCAACTAAAGTGGTGGCCAGCCCCTTGTTCCAACACGTTCCTTTTTCTACCTCGGATCTCCTTAACTGGAAGATCCACTATGGCCCTTTTAGCGAAAAACCCAACGAAGTGGCGGATCTGATTAAAACAATCATGGACACCCATAATCCATCCTGGAGGGATCTCCAACAACTGCTAACCACTCTGTTTAATCCAGAAGAAAGGGAGAAAATCAGGATAGCAGTCGGTCAGATCCTGAAGCCAGAAGTCCCTGCGCAATCCACATTGGCCCAATATATGGACGTGCGTTTCCCCTCCCGGGATCCCCACTGGAATCCTTATGATCCCCCACAGATGGAAAACCTTCGCCAACTCCAACAGCTAATTATTAGGGCTATTCAGATGGCTGGCAAACCAACCACCAATATGTCAAAACCTTCCCTTGTCCACCAGGAGCCCAACGAAAGCCCTGAAGCTTTCTATACCAGACTCATTGAAGCCTACCAAATGTATACACCTATAGACCCCACTAGGCCTGAAAATGCTCGAATGTTGGCTATGGCTTACATCTCTCAAAGCGCTCCGGAAACTTCAAAAACTTGAAGGCGCTTTAGGGAAGCCCATGAGCGAATTAGTGGAGGTAGCTGATAAAACATTTGTGAATAGGGAAGCGGTGGAGGAAAAGAAAAAAGATTAAAAATGCAGCGAAAAGCCGAATTCCTCGCAGCAGCCCTAATGACGATGCCTCAAGGGGAAGGAAGAGTGAGAGACAGAGAGACGGGAGCACCTTTGGGACGCAATCAATGCGCTTATTGTCACCAGCATGGACACTGGAGGGAGGAATGCCCCCCAAAAGCAAGGGATGGCGGGGAGTCCCCAAGAGGATCTGGACGACCAAAGCCACCTAGAGACCCCCGCCTACGCCCCAGCGGTCGTGGACGCAGAGGAAGATGAGGGTTTCGTCCCACAGCCCCCTTGATGCAGCTGACCAATATAGATGAGGAGGACTGAAGCCGACCGGGTTCCAGAAGCCTCCCTGAACCTATGGTCCGCATTAAAATTGGAGGCACAGAAATCCCCTTCCTGGTAGACACGGGAGCTACACGCTCGGTGCTTACAAAACCCCTGGGCCCCCTCTCTAACCAATCAATCAACATCCAAGGGGCAATGGGAGGCCATCAGAAGCGCTCGCTCCTAAAGCCCCTACTTTGCTCCACAGGAGGGCATTCCATTATACATCAATTTGTGTATTTGCCTGAATGCCCGCTCCCCCTGCTGGGTCGAGATTTACTTTGCAAACTCCGAGCCCAGATTTTCTTCAATGAAAACGGGGAAATGAATCTTAAATACGGCCAGGTTAACTTAGAAGTACCCGGGGAGGAAGCCTGGAGAATTATGACCGTCATACAAGCAAGCGGAGACAAGTGGCGCGAATTTAGAGTACCTGAATTATGGGCGGAAGATAACCCCCCCAGCTTCGCAGCCCACCATCCGCCTATAATAGTTGAAGAGCTCCCAATGAAAGCCCCCGTCCGGATACGCCAAAGGGCATATCCCCGACCCATCGTAGCAGCCATCCAAGAAGTTATTGATCTGTATTTGGACCATCGGATCCTGGTTCCCACCGATTCAAAGTGGAACACCCCGATCCTTCTGATCCCCAAGGGAGAGGGGTGCTATAGAATGGCACAGGATTTACGCCCCGTGAATGCGGCCACAGTCACGATCCACCCCACCGTTCCAAACCCCTATGTATTATTAGGACTGATTCCTCCAACTGCGCGATGGTTCTCAGTCATAGATCTTAAGGACGCTTTCTTCGCCATCCCCATCCATTGGAAAAGCAGACACCTATTTGCCTTTGAGTGGGAAAGCCCCGTTACAGGTCGCAAGCAGCAATATACTTGGACCCGTCTCCCACAAGGCTTTAAAAACTCCCCCACCCTGTTTGGAGCAGCCCTGGCTACGGATTTGGAAGCGTTGCAGATTTCCCAGCCTGATGTATTGTTACAATATGTGGACAACCTACTGGTTACTGGCCACAATCAGGAACGTTGTCATAAAAATACATCAGCCCTGTTGAATCTCCTACAGGAGAGGGGATATAAGGCTTCTAGAAAAAAGGCTCAGTTAGTCCAAACAGAGGTCAGATATCTGGGATACGATATACAACAAGGACAAAGGGCATTGGGACACGAAAGAAAGGAGGCCATTTGTCAATTACCTACACCAAGAAATCGAAAGGAACTTAGAGGATTCCTAGGAGCAGCAGAGTTTTGTCGTATTTGGATTCCAAATTTCGCTCTACTGGCTAAACCATTGTATGATGCCACGAGGGGACACGAGAAGGAGCCTATGCACTGGGGAAAGGAGGAACAAGCCAGCTTTTTGCAGCTTAAACAAGCTCTCACCCAGGCTCCCAGCTTGGGTCTCCCGGACTTAGACAAGCCCTTTCATTTGTTTGTTGATACAAAGCAGAACATGGCTGTGGGGGTATTGACTCAGAAATTCGGTACCTGGCACCGTCCAGTGGCCTATCTGTCCAAACAATTGGACCCGGTAGCAAAAGGATGGCCGGCCTGCCTTAAAGCGGTTGCTGGTACGGCACTCCTCACCCAAGAGGCCAATAAATTGACGTTTGGCCAGGAACTAGACATCTACACCCCCCATGCCCTTAAAGCAGTCCTTGATCGAAAAGTCCACCAGTGGCTTACAAATCCCCGGATGCTCAAATATCAAGGCTTAATCACACATAATCCAGCTGTCCGGCTGATTCAGTCACACGCCCTCAACCAGGCTACCCTCTTGCCCGAGCCTGATGCCCAAACGACGCACGATTGCCTCCAAACTATAGCCGAAACATATGCCAGCTGCCCAGATTTGAAGGATGAGCCTCTCCCACGCCCCGATGCGTCCCTTTATACGGATGGCACCAGCTTCCTTCATAAGGGAACGCGAAAAGCGGCATACGCTATAGTCACTCTCAAGGAGGTTTGGGAAGCAGAGCCCCTTCCCCTAGGCACGAGTGCCCAATTGGCTGAACTACATGCTCTCACGAGGGCTCTGGAATTAGCACAAGGCTTAAGGGTTAATATTTACACGGACTCCAAGTACGCCTTTCTCACCGTACAAGTCCATGGGGCCCTCTACAAGGAAAGGGGACTCATCACTGCGGGAGGAAAAGACATTAAGTATGGTCCCCAGATTTTGAGACTTTTGGACAGTGTGTGGGCACCTAAGGAAGTGGCTATTATGCATGTGAAGGGACATCAAAAGGGTGCCACAGACAATGAAAGGGGCAATAACAAGGCTGACCGAACGGCCCGAGCTGCAGCTCTCCAGCCCCTGAAGATGCAAGCCACTTGCCTGACTCTTTGGACCCCCAACCCATCATATCCACCCTCCTACACACCCCATGAAACTCAACAGGCAGTAGCTATTGGGGCACGCCTTCAGGAGGGATGGTGGGTCTTGCCGGACGATAGAGTCTTTCTCCCTCAGCAGTTGGCATGGCATGCAGTGACATCACTTCATAAGAATCTCCATATGGGCAAAACCGCCCTTCAAAAGGCACTGGCCCGAGAAGTCTACATTGACAACCTTGCGAGTATGGCTGCCAGTGTGTGTGCCCGTTGTCACGTGTGTGCAGCTAATAATCCCCGCCAGGGTCCCACTCTTCCTCAGGGACATCAGCCAAAGGGATCATACCCCTTTGACTCCCTCATGGTTGATTTCACAGACATGCCACGATCCGGCGCATACAAGGCAATGTTAGTTTTGGTCTGCACTTATACGGGCTGGCCCGAATGTGTTCCCACCAGGACGAAGAAGGCCTTTGAAGTGACACGCGCCCTTCTCTGCCTCATCATCCCTCGTTATGGCCTGCCGTCCCGCATTTCGTCAGATAATGGCCCGGAATTCATTCATAAAGCCACGCAGAAGGTGGCTTCCATCCTGGGGATCACCTGGAAGCTCCATTGTGCGTTCCAGCCAGCGTCGGGCGGCCGCGTTGAAAGACTGAACCGCACCATCAAGGAAAAGATAGCCAAAATTTGCCAGGAAACTCACCTGAAGTGGCCTGATGCGCTTACCATGGCTCTCTTAGCGGTACGCTGTGCCCCTAACAAGGATCTTGGTCTCTCGCCCTTTGAACTTTTGTATGGACGGGTGCCCAACCTCCTCGCCCCTCAAATGCAGCCTACTGCTCAGATTGCGGATTCGGTTAAAATCAAGCAGCTACAGACCCTGAATGCCATAGTCCTCAAATTGCAAAAATATGTATTGTCATGTCGACCTCATCTCATTGTGACTCCGGTCCATAACTTTCACCCTGGCCAAGCGGTCTGGGTCAAGGACTGGAAGAAGGAGCCATTGGGCCCCAAGTGGAGAGGACCGTATACTGTTGTTATTTGTTCTCCCCTTGCTGTTAAGGTGGCGGAGATTAAACCCTGTATTCATTGGTCGCGAGTAAAACGAGCAGCCCCTCCTCAGTGGCACGTTGAGATGGATGCACGCGATCCCTTGAAAATCACTCTCCGCCGCCGCCAAAGTCCATCGCCTGGGACGGTCACCCCTCCTGACGACACTCCGGCAGCTGTCTCTCTACGGATGGGTGACGAACACTCCACACCCCCTGCAGGTGGCACTCCGGATGCTGTCACCCCTCGCATGGGCAACGTACAGCGTCTCCCGTGGAACCTGCGCTCATCCCGAGCCCCGAGGAACCACAATGGAAAACTCCCAGCGACTGCGTCAAACCGCCTGGATTAGGAGGGGCCTTATGCCCACTTTCTGGGTCGTGGTCATCCTCCTCATTATTTCAATTGTGATTAACTCTATGTATCTGTACCAGGCCCTACGCACCAAGAGCCTTAAAGAACAACAAGTTAGTGATCTGGGATCCCCACTGGGCTTTCCTGAATCAGTCAGTCCTCCGAGAGGGGGGAATGGGATATGTCCACCCATATATGAAACAATGGGGCCGGGCCCGTTTCCACCCTGTCGCAAGTGTTTCATGTATGGGCCGGGGGGCGCGCAGTTTCTTCATAGTGACTCGTGGTTCCCCGAATGCCATAAGGAGGAAGGCTTGTCACCTTGTGAGTATGAGAATGCTAACTATTGGCAGTGCAGGATTAACTTAAACAGGACGAGGTGGGCCCCGGATCATCTTTATAACTCATCTGTCCTATGTCACCTCTTAAGGCCCATTCCCGAGATAATCCCAGGGATACAACTTTCAGAAATAAAACATGATAGACAAAAACGTGCACAAAACACCAATAAAACAATCAAATCAGGTATTACGATTCTCAACAAACCAGGGGAAGGTGCAACCACAGGTAACAGGAAAATCCCCCCGTGTACCTCATGTATGCAAGGTCAAAACAAAAACATTTTCAAGTTTAAAATAGGAAAACCGCAAGACTGTAGTACCTTGGTATTAAGTCCCCCATTACAGGATTGCACCTTTGGATACGATCACCCTCGGGTAAAAATGTGTAAGGGTCGATCAGGGGTTAAGAACTGTACCCAGGTGCCCATGACGCCTAAGGTGTATAAAAGGTGCCAGAGTCTGGAGGGCATCCTCTGTTACCTTCCGAAACCCCCAGGTTCCGATAATTGTGAACCATGTATGAAAAAGGCGCTAGTGGGTACTCGGATTATTCAGACGTTGGTTTATCACACACAAGCCCCTCCAAATTGTGTCCCCCAATCAACCACCTGTGAAAATAATAGTACTATGTACAGCTACTGCCTGCAAGGTAATACTCTCGTATGTTTTAACCCCGAGGTTCCCGTAAGGATTAATGTCACGGTTTGGGCAGGTCTAAGCCTGATCTACCAAAAACGCTCATGGCTTTATTACCTAAATTCCACTGTAGCTCTGAAACAAGGGTACACGCCCCTTATTGTAACTTTTGATGTGTGTACTGCAATGGATAAGGCGGTCCATATTACGTGTGGGGATGAGGGGTGGCGCAACACGTATCAATCCACACACAAATACCTATGCCCAAGGAATCTGGACCCAAACAAGGGTAATCCTGATGACTTCAAACCTTGTGACAATCGCATGGTATGTACGGGTTGGGATTGTATATGTGATTATACCGGAGGAGGCTATTCAGGTTGCCCCCACATCATAGCCTTCCAACGAATCCCCGGTACGAACCAGGTGTCGATTCAGGTAGCACGTGATCACCCCCCCCCCCCAGGTTAGTTATGGTATTGGGATTGAGGAGTCTGGAAGGGATCCTACCACTTACATCACCATCCGCCTCCAGACTCTGAATGATGGGGAAATTAAATCCCTTGGGTGGTCAGTGTATGACGACCTCCGCAAATTGGATGACCCTTTCCCCCTGAGCGCCAAGGCAGTTAATCTCTTTGTTGAAATGGCAGAGGAACTAGCAAAGTCCCTCACGGTAAAGAACTGTTTTGTGTGCGGTGGGACTAATATGGGAGAGCAGTGGCCATGGGAAGCTCTGGAAGCCAGCCCCGAGGTCTATAATAATATGACTAAGGATGGCAATATCACTCGGAGAACCGATCCCTCAGGGATAGTTTGGACTTTAACCACTAATCTGGTGGGACGGAACTGTTTCACTAGGAACGGATCCTATCCGGTGGGACACTTGATTTGTTTAGGAACATGGGATGTAAACTACACTAATTGGGTCTCACCTTCAGGCTTACCGGCCCCACCCCAATTTGACCAGACTCTGCTCTCCTTTGTCAGTCACGATCACGATGATTCCACCCAGTGGGTCGCCCCTAACAATATGTATTGGATTTGTGGCAATATTGCCTATGAAACCTTGCCCCATGATTGGTCCGGATCTTGCATTCTAGGTTGGATAAAACCTTCCTTTTTCCTCCTCCCCATCCAAAAACACCAGGTCTTGGGGGTACCTTTGTATGAACACATAGGTGCCAATAGGAAAAAGAGGGATATCAATAATGCATTCTCCAACTTCCCTTGCAAGGAATTGGCTGAATATGAAAAACTAACGTTCTGGGATTCAGAATGTATAGTTTGCACCTATGGGAAAGCCACATGGGCGGAGGATGGATCATGGGGATACCATACCCCCATATACATGCTAAATCGTATTATTAGGCTCCAGGCAGTCTTAGACTTAGCTGGAGAACGAATTGCTAAATCGCTTAACATTTTAGCTACAGCTACGGATAAACTGCGCACCGCAGTTTATCAGAATCGCTTAGCCTTGGATTACCTTTTGGCTAAAGAAGGAGGTGTATGTGGTAAATTTAATCTTACAAATTGCTGTCTCCAGATTGATGAAACCGGGTCTGTCATCAAACAATTGACCACCGAAATGAGACAACTTACCCATTTTGAAGGACAGGATTGGAAGGGGTTTGATTTGTCCTCAGCCTTCGGATCATGGTTTCCAAAACTTCCAGGGCTGCAGGCAATAGTGGCCCTTATTGGCCTCATTGCTGCCGGATGTGTCATTCTCCCCTGCATTCTCCCCGTGTTTGTTAGGACTATAAGTAATAGTTTGGCACTCTTGGTGGATCGTAGGGCAGCAGTAAAAGCCCTAGCGCTGTGTGAACAAGAAGGGGACTACGTAGCTCTGTTGAGCCCGGTTTATGAAACTACACGACAGGGTTTGAGGTATAGTTTCAAAAGGGGGGAATGAGGCAGCAGGTAAATGGGTACCTTACCTGAAGGGTATACGAGCCCCCCAGGCTCCCTTTGATCAGAAGTATATGCCCGTGTAAACTCCCCTAAACCTAGGTGGGTATAAAACCCCTGTCTTGGGCCTAGCCAGGGCAGTTCAGACTTTGCTGTGTTAACGCTCTGAACTCGGATGCATCAATAAACCTGTTTTCTCTCGAACCTTGTGGTCTCACGTCCCGTTCCTGGCGAATTGAGGTTTTAGGCCCCAATCCGCCGCAACACATTAACTATAATTTGTGCTGTCTGTTTCTGGTATATTGCTTTGATAGATTGCATGAAATGCTCTCCAAACTGCATCTTTTGTAGTATTTTTATTAAAAATTGCCAATTGACTTGGTCGAATGCTTTCTCCGCATCTAAGAATAGAAGCACTGCCGGGACTTGATTATACTTTCCCAAATATTCCATTATATTAATGATTTGTCTTACATTACTTTTCATTTGCCTTCCCTGTATAAAACCAGACTGATCATTGTGAATCGTTTGTTGCGCAATTGGCATTGACCTGTTTACCAATATTTTAGCAAAGATTTTGTAGTCTGTATTAAGTAATGAAATAGGCCTGTAGTTTTTTGGCTGGGTAGGATCCTGTTCTTCTTTTGGAATCAATGAAATAAAAGCTGTTTTCCAAGATGGTGGGACCCTGCCTTCCATTTGAATTTTATTAAATAGTTCCCTAAGAGGTTCCATCATTTCTAGTTGTAACTTTTTATAATAAACTGCTGTCAAGCCATCTGTGCCAGGCGCTTTGCCGATTTTTAACTGCTTAATTGCCAGGAAGATTTCCTCTGTAGTTACAAGTTGATTCAATCTTCCCCTTTGCTCATCTGTAAGTATAGGAATTTTCTCTTTCTCCAAATATCGGTCTATGTCTGACCCTTGTATTTTGTCACCAGCATATAATCTGGTGTAAAATTCTAAAAAAGTCTTTTTAATCATATCCTATTGAAAAACTTCTTTCCCTTTATATTCTACTTTCTCTATATTACGGGATCTTTGTTTTTTCCTTAACATATATGATAACCATCGACCTGGTTTATTGGCATTACAAAAAGTGTTATGTTTAGCATATAGAAAATTAGTGGCTATCTGGTCCGACATTAACATATTGAACTGCCCTCGCAATAAAGTAATTATCTCTTTTGTCTTTTTATCATCTGGTTTAGACATTAACTCCTGCTCTTTTTTTTTTTTTTATTAAAAGACTTTTGTACAAACAAATTTTCCCCCTTTTCACCCCCCCCCTCCACACAATATAAATCTCATACAAATGCTATACCCCCCCAACCCCCCCGCAAAAATTCACATTCAGATATTATACCAAACACTTTACCCCCTCCTCTCCCCCCATCTTAAAATAGATTACTCATAACCCCTCTCCTCCCAACAAAAACTATATAAATTACTCTTAAATTAATAATAACACATTGATCATTTTCTAAGCTAATTTAACATCTATAACTCTTAATATAAATTTCTCCTAGCCTAACAATGTTTCATTAGTCCCATCTTCTAATTTATTCATACATATATATTGCCCCACCCTCCACCCTAACCCTCCCCCACCTCCCACACAAACCCACCCCCCTGACTTCCGCTGTACCACTCTAACAATTCCAAACATCCCATATACTATTTACTCAGATCATCTATCGGTCTAAACATTCTTACCTAAAGGCTAGGTAATAACTCCTAGTCTGGTATTTATTCTGTATATAATCAATCCATTTTGCCCATTCCTGTGTGTAATCCTCCTGTTTCTGAGCTTTTAAGAAAGCTGAAATTTTTGCCATTTCAGCGAACCCCGCCACCTTCTGAATCCATTGATCAATTGTCGGCAAAAAATCTTTTTTCCAATGTTGCGCAATCAACAACCTAGCTGCTGTAACCATATACAAGGCCAATTTTGTTTCCCCTTTGGTAAAATCCTTAACTATACCCAATAAAAACATTTGTGGAGTGAATTGTATTCTTTTCTTAAATACATTCTGCATAACCCACCATATTTTTATCCAAAAAGCTTTAACCTTGTTACAAGTCCACCATACATGAAAAAAGGTAGCATCTAGACACCCGCATCTCCAACATTTTGGTTGAACATTTGGGTACATGCATGATAATTTTTTAGGATCTAAATACCATCTGTAAAACATTTTATAAAAATTCTCCCTTAAATTCTGTGACTGTGTAAATTTAACATTCTGAACCCATATTTTTTCCCACGTTTCCAACATAACCACTTCACCAAAATTCTGAGCCCATTTAATCATACAATCCTTAACCAATTCACTTTCTGAGTCTCTTTCTAACAATACATTATATATTCTTTTAACTTGTTTTGGACCAGTCTCTTTTATCTGCTTAATCAGTTCCACTTCTTTATCCATAAAGCCGACCCTGCGATCTTCTTCCCATCTCTTCTGAAGCTGTATGTAATGTAACCAATTTAGAGTAATTCCTTCTTCCAACAGCTGTTCCAAAGTTTTTAACTTCCATTCGCCCCCATCAGCAATAAGCACATCTTTATATAAACACCCCCCGAGTGACTTAATATTCATAATCCCCATGGTGTCTGCAAGATCCAACCAAAGCGGTATTTTATAATCCCAATTGGGCCGGTGCTTCTTCCATATTCTCATCAAGGCACTACGGAGAACATGGTTGTTGAACACTTTATCCACCCTGTCTTCATAAAAAAGATATGCATGCCATCCCAGAACAAGATCATGGCCTTCTATATTGAGCAATTCCATTTTTGTTTTCCCGAACCAATCTGCTACATGCGTTAATACCGCAGCTTCATAATACAATCGAAGGTTTGGGAGTCTAAGGCCGCCTCTTTCACGTGTATCTTGCATAATCTTCATCTTTACTCTCGGTTTTTTCTCCTTCCAAACAAATTTATTTAATGTTGTTTGCCAATTTAACAAGGTTTTATCTGACTTGAGCACCGGAATCATCTGGAATAGAAAGATAAATCTAGGTAGAATATTCATTTTAATTGCTGAGATCCTTCCAAGCAAAGACAATTGTAACTTTTTCCACGCTTCAAGATCTTTCTGTATCTTTTGCCACAACACTTCATAGTTATTTGAGAAAAGTTTTGTGTTTGATTCTGAAATTTGTATTCCTAAATATTTAACTTTAGAAACTATTTCAAAACCTGCTAAACTTACAAGTCTCTTTCTTTGAGTCTCTGTCATGTTTTTAACCATCATTTTCGTTTTGTTTTGATTTAGTCTAAACCCAGACACCATGCCAAATTCTATTATGATATTTTTCATCTGGATTATTGATTTCAAAGGATGTGAAAGGGTAACAACCAGATCATCGGCGAATGCTCTATTTCTGTATTCCTTTTGCCTGATAGCTATGCCATCTAAGGATTTTGAGTCCCGAATTGCGTTCAACAAGACTTCCAAAGTTAAAATAAATAACAATGGGGATAATGGGCAACCTTGTCTTGTGCCTTTTTGTATCTCGAAAGTTGTTGACAAATTTCCATTAATAATAAGTTGTGCATTTTGTTGCTGATAAATTGCTCCAATCGCCTGCCGCAATCGTGGTCCCATATCCATCTTTTCCAAAGTCTTGGTTAGAAAGTTCCAATTCACTCGATCGAAGGCCTTCTCTGCATCCAAGAAAACCAGCACTATCTTGATAAGAATAAGCAGATCTCTGCTCTTTTTTTTTAATCTCTTCCTCTAATTCCCTTTGTTTCTCCCTTTGTCTGCGCCTATGAACATTATTCAGATTTATTAAAATGCCTCTCATGTATGCTTTACTTGCGTCCCAAACCATTTCCATAGATATCCCCTTATGCATATTAAAAGCAAAATATTCTTTCAATCGTTTTTTACATTCCGTAACATTTTTCTCATATCTAAATAGATTTTCATTTAATCTCCAAGACCTCCTGGGTCGGTCACCATATTCAAGTTCCATCCAGACCGGGTTGTGATCTGTTAAAGTTCTCGGGCATATCTTCGTCTTCTTTACCCTGGAAAAAAAATCATTTGTAATTAGTATAAAATCAATTCTGGAAAGGGATTGGTGCCTATCAGGAAAAAAAGTGAAATCCCGTTTTTAACATTCCATTCTCTCCAGATGTCCCTCAATTCAAAGTCATCCATCATATCAAAAAAAGATTTAGGTAATCTTGTTCGTGTTTGGGTATTTTGCAAAAGCCTCTTCTTGTCTTGAACAGGATCCAGTACTCCATTTCAATCACCCAGTAAAACGCAGGATCTGTAACCCCATTGTGTTAGTTTGGTGTGAAGCAACTTATAAAATTTTTCTTGTTGTTGATTGGGAGCATATATTCCTGTTAAGAGTATTTTCTTTCCTTCTATTAATAGTTCAATTGCAATATATCTACCTTGAGGATCTGCTTCAATTAGTTCAGCCTTTAAGTCTTTTCTTAAATATATGACTATACCGTTTTTCTTCTCCGGAGCAGATGCTACAAAATGCGATCCCAGTCTTGCGTTCATCAAGTATTTCTGATCCTGTGTTCTAATGTGTGTTTCTTGTAAGCAAATTACATCATTTTTAAATTGTTTCAAGTAGTAAAATATTTTTTTTCCTTTTTTGTGGTGAATTTAAGCCATTGACATTCCATGTTAGAAATTTAGTTGTCATCTTTAGCACACTGAAGCTTTCTAAGAGCTGCCTGGAAATCTTGCTGGGATTTCACCTTCGGTCTAGCTCCTCCCACTGCTTCTGTGCTCGTGTTTATATTATCTTGGATTGTCATCTGGGCTTGTTGAGACTTTAATTCTTGTTCTTTACGTTTAGTAGCCGCACGGGTTTGTCTCTGTTCCATAATTTCTTCTGTTTCCTGCAGCAAACTCACAACCCCAATTTGTGCCTGATTATCTTGCTGCCTGGGGTCCTCTGTCTCTTTTCTTTCTTTGGGACCTGGAGATGGAGGGTGTCCTGCCTTTAGTACTATGCTATAGAAATCTTTTGCCTTCCAGACAGAGTTAAGGCGATTCCTTTCTCCCAGGTAGTTCACCACCAATCCGGCTGGGGTCTCCCATCTGTATTGAATCTGGCGCTTTCTAAATTCGTCCACTAGAAATGCATAATCCTTTCTAGATCTCAACATTTGGGGGGGGGGGGGGGATTTCCTTCAGTACTATCACATCTTGACCTGCCACTTGCAGTTTGTTTTTATAGGTTGCTTGAATATTTCATTCCTAATTTTCCTGGTGACAAAATAGATTACAATATCTCTTGGCAGTTGTCTTTGTCTGGCAATCCATGAATTAACGCGGTAAATTTTGTCAATTTGCCAGATGCATTCGGCCTTTGGCTCCCCAGTTAATTGAACAAGAGCATCTGCAAAAATCTCTCTTAAATCTTCTTGACTATGTTCCTTCAACCCCCTTATCCTCAGGGCAAATTCCATTGTTCTATATTGCATCATCGCAAGCTCCGCCTCCGACTTATCAATTTTAATTTGTGCCTCCACAAGTTTGTTGTCCAACTTTGTATTAGCCTCATTAATTTCTTCCACCTTCTCATCGAGAGATGCTACGTAGCCAAATAATCCTTTAAGTACTTCAACTATATCCTCCCTTATCTTTTGGTTACGTGTTTGGATTAAATCCTTAATTCCAGATATTTCATCAGAGACATCTTTAAAGGCACTTGTAATTTTTCCCTCCAAGACAACTGCCTGTTCTTTTAATGCATTTTGTAAATTATTTTGTAAAGCCTCCAGTGTCAGGGTTTGTGATTGTGTTTCCACCGGAGGTAGTAAAGATTGCAACTTTGAGGATTGCACTGGCAAACTTCCTGCACTTTTTGAAGCATTGAATTTTGCCTGCTTAGAGGCCATTTCAAAATATTCAAATCAAGCTTTTAAACAACCAATTTGTTCAGTCCAAAAAGTCCACCTATTCTTTGAAGTCTTCCAGCAGCACTAACAGGCACTTAACAAGTGCTAATCAGCTTTCCGCTTCACTTTCGTTTTCAACACACCCTTTATCATTCCGACGCCATTTTTTTTTAAAGAAGTTCCTTTTAAATTTACAGAAAGAGATATAATCTACGGAGTTAAGGCTTGTACTTGTAATTTGTTGACCTCCTGGTTTGCTCTGCCTGCTTCTTATTCAGATGTAGAATAAACTTTGAAATTGCAGGTGTGGACGCTGCCTTTTGTTTCTGCAAAGGCAGAAGCATCCCGTGATGAGGAGATTGTCGGGCTTCCTGGGGAGTTCACACCCTTCACGCCACAGAATTGCTTCTGGGGCCGCTGGGCGCCTCTACCCTCTGCCAGACAGCTCACCTCCCCCCATTTTCCCGAGGGGGAGGTTTTCAAACTGCTGGACAGCTGATTTATGCTATACTAGCCGCTTGTTACTCAAACACGGGCTGGCATTCCTGAGGGAGCGTCCTCCAAGGCCAGCGGCGCCACCGGAAGTCCGCAATCTCCCTGCTTCTAAAACCTTCTAAAACCTTAGCTGAGGTTTTATTCTTTTCTCACTTTCAACCCAAGAAGATCCGTCAATAAATAAGTTAATACCTATATAGGACAATCTTCCAAATCCTCTCATACTTTAGAGTTAGCATCAGGATTGTTCTCATCTGATGTGGACTGCTCACCACTATACCATTCCACACAAAGGCCATAGGCCAAACTCGCACTACCGAATCAAATTTGACAAAAAGTCCACAGGTTTCCATTTCCCAGCCCAGGTTTGAGCTAAATACTCTCTTAGCAATACTGTCCTCCACTGCTACAAATAAGTGAAGGGGCTTTCCAAAATCTGGCAAGCTCAAAACAGGAGCTTGTATCATCACTTACTTCAATCCTTCAAACCTTTCCTTATCACCCTGCTTCCAATTAACATTCTAAGGCTCTCCATCCAACAACTTATCATATAGAAACTTTTACTCCAGTTTCTACATCTTGTAATTTCTTCTTTGACACTCATTCGTACTCTCTTCAACCTCTGCTTTCTTTTCTCTAAACAACAACAAATCATCTACATACTGTAACAACTGTATACCTCTGGGCTGTTTAAATTTCTCCAACACCTGCTTCAACATTTGTCCAATTAACGAATTGTAAATTCGGACTTTCTAAAAATCCCTGGGGTAGAACACACCACCTATACTGCCAATTACCATTTGTATCTGAGTCAGACTATTCAAAAGCAAAAATATCCCAAAAAATTTCAAATCTATCACACTAAAATATTAGACTTCCCAATTTGCCTCTGCTTGTTTTACAAATCACACCATAGAATGGATAACTCCTAAGCATTCAAAATGCACAGCCATAAAAACATAAAAGAGGGTGGTAAAAAAGAATGCCCTCAGAAAAAAAAACACATTTAAATAAGGTAGTTCGGGTCTCTGCTCTGAAATATATTTAGCCTAAACTTTAATGTCAACTTTCTTTATAAAACAAGGAAGCACTTTAAACACCTTAAAAATTTCCAGAAATAATAAAATCAAAATCGCAATTCAGAACAATCCTGCATAGCTGTCATATGCTCCAGCTATTCTGCAGAAGCAAGTCACCCATTCACCCCTCCCCTCTCTCTCAGACTCAGCAAAGACAGGGAAAAAAATGTGTAAAAGGGAAAGCAAGCCGCACCTTTCCCCCTCCCCCTCTCTCGCCCCCTTCCTCCTGCTTCAAAGCAAAAGAAGAGGAAAATAAAGAGAGGAAAAAACTTAATCCTTTCAACAAAGACATTCACGAATAACTTTTTAACTCACCGACATCTCCCACTCTCATGGGATCATTCTCATTTCCTGTTCTTTCAAACACTTGCTGTTGCTGTCACAACATCAACAACAAGCCCTTGCAACTTACTATTTCATTATACAAAAGGAGACTCCCTGCACACAGGCATTCACAGGTCTCAGGATCACTTCACCTTATTTCTCCTGTGTACTGCAATCAAACCTTTTGCGTAAACTTACATATAAAACTATTTCCTAACAAGCCAGCAGCCCCGGCATCCTATGGCTCGTTCTTCAAGCAATAGTTTATTTCTCCCAGCACATCCCATTTTCTGCCATTCTGATCCCCGCCACCCAGAATGGGCAGAAAATGGAGCACGCAGAGGCCGAAAATGGGGCATGTGGAGGCTGAAAACAGGGCGTGCAGAGGGGTCAATAGGCTAGGGCAATCCCTGCAGCCTGAAACAGCTGATCATTGGGAAGCCAGTCCAACTGACAATCTGCTGCTCGTGCTAATCAGGCTGTGCTGAAATTGAAACTGAAACACGCTGTTTGCTGCAAGGAGGCAAATTGCTGGGAGGCAGAGGCAGATTCCCTATCTACCCCCGCCCTCCCTTTGCTAGTCACCCCCATTTACCTGCTTCCTCCCCCACGACCGCCTCTTTTGTTGCTTACTTTCCACAGCGGCTAGTCCAGTCTGGAAGGCAAGCTGACCGGAGTTTTCAGCAGCCCCCAGCCAGCCGCCACTGCTGGGAAGTGACTGGCTGGCAAAGAAGCCTCCCACTTGGACTTGCAAGGCAATGGGATGTGCATGCGCAAAGAAGATGGTGGCAACGGCAGCCGCTTTTTCGCCAACCGGAGGACTTTTCAGTGGCCTGTGGCCAGCCGCCGGCCTCTTTGAGAGTTGGTATGCAATGAGGTGGCCAGGGGGACCGGCCATCGCTACAAGTTCACCAAACTGGGCAAAATTTCTGCCACCAATTCGGGCAAACTGGTGTGAACCAGCTGAATACCACCTCTGATTTGATTACAGATTAAACTGTATAGAACGACTAGAAGTGAAGATTATATTGTATATATCAGTGATGGCAAAACTTTTTCACCTCGGGTGCCAAAAAGACGTGCGTGCGCTATCATGCACACTCGCGTGCCCATCCCCATAATTTAGTGTCCCACACACACCGTGCCCCTGTGCATGTGTGAGTGCCCCCCCTCTCTCCCACGCATGCGTACATGGCTTTCTTGGAGCCCGGGGAGGGCAAAAACAGCCTCCCCCACCCCCGCAGAGGCCATCTGGAGGCCAGAAACGGCCCGTTTTCCGACTTCTGGTGGGCCCAGTAGGTCCATTTTTCACCCTCCCCAGGCTCCAGAGTCTTTCTAGGAGCCTGGGGATGGCAAAAAACGGCCCAACACGCAAACCAGAAGTTTGGAAACGGACTTTCAAGTTGCCCGTTGGGCCGTTTTTCTCCCTCCGGAGGCTTCTGGAGGCTTCCCTGAAGCCTCTGGATTGCAAAAAAACAGCCCAATGTGCAAACCGGAAGTCCGTTCCCAAACTTTCATTTCCGGCGAAAAATGGCTGGAAATCAAGACTGAAAATCAGCTTGCCAACACGCACATGTGCACTCAAAAACGGCTCCCATAGGTTCGCCATCCCGAGTATATATTATAAGAATAATGGCTATAATTATGATGTATAATATTATGTATATTCAAAATAGATTTGATACAGACAGTACACTGTTGTTGCAGAAATGGAAACATGATGTATAAAAAAGGAAAATATAAAATAACAGAGTTTGAAGGGACCTTAGAGGTCTTCTAGTCCAACCCCCTGCCTAGGCAGGAAACCCTATACCGTTTCAGACAAATGGCTATCCAACATCGTCTTTAAAACTTCCAGTGTTGGAGCATTCACAACTTCTGGAGACAAGTTGCTCCACTGATTAATTGTTCTAACTGTCAGGAAATTTCTCCTCAGTTCTAAGTTGCTTCTCTCCTTGATTAGTTTCCACCCATTGCTTCTTGTTCTACCCTCAGGTGCCTTGGAGAATATTTTGACTCCCTGTTCTTTGTGGAAACCCCTGAGATATTGGAAGACTGCTATCATGTCTCCCCTACTCCTTGTTTTCATTAAACTAGACATACCCAGTTCCTGCAACCGTTCTTCATATGTTTTAGTCTTCAGTCCCCTAATCATCTTTGCTGCTCTTCTCTGCACTCTTTCTAGAGTGTCAACATCCTTTTTACAGCGTGGTGACCAAAACTGAATGCAGTATTCCAAGTGTGGCCTTACCAAGGCATTATAAAGTGGTATTAACACTTCACGTGATCTTGATTCTATCCCTCTGTTTATGTAGCCTAGAACTGTGTTGGCTTTTTTGGCAGCTGCTGCACACTGCTGGCTCATATTTAAATGGTTGTCCACTAGGATTCCAAGATCCCTCTCACACTTACTACTATTGAGCAAGGTACCACCTATACTGTACCTGTGCATTTTGTTTTTCTTACCTAAATGTAGAACCTTACTTTTTTCACCACTGAATTTCATTTTGTTAGATAGCGCCCAATGTTCAAGTTTGTCAAGATCCTTCTATATCTTAAGCCTATCTTCTGGAGTGTTGGCTATTCCTGCCAGCTTGGTGTCATCTGCAAATTTGATGAGTTGACCACTTATCCCTTCATCCAAATCATTGATGAAGATGTTGAAGAGTACTGGGCTTAAAACAGAGCCTTGGGGTACTCCACTGCATACTTCCCTCCATGTGGATGCAGTTCCATTGAGGACTACACGTTGAGTGTGGTTGGTCAGCCAGTTAGGAATCCATCTGGTGGTGATGCTGTCTAACCCACATTTTTCTACTTTATCTAGTAGTAGGTTATGGTCTACTTTATCAAATGCCTTACTGAAGTCCAAGTAAATTATATCGACAGCATTCCTCTAGTCCAATAATTTTGTCACTTTCCCAAAGAATGCAATAAGATTAGTCTGGCATGATCTGTTTTTGAAAACCCATGTTGGCTTTTGGTTATTACTTTGTTTGCTTCTAGGTGTTCATTGATTTGTTGCTTGATTATCTTTTCCAGAATCCAGGCTGATAGGTCTGTAGTTTCCTGGATCTATTTTTTTTTTCCTTTTTTGAAGATGGGAACCACATCAGCTCTTTTCCAGTCCTCTGGCAGTTCCCCTGTGCTCCAGGATCTCTGAAAGATATAGTTCAGTGGTTCTGAGATCTCGTCTGCCAGTTCCTTCAGAACCTTGAGGTGTAATTTGGTCCTGGTGATTTGAACTCGTCTAGGGTAGACAGGCACTCACTTACCATTTTCTTCCCTATTTTAACTTGTGTTCTTAATCTGTTTTTTGTGGTGCTGTTTGTGATAGGTTGGACTGTGTTTTCCCTTTGTGTAAAGACAGATGTAAAAAATGAGTTAAGTAGTTCTGCTTTCTCCGTTTCTTGTTACTTTCCACTTTTTATACTTATCCTTTTTGTCTTTCAATTTGTCAGAGAGTTCTTTATGCAGCCATGCTGGTTTCTTTTGAGAGCTGTTATTTTTCTTCTTCATTGGTATTGTGTGAGACTGGGCTTTTATAATCTCACTTTTCAAAATTTCCAAGCTTCTTGAGTTGTTTTCCCCTTGAGGATTCTCATCCATGGAATCCTTCCCAAGCTCTCTCTAAGTTTATTGAAAATAGCTCTCTTAAAGTCCAAGACTCTAGTTTGACTTTGTTCTACTACTTGTGCTTGCATAATGTTGAATTCCAATATTGCATGATCACTTGCCCCCAAGGTTCCTGTAGCTTCAACACCTTCTATCATTTCCTCTCTGTTAGTGAGAATTAAGTCCAATATGGCTGATCCCCTTGTTCCCTTCTCTATGTTTTGGGAAACAAAGTTGTCTGCTAGGTTTGTTAGGAACCTGTTGGATCTTCCACATGGTGCAGAGTTTGTCTCCCAGTTGATGTCAAGGTATATAAATGTATAATAAATGTATAATAAAAAATAATATCAAAAAAGGTAGACTATATGTGTAGAATGTAGACAGACAGACAGACAGACAGACAGACAGACAGACAGACAGACGAATATATTGATATGATGGATGGATGGATGGATGGATGGATGGATGGATAGTGTTGTGGTCCACTGGCTGCCTGAGGAGCTGGCAGCAGAGTCGGACAGTGTGGAGGTTGTGGAGGAACATGGGCCAGTCCTAGAGTCTGGGGAAGGCTCAGATGAGGCCTCTGCATCAGAGGCAGAGAGGGGGCCAGGGCCATCTGGGAGTTATGTGCTGCCTCTGGAGCCTCCAGAGTTGGACCTCAGTGAGGCAGAGGAAGCCAAGAACAGTTAAGACAAAAGGGGCAACTCGGGAGTAAGGCTTGGAGATGATTGGCCCCTCCCATAAGACATAAAGGAGGAGCAAAGGCACATAAGCCTTTGCAGGAAGCAACTTTGTTCATTCTGGTCGGTTTAAACTCTGAAGCTCCATTTTGGATCTGGGCTCCATCTGGCCTTGCAAAGCTAATTGGCAATTAGATCTTTGGCAGCGTTTCAAGGGAGATAAAGGTGGGTGTTTATCAGCCTTATCCCGAAAGACTTTGGCAGACTTCTGTTGGACTCTTTACAAACTATTTGTGACTCATTACGGGCTGTGAATGAACATAATTCACAGTCGTTGAAATAAAAAGAGGGTTTTGGGGACTAAGCGTGTGCTTTTTACTGTCTCAGGAAGCCTATGTCAGAACAGTTTGCTTCCTGCAACAAATAACAAACAAACCTGTTGTGGCCCAGCAGGAGCCGTTGGAGCTGCCACCAGACTCCGACAGCGAGGGTCCCTATGAGTTGGCTCTGGAGGATGTGGAGGACCCTGGGCAGGGTTCTGACTCCGAGCAGGGATCAGAGAGGCTGGTCGGCCACCAGGAGGTGCCTGAGGCATGGAGCAGTGGTGAAAGCCAAAGGAAGGGGGCTCCTGATGTCATGCCTTGGAGCAGTGGGGAGGAGTCATGGGACAGTGAGTCAGACATCAGCAGTGAGTTATTAGATGCTCGTTACCGGCGCGCTAACAGGCGTAAGGAGCAATTGCGCAGTTACAGGAGGTAATTGCTCTCAGCTGCTGATAATTAGACTCCTCTCCAGACTATAAAAGGACTGCTTGTGCACACGCCCTTTGCAGAAGTCAACGCATGAACTAATGTGGGAGAACAGTCTTGTGAGCGTGGCAGGCTGGATTGCTGCCAGTGCTATCAGTGCCGAGTTGTTATGAAGGCATATTTGTGTTGGATTGCTGCCAAGGACCTGTTCTGTCTGTAAATAAATCCGGTACCTTATCTGTGGCTCGGAGTGTGTGTGTGTGTGTTGGTGGGGGGGTCAGAACACAAACCTCTACTAAGATGGAGCAGCTTCTTGCTGAAAATGCTCAGCTTAATCAACAAGTAGCTCTGCTGGCAGCCCAGGTGGCTCAGCTCCAAGTTCACGCTGCTTTACCTCCCCAGAGAAAATGCCCAGTAGCTGTGCCACATAAGCAGCCAGGCCATGTTTCCTGCTTTTTGGGGACAATGCCAGCTTTTTATCAGCCTGAGAGCTGAAGACTTCCCCACTGACTGGGACAAAGTGGAGTTTATGATTAGCCTTCTCTCCAGCTCTGTGGCTCATTGGGCCATGCCCTTGCTGGTTCAGGCTAGTCCTTTGTTGGATGATTTTAGGGGCTTTTGTGACCACCTTAGATTATTATTTATTATTCGTATTTATAGACCACCCCCTCTCCCGAAAGGGACTCGGGGCGGTGTACAGTCACTAAAATGCGTTATAAAATACATACATAAAACAGTTAAATAATTAAATACGTAGGTGGAGGAGGTTGCAAGACTGTATTTAATTAAAAAACCCCTTAGCTTCCGTTTCCTGCACCTCTCGGGGTTGACAAACCCGTCATCGAGGCGGGCCCTTGAGAGAGCCAAGGGCCATGCCTGCGAGAGAGGGGCCTCCCGCAGGCGGAGCAGGTCTGACCTCAGGTAAATTGATATAAGAATCCAGTGGGGTTAAGGTGCTGCAGATGGTAACAAAGTCAGTAGGGGAGGGGTAAGAGGCAGAATCCTGTTCGTATTTGGATGAGGATAGGGGGGGGGGGGGGGGCAGATAGAAGTCCAAATGTCCAGATGGTGCAGGCATAATAGAGGTGGCAAAGATGATAAACGATGATAAAAGATGACAAAAGTGGGTGAAAGCCCTATATGGTCCCGAGTGGGCATAAGATGGTCCCAGGTGAGCATGAGCTCATGGACAGAAGTCTAGGGTCCTCAGTGGGTGGGGGGGGGGGCGTTCTTAGCCTAGGCCTGCTTAATCCAGGCACCACTCCGGCCTCTCCATGGCCCTAGGCCCGATCTTCCGGTAGCTTCTGCTGTTCTAGACCACCCCCAGCCATCGTCCTGTAACTCCAGACTCTGTCCTGGCTCCCTCCCAAAAAGCCCAAAAACCTCATATTCCAGGCTCTCACCCAGCATTCCAATATCCTGATGTTAAGCCTTCGGCGTCTTCTTATTAGTGCTGGCTGGTCTGCAGGCGGGGGGAGCCACCAGGGGGCGCTCGGAGATAGCAGATCTTCAGCAAGGCCCCCTGGCAGTGGCGTCTCCTCTCCCGTTCTTCTCATTGCCGCCGCTGCCGTCTCTGCCGTTTACTCAGCTGCTCAGCTCCATTCTGCTCAGCCAGTCCCGGCCAGTCCCGGCCCTGCCAGTCACTCTCATGGACGTCTCCTTACTCCCTCCGCCATCGCCTGCGCCAAACATATGCGCGCCATCGCCGTTCCTCTTCCTGCCTTCAGCCCCGGGCCCCGCAACCATTTTCCAGCCTCTCACCTCTCTCCGGCCTCTCTCCGGTCTCCCCGGCCTCCCCGACCACCCTGACGGACCGAAATAGGTCCAAAGCAGGCCAGGGTCGTTCAGCAGTCCGACTCTCGGCCCTCGGATGGAACGAGGGCCGGCAGCAACCCCTTCCCCCCCATTGGGGCTCCGCTACAGTTCCTGGAGCTCAAGAGGCGACCGCCATCGCCGGAAGCTCCTCCTCCTTCTTTTCATACATTAGACTAATGTATGAGGACCCCATCAAGACACAGACCACTACCCAACATCTGAAGACTCTGAATCAGGGCCGGCAACCTCTGCAGGAATATATCAGTGAGTTCCAGGAATATATCAGTGACTCTTATCCAGGATTTGGCCTGGAATGAGGCTGCCTTCATGGATGCATTCCAGGATGGGTTGTTGGAGGAGTTGCAGGAGGAGCTGGTTCGGGTAGATATTCCTCTGAATCTCAACAAGCTGGTTCATCTTTGCCTCAGGATTGATGCCCGGTTGCAGAGACGGACCAGTCGTGCCTCCAAGGAGACCCAGATGGTACCCGTCATGCGTGAGACCCGCGGGAGGAACCCATGGAAATAGGGGCAGCCAAACCCCACCTGTCGATCACTGAGAAAAACAGACGGCACTCAGGGGGGTTGTGTTTGTGTAGTGGGGAATCTGGGCACATGGCCACTTCTTGCCCCAAGAAGCGACGAGGGGAGTCAGCTCCTGGGCCTGCCCCACAGCCACAGAAAAGCCTGTCGGGAAATGCCCCGAGCCCGATCTAGGGAAGACCCTGGGTCGGGAGCGCAACAACACAAGTCATGCCCAGTGAACAGGGATCCCAGACACTCACCAGCACTTGATCCTTGTAACATGAGTATTCCTGTCTGGTAGTCCACAGGGGATTCTGGCTCATGCCTTGGTTGACTCCAGAGCCACAACAAACATTTGCAACCAAATATGGAGTCCCTCAGTGTCCAGTGTCAGCCCTTGGGCTGCCATTTGCCTGGAGGGGTCCAGTGTGCTTACCCCAGCTGCCCGACAATCGGTTGCTCTGCAATTCCCGCTCTCCCAGATTCGTCCTGCATGTTCCTTGTGGGCTTGGAGCGGCACTGGGGCCTTTGGTGCCTCTTCTCCAGCCGGCTCTAGTGGTGATGTCATGAGCGGAGCACTGCGAAGCCCCACGGAAGCCCTGTAGCAGATGGGGCTTCAGCTGGCTGTAGATCTCCTGCATCGTCTCTGTCCTGCTCATGCTGCAGATCGCCTGGATGGACTCTGGCTGGCGAGCTCCACTTGAAGGGCATCACCCATCTGCCATTCGTGGGCAGAGTGGCTGTTCTTTGCACGGACACTCTCTGGGTGGGGGTGGGGGTAATAGGAGGCAGCGTCATCACAAGGTGACAGGGAGGGAGTGTGGTGTATGGTTAATTAAGGGTGTGGTCAAGAGTATATATTACAATGGTGTTTTGTTCGATTTGTTTTTAAAACTAGCCCACTTCATTGCTTGTCCGGGTCTCCCGTTGGCTAGAAAATTGGCAAAGTTATTCATAACTCACATATACCACCTGCACAGTGTGCCGAGGCCTATAATCTCCAATCCGGTGTGTGTGTGTGTGTGTGTGTGTGTGTGTGTGTGTGTGTGTACAATTTACTGCCCGGTTTTGGCGGAGTTTTCTAAAGACGGTGGGATCCACCCAAGGGCTCAGTTCAGCGTTCCATCTGGCCACCAATGGAGCCTCTGAAAGAGCAAATGCCGTGGTGGAACAGTATCTCCGTTGTTATGTGCAATATCAGCAAACGGATTGGACAGATTTACTACTGTTTGCTGAGGTTGCGCATAACAACACGGTACATAGCAGTACAGGATATACCCCATTTCGAGTAGTGATTGAGATTGACTATTGACTGAGTGTCCATGGGAGCCACTAAAAGATATGGGAGTGACTAGACACCATGTGGGGGAACATGTCTGAACCACTTTACAAGCAGCAGTGGTGGCTTACAAGAAGCAAGCAGATAAAAAACGGAATCCACAGCCCCTGTGGCAGGTAGGGGATAAGGTTACCGTTCTACAAAATATCTCCACCTCAAGGTACCAAGCCGGAAACTAGGCCCTAAATTCATCGGACCATTTCCAATTGTGCGAGTGATCAATCCAGTTACTGTGGAACTAAAGCTTACCCCTATCTTAGGGAAGACCCATTCAGTGTTTCACAGTAGCCTTCCTAAACCAACACATACGACGGCCTTATGCAGTGATCCCAGCCGGATACCTGCACCGGTTCAGGTTAGGGGGAAGCAGCATTAAGAAATTGCACAAATCCTCAATTCCCATCGGCAACGAGGTCAATTATAGTACCTAGTTCTATGGAAGGGATACCCCCTCTTGGAGGCCTCCTGGGTGAGGTCCTCGGATGTATGCACACCCCGCCTGCTCGCCCGGTTCCACCACAGACATCCGGGTAAACCGGGGAGGGATACCACTAATAGTGTGCCTTGTCTTCCAGGTTCCACCCCAGTGGGGCTTCAGCTGGCTGTATATCTCCTGGATTGCCTCTGCCCTGCTCATGCTGCAGATTGCCTGGATGGACTCTGCCTTTCTCTGGCTGGCGAGTTCCGCTTGAAGGGCATCACCCATCTGCCATTCATGGGCAGGGTGGCTGTTCTTTGCATGGACACTCTCTGGGTTGGGGTGGGGGTAATAGGTGGTGGCATCATCACAAGGAGACACGGAGGGGGTTAGTATGGTGTATGGGTAATTAAGGGTGGGGTCAAGAGTATGTATTACAATGGTGTGGTAAACCAGGTTAGAGCTAACTTTGCTTATTTGCCTTTGTGCTATTCATCAGCTAGTGCCAGTTATCGCAAGTTTTGCAACAAAGCATTTACAACACCTTGCTTCTCTGTTTGTGTCCTTGACGAACGCCGGAACATGACATCCAGTGGATCCTCCTATGCTCGTGGAGATCATAGATTGCTGGGTGCTTCTGTCTGGGCCTATTAAGGCCACCACGCAACCCTTGCGCCTGACCATCAGCTCTGGATGCACGATCCGCAAATCTAGTGGTCCCAGAAGTTCATCTCTTTCCTGAGCCTGCAATGCGTGGACCACACCTGCCAAGTCTGCCCAGGCCATTTGCTGAGTCCACCCGTGGTCTCCTTGCCTTCTGACCTAGCGGACTTTTTGAATGTCTTCAGAGAGCAGGAGGTGGACCAATTGCCCCCGCACTGGCCATACGACTGCCCCATTGATTTGATTCTGGACGTGCCGCTCCCAGTGTGGTGTTTGTATTCGATGTTGGACCCTGAGTTGGCTGCATTGCAGGACTTTTTGAACAAAAATCTAGCTTGGGGTTTTATCCAGCCCACGTCGTTGCCACTGTCTGCCCTGGTCTTGTTCGTGAAAAAGAAGACCGGAGACTTGAGGCTTTGTTGCGAAATTAAATGTCATCACAGTGAGCAATCGGTATCCTCTGCCCCTTATTCCTGAACTGTTGGAACAGCTCTGGGAGGCTACCGTTTTCATCAAGTTGGACCTGTGCGGAGCTTATAATCTTGTTCGGATCCGGCCCGGGGATAAATGGAAGATGGCGTTCAGCACCAGGTACGGACATTTCGAATATAGGGTCATGCCATTTGGGTTGACCAATGCTCCCATCTTCCAACATTTTATGAACGACATCTTCTGGGATCTTTTTGACCAGTTTGTTGTGATTTATTTGGACGACAGTTTTATTTACTCTTCCTCCCGGGAGTGCCATCAACAGCACCACTGCCTGGTCCTTCAACGGCTCCGGGGTAACCACTTGTATGCAAAACTGGAAAAATGCCAGCTCTTTCAGTCCACCATCGAGTTCCTGGGGCATCGCATCTCTCCTGAGTGCATAGCGATGGAGGTGAGCAAGGTTGAGTCTTTGTGTAGTTGGCAACATCCTTGGCGAGTGAAGGATGTCCAGCGACTCCTCGGGTTCATCAACTATTATTGGGCCTTTATCCCCGGCTTAGTTTCCCTGACCACTCCTTCAGAAAAAGGTGCCGTTCCAGTGGAGTACCCCAAGCAGTAGGCATTCCAGGCCTTGAAGCAGGCATTCATGAAGGAGCCCATCTTGAAACATCCTGACCCCCACCGTCTATTTGTGGTGGAAGTGGATGCATCAGATGTTGCTGTTGGACCGGTGTTACTCCAGGCTCACACGTCCAGCGGTACCCTCTTCCCTTGCACGTATTACTTGCGGAAGCTCAACACCTCCAAGCACAACTACACCATCAGGGAGAAGAATCTACTGGCCATTAAGATGGCATTTGAGGCCCGGAGACATCATCTGGAGGGGGCCTGACATCAAATTGAAGTCTGGACAGACCACAAAAACCTGGAGTTCCTGCAGACCACCCTGAATCTGAACCAACGACAGATTTGGTGGTCCCTCTTCTTTGCCAGGTTCAATTTCAGCATCACCTACATCCCCAGTGGTCGCAACCAAAGGTCGGATGCGCTCTCACGGAAACCGGAATATTCCCACATTGGAGACTAGCTTCTGCTCTGGACAGCTTTGCCCATAGAGTCTTTCTCTGTGGTTCAGGAACCAGTGGACCTACGGGCTCAGATATGGGAAGCGCAGTGGCACAGTAATTAGGTGGAACAACGGAAGGAAGAGGTTGTACCTGCCTCTCCATGTGTCACGTTCCGACATTCACTAAAGACTACAGACAGAGCAGCAGTTTGTTGTTTGATATGCTTTATCTCTATCTATGAAAACGTTGTGATAACCGGCACCAGATGACAAATAATACAAAAGCAAATAGGCAAAGTCAGTTCTAACATGGTTAATCCTACCACTGTATATATAGCATTTGCTCCACCCACCCAGATCCACCCATGAGCCCCACCCCCTCTCTGTCCCCTAGCAATGATGCCACCCTCTAGCTCCCATAGCACAATTATGTAAAGACTTTCCCACAGCGCCCCACGGACTAGCAACAGCCAGAGAACCTCCAAGGACACAGTCTTCATGCTAGCCATTAGAAATGCGATGTAGCTGCAACCATCTGCCATGTGGATGTATATGCTATAATGCGTAGCTAGGGTCCTGGGGTGATGTGCCACTGATGACGTATCACCCCCTTGAAGCGGCATGCTCGAGTTGTGCTGATCAGCTGGGGAAGATCACAATAATGAGCACCAGCATCCATGGAGCCACGTTGCTCAATTGGAGCCACTTAGAAGCGGCCAGAAGCGCAGGGAAGGAGAGAGGGCTGGGTGGCATCAGAGCGGCCAGAAGATGAAAAAAAACCATGTGTGGTAACAGCAGCATTGGGGGGAACAAAGCGACCTGTGAATGGCAGCCCAAGGGCTGACATGCCGCCCCCTACCAATGGAGAGAGACCTGGAAGACAAAATACACCATTAGTGGTGTTTCCTCCTGGTTTACCCAGACAGCGGCGATGGAATCTGGCAACCAGGCATGGTGCGTGCACATCCGAGGACCTCACCCATAAGGCCTGCAAGAGGGGGTAATCCTTCCATAATACCAAATACTGTAGTTGGCCCCGATGTCGACAGGAGTCCAATATTTGGTCAACTTCATAATGCTGCTCCCCCCTGCCCCCTACTGGTGAAGGTACCTGTGCTGGTTCACCATGTAAGGTTCCCATATGCGCTTGTTGGAGAAGGCTACTATGGAACACTGGGTGAGTTTTACCCAGCAGAGGAGGGAGTTTGAGTTCCACAGTAACTGGATTAATCACATGAACAACTGGGAACGGCCTGATAAATTTGGACCCCAGCTTCTGGCAAGGCACCCTAAGATGGAGGTATTTGGTAGAAAGATACACTCTATCCCCTACTTGCAATAAGGGTTGTGGCTCCGTTGTTTATCTGCTTGCTTCTTGTAAGCATCCACTGTGGCTCATAAAGCACTTCGGACATTCTCCCACATTGGATGCATGGTGTCTAACCACTCCTTCATGTTTACATCAGTAGGAGGTTCTCGTGGACATTTGGGGATTGGCACAAAGTCCACCCCATTCACCACCCAGAATGGAGTATACCCCATACTGCTATGTATCATGTTGTTATGTGCAACCTCAGCAAACAGCAGTACCTCCGCCTAATCCATTTGTGATATTGCACATAACTACAGAGGTACTGTTCAACTGTTGCATTTGCTCTTTCAGAGGCACCATTGGTTGCTGGGTGGAATGCAGAACTTAGGCCTTGAGAGGACCCCACCATTTTCAGGAAACTGCTCCAAAGTCAGGCAGTAAATCGTACCCCCACGATCGGAGATTATCCCCTTCGGTACACCATGCAAGTGGTATATATATATATGTTACAAATAATTTCGCCAATTTCCTAGCTGATGGGAGACCTCGACAAGCAACAAAGTGGGCCTGTTTTGAAAACAAATCAATTACCGTCCAAATGACAGTATTACCTCGGCTTTCTGAGAGATCCACGATGAAGTCCATGGTGATGTCCTCCCAAGGCCGTGTAGGGTTTGCTACCTGTTGTAAAAGGCCGGGGGGCTTTCCCCATCATTTTTTCCTAGTAGTACAGATGTTACAGCTTCGCACATACTCCTCGACCTCATGCTTCATTTTGGGCCACCAAAACTGCCAGTTTGTCAGATGCAAGGTTTTTAGGAATCCAAAATGTCCCGCAACCCTCGCATCGTGACAGTGACGTAATACAGCTAAATGTTGGTCTGCAGGTATATATATATTTGAGCCCTTCCAAGCTAGCCCATCCCGCTAAGTAAGGTTTTGTTGTTACATTTGGAACCAGGGGTCAAGTGGCAGAGCGGCCCGTATAGCCTGAGTGATGTCAGCCGGGACCCCACCCCCACCCCTCTGGGGCCTTCCCTGGTCACCTGCCACCATATCAACATCTGTAGCCTGGGGAACCATGGACTGTATCATCTCCTCACAACCACCATTAAACTGCAGCTTTCTTGACAACGCATCTGCCATAAAATTCTGTCCACCCAGGATATACTTCAGGCAGAAATTGAATCTATGAAAGTATAGAGCCCACTTTACCTGTTTGGGTGATAGTTTGCATGGAGATTGGAGGGCCTCCAGGTTTTTATGGTCGGTCCATACCTCAAAAGGGACCACGGCCCCTTCGAGCAGATGTCTCCAAGTTAACAAGGCCCATCGGACTGCGAAGTCCTCCTTCTCCCAAATAGCCCAATGTCTCTCTGTATCACTCAATTTACGAGACGTATAGGCACATGGTTACAAAGCCCCCTCCTCATTTGTTTGTAGTAGAACAGCCCCCACAGCTACCTCACTAGCATCGGCCTGCACTACAAAAGGCTGTGCAGGATCAGGGTGTCGTAACACCAGCTCCTGCACAAATAATTTATTCAAGGTTTTGAAGGCCTGTTGGCATGCCATGTCCCACTGTACTGGTTGGCTTGGGCGCGGCTTCCTGGCTAGGTGTCTGGTTTTTATCAAATCGGTCAGCGGTAGTGCCACTTTGGCAAAGGATGGAATAAATTGGTGGTAAAAGTTGGCGAACCCCAAGAAGCTTTGTAATTTCTTCTGATTCTTGGGTGCCTGCCAATCAAGTACCGCCTGTACCTTTGCTGGATCCATTTCTATTCCTGCCCATGAGACCTGATAACCCAGATAATCCAACTGGGTCTTGTGGAATTCACATTTTGTTAATTTTACATACAGGTTAGCATTCAACAGTTTGGTAAGGACCTCCCATACCAATTTGACATGCTCATCCATGGTCTTATTATAAATCAAAATGCCGTACAGATAGATGAGTACTCCATTGTACAGGTGTTCATGCAGAACCTCGTTGATTAACTGCATGAACACTACTGGTGCCCCTTGCAAGCCAAAAGGCATTACTCTATACTGGTAGCTCCCTAGGGGACAATTAAAAGCTGTTTTCCATTCGTCCCCCTCTCGAAGTCTGACTCGATAATAGGCCTCTCTGAGGTCCAACTTGGTAAAGATAACACCCTCCACTAAATGGGCCAGCATATCTTTCATGAGTGGCAGTGAATACATGTGCTCCATGCACACTTCATTGATGCCTCAAAAGTCTACACATAGATGCAACCCTCCATCCTTTTTCTCCCTGAACAGTACAGGTGCAGCTATAGGGGACCTAGCTGGCTGTATAAACCCTCTTGCCAGGTTCTTTTCAATGTATTGTCGCATCTCATCTAACTCCCGAGGAGTGATAGAGTACATCTTTGGTTTGGGAAGTTTCGTCCCTGGCAAAATCTCTATAGCGCAGTCGGTTGGACGATGAGGAGGGAGAACGTCACAATCCTTTTCGCTAAAAACGTCAGGTCGTCATAAACTGCGGGGAAGGTTGGCGTGTCTCCTATGGTTTTCACTACTACTACCCCATGCTTCTGGCCCACTCCTGTAACCCCACTACCTGGGGCCAGCTGTTCATGTGGTGGTGGTTCAGGGCCAACCCCATCTGTAGATGCTGACACCCTCCCCCCACCAAATAGTTGGGCCCCACTTGTCCAACCGTGCGAGTATCACGGTTTCTGTCATCTGTGGTACCACAACAAACCATATTAATTCCCAATGCTGGGCAAATTCTTATCTTATTCTTTCAGTGATATGGATAGCGGGAGCCCCACCCAACAATGAACCATCCACTTGTTCAAAGCGCATAGGGTGAGAGAGTTCCCGGAATCCTGACCCCCAACTCTTTGGCTGTATTCAGGCTTATGAGACACTGGGTACTACCCAAGTCGATGAGTGCGTCATAACCTTGACACCTCCGAGCCGTTAGAATGACTGGCAACCAGAAGGGCTGTATCGGCCTACTTACCATAGGGTCATTTTCGCCTTCCTCATCACTGTCACAACTTTCTATCTGGTGCCCCAGGTCCACTGACACTTGCGACTCATCTGTGGCCACTGCCAGGGTTCCGGCTTCTGCTGGACACCACAGGACCTTTCCAGTGTTTTCCTAGTTGCTTGACTGGCCAAGGTCAAGAGCCACGTGTGAGAGCAGAAAAGGAGAGGTTTTCTAAGCAGGCTGTGGAGGCTCCACTCCAGCCTCCAAGAGTTGAGGATGCTCTAGCTGAGGAAGGCTTACCAAAACTGGTTGAAGGAAGCAGTGGGGAGGACGACCCAATGATCAGTGTAGCCATCCCTCCTTTTACTATCAAAACCCAGATAGTACTGCCGGAAACCAGAGCCCAAGGTGAAGTAGAAGCGGTCATAGACACTGACTGCACCAGATGCCTAATCAGCCTCCCCATAGTCGAGCACCTAGGCATTCACACAAGGCCCCTCAAGCGACCCATCTACTTCAAGCAGGTCAATGGCACACTGATTGGCGGAGTACCGGCCACCTTAGTCACGGAGTTGGTCGCATTAGAAATGTGGCATCATGGAGAAGTCCTCCAGTTTGTCATAGCCCCCCAAACGAATGAGTCTGTCATACTGGGTCTCACCTGGCTAGACAAGTGGGGACCAACCATCACTTGGGAGGGCAGCTATAGAAAGCTGACTATAGGCGTTGGGCCACTGCCTCCTGTAAGTCAGGCCCAGGCCAAGTCTCTGTAAGACACACTGACAATAATGAGCCACAGGCTGCTGCCCCTGCAATGGAGTCCCCACGTGTTTGCCCGCAAATACCGAAGGAATATCGTTAGTGAAGAAGGTTGCAACCTTCTCCCTCCTCACCGCTCCACTGACTGCACGGTAGAGTTCGTACCAGGGGCCAAGCTACCGAAGCCAAAGATGTACTCCATGACTCCAAGAGAGATGGAGGAACTAAGGAGGTACATTGATGACAACTTAGCAAGTGGGTTTATTCAACCTGCAAAGTCCAAAGTGGCAACCCCAGTACTCTTTAAAGAGAAGAAGGATGGGGGGATGAAGCTCTGTGTTGACTTTCATGGAATTAATGCTGTGTGCATGGAGAACACCTACCCCTTACTCCTCATGAAGGATATGCTGAACCACTTGTCCAAGGGCAAAAACTTCATGAAGTTAGACCTGAGAGTAGCCTACTACCGCATCCAAATTAGGGAAGGGGATGAGTGGAAAACTGCATTGAACTACCCCCTTGGTAGTTTCCAATTCAAAGTCATGCCATTTGGCTTACAAGGAGCCCCTGTGGTATTCATGCAACTAATCAATGAAGTGCTGTATGAACACTTGTACCAAGGGGTTCTAGTCTACCTTGATGACATTCACATATTCAGTGAGACTTTAGAGGAGCACGTAAAGCTAGTGCAACAAGTACTGTCAAACTGTACGCAAAGCTGTCGAAGTGCCAATTCCACAAAACCTCTCTGGACTATTTGGGCTACCGGATATCTAGCGGAGGGGTGTAAATGGATCCAGAAAAGGTTAAATCGGTCCTCGACTGGCAACCCCGGCGCACTCGCAGGCAACTTCAAAGCTTTTGGGGGTTTGCTAACATTTACAGGCAGTTTATCCCAGTGTTTGCAGAAGTCACACTGCCCTTAACAGAACTGTTGAAAATGGGGTCCCCTCCAACAAAGCAAAAACCAACTCAACCTCTTGATTGGACAATGGATTGCCAAAAAGCCTTCAAAAAGTTGAAGAGGCTCTTTGCTGAGGAACCGATTCTGCAGCACCTTGATCCAGAGCGGCCGTTCTTCATCCAAACCGATGCAAGTGATGTAGCAATAGCGGCCATACTACTGCAACAAAACCCAAAAGGACAACTCCTGCTGTGCGCTTACGTGTCAAAGAAGCTCATTGATGCTGAGAGGAGATGGGCAATTTGGGAGAAGGAGGCCTATGCGATCAGGTGGGTCCTTCTTTCATGGAGACATTTCCTGGAGGGGGGAAAAGTGCCATTTGAGGTCTGGACTGATCACAAAAGCCTCGAGGCCCTAATGACCCTTAGGAAGTTAGCTCCTGTTAAGTAAGTAAGCTCCCCGTTAGAAGAGTGAGTATGCAGAGAAGCGTAATGAGAGTGATATGGAAGAACACACACAAACCAGCATACAGAGACACTGAATAGTATAAAAATATAGTAGTTTACTATGTAGAAATATAGAGGTATTCAGAGTCCGGTTATCAGTCCAAGTCATACACGGTTCAGTAATTCAGTTATCAAATAGTCAGTCTAGCACACAATGTAGCTAACAGTAGCAAGACTCAGTAACTCACGATCAGTATCAAACAGTATCCACGATCAGCTTCTAACAAAACAGAGAGAGAACTAACAGTCATTCTGGCTCCCTTTTATGGCTGCTTGAGGTAATAAACCAATTACATCTCTGAATCATTTAAAGTAACAGTAAAGTAATCATAGCTTATATACATTGGCAAGCCAAGCCTAGGGTTACATCCCTAACATTCTCCCCTCTTGGGTTGTCAATGTATTTACACACAGCTTCACATTCTTAATGCATAAACATCACAGTAATGATTTATGTTTTTTCTTTAACACACAATACAGTACATAATGTAGGTTCAAGATACAATTCATAATGCATCTCATCACAGATAGAACCTTTTATATCAACATCATCTAACTCATCGGGGTTTACATAATTTCCATCCATAATGGTTTACATAATTCCCATTCACTCCAGTTTTACGCTTATATACCTGTTTGCGTCCTCTTGCATATTTACTTGAAGGTAAATCAGTCTTGTCAAGCACTCCCAAAACCTGCAATGACTTAAACTCACTGTTCATGTCAGCTTGCCCTACCTTTTTATCCTCAGTTGGATACATAATCAGTTCATTGTATGTAGCAGGTACCTTATCCACCTTACATGCAACAGATGCCTGATACCTATCAGGTGGCCGCGTTACACGGGTTGACCTTCTGGATAACTCAGGGCTTATAGGTGGACTATCTTGAACGTCCTCCTGCTTTATCACTTCCTCCTCCTGAGTAGACTCCTTCCCTTCATCACACGTTTCTGGGATTCCTGATACATTATTTTGATCTACTCGGGTTTCAATCACTACATCGTTGTTTATTTCCAGTTTATCCCAACCAACATGCTCTAAAAACTTCACATTTGCACTGTGATATATCTTAATTGTCCCACGTTCCCAGAACTTATAAGATCTATGATTTGAGTCATAACCTACAAATATTAACTGCCTTGCACGAGTTTGTCCCTTTAATCTGATCTGTGCAGGAATAT
This sequence comes from Natrix helvetica, assembly GCF_964273705.1. NCBI lineage: Eukaryota > Metazoa > Chordata > Lepidosauria > Squamata > Natricidae > Natrix > Natrix helvetica. The sequence goes on from NC_138555.1 coordinate 44,545,235, forward strand.
GCACCCATGCAGGAACTCGAAATGTGTACAAGTAGCTCAAATCAGGTTTCCTACCATGCCAACGAGTACATGGTACCTCTCCAGTAGAAGCATTTACAACATTGTTCAGTAAATGATTAGCACAGATCATGGCTTCACCCCATAATGTTTCAGGCAATCCTGAATCGGCTAACATGGTTCTAGTCATAGCTTGTAACGTTTGCCCTCTCCTTTCCACAAATGCATTGTGTTGAGGTCTATAAGGAGCAGAACGTTTATGCTCAATACCAGCTGTTCTTAACATAGTTTGGAACTTATAATTGGTAAACTCCGTCCCATTATCAGTAACTACAGTAATAACCTTGGCTTTTATCTTTCTTTCCGCAAATCTCAGCCAATTAAAAAATTGTTGAAATGTTTCTGTCTTGTCTTAAATAGCAGAAACCATATCTTGAGTAATGATCCATGATACTCAAAACATAACAGGCACCTCCCAAACTGGGTTTTATAGGTCCAATTAGATCAGCAAAAACAACTTCTAAAAGTTCCTTCGTTTTAAACCCATTATATCTGTTTGCTGGAGTAACCCTGCTCTTTTCCTTACTACATACATTACAATTTAAATACCTACTGCAAGGTTTTAATTTTACTCCCTCTGACAACTTTACAGTTTGTTGCAGCGTTTTGAAATTAATGTGCCCCATACGCCTATGTAACAGATGTATGCACTCATCATGTGGCTTAGCATTTGTATACACAGAATTAACTACACTTTCATCAGACATTACATACAAACCATTCTTTAAATTAGCAGTAACCATTTTACCTGCTTTCTCTATGAGACATTTATCTCCCCTAAAGGTTACTACATAGCCAATCTTAACTACAGTTCTTACTGATAATAAATTAAATTTCAGTTTAGGTATATACAACATGGATAAATGCTCATTTACAAATGAACACCTTGCCATACCTTCACCAGATGCTTTCACCCTCCATCCATTTGCCAAAGATACATGTTACTTGCTGGCAGACATTTTTATAAAACAATTCTTATTTCTAGTAATGCACTGTGATGCTCCACTATAAACAACCCATGAATCATGGCTTATTGGTGCATTTCTAGAGATAGTCAAAGTAGACATACCTAAGTTAACATTATCATTTTTCTTAGCCTTTCTAGTATTCTGTCGTTTTGCATTTTTACAGAATCTAGCTATATGCCCCTTTGCCCCACAAGAAAAACATTTTCTAACAGTATAGGCAATTGAAGGTGACTCTTCATGTTGTGGTGGTTTCGCTCTCAGTTGCTCTCTTTCCAAACTTCTTCTGGAATCTTCCAACAGGTGTGCAGTTATGTCAGTCAATGTTAGTTCATTTTGGGTTAGAACCTTGAGGGACGATACAAAATCATCATAACTCTCATCCAGTGATGACAGAATGATTTAAATTTGATGTAACTCTGAGAAAATAAGTTCTTTTTCATGTAGCTCTTGGAAAACTCCTTTTATAAAGTTTAAATGAGCTAACATGTCTCCACCCTTCAGAAGACGTGCCCTAAACAGTTTTCGGGTAAGATGTATATGTGCACTTACAGTGTCACGTACATATATCTTCTTCAAATTCTCCCAACATCTTGCTGCAGAATTCTCCCCACGAATAAGAACTAACTGTTGGTCAGTCAGTGTTAGACCAATTATACACAACACTCGTTCGTTGCATCTTTGAAACTCTGCTATCTTCTTGGCATCATCCTCATCATCCGGATTCCAAGAAGTCACGTCCGGTGGATTCTGTACAGCATCCCACAATCCCTCAGTACGCAGAAGTAAGCTGCACTTCATTGACCAGGAAACATAGTTTGTTCCATCCAACTGGATTATCAGTGATAAATTTGCTGATGGTGCATCTGCCATCTTCTCCATAATAGTAAACAGTTATAAACTAAACAGCTATCTGTATCCGGTAATGCGTACCAACACCAACTCTCTCTTTTCAGCTACGTCTGGCACACTCTGGGTACACAGGGTACACTGGGCCCATAACCAGTGTTAAGTAAGTAAGCTCCCCATTAGAAGAGCGAGTATGCAGAGAAGCGTAATGAGAGTGATATGGAAGAACACACACAAACCAGCATACAGAGACACTGAATAGTATAAAAATATAGTAGTTTACTATGTAGAAATATAGAGGTATTCAGAGTCCGGTTATCAGTCCAAGTCATACACAGTTCAGTAATTCAGTTATCAAATAGTCAGTCTAGAACACAATGTAGCTAACAGTAGCAAGACTCAGTAGCTCACGATCAGTATCAAACAGTATCCACGATCAGCTTCTAACAAAACAGAGAGAGAACTAGCAGTCATTCTGGCTCCCTTTTATGGCTGCTTGAGGTAATAAACCAATTACATCTCTGAATCATTTAAAGTAACAGTAAAGTAACCATAGCTTATATACACTGGCAAGCCAAGCCTAGGGTTACATCCCTAACAGCTCCCAAATGTGTTCGCTGGGCACAATACTTCAGACAGTTCAATTTTGAACTGAAGTACACCCCAGTAGGAAAAATCTTGCTAGCTGACACCCTGTCAAAAAAGCTGCAGTTTGACAGCTGCTAGGAAGAAAAGTAGTCCCCGCAATCCTTCCTCACAACCAGCAGCGCAAGTCACTACCTGGGCCCAGACCCGACGGTCACCGGATCCCAATCGGGACAAACTGACCGATGCATTAAAGAACACACTACCAGCCAACCCCTGGCTAATGGACAATAAAGACATATTGACTATGAGGGAGGGTCTAGCCTGAAAAGGATTCAAGCTATATGTCTGTGCAAGCTTGAGACTACAGGTGCTTCAACGCAGCCACATCTCGAAGCTAGGCGGTCACTTTGGATTCCTGAAAACCCTACACCTCGCTAGAAGACAGTTTTGGTGGCCGAAGATGAAAGCAGACGTGAAAGATTACATAAGGAGCTGTGCCACCTGCGCAGCCGTGAAAACAATACCAGGGAAACCCCCTGGCCTCATCCAACAAGTAACAAGCCCCAGCAGGCCTTGGGAAGAAATAGCAATGGATTTTATGGTTGAACTCCCAGAGAGTGGGGGGAACACAGTCATTTGGACAGTGATTGACTTGTTTTCCAAACGATCACATTTCATTGCTTGCTCCAGACTGCCGTCTGTGAAGAAGCTAGCTAAGCTGTTCATCAAACACATCTACTGGCTGCACGGAATTCCCCTCTGAATCATCTCAGATCGAGGGGTCCAGTAGTTCACGGCCAAATTTTGCAGAGATTTCCTGAGATCTGTCGGATCCACACAAGGACTTAGCTCGTACTAACGAAGATGCGGAGAGAGCTAATGCCATGGTGGAACAATATATATTCAATGCTATGTGGATTACCAACAAGACAACTAGGCAGACTTATTGCCGTTTGCAGAAGTGGCTTACAATAATGCCATACAGGTCAGTACGGGACTGACCCCCTTCCAAGTTACTAGCAGCATGGAGTTTGTCTCCATGCCATAACTATCCCGAGAGCCCCCCTCCTCAATGACTTTGATGAAGTGGATGGAATCTTTGAGGAGGGGCTGGGAGAATACGGAAAAAAAAACACTAGAAGATGCTGCTAAAGATTATAAAAAACAGGCAGACAAATATCATTCCCTTCAGCCCCCCCTTCTGAGTGGGAGACAAAGTTTTCCTGTCCACTAAATATATATAGCTAAGATTACCTAGCAAGAAATTGGGAACTAAGTTCTTAGGCGCATTCCCAATAGTGAAAGAAATCAATCTGGTGACAGTCCAGCTCAATCTCCCCCGCATTTTAGGGAAAATACATCCTGTGTTTCATTGTAGCCTACTGAAACCTGCCCTGGGGTCTAGGTTACAACTTCAGGCCCAGGCCCCACCTCCACCTATAGTAGTGCAAGGGGAAACCCACTATGAAGTGAAGAAGATTCTAGACTCTAAATTACAGAGGGGTCAATTACAATACTTAATCCACTGGAAAGGGTACCCTTTGTCAAAAGCCACGTGGGTAAAAAGCTGGAATGTGAATGCAGATAGTCTAGTTAAGCAATTCCATGACAAATAGAACAGAGGGATAGAATCAAGATCACGTGAAGTGTTATTACCACTTTATAATGCCTTGGTAAGGCCACACTTGGAATACTGCATTCAGTTCTGGTCGCCACGATGTAAAAAAAATGTGGAGACTCTAGAAAGAGTGCAGAGAAGAGCAACAAAGATGATTAGGGGACTGGAGACTAAAACATATGAAGAACGGTTGCAGGAACTGTGTATGTTTAGCTTAAGAGAAAGAAGGACTAGGGGAGACATGATAGCATTGTTCCGATATCTCAGGGGTTGCCACAAAGAAGAGGGAGTCAAACTATTCTCCAAGGCACCTGAGGGTAGAACAAGAAACAATAGGTGGAAACTAATCAAGGAGAGAAGCAACTTAGAACTGAGGAGAAATTTCCTGACAGTTAGAACAATTAATCAGTGGAACAGCTTGCCTCCAGAAGTTGTGAATGCCCCAACACTGGAAGTCTTTAAGAAGATGTTGGATATCTATTTGTCTGAAACGGTATAGGGTTTCCTGCCTAGGCAGGGGGTTGGACTAGAAGACCTCCAAGGTCCCTTCCAACTCTACTATTGTATTGTATTGTATTGTATTGTATTGTATTGTATTATTGTATTGTATTGTATTGTATTGTATTGTATTGTATTGTATTGTATTGTATTGTATTGTATTGTATTGTATTGTATTGTATTGTATTGTATTGTATTGTAAATACCCATACAAGCCAAAGGGTCCCCCGGGTTGGGGGGGGGGGGGAAAGGTGGTTAGGTACCTGATTAACCCCCTGTGTTACTTTCGTTATAGGACATGCTCTTCTGTCAAGGGGGGGCAGCCTGTCAGGCTTGGAAGCCATTGGGGGGATAGGGCCTCAAGCCTGCCACATATGCAAACATAGTTACTATGGGAAACTGGGAGGGGTGATTGTATGGAGCTTGGGAGATGTGTAGCCATAATAACATTCCTTCTCAGAAAGTCAAAATTGCCTTATCCCTGCACCTGGATGGATGTGGATGAGAGGAAACTTCATCCATGGCAGTAACTGATTGGACCATTTGATGGACTTCTAGGTGTTGGGGCAGGGTCGTGAACTTTCAACTGGGTGGGGAAAACCTGGAAGCTTTCAGATTTGGGGTTTCCCAGATGTGCCAACATGGCTCTTCTAAAAATTGGTGTTTTGAGGAACTTCTTGCCTTGAGCTATTATTTCATAGAGGATGCTATTTGGAATTCTGACACCTAGTTTCTCGCACCTTCTGGTGGCCCCGATTGCAACATGATGTCCAGGCCTACGTCACGTCCTGAGTTCAATGCTGACAGGCCAAGTTGGCAACAGGAGCCCCCCCCCCCCCCCCAGGGCTGCTCCAGTCATTGCTGACACCGGAGAGACCCTGGGGTGCCATTTCCATGAACTTCTTGATGGATTGGCCTCTGTCTTCTGTATTCATGACCGTATTCATGGTGGTAGACATGCTGACGAAGGTGGTGCATTTTATTCCATGTCGTGGGTTACCGATGGCTTGCGCCATTGCCCGCATGTTTATCCAACATGTCTTCAGGCTGCACGGCCTACCTGATAGGGTCATTTTGATAGCCTTACATATACTGGGGAGGAGCTTCCAATGATGATGGCGGGCGTCTCTTGAGCTCCAAGAACACCATGGAGCTCCCGCCCGGTTAAGGGTTGCTGCCGCCCCCCGTATCATCCGAGGGGGCCGAGAGTTCGATAGCCCGACCACCCAGGCATGTTTCGGGCTTGTTTTGGCCCGCCAGGGTGGTCGGTGAAGACCGGAGAGAGGAGAGGACTGGAGGGCTGCAAACGGCTGCAAACGGCCACCGGCAAGGAAAAAGCAATGGCGACGGCGCGAAACGCTGAGAAACACCAAGAATAGAAGAGAAACACCGAAAAACCCTAAAAGAGCCGGAAAAGTGCCGGAAAAGCTGAAGGAGAGTGAGAAGAAGGGGGTGAGAGGCCCCGGAGGCATTGGAGGCACCGGAGAGATCCCTGAAACATCAAAGGACCCGAGGGAGAGAAACAGGAAACATCTGATAGGTGAGAAGGACTGGGAGGCAGCCGGAGGCTGCTGGAAGAGACAAGGGGAGATGGCTGCGACGATGGTTGAATGGAGGAAGTTGCAGCCAGAGACCCCTTGGGATATTTTGTCATCTTGTCATTCCTGGCTACTTGCTTCTGGCTACTCCCATTCCCCCCCTCCCGGGCCCCTGCTGGCTCGAGCGGACTAACATTGGGAGCCAAGCAGCTGGGCCAAGAATGCCCCCCCCATCCATCGGGGGGGCCACATCCACCATGAAACAGATGAATGGAACTATCACCTATCCTTTGCCACCATTTACCATTTACCACCTTTGCCTTTCCCCCCACCATCTGGGATATTTAATCATGGCTTGCTCTCCCCCCCCCTTTCTCTCCAAGTTCTAAGTACCACCTGGACATTGAAAAACCCTCCGCCCTCCATTGAGACTCTAGCCCACTGGTTTTTAACTATTAACTTTTATATCATCTGCACCCCTACCCTATTGGGATGGTCAACAACCTACCAATTTACTCGAGGACAGACCTGCTTCGCCTGCGGGAGGCCCCTCTCTCGCAGGTATGGCCCTTGGCTCTCTCAAGGGCCAGCCTTGATGACGGGTTCGTGAACCCCGAGAGGTGGAAGAAGAGGAAGCTGAGGGGCTTTTTAGCAAAATGTTTTATACTGTTTTTAGGGGGTTCTGGGAAGGGGGGGGGGATAACCAGGCCAGGAGGGAAGCCAGTGCCACACGAACAGGTGAGTCCAGGAGGGAAGTGAGCGGAATGGGGGGGGGAGAGGGAACAAACTATTCCAGTAGAGGGTTGTTTTATTACAACGGTCGCGGGGAGGGGGGGGATGCGAGGACAAGAGAAGATCACAAGGTCGGTTGGGAGACCGTGGCTGCTGGCTACGCCCGGTCGTTTGTACCAACCCCCGCAACCTAGGTGGTCGGGATCTACAGAGACAGGGCCTGCGGCTGATGCTTTGCAATGCAAGGTCTGTGACCAACAAGGCCCCCCTCATTAATGAGTTGATCTCTGAGGGGGAGCTGGACCTTGCAGGAATAACAGAGACCTGGTTGGGTCACGAGGGTGGTTTGCCCCTCATGGAAATGTGCCCACCAGGTTTCCATGCATTTCATCAGCCTCGGGCCCTGGGTAAGGGTGGAGGGGTGGCGGTGGTTATACGGGATGGTCTAGAGCCGAGGGAGTTCACTGTTTCTCAGATACCTGGGTGTGAGTCACTTGGTGTGAAATGGGGCCCAGGGAGGCAGTGGGGTTTGCTGATTGTATACTTGGCTCCTCGCTATACGTCAGCAGCCCTGCCCGAGCTCCTCGAGCTGATCTCGGAGACGGCGGTGGAGATCCCCAAACTTTTGGTTATGGGGGATTTCAACCTGCCGTCGACGGGAGCAGCATCCGAGGTGGCTCGGGAGTTCATGGCTTCCATGACAGCCATGGGCCTGACCCAACTAATTCAGGGCCCCACACATGAAGGTGGCCACACACTGGACCTTGTTTTTGTATCTGAGCAGTGGACGAGTGATCTGGGAATAGGGGACTTAGACATTACTCCCCTGTCATGGTCAGATCACTCTTGTCTCCGGCTAGACTTCCCTGGCGCTACCCCCCACCGCGAGGAGGTGGAACCAGTTTGTCCAAGCTGGTACCGCCCCAAGCATCTGATGGAACCAGTTAGGTTCCAGTCGGAGCTTGGGCCGCTACCTGTAGCCCTGACCCGCGCTTGGTCGGAGGACCTAGTGGCCGCCTGGAATAGGGCGACGGCTGGGGCCTTGGACCGGGTTGCGCCTTTGCGACCTCTCCTACGGCAGCGACCCACCCGGGCTCCTTGGTATACCGAGGAGCTGAGGGTGATGAAGCGCCAGAGGAGACGTCTAGAGAGCAGGTGGAGGTCCTCACGCTCTGAGTCTGACCAAACACAGGTAAGAGCCTATTTACGGACTTACCTTGTGGCATTGAGAGCGGCCAAACGTAGACATTGTGCCGCTCTTATTGCGTCTGCGGATAACCGCCCTGCCGCCCTGTTTAGGGTCACCCGCTCCCTCTTGGTGCAAGAGACGCGGGGGGCACCCTTACAGGGTAGAGCAGAGGAATTTTGGAGAATATCTGCAGAACAAAGTCGCTCAGATCCGGAGTGGATGGGCCCCCTCCAGTGGTCTGGACGGGCCGTCAACAGTGAGTCTTGTGAGTCCACTCTGGGAGGAGTTTGACTCTGTTGCCCCCGAGGATTTAGACAGGTTGCGTGGAAGGCTGCGACCCACCACATGTTCATTGGACCCGTGTCCCTCCTGGCTGGTACTGGCATCCTGGGAGGTGACACGAGGCTGGCTTCTGGGCCTGGTGAATGCCTCGTTGGGTGAGGGATCCTTACCTACCGTCTTGAAAGAAGCGGTGGTGAGGCCCTTACTCAAGAGGCCTTCACTCGACCCAATGGAGCTAGCTAATTATCGTCCAGTCTCCAACCTCCCTTTTTTGGCGAAGGTTGTTGAGAATGTGGTGGCGCAGCAGTTTCCGCGTCACCTCGACGAATCCGATTATCTAGACCCACGCCAGTCCGGCTTCCGACCCGGGCACAGCACTGAGACAGCCTTGGTCGCGTTGGTTGATGATCTCTGGAGGGCCAGAGATAGAGGTTGTTCCTCTATCCTGGTCCTATTAGATCTCTCAGCGGCTTTTGATACCATCGACCATGGTATCCTTCTGCGCCGGCTGGAGGGGATGGGAGTCGGAGGCACCGTGTTATGGTGGTTCGACTCTTACCTCTCCGGCCGGATGCAATATGTGTTGACAGGGGGGCAGAGATCGACCCCGAGGCCACTCTCTTGTGGGGTGCCGCAGGGGTCGGTTCTCTCGCCCCTTCTGTTCAATGCATACGTGAAGCCGCTGGGCGAGATCATCCGTGGTTTTGGGGTTGAATACCATCTGTACGCTGATGATACGCAGCTGTACATTTCAACCCCAAACCACCCCAACGAGGCTGTCGCAGTGATGTCCCGGTGTCTGGAAGCCGTCGGGGTCTGGATGGGGGACAACAGACTCAAACTCAACCCCTCCAAGACTGAGTGGCTGTGGCTTCCGGCACCTCGGTTCAGCCAGCTGACTCCATCGCTGGCCATAGGGGACGAGCTACTGCCCCCTGTGGAACGGGCGCACAATTTGGGCGTCCTCCTAGATGCCTGGCTGTCAATGGATGACCATGTGGCAGCCGTGGCAAGGGGGGCGTTCCACCAGGTTCGCCTGGTGCGCCAATTGCACCCCCTACTGGACCGGGATGCCCTACGCACAGTCACTCATGCGCTGGTGACGTCTCGCCTAGATTACTGTAATGCTCTCTACATGGGGCTTCCCTTGGGACGCGCCCGGAGACTGCAGCTAGTCCAGAACGCGGCCGCGCGGGTTATCATGGGGAGGTCTAGATACTTCCACGTAACACCGCTCCTGCGCGAGCTGCACTGGCTACCTGTGGTTTTTCGGGTGCGTTTCAAGGTCCTGATTACTATCTTTAAAGCGCTCCATGGCTCAGGACCTAGTTACTTGCGGGATCGCATCCTCCCACATACATCCCTGCGGCCAATCCGCTCTCACAGGGAGGGCCTTCTCCAAGTGCCGTCCACTAGGCAATGCCAGCGGGCGGCGCCAAGGAGTAGAGCCTTCTCTGTGATGGGCCCAACCCTCTGGAATGACCTCCCCCCCGACATTAGAACCACCTCGGACTTCCGCTCCTTCCGACAAAAATTGAAGACTCACCTGTTCCGACTAGCTGGCCTGGCATGATTATAAATGTTACATCTATGAACTCCTGGTAGTATATTCTCATCTGGTTATTTTAACGGTAATGTTTTAGTTTTAATTGTTTTTAGGGCTTTTAGCCTCATATTTATTCTTCTGTACAGTACTCTTAATTTTAACCTCCTCCACATACATACATATATTTATAGTTCTATTTATATTTGTATTTTATCTGTGATTTATTGTGGACTGTACACCGCCCCGAGTCCCTTTTTGGGAGAGGGGGCGGTTTAGAAATGTGAATTAATAATAATAATAATAATAATAATAATAATAATAATAATAATAATAATAATAATCATTTTGGACAGAGGGGCTCAATTTACAGCCTAGTTTTGGAAAGGGCTGATGATGGCCTTAGATGTGAAAATGTGTCTGTCGTCGGCACATCACCCGGAAACCGACGGCAGGATGGAGAAAGTCATCAGGATCCTGAAGCAATACCTGCACTTTGTGAACCAGCAACAAGACAATTGGTCGAATTATTTAGCAGTAGCAGTGTTCACGTTCAACAACTCGCAGCTCACCACCATGCAAACAACCCCTTTCTTGGCCAATGTGGAATATCATCCTCAGTTCTTTCCCCTCATGTAACTCGACTCACCAGTTATGGTGGCTAATGACTGTCCGAGTTGCAGGCCATCCATCAATTGGTGCGACAGGATCTGGAGAAAGCTAAGGAGGACTATAAAAGATTTGCAGACCGATCTCAGTGGGCGATGCCACTGTTGGCTGTGGGGGATCAGGTATGGTTGTCCACCAGGCACCTTCCATCAGACTGGCCAGTCAGAAAGCTAGATCACCAGTACCTTGGCCCATTCCCTGTTGAAGCAGTCATCAACTCAGTCACCTACCACCTGACATTGCCATGCTCGCTGTGCGTCCATCTGGTCTTCCATAGATCCCTCCTTGTTCCAGAACAGCCAGCCTGTCCACTTTGCCAACCTGACTGTCCCCAGTCAGCGCCACATGATGGAGATGGATCGCCCAAGTATGAGGTCGTCAGCATTTGGGACTTTCGATGGCTGAAAGGACAGTTTTAGTATCTCATTGAGTGGAAAGGATATGGGCTGGAGGATTTCATGTGGGAAGATGTAACCTCTGTGCATGAACCTGCTTTGGTGAAAGCATTCCATGACCAATTCCCGTCATGGCTGCATCCGGATTGCCAGACCCGGGGGAAGGGCTCTGCAGTGAGGAATAGTGTTGTGGTCCGCTGGTGGCCTGTGGAGCTGGCAGCAGAGTTGGATAGTGAGGAGGTTGCGGAGGAACATGTGCCAGTCCTGGAGTCTGGGGAAGGCTCGGGCTTTGCGTCGGAGGCAGAGAGGGGGCCAGGGCCATCTGGGAGTTATGTGCTGCCTCCGGAGCCTCCAGAGTCAGACATCAGCGAGGCAGAGGAACAGGGGGAGCCTGTTCCCAGTGCGCGCATGCACAGAGCTGCCAGAAGGCAAGAACAGTTAAGACAAAAGGGGCGACTCAGGAGTAAGGCTTGGAGATGATTGGCCCCTCCCATAAGACAGAAAGGAGGAGCAAAGGCACATGAGCCTTTGCAGGAAGCAACTTTGTTCATTCTGGTCGGTTTAAACTCTGAAGCTCCGTTTTGAATCTGGGCTCCATCTGGCCTTGCAAAGCTAATTGGCAATTAGGTCTTTGGCAGTGTTTCAAGGGAGATAAAGGTGGGTGTTTATCAGCCTTATCCCGAAAGACTTTGGCAGACTTCCGTTGGATTCTTTACAAACTATCTGTAACTCATTACGGACTGTAAATGAACATAATTCACAGCTGTTGAAATAAAAAGAGGGTTTTTGGGACTAAGCGTGTGCTTTTTACTGTCTCAGGAAGCCTAGGTCAGGATAGATAGATAGATGGATGGATAGATAGATAGATAGATAGATAGATAGATAGATAGATAGATAGATAGACAGACAGACAGACAAATGGATATATAGATATATAGATATTTAGATATATAGATATTTGTTTAGATATATATATAGATATATAGATATATAGATATATAGATATATAGATATATAGATATATAGATATATAGATATATAGATATATAGATATATAGATATATAGATATATAGATATATAGATATATAGATATGATGGATGGATGGATGGATAGATAGATGGATGATAGATAGATAGATAGATAGATAGATGATAGATAGATAGATAGATAGATAGATAGATAGATAGATAGATAGATAGAATAGGTAGATACGATGGATAGATAGATGGATGGATGGATAGATACTAGATGGATGGATGGATAAATACAGAAACATACACATACACAGAGACCCCAAGACACAGATTTACACACAGTCACACAGAAACAAAGAAAAACCACACAAAAAAGTCTGATATATTGGTTCACACACACACACACACAGACCCACCAAGGCACACAGTAATCAGTGAGGAAACCGTAACCAACAAAGACTCACAAAAACTCCGAAGCCGAAAACCCATTTTCTCACAATTTACAGTTCTGGAAGATCACAATTTGATCCTCCATGCCTTCAAATCCCATCTCCAGGTCGTAAAACGAAACATGAAGAGGTCATCCAATCCAGACACCAAACTTGTTTTTACAAGAAAAGGAGCCAGGATCAAGGGAGATTTTAATCTTCCCTACAGCAGGTGGCCGCACTGAGCCAACTTTGATGTCCAAAACTAGATCAATCTGTGTGTTTCATCCCGGGATGGGAGGCCACCAGGAGATTCAAATGTTAGGGTAGAAGCAAAAAAACAAGATGGGTTTTTTTTTGGTGTGGTTGCCAAGAACAGTCCAGCAGTCCCCGACTTACGACTGCAACTGAGCCAAACCTTTCTGTTCGCTAAGCGAGAACCTTTGTTAAGGGAGCCTCGCCCCACTGAATGACCTTCCTTGCCACCGTTGTTAAGTGAATCCCTGCACTTCTTCCCATTAGTCACATGGTTGTTCAGCAAATCCCGCTTCCCCATTCCCCCTTGACATTGCTTGCAGGACCCCGGGATGCTGCAACTGTGATAACTACAAATCAGTGGCCAAGCTGTCGGCATGATTATGTGACTCTGGGTGGATGTTGCCACGGTCGTGAAGTGTGAAAAACGACTGTGTTGTTTTTTAGGACTGTTGTCACGCGGAACGGTCACTAAACAGACTGTTGTAAGTCAAGGACCGCCTGTAAGTCTCCTTCGTTTTTCTTCCTGTGCAGGGATTGACTTCTTGGGAATGATTTGATGGTGGGGTTGTGGGGAGTAGACCTTCCCCATCCCAAATAGCAAAAGGAGGGGATCACACTGGGTGGACAACGGGTGGGAGGGGGAAGTCCACCGTCGGATGTTTGATTTGGAGTGGACCCCGAATGGACACATCAGTCTCTTCGTTCCTTGGCCCACCTCGCAGGGCTGTCATGATGCAACTCTGAACTTCAGCCTTTCTGGGAAGAAACAGGGGAGCAGCTGACGCCCCATCTCATCCGGGAACCCCCACACCCACCCCATGCTCTCCCCCACCAAGGGGGACCCCCTTCCACTCCCCCTGTGGGCTTGCAACCCCCCCTGGGGAGGGTGCTGCTGCTGCTGGAAGCTTGCAAAAACCTTTTTTGGGGGGCCCAAGTGGAGTCTCTGCTGCTCAGTCTTGCACCCCTTGTGGGGTGCAACGACTGCCTTGCTGTTAAAGCTTGCAGCCCCAAGGGGTGCAGGGTCTCCACTGTAGCTCCTGAGACTTGCACCCCCACTTTTGTGGGGCACCAGCGCTGCCTTGCTGCTCAGCCTTGTACACCCTTTTTTGTGGGGTGCAAGCCCTCCTTTGCTGCTGCACCTGAGGCTTGCACCCCCTTTTTGCAGGATGTGAGTCCTGCCTTGCTTCTAAGGCTTGCACCCCCCCCCATTTGTTTGCTTGCTGGCTGCTAAGGAACACCCCCATCGTGCAATCTCTCTTTTGCTGCTGAGGCTCGCACCCCCTATTTTGCTCCTGGTGCTAAGGCTCGCACCCCCTTTTTTGTGGGGTGGAAGCCCTGCCCTGCTGCTACCATTTGCACCCCTTTTCTTTTTGCTTGTTGGCTGTTGCTCTTTTGTGGGGTTCAATCTCTTTCCTGTTGAGGCTTGAACCCCCTTTTGTGGGGTGCAAGCCCTGCTTTGCTGCTGCTCCAGATTGTACCCCACCTTTTCTGGGGTGCAATCCCTCCTCTGCTGCTGCTAGGGCTTGCACCCCATTTTTTGTGGGGTTCAAGCCCTGCCTTGCTGCTAAGGCTTGCACCTCCTTTTCTGTTTGCTCCTGCTAAGGCTCGCACCCCCTTTTTTCTGGGGCGCAAGTCCTGCTTTGCTGCTGCTGCTAACCTTGTTTTGCAAGGTTGCAAGCACTGCTTTGCTGCTCAGGTTTGCATCCCCTTTTTCCCAGGGTGCAAGCCCTGTCTTGCTGCTAACACTTGCACCCCCTTTTTTGCAAGATTGCAAGGGCTGCTTTGCTGCTGAGGCTCGCACCAGCTTTTTTGTGGTGTACACATGCTTGTTTGCTCGTACCCCCTTTTTCCCAGTGATGGGCTGGCTGCTAAAGCAAGGTCCTAGCACACACTTGAAAGTAAATCAGGAAGACTGTAATTGTGGGGGTGTCTGTCTGGTCAGAACAAAGAATGCTTATCAACAAGAAATATGCATGTGTAAAGCTAGTAGCAATTATGGGTAGCTAGAAAGCTGGTAAAAATTAACAAGAATTAGACAACTTGCAGACCTCAGCTAAAAGTTAGGAATAGAGATGGCCAGCAGCAAATGAAATGTGTATTAGATTTATTTATTTATTTATTTATTTATTCAATTTATAGGCCGCTCCCTCTCCACCAAGGGACTCGGGGCGGCGTACAATTCAATATACAACAAATAACGAGGAGGAGGTATATACAAAACATTGTACAATACATAAATAAATAATCATAAGTTAAAAACAACGCAGTAAGATTAAAACAATTTAAAATACCCAAAAAATCAGACTTACTTTAAAGTTTAAAATTGTCCAGGGGGATTAGAAAATGTAGTTATAATTCAAGCCAGGCCGGCTAGTTGGAACAGGTGGGTCTTGAGTTTCGTGCGGAAGGAGCGGAGATCGGTAGTTGTCCTAATGTCGGGGGGGAGGTCATTCCAGAGGTCTGGGCCCATCACAGAGAAGGCCCTACCCCTCGGCGCCGCCCTCTGGCATTGCTTAGTGGACGGCACCTGGAGAAGTCCCTCTTTGTGAGAGCGAATTGGTCGCAGGGATGTATGGGGCAGGATACGATCCTGCAAGTAACTAGGTCCTGTGCCATGGAGCGCTTTAAAGATGGTGATCAACACCTTGAAACGCACCCGGAAGGCTACAGGAAGCCAGTGCAGCTCGCGCAGGAGAGGTGTCACATGGGAGTACCTCGTACTCCCCATAACTGCCCGCGCGGCCGCGTTCTGGACCAACTGCAGTCTTCGGGTGCATCTCAAGGGAAGCCCCATGTAGAGAGCATTACAGTAATCCAGACGGGACGTCACCAGTGCATGAGTGACTGTGCGAAGGGCATCCCGGTCCAGTAGGGGGTGCAATTGGCGCACCAGGCGAACCTGGTGGAACGCCCCCCTTGACACGGCTGCCACATGGTCATCCATAGACAGCCGGGCATCTAGGAGGATGCCCAAATTGCGCGCCCGCTCCACGGGGGCCAGTTGCTCGCCCCCAATGGCCAGCGATGGAGTCAGCTGGTTGAACCGGGCGGCCAGTAGCCACAGCCACTCCGTCTTGGAGGGGTTGAGTTTAAGTCTGTTGTCTCCCATCCAGACCCGTACGGCTTCCAAACACCGGGACATCACGTCAATGGCCTCGTTGGGGTGGTTCGGGGTGGAAATGTACAGCTGCGAGTCGTCAGCGTACAGATGGTATCCCACCCCAAAACCACGGATGATCTCACCCAGCGGTTTCATGTATGTGTTGAACAGGAGGGGCGAGAAGACCGACCCCTGCGGCACCCCACAAGTGAGTGGCCTCAGGGACGACCTCTGCTCCCCTGCCAACACACATTGCGTCCGGTCGGAGAGGTAGGAGCAGAACCACCGTAAAACGGTGCCCCTTACCCCCAGCCCCTCCAGCCGGCGCAATAGGATACCATGGTCGATGGTATCGAAAGCCGCTGAGAGGTCTAATAGGACCAGGATAGAGGAACAGCCCCTATCCCTGGCTCTCCAGAGATCATCAACCAACGCGACCAAGGCCGTCTCCGTGCTGTGCCCGGGTCGGAAGCCGGACTGGCGCGGGTCTAGATAATCAATTTCCTCCAGGTGACGTGGGAACTGTATAGCCACCACACTCTCTACAACCTTCGCTAAAAAGGGAAGTTTGGAGACAGGACGATAATTAGCTAGCTCAGTTGGGTCCAGAGAAGGCTTCTTGAGTAGGGGCCTCACAACCGCCTCTTTCAAGGCGGCCGGTAGGAACCCCTCGCTCAACGAAGCGTTCACTAGTCCCAAGAGCCAGTCTCGTGTGACCTCCCAGGATGCCAGTACAAGCCAGGAGGGACATGGGTCCAATAAACATGTGGTGGCTCGCAGTCGCCCACGCAACCTGTCCAAATCATCGGTGGCAACAGAGTCAAACTCCTCCCAGAATGGTCTCTCAAGACTAGCCTTGGACGTCCCCCCTGGATCACTGAGGGAGACCCATTCTCTCCGGATCTGAGTGATTTTATCCTGCAGATATTCCCCAAATTCCTCTGCCCTGCCCTGCAAGGGGGCTTCCTGCGGCCTCTGTGATAGAAGGGAGCGGGTCACCCGAAACAGGGCGGCAGGGCGGTTGTCTGCGGATGCAATGAGAGCGGCACAATATCGACATTTGGCCACTCTCAATGCCACAAGGTATGTCCTAATATAGGTTCTTACCTGTGTTCGGTCAAATTCGGAACGAGAGGATCTCCATCTGCTCTCTAGGCGTCTCTTGTGGCGTTTCATCACCCTCAGCTCCTCGGTAAACCAAGGGGCCAGGGTGGTTCTTTGGCACAGGAGAGGCCGCAAAGGCGCAACCCGGTCTAAGGCCCCGGCGGCCGCACTATTCCATGCGGCTACCAGGTCCTCCATCCGGGAGCGGGTCAGGTCGACAGGAAGTGGCCCAAGCTCCGTCTGGAACCTATCTGGTTCCATCAGGCGCCTGGGGCGGAACCATCTAGGACATTCTGGTTCCGCCTCCCCGCGGTGGGGGGTAGAACCAGGGAAGTCAAGCCGGAGAAGTGAGTGATCTGACCATGACAGGGGTGTGATGACTAAGTCCCCTATTCCCAGATCACTCGTCCACTGGCCAGAGACAAAAACAAGATCCAGTGTGTGGCCTCCCTCGTGCGTGGGGCTCTGAATTAATTGAGTCAGGTCCATGGCTGTCATGGAAGCCATGAACTCCCGGACCACCTCGGATGCTTCTCCCATCGACGGCAGATTGAAATCCCCCATAACTAACAGTTTGGGGGTCTCAACTGCCATCTCTGCGATCAGCTCGAGGAGTTCGGGCAGGGCCGCTGATGTATAGCGAGGAGCCAAGTATACAATCAGCAGGCCCAACTGTCTCCCTGGGCCCCATCTCACGCCCAGAGACTCACACCCGGATGTCTGTGGCACAGTGAACTCTCTCGGTTCCAGACTCTCCCGTATAATCACCGCTACCCCACCACCCCTACCCTGGGCCCGTGGCTGGTGGAATACACGGTAGCCCGGTGGGCACATTTCCACGAGGGGCAGACCTCCCTCGTGGCCCAACCAGGTCTCCGCTATTCCTGCGAGGTCCGGCTCCCCCTCTGAAATCAGGTCTTTTATGAGGGGGGCCTTGTTGACAACAGACCTCGCATTACACAGCATCAGCCTCAGGCCCTGGCTCTGTAGATCCTGGCCACCTAGTATGCGGGGGTTGGTACAAATGACCGGGCGTGTCCAACGACCACGGTCTCCCGACCAACTGCAAGTTTTATGTCTGTCCTTGCACCTACCCCTCCCTACGACCGTTGGTATAACAAAGCCCTCTGTAGGAATGTTATTTCCCCCCCTCTCCCCCGCTCCGCTCACTCCCCTCCTGACCACACCTGTTCGCCTGGCTCTAATCCCATACCTGGTCTGTTTAGCCCTCCCCTCCCCTTTGGAGCCCCCTAAAACTATTAAAAAACTTTTTATTAAAAATCCCCTGAGCTTCCGTTTCCTCCACCTCTCTGGGTTAACAAACCCATCATCAAGGTGGGCCCTTGAAAGGGCAGAGGGCCATATCTGCGAGAGGGGGGACTCTCGCAGCCGCAGCAGATCTAACCTCGAATAAATCTTGTTACACACAGGGCCGCATGCGTTTTCGGGTGCTGTGGTTGTTTTTCTGTGGTGTTTCTGGTTTTAAAGCAGGAATTCCCTATAAAGGGGGGGGGGGGTAGTTGTCCATCCCTAGGTGGAAAGGATGGGATGGTGGATTTGCCAGCTGGTCTATAGATGGAGCTGAGGTGTAGTTCATGGTAGACGGTAAAGGTAAAGCCCAAAGTCAGAGTGGTTAAGTTGGTAGCTGAGAATAAGCGAGTGGAAGAGGCAAGGGGTAAGTTGTCCGGAAAGCAAAGCAAAACGGTGGGGAGAGTCAAAACCTTAGGCGTGTGGCCACTCGCTTCTCCAGCGTCTCCCCCTCCACGACCTGCCTTCGTCGCGAGTGGCCCTCCGCCTACTCGGCGACCCAGAGCCGTGTTCCGAGGCCCGCAGGACTGTTTTAGTCTCCTCCACAGTCTTCCTAAAGGTCTTCCGGTGCCGTTCTGCGTCTCGGGCCTCATTCTCCCTCTCGCGGCCCGCCCCGCTGGTCTGGCGCTTATGGCGACCGAGGAGTTCGGCGCTCGGCGTCTCCCACCGCCTCCGCCACTTCCATGCCGTCGCCTTTGGGCCGTTCGGGTTGTCAGGGTCGCTCCTGGCGCATTCATTAGCCATGGCTTAGGAATGGGACAGCTAGAGACCAATAGAACAAATTGTAGAATTATTGCTAAAATGTTTATTAGATGATATTTCTTATTATTTCACCTTGTCCCGCCTTCTCCTTTAGTGAAAATGTATAAAGCTTACTTAATCCTTTGTTCTTGGTTCTTGGCCTTTTGACCAGGAACCCTTTTCCTTGGAATACTCCAATAAAAAGCAATCAGGAAACCTGCACCTCGTGTTTGGCGTCCATCATTGGCTTCCGCACCAGGCTCAGGCCTGAATTGGGGACAACACCAGGGTGTCATCTCTCTTTGCTGCTAAGACTTGCACCTCCTTTTTTCGGGGTGCAATCTCTACTTTCCTGCTGAGGCTTGCACCTCCTTTTTCCTGGGGAGCGAGCCCTCCTTTACTGCTGCTGCTAAAGCTTGCACCCCATTTTTGTGGGGTACACATGCTTGTTTGCTGCTGCTAAGGCTCGCACCCTCTTTTCCCGGGTGCAAGCCCTCCTTGGCTGCTGCTCCTGAGGCTCGCAACCCCTCTTTTGCAGGGTGCCACCTCTCCTTTGCTCCCGAGTCTTGCACCCCGTCTTTTGCTACTTCTGCTGAGGCGCGCACCTCTTTTTCTGTTTGCTTGTTGGCTGCTATGGCATGCACCCCCTTTTTTCCGGGGCGCCATCCCTCCTTGGCTTCTCCTGCCGAGCCTCGCATCTCCTTTTTCCCGTGGTTCAAAGGGAGCCACCAAAGGCTCCTGTCTGGCTCCGACGCCGCCGTGCTAATGCAACAGTCCAGCCTCCCCAGCAACTTCCCCCACCTCGCTCTCTGCAGTGCCTGGCACACGCACCCCCCTTTCCCTCCACTCCTGGAGGGAGGGAGGGCTGGACCAGACGAAGCTCCGCCGCTTCTGACATCAGCCCGGGATGACGGAGCGCTCCGCATGCCAGCCCGGCATCTTATCCTGGATCGCCAGGCGGCCGTCCGCCGACCGCCCCCGACATTAAGCGAGCCCTCTTTGCCACCGCGCAGGCTCGGTGGGCTCCTGGCCCGCCCCTTCCCCTCCCTTCTTCCCCCTGGCCGGCTGCGCAGAAACACCCCCCCCTGCGCCCCCAATCTGAACCAGCAGGCCGGTCAGACGACCCGAGAAACAGCCGGCTTCTGGAAAGAGGAGGGGGTGTCCCGGAGGCGCCCCTCGTCATGCCTGGGGAGGCAGTGGGTCGTGAAGCCCCGGAGGCGACGCAGATGCAGCCAGGTGAGACACCCACCCACCCTCACTTGGCTTGGATGGAGAGAGAGTGAGAGATGAAGGAGGGGGGAGGGAGGGAGAGAGAGATGGGGGGAGAGAGAAAGAGAGGGGGGGAGGGGGAGAGAGAGATGAGTGTCAAACTCAAGCCCCGGGTGCCATATCCGGCCCGTGGGGTGCTTAGATCCGGCCTGTGGGGTCACCCTGGAAACAGCAAAGGACTGGCCTGCAGTCGCAGCTGAAAACAGCTCGGGAGTCCATATTCACTGGCAGAGCGCTCGGCCCACTGCAAGTGATGTTGAGCTGGCCGCGCTCACCCTGGCCCCCTGAGGTCAAACACATGATGCGCCCCTCAATGAAATCGAGTTTGACACTCCTGATATGTGTGTGTGTGTGTGTGTGTGTGTTGTATTTGTGCTGATAAATATAAATTATATATATATTATATAGGATTGAGATTGTCTTGGCAACGTTTCGGCAAGATCTCACTTGCCATCTTCAGGCTTGGGCTTAAAATGCGATCGGAGCTGCCGTCTTTCTGTAAATCTTGGTGGGAGGGGATGGGGTGCTGGCTTTGTTTCAGTAAGTGGAATGATTGGTTGTGTGGTTGTATCATGATTGGTAGATTGGTGCTGATTGGTGCTGGCTGTGTGTGCATTGTTGTTTTGTATTGTAACGGCCTGGGTGGTGAGTGGTGTTCGTTTGTTGACTAGGGCTGGTTTCCAGATGTTTGGTAGGCGGGAGGTATCACGTTTATTCATGTTGTGGGGGTGTTTCTCTATTTCGATGGCTTCCATAATTATTCTCTTGTTGAGGTGTTCTGTTTTGGAGATTAACCTGGCTCCTTCAAAGTTGATTTCATGTCCTGTAGCTTTAAGGTGCTGGAAAAGGGAGGAAGTTTTTTCTTTTTTT
Source organism: Natrix helvetica (assembly GCF_964273705.1). Taxonomy (NCBI): domain Eukaryota; kingdom Metazoa; phylum Chordata; class Lepidosauria; order Squamata; family Natricidae; genus Natrix; species Natrix helvetica. Next base: position 44,566,212 of record NC_138555.1, read on the forward strand.
CTTACTGCGTTCTTGTGTTCTGTGATGCGTGCATTTATTCTCCTGTTTGTTTGTCCTATATATGTTGCCGGGCAGATTTTGCATGGTATTTCGTAGACTCCTTGGTTTTCTAGCTGGATTTTGTCTTTGGGGTTTCTTAAGATGTTGGCTATTTTTTGGTCTATGATAGATAGATAGATAGATAGATAGATAGATAGATAGATAGATAGATAGATAGATAGATAGATAGATAGATAGATGATAGATGATAGATAGAGACACAGAGAGAGATTAAATGGAGGTGGGGGAATCCCCCATTTTTTTCCAGGCCTGTGGGATGTTTGGGGAGATAAAACAAGGAGAAAGGCCACCTCCTTTTCCAGGTGGGGAGGCAAGGGGGAGTCCCATGTGGAAGAGCAGGGGGGTGTCTCCCTGGAGGAGGGGGAGGGCGATCTCCCTAAAAGTTGTGCTTCACCCCCAAATTCGTTGCCATTTTTTTTCTCAGCCTCCCAATTCTAGATTTTGAAATGTATCTATATTTCTATATCTATATATCTACTAGCTGAATACGCTGCTCCGCTATGAAACTATGTGATCGGGCTTGATAAATCTACACTTACAGCTTGCAAATTAATGAGTCTTACGATTAGCCTCTCCTATCCCCTTCTCTCCCTCAGGGTTGCCCCACAGAAGGCTCCCCTATCCTATCCCCTTCTCTCCCTCAGCCTTGCCCCACAGAATTCTTCCCTATCTTATCCCCTTCTCTTTTTCAGGGTGGCCCCATTGATCCTCTCCAAACTCCCAGGCCGCAGGCCGGATGGCTCATGTGCTGGCCATGCCCAAGTGGCAGTTGGAACAGAGATCTTTTCAGGTTGGGAGTGGGGGTAGAACTCCTTAGCATCAGAGTGTGTTAATAATAATATAAGAAATACTAATGATCTGATGGCCGTTTCGAAAAATCCTTACTAAGTGAGCACCTAGAAGCCAAGAGGAACATACGTGCCACATTTCAAGTTTTACGGTTCTAGAGATTTCATGATCGTGGCATGAGTGGTTTTTGCTTTTATCTATATCTATATTGATATCGTTCTATTGTCCGTCTGCCTGTCTGCCTGTCTGTCTGTCTATCTCTATCCATCATCTATATATATCATCTGTCTGTCTGTCTGTCTGTCTGTCTGTCTGTCTATCTATCTATCTATCTATCTATCTATCTATCTATCTATCTATCTATCATCTTTCTTTTTAGAAGTTTTATTTTCTTTTATATCATACAAAAATTTCAATTTCAATTGAACAGTGTGTTGTCTGGGTACAAATCATTTTAGGAAATAATAATCAAAGTGTTCACAACAATATTCCTTCAATTAATATCAATTCTATTAATATTAATAATAATCATAATATTTGTTTAACCAAGTTAACATATGTTCCTTATATCACTGATCCTCCTATATATTTCCCTGTTTCTAGCTCCTGTTTTTGTCAGCTAGCTATTGATAAATTAGGCCCAAGTCAAAAAGTATTCAGTTTATTTCTTTTCCTTAATTGTAAGTATTAGCTGATCCATTTCTGCACATTCTAATATTTTTCTAATCACATCATCATCTGTTGGGATCTCTTCATTTTTCCATTGTTGTGCAAATACTATTCTCGCTGCAGTCAATATATGTAAAATCAAATATACATTCCCTTTGTTATACTTGTCTGGTAAAATGCCCAACAAAAATGTCTCTGGTTTCAAATCTATATGTTGTTTTACCCTGTTTCCCTGAAAATTAGACCTCCCTGGATAATAAGCCCAATGGGACTTTTGAGTGCATGTGCTAAAATAAGCCCTTCCCCGAAAATAAGCCCTCCCTGAAAATATTTAAATGTATGTGCCTCTATTTTTTGAATTTTGCAACATTTTCAAACTTATTCTTGCTTTTTTCCCTTGCCAAATATATTTTAATATTGTTTTAATACAATACAATACAATAGCAGAGTTTTATTCAATTCTTCAAAATATTTTTTTCAGTTTTATTGGTATTGTTTGAAATAAATATAGGTTGGCATGCTTTTTTATGGTATGGAAAATTCAAAATACATAGCTATTTCCAAAGACACTATGTTAGGAATGCATTATTATTAGTATGGGAGAAAATTAAAGAACAACATTATTTGAAAATACTGGTCTGGCTCTCCACAATGGAGGCACTGATTTATCCAAATGTTATTGATATAGAGAATGTTATCAGATATAAAGATGTTTTAAATGAAAAGGGGGAACTTAAAAACAAAGTTGTTTTAAGGCACGTGGGTGCACGTACACACACAGACACACACACACACACAGAGTTTCTCCTCTCTGACTCTGCAGATTTGAAGACCGACTGAAAGTGGAGTAAAAAAATCTTGTTTTGTGCTGTGTAATAAAAGTGCTTGCAGCAAAAAGTCAGAATGCCATGCCTGGTGCAGGCAGGGAGGGAGGAAGAAAGAAAGAAAAAAGAAAAGAAGGGAGAAAGAGGGGGGGAGGGAAGATGGAAACATGGAAGAAAGGAAAGTAAGGAAGGAGAAATGAAGAATTTAAGAAAAAAAGAAAATGAATGAATGAATGAATGGGGGAGGGAGAGAGAAGAAATTAAGAAATAAGAAGGAAGGAAGGAGGAAAGGAAGGAAAAACAGAAAGAAAGAAAAGAGAGAAAAAAGAAAGTTATGAAAGAATTAAGGAAGGAAGGAAGGAAGGAAGGAAGGAAGGAAGGAAGGAAGGAAGGAGAAATTAAGAAAGAGAGAGTCAGGCAGGAAGAAAGAAAGAAAGAAAGAAAGAAAGAAAGAAAGAAAGAAAGAAAGAAAGAAAGAAAGAAAGAGAAAGGCAGGCTGTGTCACTAACCACATACCCACTCAAACACACATACACACACCCTCAAGAACCCACAACCCTTTCTGTCCCTGGATCCAATTTGCCCTTTTCCGCAATAAGCCCCACTTTTAAGAGCAGCCCAGCTGTCACTCTAAGCCATTTTTCCAGCCTTCCTTTGGCCAGGTTTACCCTCCAGGTAAATCCCGTTTTAGACAGAGATTAGTCCTCCCATAATACCCTCCTCCTCTGTTTCACCTTCCCGATCAGGATCTGGGTCAAACCTGGTTAATCTCCCCCACCTCACCGTCCTGCTAACCCAGGAAGTCCCACGGAGGTGGGGAAAGGGAGCGAGTTGGAGGGTTTTTTCCTTCTCTCTCTCCCTCCCTCCTTTCCTCCATCCATCCATCCATCTATCTATCTATCTCTATCTCATCTATCCTCCCTCCCCCCCCTCTCCAGGGGATGTGTTCTAGTGCAACAGTGGATGAATGATCTAGATTTAGGGGATATTTCTATTCAACCCTTGTCATGGTCTGATCATTTCCTCATCAGGCTTGACTTCCATACTGCTACCCCTTGCCGCAGGGAGGCGAAACGGACTAGATGGTTCTGCCCCAGGCGCCTGATGGACCCCGAAAGGTTCCTGATGGAGTTTGGGACTTTTCCTGAATCCCTTGCTCACAACTCGACCGAAGCCCTAGTGGAAGCCTGGGATAGGGCGGCTGCTGGGGCCTTGGATGGGGTTGTGCCTTTGCGGCCTCTGGGAGTGGGGGGCACCGGTTTACGGTGGTTCTCCTCCTACCTGTCGGATCGGTCGTAGTTCGTGTTGACTGGAGGGCAGGGATCGACCCCCAGGCGCGTCACTTGTGGGGTGCCCCAGGGGTCGGTTCTCTCACCCCTCCTGTTCAACATCTATATGAAACCGCTGGGCGAGATCATCCGTGGTTTTGGGGTACGGTATCATCAATATGCTGATGATACCCAACTTTTCATCTCTACCCCAAACCACCCAAACGATGCCCTCGACCTGATGTCCTGATGCCTGGAGGCTGTGCGGATCTGGATGGGGAGGAACAGGCTCAACCTCAATCCCTCCAAGACTGAGTGGCTGTGGTTTCCGTCATCCCGATTTGTGCATCTTGTTCCATCTTTGATGATAGGGGGAGAAATTTTAGCCCCCTCAGAGAAGTCCCGCAAACTGGGAGTCCTCCTGGATACGCGGCTTAGTTTAGAAGAACACCTGACGGCCGTGACCAGGGGGGGCTTTTACCAGGTTCGCTTGGTACGTCAGTTGCGTCCCTTCCTGGATCGGGATGCTCTGTGCACAGTCACTCACGCCCTCGTCCTTTCTCGCCTGGACTACTGCAATGCTCTCTACATGGGGCTGCCCTTGAAGGGCACCCGGAGGCTTCAGCTGGTCCAGAATGCGGCCGCGCGGGTTATCATGGGGGTACCTAGGTACTCCCATGTTACACCCCTTTTAGGCTGCCTGCACTGGTTGCCGGTTGTTTTCCGGGTGCGATTCAAGGTATTAATTATGACCTTTAAAGCGCTCCATGGCTTAGGCCTAGGGTACCTGCGAGACCACCTACTGCCACCAATAGCCTCCCACCGTCCAGTACGATCCCACAGAGTTGGCCTCCTTAGGGTGCCGTCAGCCAGACAGTGTCGGCTGGTGACCCCCAGGGGGAGAGCCTTCTCTGTGGGAGCGCCTTCCCTCTGGAATGAGCTGCCCCCGGAGCTTCGCATAATCCCTGACCTCCAGTCCTTCCGACGCGCCCTAAAAAGTTGGCTTTTCCAGCAAGCTGGCCTGGCCTGAACAAAATAAAATAAATGATTGATTTAATTGTTAATTTTAATTTAATTTCTAAATCTCATTGTAAATGTCTATTGGGTTTTTTGGATATTCTATTTAATCTTTCTTTTAACTTTTTAAATATGTGTTTTTATGTTGTACGCCGCCCTGAGTCCTTTGGGAGAAGGGCGGCATATAAGTCCAATAAACCTAAACCTAAACCTAAACCAATGTCACCCAGCTGGCTTTCCTGCTTAAGGCAGGACTAGAACTCCCCATCTCCTGATGATTGGCCCAAAGTCACCCAGCCGGCTTTCCTACATAAGGCGGAACTAGAACTCCCAGCCAGAGTAATGTGAAAATATGTTCATTCTCCAGGGTTTATTTTTTGTCACACTCTGGAATAAACCCTCCCAAAACAAACCAAATCTAGAGAAATGCAAGAAAAAAGGTATTGCAAAATTTCCAAAAATTGGAATATTTCATTTTTTTTAGTCGCACTCAAGAAATGCCAGGAAGGTCAGGAAGAAGATCCATTGGGAAGATTAATGGGAGATTTTTTAAAAAAGCAATCCTGATTTTACAACTTCCCCCCTTCCCTGGATTAATGTCTCCCCTCCCTTTAATTTAATTGATCGATTTAAAATATTTACGTATATGGCCACTCATATTTTCACCGACTCTGGGTGTCTCCCAAGTGAAGATTAAAAGGTAGCTAGAAATCGTATTAAAAGTAAAAAAAAAGTAAACTGATTAAAACATGAAAGGCTGAGGCCAAATCAAATCAATATTTTATTTTTTAATCTTTTTATTCTCTCTGTTTCTTCTCCTGGAAATGTCTAAATAATTCAAATTTCAGGAAAAAACGGCATACGTTGACTGCTACTATATGGGATAGCTAAATTAAACTTCCCTGAATATCATGTGCTGGTCGTAAGCATCTGAATAGATGACCTTTTTTTGGCCACGGCTGTTGAGCAAATTGCCATGGTTGTTAAATGAGTCGTGAGATTATTAAGCGAATCCAGCTTCTCCCTTTGACTTTACTTGCGGGAAGCCGGCCAGGAAGATCACAAATGACAGTTGGGAGGCTTAAATAAACGGTTGAGTTTGGATGAAGCGATTGCAGGAATGCTACAAACATTGTAAGTGCGAGGATTGGTCATAAGTCACATTCTTGGTGCCCTTTTAATTTCAAACAGTCACTAAATGAATGGTTGTAAGTGGAGGATTGCCCTCATTGGCCTGGTTAATGTTGGATTGTTGGTCTGGTATTAATTCTAGTGTTAATCTCGGCTCCTCTGGGTGTAAATTGCTGTTCTGGTCTTCGGGTTTCCTTTTTTGTCTTTTTTCAATGGTGGGTAAATGTCATTTTTCTCTCTGTGTGTCTGTCGATGGCTTCTTTGTCTGAGTGCCAAAGGGCTTTTTTTCTGTTTTGTATGACTTGGTTTAATCTAGGATGCTCAGAGTTTCCCCGTTGAAACTATGGTTGAGTCTGTCTATGGGTTGTGCAATTAAGGAGTTCACATGGTGTCTTCTGACAGTTTGTTGGTGTTCCTAGACAATACTTGGTGTTCTTGGATGCATTCTGCTAGTCTTCTCCCCGTTTGTCCTACATAGTGGCTGTTACAATCCCTGTGTTGTCTGTTCTAGATTTTATTGTCACTTTTCAAAGGTGTGTAAATGTTATTTCTTTCTCTGTGTCCCTCGATGACTGTTTTGTTTGAGTGCCAGGCTTCCAGGAATTCTCCAGCCATGTTTTTTGGACTTGGCTTGGTCTAAGATGGTCACAATTTCCCAGGTGAAACTCTGGTTTAATCTGGGTTTACAATGGTTGCAGTGTCCCTGGGTCATGTGATTGCCGCTTGCGACCTTCCCCTGTAACAGAATTGGAAGGGACCTCATCTAGTCCAATCTCCTGCTCAAGTTGAAGACCCTTGCAGAATTACAGAATAACAGAGTTGGAAAGGACCTCAGGGGTCATTTAGTCTAACCCCCTGCTTCAGCAGGAGACTCTTACAGAATAACAGAGATGGAAGGGACCTCAGAGGTCATCTAGCCCAACCCCCCTTCCCTTCCTGGGTGAGGATGATGGGACTTGTAGTACTACAAATGTCTTGGGCTTGGCGGGGGAAGGGACCGTTGGCGTCTTGACCACATGCCACTTTGGAAGACACAAAGAGAGGCCAGTGCGGACACGAAGTTTTATGAGGAGTCCTCGACTTATGATGAGAGCTTTGGTTGCTAAGTGAGGCAAGTTGTTGAACAAGTCACACCTGAATTTAGGATCATTTCCCACCCCTGCCCCCCAGTCTTTCAGCCAATCGGCACTGTCATTAAGTGAATTGTGCCGTTAAGTGAATGCCTGATTTGATGGGCCGTTGGTTGTTAAGTGGAATGGGCAGTCATTAAGCAAAGCCATCTTGGGAAGGTCGCAAACGGCGATTGCTTGGGAATGTTGCAACCAACCGGCGTAAATACACACTGGTTGCCAAAGCCCCTGAATTTTTAATCAAGTGACTGGGAGATGCTGCGATAGTTGTAAGGGTGAGGAACGGCGGCAAGTCGGAATTTCGAGGACTACCTGTATGCGGGAGGGGGGAATCGAAAGTATGATTTTTTTCCGTTGCTGTGCCTCAAAGCCCTCTGTTCCTAAATCTGGGCTCCCTCTCATGGGTTGAGCTACCAGTAGCTGGGGATGATGGGCTCTGGAGTGCAAGGCTTCCGGAGTTCCTCGGGATCGGAAAAGAAGTGGGGGGGCACTTCATCCGTTGGGAAATGGGACCCTCTGTCTGGACGATTCAGGGTTTTTTTTGCTTTTGGGTGTGGGGGGGATATGTCTTCCACAAGGATCACTAGACTCATCTATCTGTCTCTCTATCCTTTTATCCATCTCTCCATTTTTTCATCTATCCCTCCTGTCACCTCTGTCATCTATCTATCCCTCTGTTTATCTATCTGTCTATCGATCCATCTCTCTATCCTCCTCTGTCCATCCATCTAGCCATCAGTTCGTCCTTTCTTTGTCCATCCATCATCACTCTATCATCTATCCTCCGTCTTCCATCCATCCATTTTCTGTCCATCCATCTATCTTCATCTGCCCTCTTTATCTATCCCTGTCTCTTTATCCATCCTTTGCTTTCTATTTATCCTTCCATTTTCTCCGTCTCTCTATCCATCATTTATCTGTTATCCATCAATCCAGCTCTCTTATCTATCCATCCATCCCTTCCATCCATCCATCCATCCATCCATCCATCCATCCATCTTTCTCTAGCCATCTCAATCTATCCTTCTGTCTCTTTATCCATCCTTCTCTTTCTATTTATCCCACCATTCTCTCCATCTATCCACCTATCATTTTATCTGTCATCCATCCATCCATCCCTCTCTTCTATCCAGCCATCTCTCTATCCATTTATCCATCCACCTCTGTCTAGCCATGCCTCTCTATTAATCATTTATCTGTCATCCATCCATCCATCCAGCCATCCATCTCTCTATATTTCTATTATCTATCCATCTCCATCATCCATTTTTTCACCCATCCATCCCTTTCCCTCCCTCCCTTCCATCCATCTCTATATATTTCTATTACCGTATCCATCCATCCATCTCTATCATCCATTTTTCTTCCATCCCTCTTTCCCTTCCATCCATCCCTCTTTCCCTCTCCTTTCCTTCCTTCTTTCCTTCCTTCCCATCCTGGGGGGTGGGACGCCTCACCCCAAATGCTCCCCTTGCATTCATTGTGTTAAGTGGAAGCTCCTCTGACCACTATGCTCAAATCTGTACTACTATATTAAACGGGGGTTGGACTAGATGACGTCAAGGCCTACCTACTCTAGAATTCAATTTTCCCCATCCTTGTCCTATTAATCAGCTACTCAACAGTCCACATGCCATGCCATGAGGAATTCTGGGTGTTGCCATCCCCTCGTCGATGGGTTGGGGAACATACTGGTAGTCCTCGTACGTACAACCACAATTGAGCCCCAGATTTCCATCGCTAAGCGAGACAGTTGTCAAGTGAGTTTTGCCCCGTTTTACCACCTTTCTTTGCCACCATTGTTAAGCGAATCCCTGGATGTCTCGAGTTGCTCTCGCTGTTGTGGGCTCCTTGGTGCTCTGAGCTGGGTGGTTTTTTTGCAGATGTTTCATGACCCAACTAGGGAACATCATCAGTGCTAGAAGGGAGGAGGAGTTGGCTTTCTGTATGCAAAGATTATATACCTTGATTTTTCTTATTTTTCCTTTCTTCCTTCCTCCCTCTTTTCCTTCCTCTCCTCCCTGCCCTACCCTTCTTCTCTCCTGCTCCCTCCCATCCTTCCTCCCTCCCTCCCTCCCCTTTTTTCTTTTGTTCCTTTCTCCTTTGTCCTCCCTCCCTCTGTGTTGACACCTTCTTTTCTTCCTTCCTTTGTACTTCCTTCCTACTTAACTTTCCTTGCTTTTCCACCCTCCCTTCTGTCTTTCTATCCCTTCATGCTGTCTGTTTTCCTCTCTCCTTTCCATCCTCCCTCCCTCCCTTCCTTTTCTCCTATTTTCATTCCTTCCCCTTCTTTCTTTCTTTCTTTCTTTCTTTCTTTCTTTCTTTCTTTCTTTCTTTCTTTCTTTCTCTTTCTGCTTTCTCTCTCTGTTTGTTTCTCTTTTTCTGTCTCTCTGTTCTGTCTCTCTTTGTCATTCTCTTTTCTCTCTCTCTTTCTATCTGTCTTTCTCTTTCTGTCTCTCTATCTCTGTCTCTGTCTCTCTCTGCCCCCCACCCCCACCCCTGACTCTTCCAACCTTGTGAACTGCTGGAGGACCACCAGCTCAGCTCGGGGTTGGTGACTCCAACCCTTCCATTTTTCCAAATCCCTTTTAAGAGGATGGTGTTCAAAAGGCTTCCCAGCCTCTTAAGCCACTTAAATCCTTCTTGCCAGGTCCACCTTGCCAGGTGGACCCTTTGACTTCTGCTTCTCCCCCAACCCTTCTTCTCTTCCACCTCCAGATGGCTCGCAAAGCCTCTCTTCCGCCTCGACCCCAAGCAAAGAAGTCCAGCCTGCCACGCTGATTTCTCTGGCCGTGACGCCTGACACTCCCACCGGCTTGTCAATGTTGCTGCCGGTGAAGAAGGAAGACCGGCCACAACTCGAGGGGGGAAGTTTTGACACAACCGCCGGCAATGCCACAGCCGGCTCGTTGTTGAATGAATACGGCCAGATTGTGATGGAGCAGGCTCCCAATTCTGGCAGGATGAGGCCCCTAAGTCTTCGACACTCTCCAGGGACAGATCTTCTGGACGCGCACATTGTGATGGGCGAGGAGACCCACTGCCTTGGACTGGCAGTACAGGACAACCCCAGTGTCCCCAAACTTGGCATTTCAGAGATCACCCCCGGTGAAGAGAAGAGCAATGTGGGCGATGAAGGCTTGGATGCGGTGTTCCAGGGTGTGCCTCTCCCTCCCATTGCAAAACACTTTAGTCACCTCCATGCCTGCACGTCTGTGTCCCCACCGAGACTTTTGAAGTCCCAGGAGCCGATGGGGACGAGAGTGTCCCCTCTCTCTCAGGGCGAGCCAATGGCCAACGTGCCTTCCCCGTCTCCCACACTGGCCAAAGACCTTCCTTCGGAGCTGGCTGAGTCCCAGCTGTTACTTGCCAAGCACCTGTGTAGTAGCCTCGACCCTGAACTTTACTTCACGGCTCCATCCACCCCGATCGGGACTGTGTTCCCCCCTCTCAGGCAGCTCCCATTCTCGAAAAATGGCCTGAGCGAGGAGCAGAACGAAATAATCAGCGAAGGCCTCTGCTCTCCACCCACCTCACCCTCAGGCTCCTACATCACCGCCGAGGGAGGTAGTTGGACTTCGACGGGTACCAGTAGTACTTCATCGTCCTGCTCGCCAAATCTCTTAGCCGATGCGGAAGTCCTGGATGCCCCAATGGCAGACGAGGAGACTTCATCTGAGTTAGACCTTCCTGAAAGGGAACCAAAACTTTCTGGGGTGACCTGCCCCACTTTTGCATCAGAGGGAGCTTTTCCTTTGTTGTACCCTGCGGAGGAATGCAGAGGAGGCGAGGAAGAGGAGCGGAGTCCTTCGGAGGAAGGCTGTGGCTGCGAAATGACTCCCTTGGAGCTTGTCATGCAGGAAGTGGAGCAGACTTATCCCTCCTGGCCCTCCAATGGCGATGAATCAGAGGATGATGCCGACCTCAGCTCCAGCCCTTTGGCATATCATGAGCGTTTGTTGCCTTTGGATGACGCAGAAGTCGGAGGTTTCATGAAAAGAGGGTCGGAAGCCTGCCCCTTTACTTGTCCCCTTACCGCCATCTCTGGAACTCCTTCTGAGTTTTGGGGTGTGTTTGGAGTGGGCCCCGCCAAGGCGGGTGAACCTGATAACCTTCAAAGCCAGCCACCTACATCCTCTCTGGAGGATGGTGTGAAGACCATCAAGAGCGATCAGATGATACCAGCTCTGCTTCTCCCCTTCTGTGGAAGCCTCCTTTTTGAGGCGGAGTACATGGAGATGACGCTGTTCCCGCAGGGAGAAGTGGTGGAGAATGATGCTCTCTATGGCATGGAGGACGATGACAGCACCTCCGTCTCCTTCCCGCGTTCTGTCTCAGAAACCTCTGTCAACAAAGGCATGGACGAGTCCTTTGCTTATCCGGATGACACCTCCCAGTACTCGGACTTGGCTTCTGATGACAGCAAGGATGGCGTTGAGCAGTACACCGGGGTTGCTGACACAGTCGTAGAGTCCAAGGAAGACCTGGAGAGCACCCCCCCGCACCTGGAGAGCGAGAGCGAGATGGATGTGTCCTTGGATGCGTACAACATGGATGAAGACGCTATTCGTGGAACAGGGGAAGAACAGATGACAGGAGAGTCCGAGGAAAAGGGTACGCCAAAAGAGGAAAAGTTGATGCAGGAGGACCCAATGAAACCTCCAAGGTCCTTTGATACAACGGTTGTCTCCCAGCCTCAAGCTAGGCCAGAGAGCCCAGGTGGTGCCTCCTCAAGGAGCTCTTGTATTTCTCATCCGGGGCCAGGAGAAGAGGACTCTGTGGTGTCTTCTGAAGATTTGAGTCCGCCAACTCAGGATGACAAAGAAGAAGAGTCCCACGAGGAAATGGTCCTCTCCCACATCTCTCCAACACATCTGCCTCACTCAGATATCCAACCAACCCACTTGGAGTCAGCGGTCTCTGAGTGTGGGGAAAGTCTGATCGCTTGCTTTGATACCGATGACAAATCGGACAACCAGCCTCCGTTGACCGACACCACAGAGGAATCTCCGTCGGTCGGTCCCTTAGCCAAGGAATGGATGGACCAGGTTTGCGCAGGGTCTGTCATCCCCCTGGAATGGAACCCCAAATCATGCCCAGTTGAGGTGGAAGACCTGGAAGCCGTGGACAACCACAACTCTTCTAGCTTGGACATCAGCACACGATTCGAAGAATCGGAGAAATGGCTGCTGGAGCTCCTCGACCAAGATGGTGCTGCCAGCGGAAGCTCTGCTGAACTGGAGCCGGGTGACAGTGAGATGTTGGAGACTTCTTCCAAGAAGGAGACGCCCTTTGCGTCACTCCTTGAATCGAAGGGGGCTCTTTTAGAACAACCCAAAGTCATCCGAGCAGATGCCAAGACAACCCAGGACAGTCTCATTGTCTGTCTGAAGTCAGAAGATGAGCTGGAGGAAGTGTCGTCTCTTGACCAGATCAACAACAATGAGGACCGTGTGAGGGTGGTGGCGTTTTCCGAGGCAAAACCTGACTCTCATTCTCTCTTGGCGCTGAGCAACACCCCAGAAAACTTCCTTGCAGAAGACAATGGGGTCCAAGAATCTCCTCTGTTTCCCCCACACAGGGAGGAAGCAGCAGATTTGCAGAACTGGAGTTCATGTGGAAAGCAGAATAGCTCAATCAATCCAGAAATAGAGGACTACTCTGGACACTCTTCCAATGATGAAGCGGTGGCATATGATACCATAAAACCTAATCTTTCCAAACTGTGCTTGGAGACTGGCGAAACTGAAGGTCTCAGTGGACGAGAGACTTGGGACAGTGAGCGTTATCTTACGCCAACCCATGTGGAAATGGGCAGCCATGTTGCGGAAACATCAGAAGAAGACCTAGATAAGGCCGAGGAAACATTGCATCTCTCCAGGGAAGACTTGGTTGAAACAAACAACAACCCACTGAATATGATGAAAGTGGTAGAGGAGCCTGGGCAGCAAGGGTTATCCGAGGAGGGAGATGCTGACCAGGGTTGGGGAACTCCATCTGAAGACGTTGCTGCTGAAATCCCACCAGTAGAAGACCTCCAGATGGAGGGCCAGCTGGACTCCAATTGCTTAACTACCACAGAGCAGTTAGGATCCAAAGTGACACAGCAAGGAGATGCTCACAATTTAGACCCTACTGAACCTCCGGAGAAGTTTTCGTCCTCTGATGAAATTGCGTGTCACCAAGAAGAGATTGGTGAAACAACGGAGGAAGTTAACTCAGAAGATAGAAATAGGTCCTCTGAATGCTGGCAAATGGAGGACATCCTGATTCCAGAACCCCAGGAGGTACCCCGACGGGTGGACTTCGTCGAGTCTCCACGTGATGTGGTTTATGTCCCCCTTTTGGACACCAAGACTGGGATGCTTAAGGTTGTCCCAGGCGTTCTTCCAGCAGAAAACATAGACCAAACGCTCTCCAGTACGACTGAAGATGACCTATGTGAGGAACACCCAGAAGTTCAGAAGACATTTGCTGAAGCCCTCCTTCAGGGTCTCCTTCCTATTTTGCAAACTGGGCACCCTCTGCAAAAGGAAAAAGAGGTGGACACCACCCTGCTTTCTCCGGACACTTTGCAGAAGTCCGCATCTTACTCTTATCTAGAGTCCAGCTTTGTGACAGCCCCCGAGGATGTCTCCAGTGAAACCACCATCTTAGTTCCAACTCCAGATTCTGGAAGAGAAGAGTTTGCGACCCCTGATCAAACATGGGGTAGCAAAAACATGGTTGTGGAGGAGAGTCACTCTCCAACAGGCCTGGAGGCAGCAACCGCAGAGTTGGAGCATCTGATGGTGGAGAACGTTAAGTTGGAATGTTTGGATGTTCCACCAAATTGTTCTCCAGAAGAGGTACCTCTCCAGCAGAGCACGGCAGTGTGTCTGCATTATAGTGTTCTTGCCCACATGCCTTTGACCACCTCACACCCTGCTGTGAAGCAAAGAGATGTGTCTCTTCCTCATCAACAAATCTTCTTAGCTTCTGAAGACAAGATCTATTTGAGTGATCTTCACAAAACTCAGGATAATCTTTCCAGTAGACATGTAGAGATGGTGCAGGCGGAGAGCGAAGCTTCCACCCTAGAGAGCTTGCCAACCATCCCTAGCCAGCTCGAACCATCTGGTGCCTTGTTTCAACGTGATGGTGATGGAGCCACAGTATCTCCAATGGTTCTTGAAGACCAGCAAGAGGTCACCAGTGTGCTGCAAGGCTCTTTTGGAAACCTGGAGGAACGAAGAGTGGAGAGTGCACATCTCATCAGTAGCCTCCTTGTAGCAGAAGCCCAGAGTCGTCTTGGTAGCCTGAAGGAGAACATCTTGGAGAATCTTGGTGGAGAACACGTAGAAGAAGTGGTAGAACCAAAATATTCTGAAGGACTTGAAGCCCAAAGGACCCTGGGGGGGGAGGAGACTGCCGATCACAAACAAAGCTCCTGGCAGTCTTTCAAGGAAGCCAAAGCTGAAGACCAAGCAGAGATGGTGGAGGAGGGTGGAACAGGAGAAGTCCTTCCCGTATCTGAAGGGAGCGAGGTGGAGGACTCTCAGCTCCAAGGTTCTGCACCAAACGAAGCCACCCATGAGGCTGAAGTCATGGATGGAAGCCCACCTCAAAGTCCTCCAGAAGATCTCCCAAGACTAGAAGCCAAAAGTATGGCCAACGAGAAGACCATGGAAGAAGCGTTGGAGGTGATGGAACTGGAGGAGGGGGAGACGAGCCATCCAAGGATGGAGAATCTTCTCACCGAAAGCACGGGACACTCTTCTTCAGAAGATGCCTTCTCATTTCTGGACTCTCCCGTTCCTCTGGCTTCCTGTTCCATCGGAACATCAGCACAAGAGACTTGTCCCTCACAACGACCAACATCCCCTGCCCCGGAGGAGGTTCCGGTCACCCTGCCTCCCGTCCCAAGATCTCAGTTCCCAGAAGTGCCTCCTGTTTCGTCCTTGATTTTACCACCTTCACCTCCTTCCGAGGATCCTGTCCAAGGCCCATCAGCTACCTCACAACTCACTCCTTCGACCGCAGATCCTTGTGTGGAAAACATGCCTCCCAAAGACACTCCTCTGCAGGATACCCGCAAACCTCCAGAGGAAGGTAAGATCTCCTGTTTGCTTCCCGTTCAACAATTATGGATAGTTCTCAACTTACAACCATTTGTTTAGTGACTGAAGTTATGACACCGAAAAAAGGGACATTGGAACCGTTTCTCATACTTACGACCCGGTGGTCATGTGATCAAAATTGACAACTGGCTCATATTTATGATGGTTGCAACGTCCTGTGTGTGTGTGTGTATGTGTGTGTGTGTGTGTTGCGCGATCCCTGTTTTGCGGTCCTCGGACAAGCAAAGTCAACAGGGAAGCCAGATTTGCTTAATGACCGTGTTGGACGATTGGCAACTGGTTCATATTCATGACGGTTGCAATGTCCCGTGGGTCACGTGATCCCCTTTTGCAACCTTCCAACAATGCAGAAGCCGAATTCACTTAACGACTGTGTTACTGTGAGATAAAAACCCAATTATTAAATCGTCACAACACAGAGAGAAGTCTGGTTCACAATTCAAAAAGGTTTATTTACAGAAAAGTAAAAAGCGTTTCCAAAGGCAGCCTCCAAGTCTCTTCCCAAGTGGATCAAGTACAAGGAGAGCAAAGAATAGCATTCAAATACGTTTTATACACTCTACTCCTAAGAAACTCTCCCCCTCCTGCTCATTCATTTAAGTCATTTCTTTCATCATCCCATACTCTAAAGGGTCAACTTGACAATTTCTTGAGAGGCCCCTATCTCTTATTTGGTTTTTTCTGGTGCCTTTCTGTACGTAGCCTTGGAAAAACAAAGTTTATCTTGTCTTGTTTACTTAACACATTTTGTAGTTAATAAAACCACAATAATGTATTACACATATTAGGCAGAGAATATAATGGATTATACATTTAACATTGTAAAAGAATACACAAGCAACCTTTTAACATTTTATAAAAGAGTAACTTAATATCATTTCCTTCAATCCTCACTTTTTCTCTTCTCAGTTAACTTACTCTTTTATACCTACAATAATTCATAATGTCCTAACTTCTCCTTAGGTTCATATGGAAGCAAGTTTTTACATTCAGAGTTCTCCATCTCTATCCCCTGCTTCCCCACTTTCATTATTAGCATTGTCTCTTTGTTTCCATTTGTGATTGATGTAGGTATTAAGGTTTTACTGCTCATAGTCCTTTTTATTAACATTTGTATGAGAGGAATCAAGCATGGTAAAAACACGATAGCTAGGAATCCTAATATTGCAAATGTTGCTAAATCTTTCCAGTTTGAAAACCACTCACCAAACCAATCATTTACCCCAAATAAAGTTAGCCCTTTCCAGGTTTGGACTGGAACATGGGCTAGCTTTATCATTCGGTCTTTAATTTCCTTTACTACTTTCCCACTCTCATCTACTTCAATACAACAATTACTCAAATTAAATTTTCCACACACACCTCCTTCTTTAGCTAGTAAATAATCTAAAAATAATCTATTCTGCATAATATAAGCCTGAGACTTTACACTCTCCTTAGCTAAATGTTTTAAAGTACTTACTATGTCATTAGTTAATACTTCGAGCACTGCTTGTAATCAAATTACCCTATTTAAAATGTAGATTGGCTCTCTGGCACCTAGGGTACCATCTTCTGCCCATGTGGCAGGTCCATAATAATTGATTACCTTCTTTGGAGTCCATTCATCATCTTTCCACTCTCTGATCTGTATATCACTTGGTTGTATAGATCTTTTTTCTCGATTTCTGCTTGATAAATCATCATACACAGTTAATCCCAGCAGTTCTTTTTGTTCAATGGGGAGGAGGAAAAAGCTTCATTTTATTATTCCTAATACACAAGATCCATATCACCCTTAGGTAAGTATCCATAGGCATACTTTCCACATATCCAATACATACCATTCCAGGGTATCACTTTCAGGATCTTTCAGATAAGCCATTTCAGTTATTTGACTTAGTGTTTCCTCTTCTTTCATAGTTCCACTTCCTCCCCACCAACTGTTGTTATTCCATACAGTTAGGCAAATCATGTCTCCTACTGCTACCTTTCTGTTTCCTTCGTTCATAACACACTTTTCCTACTAAATTCGTTGTCAAAGCCCAAGTCCCCTTCTTACCTTTTGTTAATTTTAAAGTTTTATTGTTCCACATCTCTACCACTGTATCGTGGTTTAATTCATGTGCTTCCTACGGCCACTGCTCTCCCATGTTTTGTTCCTCCACACACAAAACAGTTCTTTACCGAAAGAGTTTCTTCTTCAGCCAATTGTACAAACATATTTACAACTCTCTTGGGGAATTCAGGCAATTCTAATTTTTCAAATTCTTGGTATTATGACTAAATATACTTTTGTGTATTGGTTTTAGTTTTGTGGTTTCTATTTTCAATACTAGCCAACCCTATGGATCTTTTCCTTTTCCATCTATTCCAATTCCAAATCCTTTATATTGTGTTCCATTTTCCAGTGATTAATTGGTGTATAAACACCTTACACCCAACACCCAAGACACAATCCATGCAATGAGAACAACAACAGCAACATCCACAAGTACAATTATAAAACCAACACATCCGGGAGGGCATGCAATGGAATTTGTTCAATCATGGTTTTCTTCAGTTGAGGGAAGAGCATAGGCTACAACTCTGCTCTACATAACAAAAACACAAAAATTAGTCCGAGTGCAAATATTACCCTTCCTATCGGTAGCATGATTGTCCACCAGTCCATTAAGTCCATTGAAACTTCAGCTTCAGTGGGTCTCCTTGGTGAGATTCCACCTTCCACTCCTTTCGGGCTGGCATGGGCCCTCTCATTCAGAAGTAATGAGTCCCTTTTTCAGCAGTCCGAATTGCAGTCTTAGTAGTTAACAGGACAATGAAAGGTCCTTCCCAAGTTGGAGTTTGTTTTCCATCTCTCCAGGCCTTTATCAGCACCCAATGTCCTGCTTTTAACTGGTGCACTGCAAAGTCCAAGGGTGGTGTTTTGCGCATGAATGCCTTTCTGTCTTAAGAGAGAAAAACATCTGGATAGTTCCTGTACATATTTTCTAAACATTTTGTCTTTTAATTCGATTTTTGGCAAACCTTCCCTCCCCATATTTGGTATTCCAAATAACATCTTAAATGGTGATATTCCCACTTCTTTCCTCTGGGTACGATATGTTCCAACAAAATTCTAACAGTGGTATTTGCATTTGCAGTTACGCAAGGAAATGCTTCCCCCCATCGAGTCAAATGATGCACAATAACCAACAAATATTTCATCCTCCCCATCCTATTCTTCATCCTCATCCATCAGTCAATATACTTGCTGTTCCCTCTCTCTTTCTACTTCCTTTTGTGGACAGTTTCTAGAAAAATGTCCGTCCTTTCCACATCTAAAACACTGAGTTCTTCCATGACTTCCGGTGGTGACGTCGAGATGAGTGTGGGGAAGAAATCAGGGCTCTGACTTCTTATCCCAATCTACATGTTTGGAGGATCCCTTCGGGGATACGCTGATCTTGGAGAGAGACGCAGAGGAGTAGGGAAACCCTAGGACTAATGAGGCGGAGGGCGACCGCCCGTTACGACGTGGGGATACCCTTTTAATCCAGCGTGCAAGCGCCTGCCTTGTTTCAATGGCGGACTTGAAGTCTCGACAAACTATCTAAAAGGGGAAGGAAGAATTTAATCAACTTCTTGTTGTGTCATCGAGTGGATTAGCGGACTGGCTTGCAAGTGGAAACAGCGGTGAGTGTGGGCAGAAAAGGGAATATCACAGAGGAGAACGGGCATAGCAGTGAGTCTCCAGAGATTGGGCGAGAGAGCTCTATAACAGAGAGGCCACTTGGAGGAGTGACAGCAGCAGATTTTAGAGGCAAAGACCGGCCCGAAGAACTAATTGGCGTAAGTGAGCGATCGGAGGGGAGACAACAAGAAAGAGTACGAACTGACTCTAAGTCATACAGACTCAAGTAGTGGAAAGAAATCGAGTAAGAGGGAGAACTTGGAGAACTGTGGTGTGCTTGAGAGCAGCGGTTGACACATTATTTAGGAAGAGAAGAGAACAACGAAACAGAAGGGGAGGAGGCTGATGCAACAGCTGTGCTGAAATTATTTAGAACCATTTAGAAGAACGTGGACAATTTTGCAAAGACTGAAAAGAAAGTAACTCAACCCAGAACTTAAAAAAAAGTAGTGAATGAACTGACTGCATTAATAGTTTAGTGAAATAAGTTACAATTATATACAATATCTATATATAATATTTATAATACCTATAAATAAGTACTCAAATCAATACTTATATTCATAAACAAGTAAGTAGAAAGCTTGTGGATATTTATTTATATATATATATATATATATGTATGTATGTATGTATGTATGTATGTATGTATGTATGTATGTATGTTATAAATACCTATCTGAGTTAAATTCCAGTAATCATACTAAGGATATAATGAAATAATCGTACTTTCAAGATATAGTACTGTTGATATGAATGAGCACTGAGGCTTTCTCTCTCTGTCCTTCCCTCTCTGTTTGTTTACTTCTTTTTTACTATTTCCAGTTATTATTGAATAACTTATAGATATTATTTAAGTTGCTTATACTGCTTTAAGACTACTGTTTGTATATTAATATAGATAGAACAAGCTATGTTAGGGAATTATTTAAAAAGGGGGGAAAAAGGGAAAGATATTGAATGCTAATTTGGGATAACATATATAAGATACTAAAAGAACAAGATAAAACTGTAAGAGAGATGGCAAATATCACAACAGCACTGAGAACCGGGAAAAAGACAATTGTAAACCCAGTGACAAATCCAACGACAAAGGTATTGATTGCCTCTGTGCAGACAGCACTGCTAACTATCCAAGAAACTATGATTAAGCTTCAAGAGGCAGTAGCTAAAAACCACAGTGAATTGAAAATGGATATGAATGAAATGAAAATAGAGATGAGTGAAATGAAAAATGAAGTTAAAAACGACATACAGAAATTAGATGACAAAATGGGAATTATACAACAAACAATGGAAAAAAAATGAGCAGTCAATAAAAGCAGTAGAAAAAAGAACAGAACAAACAGAGAAGAAACTAAACTTAGTTGAACAGCAGATGAAAACATCAAGCAAAAACTTAGAAGACTCTCTCATCCACCTGGAAATGGACTGTGCAGCATTTTACCTTCGATTCCAGAATGTAACAGAGACAAAAGAGGAAGATTTACCAATGATAATGACGGGATTAATAGCAGAGATGTTAAAAATAGACAGACATGAGATTCTAAATGAGTTGGACGATATATACAGGGTAAGCACCAATTATACCAGAAAACACCGATTGCCTAGAGAAGTACACATCAGATTCACAAGGAAAAAAGTAAGAGATATAATTTATAAAATAACAAGAGATGAGCCGATGATGTACAAAGGGAAAGAGATACAAATTCTGAAACAAATCCTGCAAAGAGTGAGGGAGCAAAGGAGAGAATATCAATTCCTGGCGACACAATTGATTAAACGAGATATACTATTTAGGTGGTTGGTACATGAAGGGATGCTGGTAACCTGGCAGGAGAAAAGGATTAAAGTTGACAATCAGGAGAAGGCACAGGATTTATATGAGCAACTAGTAGGCCCGGAAGAGGAACAGAGCAGTAAAGAGGAGATGGAATATAGAAGCCAGGAAGAACGACAACAAAGAATAACGGAAGGAGAACAGGGAGGAAGTAGTAGGGAGAAGGAAGAACAACAGAGAGAGAAGGAAGTGAAACCAAAAACAAGGAGCCAAAAAAGAAACTAGAGTTAATAAAAAACAAAGACAGGTAGAGAATTAGGAGGATGGAAGAAGAAATTCAATTACTGTCAGCAAATATTAATGGTTTAAATTCGCCAACAAAAAGAAAGCATATCTGGGCAAAATTAACAAAACAAAAGGCAGACATAATATGCTTACAGGAAACACACATTAAAAAACAAGATATAAAATACCTGGAATGTCCTAAATTAGGAAACTTATATGCAGCATCAGCAGAAGAAAAGAGAAAAGGGATAGCGATATATGTTAAAGATGGGATAAAGACAAATTTAATTTATGCAGACCCAAAGGGAAGAATATTAATGATAGAGATATGGATGAATCAAAGATCAATACTACTGGTAGCAATATACGCCCCAAACGAAAATCAGAAGGACTTTTATAAAAAATTACATGAAAAAATTAGAGAAATCGGAGTGAGGAGTATCTGTATAATAGGAGATTATAATGCCATAGTAGACAGTAAAAAAGATTATGTAAGTGACAAAAAAGCTAAAAATTAAAAAAAAAGTATTACCAACAACCTGTTTTGAGATGATGGAGAAGCTAAACTTGATAGATATTTGGAGAAAAATTGAACCAGGAAAAAAAAATTACTTTTTATTCCAACCCACACCAATCCTGGTCATGGATTGATATGGCATGGATGAATGGGGAAAT
Source organism: Natrix helvetica (assembly GCF_964273705.1). Lineage (NCBI taxonomy): Eukaryota > Metazoa > Chordata > Lepidosauria > Squamata > Natricidae > Natrix > Natrix helvetica. The sequence goes on from NC_138555.1 coordinate 44,587,615, forward strand.
TGGGGCAGAAATACATACAATTGAAATATTACCAAATACTTGGGCAGACCACAACCCCATTAAAATAATCTGGAAAGGGGGGGAAAAACTAGATGAAGATGGATGTTAAATTTGCAAATATTAAAAGAAAAAGAATTTATTCAAAAATGTAGAAACGAATTGGAATTATTCCTTAAGGAAAACACAAAAGAACAGACATCTATACAAAATTTATGGGACACCATGAAAGCTTATTACCGTGGAATTATTATAGCGTATTCAGCAAAAAGAAACAAAGAAAAACGGGCACAACAGAAGATATTAGAGAAGGAAATTAAAAATTTAGAAATAGAATTACAAAATAAGCCACAAAGTGACAAAATTAGAAAGGATTGGATGTTAGAAAAACATAAATTAAATATATTAGACCAGGAAGAAATGGTAAAGGGCCTAAAACTAACAAAACAAAACTTCTTTGAGCAAGCAAATAAACCGGGGAGGTGGCTGTCATATAGATTGAGAAAAGAAAGAGAAAAAAGATTAGTATATCAACTTCAAGAGGAAACTGGTGAACTACAACATACAATGGAAGGGAAGAAAAAGATTGCATACAAGTATTTTGAGAATCTGTATAAAGGGGAACAAGTAGATGGAAAACAAATAAAAGAATATCTAAATGGAGAAGAAACCCTGTTAATAACAGAAGATATGAAAGAAATGTTGTCAAAAAAAAAAAAAAAACTAGAATTGAAACAGGCGACCTCTATCAGTGCATCTCTAATATAGTGTCTGTGAAAGTATTTTTGTTTCTTTTTACCCTCTTCCCATAGGAAAAAATGCCATCCCTCTAATGTTAGTATTCTTTTATTTTTTAAATTTATCCAATCCCTGATCCATGTTAGTGCTGCTGCTTTGTAATAAAGATCCCAGTCAGGGAGTCCCATACCACCTCTGCTTAGAAAGAATAATAGGACTGCAAGTGACAAAGAAAGTTAAATATCTTGGAATATGGCTAACTGCAAAGTGCTCAACTATAAAGGAAAATAATTATACAAAATTAGTGCAACAAATAAAAAAAGATCTAGAATTATGGGGGAAACTACAACTATCATTATTAGGGAAAATAGCAACAATAAAAATGAATGTACTACCGAGAATATTATACTTATTTCAAACAATCCCCATAAAATTAGGGAAATCTTTTTTTACCGAATTGAATAAGATTATATTAAAATTTATATGGCAAGGGAAGAAAGCCAGGATAAAGTTGAAAGCTCTACAGGATGACAGAAGCAGAGGTGGTATGGGACTCCCTGACTGGGATCTTTATCACAAAGCAGCAGCGCTAACATGGATCAGGGATTGGATAAATTTGTGATGCCCAAAGCATTCAAAATGCACGCAGACATAAAGACATTTAAAGAAGGGGAAAAATAGGGGTAAGAAAAAACAGCTTCAAAAATAAAACAAACAATTTAAATGAAATACTTTGGGTCCATGCTCTGAAATATATTTGGATCAAATTTTTGTGTCAGTTCTCTGCTTTTAGTAAAATGTGAGTTAGGTTCAGATTCCATTCAGATGGAAGCAAATTCTCATTAAGTAGTTTAAAACATGTACAAATGCAAACAAAATCTTTCAAAATCATTTCTTTTTATATAGGTTCAATTAAGCATCTTAAACGTCAAAACTTTCCCAGAAAAAACAAAATCAATATTATATTCAGAGCAGAAAAGAAAATATAAGAAAACCAAAACAATGAAAGGCAAAGCTACATGAGCAGTTCACCCATTTGCCCCTCCTTTCTCAGATAGAAGGGTAAAGGAAAAAAATTGTTAAAGGGAGCAGAAAAGCCGTACTCCCCCCCTTTCCTGCTACTCGCTCTTCAAAGAAAAAAAAGTCCTTGAGTTAACAACCAGCGAGGACAAGGAAAAAAAAAATTTAATAGCCCACACAGGAATCTCACTCCTTTTTTTCCCACTCTGCATTCTCTCAACAAAATAATTTTCTCCATTTCTTTAAGCGAAAGGGAATCACAGTACATTCACAACAACTTTTTACTCTCAACATTTGCACTGCAATCAAACTGCTTGTGTAAACCAATTTCCCATGTAAAAATCCCATTTCATGCAAACCAATCATTACAATTATTTCAGGTCTAGAAATGATTACACACAAACATATACACACACATATACAAAAAAAACACAACAACACACACTCCCAGCCTGTGGAGACAAAATTCCTTGTTCAATCTGCAGCTCATTCTTCAAGTAGTGGGAAAATTCAGGAAGTAATTTTAATCAAAAATGTGATTTTGGGCCCTAATCACTGCCTGTTTCACACAGCTTTAAGTCCAAGCTGAGAATTTTTTTTTTTACTTAATTTGCCAGCCAGCCAAACATATCACACTCAAGTCAATCCCATTCAATTCTTCACACTATTATTATAGATGCACATTTAAGAATTTTTAACAGAAATCACATCAAATTGTTAAAAGTCAAATTATCAGAGTCTTCCCATTTAGACAGGCTTTACCTTTTTTTGTTACCTGCTAAACCCCAAGTGAGGAACAACAATAAACGTTTTCTTCTTTATTCTTAGTTCTTTCAGAATTTTCTGGCTCTTTTGAGAATGGTAAATTCTCAAGATCTTTATAACACTGCAGTATTTCTTTCCTTCTATTCCTAGGTCTTCCTACCAGACATAACAGCATAAGCTAACTGTTCTGTCCCGTGATTCCAATGAATATGTAGACACTGGCTTGGCTGTCTGCCACGACTAATTACATAGATAAAGCCACCCCTTGGCTAGGAGCCTAGAAAGCTATCTTCAAGAACCCAAGATTAAACTTACGGAATGCTTTCTCAACGGCTAGTAAAATGGACTGTGGTTTCCTGCAAAGATTCCCCTCCCGTTGCTCCACCTATAAACTCTTTGGGAGGGGCCACAACCTTAGCCAGCTGTCCCTACTTCCTTCTATGACGTCTTCTCCACAGCTGTTCCTTTCTCCTCTCAGCTATATGTACACGGACATCAGGGACAACCTCCCTCTGTTCCTCTTCACTGCTCCCTGATTCAGATGCCACCTGGTGGCCAACAGGCCTCTCTAGTTCCTGCTCTGACTCCAAACTCCCTCCAGAGTCTTCCTCATCCTCCAGAGCAGTCCCATAATGGTCTGAGCTGTCAGAGTACACCAACAGCTCAGCCGGCTACTGCTGGGCCACAACACTATCCCTCACTGCAGGGTCCTTCCCCCGGGTCTGACGCTCAGGGAGCAGCTTAACTGGGAATTGTTCATGGAACGCCTGCACCAAAGCAGGTGCGTGCACAGAGGTCGCATCCTCCCAGGTAACATCCTCCAGCTCTCGGCCTTTCCATTCCACCAGGTATTGGAACCGTCCTTTCAGCCATCGGGAATCCCGAATCCTGGCAACTTCGTATTCGGCCGGTGCCTCATCGGCACGGGGTTCTGGCTGGGGATGATCGGGTTGGCGAAGAGGACAAGCCAGCCCTTCAGGAACAAGAAGAGATCGATGAAAGACCGGATGGACTCGCATCGAACGTGGTAAAGTCAGGCGATAGGCGACCGGATTGATGACTGCTTCAATAGGAAACGGGCCAAGGTAACGGTGGTCTAACTTCTTGACCGGCCGGTTTGACGGAAGGTGTCTAGTGGTCAGCCACACTTGATCGCCCACAGTCAACGCCATCGTCGCACGCCAAGACCTATCCACAACTCTCTTATAGTCCTCCTTGGCTTTATCCAGATATCGCCGCACCACTTGATGGACCGCCTGTAGTTCCGACAGGAAGTCCTTAGCTGCGGGGACTGGTGAGTCGATGGGTGTGAGGGGAAAGAACCGAGGATGATACCCCACATTGGCCAAGAAGGGTGTTGTCTGCGTGGATGTGTGCTGTGAGTGATTGAACGCAAACTCCGCTATTGCCAAGTAGTCCACCCAATCATTTTGCTGCTGGTTCACAAAACAGCGCAGGTACTGTTCCAAGATCCCGATCACTTTCTCCGTCCCTCCGTTGGTTTCGAGATGGTGCGCTGAGGACAAGCAGATCTTGACATCCAAGGCCATCATCAGCCCTTTCCAAAACTGGGCTGTGAATTGCGTTCCTCTGTCCGACACGACCCTGTCAGGTAGGCCGTGCAACCTGAAAACATGTTGGATAAACATGCGGGCGGTGATGCGGGCTGTTGGTAATCTCCGACACGGGATAAAATGCACCATCTTCATCAGCATGTCTACCACCACGAACACTGTGGTAAATCCAGAAGACGGAGGCAAGTCTGTCAGGAAATCCATAGAAATGGCCCCCCATGGTCTCTCCGGGGTCGGCAATGGCTGAAGCAGCCCTGGAGGGGCTCTTGTCGCTGACTTGGCCTGCCGACACCGTACACAAGACGTGACGTAAGATTGTACGTCATGTCGCAATCGGGGCCACCAGAAGTAAGGGAGACCAGGTTCAAGATCTTGAAGAGGCCAAAGTGCCCCGCCGCAGGATTATCATGGCACTGGGATAGAATAAGTCCCCAAAGGGGCCCCGCTGGCACATAGAGTCTATCCCGGTACTGCAAAAGTTCATCGGTGAATATCCATAGGGAGGTAGGCCCCACCTCTGCCTTCCGTTGTTCCACCCAATTGTCATGCTGCTGCGCTTCCCGTATCTGGGGCCGTAAGTCCACAGGCTTGTGAACGGCGGAGAAGGACACTATGGGCAAAACTGTCCGGGGTGGAATCGGGTTTTTGGTACATGAATACTCGGGTTTCCTTGATAGGGCATCCGCCCTTTGGTTGTGCGCACTGGGGATGTATGTCACGCGGAAATTGAACCGTGCAAAGAAAAGAGACCACCGGATCTGGCGCTGGTTCAATTTCCGCGGGGTCTTCAGGAATTCCAAATTCCTATGGTCCGTCCGGACTTCAATCTGATGCCTGGCCCCCTCTAGATGATGCCTCCAAGCCTCAAACGCCACCTTAATGGCTAGTAACTCCTTCTCCCAAATGGTATAATTGCGCTCAGAAGAATTGAGTTTCCGCGCGTAATAAGCGCAAGGGAAAAGGGTACCGCCGGAGGCGTGAGCCTGAAGTAACACCGCTCCCACAGCGATATCGGATGCAGTCGCCTCCACTACAAACGGATGGTGGGGGTCAGGATGCTTCAAAATGGGCTCTTTCATGAAGGCCTGCTTCAAGGCCTGGAACGCGTGGTGCTCAGCCCCCCCCCCCCCCCCATGAAACGGAACGTTTTTCTACAGGAGCCGAGTGAGGGGCGCAGTCAGGGAAGCAAAGCCGGGGATAAAGGTCCGATAGTAGTTGGCAAACCCGAGGAGTCGCTGGACATCCTTCACTCTCCGAGGAGGTTGCCAACTACACAAAGACTCCACCTTGCCTGGCTCCATCGCAATGCCTTCAGGAGAGATACGATGTCCCAGGAACTCAATGGTGGACTGCCAAAACTGGCACTTCTCCAGTTTCGCATACAAGCAATTCTCACGGAGCAGTTGTAGGACCAGGCGTAGGTGTTGCCTGAGAAGGAATGGAAAGTTTCCCTTCCACCTTCGATTGAGGTGCGGACCGTCGCCCCTCCTTGTTAGCATATCTCCAGATAAGAAATAAAAACCGATAACATGTTCTAATTAAAACAAACTTTAATATAAAAATAAAAAATAAACAAATCTATCTAATTGTTACATTTTGGCAAGAGCAATTGTCGCCCACCTTCTTGGCAGACGAACAGAAGAATCAAAAGTACAGAAGTCTCTGGAATGTGTGATGTATTAAGAAACGTGTTAAGAAGCATGCACAGTAAATCACTTGTTGATAAGACCTATGACCTGCGCAGTATATCTTCAGCTCGGCTAGCAAACAATTAACGCAGTGACATTGCCGATGGCTCTCCCGGGAGGACGAGTAAATCAAGATGTTATCGAGATAAATGACGACAAACTGGTCCAAAAGGTCCCAGAAGATGTTGTTCATAAAATGTTGGAAGATGGCAGGGGCATTGGTCAGCACAAAAGGCATGACCGTGTACTCAAAATGCCCATACCTGGTGCCGAATGCTGTCTTCCATTCATCCCTGGGTCGGATCCGGACAAGATTGTAGGCTCCACGGAGATCCAATTTGGTGAACACCTTAGCTTCTCTGAGCCGCTCCAACAGTTCAGGAATAAGGGGCAGAGGATATCGATTGGGCACAGTGATAGCATTGAGCCTACGATAGTCACAACAGAGTCTCAAATCTCCGGTCTTCTTTTTGACGAACAAGACCGGGGCAGACAATGGCAAAGACGAGGGTCTGATAAAACCCCGAGCTAGGTTTTTGTCCAAAAAGTCCCGCAATGCGGCCAACTCCGGGTCTGACATCGAATAAAAATGACCCACAGGGAGCGGCGAGTCTGGAATCACATCGATGGGACAATCATATGGCCGGTGCTGTGGCAATTGGTCTGCTTCTTGTTCAATGAACACGTCTGCAAAATCTGCTATGTTGGAAGGCAAGGACACCCCGGGTGGACTCAGCAGCTGGCCTGCACAGACATGACAGGTGTGGTCCACACATTGCAAGGCTGGAAAGGTCACAAGGTTCTGGGACCAGTAGATCTGTGGGTCGTGCACCCGAAGCCAAGCCAAGCCCAAGACCATGGGGAAATGCAGGCCAGAGGTAATGTAGAAGTGGATGGCTACCTCATGAGCCCCGATGACCAGGCGCAAGGGTTGTGTGGCGGCCTTGATAGGCCCAGACAGAAGCAGCCGGCCGTCAATGGTCTCCACAAGCATAGGAGGATCTACTGGACACAGAGGAACTGCATACTTGGTCGCAAACGCTTCGTCCATGAAGTTCGTGGTAGCCCCGGAGTCGACAAGAGCATGCAACGGAATCCCTGCGGGCTACTGGACAGGACTATTCGGGATGTCAGGATCAGGTGTCGGGGAGACCCGCAAGTCACTGTCTCTGAAAATGGCTCTGAATTGATGCGCGCCCAACCTAAGGTCTCCCTTAGATCTGGCTTGGGGGCCTTTCCCGACAAATTGTTCTGGGTCTGGGGTGTAGGTCCCGTAACTGACGCCCCTCGTCTCTTCTTGGGGCAAAAGGCTGCCATGTGGCCAGGTTCCCCACAATAAAAACGCAACCCCCCTAAGCGCCGTCTGTCTTTCTCCATTATCGACAAGCGGGGTTTGGCTGCACCTAATTCCATGGGCTCCTCCCGTGGAGTTGGAGTCTCACTCATGGCCGGAACAACCCTGTTCTCCTGGGACGTGCGGTGAATTCCCCACCTCTGCAACCGAGCATCAATCCAGAGACACAGGTGGACCAACGCTTTGAAATTCGGTGGCCTATCCACACGCACCAGCTCATCCTGCAATTCTTCCGAGAACCCATCCTCAAATGTGTTCATGAGGGCTGCCTCATTCCAAGCCGAATCCTGGCTTAGTAGCCTAAATTCACTGATGTAGTCCTGCAAGGAACCCCGGCCCTGCTTCAGAGTCTTCAGACGTCGCGTAGCCGTCTCCGTCTTAATGGGGTCCTCATACATTAACCGGAGGTGGTCACAGAACCCCCTGAAGTCATCCAGCAAAGGTCTAGCCTGGACCAGCAGTGGCGTTGCTCAACAAGCTGCAGAGCCGGAGAGTAAGCTAATCATAAACCCCACTTTATCTCGGTCAGTGGGAAAATCCTCTGCTCTCAAGCTGATAAATAGCTGCCATTGTCCCAAGAAAGCTGGAAACATGGCTTGGTTGCCATCGAATTTATCAGGCACTGCAACCAGGCATTTCCTCCAAGGTGGGGGTGAAGCAGGGTGACCTTGGAGCTGTGCCACCTGGGTAGCCAACATAGCCACTTGTTGCAAAAGTTGCGCGTTCTCGGCACGTAGCTGCTCCATGGTGATGATTTTTACAGCTTTTGTTTTAAGGCAGGAAACAAACTGTTCTGTCCCGTGATTCCAATGAATATGTAGACACTGGCTTGGCTGTCTGCCACGACTAATTACATAGATAAAGCCACCCCTTGGCTAGGAGCCTAGAAAGCTATCTTCAAGAACCCAAGATTAAATTTACGGAATGCTTTCTCAACGGCTAGTAAAATGGACTGTGGTTTCCTGCAAAGATTCCCCTCCCGTTGCTCCACCTATAAACTCTTTGGGAGGGGCCACAACCTTAGCCAGCTGTCCCTACTTCCTTCTATGACATCTTCTCCACAGCTGTTCCTTTCTCCTCTCAGCTCTACGTACACGCACATCAGGGACAACCTCCCTCTGTTCCTCTTCACTGCTCCCTGACTCAGATGCCACCTGGTGGCCAACAGGCCTACTCTGACTCCAAACACCCTCCAGAGTCTTCCTCATCCTCCAGAGCAGTCCCATAATGGTCTGAGCTGTCAGAGTACACCAACAGCTCAGCCAGCCACTGCTGGGCCACAAGAGCTAACCATATCTTCTTTGGTCAGCCCCAACGTATGGAAGGGCTTCCAAACCTCTAAGTATTTTCCCTAAAGGACAAGTCGGGTCTATTTACAATTCAGGATTCTTCCTAATTGTTTTAGTAACTTCTCAATTTTATTTGAAGTTACACCCATTGTTCTATCTCTTCAAGCACTTGATTGTTGTTACATATTTCTGCCCTGGGGGTGAAACCCTCTATCTATCTTGAATCTCCCAGCAGATGCTGGCTTCTCTTTAAAGATCAAGATGTATAGAGACCTTCACACATTGTTTACACCTTCGGGGCAAAAGTTTCTTACCTGGGTCTGTGCACAGAGTTGCCTGGTCCTGGGGTCTCAGTTGTTGACTCCCTCTGTTTCCTTTTGATATTACAGACCAGAGCTGTCAATGTAGTTCTGGCATGGGGCCTGCAAATGGAAGTCCAGTCTCAGATGACTCTAGGCAGTTGAAATCAACCAGCGCACCCCCAGAATATCTGAGGAGTACTCCCAAATGAGGCCCTTAAGCCCCACATTGGGCGCCAAGATTGTGTGATAAAAACCCAATTATTAAATCCTCACAACACATAGACAGGTCTGGTTCACAATTCAAAAAGTTTTATTTACAGAAAAATAAAAAGTCTTTGCAAAGGTGGCCTCCAAGTCTCCTCCCAAGTGGATCAAGTACAAGGAGAACAAAGAATAGCATTCAAACAATACATTTTATAGATTCTACTCCTCAGAAACTCCCCCATTTCCTGCTCATTCATTTACATTGTTTCTTTCATCATTCCATATTCTAAAGGGTCAACTTGACAATTTCTTGAGAGGCCCCTATCTCTTATTTGGTTTCTCTGGTGCCTTTCTGTACATAGCCTTGGAAAAACAAAGTTTATCTTGTCCTGTTTACTTAACACATTTTGTAGTTAATAAAAGCACAATAATGTATTACACATATAAGGCAGAGAATATAATGGATTATACATTTAACATCGTAAAAGAATACAAAAGCTTTTAACATTTTATAAAAGAGTAACTTAATATAATTTCCTTCATTACTCACCGAACAACTGCAATGGTTCGCTTAATAAGGGTGGCAGGGAAGGTTGTAAAATGGGGCTATACTCACTTAGCAACTGTCTCATGTAGCAACGGAAATGTTTGACGTGATTGTGGTCGTAAGTCGAGGACTGGCTGTAACATTGGGGACAAATGCTAGATCTGTGTGCACCAAAGGTATACAGGGAGTCCTCAAAATACAACCACTCACTTAGTGACAAAACTGTGATTTACAATGTTTTTGCTGAAAATTAACATTTTCAGTCAATCCTGCCTCATAGAAAACCTTTAGGTTTGCTTAATGACTACAGTGTTTGCTTAATGACCACAGCAGTCACTTAACAACTGCAGCAGTGGCTTAAGGAACACAGCAATCCCTTAACAATTGCAGCAATGACTTAATGATCACATTAGTGGCTTAACAAAGGAAGTAGTCTCTTAATGACCACAGCAGTCACTTAATAACTGTAGCACTGGCTTAACTGCAACAATGGCTTAACAAACCACTCCCTTAACAAACAAAGGAGCCGCTTAAGGACTGCAGCCTTGGTTTAACGATAGTAGCAGTGCCTTAACGAACACAGCAATCCCTTAGCTATTACAACAATGGCTTAACGAACACAGCAGTCTTTTAACGAACACAGCAGTCCCTTAACAATTGCAACAATGGCTTAATGAACACAGCACTCCCTTAAAAACATAGCAGTCCCATAACAATCACTGCAGTCACTTAACCACTGTAAGACTGGTTTAACGAACACAGCAGTCCCTTAGAAACTGCAACAATGCCTTAACAAACTCAGCAGTCCCTTAACAAACACATCAGTCCCTTAAGGATTGCAACAATGGCTTAACAAACACAGCAGTTCCTTAACGATTCCATCAGTGGCTTAACAATCACAGTAGTCATTCAACTACCACCACCACAAGAAAGGTTATAAAATCTGGTCGATCATGTGAGTGACATGCTGAACGGTCGTTGCAATTTACAATCCTAATGGGTAGGCTCCATTATGGTCATAAGTCGAGGACCGCCTGTCCTGTGGTATCCCCTGGAATGGCAGAGCTGCAACAACTGCAGACCTTGAGGGGGTCTCAAATGATCTTTCAGCATGAATGATAGGCAGTCCTCGGCTTAACAACCATGATTGAGCTAAAAATGTACATTGCTAAGCGAGAGGCCAGTTAAGTGAGTCTCGCCCCATTTTATGACTTCTCTGGCCACGGCCGTTAAGTGAATCGTTGCCGTGGTTAATTGAGTAACCCAGTTATTAACTTCTGAAAGTGAATAAGTTTAATATTAACTTACTAAAGTCAATCTGGCTTCTCCATTGATTTGGCTCATCTAAGGTTGCTAAAAGAGGATCAACATGACCCCGGGATGGTGCAACCGTTGTAAATGTTGCCATGCATCCAAATCTTGGTCAGGTGACCATGGGGATGCTGCAATGGTCATAAGTGTGAGAAATGGTCCTAAGTCATTTTTTTCAGTGATGTAACTTCGAACTGTCACTAAATGAACTGCTGTAAGTCGAGGAATACCTGTGCATGGAGGAGGCCATTGCTGATGTGCCAGTACAGTGTGTGGGTGTGAAAGCCTTAGCTGCCAATTGTGACAAAATGGCGAACCCGATTCTGAAGTACAAAACCACAAATCTGAAATGCCAACCAATGGGAAAAGGGAAGTTCTGTCCCTGAACTCCCTCTTTTTCCAGGTCTTGAGAGTGCCAGGTCTTCGGGTCCCAGCCAGCTCCATGAACTTCCCAGCGGCCAAGATGCCCGAGGAAGGAACCAGTTGCCTGGCCACCGAGATTTCCGCGTCAAGTATTTGGGATCGGCACAGGAAAAGCGAGCTTCTCGCGGTTCCTTCCCACTGGAGTCAAGTTCAAGCGAGGAGAGGGAGCTGGAAATGCTGCACGAGGCGGGCATGATGCTCTTGGAAGAGAAGACGTACTTGGCAGGGAAGAGGGCCCAAGACATCAACCACAAAGGTAGGAAGACGTTGTGTGGAGATGGCACAACACACATTTCTCTTAGCGTGGGGCTTCGACGTGGCTGGTGGAATGAACCTCCATGGGCTATTTTCTCCAAGGTCCCTTCCAGCTCTAGGATTCCATGATCTTTGGTGGGTCCTTCAGAGACGTCCAATGGGATGGAAAGCGGTTGGACTAGAAGGCCTCCAAGGCCCCTTCCAGGCCGAAGATTCCATGATCTTTGGTGGGTCCTTCAAAGATGTCCACCAAGATGGGCAGGGGGTTGGACTAGAAGACCTCCAAGGACACTTCCAGACCGAAGATTTCATGATCTTTGGTGGGTCCTTCAAAGATGTCCACCAAGATGGGCAGGGGGTTGGACTAGAAGACCTCCAGGGTTCCTTTCAACCCAAGAGTTCTATGATCTTTGGTGGGTTCTTCCGGGACATCTATAAGGCTGGGCAAGGGGTTGGACTAGAAGACCTCCAAGGTCCCTTCCAGCCTGAGGATTCTACGACTGTGTGACTCACTGAACAACTGCAGTGGTTCCTTTAAGAATTGTGGCATGAAAGGGAATAAGATGGAGGCTAAAACTCACTTAACATCTCACTTAACAACATAAATGTGGGGCTCAGTTGCGGTCGTAAGTTGAGGACTGAGCCCTGGTAAAGGAGACCTCAGATAGAATACCCTAAAATATCTTTTTTGCAGGATCTTCCAACGATTTTGAAAGCAATGAAGGATCACTACCGGAATTGGAAGAGCCGAATGTTCCAGTACCACGGACAGCTCACACGGTGCAGGTGTGGCTCTTGTAGAGCAATGCCCAGAACTATGTTTTTCAAACTGGGCGACTGGAAGATGGGTGGACTTCAACTCCTAGAATTCCCTAGTCAGTCGCAGTTGAGTTGGGTGGCGCTGAGAGAGAAGCTCAAAGTCCCTCAGTTGGCTTTCCTTCCTAAGGTGGGACTAGAACTCGCCATCACCTGGTGATTGCCCCAAAGTCACCCAGCTGCCTTTCATGCCTAAGGCAGGACTAGAACTCACTGTTGCCTGGTTATTGGCGCAAAATCACCCAGCTGGCTTTTATGACTAAGGCAGGACTAGAACTCCCAGAATCTTGGTGAATGCCCCAAAGTCCCCCCATCCAGCCTTCACGTCTAAAGTGGAAATAGAACTCATCATCTCCCAGCGATTGGCCCAAAGTCGCCTGCTCCGCTTTCCTCCCTAAGGTGGAACTAGAATTCATCATCACCCACTTGAGTGCGATTGATCGTTAATGGCTGTGCTAGCAAGGTGCCTGAAATTGCCTCCTTTCCATTGGTAAAAAAAATAAATTAAAAAGGTAATTGCCAGAATCCTAGAAGGAGCGAGGGACAAGAGGTGATACACGGACCTCATCCAAAAGTTCTGGGTTTGAGTTTTTTACATCCCCGGTCCGTTTTTTTTCACAGTGTCGAGGCAATCGTGATATTTTCTCAAATTCTCTCACTGGATATGGACGGTCTTGGCGTCGCTTCGCACCAAACACCCTGGGGCCAAATACACAACTCTGAAAAATTATGGCTTTTGTGCAACCCTACCCACAATTGTGAAGAAGGGAAGGTTGATTGTAAGATGTACAATAAAATGATAAATAAATAAAAGACCTTTTCAAAAACAATCTCACACATTAATCGAGGCCAGCTAAGTGCCTTTCTGGGAAGCAGAGAAATTGATGGGCCGTTCTGGAGAGAACATAAAAACACTCTTTCACAAAAAGGGATCCGCTTAGTAGTAAGAGATGAGTAAATAGATTTGTTTTTTTGCAGACCCAGCTGACGCATTCCCTGGGGACTGGCGGAGAGTCCATTAGCAAGGCCAAACAAAGCCGGAGTGAAAAGAAAGCTCGAAAGGTAATTCCCTCCCTTTTCCATTTCATTTCATTTTATTTCATTATTTCCTTCCCTTCCTTTCCCTTCCCTCCCCTTCCTTTCTCTTCCCTTCCCCATCCATCTTCCTTCCTTCCTTCCTTTTCTTCCATCTATCCTTCCCAAACCATCTCCTTCCTTTCTTCCTTTTCCGGTGGATTCGAGGGAGGGGTAACACGTGGGTATTAACACAGCCTGATTGGTCCATAGACTGAGAGAAAGCTGATAAAGGCTCCTGCCTTCCCCTTTACTTCCCAGTTTCCTCTCAGTCTTTCGGTCCTAGTGCTGAGTTATTCATCTACTGGTAGGAATAAATTTTCTAAATTTTATGGGAATTAACAATTAATTCGGTTAATTGGGCATTTTAAATTCCAAATTAGGCTGCGGCCCAGAGACAGTTCTGCTGTCCAAGCGGCAGGGGGAGGGCCCCGTGGGGCAGCCTCGCCTCCCCCCCGTGGGCCATTGGATTCGAACCGGTCCCCGGGGTGCGGGGGTGTCGGATTCAACTTCACGCAGCTGGGAAACCGCCCGCTGGCGGTTCCGACGCTGTTAAAAGCGCGCGAAGAGCTCCGTTAGCCGCCCGCTGCCCCTGGGGCGGCGAAAATTGATTCCGCGCCGTCCCGGTTCCCTTAAAGGGATGCGTGCATGTTTTGAGGCGTGTGGAGGCTCGTTAATGCAGAGGAGCCTCCGCAGTAAAAGTTAAGGGTGTAGCGGCGTTTTAAGAAGCCTCAATGTTTCTGGAAGCTGGGGCTGGAGGAGGAGGTTTTCTCTCCCATTCGGGAGCCTCCTCGTGGTCTTATTTGCACAGACCACTGGAAATTACGGGCGGCCATTTTTAATGCAAAGTGCAGGCGGCCATTTTGTTTTCCCTTTGTGTCCAGAGTTGCGGCGGCCATTTTGATTCGCACCTCGTGTGCATCACAAACCTCCGGTGAGAATTGAAGCTGCAGTTCCTCAGTAGGGAGAGTCAGCAGCCAGCGAACCCTGCTTATTGCCAGCTGTATTCATTGTACAGTGAAGACACGTGAGTGGGACAATGGCAAACGTGCAGGAGGCTAATCTTCCTCAGGATTCTGAATGTGCTCCTGCAGAAGGGGGAGAGGCCCACTTGAGCAGACCCAGAACCAGGGCTACTTCATCCCAGCCAGGGGTCTCACAACGTTCTTCCAGGGCTGCCACCAGGGATGAGCAAAGGAGGCAGAAGGCCTTGGAAAAGGTAGTGGCTAGGGCAGAGAAGCAGGCTCAAGTGGCCCCATCTAGGACTAGATCTAGGTCTCCTGTTAGGCCTGTCTCAGCTCGGCCTGTGTCCTCCCCCAGGGGCTTCAGCCCATCTTCCTCCTCAGCATCCCCTGGATCCACCAGGGGTTTTGGGCAACCTAGATCCCCTTCCCCTCCTGCCTCACTGACTCCCATCGGGGCAGAGGAGGATCCTTTGGAAGGTACATCTAGATCCTTCCCTTCTGCTCCTAGGCTAGCTCCTCAACATCCTGATCCCATCCAGGATGACCTTGAGGATTTGGAGCTATTGCCTGAAAGCATCAAAAGGCTAATCTCGGCTGCTATCACTAGAGGCATAGCTCAGAGGGACAGGGCTTCTCACTCTAGCAGATCCCTGGGGCGCCACCTATCTAGAGCTTCTTCCCCATCAGTGGTGAGTGAAACCTCTACCCGGGGGGAGGAGAATTATAATGATTTGGGGTTTTCGGAGGATGAGGATGCAGCTCCTCCGGAGGAACCCTCCTCTTCGGCCTTGCTTCCCCCAGTTATGTTTAAGCCTCTGCTCAATAAGGCTCGTAAGACCACCAAGATTGGTACTGGTGACCCCACGGTTCCCCCGCCCAGGGATCCTGACATGGCTATGTTCTCTAACACAGCCACCAATAAGGCAGAGATCCCTGCGCCACCTTTGTTTCTAGAGGCGGTCCAAAATCAGTGGGCGCGCCCTTCTAATTTTTCCAATCCAGGCAGTAATGACCGTCGTTTCTATAACATGGAGCAAGCCTTTGCCAAGGTTTTGCAGCTGCCCACGGTGGACACCCCAGTTGCAACTTTGGTCTCCTCTTCTCCCGTGGTTTCTGGAGATGCAGCAGATAAGATGAAACCAGAGGACAAGAGAGCGGAGCTTACCCTTAGGAAAAACTTTAATGCTTCTGCCTGGGCGGTTAAGGCGGCGGCCGCCGTCTCCTACTTTAACCGGACCACGGTCATGTGGTTGCACAAGCTGCAGGAACACACTCCTATTCAGGATGAGCGTCTTCATCAGGACATAACTAAGATCTTAGCGGCCTCGCAATTTTCGGCCGATGCCACTCTGGATGCGATGAAATTCGCCTCTAGTGCCCTGGCCACTTCAGTCACCTCCCGTCGCCTGTTGTGGCTTCGTAACTGGCAGATTGACAATAAAGCCAAGTGGAGTCTGGCGGTGGCCCCCTTCGCGGGCCCCAATCTCTTTGGAGAGGCTCTAGATCCTATTCTGATAGAGAATAAGGATAAGAAGAAGGTCCTTCCCTCCAATGCCAAGAAGGCAGAGTCCAGATCCACACCTTACCGTAGAACCCCTTTCAGGGCTCAGGAACAGGATCAGCAGCAAAGGTTCTCATCCTTTAGATCGGATAGACAGTTCTCCCGCCCTTATTACCATGACCGCTTCAGGTTCCAGGGTCAGAACAGGCGGCCCTTTCGTGGGGGGGGGGGCCGCCCCTTCCGCAGAGGGAAATGACTCGAACCCGAGTCTTCCCATAAGCGGCCATCTGGCAAACTATGCGGATCAGTGGGACGAAGTCACCACAGACGCCTGGGTCAGAGCCACCGTCCGGTTCGGCCTAAGACTGGAGTTTCTTTCCACCCCTCCGAACTTGTTCAGAACTTTCAACCCCTCTCGCGATCCGGAAAGGCGTCGACTCATGGATCTTGCAGTGGCGCATCTCCTCGAGATTCAGGCGGTCGAGCCCGTTCCAACCGCAGAGCGCGGGTTAGGCCACTATTCAAACTTATTCATGGTTCCGAAGAGTTCGGGGGGCTGGAGGACGATTCTAGATCTCAAGCGTCTCAATCAGTACCTCCTTTACAGACGCTTCAAGATGTCTTCCCTCAGGTCCATTCTCCAGGGAGTCAGGCGGGGGGATTACATGGCCTCGATCGACCTGACCGAGGCCTACCTTCACATCCCCATCCTCCCAGCCCACCGGAAATACCTGCGGTTCTCCCACGGGGACCGCCATTTTCAATACCGAGCTCTACCCTTCGGGCTGGCCTCAGCGCCACGCACCTTCACGAAAGTCTTGGCGGCATTGGTGGCTCACCTGCGCTCAAAGCCGGTGAGGCTCCAATGCTACCTGGACGATGTCTTGGTTCAGGCAGAATCCTTGTCCCAGGCCACCCTCGACCTCCAGTTCACCATCAGGTGCCTTCAGTCCTTAGGGTTTTCTGTAAACTTCCCCAAGAGTCATCTCACCCCGTCCACACGCATCTTACACTTAGGGACGGTGATAGATTCAGGGACGGGGATGGTTCAGCTTTCCCCAGACAGGCTCTCCAGTCTCAAACAGCTGGTACGCAGGGTGCGCGGAAGTCAGTCAGTTTCCATCCTGACCTTGTCTCAGCTACTTGGCAAGATGGTCTCCTGCATCGGCGTGGTTCCATGGGCTCCACCTTTGGCCATTGCAGTGGGCCTTGATCCCTTACCAGAGGAAGAGGATGAGCAACTCCCTGAGGTCTCTGCAGCTTCCTGCATCAGTCCGAGCGTCTCTCCAGTGGTGGCTGTCTCCTGCCCTACATCGAGGCAACACGTTTTGGGAACCGGACAGGGTGAAGGTGACGACAGACGCCAGCCTGTTCGGCTGGGGAGCGCTGATGGGGACCAGGATGGCGCAGGGCCGCTGGTCCGTATCGGATCTCCGACACAACATCAATTGGTTGGAGCTGAAGGCGGCCCGTCTGGCCCTACAACACTTCAAGCAGGCTGTGCGGGGTCGTCACGTGTTACTTCTGACGGACAATATTGCCACGAAGGCCCACATCAACCGTCAGGGGGGCACGCACTCCCGAGCCCTCTGGCTAGAGGCACTGAGGCTGGGGGCGTGGGCGGAGACGCATCTGGAGTCGCTGGTGTCCGAACACATCTCCGGGGACTCCAATCATCAGGCGGACTGGCTGAGTCGTGCGACACTCGACAACGGCGAATGGAGTCTCCATCCGCAGCTGTTCCGGAAGATTTGCCACAGATTCGGCGACCCGCTGGTGGACCTGTTCGCCACGCCACGCAACGCACAGCTCCTGAGATTCTTCTCCCGTTTCCAGTGCCGGTCGGCGGAGGGGACGGATGCACTCCGGAGCCGCTGGCCTCGGGGCCTTCTTTATGCCTTTCCTCCCATTCCCCTTATCCCAGGGACCATCAGGAAGGTAGTGTTAGAGAAGGCTCAGGTCATCCTCTTGGCTCCCTATTGGCCCAGGAGACCATGGTTTGCGGACCTGGTGCTCCTCTCGGTGTCCCAGCCATGGAGGATTCCTCGGGAGGGGGTTGTCTTGTGCCAGGGGGTCTTGATACATCCGGAGCCCCAGTGGCTCCACCTGACCGCCTGGCACTTGAACGGCTGCTCCTGAGGGAGGCCCACCTGTCCGCCAATGTCATTGAGACCTTGGAGGCCGCTAGGCGTCCCTCCACCACCAGGATTTATAATTCCACCTGGTCAGCCTTCGTTAGGTGGTGCAGTCCGTTAGGCCTAGATCCCACCAGAGCCTCAGTGGCTAATGTCTTAGACTTCTTGCAGAAGGGTCTGGAGGGCGGCCTAGCGCCTAATACTCTGCGCAGGCAGGTGGCCGCCCTAGCCACGGTTTTGAAGGGGGAGGGGTCCTCTTCACTTTCACACTCCCCGCTTATCAAAAGGTTCCTTAAGGGGGCTTCTAATATTCGGCCCCCTCCCGTTCACAGGTTTCCCACTTGGGATCTCCCTCTGGTCCTCAGAGCTCTTACAGGTTCCCCTTTCGAACCGATCAGGTCGGTGCACATGCGACTGCTGACACTCAAGGTGGCGTTTCTGGTTGCCATCACGTCGGCTAGACGCATTTCAGAGTTAGGCGCCCTGTCTTCCAGGGACGACCTTTGCATTTTTCACCTAGATAGGGTGGTTCTCCGCCTTGACCCTTCCTTTCTCCCGAAGGTGAATTCCCCGTTTCATAGGGCTCAGGAAATTGTTCTCCCTAATTTTTGTCCAGCTCCTTCCCACGAACGGGAACGCCTCTGGCACCGTTTGGATGTTCGCCGTGCCTTACGCGTCTACCTCCGGAGGACGGCGGAGGTGCGTAGGTCTGAGGCCCTGTTTATTTCTTTTCAGCCAGGGTCCCTAGGGGCTAGGGTTTCCTCGGCTACCATATGAAGATGGATTCGTCAGGCCATTGAGGTGGCCTACCAGGCTTCGGATAGGGTTCCCCCAGCGGGTAACACTGCCCATTCGACTCGGAGTGCAGCCAACTCGGCAGCATGGGCCACCAGGGCTCCCTTTGAGGACATTTGCAGGGCTGCCACTTGGGCTTCCCCGACTCCGTTCATTCGCCATTACCGTTTGGACGCTTTTGCTTCCGCGGAGGCGTCCTTTGTTCGTAGGGTCCTACAGGGGGTGGTGGCTGACCCTCCCCCGGGGCCCTAGTTTTCCCTCCCTGGGACGTAGCTTGGGTATGTCCCACGTGTTACCCCTCCCTCGAATCCACCAGAAAACGGACGTTGGTCTTACCTGAACGTCCATTTTCGGGGGATGCGAGGGAGGGGTAACTTCCCGCCCTAGGTAGTTAGCTGGGGCCGGGGGAGGGCAGGGCGGCTCCTGGGTCTTCTTGTGCTTCCTTTCTGCAGGTGCTGTACCTTCGTCTTCTAGAAAACTGGGAAGTAAAGGAGAAGGCAGGAGCCTTTATCAGCTTTCTCTCAGTCTATGGACCAATCAGGCTGTGTTAATACCCACGTGTTACCCCTCCCTCGCATCCCCCGAAAATGGACGTTCAGGTAAGACCAACGTCCGTTCTCTTCCATCTATTCTTCCCGTCCATCTCCCTTCCTTCCTTTCTTCATCCTCTTCCATATATCCTTCCTTCCTTCTCTTCCATCTATCCTTCCCCATCCATCTA
This sequence comes from Natrix helvetica, assembly GCF_964273705.1. Lineage (NCBI taxonomy): Eukaryota > Metazoa > Chordata > Lepidosauria > Squamata > Natricidae > Natrix > Natrix helvetica. The sequence continues at coordinate 44,607,089 of NC_138555.1, forward strand.
CACCCTCCTTCCCTCCCTCTCCATCTTTCTTTTCCTCCCTCCTCCTTCCCTCCTTCTCTTCCATCTATCCTTTCCCATCTATCTCCTTCCTTCCCTTCCATCTCTTCTTCCCATCTATCACCCTTCCTTCCTCCCTCCCTTCCATCCATTCTTCCTTCCTTCTCTTCCATCTATTTTCCCCTTTATTTCCTTCCTTGCTTCCTTCTCTTCCATCTATCCTTCCCCATCTATCTCCTTCCTTCCTTCCCTTCCATGTATTCTTCCCATCCATCTTTTTTTCCTTCCTTCTCTTCCTTCTCTTCTTCCCATCTATCTCCCTCCCTTCCTCCCTTCCTTCCTTTCCATCTATCTTTCCTTTCCTTCCATTTCTTTCCCTTCCTCCTTCCTCCGTCCCTCCCACCTTCCTTCTCTTCCATCTATCCATTCCTATCTATCCCCTTCCTTCCTTCCTTCCTTCCTTCCTTCCTCCTCTTCCATATATTCTTCCCCATCCATCTCCTTCCTTCCTTTCTTCCTTCCTTCTCTTCCATTTATTCTTCCTATTCATCCCCCTTCTTTTTGTCCTTCCTTCTCTTCCATTTATTCTTCCCATCAAACTCCTCCCTCCCTTCCATCTATTCTTCCTTCCTTCCTCCTCTTCCATCTATCCTTTCCCTTCTTCCTTCCTTCCCCCTCCCTCCCTCCCTCCCATCTATTCTTCCTTCCTTCCTTCCTTCCTTTTCTTCCATCTATTCTTCCCATCTATCTCTCTTCCTTCCTTCCTTCTATTCTTCCTTCCTCCTTCTCTTCCATCTATTCTCCCCATCTAGCTCCCTTCCTTTCCTCCTCCCTCCCTCCTTCCTTCTCTTCCATCTATTCTTTCCATCTATCCCCCTTCCTTCCTTCCTTCTCTTCTATCTATCCTTCCCCATCCATCTATTCCTTCCCTCTTTCCATATTTCCTTCCTTCCTCCCTCCCTTCCATCTATTCTTCCTCCCTTTCTTTCCTTCCTTCCTTCCTTCCTTCCTTCCTTCCTTCCATGCTTCCTTCTCTTCCATCTATCCTTCCCCATCTATCTCCTTCCTTCCTTCTATCTGTTCTTCCCATCCATCTACTCCCTCCCTCCCTTCTTCCTCCCTCCCTCCCATCTATTCTTCCTTCCTTCCATCCTTCCTTCTCTTCCATCTATTCTTCCTTCCTTCCATCCTTCCTACCTTCCTTCTCTTCCATCTATTCTTCCCAACCATCTTCCTTCCTTCCCTTCCATGTATCCTTCCCAATCTATCTCCCTCCTTCCTTCTCTTCCATCTATCCTTCCCCATCCATCTACTCCCTCACTGTCTCCTTCCTTCCTTCCTTCCTTCCTTCCTTCTCTTCCATCTATTCTTCCCATCTATCTCCTTTCCTTCCTTCCATCTATTCTTGTCAATCTCCCTTCCTCCCTTCCATCTATTCTTCCTTCCTTCCCTCCCTCCTCCCTCCTCTTCCATCTATCCTTCCCCATCTATCTCCTTCATTCCTTCCTTCTCTTCCATCTATCCTTCCCCGTCCATCTACTCCCTCACTGTCTCGTTCCTTCCTTCCCTCCCTCCTCCCTCCCCTTCCATCTATCCTTCCCAATCTATCTCCCTCCTTCCTTCCCTTCCATCTATTCTTCCTGTCGATCTCCCTCCCTCCCTCCCTTCCATCTATTCTTCCTTCCTTCCCTCCCTCCTCCCTCCTCTTCCATCTATCCTTCCCCATCTATCTCCTTCATTCCTTCCTTCCCATCCATCTTCCGTCCTTCCTTCTCTTCCTTCTCTTCCATCTATCCTTCCCCGTCCATCTACTCCCTCACTGTCTCCATCCTTCCTTTGTTCCTTCCTTCCCTCCCTCCTCCCTCCCCTTCCATTTATCCTTCCCAGTCTATCTCCCTCCTTCCTTCCCTTCCATCTATTCTTCCCATCTATCTCCCTTCCTGCCTTCTCTTTCCTCTATTCTTCCCATCCATCTCCCTTCTTTCCTTCCTTCCTTCCTTCCTTCCTTCCTTCCTTCTTTCCTTCTCTTCCATCTATTCTTCCTCCCTTCCCTTCCCTGCATCTCTATCTTACTTTCCCTCCCTCCTTCCTCCCTCCCACCTTCCTTCTCTTCCATCTATCCTTCCCCATCTATCTCCTTCCTTCCTTTCTTCTTTCTTTCCTTCCATCTATTCTTCCTCCCTCCCTCCCTTCCTTCTCTTCCATCTATTCTTCCCATCTATCTCCCTTCCTCCCTGCCTTCCTTCCTTCTCTTCCATCTATCCTTCCCCATCCATCTACTCCCTCCCTCCTTCCTTTCTTCCCTCCCTCTCCATCTTTCCTTCCCTTCCTCTTCCCTCCCTCCTTCCTTCTCTTCCATCTATCTGTCCTCCCTTTCCTTCCTTCCTTCCTTCCTTCCTTCTTCCTTCCTCCTTCCTTCCTCCTTCCCTCCCTTCCATCTATTCTTCCTTCCTTCCTTCCTTCCTTCCTTCCTTCCTTCCTTCCTTCCTTCCTTCCTTCCTTTCATCCATCTATTCTTCCCATCCATCTTCCTTCCTTCATTCTGCCATAGGAAAATTCCAATAGGAAACAAAAGCAACAACACAAGCAATAATTCTTACTTTATGATCAGAGGTTTATTGTTTCTAATAATTTGGAACATTAGAAATGAATAGATATAAAAGATATAATAGCAGCAATACGCTGCATTAACATATTAATGCAGAGGGCCAATGAGATATAGCAAGTCCTACAAGGACTGCTATAAATCAAAGAGCTCTGAGCCGATCTTGAACCCTATCTTTTATACTGTTCTTCTAACTGCATACATGCTTCACAACCTCTCTAACTGTCACTTTCTGTGAACACCTGTGTACATTACTTTCAATTCCTCATTTCCAACAGTTTCATTGTTCCTGTTTTAAACGAATCCATACAAGTGCATATTTTACAAAAAAACATATTTCACAGTTAGCAACGGTTCAGCAGGATTACAAATATTTCTGGTAAATTTTGAAATCATCCTAGCTGGAAACTTTGGTTCATATCTCTGTCTCCTGGGGCCTTCTATTATCCATAGGACTTATTGAATCTAATAGATCAATAGGCCATATTTCTTGATTCTCACAATCCTCACTTCTTGTTTGTAAGAACAACACAAAATGAAACATACAAATCGATTTCTGCACATAAGCTACCTTATATCAATTATGGAAGTAAGTGAAATAAACCAAAATCCTTAATTTCAGATGAAGGAGGACAGTTACTTTGATTAAAAGGCATTTCAGCAAGGCAAATACATAAAAGGGGATAGACAGGCTGAACCATTTGAATGGTGGGACGTGCAACTCTAAATACAGCATGGTACTGAAGATGAGCAATGCAGCGCTGGTCAAGATTGCAGGCAGAAGACCTCTCCTAATGCAGGCTGTTTCTTGCAGTCATTACTGGGCTTCCATGAAGCTGGTCTTTTGTTACTTGATGCTGCCGTGCCTTTGGGTGAAGGTTGTATGGAGAGCAGGGGCAGAGGTTACTAGCACTTGCCTCCCTGTTGGGCAAAGCTTCAGTCTTTGCCTTGTAGCAGTCAGGTGACCTGAGTTCAGTGGCTTCCTTGTCTGGGGCTGGTACCTTCTTACAGTGCAAAGCATGCACCCAGAAGGCCAGAGGATGACATTTCACAGCAGTATTGGTGGTCAAGATGATCTGGAATGGACCCTTCCAACAAGGAGCTAGGCAATTCTTTTGTTGAAATACCTTCACCAGTTGCCAAGGGGTGGCAAGGATGTAGAGTCTCTTTTTTGGGGGGGAAGCGCAGTGGCAACCTGTGAATGACATGTCTTTAAGGTTATGACAAGGGCAGGTCTAATATGATACTGTCCAGGGCTTGTACGTCAGCCAGGTTCACCATAGACGAAGGAGAAGCAGACAATACAAGTAGAGCAAAAATATTTAGCCAGAACATGAACTCCAGGAGCAAATAATTGTTTTTTGATAGCAGAAGACACTCCCTCATGGCCAACATGGGCAGGCCCATATTGGAGATGAACAAGATAGGGCAAAAGAGAGCATGGACAAACGTGGCGGCCATCCAGGTGTTGCCACATCCCTATGGAATCACCAGTACAGTCAGAGTTGTACCATACACGGTGTTCAGAGGCAGGAGCAGAGGTACTTCATGACAGCAACTTGAGAGGGCAGGTGCAGCGCATCCAACAGATCCATAATAGTCAGCATTCTTTATTGGAGAACCTTGATTTAATTTTCCATCCAGGTCTCAAATTTTATGTATACCATATTCTACTATCCTCTGATTAAAATTCATGGAACAGAAACATAATAGCATCTGGAACAGAGGACACTAATATTATTTGGTTTAGGCACTCCTTAACACTACTTAAAATTATTTTAATCAATTCTGCGCAAATTCCCAAACCAAGGATGTAATATGTGTAATACATTCAGTAGAAAGGCAATAGCATGTGTTTTTCAAGGAAAAGAAATGAATTTCTTTCACACATCTATGGAAGATGTGTGAAAGAAATTCATGGTAAAATGCAGTGAGTTACTGACAAGAGAGAAACAGAGATGACTACTTAGTCGTTGTGAAGTGAAAAACCAAGATAAAGTTATAATTGGGGGAGGGAAAGAAATCAGGAAAGAAGTCAAATTAATGATTACATTGGTAAATTGTTTCTCCCTCACCACTGAACAAGCTTAAAAAATTACAAATTGCATAATGAATTTTATAATCCCAATGGGTAAAAAGACTGCATCATTTTTTATGCATGTCCCCCCCTTTTCTTTTTTTAAAACCCAGATTCCTTTAGTCGTATTTTACACAGCTTAAATTTGCAGCTCTCTCTCTCTCGCTATCTTTTTTTTTGCAAAACCTTTGTCCAAATACCCCCCCCCCCACACACACACACACAAACAAGACTTCCTCTATGAATGAGTCACATTCATAGCTGAGTCTATTCGTACAGTTCACAATGGAATAAGACAAAGATTGTGGGCTCGCAGCTTGCAAATAAACTAGAAAACAGTTAAATCTTCCGTGGCTAAAAATTTTTACACTGAAAGTTTCAAAAGTTTGCATGGTGGCTTCTAGGATGTCTTTACCAAATCATAGACATAACCATTTTAGACCAGGAGCCCCCCCATCACAAAGCAAGAACATCCAACAGAAAACGAGCAGAAAATGTCAGTTGGTCTTACCTGAACTGCATGTCTCGAAGATGGCGTGGGAGTAGTCACACATGGGTATTATCACAGCCCTTTTGCCCTGGAGGCTGAGGTAAATCTTGAGGCCACACCTCCGTACCTCCTCTGACCCCCCAGATTAACCGATGGTCGTAGCAAAGAACCCGGAAAAGGAAGGGACAGATAAAACATACACATCCTTCCTGCCTGGTTCCTGACTGGCCGCTGAACTAACTCAGGCCCCTCCCGCGGGGCGCCCTAACGGGGGGGAAGTTACTACTCCCACGCCATCTTCGAGACATGCAGTTCAGGTAAGACCAACTGACAGTCTCCGAAGTGAGGCGTGGGAGGAGTCACACATGGGACATACCAAAGCTAGATGTCCATGGGAGGGATCACTGGGCCTGAGCCCCACGAGAGTCTAGGACTCCCTGAAGAACCCTCCTCCCGAAGGCCGCCTCCGTGGAGGCGTAAGCGTCTAGCAGGTAGTGCCTGATGAATGGCGAGGGGGAAGACCAGGCGGCAGCCCTGCAGATCTCCTTGGTAGGAGCCTGGGTGGCCCAGGCCGCTGAGGTGGTAGCACTTCTGGAGTAGTGTGCGGTGATGCCCTCAGGAACCTGGAGTCCTCGTGCTTCGTAGGCCTTTGAGATGGCAGATCTGATCCACCTGCTAATGGAGGCTGGGGAGACCTTGGCTCCCCAGGTGGACGTCTGAAAGGAGACGAAGAGGGCCTCAGAGCGCCTGAAGGGCGCCGTGCATTTCAGGTAGATGCGCAAGGCTCTTCTGACGTCTAGGCGATCTCAAGATCTCTCTCCATCCCTGGAAGGCTGCGGACAGAAGTCCGGCAGAACTATCTCTAGGCCTCTGTGGAAGGGAGAGTTGACTTTGGGCATGAACGCGGGGTCCAGTCTGAGGACGACCCGGTTGTCTAGGAATGAGCAGAGGTCCCTTCTGCTGGAGAGAGCGTTAAGCTCTGATACCCTCCTGGCCGACATGATGGCGACTAGGAAGACTACCTTGAGGGTCAGGAATTGGAGGGAAACCTCCTTCAAGGGTTCGAAGGGCACCTCGGTCAGAGCCTGGAGGACCGTGGGTAGGTCCCAGGTCGGGAATCGATGGACCACAGGGGGCTTCAGATTCGCCGCCCCCTTGAGGAAGCGCTTTAGGACAGGGTGCTGGGATAAAGGCGGAGTGTGTGTCCCCCCCCCCCCCCCCGGACTGTGGAAAGGGCAGAGACCTGTCTCCTCAGAGTGCTAGGGGCCAGACCTTTCTCCAGACCTTCCTGCAGAAAGTCCACCTGGGGCACGGATGCCGCGGCTGGGACGACGTCCCTCGATCAGCACCAATCCGCGAAGGCAACCCAGGAGGCATTGTAGATGCGAGTAGTAGACTGTCTCCTGGATGCCTCGATGGTCTTAATGATCTTCGCAGAGAATTGGGCCCCTCTTAATTGCTCCTGCTCAATCGCCAGATGGTCAGATGGAGCCACTCCGGGTCCGGATGCTCCAGAGACCCCTGGAGCAGAGTCACCTCCCCCTGCGGGATCCTCCAATGGGGGGCTGAGGACAGATCCACCAGGTCTGCTAGCCAGGGGAGGCGTGGCCAGAAGGGGGCCACTAGGACCATCTCTGCTCTCTCTGTCACTAACTTCCTCAGGACCCCGGGAATGAGAGGAAGGGGGGGGGGGAAAGCATAGAGGAGACCGGGTGGCCAACCACAGCAAAGCGCGTCCGTGTCCATGGCGCCTCTGGATGGGAATCTCGATATGAAGCTTTGCAGCTGGGTGTTCGCTGTAGTTGCGAAGAGGTCCACTGTTGGATGGCCGAACCTCCTGCAGATCTGTTGGAAGATGGTGGGATGGAGTTGCCACTCTCCATTGTCTACTGTCTCCCTGCTGAGCCAGTCCGCCTGTTGGTTCTCTATCCCTGAGATGTGCTGGGCTCTGATCGATCGGACGTTCCTCTCCACCCAGTTCCCCAGCCGGAGGGCCTCGTTGCATAGGGCCTTGGAATGGGTGCCTCCCTGCTTGTTCACGTGGGCCTTGGCTGCCACGTTGTCGGTCAAGACCAGGACGTGGTGGTCGGTCACTGCAGTCTTGAAGTGGCACAGAGCCAGGTGGATGGCTCTGAGTTCCAGCTAGTTGATGTTGTTTTGCAGGTCTGTTGGCGTCCAGTGGCCCTGGGCTATCTGGGATTCCAGGTGCACTCCCCATCCGAAAAGGCTTCCGTCTGTCGTGAGGACCATCCTCGCTGGCTCCCTGAATAGGGATACCTTGTCCAGAGCTGGAGTCATCCACCAATGTAGTGAGAGGCGCACCTGGGGAGTCACGGGTACCTTGAAGTTGGCGTCGCTCGTCCCGGCTCTCTGGTATGGAAGCAGGAACCACTGGAGTTCTCTGGCGTGAAGGCGAGCCCAGGGCACGATCCTTATGCACGAGATGAACTTCCTGAGCAGCCTGGAAAGAAGAACTACAGGAACAGAGCGTGACTTACGGATCTCCTGCACCAGCTGAACAATGCTATCCCTACATTCCCGGGAGAGGGAGACCTCTGCAGACACCGAATCTTTGATGGCCCCTAGGTGTTGGAGCCGGGTAGCGGGAACTAGGTGACTTTTCTCGAGGTTTATAGAGAATCCCAAGGACCTTAAGGTGTCGATGGTAAGCCCCAAGTCCTGCTCAGCCCCCGCTGGGGACCTGGCTAAGACAACGATATCGTCAAGGTAACAATGAAGCCGGACCAGGAAGGAGCGAAGATGACCCACGGCCGCGGCCAGAACCTTGGTAAAGGTCCTGGAGGTTGATGCCAGCCCAAAGGGAAGAGCCCTATACTGGAAGTGGTTGCCCTCGTGGGAAAACTGAGGAACCTTCGATGCTCAGGGGAGATCCTGATGTGTAGGTAGGCCTCCGTGAGATCGATGGAGGCCAGGAAGTCCCCCTGTCAGATACACTCTAGGATGGATCTAAGAGAGGCCATCTTAAACCTACGGTAGACCACTTTGGAGTTAAGTAGCTTGAGATCCAAAATGGTTCTCCAACCCCCTGAGCTCTTGGGAACCAGAAACAGGTTAGAATGAAACCCAGAACCCTTCTCCCCCTCTGGCACCCTCTCTACTGCCCTGATGTCCCTCAGGTGCTTGATGGCCTTGCCCAGTAGGGCCCGCTTGGCCGGGTCTGAAGAGGAGGCGAAGGTTCGGAACCTATTCGGGGGTTGCGAGTGGAACTCCAGCTGAAACCCGAGCCTGACAGTCTGGAGGACCCACTCGTCCGAGGTGACGCGATCCCAAGCATCCGTGAACAAGGAGAGGCGGCCGCCGATGGGGTGATCCAGGGTCGGATCACTTGAACCTGCGGAACGGACGGCCGCCCCTCCTCGAAAGGGCTGCTTGCCCTGCGCCTGCCCCTGAATCTGTCCCTGGAGAACTGTCTATCCCCCTGTCTGGGAAACCTGGAAGCCGTGTACCTCTGATTCTGGAAGTCCGAGTCCGGTGGGCAATAGGATGCTCTCCTGGGGTAAGGGGCCTGTCGGTGCTCTGGTCACCTGGTTGTGGCTGGGAAGACATTATGTTTATTCCTGTCTTCCACAAGGATGGGATCCAACGAAGAACCGAACAGCTTGTCCCCGGTATAGTCTGCTCCAGCCAGGTGCCACTTCGCACGGGATTCTGCCTGCCAATGGTGCAGCCACAGCAGGCGCCTGGATGCTACAGAGGAGGATAAAGCTCTCGAGGCATACTTAACCGTATCCAATGTGGCGTCCGCCGAAAACTGGGTGGCTGCTAGCACCTTGGAGATGTCCTGCAACAGCCGCACCTCTGTGGCCGGGGTCCTGTCTCTCAGCTGCTCCAGCCATAGGACAGTGGACCTGTTAAAAAAGGAGGCAGTCGCCGCCACCCTAATAGCCCAGGTTATAGCCTGAAAGGACTTATGCATTACCATCTCCGCTCTCTTGTCCTCTGCTTTGAGACAGTTAGAGATGTCTCCAGTCACTACCGCGGAAGATGAAGCCAAGCTAGCGACCGGAGTGCCCACTGGAAGTACCTGCAGAGCTTGGGCGAAGGTAGTGTTGAGATTATAAAATCTATGTTCGTTACCCCCTGGGTTAGGAAAGGAACACAGCTTAACCCACTGAGATTTAAGGATCTCTAAAAACATGTCTGGAGTAGGAATCTCTTCCTTCTCTACCTGGGGCCTGTGGAACAGACCCTTCATGTTCCCCCCACCTGTGCCAGGGATGGAGGCCGCTGGACTGGGTTCTGGGGGAGTGTCCAGGTCTGCCATGGCTCTGGCTTTACGAAGCAAGGAGCTAAACAATGAGGGAGGGGACAGCCCGGTAATCTTGGGCGCCTCAGGGGCCTGGGCGTCCTCATCCTCCGAAAACCCCATCTCCTTCAACTCCCCTTCCTCTAGCTCCGAGGTCTCGCTGGCAGTGGAAAGGGAGGATGACCTGGATTCTCTGGGGGCAGAAGGTCTGGATCGATCTTGATGACCCCTGGGATGCTCGCGGGAAGACCTACTTTTGGAGCCCTGGGACTGGTGTTTCATACCAGAAGCTATCCCTTGAGCTATGGCCCTGGCTAATACCTTTTGGAAGCTTGCAGGTAGCTCTGGGAGGGAAGGGTGTAGCTCTGGGGGTTGTAAATCCTCCCTTGGATCAGGAGATTGAGGGCCAATTGGCGCCGGGCCAGGCTGGGTGCCCTGCGCCAAAAGGGGTCTCCCCGCGTCTCCAATGGATGGGCAGGCGAGAGGGGGGGCGATAGGGAGCTGAGCCCTCTGCCTGAACCCCTGGGAGAACCTGGGGATCCAGGCCTGGCCTCCTCCAGCGTTGGGAGTCTGCGGGGGGAGCGTGATCTGGAGGGAGAAGGGCTAATGGTGGGCCTGAGGTTTCTCCTAAAGGCCCTGGTTACCCGCACCTCCTTACTAAGAGTTTCCTTTCTAGTGGGCCTGGGGTGCCCTTTCTTGGCGGAGGACCTCCCTCTGATGACTGGGGGGGGGCTCCCCTGGAGGTCCCCTCGCCTGGGTCCGAATCCCCTGGAGATCTAGGCCTGGCACCCCTGCTCCTCGCTGCCTCCACCATCTTACTCACAGTTATGTTGTCCATCACCTCCTCCTTCTTGCCGGCTCCGGTTTGGTGCGCTCTGCCTCTTTAAGGCTCTGCGCTCTTCTGCTCCCAGCCGCCGATCCGCGGCTCGAATGCTGGCCCACCGCCGAACTCTGTGCCCTCCCCGGAGAGCCAGAGGAGTTTTTGGCCGTTGAAGCCTCTTCCGGCTTCGGCAATGGCTTTTTGAGCGCTCCCGGCGTCTGTAGGAGGCACGCCGACCACGCGCTCACCCACATGCTCTAAGATGGGGACGAAGGAAGATGGTGACTGCTGATCTGCAGCCCGATCTCTCCTCTTCACCTCGGGACGCTGCTGCGATCCTCGGCCTCTCCTTTCAGCGCTGGGTCCTCCGTAACTGACTGCGCGAAGGCTTGCTGCGAGGTGAGTCTCCCCCCCTCTTACGAGACCGAAAGTGGCAAGGCTTTCCAGCCAGCAGCAGTAGAGCACGGTTGAGGAGGGGTGATTCAATCCAAGCGAATTGAGAAGTAAAACAAAAAAACCTAGAAACAAACCTAAGTCTTCGAAGTGAGGGAGAGTCAGGAAAAAACACTCCTTCTGGGCCGAAGGCTGAGGTTAATCTGGGAGGTCAGAGGAGGTACGGAGGTGTGGCCTCAAGATTTACCTCAGCCTCATTTGCTGGGTATCAAGTTCTTTGTTTCCCTTCTGCACCGCTTCTACCCCCCCCCCCCCCACCTCCGCCACCCCACCCTCCACAAGGTCCAGTCTCTGTGAGTTCTTATAGATTTGGACTTGGTTCTCTTTAATTTCTTCCTTCATTTCCTTTAATTGTTTCTTAATTTCTTCCTGGCCCTGTATAAGTTGCTGAAGCATTTGTTGCAAATCCATCTCTGTACTCTTAGGTTGCATCAGGTCTGTGATCTTTGATTGTGTGGCAGGACTGGATGTTGCAGATGTCGGGGCAGAAGTAGCAAAGCCAGGTTTTCCAGGGGGTGGTCTTTTAGGAGACATAGTTTATAAAGTAAAGAGATCAGTCAGTATGGAGAATGGACAGCTGGAGAAGCAGAGCAGCCAGATGAGTCCAGGAGGCAGAAGATCCAAGCAGAAGAGAATTTCTCTAGTCAGTCTGGCAATAGAGAAAAGTTTTTCCCCCAGAGAGTTCAAAGAATAACAATCCACAAGAGATTCTTCTGGGTGACATGGAGACAAAGACCGGAAGCCTGAATTTTAAAGGTGGAGTCAGGTTTCCCAGTTCATGAAGACAACGGAAGTGTGCCATCTTGCCCTGCCAGCTTTGGGCTCAGAGGCATAACAAAGTTTTAAAGGTTCCCAAAGTCCTCAGATCATCAATAAGTTATGGAGCTAGATTCAATGAAAAATCACTTTTGCAGGGGTGAGGCATCATTGGTTGGCTCTCCCCCCTCCTCCTTCCCCTGGGGCTGAGAGCAAAATTGTTCCAAGCCGCTTGTCCAAGGGGGGGGGGGAAATCCCCCTCCCTCCAGCCGCGCCTCCAAAGAAGTCCGAAAGTTAAAGTTTTAAAATGCTGAAAGGTCCTTCAAGTCAAGAAAGGGAATGAAGGGGGGAAGCGCCTCACCACACTGCCGCTGCTTCCTTCTATTTTTTCATTGTCCGATCAGCCTGTTGCGAAGACGCGAAGCGTCCTCCGAAACTGCTCCCCGATGCCTAGAGCGAAGCGGGGGGCCCCCCACCAGCCGCCGCCGATGCCGGGATCCCCCGCGAAGCCGCTCCTCCGGCAGGACGCCTCTCCGGGGCGTCCTGTGCCCCCCAAGAAGTGGGGAAGCCCACCGGGGAGCTGGAGCGGGCAAAGGACTTGCCCGTCGCCGTCAGCCGCCGGAACTGGAATTCACTGAGCTCCTGAGAGCGACCCATTCTTTCACAAATGTTTGTAAAAACAGTCTGCATGCCTAGGTACTTGATTTTATACACCTGTGGCCATGGAAGTGATTGGAACACCTGATTCTGATTATTTGGATGGGTGAGCGACTACTTTTGGCAATATAGTGTAGGATGCCACCTGTGCAACAAATCCAGTCATGACCTTTCCTCGCTCCTAACTATTCCACAGTCAACTGTCAGCTGTATTATAAGAATGTGGAAGTGTTTGGGAACGACAGCAGTGGTAGGCCACGTAAACTCGTCCAACATCAGTGTGTGACCTCACAAATGCGCTTCTGGAAGAATGGTCAAAAATTCCCATAAACACACTCCTGTACCTTGTAGACAGCCTTCCCAGAAGAGTTGAAGCTATTATAGCTGCAAAGTGTGGACCGATGTCATATTGAACCCTATGGATTAGGAATGGGATGTCACTTACAGTAAGTTCATATGTGAGTAAAGGCAGGTGAGCGAATACTTTTGGCAATATAGTGTAAGAATATCTCTGGTCTAAATTCTATTTCTTGTTGTAACATTTTCTTTAACCATACTCTTATCTTAGTCCAATATTCCCTTGCTTCTGCACATGTCCACCACATATGATAGTAGGAGCCTATTGCTTGTTGACACTTCCAACAATTTGCTGATTTGTCTTTAGACATCTTTGCTAATTTTCCGGGTGTCATGTGCCATCTATAAAACATTTTGTATAAGTTTTTTTTATAGGACGTTGACATGGTTAATTTATAGTTCCTTTCCCATAGTTGTTGCCACTTTTCTAGCTCAATCGTGTGGCCAAAATTCTTTGCCCAAGTTAACATTGTATCTTTAACCACTTCTTCTAAGCTAGTTCTTAATAGGTAGCTATATAGTTTCTTAATTATTTTTTCTTCCGTTCCATATATATCTTGTCCAACTCCGAAGTTCCTAAGTTAAAACCGTATTCCCTTTTATCTTTTTCATATCTACTTGTATTTGCAATTGTGGAAACCATCCTATATCAATCCCTTGTTTTTCTAATTCTTGATTTTGTTTTAATTCCCCCCTTTCTGTTAAAATATCTTTATATCCAATGATATTTTTCATACTACTAATATTTGGATGTGTCAATGCTTCCATTGTTGAAAGCCACATTGGTATTTCTAAGTAGTATTTCCCTTTCACTCTTTCCCATATTGTTAACAATCCATTCCTTACATAATGTCTTTGAAAATAGCTATGTACCATACCACAAAAAGGCATGCCAACCTAGTTGCAAATCGTTACCTTCCAATGTCAATAATCTTGTATTACTCAGTAGAATCCATTCTTTCATCCAAGCTAATCCTGCTGCTTGATAATACAATTCCCAATTTGGTAATCCAAATCCACCTCGAATTCTTGCATCTTGCAACATTTTTATGTTGATTCTTGTTTTTTTCCCCTGCCATACATATTTCCCCACTATTTTGTTCATACTTTCAAAGAATTTTTTCTCCAATTTTATCGTTATTGTTTGGAATAGGTATAGCAATCTTGGTAGTATATTCATCTTTACTACTGCTATTCTTCCCATCAATGATAATTGTAGGTTTTTCCATCTTTCCAAATCTATTTCTGTTTGTTTTCTCACCTTATAATAGTTTTCCTCCTTTAGTGTTACACACCTTGATGTCAATTGAATACCCAAATATTTCACTTTTTTCACCACCTGCATATCCAGTTTCCCCATCAACTCTCTTTTCTGTTTTTCTGTCATATTTTTCACCAAAACTTTTGTTTTATCTTTATTGATCTTCAAGCTCGCTACTTCTCCATATTCTTCTATTATTTCAACTAGTTTTGGCCCTGTTTCTATTGGATCTTCCATAATAAACACCAAATCATCTGCAAATGCTTGTAGCTTATATTCTTCTTTCTTAACCCTCATTCCTTTTACCTTTTTATTTTGTCGTATTTCTTTGTTCAAAATCTCTAGTGTCAGTATAAATAACAATGGCAATAGTGGACAACCTTGTCTAGTTCCCTTCGTGATCTCTATCTTTCCTGTCATCTCACCATTTACCATTATGTTTGCCGATTGGTTATTGTATATCATTTTGATCGTATTTATAAATCCCTCACCAAATCCCATCATTTGAAGTTGCATTATCATAAATTGCCAGTTCACATTATCAAAGGCCTTTTGTGTGTCCAGAAATAGCAATGCCATTTGCTTCTCTGAGTGGGCTTCGTAGTATTCTAACGTATTTAATACAATTCGCATATTGTCTCTGATCTGTCTCTTAGGGAGAAATCCATTTTGGTCTGTGTGTATAAGTTCGTTTAGGAGTCTCTTCATTCTTTCTGCCATTATTGGTGCAAAAATTTTATAATCTACATTTAGTAATGAAATAGGTCTGTAATTTTTTACTTGTTGTAGGTCTGAGTCGTCTTTTGGTATCAGCGTTATATATGCCTCCGTCCATGTTTCTGGTATCTTTGCCTCCCTTAGTAAGTCATTAAATAGTTCTAACATTACTTTGCTTAATACTTCTTGTAATGTTTGGTACAGTTCTGCCGGTAATCCATCTGGTCCTGGTGTTTTCCCTTTCTTTTGCCTTTTAATGCCTTCTATTACCTTCATCATTGTAATTCTTTCTTCTAGTGCTTTCTTAAATTTTTCTGGTATTTTAGTTATTCTGCATTTCTCTCAGAATTGTCTTATTTTCCCTTCTGGTACCCTCTCATGCTGATAGAGCTTGTTGTAGTAGTTCTCAAATATTTTTTTCTTTTTTCCATTTGAATGTTGTAAATTCCCTTCTTCATTTATCAGTTTTTTTTTTCTCTTTCCTTTTTCAACGTGTAGGCCAGCCAACGTCCTGGTTTATTTGCATTTTCAAAAAAGTTTTGTTTTGTCAATTTTATTTTGTTTGCCAAATCTTCATTTTCTATCAGGTTCAGTTTATGTTTTTGCAGTTCCAACATATTTTTAACTTTTTTGTTTTGTGGGTTTTTCTGCAAGTCTGTCTCCAAACTTTTATATTCGAATTCCAACTTCTTTTGAGTTTGTCTGTTCTGCCTATTCTTTTTCCCTAAGTATATCATTGCGAGACCTCTGATATACAGTATGCTTTACATGTGTCCCATACGTTCTGTAATGATTTGTCTTCCTTTCTATTTTCCTGGAAGAAATAAGTCAGTTCCTTTTCCATATATTGCTGGAAACCTTTTTCATTTAATATTCTTAAGTTTAAAGTCCATCTCCCCTTTTTCCTCTGTCCCTTCCAAGTCATTATTATTGGATTATGATCAGCCCATGTGCTTATGTCTATGTCTATTTTGAATGTTTTGAGTATTAACTCTGTTTTGGGTAGGATTTTTCTTGGCTTCTTCATCTTTGTGGATATATAGTCTATTCCATTACTTACAATTACATTAAAGTCTCCTAGCATACATATATCTTCGTATTCATATTCTATTATCTTTTTATGTAGTTTCCCAAAAAAATTCTTCTTGTTTATCATTTGGGGCGTATATTGCCACTAATAATATATTTCTCAGATTCATTGTTATCTCCACCATCAGTATTCTCCCCTCCCCATCTTCAAAAATTATATTTTATTGGATTGTCTTTCTAATATATAATGCTATTCCCTTTTTACTTTGGTCAACCAGAGTTGTGTATAAATTACCTAGCTTTACCTGTTCCAAAATTTTTCTGTGTTGCTTTCTAATATGTACTTCCTGTAAGCATATAATGTCCAATTTCAGTTTCTCTAGTTTATTGAATGTTCTTTTTCTTTTTATTGCCGAGTTTAGTCCATTTATATTAATTGAGATTAATTTTATTTCTTCCTCCATATCATTGGTTTATAGGTTTAGTTGATCTAATCATTCTCAGCTCCCTCTGTTCCTTTGTCTCTTTGGCCCTTGCTCCTTCTCCTTCTCTTAGCGCTTTCTCTTCCTGTTCTTTCTCCGTCCTCCCTTGATCTTTCTACCTAGTTTCCTGGGAATTAATTCCTCCCTCTTCTCTTACCAATATTCCTTCCTGTGCTACTATATGTTGTTTATAAAATAATTCTGCTTCCTCTAGTGTATCTATTCTGTGCCTTTGTTCTTGCCAGTTTACCAAAATTCCTTCTGGAACCAGCCATCTAAAACTCACCCCTTTCTTAATCAGACTCTTAGTCAGGAAGTGGTATTCTTTTCTTATTTCTCTAACCTTCCTTGGAATTTGCTTCAATACCACCATCTCTCTAGACTTGTATTTGATTCTAGTACTTCTTGTTGCTTGCAGTATTTCATTTTTAGAGTTTTTTAAATAAATCTTACGTGTACCTCTCTGGGCAAATTATTTCTTGTTGCATTTCTTGTATGTACTCTAAATGTCTCATCCATTCCACCTAAAATGTGTTCCTTACTCCTTTCTGTGATCCCTGAGAGGATTTCTGCAATCTTCTCTGCTAAATTCTCTCCTTTCTCCTCTTCAATGTTCTGAAATCTTAAGTAGAATTCGGGTCTTTCCATTTCCCAGAGTATGGAGGATTCATCTTGCTTTTTATCAATTGTTATCAATTTATAATCCATCTCCTCCACTTTTTTCTCTGTTATTTCTGCTCTTACTTCCACCTTCTGCAATCTCTGCTCGTTTCCCCCCATCATTTCCTCAACTTCTTTCAATTCATCTTCCACCTTGCCCACTTTCTCTTCTACTTTGTTTACTTGCTCCTTAAGATCCTTAAGATCTGCGTGTATGGCTTGCAACATACTTTTCAGCTCCAAGGTAGCTTTATCTTGTTGTGTTGTTTCCCCCCATCATTTCCTCAACTTCTTTCAATTCATCTTCCACCTTGCCCACTTTCTCTTCTACTTTGTTTACTTGCTCCTTAAGATCCTTAAGATCTGCGTGTATGGCTTGCAACATACTTTTCAGCTCCAAGGTAGCTTTATCTTGTTGTGTTGTTTTCCCTGTTACTTTCTGTGTCGCTGGACCGGGCGGTGTAGCTATTGCAAATGCATATGATGTTATTTTCTTCATCTTGGAGTTTGATTCTGACATTGTTGTGTTTGAGTTATAGTCCGATTTTATAATCCAAAAGGTACATTGGTAAATTAATTGTAATCTTGGAGTTGCCCACAGCAGCTCAAACACCAGCCTTCAAAAAACAAAAAAAGCAAAACAAAAACAAAAAAACCAACCCCCGTTCTTGGACCCAGTCTTCAGGTTCTTGCTACCTTAATCCATTCGCTTTGTAGTGCCAACATGTGGTTAAAACAAAAAAAACAAGGAAAAAAACCCAGGGTTGGTGAAAAGGCTCTCAGCTCAACAAAAAGAAAAAGAAAAAGGCCCCAAAATTAATTCCACAATGGTAAACCGCACTTCCTTGCAAGACAGCAAAGGGAAGAAGAAAAAGAAAAAAGGCGAGTTGGGGGGGGGGGGGGGGGAAGGAAGGAGAAAGATAAAAATTGCGTTGGAAAAGGACCAAAGTAGAAAAGTAAAAAAAAAAAAAAAGAAAGAAGAAAAAAGAAACCCTTTAGTCTGAGTTGTCTGGTTTAACCAAATTTCTTCTTCCAATAAAAAAGCACACTATCAAAAAGTATTCTCTGCTTCTCAGCAGCCCATTATAATGTAGCAAGAGAGTGCAACACCGTGTTTACACAGGTGGTCTTAATTTCTTCCTTCTAGAAAGACTTTATCATCAGTTCAATGTTATCATACCTACTTCAAGGTCGTTTCCTTAGGCAACTCTTTTTTTTTTCAACCAGCTTTTATTTACCACTAGATGGCAGTGCAAACAAATAATTCATCATCTCTATCTTTGCTTGAAAACAGAGAGATTGTCAAAAATTATTAGCATTACTAGAAAAACAAATGTGCAAGGTAAAAGTCTATAAAATTCTGTAAAAGATAAAGAGTAAAGTAAAAGTTCCAATTTGCTTTCTAGCCCTTCAACAGTTAAACAGTTCTCAAGATCTATTGTTTCTTTTATTCTGTGGCTCCATCTGTCTGCTGGTCAGAGGGTGGGAGAGCTTTCTAACGCCCGTCCCCCTCATCTCCTGCCACTCTTTCTTTAAACAAGTTTTTTCAACCGGAGGTTAAGGTTAATTACAGGAATGTTGTACTTTCAAGCAATTTTGTTATCTCACCCAGACGAAGTACTTCGCTGATTTTCCAAGCTGCTCAGTGTGGAAGCTCACAATGGCTGCGTTTCCTGCTTTAGGTCCAGGAGCAATTGTATAGCAATTTGCAGATGTTTTAGGGGAGTTGCGCGTTCCCCAACAACACCTACTTGTGCTCCCTCTCTTCACTGCCCCCCCCCAAGGCAGCTATGATTAATCATCCCTCAACATAGCAGGAAATCTGACGATTCTTTGGAGAGCCCCCCCAGAAAACACGTCCTGTTGCTAAGATTCAGGCCACACACACCCTAGCCCCGAGCCAATCTTGAACCCTATCCTTTATAGTGTTCCTCTAACCACATACATGATTCACAACTTCACTAACTGTCACTATCCGTGAACACCTATGTACATTACTTTCAATTCCTCGTTTCCAACAGTTTCATTCTTCCTGTTTTAAACAAATCCATACAAGTGCATATTTTACAAAAAACATATTTCACAGTTAGCAACAGTTCAGCAGGATTACAAATATTTCTGGTAAATTTTGAAATCATCCTAGTTGAAAACTTTGGTTCATATCTCTTTCTCCTGGGGCCTTCTATTATCCATAGGACTTATTGAATCTAATAGATCAATAGGCCATATTTCTTGATTCTCACACTTCCTTCCTTCTCTTCCATCTATCCTTCCCCGTCCATCTACTCCCTCACTGTCTCCTTCCTTCCTTCGGTCCTTCCTTCCCTCCCTCCTCCGTCCCCTTTCATCTGTCCTTCCCAATCTATCTCCCTCCTTCCTTCCCTTCCATCTATTTTTCCCATCCATCTTTCTTCCTTCCTTCTCTTTCTTCCTTCCTTCTCTTCCTTCCTTCCTTCCATGTATTCTTCCCATCTATTCCCCTTCCTTCCTTCCTTCCTTCCTTCCTTCCTTCCTTCCTTCCTTCCTACCCTCTCCATCTTTGCTTCCCTCCCTCCTTTCTTCTCTTCCATCTATCCTTCCCCATCCATCTCCTTCCTTACACCCTCCTTCCTTCCCTCTCCTCCATCTATCCTTCCTTCCCCCTCCCTCCCTTCTAGCAGGACTAGAACTCACCATCTTCATTAAGAGTGTGGTTCTAGAGTTTGTTAGTTTCCTGATCTGGTCTACCTCATGGGCTGGGCAAGGTGAAAGTCTTCTACTCATTGTAGTAGGCATCTGCCAAGGTATTACCAGGTTCCACAGAGCGCCTTGGAAAAACTCCAAATTTTGGGGTTTAAATATCTCTCTTGCCCTTTCTTTGGTTCTGGACTGAGATCCTTTACCATACTAGAGAAGTTAAGTTCTCTTGGAGGGGGACAGAAGAAGACTTCTTTTTTTTAACAGAGAATTTTATTATTTTTCAATTACAAAAATAAGCATTCCATCTTTCCTTATACAGTGTGTTGTCTAGGTACAAACATCTCAGTGCAACATCGTTCCTCATTTGCCACATCTTTCACATTCATATTAACATTATTTCCCTAAGCTTAGTATTATAATATATTGAAGATTTAAGCAGTATAAACCTCTCCATTTTTTCTTAATATCTTCTAGTAATGATATCATATTAACATTAAACATCATTATTCTCATCATACACATACTAACAGTTTTCATCTTATTTATATCTCTATCTAAATATATTGTCTACTTATTTTTTAGCCTTCTTCATTTCCAAACTCCTTTTTTATTCTCCCGAAGAAGACTTTTTCATGGTTCATACCAGAAATGTCTTGTGGTGTCTAGAGCTTTCCACAGTTCATGGTCCACCATGTCTTGAAGAAGACCGTACCTCAAGATGGCATTCCGTGGAGCAAGGGGTTGGTCTACAGGACCTCAACTGTAGCATTGGGTGGGACAAGGTCCCTCCTCCTTGATCTTCAACCAGCTCTTTGGTTGGCCCCATGGCCTCAAACCCAGTCTAGCATTTGGTGGGTTGGCCTTCAGGACCTCAACTCTAGCATTGGATGGGACAGGGTTCCTCCTTCTCCTGGTTCTTCAACCAGCTCTTGGGTTGACCACATGGCCTACAGGAGGCCCCCTTAGCTTTATTCCGTGACTTTTGAGGGTGTTATGAGTTCCTTTCTTCGTGGTGTGGTTGCAAGCGTGTCAACATGGTGTCGACAGGCTGTGTGTGGTCTTCTTCTTTGCCCCCAGGCCATGTCCAAGTTGGGTCTGCAGCAGATCCATGGTGTGACCAGGATAACCATCCGTAAATCCAAGAATATCTTGTTTGTCATCACCAAGCCGGATGTCTTCAAAAGTCCAGCTTCCGACATCTACATCATCTTTGGAGAAGCCAAGGTGAGCTGAGAAGGTAGAAGAGAACCGAGGGAGGGAGGGAGGGAAGGAAAGAAGGATAGGGGAAAGGAGGATGGAGGGAAGGAGAAAAGGAAGAAGGAAGGAGAGATAGGAGAGAAGGAAGGAAAAAGGGATGGAGGAAGGAAAGGAAGAAGGAACGAGAGATAGGGAGGGAAGGAACGAGATAGGAAAAAGATGGAAGGAAGGATGGAAGGAGAAAGGGAATGAGAAAGGAAAAAATAAGGAGGAAGGAGAAATGGGATGAGTGAGGGAGGGAAGGGAAGGGAAAAGAAGGGGGTGGCAAGGAAGGAAGGAGAGATAGGAGAAGGATAGATGGAAGAAAGGAAGGAGAAAGGGAAGCAGGAGGGAATGAAAAGCAAGGAGAGATAAGGAAGGAAGGAAGGAGAGATGGGATTGAAGGAAGGAAGGAGAAAGGGAGTAAAAAGGGAGAAAGGAAGGAAGAAGGGAGAGAGGGAGCGAGGAGGGAGAAAGGCAAGAAAGAATGAAAGTAGGGAGGGAGGAGAAAAAGGAATGGAGAGAGAGACTTGGAGGGAGATTCTTATTTTTAACACCGGTAGTCCTGAACGTACGACAACAATTGAGCCAAAAACATCAGTTGGGAAGTGAGACAACAGTTGCCTCGGCCGTTAAGCGAATCACCACTGTTAAGTGAATCACAATGGTTGTTAAGTGAATCCGGCTTCCCCATTGACTGTGCTAGTCCAAAAGGTCACCAAAGGGGATCACGTGACCCCCAGAGGCCACCACAACCATCATAAATGCAAGTCCGTTGCTAACTTGTCAGAATTTGGATCACCGGGATGCTGCGACGGTCATAAGTGTGAAAATGTGGTCATAGGTCACTTTTTCATCGCGGTTTTGACTTTGGTCGCTAAACGAATTGTTGTACGTTGAGGACTTCCTGCATTGTGATGGATTGGGGTCTTTGTTTCTTAACTGGAGAGGCCAGGAGATTGTCGTCTTCTCATCTCAGGAGGGTCCAAGTTGGAGAAATCAGATTGGAAATGTAGATTTAGGGAAGTGGTCCTCTCAAATTCCTGGTGGAAGAAGTTGGCTTCTTGGTAGAACATGGAAGGGTCTTCTAGGCCAACCATCTTGATGTGTTGGAGAACATCTTATTGGGTGTCTTCTCCTGGAAATGGGCTAAAGCCAGGTCTCTTTCTTCTCCAGAATGGAAGAAGATCTGAAGGTCTTCCATTGCTTTCTTCTGCAGATCGAAGACCTCTCCCAACAGGTCCACAAAGCAGCGGCGGCGAAGTTCAAAGTTCCTGTGGAGCACTTGCCCTTGATCACCAAAGCAGCTCCAGCTCTCAACATCAAGGAGGAGAGCGAGGAAGAGGAGGAGGTAAGGAGACCCAGATGTCAACCTTCTCCAGACTTGAGCTGGAGATGGTGGTGGAAAGGAGGGAAGGCCAAGAGGAATGAGAACCTTCATGATGTCCTCCTTGGAGGTGTACCTAGGAGGTCCAAGGGGAGTAGACTTCTCGGGAGCCAGGACATTAACCCGTGGAGCCCAATTCTTGCCTGGAATATCTTGCTTTGACCAAGGATGATGACTCTTCTGTGGTCTCCTCCATTTCTAGGACAACAAGAGTTGTCCATATTGAATGGCACCAATATTGGTGGCACCTCCAACCTAGATGCTGTGGTCAGGTGTCTCTCAGATGTGTAGGGACTATACGACATAGAAGTACCCAAAATTACTAGGGCTGGGAGGGACCGAGGAGGACATCTAGTCCAACCTTCTGCCCAAGACAGGAGACTTCATACCATCCATCATCTGAGCTTTTGGGGGTTCATGCTGATGCTTTTGAGGCCACAAGTCAATCTGTTGGACAACCTCTTGGTAGCTTCTCAAGCCAGCTCCCTGTTCTTTCTGAAGCTGCTAAGCATAGACCTCAGGTTGTTGGGACACCATAAAGTGTTGGAGAAGTCATCCTGTGGTGGGGTAGGTCTACTGGAACCTTACTCCATTGTTACTATAATTATTATGGTTTGCTGCACAGTCAGCCAGATGTTGAGATGGGATTTGGGATTTGGATCCACCTCTTGAAGTCCACCTTGCATGATGGTCTTTCTTTCTTTCTTTCTTTCTTTCTTTCTTTCTTTCTTTCTTTCTTTCTTTCTTTCTTTCTTTCTTTCTTTCTTTCTTTCTTTCTTTCTTTCTTTCTTTCTTCCTTCCTTCCTTCCTTTCTTTCTTTCTTTCTTTCTTTCTTTCTTTCTTTCTTCTCTCTTTCTTTCCATCATGGTCAACTCCTCCTGTTTTTCCTTCCTTCCTTTCTCTTTCTTTCTTTCTTTCTTCCCCTCCTCCTCCTCCTCCCTTCCTTCTTCTCCTCCATCACCTTCTCTTCTTTCTTTCTTTCTTTCTTTTCTTTTTTGCCTTCCTTCCTTCTTTCTTTCCATCTGTCTTTTCTCTTTCTCTTATTTTTCTCTTTCTTTTTTTCTTTCTTTTTCTTTACCCTTCTCCTCCCTTCCTTCCTTCTTTCTCTTTCTTTTTTCCCTTTTTTATACTTTCCTCTTTTTTCTTTTCTTTCTTTCTTTTCTCCTTCACCTTCCTTTCTTCCTTCTCTTTTTTCCTTCCTTCCTTCCTTCCTTCCTTCCTTCCTTCCTTCCCAGGTGGATGAAATGGGTCTTGAGATGAGAGATATCGAATTGGTCATGGCGCAGGCCAACGTCTCCCGCTCCAAAGCCATCCGAGCCCTTCGGCACAACAACAACGACATCGTCAATGCCATCATGGTAAGTGTTTGAGGGCAGCCATCTCTCCTCTGCTGTGGTGGGATGTAGTCTGGATTCCCAGAAGGGAAGGATAGAGGGACTGCATTCCAGAGGATGGAGAAACAGCCGGGTTTCAACAGTTTGGTTGAGAGGAAGAGAATTCACACCGCTCCTTCCCAGTGATTCCCAGAGTATATCCATAGTGAGGCAAATACAGGCAGTCCTCGACTTACGACAGGGCAGTTAGTCACCATTGGAAGTTACAACGGCCCTGAAAAAAGGGAGTTAGGACTGTTTTCCCCACTCATGACCGTCGCAGCGTCCCCACATTCAGGGGGTTAAAATTTGGACGCGTGGCAACTTACTTGTATTTATGACAGTTGCAGCATCCCGGGTGTGTGTGTGTGTGACGTGATCCCCTTTTGCGACCTTCTGATCAGCAAAGTCAAGGCGGACACCAGATTCACTTAAGAACCGTGTGACTCACTTCACAACTGCTGGGATTCCCTTAAGTCTGCCGAGGAAGATCGTAAAATGGGACTAAACTCACTTAACAAATGTCTTACTTAGCGACAAAAATTTGTGGCTAAATTGCAGTTGTACGTTGAGGACTACAAATGGAATAGAATAGAATAGAATAGAATAGAATAGAATAGAATAGATCTATACTATACTATACTATTATTATATATAACTAGGGAACATCATCAGTGCTACATGGGGGTGGGGTTTGTGGGGAGGAGGAGGAGGAGAACTTGGAGGGGGGGTTGGGGCTCTCTGAGCTGGGTGGTTTTCTTGCAGACTACTCATGACAGTGGGGGAAGAAGGGAGGGAGGGAGGGAAGGAAGGAAGGACTGACTGACTGTGGGGTCCTTGGTGCTCTCGGAGCTGGGTGGTTTTCTTGCAGACGTCTCCTGACCCAACTGGGGAACAGCATCAGTGTTACCGGTAGAAGGGAATGGAGTTTGGGATGAGGAGGAGGAGCAAGAGGAAGAGGAGAAGGAGATGAAGAAGGAGGAGGACTGTGCTTTCAGAGCTTGGTGAGCATTTGCTTGCAGACATTTCTCGACCCAAGTAGGCACCGTCATGAGTGCTAGAAGGGAGCTTTGTTAGGTTTCTGTTGTGGCCCAGCCGGTGCCGCTGCCACCAGACTCCGAGAGTGATAGTCCATACGAGTCAGCTCCAGAGGAGATGGGCCATCCTGGACAGGATTTGGAGGCTGAGCAGGAATCCGAGAGTCTGGTCGGCCACCAGGTGGCGCCAGAGGCATGGAGCAGCGGTGAGAGCCAGAGGAGGAGGACTCCCGATGCCCTGCCTTGGAGCAGCGGGGAGGACAGTGACTCAGGACTTAGCAGGGCGTTTCTAGATGCCCGTTTCCGGCGCGCCCACAGACGCAAGGAGCGTGGGCGTAATTATAGGCAGTAAAGAGCTCTCAGGTGCTGTTTGGGAGATGACCTTTTTAGGCTATAAAAGGGTTGACTCTGGAGAGGCTCTGCGTAGCAGTCAACAAAGGACTTATGCCAGCAACTCTAGTCTGGGATCCTGGCAAGCTGGATAGCTGCTTTTGTGTTCTGTCCCTGTGAGTTCTGTCTTGGTGGCTTGCTGCCACGAAACCTCTTGTCTGTTCATGTAATAAACCTTGTTCCCTTGTACTGTTCCGGAGTGTGTGTGCTGTGTGGGCAACGGAGGAAGGGGGGGTCAGAACAGGTTTCTGTTGATATAGTGTCTTCTAGCAGTGATGATGTTCCCTAGCTGGGTCATGAGACATCTGCAAGAAAACATCCTGGCTCGGAGATCACCAAGGACCCCACAGTCCTTCCCCCTGCTCCTCCTCCTCCTCCTCTTCCCAAACCCCACCCCCTTGTAGCACTGATGATGTTCCCTAGTTGGCTCATGAGACATCTGCAAGAAAATGTCCTGGCTCAGAGAGCACCAAGGACCCCACAATCCTTCTTCCTCCTCCTGCTATTCCTCCTCCTTCCTTCCAGCACTGATGATGTTACCTAGTTGAGTTGCGAGATGTCTGCGAGAACTCCAACACACACACACACACACACGCACACACACACCCTAGACCTGAGGCTTCTCTTTCCCTTCTGTCTTGCAGGAGCTGACCATGTAGTGACCGGTGAGGTGGCGCCCAGCCCAGCCCAGCCACCCCCTGCCTCAGTTTCCCCCCACACACTTCTGTATAGTTGCCCGTAGCCCATACAGCTGTTAGGAACTTGCAAAGACTTTACTCCCCGATTCTTCTACACCAAAAATACTCTCTCACTCAATAAACGGTATATTCACTCATGCTGCACCTGGGCTCCATCGCTCTCTGTCTTTTGCTGGGGGGCTGTCGAAGCTGTCGAGTGTCAGTCCTTGTCTTACAACAGTCTGTTTAGCGACCGTTCTGAAAGTGACGACAGCCCCCCAAAATGGGATTTAGACGTAGCCAAATTAGACCCACAACATTTCGCTTACTGACCGTTTGATGCTCTAACGTCGTTGAAAAATGGGACATATGACCGTTTTTCACACTTAACGAACGTCATCAAACATTCCCCATGATCGAAACCAGGATGCTTGGCCACTGACTCGTACTTATGATAGTGGCAGCGTCCCAAGGTCACATGATCCCCTTTTGCGGCCTTCTAACCAAAGCCGGATTCATTTCACAACTGGGTGGCTAGCTTAAGGATGGCTATGATTCACGTACCGATGGCTTCAGGATAGGTCATAAAACAGGGCCAAACTCACTCAGCCAATGTCTTGCTTAATGACAGAAATGTTGGGCTCATTTGTGGTCGTGAGGTGAGGAATGCCTGTATTTTTTCCGGATCTGTGATGGATTTTCTGTGTCAGAATAACACAAGAACAGAACTGGAAGGGACCTCAGAGGTCATCTAGTCCAACCTGCTGCTTAAGCAAGATCCCCTTATAATCCCCCAGCTGGCATGCTTTAAGATGATGGACTTCCACTGCCAGAATCCCCCAGCCAGCATAATTTAAGAGGAGTGGATTTCCACTCCCAGAATCCCCCAGTTTGCATGCTTTAAGAGGGCAGGACTTCAACTCCCAGTATCCCCCAGCCTGCATGCTTTAAGTCCGTATCACACAACAATGGCAACATTAATGAAAGTTTAATGGCAAGGGGAGTTTTTTTCACCCCCTTCCCTCTTGAAATCCATTTCTTGCCCTGATGGAAAGCACGTGATTTTCCAAACCTACTCCTAGTCCCATCATCCTGTTGGAAGAAATGTCCATCTGGGTTCAGCTCCAAGTGGGGGAAACAGACACTGGAGACATGGAGGCTGCTTGGAAAGATGGTTTAATGGTGGACAGGACCACATGGCTTGAGTCCTGAACAGAAAAGGTGATCACATGCTTCAATGATGGGTGAAGAAGAGAAGAAGAAAGAAGGGCTGAAAGTTCCTGGCTTTATGCTCTCTCTTCGGCCCCACCTCTCTGTTTCCTGTTCCTGTGTAAGAAATGTATTCTGATTGGTTGTCAGACTCCCATGGGGCCAGGTTTGAGTTTCTAGATGTCATGTGGTGAGTTTCTCTGGAAGGCTAATAATTATCTTGCCTTAATCCCATCACCCTGGAGCTAAAGGAGAACTCTTTATTATGTAGAATAGACTGGCTGGACATTTTAATGGGCCATTAAGGAAAGTGGGGGCTATTAAGAGTGAGTCTGTTTCCTGCCTAAAAACATGTTTCTCCATTTCTGATCAAGGAAAATATAATATTCTGCCTTTTCAATATTTCCTAGGATATTTCATTTTTCTAGGAGGAGGGGGGAGTGCTAACTTCCTACAATCCTTAATATTAAAAAAATATTGAGATTGATGTGTGGGAACGTAGTTGTGGCTTCTTCTAAGTGGCTTTGTGTGGTTGCTGTCCTAGCCTCACCTGCCCCCATCTATTGTGGTTTGTAATCATGGTTTGTGGCTCTCCTTGTTCCATGAAGCTAGCCAATGGGGGATACTCCATCCCCCTGCAGCTGTCCAACCCTCTTCCTCTCCACAAAGACTCTGGGGTGAGCAGGGCTACTCCTAGTTAGTAGGACCCCACACCACTGGTGATTTTGGAGACAGGCTTAATTTTCAAAAAGGTGCACTGTCTCTTTAAGAACCGGAGGCAGAGCACTTTAGACCCCTCCTTCTTTCCTCCAACCATTCCCTCCTCCTGGATTAGAAAAAAAAGGGGGGCGTGGGCTGGATGGGTCACCCTGAGGGTTTCTGAAGAGCTTTCTGGTCTGCCGGAAGCCCTACCACTGGACTGGAGTTATTGCCTGAGAATCGTGGTTACAATGGATTCCATGCACAGCTGCTTTAAGAATGTGAGAGAAGGTAACTGGACTCGGGGGGGGGGGAGTGTTTTGGGTGAGGGTGGGTGCAGGGGGAGTTTGCAGGGAGTGTATGAATAAGGGGGGGAACTGTGGTGCACCTTCCTTTTAAGCTGTTGGGTCAGGAATGGTTTCTCCTAGCTGTGGATCAGTGGTGGGTTGCAGGCAGTATGCCCCGGTACGGGCGTACTAGATCCTGCCCAGAGCACCGGGTACCATTCCGGTACGGTGCTCCGGTGGGCCCACCCGCCTGCCTGCGCTCCTTACCTGTGCTTTAAGCATTTGGTGCGTACGGCGCCTGCGCGATGCTCCGCCAAGCAGCTGGAGTGTCATGGAGGCTTGCAGAAGCGTCATTTGACGCTACAATGCATGCGCTCGCCACGCACGTGCATGTGGGTGACTCCGGGGCCGTTCCAACTGTACCGGTTGGAACGGAATCCGGAACCCACCACTGCTGTGGATGATGGGTGTTGGAGTCTGGGCCATGGGGATGCTGTGTGTCGAGAAGGTCTGGACTGGATAGACTAGAGTTGAGTTGAGTTGTAGAGTTGAACTGAGTTGAGTAGGGTTGTGGTGAGTAGGGTTGAGTTGAGTAGAGTGGGAATGGGTGGAGTAGGGTTGGGTAGAGTTAGTTTTAGTTGTGTTGAGTAGGGTTGAATTGCATTGATTAGGATTGGGTTAAGTTGAGTAATGTTGGGTTGGGTAGAGTTGAGTTGGATAGAGTAAGAATGGGTGGAGTAGGGTTGGGTAGAGTAGGCATTAGTTGTGTTGAGTAGGGTCAAATTGCATTGATTAGGATTGGGTTGAGTTGAGTAATGTTGAGTTGAGTAGGGTTGAGTTGGATAGAGAAGGAATGGTTAGAGTAGGGTTGGGTAGAGTAGGAATTAGTAGCATTGAGTAGTGTTGGGCTGAGTTAGAACCTCAAGTAAAAGTATTGGTCGTGTTTGTGTAACTGCACAATGGATGTGAGAAACACTAGCCATCTTCTCCTTTCCTATCAGCAAACCAAAACGGGAACGGAGTGGAAACCAAGTAAACAATCGGGGACAAAGGTGGTTTATTGTCAAGTTGCAGCTTGTTGCACAGATTTAATTCTTGGAGTGTAAATGATGGTTTGTTGCAAAGACACCCACAACAACTTCCCCTGACAATAATGGTAGCAAGAGCATGGTTATTTATACGGCTTTTTCCTTGTTAGCTATTTCCAAGAGATAAGCGTAATAGGCCAATTAGAGAGAATGATTTATGATCGACTGAAGCCCGATTCAATCACTCTCTAACAATGCCGAAGAAAAAGAAAAACAAAGAAGGAACACATTCTGATGGTTCCCTCCCCTCTGATACAGAGACAGAAAACTTTTCACGCTGGCTTTCAAGCTTCCAAACGCCGATAACTTCGACAACCAGGCTGGATGAGAAATCAGCTATGGGAGAAAAATCTCAACAAGATGGGACTGCTCCAGGAGATAACAATTACAGACTGAGGTCAGTGATACTCCCTTCTGATTATGCATGTTCCCAAATATCTCCAAGAGATTTTGAAATGCTCGGGGCAAAACCAAAGCGTTCATTGCTGCTAGAGCAAATTCACCCCCACGCAGAAAGAGAAACTTATGAATCTCCCCAGACTTCTGAGCAAGATATGGAAAGCTATCGTAATCAAATAGAATTTTTTGAAAATGATCTTTTGCAAGCCAAAAGGGCTTATTCCATGCTCAAGTCAGAGAAGAGAGACTCCCGTGTTTTTCAAATTTCTGAAAACGCCATCTTGCCTTCTTCTCCAAAGCCTAAGACGCCCCCTGGAGGATACTGTGTCAGGCAAATCAGAACAGAGAGATGTGCACATGTCACAATTGCCATGTGATCTCCTTTGTTCTCCAATATATGCCACGCAGGCAGAAATATTGCAGCCAAGAAGTAAAGCTGCACCGCCATCTCCTGGCAGAAATAATTTACTAAAAGGAAACGACATGCATTTTAAAATTAACAAGCATTTTCAGGCAATGCAACAGACTCTTTCACAAATGTCTGTAGACCATTCATATATTCAGGCTGCAAAATATCAAATGTCTCAGCCCCAATTTTCAGCACCTCCTGATGGTGCACGTGCTTTTCCTGATGGAGCAAGGCAATACTTAATGCAGCAAAGGCGGATGTCTGCCCCCCAAGCAAGCCAAGTTAATTTTGCTGCTCAAGCATCAACTGCACCTGTAATACAGAGACCACAGGTCCAATTACAGCACCCCCTGGTTCAACAACCAGCATTTTTACCCGTACAGCAAGTTTCTCAAATGCATATTCCTCAACAGGCATTTTCTGTCACTCCTTTGGTGAATCCAAATTAAAAATGTCAGGACAGAATTATAAAGCCTGGGTCAGTGAGGTTGCACTCTTGCTTCGCAGAGAAGGTACCCATTGTATGGTGTTTAATCCTCCTGCCCAACCATGGACTCCTGCAATAAGAGACCTAGAGACTAGGACTTGCACAACATTATTGATGTCCATGGATACCAAATTGCAGGTTACTTTTCCGCCTGATGCAACAGCCCAACAAATTTGGGCCATTTTGGAAGATTGCTACAGGCCCATTTCAATTGAATCTTCATGTTTGCTCATGTCTGAGTTCCATGGTTCGAAGTTGAAACCTGGTGAACAAATTGGTGGACATTTGACCAAACTGAAAGGAATGAGAAGTGAATTGAGAGAAAGAGGCCATGTTATTGATGATATCCAAATGATCAGCATTATCATTAACTCATTGAATTATGAATGGAGAGATGCCATTGCAAAGATTAACCACGTGCCTATTGCTCAACGCACTGTTAATAATGTATGCAGACTTTTAATTGAGGAGGAAGCTATCAAATTAGCCACACCACATTTGCAACAGCCGCCAGCGTCAAGAGCTCCAGCTAGACGTCCCTTCCGAGGAAGAGTCTTCGCTCCAAGGATGCCAAGATGCTACATCTGCAAACGTATGGGACATGACACCCGGGATTGTCCCCAACGAGTTCCAGCTCCTGTCACATACCAGCCCAGAGGAACAGACTCCAGAGGCAGAGGTAGAGGCGGAAGACAAGGTCATCGTGGTCCAAGGCGTGATCCACAAGCTCCACTCGGAACATTGGCCATAACCAACGATCCACAACCTGATCCAGAGTACGACAGACGTCTTTTGTGGACTTTGGACAGTGGGGCAGCTTTACCTACAGAAAGGAACTTTTCACAGAGATGCGCAAGCCGGAATCTGAATTCCGAGAATTGTACTCCTTCTCCATCCACTCTTGTAAAGTCATGGGAAAAGGAACTGTTTACGTTGAAGAGCTCGATACATACATCCCTGATGTTTATTACATACCTTCAGCAACCAGTAATTTGCTTAGTTCCAGGTTCACCACCTCGAGAAAGCAAGTTACATAGTTAAAGATGGAGATATTGTTGCTGAAACCATGCTGATTGGTGGTGTTTATTACTTAAAGCCAAGAGCACAGGCAAGTATGCAAACTCCAAAAAGGGACAGCACGGGCCCAGAGAGAGTTGCTTCAGAGAGAGAACCCGTTACTGTTCCAAAGGCTCCTAAAGCCAGCAAACAGAGAAAAAAGAAGCAGGTTGCTCAGAGCAAGCCTGAGGTTCCTCATGAAAGTGTTAATGTTGAAAATTCACTAACTGGTAAACCTTTGCATTCCAGGTGTATCCACAAGTGGTATAGAAGATTGGGACACGCCAGTTTCCATGCTCTTAGAAAGATGCCGGAGTTCGCAAAAGGTTTGGATCTAAAGGGGTGTAAGGTGTTTTTGGATTGTGCAGTTTGCAGGAAAGCTAAATCCAAAGCAGCTGCAATTCCCAAACACGCTACACGCCTGTCAACACGCATTTTTTATTTGGTACACACTGACATAGTGGGTCCTTTCCCACCATCATTTGGTGGTAGAAAGTATTTTCTAACAATTGTAGATA
Source organism: Natrix helvetica (assembly GCF_964273705.1). Classification (NCBI taxonomy): domain Eukaryota; kingdom Metazoa; phylum Chordata; class Lepidosauria; order Squamata; family Natricidae; genus Natrix; species Natrix helvetica. Next base: position 44,638,648 of record NC_138555.1, read on the forward strand.
ATCATTCTAGATATGGATTTGTATATCCTATGAGAGAGAAATCTGAGACCTTTCAGATCTTTAAAGACTTTGCAGCTTTTGTTTCTACACAATACCAAGTTCGCATCGCCAGAATCCAGAGTGACCGTGGTGCAGAATTCATGTCTCAGCATTTCCAGGACTGGATGCGTAAGAATGGAATTCTTCATCAGACATCCGCTCCATATACACCGGCTCATAACAGAGTCGTAGAAAGAAGACAAGGAGTTCTACAAACCATGATGCGTTGTCTCCTAGAAGATTCCAATCTCGGTAGCATATACTGGGGTGAAGCAATCAAATATGCAAATTACATTGTCAACCGTACTTGGAGCAGTGTAATCAATCAAACTCCTTTCTACATGATGTATGGCTACAAGCCTGATCTCAAGAACCTCCACATTTTTGGTTCATACGCTATGGTGAACATTCCCTTAGCTCAAAGAAGAAAGGGAGGTCCAGTAGCAAAGAGACTGAGATTTATGGGTATTGATGATAACTCAAAATGGAGCAAATTTATTGATCCTAAACATGTAATTGTCATTTCTCAATCTGCTAATTTTGAGGAAGATATTGACTGGTCCAGGATTCATTCCAATGATCCTGGAGTTTATTTTCCTAGAGATGGTGTTGAAGATGCCACGCAGCCTGATGACCAACGTTCACAGGCAGATATTCCTTCTACCAGTTCTTCACAACCTGATGTTCCATCTTCGCAAGCCGCAGATGCTGATGCTAGCGATGAACGTGAGGACGAGGACGAAGAAGAATAATAATAATGGACTGTTGTTCCGAGACGTTCCAAGAGGGTCACAAAAGGAATCCCTCCACAACGATATTCGTGGCAACTGACAAAAGCACCCTTGCCTTTGATTTGCAATGTTACACTTCCTCCTGATACGTTCACACAAATCAAGCAGCTTCCTGATTCGGAGCAAGACAAATGGTATGAAGCAATGCAGGATGAAATGGACAGTTTAAAGAAACTTAATGTATTTACACCTGCAAAACCTCCAGCAAACAAAAAAGTCATTGGCACTCGATGGGTCTACAGAATCAAGAAGAAACCGAATGGTGAGTCATTGTACAAAGCTAGACTTGTAGCTCAAGGTTTCGCTCAACGTTATCCTGAGGACTACACAAACACTTACTCACCAACAGTCAGAACTGAGAGTGTAAAAATTGCTTTAACCACTGCAACTATTCTTGGTTAAGAAGTTTTCCAGTTTGATGTGGACACGGCCAGTACTTCAGGTTACATGATGTTCCTGAATGGATGTCCTGTTTACTGGCAAGTGAGAAAACAGAATTTTGTTTCATGTTCATCTACTGAAGCTGAATATGCTTGTGTTTCAGATGCATGTAATTCTCTAACATGGTTTGATGCTTTGATCACAGATATCTGGACATGTCCGATTCGACCAATCACCGTGATGGAAGATAATGAATCGGTGGTTTATATTTCTGAGTCACATTTTACAGGTTCTAGGTCCAGACAAATTGACATTCATTATCAAAACACAAAGCAATTAGTTAAACAAGGTTTTGTTAAATTGCAATATGTATCTACACATGATCAAATTGCTGACATGCTCAACAAACCGCTTCCAGCAGCTCAACACGAGTATCTGCGAAAGAAGATGTGCCTTATTTGATGATTTGATGACATCAGCCCAAGTGGCAAAAGAAGGGGTGTCACTGCGTTAATTGGTTTGCCAACTTCTGCTTATATTCTGAGTTATACAGTAGACTGAACTGTTTCTTATCTGACAATAATTAATGCGCATGTCACATAATAGGTCACACATAATTTACTTTCCTTCTGATCTTCCGTTCGCCTGCCAAGAGGACGCAGGCACTTAACTCTGCCAAAAATGTAGTTAATTGAGTTAGCAAGATTTGTATTTTATTTTATTTTTTATTAAAGTTTTTTTATTAGAACATGCTTCACGTTTTTATTTCTGCTTATTCGGAAATATGCTGCTAGGAGAGCCAACGGTCCACGCCTCATTAATTCAGGGTGGAACTTGCCCTGACACACACAGACACACATACACACTCAGACAGACACTCACACACAGACACAGACACACACACAAACACACACCCCCCCCCCCGAGGGATGTTAGGGTTGCCTTATTGCCACAGTATTTTCTTCCAGAGAGTAAGTCATAATTGCACCTAGTTTTGTTGAAATTGCTCGAGGCTTTCCAAAGTTATGCGGAAACACACACACACACACCGAGGGCTGTTAGTGTTGTCTTGTTGCCACTCAAATTTCTTCCAGAGAGTAAGTCGTTTGTACACCTAGTTTGGTTGAAGTTGCTCGAAGTGTTCCAGAGTTATGCGGGAACACACACGCACACACACACACACACAAACACATACACACAGAAACACACAGACACACATACAGACACACACACACCAACTCACACACACCAAGGCTGTTAGGGTTGCCTTATTACCACAGTATTTTCTTACAGAGAGTAAGTCACCTTTGCACCTAGTTTTGTTGAAATTGCTCAAGGATTTCCAGAGTTATGCGGAAACACACAAACACACACACACAGACACACACACACACAAACAAAACAAGGGGTGTTATGGGTGTCTTACCCCCACAGTGTTTTTTTCCGGAGAGTACGTCATCTGTGCACCTAGTTTGGTTGAAATTGCTTGAGGCGTTCCAGAGTTATGCAGGAACACACACACACAGACACACACACCGAGGGCTCTTAGGGTTGCCTTATTGCCACAGTATTTTCTTCCAGAGACTAAGTCATCTGTGCACCTAGTTTTGTTGAAATTGCTCGAGGATTTCCAGAGTTATGCAGAAACACACACACACAGACACACAAACACATACAGACACACACACAAAAACACACACCGAGGACTGTTCGGGTTGTCTTGTTGCCACTCAAATTTCTTCCAGAGAGTAAGTCATCATTGCACCTAGTTTTGTTGAAATTGCTCGAGGATTTCCAGAGTTATGCGGAAACACAAACACACACACACACAGAGACACACACACACACACACACAAAACAAGGGGTGTTATGGGTGTCTTACCCCCGAAGTGTTTTTTTCTGGAGAGTAAGTTATCTGTGCACTTAGTTTTGTTGAAATTGCTAGAGGCGTTCCAGAGTTATGCGGAAACACACAAACACAAAAACCCCGAGGGCTATTAAGCTTGTATTGTTGCTACTGTAATTTCTTCCAGAGAGTAAGTCACCTTTGCACCTAGTTTTGTTGAAATTGCTCAAGGATTTCCAGAGTTATGCGGAAACACACAAACACAGACACACACACACAAACAAACAAAACAAGGGGTATTATGGGTGTCTTACCCCCACAGTGTTTTTTCCGGAGAGTACGTCATCTGTGCACCTAGTTTGGTTGAAATTGTTTGAGGCGTTCCAGAGTTATGCAGGAACACACACACACAGACACACACACACACCGAGGGCTCTTAGGGTTGCCTTATTGCCACAGTATTTTCTTCCAGAGAGTAAGTCATCTGTGCGTCTAGTTTTGTTGAAATTGCTCGAGGATTTCCAGAGTTATGCAGAAACACACAAACACAGACACACAAACACATACAGACACACACACAAAAACACACACCGAGGACTGTTCGGGTTGCATTATTGCCACAGTATTTTCTTCCAGAGAGTAAGTCATCTTTGCACCTAGTTTTGTTGAAATTGCTCAAGGATTTCCAGAGTTATGCGGAAACACACACACACACAAACCCCGAGGGCTGTTAGGCTTGTATTGTTGCTACATTAATTTCTTCCAGAGAGTAAGTCATCTGTGCACCTAGTTTTGTTGAAATTGCTCGAGGATTTCCAGAGTTATGCGGAAACACACACACACACAAACACATAGAGACACACACAGAGAAACACACACAGCGAGGACTGTTCGTGTTGCATTATTGCCACAGTATTTTCTTCCAGAGAGTAAGTCATCATTGCACCTAGTTTTGTTGAAATTGCTCGAGGCTTTCCAACGTTATGCGGAAACACCGAGGGCTGTTAGTGTTGTCTTGCAATGGTATCCTATTGCATCGACTGGAGGGGCTGGGGGTGAGGGGCACCGTTCTGCGGTGGTTCTCCTCCTACCTCTCTGGCCGAGTTCAATTTGTCTTGGCAGGGGGGCAGAGGTCGACCTCGAGGCTGCTCACTTGTGGGGTGCCGCAAGGGTCGGTCCTCTCGCCTCTCCTGTTCAACACATACATGAAGCCGCGGGGCGGGATCATTCGTGGGTTCGGGGTAGATTACCATCTGTACGCGGATGATACCCAGCTGTACATTTCTTCCCCGAACCACCCCAACGATGCCGTCAAAGTGATGTCCCGGTGTCTGGAAGCCGTACGGATCTGGATGGGAAGTAACAGACTCAGGCTCAACCCGTCCAAGACGGAGTGGCTGTGGCTACCGGCACCCCGGTTCAACCAGTTGACTCCATCACTGGCCATTGGGGGCGAACATCTGGCCCCCGTGGATCGGGTACGCAATTTGGGTGTCCTCCTAGATGCCCGGCTGTCAATGGACGACCATGTGACAGCCGTGGCAAGGGGCGCGTTTCACCAGGTTCGCCTGGTGCGCCAATTGCGTCCCCTATTGGACCGGAACGCCCTCCGCACAGTCACCCATGCGCTTGTGACGTCCCGGCTGGACTACTGTAACGCTCTCTTCATGGGGCTCCCCTTGAGATGCACCCGAAGGCTGCAGTTGGTTCAGAATGAGGCCGCGCGGGCAGTTTCGGGAGTCGCTAGGTACTCCCACGTAACACCTCTCCTGCGCGGGCTGCACTGGCTACCTGTAGCTTTTCGCGTGCGTTTCAAGGTGCTGATTATCATCTTTAAAGCGCTCCATGGTACAGGAGCTAGGTATTTGCGGGATCGTATCCTGCCCCATACATCCCTTCGGCCGATCCGCTCACACAGAGAGGGACTCCTCAGGGTGCCGTCCACTAGGCTGTGCCAGCGGGCGACGCCCAGGGGAAGGGCCTTCTCTGTGATGGGCCCGACCCTCTGGAATGACCTTCCCCCTGATATTAGAATAACCACGGACCTCCGCTCCTTCCGTAAGAAGCTTAAAACTCACCTGTTCAATTTAGCCGGCCTGGCCTAATTCCAGCTCTCCCACCTCAGTCTGTATTTTTAAATTTTACGGGTGGGTTTTAGGCATGAGTTTTAATTTTATAAATTTCTACAGGGGTTAAGGTTTATTTGATTTTAATGGTATTTATTCTTATGTGTATGGTTTTTTAATTTGGTGCCTGTACACCGCCCCGAGTCCCTTTGGGGAGAGGGGGCGGTCTAGAAATCAAATAAATTGAAATTGAATTGAATTGTCTTGTTACCACTCAAATTTCTTCCAGAGAGTAAGTCGTTTGTGCACCTAGTTTGGTTGAAAGTGCTCGAGGTGTTCCAGAGTTATGCGGGAACACACACACAGACACACAGACACACAGACACACACAGAGACACATACACCAACTCACACACACCAAGGCTGTTAGGGTTGCCTTATTACCACAGTATTTTCTTCCAGCGAGTAAGTCATCTTTGCACCTAGTTTTGTTGAAATTGCTCAAGGACTTCCAGAGTTATGCGGAAACACACACACAGAGACACAAACACACAAACACACACACACACACACACAAACAAAACAAGGGGTGTTATGGGTGTCTTACCCCCACAGTGTTTTTTTCCGGAGAGTACGTCATCTGTGCACCTAGTTTGGTTGAAATTGCTTGAGGCGTTCCAGAGTTATGCAGGAACACACACACAGAGACACACACACACACCGAGGGCTCTTAGGGTTGCCTTATTGCCACAGTATTTTCTTCCAGAGAGTAAGTCATCTGTACACCTAGTTTTGTTGAAATTGCTCGAGGCGTTCCAAAGTTATGCAGGAACACACACACACACAGACACACACACACACCCCGAAGGCTCTTAGGGTTCCCTTATTGCCACAGTGTTTTCCTCCAGAGAGTAAGTCATCTTTGCACGTAGTTTTGTTGAAACTGCTCGAGGATTTCCAGAGTTATGCAGAAACACACAAACACAGAAACACAAACAGATAGAGACACACACACAAAAACACACAGCGAGGACTGTTCGGGTTGCATTATTGCCACAGTATTTTCTTCCAGAGAGTAAGTCATCTTTGCACCTAGTTTTGTTGAAATTGCTCGAGGATTTCCAGAGTTATGCGGAAACACAAACACACACACAGACACACAGACACAGACACAGAAACACACACACACAAAACAAGGGGTGTTATGGGTGTCTTACCCCCGCAGTGTTTTTTTCTGGAGAGTAAGTCATCTGTGCACTTAGTTTTGTTGAAATTGCTAGAGGCGTTCCAGAGTTATGCGGAAACACACACACACACAAACCCTGAGGGCTATTAAGCTTGTATTGTTGCTACTGTAATTCCTTCCAGAGAGTAAGTCATCTGTGCACGTAGTTTGGTTGAAATTGCTTCAGGATTTCCAGAGTTATGCGGAAACACACAAACAGACAAACAAAGACGTACGCGCACACACAAACACAAACCCCGAGGGCTGTTAGGGTTGCCTTATTGCCACAGTATTTTCTTCCAGAGAGTAAGTCATCTCTGCACCTAGTTTTGTTGAAATTGCTAGAGGATTTCCAGAGTTATGCGGAAACACAGACACACAAACACACACACACAGACACACAGACAAACACACACACACACACATACACACAAACAGCAAGGACTGTTCGGGTTGCATTATTGCCACAGTATTTTCTTCCAGAGAAAGTCATCATTGCACCTAGTTTGGTTGAAATTGCTTGAGGCGTTCCAGAGTTATGCAGGAACACACACACAGACACACACACACACACACACACACACACACACACCGAGGGCTCTTGGGGTTACCTTATTGCCACAGTATTTTGTTCCAGAGAGTAAGTCATCTGTGCACCTAGTTTTGTTGAAATTGCTTGAGCTGTTCCAGAGTCATGTGGAAACACACACACACAAAAACCCCGAGGGCTGTTAAGCTTGTATTGTTCCTACAGTAATTTCTTCCAGAGAGTAAGTCATCTGTGCACCTAGTTTGGTTGAAATTGCTTGAGGCGTTCCAGAGTTATGCGGGAACAAAGACACACAGAGAGAAACACACACACCGAGGACTGTTCAGGTTGCATTATTGCCACAGTATTTTCTTCCAGAGAGTAAGTCATCATTGCACCTAGTTTTGTTGAAATTGCTCGAGGCTTTCCAGAGTTATGCAGGAACACACAGACACACACACTCAAACACCGATGGTTGTTAGGGTTGTCTTGTTTCCACTGAAATTTCTTCCTGAGAGTAAGTCGATTGTGCACCTAGTTTGGTTGAAAGTGCTCGAGGTGTTCCAGAGTTATGCGGGAACACACACAAACACATACTCACAGACACAGACACACAAACACACATAGACAGATACACAGACAGACACACATACCCTGAGGGCTGTTAGGGTTGCCTTATTGCCACAGTATTTTCTTCCAGAGAGTAAGGCATCTCTGCACCTAGTTTTGTTGAAATTGCTGGAGGCTTTCCAGAGTTATGGAGATACACACACACACAAACACACACACAGACACACACACAGACACACAGACAAACACACACACAAACACACCGAGGGCTGTTAGGTTTGTCTTATTGCCACAGTACTTTCTTCCAGAGAGTAAGTCATCTGTGCACCTAGTTTTGTTGAAATTGCTTGAGCTGTTCCAGAGTCATGCGGAAACACACACACACAAAAACCCCGAGGGCTGTTAAGCTTGTATTGTTCCTACAGTAATTTCTTCCAGAGAGTAAGTCATCTGTGCACCTAGTTTGGTTGAAATTGCTTGAGGCGTTCCAGAGTTATGCGGGAACACAGACACACAAACACATACTCACAGACACAGACACACAAACACACATACACAGACACACAGACAGACACACATACCCTGAGGGCTGTTAGGGTTGCCTTATTGCCACAGTATTTTCTTCCAGAGAGTAAGGCATCTCTGCACCTAGTTTTGTTGAAATTGCTGGAGGCTTTCCAGAGTTATGGAGATACACACACACACAAACACACACACAGACACACACACAGACACACAGGCAAACACACACACACACACACACCGAGGGCTGTTAGGTTTGTCTTATTGCCACAGTACTTTCTTCCAGAGAGTAAGTCATCTGTGCACCTAGTTTTGTTGAAATTCCTCAAGGCTTTCCAGAGTTATGCGGAAACATACACACACAGAGACACACACACACACACACAAACACACAGAGGGCTGTTAGGTTTGTCTTATTGCCACAGTATTTTCTTCCAGAGAGTAAGTCGTCTGTGCACCTAGTTTTGATGAAATTGCTTGAGGCTTTCCAGAGTCACGCGGAAACACACACACACACACCGAGGGCTTTTAGGGTTGCCTTATTGCCACAGTACTTTCTTCCAGGGTGTAAGTCATCTGTGCAACTAGTTTTGTTGAAATTGCTCCAGGCTTTCCAGAGTTATGCGGAAACACAGACACACACACACACACACCAAGGGCTGTTAGGGTTGCCTTATTTCCACTGTATTTTCTTCCAGAGAGTAAGTCATCGTTGCACCTAGATTTGTTGAAATTGCTCGAGGATTTCCAGAGTTATGCGGAAACACACAGACACA